>NC_054875.1:10072131-12472131 GCF_018320785.1 Cheilinus undulatus | reverse complement strand
ACCACCAGAAAGCTCTGATTCTCTTGATTCTAACCATGTAAACCATACCAGGATAAAACCACTACAGCAGCCATAATTAATGCATCTGTCAGGCTACAATGTTGAAGTGACACAGCTCACCATTAGAAGCTCTCCTATACTCTCCCCAAATCATAATATTACATCAAAAACAATCCTGCTGCACCAGAAAGAGTCCCCACAATCTAAATCCAGTCAAATATTTAGTCCAAAAACAGGATTACATCCAGCAAGATCCATGGACCGCTTTTGTGTGATTTCAGATTTGCTGCTGTTGTTCTCAATAGTTGCCTGTATTTTTAATGTCTTTTTTTCCAGGCAAATATCAGCAATGTTTTATAGAAAAATGTCTGCCAACCTTGATACTTTTAAGAATCTCCAGTTTGAAAGACCTGGACTTTTCCCTCAGAAAAACAGGTGTAAAATCCAATTTTTTCTGTCCTGTAGCCTAAGGCTTTATGCTTTGGTCCAGTCTAGTTTTCCAGCTAATACCTCCCAGCTACTAACTGTTTTGTTTTTTGTTGCATTGCCTAGTATCAATAGCAGCTAGAGAATCTGTATTACCTTTTCAAACACACCTTGCATGTGCTTGTACTCCAAATGTGTCAGTCACAGCATTCAGTTTAATTTGGACATACAGTGCTTAACAAATTTATTAGACCACCTGTCATATTTGTCTCAGAGACCATCCAGCATCATGAAGTGCTTCAATGCGGATCTTTCATTTTCAGTGAGCTCTCCACATTTTACCATTTTGAACAGGAATGAGGGATTTCAAACTGAATTCACCCAAATTTGAGCCGGCTCACTGGGCTTCTCTGAGAAGTCAGAAATGAATCAAGCATAACATTCAACTACTAAAACTCATTTTTCTGTTCAGGAAAGCAAGTAAATAACTATAATTTGACACATTAATCAAGAAATATTAATGTGCTTCACTATTTTTTCAGTTTTTTGTAGATCAGTAAATTTGAAAATTCATGGATAACAATAATAATTATATTTTAGCATTAAAAATATCATTTGGGTTAAACAGCTTCTACATATTAGTGTATTAACCATTGCAGAAACATAAAAAATTATTTTGGTAATTACCAATGCTGTTAATTTAGGGCAGCTGTGGCATAAACCTTACTTTGGTTAGGGTTAGGGTGGTCTAATAAATTTGTTAAGCACTGTACCTGGGTAGGAGTTTTGGACTTATTTCACCTGGAGTTCTAAGGGGTTAAAGCAGCCAATTGCAAGTTTTCCCATTACCTTAAACAAAGCCCACACTGAACATCTATCCCCACACACACATTTAGCAAGTGTGCTTTCTTTTAAAGTTTCTTTTGAAATATAACCAAGGTCAGTGTGAATCCCAAAGCTACATCATATATATAGTTTAATGGTATAACAAATAAATCATATTGACATAAGTATTCAGACCCTTTCCAAAAACACTTTAGTTTAGCTCAGGTGCCTCCCATTTCTCTTGATAATTGCTGAGATGTTTCTACACTTGATCTGAGTCCACCTGTGGTAAATTGAATTAATTGGACAAGATCTGGAAAGGCCTCACAGCTGACAATTCATATCAAAGCAAAAACCAAGCTATGAGGTCAAAGGAACTGCCTGCAGAGCTCAGAGACAGGATTGTTGTAAGGCACAGATCTGGAGAAGGCTACACATTTCCTCTGTTGCACTGAAGGTCTCCAAGAGTACAGTGGCCTCCATAATTCTCCAGTGGAAGAAGTTTGTCACAACCAGGACTCTTCTAAGAGCTGGCCAACTGGCCAAACTGAGCAATAGAGGGAGAAGGACCTTATAAGAGAGGTGACCCAGAGCTTGATAGTCACTCTGACTGAGCTGTAGAGATCCTGTGGTGAGATGGGATAAAGATGTACTCCCCACTGTAGCCCCTCCACCAATACTGATTAAAGTGAAGGGGGTCTGAGTATTCTCTTAATGAACTGTGTATATGTCTTTTAAGTTGTGATGTAAACTGGATCCTGTCTCTTAAAGGGTACTTCCACCAACCTGTCAAACAGGCCTGCACACCTTGTTAAACGATAAACCATTCAGTCTGTGAAATCAGCTGTGTATTGTCTTGTGGAAGAGTTATTCTCAAAGGTGTAAGGTGTCATCAGCCATAAGTCATATGTGGGAAATGCAGAAACAAATATTTCTGGGGGGTAAGCCAGGTCATTTCTGCCTCTGTGACTTTAATATTGACCTTTTATTTCCTGTCTGTCTGGAGTGGTCTGATTTAATGAACTGGAATATAACAATGAAAATTTAATTTGTAACTAACACTGAATCCTGAGATTTTACTTTAAGTGAACAACAGGATTAAAGGAGCAAATAAATCCCAGTAATCCTCACTGAAAGATTACAAAAGGCCTACATCCATGAGAAGTCTGATGCGAATTTCTCATGGAGTTCTGTGAGATCAGTTTGAAGTTTGGTGGCACCAAGTCACTTCTCCTTTATAATTATATGGTCCCATGGTAGATTTGCATCCAGGCAAAAGTACAGGGCTGTAATAAAGTTGCATTTCCATTAGCAGCTTTATGCAAAAATATGCGACACTACTGACTTTATACACAGAGGCTGTGTAAGTGGACAAGTTTTCTGTCACAGGGTGACTGTGGTTGTAGCTTTAAACCAAATATTTGGATAAACATTTAATATAAAGTAAGGATAGAAAGGATAGAATTTTAATCTGTGAGACAAGTGAATAATAATCAGAATAGAATGTCATCAAGTAATTTTATAAGGTTATTAATGTATGAGCTGATGACCAAAAAAATGAATAAAGTTAACCAACCTTTTCAAGTCCAGACACAATCTTTGATTGAGGTCTGGGCTTTGACTCTGCAATTTCAGAACATTCACCCTGTTGTCTTTAAACCATTTCTGTGTAGCCTTCACTGTTGCTTTGGGTCATTGTCTTGCCTGAGTAAGATAATCCTCCAGGCTCTTCCTATATTTTGGCACATTCATTTTACCCTCTGCCTCTACAAGCCTTCCAGGGCCAGCCTCTGAGAAACATCCCCACAGCATGATGCTGCCACCACTGTGCTTCCCAGTGGGGTGTTATTTTGTCCTTATGGTGTAATGGGTGCCAGGAGTACTGATTAACCAGTTACTGGACCTTCCAGTGGTTTATACAGTCACTTGAAACACATTCACTGAACTCAGGTGATCCCCATTTTACTGATATTGAGATGACTAGCACCAACTGAACCTCTGTTGACTTAGGTCAGTCACTTTAAAAGGGGTGAATATTTATGCAATCGCTTATTTTACCTTACATATTTTTGTTTAATTAACATTACTTTTTATACATCTGTTTGTTTTATTGTTTGTTTTTACATTAAAGGTTTTTTATTCAATTTATTTTGTCACAAAAACCTAAATATATTGACCATAATTTATGTGAATTATCAGTAAAAGGGTAAAACATCCAAGGGTGTGAATACTCTCACTTAGGCAATGTTTTGTGCGTCTTCACCTTAGCATGCTTCAAAAGCGCCACTGTTTTAAAACGGGTTCTTGCTCTATATTTACCCGATACTGGGATGAATCACACACGCGGAAGTCCACTGACGAAGGCATTTTCCATTTACTACACTCAGGCTGGCTTTACAATGAACACAGCCTTCGTTGTCAGGGTTGTAAAATCCAGAAGTGAGGGCAAGGGTTAGATTTTTTCTTTCTGAAACAGGGTCCCTCCAGACTCAAAATAAGTACAAGACAAAAATGGTTGTTGTTATGTAATATCAAAATCTGCTCACCAGGTTAGGTAGGTCACAAAAGCAGTCACTAGAACTGACTGTATATAATTGGTTATTTGAGACAGATAAGGGGCGTGGCTTATAGCGTCAACATTGATTGACGTGAGATGCACGACCAGGAAGCTAGCGGTGAGATCACTTTCCAGAAGTCCCCCTTCTGTGCCGTCTCCACGACGAAGAGCTAGAGCGACGAAGACAGTTAAAAAAAACACAAAAATTAAGGAGTTAGCTGCTGTCTGATATTCCGAAGCGTCTGAGCTGATTTGACCACAAACACATTAAAGGTAAGACCGTCTCTTACTAACATTACAACCGAACCCTCCTTATAGCTGTAACGTTAACGATAAGACGGAGGTTTCGTTTACCTAACATGCTAACATAACGGCTAGCTGTTTGCCTCCCTGCTGTTAATGATGGAACAAAGACGATGTGCTAAGCGAAATAGCAAAAAAAGCAAATATTTTATGTGAACTAAGGCATCTTTCAAGCTGTTTAGGTTTTAAAGACAGTAAAATATCAAACTGTGTATGTGCTAACCAGCTAACAGTCGAGTGTTTGGTGAACGTTAATTTTTAATGAACGTGCAGTCATGCTCCGTATCGTTGACTAACGTTGGTTTACAACATCTTGTGTTTAAACTTAACCAGACACATGATATAATAACTGTGTTGTTTCCTAACTAATGTTCACGCAAGTATGTAACCCAGTGTTAGTATTACAGGAGACGCCTAATCCATCACAGTTTAGCAAACGTTAGTTAAGCCTTGCGCATTATGTCTGAGCTTTATGTAGTTCCTGTGTTGTTATGCCGTTAATAGCATCTCGTTTTGAACGTGTTTTAGGTATAATGGCAAACGTAACGTCAAGACATCTGTCTGTAATGTCTTAGTCGGCGTGTTATGACATGATATTAATACGTGTTAATACAGTATCCCTGGACTGTAGCAAAAGGGTGTGGGTCAGCTAAGACCTCTGTTCCTTTTCACCGTGGTCAGTCCTCCTCCTCCTCCTTTCCACTCTTTCCGTCTCTTTCCCAGCCATGTCAATAGACCAAAATAAGCTGCCAAGAAGACCACATTCTTTTAGATAACCGATTAGTTCAAGCTAAGTGAAGTTAGCTCTGTTTTCCTCCCCAGTTTCCTCCAAAGCTTTTAGTTTGCTAGCTACATACTTTCAGGCTGTGTAGCAACCAGCACAACAGAGATGTAAAGCCTCTTCCTGGACAGTTCTCTTTAAAGCAGACCGTGGCCTGTGAAGATACAGCTCTGTATGCAGGCTAGCTCTGTGTTAGCTGGAGGGAAGGAAGGTCCCTAGTTTTTTCACAAGGACAGTGGTCTGATCCAGGTTTCTGACAGTGAATAATAATTGGGTCATCCAAAAAAAAAAAAAAAAACCACACACACACACCAAAAACAAGACCAGATCCAAAAGAGACATGTTGTGACAAGAAAACTTGTACTGAAAATGTTGCACTGACATACCAGAGTCCTTGTTTTTGTTGTTTGGATTATGATTTGCATTTTTCCCACATGAAACCAAGCAGATGGGATAACTGTAGCAAATGAAAAATGTTCTCACCGTCTTTTATCTCATTATCCAACAGTCATTTTTGTTTAGTCAGATGCTTATTTGTAAATATGATGCCAACAACATTAAGATATCTTAAAGTGTTATTTATAGGGCAATATAGGGAGTATTAAAAGATACACTGCTGCTATCAAGTACTTGTATTCATAATCATACTTAGCATGAGATAATGACAGCATTGATTGGTTGATATCTTTTTTTTCAAGACTGTAAATGACAACTTAAAGATCAAAAGCAAGTGAATGACTTGAAAGATCTGTTACTTGCATCTGCAAAAACTAGGGGTGTAATGGTATCAAAAATCTCTTCATACAAAGAATGGGGGAAAATAGTGACGTCAGTATTTATTTAACAAAAACTGCACTATTAAAATTACAGTATCTACAAAAAGGGTTTGCAACAGGCTTTAAAATATATACATATACTGTGGCTCCAGCATGTTTACTAAACCTTTGTTGACCACCACTGAAAATAGCTGTAGGTCTTGGGCGAAGTATTCACAGATAAACCTTGTGATCTGTTGAGCCCTCGTGTGTTGTGGGAAAGGATTGTGAAAGCTTCAGTATGGCTATTTTGGCCTGGCCAGATTCTGCTCCTCATATTATTGCAAATCTTTTCGGAGTGACGATTTGCCAAACACGTCCTTGCGTTACTTGTCTTCCCCCATCAAGTGTTTCACCACAGTCTGGGATATTGTTTTTGTTTGTCCGTCACCTTTTCTCATTTCTTGACGCCAGGAAACCAAAATGCTTCCACGTGTCGGATTTAAAAGTCACTGGAGTCACCACAATCTAAAAAACGGCTCTCCCTCGCCACTTGTAGCATCCACCATTTCAAGCTGTTGGAACAAGCCAGCAAGTTGAGTGCAAAGGATGATGGTTACGCAAAGGCTGATGGTAACTGTAGTTCCCACTTCCCTTTAGTCCGCTGAACTAAAAATAACACTTTTTGCCCCAAAGACCTATCGTATGAAACCATAACAATATTGAAACGCTTCTGTTGCTCTGATATCGTGATGTTAACAATACCATTACATCTCTAGCAAGTACTTATCCCAGTTTACATGAGTGAAAAGGAGTAGGGAGAAATATAGTCTTATTTAACCCTACCTCTTTAATTTCTGCTTAGATTTGATTAGTAATTTCCAACTAAAATGAAAAGTTTGTCTTAATTTACCATCAGTTTTGGTAGCATGATCCCATTCTCTCATTTGAACAGGTATTGGGATATTTCAACAAAAATTAGGATGACAAAAGTACAGAAGAGTAAGAACTGCCCTGCTTTATTGTCAAGAGGAGAGTCGAGGAAACTTTGCTGAAACTGTTATGATATTGTAAGGGTTTTTTTTTTACCGGTGTTCTTGGTATATTAGTAAGCACCAAAATTTTGCTCTGGAAGATGTGTTTTTTTTCATGCATTCTGGGAGTAAATAAATCAAAATGTATTTTAAAAGAGTTATATCCAAGTTGTCAGTGTACCCAAGTTATTTAGGCTATTTTTATTGAAATTACATATTTGAGCCACAGTGTCCCCTGTCTGGGTATTAAATGAACCATTGGTGGAAACCCTGTTTATTGTGGTTACTTTTTGAAAAAAAAAAAATATATATATATATATTTCAAAGCAACATGAAAATTTAATCCGTTTTATTTTGTCATGGAATGATTTCTCTGCACCCAATTTATTCAGTAGCATCAAGACTGTTCTGTCAGTGTTTCAGCAACACATTTTTCCCTGTCAAGTTCATTTAATAACACAAAGAATTTCCAAGGTAAAATACTGTCGTTCAAATAAAGGAGGAATGTAAAGTGAACAAACAATCACAGCTGAAAAATAAACACTAGAAGGTATTAAAATGGCCCTCTGTGTCCACTAACACAATGATGCACTTGTCTGTGAGGACTGAGAATAACTGAATAGAGTAGTGGCTGGAGTAGCCGGAGTGTGAGATCCTGCAGTGATGTCATTGTGGTTGGAATTATTCTTTCCTTTAGCTTACTGGTGTTAAAATGAATGTTAAGCCACACATCCTTCCAGTGTCTGTACATGGCAGCAGCATGGGACACATTCAGGGATTTGTTTTGTACTTTATTTTAATACAATACAGTGTCTTAAGGTTAGTATATTCAGTGGAAATTATGTGTGGGGTACAAGAAGAATTGGTAAGTGTGGTTTTCTTTATATATAAGATTTGAATTTTGGATTCATCTGCTGTGTTTGGTGACTGCTTTTTGTACTGTGCTTGGCAGTTGATCAGAAAGTCTGTTTTTTCATTAAACCACCAGCCTCCACACTTTGTTTTTCTGTTCCTTATTGAACAAAAGATGTGCTCCCAAATCTTGTGATTATGACACATAATTGTCACAGTGTTGCTCAGTATATTGGTGGGAAGTCGGCGCTTCCTCTGTTCTTATAAACGATGTGCACAGAAAATACAAGTCAAAGTTCATGAGACTCTGTGTGGACTTAATATTTGTGTAGCACAAACATTATAATCTTACAGGGGATTCTAACTCATTAAGATAAGACTTGTCAGGAAGAATGTGGGTTTATGAGAAAGTGGTGTTAGGAATATTGGAGAATAGAAAAAGAAACTTAGTGAAGATGTAGGTCACACTTTGAGCAAAATGAGGTTTAAAGGGGGAACAGATACCTCATAAGATCAAGATGTTTTAAGATGTCTTTGTGGCTTGGCTACATTCTTGCTTTCAATTTTCACACTTCTCTTACATTTAACAGATCAAATATTATTATTATTATTATTATTTATTATGAAGAATGATTCAAGTTTTTTTTTTCACTGACAAAAATGTCTTGCATTAATTCTCCATTGAAAGCAGCCAAGTAGACAGTAATTTAACAAGGTAGTTCCTTATTCTTGAGGAAAGGTTGTATGGGGTACATGGTAGTTGTAAGTATATTTGCCACAGCAAGGTCCTGAAGTACTGTATTTTCTAAGTTCCACATGTAGGTCTCTGGTGAAGGACATAAGTTAACAGATTGCGTATATACCTCCGTCACCAAGTGACTTAAGATCTCCCCAGTCCTGAAGTTTCCATAGAAGTTGTTCCCCCTTGTGTAAAGACTTGTAGAGTCTCTATAAGCTGCTATTTTTCTTCTGTCTACCCAGGTATCCTCATGTAAACCTGTAATGTTTAGTATTGAAGTCACCATTTTTTATTTTGGTGTTATTGTCTCTTTTGTAGCCTGCAGACCTAAACAGCTGATCAGTATGGTGCAGGCTTAGGAAAAGGTTTTGTGCACTGAAGTGGTGCTAGAACAACGTGGCTTTCCTGTAGATAAGTAAAATTCAAAAAATGTTTTTAAATAGCTTACATTTACTCAATATTGTTTTTGGCTTGTCTTTCTTGGAACTAGCTAAATTATGTGGATCAAACAGCCCTGTCTGCATAGCCATATAGCAGGGCTGTGCAATTATGGCAAAAATCTAAATCACGATTAATTTAACTTTCTACCTCGGTTACGATTAATGAAGGATTATTCCATCCCCAACCTCCAACTCTGTTTTTTTTCTGTAAATATTTTTATAATTCTGAATTAAATAACTGAAAGGAACATGCACGGATTAACAAGTTATGGTTATTCATTGAAACAATTGAAAAAAAATCCACATCAGCTGAAATGAAAATGTTCTTTGTAAAAAGTCAAATTTTCCAAGAAAAGTAGAAAATAAACAATTTGTATTTCTTGCTTAAAGCTTAATTATTTTTATACTGTTGTATAAAAAGTAGAAAATAACTTTGCTGCTCATGTTGTACAGTTGGCTCTGTTTGAGTTTTAGCGGGTGGTGTCACACTGTCACATGACTAGTACTTCTTCATCTCTTGGGTTACCAGCAGGCTACACGCCTTGCAACACCTGGCTGCCCATCACATAACTACTCAGCTAGCAGTTTGTTTTTAAGGGGGTGGTGCATTAGTAGAGAGAGATGTTACCATTGACACGGCAGGTTTACATCAGTTAGAGGCTCTAAATGTCAGTTTTGATTATTTGTCAATTAATTGCTCAGCTCTACTGTATAGGCTAGTATAAGTGTCAGTCTCTGTTTAAAGTTGCCATGGTGACCCAGCATCTCCTGGCCTAAAATACTCACAAGTACTTCATGCAAACCTGAAAATACCCAACCATCTCTTTAATGAAGGAAACGTCCCCACTTTGAATCATATAAGTCAGTATTTCTCAACTGGTGTGTCTAAACCCAAAGTTGGGTCACAGAATTGTTTTCATGAGTCATGAATTGGTACTTGGAAAAAACTTTGGGCAAAGTATCAAGGATGTATGGAAGCTGTAGGTAGATATGTTCCATATATTAATTTTCTTTTTTGCTGGACAAGAAGTAAATTCTGCTTGATTTCTTGGAGGTTGACTTATTCATACTGTTATCTTGGAAAGACACATCTTGAACAAAGTTGTTTTGTCATGATAATGTCTTAATCTTCAACATCTTAAAAAAGATAAACAACCATATGTTTTTGTTCTCACAACAAAACAGTATGAAATAAAATGTTAGGATGCGTATGTTTGACTTGTCTGTTTGTCCAGTCATATGCTTTGTTTCATCTAGGAAAATGTTTTTCATTCAACAAGTTTTAGTGGTAGAGAATGTGGGAAATTTTTGTCATAATTTCACATTAGAGAGGCGGTTGTGGGTCCCATGGCTAGACCAGTGGAGAACCACTTTTATAAGTCATGTAGACACCAGGGAACAGAAAGAAATGTGGTCACTAGATTAGATTAAGGAAAAGCTAGGAATTGATATGATTCCCATGAACAGATGCCAGACTCAAACATAGTCATGTTTATGACTAGCCTTAGTGCTACTTGTCTGTGCTGTTCTGATGTTCTGCTTACATAATCTCAGCCAGCTGACAGACTGTAACCATTCATTTCCTCATTCTGTGTCAGGCTGTTCATTGTTTAGAAGCTGTTATGTTTCCCTCTTGGTCGAGATTGTTTGATGTAAAACACATGTGGTTCACAACATCTTCAAGGGCTGAGGAAAACTGACCATCTGGATGCTTTTATGTCCTTTTTCCTTCTTCTTTATTTGCTCATGTATTGTATATTTTACAGCCTTTACTTCACATAGGTGAACTGTATGTAAATTATGTCACAAGTGAAGCTCGCTGTATGCGTGATCATGAAACAGAGCAGTTTCTGTGTTTGCTTTGTCATGCTCTCTGTACTCCTCTCAAATGGTTTATAGTTGCATCCTTTACAGCATTAAGTCAAGTTGGCACACACCTGCACCTTAAAATCAGCCGGTATGAGTCAGGGTTAGATAAGAGAGATGCGTGTCTAGATAAAATAATGTGACGCAGATGTCACAAAGGCATAACACCCATAAGAATAAGTACTGTCATTATTCCCATTGTGCTGTACACATAATGAAGGTTTCTGTGTGTGTCTCATTACCTCACTTGTTTTGGTCATTGGTGCTGCTGTTGTATTTCTGGAGTTTTTTTTTTCTAAATGGATCCTTACTGGGTACTTGTATTTTTGGCATTGTGTTGAGTTATCTTCAGCATGTTTCAAATGCGATTTATTAACTTCATTCAGTTTGTTTGTGGTTACAGACCAAATTGTTGGATTGTCGAGCATGCCAATCCATGCAGCAGTCTTATCTCAGAAAGGATTAGCCTTAAAAGATCAGCCTCTTTCACTGGAAATCAGTCCTTGTTTACTGCTTCATAACAAGAGCCCGTGCTAACGGCAAAGACACATAAATGTCAGGATATTTTACTTGAAGACAACAAACACAAACACTGCAGTGCAGTGCCACTATTTGTGTTAATTCTAAGCCTAATGGACTCACAGACTCATGCACTTCAGGTCAAGAGTCATATAAATTCATGTGTGTTTAGTGCTCCAGCTTTTGGGTGGAGATTAGGATTGGCCTATTGTTCATTTGTTTGTTTTTTCCAGGAAAAGGCTTATGTCAGTGTCTCTGCCTCTCGAAAATAAACACAGGCAGAGTTGCTTAAATGCTGCAAAAATCCTTGTCAGTTCTTATTTTGGTCTATTTAAAAAATGACTATTTAACACACAGACTGTGAATTCTAGATTGTAAATAGCACCAGTAAATAAGTTAGAGTTTGTTTAGGGGGGGTTTCAAGAGGGAAATAAGATTTAAACTTCCTGAGTGACAATTTACATTGCATTTAGTTAATTCCACAATGTGCATTTTCCGTGCAGCCTTTAAATAAATCATTTTATATTACAACCAATATAATGTTAGATTAAACGAGGGCTGAACAATTTTGAAAGCAAAAAGAGATTTAATTTTGATGAATCTGACTTACATTGCAAATCTGCTAATAATTGTTGCATTGAACGTATTGATCATTTTTATGCCATTCTCATATTCAATAAGAAAAACGTAAAAAAAAAAAAATGAAGGAAGTAGGATGTTTGTTGGCAATTCTAAAAATGTGGTCTTTAAATGATTGCATGATATCTAATGAATAACATCTCTGCAGCAAAAAAAGTTCTAAACTGGTGTTTTGTCACAAATTTTAGGCCAAGAAATATTGTACCTTCTGCAGTTTTCAATTGAACAAATGTTGTGTATTGGTTGCACTGGTATATAGGATGCCCCCCCCCCCCCCCCAACAGATATCCATCCCCCTCTTGTCATAAACTTATTATCTCCCCCCCCCCACCCCCCTCGGTTTCTCTCTCTTCTCTATGTGACCTGCATATTTTACATCTGCTGACTCATGTTGTGTATCTAAACAATCAACACCGACCTTAAAGTGTTAACCAGATTATATCATAAACTAACAGATGCACTGGAGAGGTTAAAAAGAATGGGAGCCTTTATAGCAGGAGAATAAAAAGAGCACAGTGTGGCACAATAAACAGGAGAAAAAAAGAGTGTCAAAATTAATTGATCTTGACTGTCTTAATGGCAAAAAACAGCATAGGAGGCTTCATATTTATGAAGGTCATATGAGATGATAACAGGCTGGTGATAACAGTCTCGTGAGTGTTCTCTCTCATACAGCTTTCCCGTCCTCCATTTCTCAAGGTTCCTCACATCTGTTTGTGTTTTCTCCTCAGGATGTCCCTGTATCCATCCCTCGAGGACCTCAAGGTCGACAAGGTCATGAAGGTAGGTTTGTCAGGATAATGGATAATTTTTTCCACAACATATATTAAAGCCCAATATCTAAACTGTAGGGACGATATTTTTTATCTTTTGTAAAAAAGGACTTACAATGATATTTTTCCAGAAAGAAATATAATCTTAATGTACACTTGTGGTTCACTGCTATGTTTGGTTGCTTTATAGGCCCAGGCCCAGTATGCCCACACTGCTACCACAATGCCAGCCATCTCTGAGGGAACCTACCAGCCTCAGCCCGTAGCTGCTGTGATGCCATCATCAAGTGAGTTTCACACTGATCACTGAAAGTTTCTAAGAGCATGTATTATCCCTGTTATCCCTTGTGTTTTCAAACTGTCTATAGCAAGCTAATTAAGGAAACTCGGCAGCCATTTTCTTAAGTGTCTGATAGACGGCGTATGCCTCTTGGAATGGGAGCATATTCTCTGAAAATTCAGTGAAGCAGGCTGTTAAGGTTAAACAACTACCAATGATGCTTTGCTTATCTGTGCAGCTTAAAGTCTATATCGTAAAAGCCTTTATTGTTGGTCCATAACATCCCAGGGTAGTGCGAGTTCATTAGTTTCTGTGTTTCATAGGTCAAAAATAGAGTTTAAATTATGCAGTAGCTTTAGCTTGGCCCACTTTAGCATTATAAATACAGAAAAACATATTTTATTGTATTTTTTTGCGATTAAGGGAATTAACTTTGCTGAAATAGGAACATCATGATGTAGATTTGTCAAAAGCAAGGGTGTAAAAACTTTTGGGGTCTGTCCTCTAAAGGAAAGGAAAAGAACTTTTAAAATATATGTTGAAATAAGGTAGGATGCATCATTTCTGATGTATTTCATGTCGTGAGGGAAACAAGGGCTTTAAAACTAATATCGCAGTATTTATTTTTCGCTATTATAATAATACTCGATACATAGTTTGGTGATTTTCTTCTGTTAAGAAACAGCTAGAATAAAGTCATGTCCTGTTCAGATCTGGCGCAAATACACACGGATCTTTTTACTGAAAGCAAGCCAGACATGTCAACATATTTTTTTGAAAAATGGCATAAAAATAATGAACATAATATAAATAATCCTATGGCCAATAAGCGTAGTACTGTTAGTGGTTCTTGCTGCTGAAATTTGATTGGTCAATACAGATTAAACTATAGATGTGTTTCAGATAGGAACCAAAACATTTTACACAATGAATAACCAGAACTATTGTGAAAATTAAGAATATTACAAAGGAAGATTGGAAAAATACCTCTCTTTCGACATTGTTACAGCAACACATCTACCTTTGTCTGCTGGCCTATCTATACATGTCATGTTTTCTTTTCTCCCTCATTTATTTTTTGCACTTCTTTGGACAGTAATCAAATGCACTTAGTAAGAGAAAATAGATGGGAGGAGGAGTTCTAATCTTAGAACAGTAAAGGAGGTAAATGGGCCTGCACACCAGATATGATTCTCTCTCTCATTCTGTGTTTGCCACTCTGTTTCTTTCTCTCTCACTCCCTAGTCAGAGGTTTATGTTTTTCTGAGTCAGTGTCAAAGAAAACATGAACTCGGCAGTAAGCCAGAGTTAGATGGAAGAAAAGAGCTAATGATGGAAAAAGAGCTCTTTAGTTTACAGAACACAACTTTTCTGCCTATTTTCACTCACTTCTCCCCCTTTTTATTCTCCCACTCATTCACTTTCTCTTTTCTCTGTTTGGATTCAAAGTCCTGTGGGCTTTTGGGCTTTTGTTTTACCTCAGCAGAGCTAGCTGTGAGTCACCATGGAGACTAGCTCTGGCAGTTGTGCTGGGACCAGGCCTGATGGGAGAAAGAGAGAGGAGGAGTTGAAATGAAAAGGGGGGAGGGCTAGATCCAGAGGGTGTAAGGGTGAGGAAAAGTAGAGATGAGAGGAGTTTGTTCTCCTGGTGTAGAAAAGGAACACAGAGAGGTATATGTGAAAGACTTGATTGACATCAACCCCAGGCCACAGCCCAGCCAGATTCACTAATGCTGGAAAATCGCTGCCCCTGCCTTTAGTTTATTTCAGTAACATGACAATTCTTACTTGTAGTAATGTTTTCTTCAATCATTTATGTTAGCAAAACACAAAAAAGGTGCTCACAAACCTGTGTGCCCTTTTTAAGGAGTGTCAATTTAAAGATCTTACCTTTAAGAATTTCTCTGTCTTGAACGTCCTGCATTATTAACAATGCAGACATCACTTTACCCCAATTGTTTAATATATCTGTCACATCTCTGCTGGTAACTGATTTCATCCTGGGAACAATTTTTACATTTGTAACAAAAATCCAAATGTTATCTTTTATTTTTACTAGGAATGGTTGTAAATGGCTGGCTGAAAGATTAAATTTGCCACCAAAGGGGCTAGTCAGATAAATCAGTTACTAATATTTTTCCAATTATGGCCCCCGAGCTCAGTCAAATGATCTGTCTGAACTGTAACAGAGCTGCCTGTAACTAGCAGCCACTGTAGCTCTGATTAATGGCTCCTGCCATGCTCATGTAATGCTCTTCTACCCAGATGTAAACAAGAATAGTGAGCATAAAACATCAATAGCATCTCACAGAAGCAGTGAAGTTTGGTAGTAAGTTGCATCAAGGCTGTGGTAGTTTATACTTGCATATAACAACTCAAACAAAGCAATGAGTAATGACTGTGGGCTGATGGAGCTAGCACACGGCAAACAAATTGTTTACCCACTTAAGCCATGATACTGTGTTAAATAGAGCTCCGTTTGGACTTTTGTTTGAGTGTTCACTTAATCTACTACTAGCTTACTAAATGTCATTAAAATGTGTATTTTATCAGATTTTAAATTGGTTACCTAGGGATAGGGATGGAGATCAAAACCAAGGAATGTAAATTGGGATGCACGATATTATCAGCGGTATATCGGTATCAGCCAATAATAGCTTAAAAAGTTGATATCGGTATCAGCCGATAATGAAATTTACGCCGATTTGCACAGCCAGTAATGTGACATCATAATCAAGCGC
Source organism: Cheilinus undulatus (assembly GCF_018320785.1). Taxonomy (NCBI): domain Eukaryota; kingdom Metazoa; phylum Chordata; class Actinopteri; order Labriformes; family Labridae; genus Cheilinus; species Cheilinus undulatus. Next base: position 12,456,601 of record NC_054875.1, on the reverse strand, counting down.
ACGCAATGACGCTGGAATGCACCAACAACAAACTCAACATGCCGGCTGTGTAGAAGAATTCTGAGGTGTGGGAACAAGGACAGCAAAGTAGCTGTTTGCGTCGCTTGTTAAGTACATATGATGTGAGGAGGAGCCCGACTTTATTTTGCATCTAAAAAACATCACCCTGATGACTACAAGGACTTTCTTAAGATAAAGAATGACAAAACTTCGTGCCAGGAAAAACTTGTCGACAGCTTCTATTTAAGTCATTCAACAAAGCTAAAAAATACAGCAGCGACCACCCAGAGGTAAGGAGCTGAACAGGAAAATCATTGAATTTATTGCTCTTGATAATCAGCCTTTCAGCGTGGTGGAATATACGGATTTCTGTGGGCTAATGATGCATTTATAGCCTCGCTGTGTTATACCTAGCAGGTACGTATAGCCTTACCTGAACTGCAAAACTTCTTTTCCAGTCACGTAGAGAAGCTCCTCATTAAAGCTAAACACAACGGATATATGGACATCAAGTGTCCGTTCTTTGAGCATGTTGGGCCTCACTGCCTCAGTGTATAGATGAGGATTTCACTCTTAAAAGCCTGTCTTACACTCACAGGAGTGCTCACTCAGCAGCCGCTTTTGATAACATGTTTGGGATATGGAAAATAGAGAAAAAGAACATGCATATCGTGCTATGTGACAGTATGCAAAACATGGCAAAAGCAATGACAGACTTCTGTGTGCCAAGTCTCCTGTGCATGGCGCACACTCTGCAGGTGTCCTGTCTCCAGCATTGGAGATGTGAGTGTCACTGTGTTGTTACAGAGCTGTTTACAGCGAAATGCCCATGAAACTTGGTTGCTGCTGTTTATTGCACTCAACGATGCAGATGACTTTGGATTTACTGTTAAAAATACATGTAGCATGTAATGCACTTGTAACCCAAAGACATTACTGTAGGTTTTTCATTATTGTATGGCTGTATTTGAAAAAACAACAAAAAAAAATACATCCTTCATGTCTGATAAAAATCAAATGTTTTGTCAGTTTATTAAAAAGATAGACTACCAATATTAAAAAATATGTATTTGTAGTACAGGATGGAATTGGTGTTTTTTACAGTGGAAAAAATGTAATTAACCCATTGAAGCCTGAAAACACAATTTATAGCCAGAAAATTCTTATTTTTTGGAACTGAAATGTTTATTTCAATTTCTACTGAAATCCAAATTTCCATAAAATTTAACATATATATTTTTTGTATCTCATTTGATACATTAGGTGTTTTTGGTAACTGATAATCTACTTGAGGGCATTTTTATCATTTATCAGATTGTATTCAGAATTTTTTGTTAGTAATTTATTGATCCATTTGATGGGATAGAGGTATCATAAAAGTATGTATCAAATATAATACAACAGGCTTTAAGGGGTTAAATATGGGTATCGGCCAAAATAAGTTCAAAAATATCGACATATCGGATATTGGCAAAAGTCCAAAATCGTGCATCCCTAGCTGTAAAGTCCCAGTTCTGTTTTTTTTTTTTTTTTCCAAAGCTTGGCAACCTGATGTGTTAGCTTATCAGTACTGCTATGAAGTCTGACAGGTTTTATGGTGTAACATTATTTTATCTTGTCAGCGATGCAAATCATATGTCAGTTCTTGCACGGGGGAAAATAAGCTTGAAGCACCTCAGTGCTATATATCAAATAAACCATTAAGTAGGTCTACTTTTGACTGCTGACTTAAAGAAAAACAGACTCTGGCTTTTCTGGGAATAGCATACACACATGAAATGGGATTCAGCTGCTACAGGGTCCTTTTACTCTTTATCTCCTCAGATCAGTGCTGAAAAGTGCTTTGTCTGTTATTCAAAATTATTAATCTGGTGTTGAAATAGATAGATAGTGGTATTTATAAGGACTCAGATGAGTAAGGAGTATTGATAAGGATATCAACATCAATAAAAATGACATATCTACATCCTACCAGTGGATATCCATACCTAAATGAAATTACTGCTGAATAAATTGTGCTTCCCCACTTTCAGCGAACTTCCTTCACATTTCCCTTTGAAATTGAGTATTTTTTTGATCTGATGCTTTGAAGTCTTTCTTAACAGACTGAATCCCTTGTGCAGTCCACTTCTCAGAAACTACAAGGCAAAGGAGAGCAGGCTCTCCAGAAAGAGAGGAACTTAAAGAAAAAATTTCACTCAACCCACATCTAGTTTTAAAGGAGACCGAATAACTTAGAACCTAGCTGTTTAGGTTGCATATGTCTGTTAAAGTGAGACTATTACTCAGTTGTGAGTTTCTCTCTAGGTAAAAAGGGACCATGAAAGAATTAACTCCCTAATTTAGAAACAAGAGCTTGTGTTCAAAGGCAGTTTCTCTAATGCTGCAGCTCAAAGTAGATTTCTGAGCAGACAGAGTTCAGGTTAGGATAAAGTGCAAGAACAATGAAATGCTGTTAAACTGAATGAAAGAGCCAATAATAGTTTGCTATTTTTCTTCTTTTGTGGCTGGAATTTGTTAAAGTTGAGACCAAGACAGGGTTGTGACAAAGGAGCAAATCATGAATAAAGGGCATAAGAGAGGGTAACTGCAATGACAGGACACTCAGTTTTCAGAAATAATGGAACACCAACACCAGTGCCAGTGTAGGAGTATGAAATGAATCACAATTGACAGAGTGCACTTTTTTTTATACTGAAACTTTATACATACTGCCAGAAACATGTAGGTGTTTAATCCCATTTTATAGTGCTGCACCATAATGAGAGCTAACGCCAGAAGTGAGTGGTGTTTGTAGGTACAGGGTGTGTGTATCTTTGTGGTAAAAATCAATTGCATGTTGACCTCCTCCTTAAATTCTAGTTTTGGAACCAATGGTGTTGAAAGAAGGAAAAACTTTAGGACTGTATTATTTAAATTAATACAGCACACAGAGTTAGTTCATACTATTGTATATAGATGTTTTTAGTTAAGTATTTTGACTCAAATTGTGTCTCCTGATCTACTCCCCTGATAAGCTTTCATTTTGTTTTTCTGGTCCAATTCTCTTTATTTTAACTATTATTATCGCCTAACATAAGGGCTATAGCAACTGGTAATATAGTAAGTCATGCATTAGTTATGATATTAACACCAGCACATTTGGACAAGTAACCAGATTTATACATTTATTTGAGAAGCTGAATCCAGTGCTTTGTGTGAGGACTAGTCAAATCAACAGCCCTATAAATGCTGGCCATGGTAGGGAAGGATATTTTTATGAATTGGTTATGTTTAAGCTCAAACAATTTTCAACTTTCTAGCACTGATGCTTTGTGGCAGTTAGCTTTAATATTTATTTTCCTCCCTCTTTTTAACTTCCTCACATGCCCTTTCTTTCACCTTTGCCTGGATAAACATTGTAATCTGCTGCAAAGGCAGGGGCAAGCTCCTGTCATAGGCTTTCCATCATAACAGGGAATTGAATACTGATGCCAGGAAAGTTTTACTGCACTGCAACACAGAGTGCTCATTATTAGCATTCCTCCAATGGAGGCCTGATCCAATGTGATGGACAGCATGAATAAAATATAAGGTGTGGGAAAGAATGAGATCTACTTAAACCACTACTTAGGGACTTGTGTTTGCACAAATGTGAATCTTAAACACTATAAACTAATAATCATATAAAAATAAGCAGAAAATGCAAATTGAGTTTAAATGCTTCACTGCTATAATTTTCTTTCTTGTACTTTTTTCTCCCTATCCCCTCTTCTTCCCCCACTCTCTGCTCCCTTTTTCCATCTCTCTCTCTTTTCCCCCAGGCTTGTACCCAAACCTGGAGGAGCTGGGTGACTACATGGGTTTGTCTCTCAACAGTGATGAAGTCCAGAGGAACCTAGCCCTAGTACCTGTGGCTGACAATGTAAGTGTTTGAGAGTTTGTCAGTGCATGAAAACATCAGACGATATGAATGAATTATTAAAGAGTGCTCCACAGATACAGTACAGCCCTCTTGTAGCATTGTTGGAGTACAATTGAGAAGAGCAAGCTAAAGAGGTCTGAAAAGTTCACCTCCTTACTTCACAACCTTTGGTTGTTTTCATTTCTTATTTCACGCTCAGCAGCCACCAACTTGAGTGATAATATTTCAGAAGTACTGTAAAATCTGGTTAGTAAGGTGCCCTTTGAAAAGTAAATTTTTACATCTGAAACTGTTTAGCGTAATATTAACTAGTTCAACTAAGACACCATTATAAAATGATGAGACGGGTGCTGATATTACTTAGAAGCTACTATATGTAGGAGTTTAAACTGTTTTTTTTTCTATATTACTTTAAACATGACTACTCCAATGCATATTATATATAAATATATTAGTTGAACCCTAAATATTTCCCAAAGTTTCTGAAAACAGATATTATTAATGGTCAGAATTTGGGTGGGGGGGCACTGATGCCCTAGCAGTTGAAGGCGCTCTCCATGTATGCAGGCGGCCCAGGTTTGAATCCAGCCTGTGGCTCTTTGCCTCATGTCTCTCCCCACTCTCTCTCCTGTTTCCAATTCTGTCCACTGTCCTCCCCTATCAATTAAAGGCATGAAAAGCTGAAAATAAACCTTTAAAAAAGAATTGTGATGGGACATGTATTCTAATTGTGGCTGCCATTGGTTGTGAGTTCAATGGCCTAAAGCTCACCCCCTTAACGCCAAACTTCCTCCACCCAGCCCCTATTATGTCTCACTAAGCAATTTTGGTTAGGTTCTAGGTTGAGTAGAAACCAGGCCTACTGCTCAGCGCAGCAACTTTTGCATCTTACTTCTTATTTTGAATTGAGGACACTGTTGGTTGGAAACTTAACCCCATAAGGTGTATTTACTAAACAGCAAACAGATGTTTAGGTTTCATTGTTAAATTTCTCATGAGGGAGAAAAGCTGTAAAAAGGGGCCTTTTTGATCACCCTGCAAAGGATTCCAGCATTGGCAACCCCTAAAAGGCAATATTTACATCTTTTCTCCCTCATTTGGGGAAATCTATTAATTAAATCAAATTCCAGCTTACCATTTAATAGTAATTATTTTTATGTTCTGTTGGTTAGTATTATATGGTAAATGCAACATGTGGAGAGTATTTTTTTAATGAACAGACTTGTCAATACAAAACATAAAGTAAACAGAAGAAACAGGTGGAGCTGAGTAGCGCTGGTCTGTACTCATCATCTTGTTTTACTGTTTTGATTGAAAGCTCCTTGGCAGCAAAATGTACTTACTGTGCTTTTCAGTGCAGTTACCAACATAAAACACTGCACATGAACAGAAACTTTGACTCCATTTATGTCTATTCCAAGCTGTGTCTACATGCTCTCAAGTGCTGCATTACATAGCAAATTAGACCAGATTAGAGAGGTTTTGCACCTCTTTGAGTCAGGTTTCTCCATGCTTAGGTCATAGTCCCTCGATTAAAGGAAATGGGATATACTGTTCAGTAAATAAACCTTATAGAGGGCTGTTTGAATGAAAAGACTCTTTGGTTGAAGACAACAAGTGACCTACAGAGGTGGGCAAAGCAGCCCACAAGCTGAGAGTCTGTACTTCACAACTTTCAATGTGGGCTGAGAGCTCAACTACTGTATTATAGAGAGCAGGCATGTAACCTCTCAGTGGCGAAAACAAATTGCAGTGAAAGAACTGCAAAGCTGCAAGTTGTTGACCTCGCTGAACATAATCAAAATCGTTTCAATGGAAGACGGTGTAAACCTTAATCTGCTCTGGGAGAGCCCAAAACAGCCCACAGTTTTTATACTTATCATCTGGATTTAACATTGGGATTTATAAAGTTCTCCCTGAAGACACTAAGGGCTTCCCTTAACTGTTAAACACTACCTTTAAACACCATTCAATGTATCAGATCAGTGGTTTTTTTTGCCTTGTACCATTTACTGCAAATATAAAATGATTTGTAGTTATGATAAACAAGTAAACCCTTCCAATATAAAACTCTGTGAAACCTCTTACTTGAAATCCCTCTGTGATTAAAAACTTGTTTTAGTGGATAAAAACAGTATTCTGTTCCTGGATATCCACCATCACTGAGTGACTCACCACAGGCCTGGAGCTGTGTGTGGGAGAGCGTGAGCTCTTCACTCCCCCTCCAACTGTGTGTATGTGTATGATAGGGATGTCAAGGCTCTCTCAGCACCCTAGCTTAGTCAGCTGGCATGTAACCATCTGGTGTTCTCTGCCATTTACTGATATCTTCACCTCCACAGTGATGTTTTCTAATGTTTAACTTCAAATGAATTGTATTACATGCCCCCATAATCTGTGATTCCCTTTGTTCTTACTCAACCCACTCTGACTTTCTTCTTTCATGCCCTCTGTGTCTTTTTCTTCTCTCTTCAGCAAGTGGCAATGCCCGCCAGCTCTGGTTATGGCGGGATGATTCGACCAGTGACAGGGGCAGACGTGGGCATTCGGAGGGCAGAGATCCGCCCCGGGTTGAGGGAGATTATCCTCTGTAAGGACCAGGATGGAAAAGTGGGACTGCGGCTCAGAGCCATAGACAATGTGAGTCAGCATCACAAACTTTTGATGAATTATTCAGCCCAGACTGTCATCAACGGCCCTTTGACAACAAACTCATGACTGAGGAAATTCACGCCCACTGTTTCTGTTTTGCTGCACAAGCTCATGTAGTTCTTGGTCTGGGTCTCTGCATCACTTGGTGTATAAAATCAATTTTTAACCCCTTTCTCTCAGTGTATGGTGCATCCTTATCGATTACTGGGGTTTCACCAAACCAGCTTTAACTACATTCTACCTGTAGTGAATCTGACAACTTTTTGGAGCGATTGCCAATCTGGATCATTTGAGAGGTCAGCAGCCACATTAATTAAAAAATAGAGTAGTTTGATCAGCACAGAGCTGACTTTTTTATACTGTCTCCCATTGCAAAATAGAAGAAAAAATGTAGGTACACAACCTTTTTTTTTGTTCTTGTAATATAAAGTTTAAAGGGTTACAAAACTAGCAGTCCTGCTATTATGTCTTCTGGTTGTTTCACAGTAAAGACCTGCCTTTATATTAAGATGCAATTATTATGAAACACATGCATTTAGTGGAGTATAAGTAGCTTTAGCTGCAGCTTTAGCTTACCAAAACAAACAGTGCTCTTTCTGTGTAAATTCTTTTGAACTAAATGGACCAGCTGGGTATAAGCCCTGGTGTGGTTTTATGTCTGACTTAGAGCTAAAAATTAGAACTTAAACTTCCAACTTGAAGTTATGCCCTCTGTACACCAGTTTAATCTATGCCCTGTTAGAGATTACATTTAGTTGTAACTGTCATGTCTAGGACAGAGCAAGTGCAAGTTAAAAAATCAGACCATTAATCAAGGTTAATATAAATGGAAAAGAGGTAATGGTCAAAATACTTTACACAACAGCAGTGTCTTATTTACAGGATGTTCAATGAAAATACATTAAGAGGAGAGAGAGAGAGTCATCAGTGATCGAACAACAAACATACTGGAATTTTACTCAGAGAGTCAGTCAAATGGTCTCATTTTAGCAGGCAGGCCCTGTTGAATAGCTCTCCATTTGTGGTCAGAGATGCATGCTGTCCCCACCCTGCTTGAGCTGGTTGCTCTCAGTGCCTGCCCTCTTTCTAACAGTCTTTTTCTCATTATGTCCAAATCATCAATGTAAAGAAACTGATAGTATACACTGGTTTTGTAAATAAACTTTGTGGGGCACAACCTCAATAAGAGGATCCCCAAATTCAAGACACTAGAGTAAATGGGACACAAGTATATTTCAAAACACAGTGGAAGGCAGAAATTATGTTAATTAAAGCGGTGTTCATGGGACAACAGCGTGTCCGGCCACACAAACTTGTCTTGGGCTCTTCTATGCAGTTGACAGAACTTTATTCCACTACAAATACATAAGAAGGCAGCACATAGTTAGCAAGACTTCAACTTAAAATCAGATTTGCTGGATCTTTTCAAATTAGAGAGAGGTTTGTTATTTGAACATGAACGCAGGTGAGAAGACTGGGCTGAGCTATGACTTTGAGATTCTTTGTGAGATTTGTTGCACTCGGCACAGAATCAAGTCAAGAAGTTGCTTGTAGCTAAGTCTGACATAGAAGGTAAGACCTACTTTATGCTGGTGCTCTTGGCTCCTGGTAGATTATAATGAAAAGGAAATGTGTTTTGCACGGTATGAGTCTTAAATTAACAGTCACCAACAGCCAAATTGAGGTTAATTATCTTTTTTGCAAAAAATCTTTAAACTTTTCACGGAGAACACTCTTAGAAGCTCTGCCCTCCCACTCTGCACATGATCTGTTTTATACTTTTTTATGACAGAAAAACAGAATTGATCTATTTTAATATATAAATAGAAATATGTAACACAAATTATCTTATTAGAACTAAATCCAACACAGGTTATCACTGTAGAGGACTTCATTGGTATTTAGACTTATAAATCGTGTGGGAGGAGTTCAAATTTTAGTCCTGTTGAGGTCAGAAAATAAACAGCAGGTGTTTTTGAGAAGAAAATTTTAGACACTTTATATGTAAGCCAGCAATCACACTGTCCTGTAAAAAGTGTCTTTGGTAAAACTGAAAAGCAACCTTATCAGATAAGACATCAAGCATGCCAAATAAAATGACTGTGAGAGCCTCACAACTTTATGAGGCTCATTAACAAAGTAAAGTATTTCAAAAGCATTGGAGGAGAGTATAATTTCCACCCCATAAAAAAAGTATCCAGGCACTGTTATGCATGTTTTTTCCTGTTTTTTTTAAGATTTAATCTCATGTTCTTCTCGATGTCCTTGACTCCTTCCTCAAGTTTTCCCTCGCTTTCTCCCTTCTAACAGTCTCTATAATGCCTCTTCCTCATTTTGAACATTTCATCTGTTTCCTCTTTCCTCTCTCAGGGTGTATTTATCCAGCTGGTGCAGGCCAACTCCCCTGCGGCCCTGGCTGGCCTGCGTTTTGGTGACCAGGTTCTTCAGATTAACGGACAGAACTGTGCCGGCTGGAGTGTGGACAAGGCCCACAAGGCTTTGAAGGCTGCTGCTGAGACTCGCATTGAGCTGGTGGTCAGAGACAGGTGAGGCCACCTAATACATTCAGGTCATGGCTTGAAAGAGTGTTTGCTGGATTCAGTCCCCCCAGCCCCCTCTCATCACAGCCTACAGTAATAGTAGCTGAAATGTTTGTCTCCCTCTGCTGGATGTCTCAGTGACTTGCAGCTTGATTCTCAGATGTCCCTTTTTTTTAATTTCACAAAGATTATCCAAAAAAATGTTCTTTCTTATTCGATTGCTTTCTGTCTCGCTGTTGTTTATGCTTCCAGAAAAGATTTATTTCTATGTTTTATTACGCTAAACTACTCTTCATTTGTCCTGTTGTACTTTATACCAGTTCTTTTCTTAACCCTATTTTGTCTCATGTGTTTCTAGGCCATTTCAGCGCACCGTCACCATGCACAAAGACAGCTCTGGCCATGTGGGTTTTATCTACAAATCTGGTAAAATCACATCCCTGGTCAAGGATGGCTCTGCTGCCCGCAATGGTCTGCTGACTGAACATTACATCTGTGAAATCAACGGGCAAAATGTTATCGGACTCAAGGTCAGGCACAGCTTTATTCTATAAGTCTTGCTATCAAACAGTTTGGTCATTAAAATATATAAACTGTTTACCAAGTGGTCACCTTATAAGACCGTCACATTGATTTTTGGTAGCTAATATGAATTTTGTATTGGGATAGCTGCTCACATACTGGCAGAATGTAAAATAACAAGGGAACATGCAGCATTTTAAGTAAGTGAAGCCTCCACCAGCTTCAGTCTGTGTTGAGTTTGTATCAGTCATGTTGCCATAGTTTGCTTCTAGTATGGTGTTTTCCTTGAAGGCATGTAGTTTGATCCTGCCCTGTGATGAAGCCTTTGTATATAGCCTTACAGTGGATATAAAAAGTCTACACACCCTGTTTAAATGCCAGGTTTTTGTCATGTAAAAAAATTACATCAAGATAAATAATTTCACAACTCTTTCCACCTTTAATGTGACCTATAACCTGTACAATGCAATTGAAAAACAAACAGAAATCTTTCAGGGAGATGAAGTAAAAATAAACAACTGAGATAATGTGGTTGCATAAGTGTGCACACCCTTTTATAACTGGGGATGTGGCTGTGTTCAGATTTAACCAATTACATTCAAACTCATGTTAAACTGGAGTCAGCACACACCTGTCACCAATTAAAGTGCCTCTGATCAACCACAAATAAAGTTCAGCTGTTCTAGTAGGCTTTTCCTGACATTTTTGTAGCCACATCTTCCAGCACAAGCCATGGTCCGCAGAGAGCTTCCAAAGCATCAGAGGGATCTCATTATTCAAAGATATCAGTCAGGTGAAGGCTACAAAAGAATTTCCAAGGAATTAAATATACCGTGGAACACAGTGAAGACCGTCATCATCAAGTGGAGAAAATATGTCACAACAGTGACATTACCAAGAACAGGACGTCCGTCCAAAATTGATGATAAGACGAGAAGAAAACTAATCAGGGAGGCTGCCAAGAGGCCGACAGCAACACTGAAGGAGCTGCAGGAATTTCTGGCAAGCACTGGCTGTGTAGTACATGTGACAACAATCTCCGTGTTCGTCATATGTCTGGGCTATGGGGTAGGGTGGCAAGACGGAAGCCTTATCTTACAAAGAAAAACATCCAAGCCCGGCTTAATTTTGCAAAAAGAAATCTGAAATCTCCCAAATGCATGTGGGAAAATGTGTTATGGTCTGACAAAACCAAGGTTGAACTTTTTGGACATAATTCCAAAAGGTATATTTGGCGCAAAAACAACACTGGTCATCACCAAAAGAACACCATACCTACAGTGAAGCATGGTGGTGGCAGCATCATGCTTTGGGGCTGCTTTTCTTCAGCTGGAACTGGGGCCTTAGTCAGGGTGGAGTGAATTATGAACAGTTCCAAATACCAGTCAGTGTTGGCACAAAACCTTCGGCCTTCTGTTAGAAAGCTGAAGATGAATAGAAACTTCATCTTTCAGCACGACAATGACCCAAAGCACACATCTAAATCAACAACAGAATGGCTTCACCGGAATAAGATTGAGGCTTTGGAATGGCCCAGCCAGAATCCAGACCTGAATCCCCTCGAACATCTGTGGGGTGGTCTGAAGAGGGCCGTGCACAGGAGATGCCCTCGCAATCTGTCAGATTTGGAGCGGTTTTGCAAAGAAGAGTGGGCAAATATTGCCACATGAAGATGTGCCACGCTGATAGGCTCCTACCCCAAAAGACTGAGTGCTGTAATAAAAGCCAAAGGTGCTGCAACAAAGTATTAGTTTAAGGGTGTGCATATTTATGCAACCAGGTTATTTTACGTTTTTTATTTTATATTTTTCCCCTTTAAAGGTTTCAGTTTGATTTTCAATTGCGTTGTACTGGTTATAGGTCACATTAGAGGTGGAAAAAGTTGTGAAATTATTTGTCTTGTTGTCATTTTTCTACATCACGAAAACCTGGCATTTGAACAGGGCTGTGTAAACTTTTCATATCCACTGTATGTACATGTTTGAAAATTGCTTTAACCTTACATTCATTTGCTCATTTCACTACTCTTATGTGAAAATTTCAGGACTCTCAGATCAAGGACATTCTGACCACCTCTCCAACCGCCATGACCATCACCATCATGCCCAAGTTTATCTACGAGCACATGATTAAGAGGTAGGACTCACTTTTTTAAGTTAACCAGTTTTCACTTACAAAGCAGAGGCATAAGAAATACACTCAGAATAGATTTCAACACATTTTATCAGGATTTACAATCAGTGTTAATGACTAAAGTGGGCTCAATTGAAACAGTTATCCAAGCAGTCAGTGCTGAACTTAATGAAAGAGCAGAGCTCTCTTATTCACAGAGCTGTTAGGCAATATCAACATGATCTAGCATTCATTGCAGGAGAGAAGCTTCAGAAACATTCTTACTCGACTGTGTTTTATCGGCTCTGTCCTTGCCTCAGTTAATTCTTTTACATTATTTTTAGGGCCTTTTTCTGCCCTTGCTGAGACAATACAGTTCTCCCTTTGGCTCAAATTACAAGAGAAAAACATCAGCTACACTCTGTTTAAGTTATTCATTTTCACATCATCATCTGCGCCTCTAGCTTTTAACGCCATTTTCTAAGCTAGATTTTTATACAAGCTTATAAGTGGTATTTTCATAACATGGAAAACCATTGGAATAGCACCTTTCAAATATTCAGTGTGTCTTTTTGATTTAAATTTTCCCTATAGTTATTCCCTATATACAAGTGTTGGTCAACTACAATAATCTGCTCACCATGCAGTGTTCCATGTCATCTACCAGTTCCGTTCCAGTCTCCTTACAGTGTGGGAAATGAGTAGGCGTCCACAACAAAATCAGATAGAGCACACTGGTTCCAATAACATTGTGAGCGACACAGCGCAACACAGTGAAACATACTTTATTTACCCTAGTGAATTGTTTGTATTTTCCTTTCTGCCATGGATAAAGTACAAGTTATGAGAAAAAATGACAAGACACTACAGAAAGATTTTCCTTTTGTTTCCTTTTGACACAGCAGAGCTTGCAAGAAAAGAGGAGACAGTTGTGCATCAATCACACCCATGCCTGTGATTTTCTTGTTTTGCTTTGACAGCACAAACAAAACCATCTCACTCACCGCTGTCACAAGCTTGATAATACAAAGCACCACACTTCTGTTTCCTCCATCTTAAAAATAAAATACTGAGATGTTATACTGTTTACAAGGAGAAACTAAAAATTACAGAGTAGAGAAGTAAATATTTTATCGAGGAAGTGTGGACAGTGAGCATCATGATCCAGATCGATATCTGACCATTGTGTGCTGTTAGGAAGGAGATTTACTTCCTGTTTCACCTTGCATATGCATCCAGCTACGGCTCAAGCATAATAGTAAATGTACTTGCCTGTATATGACACGTTACTGGAGGATACTTGTAGAGGGTTCCACCAGAGAGCTGAGGCTGTATACAACAATCTGGGGTGTGGGATGTAAACTACAAACATGGTAACACTCAGGGAGGTTACTATAATGTTAATTCTGAAATCTGAATTTTCTTTATAGTGATATCAATAATCAATAGTTGCATTGTAATGTTATTTTTCATTATTATGTTAAAATAAACCCACCAGATGTGTATTTAATGAAGATTAAACAATACAGCATGGCAAAGACTTCTACTTCACTGGAAGTTTATGTCTATCTCTCAGTGGCTTCAAGATGTAATGTTTTACCTGGAACTAGAAGACAAGTGGGGAACTCAAGGGCAATTCAGAGAATTTTTAAGAAGTGGTGACCCTTACTGACATATTTAAACTCTTTTTGGACTTTACCAACAGGATGAACAGATATTATGACTCTTAATATCCTAAAACTATTTTTTTTTCAATCTAGTACTTTATTATTTAATTTAAACATACCATTACATTGTATTGTTATTATGCTTAAACAAATTGGGTTTTATTTTTGTATTTTACAGTCTAGTTAGTAGTGTGGGGGAGGGAAATTAGCTGTAATAATAATTGTGATTAAACAATAAATAGTTAGAGTGCTGATATTTATTTCTTCCTCTAGTTTGTTGGGATATTTATATATATCACAATGTCATATAGAATAAAATGTAAACAGTGAATATTTGTAAACTTGAATTGTTTGATAAAGAAATGAACATAAAAAAGTAGATTAATACAGGCTCAGCCTCAACTGATTAGATGTCACCAGTTTGCATAGTCACTGCTTGAACTGAAACAGCAATATTATTTTCATTATTTTAACAGGGTAAAACATCAGGTTTTCAAACAGTTTGTTGCAGTTCACTTGACAGCCATTTTTGTCTCTGAGCAGTGGCAATAAGACATACTACACTTGTGGGTAATTGTGGACTTAGTTTAACAGTTTGTCTCCAGATCTTTACTGTCACACCTCTTCCACTTCTGCAATAACCCTACCACACATGTGTGTACAGTGTCACACACTACATCTGTTCTTGAGGACATGCACAGCCAACATAACAGCAAGTGTATCTCCAGCCTTAGGATCCAATTATAGTTGTCTGCTTTGTTTGAGCAGAATCCCAACTCCCTTTGATTATGTTGTGATATTATTATTAAGCACAGTTTTAAAAACAAGGGCCTAAGTAGGCCTACATCAGATGTTTCCCTCCAGAACTATTTCTTTTAACATTATCCTCTTTGTTGACAAGCTTATCGGTGCTTTTTTTGTTTTTCAGGATGTCCACTGGTCTGCTGCGATCAGCCATGGATCACTCTGTCCCTGAGGTGTGAAGACGAGGAGGAGGACTGTAAACTGTCAGGATGTCTACAATGCAGAGATTTATATCTCTCTCTCTTCATCTCAATCTATCTCTTTCTCTCTTGTCTTTACTCGAATCTCTCTCTCTCGACTCTCTCTATCTCCATACCAAACCACCTCCTGCATCACAATCTTCTGCTTCATTTTTCTCATCTGTAACATAACTCGTAAGATGCCTTTTTTTCTATTCTTTATTTTGTTTCGATATATTCTTTACCTTTTCTACATTTCCTTATCTTTGTCGACATGCCCAGTACTTTTTATGTTAACCTCATATGCTTAGTATTACACGTTTACTTTTGTTTTGTAAGTGAGATCAAGGACAGTACAAAATGTTTTTTAAGCCATGCACACTATCATGAGTCCAGTGCTTCCTCCTCATTGTGGAGATGAATCATTGACATGTGACTTTTCATCTTGTGAAAAACTGAAGAAGCCAACCGTCAAGTTGTCAGATACGGCTGTGCTCCCTGTCCCTGCACTCAGCCCCTAACGTATGTACATAAAGAAAAAAATGCTGACTTGTTTTAAGATAACAGTGTACAGTTGTTTTTACAGGGCCAGTAAAACTAATTCATTTTAGCGTAGTTGTTTTTAGTTTATACCATATGTTTGTGTAAAACAGTGTTGTTTTGGGCAAAAATTAATAATGATAATAATTTTTGTCTTTTTTGTTGATCCCTAACATTGATGGTCCCTGGATTAGGACATAAAAATAAGTGTTTCAGCTTCTCAAGAGATGGTGATTGATCACTGAACCCCACTTTCCTGTCTCTGTGGGCAAATGTCTTGATGAGACTGATATGTTGGATTTGTAGGTACAGTCCCGGGGGAGTGTAGGGAAAAGGGCAGCGGTAGTTTGTTTCCTTATGCAGCTGGGATCAAATCCTGTCCACAAACAGTGTTAAAGCTGTGAGACAGAGGGTCAATTAAGCAGGACCACAGTGCAGTAGGAATAAGCAGTTCAGTCTTATATTTGTCAGATATGGTCTTGTATTTCAGATAAATTTTGAGGGAATTGTTGGCATTTCTTTGGACAGGATATGTGCTGGACACACCCACTAAGTGCACTTTCCACTACCTTTGAAAGGGTTGTCTTTCCTGTTTCCATTTCAACAGCAAGTTCAAAATGTTTCTTTTTTTTAATGATTATTGTGTTTGTGGTGCCTCATGTTAACGAGAGAACTCATGAAAACAAACATGTTAGCTTTAGGAATCTATAAAAAATTTGATGCTGAAAATCCTGTGCTCAAATTTAAATTTAACATCATGGGTTGAACCAATCAACTGTCTCTCCTCTGCAAAATGTTATCTTCTGTAATATTCCTTCCTATACTGAGGGGGCGCACTGAAAGCAGAGCTTCTGCTTCTTATGTAAAGTTGCTCCTTTTTATGCTGTTCATGTTTGGATGCATGTATTCCTTTAATTTTTTAGGTATGCAATCTGATAACATTCACTGTCATTCTGTAAGAAAATGCTAGAAAAATCTAAAAGTTTATATACGATTGTGACCAAGATAATATTGTAAAACAAATAAACAGTCTCTCTGTTCACATAAAGTAAGCAGTGTTTTCTTTACCTCAAGAAATTATACCAATATCTTATCAAGGTCCCTGAGAATCCGTGGATGGAATATATCAGCAGCGTGTCAAATGTCACTCCCCACCAACCTCTGCTGGGACAGCCGCTTGATACTAGGGTCAAACGCCTGCTTTGGGCTCTCCTCACCAGGTAAGTGGGGAAAGAAACAATAAGAGCAGTGGTATTTCACCTGCAGCCAAGGCCTCCCATTTATTCTAAACCTTGAACAGAAGATGGTGCTACATTTCTTCTTTGTTCTCAAACAGAGCTGCTACTTGGCAACAGAGATGGACAAAACAGCTGCTCTCTGAGAAAAACACTCAACCAGCTGTATCCGGACTGTGTGAATAGAACAGTGACATAAAGTTCTATGGTGCATTTCATCCAGGTGTGTCTTGCCACAGCCTGTGAATGTTTGTTTGGACGATACCGGTGTGTTTTAGGCTTACAGCTGGTTTATGATGTTTTAACACGTCATAACGCAGATGTTTTATTTAAACAACTGAGGACTGTCTTGAAAGGTGTAAAAATTGCATGTTATTTAAAAAGTCTCAAGTCTTGATTTGGATACTTTAAATCACAGGTGTCAAACTCAAGGCCCGGGGGCCAAATCTAGCCCGCAAAATGATCTCATATTTCTGTTATAACTGGCCCATCAGTATGAGGTATGCAGATTTCCTCAAGTATAAAAATGTGAACTTATCCTTGATTATTTAAGATATTCCTGTTAAGTCACAAATCTGAAAAATTAAGGAGTGAAAATAATTAGACAAGAAGTTAGAATGTGGGAAAAGAAATGAAATTGTGTTTTAATTTCACATTTTCAATTTAGCATCTCACAATTAGGGCTCAAACTTAGGATTTTGATTTTTACTTTCATACTTTGAGCATTTCAACTTATAATCTTGACTTCTCATATAATATTTTGAGCTTTGAGGTTCATAATTTGAATTTTTAAGTCATACTTTGACTTTTTAACCAATTATTTTGTATTTTATGTCATATTTTCAACTTCAAACTTTGATCTCATAATCCCATAGTTTGACCTTTTAGACTACAATTTTAAAATTTTAAATCATATTTTGACTTTTAATTTAATGATTAAAAATCTTATTTCATATTTTGACCTTTTAAACTCATGATTCTGGCTTTTTTTATAGTAAATTTGCCTTTAAAAACATTATTTTTCCATTTCAATTTCACGTTTTGGCCTTTCTGAACTGCTAAATTTACTTTTCTCAGACTGTGGGCCTTTAAACTTACTTTTTAACTTTTTAAATGTCAAAATCATAGTTTATCAGTGCTAAGTTTTTTCATATTTTATTACTGGTAAAACAAGGTTGACAGTTTATGGCTAAAAAGGTGACACTGTTAGGCCCTCAGGTTAGTCCTGAATCCAGAATCCAGCCCCTGCTGGGATTGAGTTTGACACGTGCTTCAAATGGTAACTTAGCCCAAGAGTTCAGTGAGCTCAATAAAAGTCTTAGATTTGATTAAAAAAAAAAAACAACTCTCTCTGGTAGGGAGGCATGATACTAGCACAGTATCAAATGCACACATTATATAGTCATGGACGAAAATATTGGCACCCCTGGAATTTTTCCAGAAAATACATCATTTCTCCCAGAAATTGTTGCAATCAACAAATGTTTTTGGTATACACGTGTTTATTGCTTTTATGTGCATTGCAACAACACAAAAAATCTGAAGAAAAAAGACAAAATTGACATAATTTTACACAAAACTCAAAAAATGGGCTGGACAAAATTATTCGTACCCTCGACTTAATATTTGGTTGCACAACCTAGGAAAAAAAATAACTGAAACCAATCACTTCCTTTAACCATCAACAAGCTTCTTACACCTCTCAACTGGAATTTTGGACCACTCTTCTTTTGCAAACTGCTCCAGATCTCAGATTTGAAGGGTGCCTTCTTGCAACAGCAGTTTTGAGATCTCTTCATAGGTGTTCAATGGGATTTAGATCTGGACTCATTGCCGGCCACTTCAGAACTCTCCAGCTTTGTCTCCAACCATTTCTTGGTGCTTTTTGAGGTATGTTTGGGGTCATTGTCTTGCTGGAACACCCATGACCTCTGATGCAGACCCAGCTTTCTGACACTTGGCCCTACATTTTGGCCCAAAATTTTTTCATGGTCTCAGATTTCATGATTCCTTGCACACAGTCAAGGCACCCAGTGCCAGAGGCAGCAAAACAACCCCAAAACATCCTTGAACCTCCACCATGTTTGACTGTAGGTACTGTGTTCTTTTCTTTGTAGGCCTCATTCCATTTTCTGTAAACAGTAGAATGACGTGCTTTTCCAAAAAGCTCTGCCTTAGTCTCATCTGTCCACAAAATATCCTCCCAGAGGGATTGAGGCTTACTCAGGTACATTTTGTAAACTCCAGTCCGGCTTTTTTATGCCTCTTTGTCAGCAGTGGGGTTCTCCTCAGTCTCCTGCCACAGCGCTTCATCTCATTCAGAAGACCACGTATAGGCCGAGCGGACACTTTTGCACCTTGAGTCTGCAGGACAGCCTGAATTTGTGTGGAAGTTGACTGAGGATGTTGATCCACCATTCCAACTATCCTGCGTTGCATTCTTTTGTCAGTTTTTCTCTTCCATCCAAGTCCAGCGAGATTAGCCACAGTGCCATGGGTTATAAACTTACTGATTATATGAAGCACAGTGGACAAAGGAATTTCAAGATCTCTGGAGATGGTCCTGAACCCTTGAGATTGTTCATATTTTTCCACAATTTTGCTTCTTAAGTCCTCAGACAATTCTCGGCTCCTCTTTCTCTTCTCCATGCTTGGTGTGACACACACACACACACACAACACAAAGGCTGAGTCAAATTTTATACATTCTAACTGGCTTCAGGTGTGATTTTTAGATTGCCAGCACCTGTTACTGCCACAGGTGAGTTTAAATGAGCATCACATGCTTGAAATAAAATTATTTACCCACAGTTTTAAAAGGGTGCCAATAATTTTGTCCAGCCCATTTTTTTAGTTTTGTGTAAAATTATGTCAGTTTTGTCTTTTTTCTTCAGATTTTTGTGTTGTTCCAATGCACATAAAGGAAATAAACACATGTATACCAAAAACATTTGTAACTGCAATAATTCCTGGGAGAAATTGTGTATTTTCTGGAAAAATTCCAGGGGTGCCAATATTTTTGTCCACAACTGTAGACATAAAAGTTAATTGTATCAGCAAATCTGGAAATATTTGCCAATATTTTGAGATGGTATATTTATAGTAAATGCCAAAGGAAATTTTGGATTTACAATAACTAAAACACTGGAATGTCTTTGTTTTACATTACTGAATATCTATTCAAAAAAAGTGCAGTATCCTTTTATTGTATAATCATGTGTTCTGTTTTTTTTCTTGTGATCAGTTTGTTTTGGTGCCAAACACTTAATGTGAATCTTACTGACCTGTTCAACAAACAAGCTGGTATTGATTGCACTCATATCCCAGGTATTTGCAGGTATAGGGAGCATTGAGGATCCTGCTTAAGGTCAAGGCAGAGTACTCAGAGGGTACCCCCAACAGATGTGTGTGCCTCCCCATCATGAAAAAACACAAGTTGACTGCCTAGCTCATACACAAACGGTCTGAGGCCTCAGTCAGGATGTAGTGCATGATTAAATCCGTTCTAGGGAAATCACATGATCAGCACCATGGACAGAACTACACATCAATCAGCTGTGACAACAGTGACAGCTCAGAGGGCATTTTTCTCTCTTAATTCATCATCGACAAATATTCAGTAAAAAAAGAAAAAAAAGCCAAACACATAGATGTGGCAGGAACAACAACAATTTACAAGAATATATGATATGTTTGTGAGCGATATAAAACTACATACACAAACTTTATTTGCATAAAGAGAGAGCAAATTGAAGACAGCAAGTTTCTAAGTCTACCTAATCATGATGCACTACAGTGATTTACATTTCTATAGCTATGCGCTGTATGATTATAGATGTAGGCTGTAAGAAAATTCTAAATTTGTTACAAATAATACTAACTTAATGTTTTTTTTGTTTGTTTGTTTGTTTGTTTTGTTGGCTTGTTTTACAGTATTTGATTATGTTGATTTAATGTCTTGTCAGTATTGTGGTGTCTCTGATTAAACAATCCTTTATGAATAAAATTGCTGATGATTCATCCTGTTATTACAGGCTGTGCACCTTGAAGGTTGTTTTTTGTGTCTCCTTATATTTGCTTTGATTTTGGTGATGAGAGGACTCCATCAAGTCTGAGTGCTGCTCTTCTTGGGTATTTAAACCTGATGGCAGCGTGAGACAACTGCAGCAATGAACGTGTGAGGATCCGAAATTCTGATTTTAAAAAACAGTACATAACAGATTTTGTGAAATAGCCTTCTACTACTAGTCCAGGCATAAAGGCCTCTCCATCTCAAAGTCCTGGGCTGGATTTCTGTCCCAGTCTGTTCCTGGTTACTTCATCCAACGTTCAGGCCTACTTGTCTGCTCTTGGCAGTTTGTCATACATTAGGATGTTTACTTGCAATACTGAACCAGAACCAACTTGAGTGGTGAAAAATATTTTTTAATTGAAAACTCAAAGTCAGAACAGACAGTAAATCCTAGATAGCACATGCAGACATCCAAACATGTCTGATGTGTCAGGCCAGGAACAACAGTGTGGAAAACTGGTGATAGCCCTTCTGTCTGCTACTTGGCAATTTTTTTTTAAATAAATAATGGTAGTTATGATATTGTTTTATGTTATTGTTGCTGATGATACAGCCCTGAACCCTTTAAACAGATGTAATGGATACACTTGGTTAAAGAAAACGACTCCAAGAGGCTGTCATTCTGAGTTTCAGTAAAATATAATGAAATAACTGACTGGCATGTTTCATGTGTTTATATTTTCAATCAGAAGAAACAAAGCATCTGACAGTCTGTGGGGGGTAAGCCACTCACACCATCAGCACTGAAAAAAATAAAGATTTAGAATAATATATTTCCTACTTAACTATCTCACGCAAACTTACCGACGTACGTCAATGCCATGGTAACGGAACGACCCGAGGCTATATAAGAACCCCCGAAGTTTGAAAATCCCCTTTTGCTATTGGATTTGACACGAGTTTGACAGTTGACCCCAAGCAAAATCTCTCAGCTGGAAGCGAGAAAAACTTTTGTTGGCGAACAGTTTTTGGAGATCTTCACCGAGAAAACTTTTTAAAAGAAGAAATGGCTGAAGAAAGGGCTTTCTACGATTTCTTCATGGAGCAGTACCTGCGGGCCAGAGAAAGACTGTGGCTAGACTACTACAGAGGTAAGATATTTATAAATGTTAGCATAGACCAATAAGCTAACTTAGCATAAATCCTACCACAATAATCTAATTTAAACAATGTCTAAAATAAACATGGAGTGAAAGCATTTTGTTGAAATGAAAGACAGAAACTTTGTCGTGAATTGTGGCCTAAATTTTTGATGGAAACACTCACAAAAGACGATTTTTTGGGGGTGTAAAATTAATACCAGGTGGAGGGAACTGACATATTCTACCGGGAAATGTTCAGTATGTATTTACACTGCTGTAGTGATTTGAAAACGTTGTTATTTTGGTTTGATAGTATCATTTTTTTTCCAAATGTACCACTAAAGCGTGCGACATTAAAATGGGGATTTTGGGGATATTTGGAAATCCCCCAAATTTGAAAAATGCTAAATGTTCTCTGATCTTGGTCACCATGAAAACGATGGAACTCTGAGTGAGTCAGCACCAGCCTATGGTCAGCACGTGCAGTTGTAAACAAACAAAATGTCTGTGTGAATATGAGTATCGTTTTCTTTACTCTGCTTCAACTAAAGTTTTAAATACTGCAAATATTAAACAAGAAATCAACCATGAGTTATGATAGGAGTCAAACCAGCGCTGTTTGATAAATAAAGAGAGTGAGGCCAATTTTCTGTTATGGGTATTTCAGCCAGAACTGAGATAGGATTGAGGGTTATTTCATGCTGTTAAAACTTATCTATAGATACAAATATAAAAGCATTGGACTTTTTCATTGTGTTATCTCTTACATAAGACCCCAGGCAATAATTTTCTCCACTTTGATTCTTTAGAACTCCAACACATGTGATATTAGGATTTTTCTAATGGTATAATGACCAAACAAGATGATTTAAATTACAGGATATAACACTGTCACATCAGGTTAGAGCCTTAAAGGATAAGTAAGGGTTTAATAAGAAGTTGTAATTATGTGTTTTTAGTTCAGAGCTCAGAGATTCCTGGGCTTCATTTCAGTTCTCCTTGATTTAGCTCCAACATTTCTGACACAGCTATTATTCTGGATGCTATGGTATTTTACTCAGGTCTTCTCAGGTTTTTAAGTTGATAAACATGAGGTATTTCCAGATTATGGTACCGCTTTATTTATGTGTAACATTTGATGGTCACTGAAACAGTCAGTATACCAGGCTTAAACCTTAGTAACTATAAACCACTTTTAGTTCAGGAGAAATAGTCTGAGGTTGCATGAATATACTGGCTGTTTGTCAACATTATGATGCTTTTATCATCCTTGTACTGATCTTATCCATTTCCAACATTTATTTTTAGCCTCTGTCTCTATAAAACTAATTGATGTGTTTGTGAAATGAATAATATGTAGACTCAGTTTTTTTTTGGTGTCAGAGGTGTTCTGGTTTCCATTCATTTCAAGAGTGTGAAATTGGATGTTAACATTTGCTAACGTTAGGTTTATATGTTAAACGGCATCCCCTCTTTAACTCAGCAAGGTCAGAGTTTTTCTTCTATAGGACAGACTGAGTTTCCTTCCTTTTTAAACTGCAGTAAAATCTCTGTACAGTACAAAACGTGACTTTTTAACCTTGTCACCTGTAGGACTTTACTGGCCTTTATACATTATCGAACATCCCATCCCTGAGAGGCCTGAGGATATCATTGAGGATCCTCCACCACCCACTGCTCAGGAGGAAGAAGAGGAGGAGATTGACGTCGTGGGACTAGATGAGGAAGAGGAGGAGATCGATGTTGTAGGCCTCGATGAGGAGCAGGAGCCTCAGGTGGCTGAGCCTGAGGAACATCATGGAGATGCTCCTCAGATGTTTGGTCAGCCTGAGAGCATGGGAGGAGAGAGAGGGGAGGAGTTAAATGATGTCAGACCTCCCTCTCCTCCTCTGGTGCAAGAGGCTCCTGTGGTCCAGATCCCCCCTATTCGCCCTGTTCCTGTTTATCCTCCCCAATATGTACACCCCTATGGTGCTTCTTTTGCTTCTCCTCCTGCCTTCCCTTATGCTCCTGCTTTTTCTCCTGCTTTTGCTCCTGCTTTTATTCCTGCTTTTATTCCTGCTTTTATTCCTGCTTTTGCTCCTGCTTTGCATTACTATTATGATCCCTTCACTGGTCTTTTTGCCTATCCTACTTACCCTTCTTATCCTCTTGCATTTCAGATCCCTTTCCTGGAGACTGAGGACCACGGACCACTGGCCCACGAGGAGTAAGCGAAGCTCTCCAGTGACAGCTATGTAAGATGACCCTGCATCTCCCCCCATGTCTGGCTTCTTCAAGAAGAGGGATGAGAGCGACAAGGAAAAGGTTTCTTTCCAAAGGAGGCTGCAGTTACCCTTTCTTCTTTCATTGATGACTGGCCTTTGCATCTTGCGGGACCAGTGACACCAGGGACAACCTTTGCGTCTGGCAGGGCTGAAGTCCCCCGAGGTAGCGTCTTGCACCGGGGGCTTATCTGTATCTTCTCCACTTACATGGCGGCTGGCTCGACGTTTCTTTCTTTGATCCTGGATGGGTCTTTGCGTCTGGCTGGGCCTGTAGGACTCCAGGTAGCCTTTGCGTCTGGCAGGGCTGTCGAACATCCGTGCATGTAGCCTTTGCGTCTGGCGGGGCTGGAGAGGACAGAATGGTGTCTTCAGATGGACACAGTCTCCCTGGTCACAGCACTAGAGACTCTTAGTGATGGAGCGGTGTCTGGAGTGCACAGGGAGAGAGGAGAAGAAATTCAAAGAGAAGCTGCAGAAACAGGAAGAGCAAAAACATCTTTTCCTCAAACAGGAGCCAGAACCACACTGGTCTGCTCTGGACCAGCAGTTTGGACGTCAGCGGTCATCAAAGAAGAGAACCTGGAGATCAGCTCAGCTACTAATGGAGGTCAGACAATCATTTCATATGGATGACAACAGTAAGTATAAATGAGATGTGGAGAAAAGGTAAGAATACAGTCCTGTGACCTTTTCAGGCTCTTTAAGTGTCCGTTCACGTGGCACTATTTCTTTTGTAGGAGGCAAGATTGATCTTTCTCTTCTCTAAAGACACTCCAACTGAACTTCTGCAATTCTCACCATTTGGTGGAAAATAACAGATCTCAGATGCAATTTGTTTAATCACAATATAAATGAATTAATTAATAGTTTAACCCTTTACCTACTGAGTCTAAAAATGGCGATTTGGACATATTTTGCTATTATGACTGTAAAATAGTCAGGAAATGCCCTAAGTCTTAGAGCTTTGATCCTTTTTCCCAGGAGTACTTGAACTTGACTCTTCAACATCTGGTTAATGATTATTGCACATTATATGGAATTGTCAGCAGTTTAAAAGAAGAAAACCACAAAAACGCATTTGTTTTTCATGGCTTTTATGAGACGAAATGTTGTTATTGTTCATGAAGTTTTGATTTGACATTTGAAATGTGAACCTATACATGTTTAGAACAATCACTAGTCATTTTTTGAGTCCAGGACTCTGGGTGTGCAAAACACTGTGCAAAAGATAACTATACATAGGCGAAAATTAGTGCAAATAAAGGTGGAAAAACGCATTCTCAACATTCTCAAGTAACATATTGTTATTGCACATGACAGACATGCCCACATACCACTATCTAAAGCTTTTTTGAGAACAAAACACCACTCTCACTCGCTCTCCTTTTACTCTCTTCCTTCACTCTCCCTTCTCACTTGTCTTCTGCCAAAGCTGCCTTTTTCACGGTGCTGTTCGACATTACCGTTATATATACCACACATCACATATTGCTGGAAAGCGCAGATTCTCAGCTCTCTGTCAGCGTTGGAATTTTTTAGATTGAGCAAACTTTCGAGGAGTTACAGTGTTGAGATTCTGTGTAGCGGTCTTATGATACTTCTGGTGTTTTGCTATGGTGTTTTGCTATGAATGCCCACGTCATATGATTGTGAGTACCGTAATGAACCATATATGTGCGCATGCCCACAATTCTCAGCTTTCCAACGCCATTGGAATTTTTCTGATCTGACTAACTGGCCAGCGCCAGCTCAGTAGGTAAAGGGTTAAAGGGAGTTTTTCATTCCAATAATTGTGATTTACTTAGTCTTTTACAGATATTGAAGCTCCTGAAGTACATCCAGATCTTTCCATGACACAAAGAAGCTAGTTTCTTCCAAGCCAGATGAGAGCAATGTCCACGAGATGATGAGGAGAGGCGTTCTGTGATGACAGACCACAACATGAAGGAAATGAAGAAGAATGGTGACCTGTGATATCGACCACGAACATGAAGAGGAGAGCGATCTGTGATGACTGAACATGACATGGAGAGGACAGGCAAACTGTGATATCCAGCTACAAGAGCAAGAGGAGAGCCGACCTGCAATAACCAACCACTCCATGAAGAAGAGAGGCCAACTGTGATATCCAGCCACAAGATTGAGAGGAGAGACGACGTGTGACGACAAACCACAACACAAAGAGGAGAGGCGACCTACAATAACCAACCACTCCATGAAGAAGAGAGGCCAACTGTGATATCCAGCCACAAGATTGAGAGGAGAGACGACGTGTGATGACAAACCAAAACATGAAAAGGAGAGGCGACCTGCAAAAAGCTACCACAACATGAAGAGAAGAGCAAACTGCACTATCCAGCCAAAGGATTGAGAGTAGAGCCAACTAGTGATGACAAACCACGACACAAAGAGGAGAGGCGACCTACAATAACCAACCATTCCATGAAGAAGAGAGGCGGCCTGAGATGACCTACCATGAAATGAGAGCAGAGACAAGTCGTGGTTCATGCCACAACATGAGTTTAAGTGAACTGCATTTTAAAGGAATAGTTCTACATTTATCTGTGGATAATATGAGTCATAATTAATCTACAGTCTATCCTGTATTCATGTTGATGATGAGTAGTAGACTTCTGAGAAGCTGCCCAGGAACCAATGAGGTAGCAGGGAGGAGGAGACTGAGCTATGAAGGATGAGCAGGAGACCTGTGAGGCTCTGAAAAAAACGCTGATTAACTGAATGGAGGTGCCTGGGGTGGAGGAGGGTGCCAGCATCTTCACAGAATGACTGGCTGACTGGCTGAAAGAAAGAATGACAGATTTATGAAGAGGAGAAGCGACCTGTGATAACCTTCCACAGAAGGAGAGCAGAGACGAGTTGTGGTTCATGCCACAAAGCAAGTTTAAGTGAACTGCATTTTGCACTCCTGTGTCTTTAAATCTGCTTGAGCTCCTAGGAGTGGACATCAATCACAACAAAAACATTGTACGAGCAGCTTGATGTGGGGGCGTTGCAGCACAACAGCAGTCCTCTGAACTCAGTGAAGCACCTTCAGCTCCAGACTTTGTCCACTTCACTGTGATGACAAACCAAGACATGAAGAGGAGAAGTGACCTGAAATATCTGACCACGACAAGACAAGGAGAGGCAACTTGCAATATTTGAGCACGACAAGAAGAAGAGAGGTAACCTGAGATGATCTACCACAAGATAGAGAGCAGAGACGAGTTGTGGTTCATGCCACAAAGTAAGTTTAAGTGAACTGCATTTTAAAGGAATAGTTCTACATTTATCTGTGGATAACATGAGTCATATTTAAACTACAGTCTATCCTGTATTCATGTTGTGTTTTTGTTCTCACTGTCCAGGACTCCTCCTGTGTCTTTGAATCTCTGAGCTCCTGGAAGTGGACATCAGTCAAACATCACAATAACAACATTGTACGAGCTTGATGTGAGGGCGCTGCTGCACAACAGCAGTCCTCTGAACACAGTGAAGCACCTTCAGCTCCAGACTTTGTCCACTTCACTTTACTTAGATGTCAAATTCAATCAAATAAATCAGAGAGTCAGGCATGGGAAATGATCTTGTGGTCATTGGGTGGTTAACATGAAGCTTCCTCATTGTTAAATCACATAGGGTCTACTTTAAAGCGACTTGGTTCAACTGTTTGACAAACTGAAGGGTCTCTGGAGTTTGTTTGAACAGGGAGGAATCCCATCAGACATGTTAGAAACATTTCAGAAATCAGCAATCTGAGCGCTTTAGTCTATAAACAAATGTAATGTTTTAAACAAAACACAAACTGAAATGTTGGTGAGTAAGTGTTAAAACAGTTTGATGCTCTAGATTCGGTCCTGAGGGTGGCTCCAGAAGAAGTTCATGTTGCCTCTAAGATGAAAAGTTTTATCTTCTCTTTGGAAAAATCAACCAGCCAACCAGCCTCAGTTCCTGTCAGACTTGAAACATTTTTTACACATCAGTTTGTAAAATATCAGTAATTAAACTTAAAGGAAAAAAAACACCAGATGTGAAAGATATAAATTAACACATCAGCCAATGGTTGGCTTACTGTGTACTCTGACTAAAAATATTAATTTCTGTCGCACCTACCCACAATCTAAAAATGTGCTGAAAATAAATAAATTAACTAAACACTACAACTCAGGACTAAATCAGGACATTCAGACCAAAATCAAAACAGCAAACAAGGAGATGCTGATGGTGACTTCCCTTTATCTGTTTCAACCAGGAGAGACTTAATAAAAGTTTAAAAATAATTTATTTTACAAATTGAAAGAATTGTGCAAAGTCCTTGGCGATTAGACTCCACCATGATGATTTCATGTATTTGAAGGGGTAGTAAAGCAAACGGCAGGAATAGGATACCCCCCTATAGAGCGTAGACATTGGTGGTGGTGTTTAGAGATGCAGGAACAGATGAGTAGTAGACTTTTGAGAAGCTGCCCAGGAACCAATGAGATAGCACGGAGATGGAGTCTGAGCTTTGAAGGATGAGCAGGATACAACGCTCATTTTTGGTATAATCTTTCTTGGCGCTACCTCAATTTAATAAAATGAAAACTACATTTTTCAAGTTCGATTTACTGTATTAGATATAGGGCCTCCAAACAACAGAACACCTGACAAAAAATGATTTTTTAAAAGAAATTACAATATGCTGAAATTATGAAAAAATATAAGTGCCAGTCCGGTACAGCATGGTCCACTGCCCCTTATGCGTAACATATTTTTATATCAAATTGAAATGATTATATTTCCTGTTTTACTTGGTCTATTGACATCAAACAAAAACTTAAAGAAAGCTTAAACATCATGCTTTTCACACAAAATGACTGCAATGCAGCATGTGGATTTTTTTTCATGCTGTCATGTGACAAATTTGTGGCTGGACTTGAAAAGGACTGTTCATGCCTGATCCTCATCCAACCTGTCTG
This sequence comes from Cheilinus undulatus, assembly GCF_018320785.1. Classification (NCBI taxonomy): domain Eukaryota; kingdom Metazoa; phylum Chordata; class Actinopteri; order Labriformes; family Labridae; genus Cheilinus; species Cheilinus undulatus. Next base: position 12,428,067 of record NC_054875.1, on the reverse strand, counting down.
AGCTAGTTTTGCAAGAGGAATAAAGTCAAACTGCAGAGTCTAGATGCGCAAGGCTGAATCAGACCCATCCATACAGACTCTGTCTGGTGCATCTACTAAACAAAACATAAACAAATTATATTGGCCATGATTGATTTATAAAATCAATTCAAGGTTAAAACATCAGAGGGGTTGATCATTTTTTATAGGCACTGTGGACTGGCACAGATAGCAACCCTATCTTTCAGAGCTGAAATTCCTCAGTTTCTCACAAAGAGAGGCCTTTAATTACCAACTAAAGATTGATTTAGGTAACTCAAAATGTAACAATCAACATTGTTAGAAAATACGTGACAAAAATAGCACAGTCAACCATCCAGAGATATAAGATTCAGACAAAAAGACTTTGAGACAACAGAGAGGTTTCCTCCATACTGTTTAATACAGGGGCTTCAGGTCTTTATACAGTGTGGTGGGACTGTGAATGGAGAAAAAGCCTACTGATGTATTTTACTGTACACACTACTATTGCCATTAAAATAGTTAATTTACATGACATTATCTGTAGACAGCAATGATATTAGCTGAACTATACAAGGCATTGGATGTCCTATATGGTAGGATGTTAAAGGACTCGATATAATCTCTGTATACATTACTCTTAATTACATAGGCTATGACACACATACACAGACAAGGATTAAAGCATATGAGGACAATACACATTCAAATATCGACCAAAATCAAAGCTCAACACCACCCACCTCCTCCTGCCAGCGTAGGATACTCTCAGGATAATCGCCTCCTTGGCATTACAATAATCTTGGAATAGATTTTAATAAAGTGCTGTATGGTGAGGATTGATTGGAGGAGAATCAATACACTGTTGATGAATAAATCAATCACACTGCAGTGAGTCTCAAGACACTCGTGATGAACAAGAACAATGCAAACAAGATTTAAACTTGTATACTCAAGGTAACGTGTGAGAGTTAAGTGTTCTTTGGTGCACAGAAATCTGAACAGGGTTATGAATGGGTGCACTGAATGATTAATGATGTCAAAGTTGTAGTGTTGGGTGTACAAGTTTTTGGCTTATTTACACACAATACAGGTGCATCTAAAAAATAGAAAATCACTGAAAAGTTCTTTTATTTAATGATTTAATTGATTTAAGTGACACTTTTCTATATTCATTTGTTCTTCATTTATGAACTCAACTATTTGATCAAGGCTCCTTTTGCACTAAAAACTATGTCCATATAGTGTAGAGGCAATCAGTCTGTGGCACTGCTAAGGTGTTAATGTCAGCCCAGGTTTCTCTGATAGCAGTCTTCAGCTATTTTGTATCTTTGGTTTCTCATTTTCCTCTTAACAAGACTCCGTTCAGGTCAGGTCAGCTGGCTGGCTGACAGTTTGGGGGTTAATGCATTACCCATCAATCTGCTAGCATTGTTTTTTGTTGTAACAAGTAAAATACTACATTAGTTTTGCAATTCTTTTATTAATTTTTTTTTTTCAGAAAAATTAGCCTGTCACTTAAAAAGTGGCCTTATTTCCTATCCCTATTGACTCCACAAAGAAAATCCCTGAAGCATCTGCTCTGTTTCTGTTTCTCTCATATCTGTTTGCTTTTTTAGAGGTTTGGAAGGGTTGAGTACAAAGTTTTGCCCTTTTTTTTCAAATTCCTCAAAAAATGTTCCATTCTTGCTTGAACTGTTTGCTACATAGCTCTGCACTGCCCCCACTATTAGTGGTGGCATTGCAACGTTTGTTCCATATTAGTAAGCTTCAAGAGAATGTGCAGAAATACCAGTGAAATACAAATCGCATAAGGAAAGGTCTGTTATCCATATGTGTTGAACGTAGAGTTTCAATGTGCCTCATCACATTTTTTTTGCACAGTAGGAAACGCATTGACATTACACGTTACTTTAAAAAGTACCACTACCCAATACCGCTGGCCAATCAAGCCCAGAAACACCATGGAAAACAAATTTGTGGTAGTTATGGCTCTGTGGTTTGGTGCCACGTTCTGCCATACAAGGAAATCAGAATCTTCTTAAAGACTGTCAGCTGACAGAAGAATGAAGTGCTCTAAATTATTGATAGAAGTCCATGCAGTATATCAGTCTAGCTCATTTGGTAGCACAGGCCCCCATATTCAGAGGCTACAGACCTCAATGCTATGGTCACAGGGTCTATTCCTGATCCTGGTGCTGTCTGGTGCAAGTCCTTTTCTATTAATCCCTATTAGAAAAGGCAAAAGCCCAAAGTGTAATCAGAAAAGGTAGCCTGTGTTGATTTTGATAAAGAGGATTTTAGACCAGTGGTTCTCAAAGGGTGTGAAAAGTCTTTATGTGCTGTGGGGATATGTACAGTCATCTTATTACTAAAACTTTACTTCTGGCAGGCCACGGTCTCAAGTGCTGCCATTTCATTTAAGATCAGCAAGTCCTCATGCAAGGCCTCATCAGCTGCCAGGTGATTCATGCTAAGTTTCCTATTGGCTAAATGCACTTATGCCACCATATTTAAGCTGCTCTGGCTGGCTACTCTTTGCTGCACCCTCTGCAAGTTGCTTTTGCAACCCTCCTCCACCCCAGCTCCTCTATTATGCCACATCTGAGTTAAACAATGTCATTCTGTTGTCCCTGATGCCTGCATCCTTGTTTCTTTGTGACTTTCTCCCTGCCTCAGGCTTTCTTTTTACGCTCATTAAAGGTGCTGTTCCTGCTTGTTTCCACAAAAGCTCATGGAAGGGCAGGGAGATCCCAGAACAGCCACAAGACCAAATTTAAATAGAGGAAATAAATGCAAAACATGTTTTACAGAGGCTATTTGGAATGCAAATTGATATAGTGTGCCTTGAAAGATTGAAAACCACTGTTTCAGACCACTTTCTGAATGAAATTACAGGACAAAATTAAACTTTTCTATCAATGACATTCAATTTTTTTAGAGGCACCTGTAATTTGCTTAAGGAAACTTGTGAGAACAAGATCTTTTACACAGAAGTTTAAGTAATGAACTTTTCAGCCACTCACATACATGACCACATAATGTAAGTGTAGACCTTTGTGCATAGAGGTAAATAAAATAAAATGAAATAAAGCAGGGCTGAGATGGTTGCTGCAACCCGCAACAAGTCTGAACCTCAAATTCACATAATCTACCCTTTAACTTCCTCGATCACTCTGTGTTTAGTACACTAACCTGTTTTTAGAGACAACAGGAGAGTTTGACTGAATGCAGTCAAAGTACAATGCTGATAACTATCAGTCATACAGTAACAATGAGAGGAGGAGGCCACCTCCCACATTCTTACACCTGTTCTCTGACAGGATAATATGGCTTTTGGTAAAACATGAAGTAATTTTAGCCTCCTCATACACTTTAGCAAAGCAGTTCATACAGTCAGGATAATACGAGAACAAAGTATGGTGATGGACAAGCAAACGTGAGTACGTGTAGATGGAGAACAGACCGTCCCTTGTGTTTCTGAAGCATTTCTTTTTAATCTACATGGATATTAATGCACTGTTCATGGCTGCTGTATTAGGGATCCTTTAGATCAGAGATGTGGCAACCAAACACGGACAGATTGTCGTCATTGTCAGTGTTGACAGACAGTTGTATCATCTAACCACACGGCTGACACTGCTTATTTCCAGAAAGTGATTTACAACAGCATTTAGACATATAAGTCCATTATTGTGTTGATACATTCTGTAATGAGGTCAAATATAAAGAGCAGGGATCTATAGCTCTTACCACAGATGAATGGCTTTGCAGTGTTCAAATAATATCATATATTGTAGAACATTTTAGGATCTACTGGACCTGCATTAGTGCTGTCAGATGAATTAGGACCAACAGAACAATCAGCCAGAACTTAGTGAACATACAATCTCATCTTCAAGTAATTGCTTTCAAATTTCTAAAGTGAATAATAGTGCAAAACATGTCAACCAAGAATTCATGCTGCTCATTTCTTCACTGAAGAACTAAACAAGTCAGCAGGCATCATAGTATTTCTTTTGGTTGTGTAGGGGTGTTTTTTTTTTTTTTTTTTTTTAATCCAAGTTTGGTTATGGCGGTTAATTGGATTTTGAATTTATAGTTGCTTATCTGTCCTTATTAGGCAAGGCAAGGCAAGTTTATTTGTATAGCACATTTCAGCAACAAGGCAATTCAAAGTGCTTCACCCAGGTCATTAAAATACATTGACAAAGGGAAAAAGAAACACAATGAAAACATTTTAAACAAAGCATGTAAAAGGTCATTTAAAACAGCAAATAAGACCCACACAAGATAGACACATCCCTAGTGCCATTTGTCTGAACTTCATATGTATAAAATCCAAAAAAGATAAAAACACACATAGAAAGTTTTTTCTAACAGCAAAAATACAAACAAACAAACAAAAAAATCAATAAAGATAAAAACAGATATTAAAGTCAAAGCTACAGTGCAGAGTTCGAGCAAAAATGGAAAATTCGAAAGGTAAAAAGTTTTTTAGTCAAAGGCAGCAGTGAACAGGTGTGTCTTCAACCTTGATTTAAAAGAACTCAAACTCTCAGCAGACCTGATGTTTTCTGGGAGTTTGTTCCAGATATAAGGAGCATAGTAACTGAATGCTGATTCTCCATGTTTGGTTCTGACTTTAGGGACACAGAGCAGACCTGCACCAGATGACCTGAGTGGTCTGGATGGTTCATACTGGACTAGAAGGTCTCTGATGTATTTTGGGCCTAAACCATTCAGTGCTTTATAAGCTAACAGGAGGATCTTAAAGTCTATTCTCTGAGAGACAGGGAGCCAGTGTAGAGACCTCAGAACAGGAGTGATGTGGCCCACTCTCTTAGTCTTAGTGAGGACTCGAGCAGCAGCGTTCTGGATCAGCTGCAGCTGTCTGATGGACTTTTTAGGCAGACCAGTAAAGACACTGTTACAGTAGTCAACTCGACTAAAGATAAATGCATGGACCAGTTTGTCAAGGTCCCGCTGTGACATTAGTCCTTTAATTCAAGAAATATTCTTGAGGTGATAATGAGCTGACTTTGTAATTGTTTTTATGTGGTTTTTGAAATTTAGGTCTGAATCCATGACAACGCCCAGATTTCTGGCCTGGTCTGAGGTTTTTAACTGAAGTGACTGGAGCTGCATGCTGAGTTTAAGAGAGTCCTCTTTGGGTCCAAAAACAACTACCTCAGTTTTTTCTCTGTTTAACTGGAGGAAATTATGGAACATCCACTCAGTAATTTGTTCCATGCATTTACCTAGTGCTTGTAAGGGGCCATGGTCACCTGGGGACATTGAAATGTAGAGCTGTGTGTCATCTGCATAGTTATGGTAATTTATTTTGTGGTTTTCTGTGATCTGAGCAAGTGGGAGCATGTAGATGTTAAACAGAAGAGGCCCCAGGATGGAGCCTTGAGGGACTCCACATGTAATTTCGGTCTGCTCAGATTTGAAGTTGCCTATTGTCACAAAATAATCCCTGTCCTTTAAGTAGGATGCAAACCAATCAAGAACTGTGCCAGACAGTCCCACCCAGTTTTCCAGCCGGTCAAGTAATATATTGTGGTCGACTGTGTCGAAAGCAGCACTGAGGTCTAAGACTGAAGTTCTGCCGTGATCTGTATTTTAGCGAATGTCATTAAACACCTTGACCAGAGCGGTCTCAGTGCTGTGATGTGGTCTAAAACCTGACTGGAAGACATTAAAGAAGTTGTTCACTGTTAGAAAGTAATTTAGCTGTTGAAACACAGCCTTTTCAATAATTTTACTTCAAAAAGGAAGATTTGATATCGGCCTGTAGTTATTCATTAAGGTCTTGTCTAGATTGTTCTTTTTTAAGAGCGGCTTAATAACAGCTGTTTTCAGGGTCTGTGGGAAGACTCCTGAGATTAGAGACATGTTTACAATCTGTAACAGATCAGATGCCATGACTTGTGAGACCTTTTTGAAAAAAATCTGTGGGTAAAACATTCAGACAGCAGTAGGAAGAGTTCAGTTGTGTAAAATGTCCTCCAGATTTTTGTCGTTTATTGGATTAAACTGTGTCATGGTGTTTAAGTTGTTTTTAGATGCACATAGTACAGATCCTGAACCTGGTGTGGAGGTCCTGACTGCCTGTCTAATATTCTGAACTTTCTCTCTAAAGAAAGAAGCAAATTCATTGCAGGCCCTAGCAGAGTGAAGTTCAGGTTCTATGGACACAGTGGGGTTTGTTAATCTCTCATCAGTAGAAAACAACACTCAAGCATTATTTTTGTTTCTGGTGATCATGTCTGAGAAGAAAGACTGCCTTGCATTCCTCAGCTGTAGATTATAAGTGTGAAGTTTCTCTTTATAGACGTCAAAATGAATCTGGAGATTTGTTTTTCGCCACCTGCGTTCAGCTTTTCGACACTCTCTTTTTTCATTTTTCACCACCATGGCATTTCTCCATGGAGATCTTTTCTTGCTAGAGACAACCTTCAACTTAATGGGAGCAATGGAGTCAATAACATTTAACATTTTAGAATTAAAGTTATCTACCAGCTCACTGACGGAACTACAGGGCAGGGTGGCTGTGGAGGAGAAAAGGTTGTTATACATGTCACTGTTGTTTTCAGTAATGCATCGTTTCATGATAAACAGCAGTGATCAGACAGGGCCACATCGCTCACAACGACCTTGTGTATGTTCAGACCCTTGGAGATAAGCAGGTCCAGAGTGTGCCCTCTATTATGTGTGGGCTCTGACACATGCTGACTCAGCCCAAAGCTGTCAAGAGTACAGTACAGAAGTTGACTGCCTAGCTCATACACAAACGGTCTGAGGCCTCAGTCAGGATGTAGTGCATGATTAAATCCGTTCTAGGGAAATCACATGATCAGCACCATGGACAGAACTACACATCAATCAGCTGTGACAACAGTGACAGCTCAGAGGGCATTTTTCTCTCTTAATTCATCATCAACAAATATAAAAGCCAAACATACAGATGTGGCAGGAACAACAACAATTTACAAGAATATATGATATGTTTGTGAGCGATATAAAACTACATACACAAACTTTATTTGCATAAAGAGAGAGCAAATTGAAGACAGCAAGTTTCTAAGTCTACCTAATCATGATGCACTACAGTGATTTACATTTCTATAACTATATACTGTATGATTATAGATGTAGGCTGTAAGAAAATTCTAAATTTGTTACAAATAATACTAACTTAATGTTTTTTTTTTGTTTGTTTGTTTTTTTGGCTTGTTTTACAGTATTTGATTGTGTTGATTTAATGTCTTGTCAGTATTGTGGTGTCGCTGATTAAACAATCCTTTATGAATAAAATTGCTGATGATTCATCCTGTTATTACAGGCTGTGCACCTTGAAGGTTGTTTTTTGTGTCTCCTTATATTTGCTTTGATTTTGGTGATGAGAGGACTCCATCAAGTCTGAGTGCTGCTCTTCTTGGGTATTTAAACCTGATGGCAGCGTGAGACAACTGCAGCAATGAACGTGTGAGGATCCGAAATTCTGATTTTACAAACAGTACATAGCAGATTTTGTGAAATAGCCTTCTACCACTAGTCCAGGCATAAAGGCCTCTCCATCTCAAAGTCCTGGGCTGGATTTCTGTCCCAGTCTGTTCCTGGTTACTTCATCCAACGTTCAGGCCTACTTGTCTGCTCTTGGCAGTTTGTCATACATTAGGATGTTTACTTGCAATACTGAACCAGAACCAACTTGAGTGGTGAAAAATATTTTTTAATTGAAAACTCAAAGTCAGAACAGGCAGTAAATCCTAGATAGCACATGCAGACATCCAAACATGCCTGATGTGTCAGGCCAGGAACAACAGTGTGGAAAACTGGTGATAGCCCTTCTGTCTGCTACTTGGCAATTTTTTTTTTAATAAATAATGGTAGTTATGATATTGTTTTATGTTATTGTTGCTGATGATACAGCCCTGAACCCTTTAAACAGATGTAATGGATACACTTGGTTAAAGAAAACGACTCCAAGAGGCTGTCATTCTGAGTTTCAGTAAAATATAATGAAATAACTGACTGGCATGTTTCATGTGTTTATATTTTCAATCAGAAGAAACAAAGCATCTGACAGTCTGTGGGGGGTAAGCCACTCACACCATCAGCACTGAAAAAATAAAGATTTAGAATAATATATTTCCTACTTAACTATCTCACGCAAACTTACCAACGTACGTCAATGCCATGGTAACGGAACGACCCGAGGCTATATAAGAACCCCCGAAGTTTGAAAATCCCCTTTTGCTATTGGATTTGACACGAGTTTGACAGTTGACCCCAAGCAAAATCTCTCAGCTGGAAGCGAGAAAAACTTTTGTTGGCGAACAGTTTTTGGAGATCTTCACTGAGAAAACTTTCTAAAAGAAGAAATGGCTGAAGAAAGGGCTTTCTACGATTTCTTCATGGAGCAGTACCTGCGGGCCAGAGAAAGACTGTGGCTAGACTACTACAGAGGTAAGATATTTATAAATGTTAGCATAGACCAATAAGCTAACTTAGCATAAATCCTACCACAATTATCTAATTTAAACGATGTCTAAAATAAACATCGAGTGAAAGCATTTTGTTGAAATGAAAGACAGAAACTTTGTCGTGAATTGTGGCCTAAATTTTTGATGGAAACACTCACAAAAGACGATTTTTGGGGGTGTAAAATTAATACCAGGTGGAGGGAACTGACATATTCTACCGGGAAATGTTCAGTATGTATTTACACTGCTGTAGTGATTTGAAAACGTTGTTATTTTGGTTTGATAGTATCATTTTTTCCAAATTTACCATTAAAGCGTGCGACATTAAAATGGGGATTTTGGGGATATTTGGAAATCCCCCAAATTTGAAAAATGCTAAATGTTCTCTGATCTTGGTCACCATGAAAACGATGGAACTCTGAGTGAGTCAGCACCAGCCTATGGTCAGCACGTGCAGTTGTAAACAAACAAAATGTCTGTGTGAATATGAGTATCGTTTTCTTTACTCTGCTTCAACTAAAGTTTTAAATACTGCAAATATTAAACAAGAAATCAACCATGAGTTATGATAGGAGTCAAACCAGCGCTGTTTGATAAATAAAGAGAGTGAGGCCAATTTTCTGTTATGGGTATTTCAGCCAGAACTGAGATAGGATTGAGGGTTATTTCATGCTGTTAAAACTTATCTATAGATACAAATATAAAAGCATTGGACTTTTTCATTGTGTTATCACTTACATAAGACCCCAGGCAATAATTTTCTCCACTTTGATTCTTTAGAACTCCAACACATGTGATATTAGGATTTTTCTAATGGTATAATGACCAAACAAGATGATTTAAATTACAGGATATAACACTGTCACATCAGGTTAGAGCCTTAAAGGATAAGTAAGGGTTTAATAAAAAGTTGTAATTATGTGTTTTTAGTTCAGAGCTCAGAGATTCCTGGGCTTCATTTCAGTTCTCATTGGTTTAGCTCCAACATTTCTGACACAGCTATTATTCTGGATGCTATGGTATTTTACTCAGGTCTTCTCAGGTTTTTAACTTGATAAACATGAGGTATTTCCAGATTATGGTACCGCTTTATTTATGTGTAACATTTGATGGTCACTGAAACAGTCAGTATACCAGGCTTAAACCTTAGTAACTATAAACCACTTTTAGTTCAGGAGAAATAGTTTGAGGTTGCATGAATATTCTGGCTGTTTGTCAACATTATGATGCTTTTATCATCCTTGTACTGATCTTATCCATTTCCAACATTTATTTTTAGCCTCTGTCTCTATAAAACTAATTTATATGTTTGTGAAATGAATAATATGTAGACTCAGTTTTTTTTTGGTGTCAGAGGTGTTCTGGTTTCCATTCATTTCAAGAGTGTGAAATTGGATGTTAACATTTGCTAACGTTAGGTTTATATGTTAAACGGCATCCCCTCTTTAACTCAGCAAGGTCAGAGTTTTTCTTCTATAGGACAGACTGAGTTTCCTTCCTTTTTAAACTGCAGTAAAATCTCTGTACAGTACAAAATGTGACTTTTTGACCCTTGTCACCTGTAGGACTTTACTGGCCTTTATACATTATCGAACATCCCATCCCTGAGAGGCCTGAAGATATCATTGAGGATCCTCCACCACCCACTGCTCAGGAGGAAGAAGAGGAGGAGATTGACGTCGTGGGACTAGATGAGGAAGAGGAGGAGATCGATGTTGTAGGCCTCGATGAGGAGCAGGAGCCTCAGGTGGCTGAGCCTGAGGAACATCATGGAGATGCTCCTCAGATGTTTGGTCAGCCTGAGAGCATGGGAGGAGAGAGAGGGGAGGAGTTAAATGATGTCAGACCTCCCTCTCCTCCTCTGGTGCAAGAGGCTCCTGCGGTCCAGATCCCCCCTATTCGCCCTGTTCCTGTTTATCCTCCCCAATATGTGCACCCCTATGGTGCTTCTTTTGCTTCTCCTCCTGCCTTCCCTTATGCTCCTGCTTTTGCTCCTGCTTTTATTCCTGCTTTTATTCCTGCTTTTGCTCCTGCTTTGCATTACTATTATGATCCCTTCACTGGTCTTTTTGCCTATCCTACTTACCCTTCTTATCCTCTTGCATTTCAGATCCCTTTCCTGGAGACTGAGGACCACGGACCACTGGCCCACGAGGAGTAAGCGGAGCTCTCCAGTGACAGCTATGTAAGATGACCCTGCATCTCCCCCCATGTCTGGCTTCTTCAAGAAGAGGGATGAGAGCGACAAGGAAAAGGTTTCTTTCCAAAGGAGGCTGCAGTTACCCTTTCTTCTTTCATTGATGACTGGCCTTTGCATCTTGCGGGGCCAGTGACACCAGGGACAACCTTTGCGTCTGGCAGGGCTGAAGTTCCCCGAGGTAGCGTCTTGCACCGGGGGCTTATCTGTATCTTCTCCACTTACATGGCGGCTGGCTCGACGTTTCTTTCTTTGATCCTGGATGGGTCTTTGCGTCTGGCTGGGCCTGTAGGACTCCAGGTAGCCTTTGCGTCTGGCAGGGCTGTCGAACATCCGTGCATGTAGCCTTTGCGTCTGGCGGGGCTGGAGAGGACAGAATGGTGTCTTCAGATGGACACAGTCTCCCTGGTCACAGCACTAGAGACTCTTAGTGATGGAGCGGTGTGCACAGGGAGAGAGGAGAAGAAATTCAAAAGAGAAGCTGCAGAAACAGGAAAAGAAAAAACATCTTTTCCTCAAACAGGAGCCAGAACCACACTGGTCTGCTCTGGACCGGCAGTTTGGACGTCAGCGGTCATCAAAGAAGAGAACCTGGAGATCAGCTCAGCTACCAATGGAGGTCAGACAATCATTTCATATGGATGACAACAGTAAGTATAAATGAGATGTGGAGAAAAGGTAAGAATACAGTCCTGTGGCCTTTTCAGGCTCTTTAATCCCAACAAGTGTCTGTTCACGTGGCACTATTTCTTTTGTAGGAGGCAAGATTGATCTTTCTCTTCTCTAAAGACACTCCCACTGAACTTCTACACTTCTCACCATTTGATGGAAAAAAACAGATCTCAGATGCAATTTGTTTAATCACAATATAAATGAATTAATAGTTTAACCCTTTACCTACTGAGTCTAAAAATGGCAATTTGGACATATTTTGTTATTATGGCTGTAAAATAGTCAGGAAATGCCCTAAGTCTGAGAGTTTTGGTCCCTTTTCCCAGGAGTACTTGAACTTGACTCTTCAACATCTGGTTAATGATTATTGCACATTATATGGAATTGTCAGCAGTTTAAAAGAAGAAAAACACAAAACCGCATTTGTTTTCCATGGCTTTTATGAAAAGAAATTTTGGTATTGCTCATGATGTTTTGATTTGACATTTGAAATGTGAACCTATACATGTTTAGAGCAATCACCAGTCAATTTTTGAGTCTAGGACTCTTGGTGTGCAAAATACAGTGCAAAAGATAACTATACATAGGCGAAAATTAGTGCAAATAAAGGTGGAAAAATGCATTCTCAACGTTCTCAAGTAACATATTGTTATTGCACATGACAGACACGCACAAATGCCACTATCTAACGCTATTTTTTCAAAACAAAACACCACTCTCGCTCGCTCTCCTTTTTCTCTCTTCTTTCACTCTCCCCTCTCACTAGTCTTCTGCCAAAGCTGTTGTTTTCGCAGTGCTGTTCGACATTACCGTTATATATACCACACATCATATATTGCTGGAAAGCACAGATTCTCAGCTCTCTGTCAGCGTTGGAATTTTTTAGATTGAGCAAACTTTCGAGGCATTCTGGTGTTTTGCTATGGTGTTTTGCTATGAATGCCCACGTCATATGATTGTGAGTACCGTAATGAACCATATATGTGCGCATGCCCACAATTCTCAGCTTTCCAACGCCGTTAGAATTTTTCTGATCTGACTAACTGTGACAGAGTTACGGTAATAATACTCCGGACATATAAAACACAGCGCCAGCACCAGCTCAGTTGGTAAAGGGTTAAAGGGAGTTTTTCATTCCAATAATTGTGATTTATTTAGTCTTTTACAGATATTGAAGCTCCTGAAGTACATCCAGATCTTTCCATGACACAAAGAAGCTAGTTTCTTCCAAGCCAGATGAGAGCAATGTCCACGAGATGATGAGGAGAGGCGTTCTGTGATGACAGACCACAACATGAAGGAAATGAAGAAGAATGGGGACCTGTGATATCGACCACGAACGTGAAGAGGAGAGCGATCTGTGATGACTGAACATGACATGGAGAGGACAGGCAAACTGTGATATCCAGCTACAAGAGCAAGAGGAGAGCCGACCTGCAATAACCAACCACTCTATGAAGAAGAGAGGCCAACTGTGATATCCAGCCACAAGATCGAGAGGAGAGACAACGTGTAATGACAAACCACAACATGAAAAGGAGAGACGACCTGCAAAAAGCTACCACAACATAAAGAGAAGAGCAAACTGCAATATCCAGCCAAAGGATTGAGAGTAGAGCCAACTAGTGATGACAAACCACGACACAAAGAGGAGAGGCGACCTACAATAACCAACCACTCCATGAAGAAGAGAGGCGGCCTGAGATGACCTACCATGAAATGAGAGCAGAGACAAGTCGTGGTTCATGCCACAACATGAGTTTCAGTGAACTGCATTTTAAAGGAATAGTTCTACATTTATCTGTGGATAATATGAGTCATAATTAAACTACAGTCTATCCTGTATTCATGTTGATGATGAGTAGTAGACTTCTGAGAAGCTGCCCAGGAACCAATGAGGTAGCAGGGAGGAGGAGACTGAGCTATGAAGGATGAGCAGGAGACCTGTGAGGATCTGGAAAAAACGCTGATTAACTGAATGGAGGTGCCTGGGGTGGAGGAGGGTGCCAGCATCTTCACAGAATGACTGGCTGAAAGAAAGAATGACAGATTTCTGAAGAGGAGAAGCGACCTGTGATAACCTTCCACAGAAGTAGAGCAGAGACGAGTTGTGGTTCATGCCACAAAGCAGGTTTAAGTGAAGTGCATTTTGCACTCCTGTGTCGTTAAATCTCCTTGAGCTCCTAGGAGTGGACATCAATCACAACAAAAACATTGTACGAGCAGCTTGATGTGAGGGTGTTGCAGCACAACAGCAGTCCTCTGAACTCAGTGAAGCACCTTCAGCTCCAGACTTTGTCCACTTCACTGTGATGACAAACCAAGACATGAAGAGGAGAAGTGACCTGAAATATCTGACCACGATATGAAGAGGAGAGGCATCCAGAAATATTGACCACGACAAGACGAGGAGAGGCAACCTGCAATATTTGAGCACGACAAAAAGAAGAGAGGTGACCTGAGATGATCTACCACAAGATAGAGAGCAGAGACGAGTTGTGGTTCATGCCACAAAGTAAGTTTAAGTGAACTGCATTTTAAAGGAATAGTTCTACATTTATCTGTGGATAACATGAGTCATATTTAAACTACAGTCTATCCTGTATTCATGTTGTGTTTTTGTTCTCACTGTCCAGGACTCCCCTGTGTCTTTGAATCTCTGAGCTCCTGGAAGTGGACATCAGTCAAACATCACAATGACAACATCGTACGAGCAGTTTAATGTGAGGGCGTTGCAGCACAACAGCAGTCCTCTGAACACAGTGAAGCACCTTCAGCTCCAGACTTTGTCCACTTCACTTTACTTAGATGTCAAATTCAATCAAATAAATCAGAGAGTCAGACATGGGAAATGATCTTGTGGTCATTGGGTGGTTAACATGAAGCTTCCTCATTGTTAAATCACATAGGGTCTACTTTAAAGCAACTTGGTTCAACTGTTTGACAAACTAAAGGGTCTCTGGAGTTTGTTTGAACAGGGAGGAATCCCATCAGACATGTTAGAAACATTTCAGAAATCAGCAATCTGAGCGCTTTAGTCTATAAACAAATGTAATGTTTTAAACAAAACACAAACTGAAATGTTGGTGAGTAAGTGTTAAAACAGTTTGATGCTCTAGATTCGGTCCTGAGGGTGGCTCCAGAGAAAGTTCATGTTGCCTCTAAGATGAAAAGTTTTATCTTCTCTTTGGAAAAATCAACCAGCCTCAGTTCCTGTCAGACTTGAAACATTTTTTACACATCAGTTTGTAAAATATCAGTAATTAAACTTAAAGGAAAAAACACAAGATGTGAAAGATATGAATTAACTGTGACATCAGCCAATGGTTGGCTTACTGTGTACTCTTGACTAAAAATATTAATTTCTGTCACACCTACCCACAATCTAAAAATGTGCTGAAAATAAATAAATTAACTAAACACTACAACTCAGGACTAAATCAGGACATTCAGACCAAAATCAAAACAGCAAACAAGGAGATGCTGATGGTGACTTCCCTTTATCTGTTTCAACCAGGTGAGACTTAATAAAAGTTTAAAAATAATTTATTTTACAAATTGAAAGAATTGTGCAAAGTCCTTAGCGATTAGACTCCACCATGATGATTTCATGTATTTGAAGGGGTAGTAAAGCAAACGGCAGGAATAGGATACCCCCCTATAGAGCGTAGACATTGGTGGTGGTGTTTAGAGATGCAGGAACAGATGAGTAGTAGACTTCTGAGAAGCTGCCCAGGAACCAATGAGATAGCACGGAGATGGAGTCTGAGCTTTGAAGGATGAGCAGGATACAATGCTCATTTTTGGTATAATCTTTCTTGGCGCTACCTCAATTTAATAAAATGAAAACTACATTTTTCAAGTTCCATTTACTGTATTAGATATAGGGCCTCCAAACAACAGAACACCTGACAAAAAATGATTTTTAAAAAGAAATTACAATATGCTGAAATTATGAAAAAATACAAGTGCCAGTCCGGTACAGCATGGTCCACTGCCCCTTATGCGTAACATATTTTTATATCAAATTGAAATTATTGTATTTCCTGTTTTACTTGGTCTATTGACATCAAACAAAAACTTAAAGAAAGCTTAAACATCATGCTTTTCACACAAAATGACTGCAATGCAGCATGTGGCTTTTTTTTCATGCTGTCATGTGACAAAGTAGCAAATGATGAAATCAAGCCAGCGTGATTGTGGAGCCCTAAGAGCCACTGTAAAACCAACATAAGGTGACCAATAACCTTTAAAAGATTAAGTACTCACTGAAAAAATATTTTTTTAGGACATTTTAAGTTATCATTCCACGCAAGGTGGACTAGCTTGTGCAACCATATGCAACAATGGCTGTTAGTGACCCACTGAACCAGTAGTTGATATTTCATTAAATCTGGTGTGCCATCCAACCTGGATGGTTGAGAGTACCTGGATGCAGCCGCAGACCTCAACTTCATACCGGAAGTCAGACGGGCGCCACCTTACCTCATCTTCTCATACTGGAAGTCGGTTGGATTGGAACTGACAGTGGAAAGTTTTCTTCTTCATTGTTTTCTTTGTGCAATAGAGAATTTGTGGCTGGACTTGAAAAGGACTGTTCATGCCTGATCCTCATCCAACCTGTCTGAGCTAGTTTTGCAAGAGGAATAAGTCAAACTGCAGAGTCTAGATGCGCAAGGCTGAATGAGACCCATCCATACAGACTCTGTCTGGTGCATCTACTAAACAAAACATAAACAAATTATATTGGCCATGATTGATTTATAAAATCAATTCAAGGTTAAAACATCAGAGGGGTTGATAATTTTTTATAGGCACTGTGGACTGGCACAGACCCTCTAATAGCAACCCTATCTTTTAGAGCTGAAATTCCTCAGTTTCTCACAAAGAGAGGCCTTTAATTACCAACTAAAGATTGATTTAGGTAACTCAAAATGTAACAATCAACATTGTTAGAAAATATGTGACAAAAATAGCACAGTCAACCATCCAGAGATATAAGATTCAGACAAACAGACTTTGAGACAACAGAGAGGTTTCCTCCATGCTGTTTAATACAGGGGCTTCAGGTCTTTATACAGTGTGGTGGGAGTGTGAATGGAGAAAAAGCCTACTGATGTATTTTACTGTACACACTACTATTGCCATTAAAATAGTTAATTTACATGACATTATCTGTAGACAGCAATGATATTAGCTGAACTATACAAGGCATTGGATGTCCTATATGGTAGGATGTTAAAGGACTCGATATAATCTCTGTATACATTACTCTTAATTACATAGGCTATGACACACATACACAGACAAGGATTAAAGCATATGAGGACAATACACATTCAAATATCGACCAAAATCAAAGCTCAACACCACCCACCTCCTCCTGCCAGCGTAGGATACTCTCAGGATAATCGCCTCCTTGGCATTACAATAATCTTGGAATAGATTTTAATAAAGTGCTGTATGGTGAGGATTGATTGGAGGAGAATCAATACACTGTTGATGAATAAATCAATCACACTGCAGTGAGTCTCAAGACACTCGTGATGAACAAGAACAATGCAAACAAGATTTAAACTTGTATACTCAAGATAACGTGAGAGTTAAAAGTGTTCTTTGGTGCACAGAAATCTGAACAGGGTTATGAATGGGTGCACTGAATGATTAATGATGTCAAAGTTGTAGTCTTGGGTGTACAAGTTTTTGGCTTATTTACACACAATACAGGTGCATCTAAAAAATAGAATATCACAGAAAAGTTCTTTTATTTAATTGATTTAAGTGACACTTTTCTATATTCATTTGTTCTTCATTTATGAACTCAACTATTTGATCAAGGCTCCTTTTGCACTAAAAACTATGTCCATATAGTGTAGAGGCAATCAGTCTGTGGCACTGCTAAGGTGTTAATGTCTGCCCAGGTTTCTCTGACAGCAGTCTTCAGCTTTTTTGTATCTTTGGTTTCTCATTTTCCTCTTAACAAGACTCTGTTCAGGTCAGGTCAGCTGGCTGGCTGACAGTTTGGGGGTTAATGCATTACCCATCAATCTGCTAGCATTGTTTTTTGTTGTAACAAGTAAAATACTACATTAGTTTTGCAATTCTTTTGTTAATTTTTTTTTTCAGAAAAATTAGCCTGTCACTTAAAAAGTGGCCTTATTTCCTATCCCTATTGATTCCACAAAGAAAATCCCTGAAGCATCTGCACTGTTTCTGTTTCTCTCATGTCTGTTTGCTTTTTTAGAGGTTTGGAAGGGTTGAGTACAAAGTTTTGCCCTTTTTTTTTTCAAATTCCTCAAAAAATGTTCCACTCTTGCTTGAACTGTTTGCTACATAGCTCTGCACTGCCCCCACTATTAGTGGTGGCATTGCAATGTTTGTTCCATATTTGTAAGCTTCAAGAGAATGTGCAGAAATACCAGTGAAATGCAAATCGCATAAAGAAAGGTCTGTTATCCATATGTGTTGAACGTAGAGTTTCAGTGTGCTTCATCACATTTTTTTGCACAGTAGGAAACGCATTGACATTACGTGTTACTTTAAAAAGTACCACTACCCAATACCTCTGGCCAATCAAGCCCAGAAACACCATGGAAAACAAATTTGTGGTAGTTATGGCACTGTGGTTTGGTGCCACGTTCTGCCATACAAGGAAATCAGAATCTTCTTAAAGACTGTCAGCCGACAGAAGAATGAAGTGCTCTAAATTCTTGATAGAAGTCCATGCAGTATATCAGTCTAGCTCATTTGGTAGCACAGGCCCCCATATTCAGAGGCTACAGACCTCAATGCTATGGTCACAGGGTCTAATCCTGATCCTGGTGCTGTCTAGTGCAAGTCCTTTTCTATTATCCCTATTAGAAAAGGCAAAAGCTACATATTGTAATCAGAAAAGGTAGCCTGTGTTGATTTTGATAAAGAGGATTTTAGACCAGTGGTTCTCAAAGAGTGTGAAAAGTCTTTATGTGCTGTGGGAATATGTACAGTCATGTTATTACTAAAACTTTACTTCTGGGAGGCCACGGTCTCAAGTGCTGCCATTTCATTTAAGATCAGCAAGTCCTCATGCAAGGCCTCATCAGCTGCCAGGTGATTCATGCTAAGTTTCCTATTTGCTGAATGCACTCATGCTGCCATATTTAAGCTGCTCTGGCTGGCTACTCTTTGCTGCACCCTCTGCAAGTTGCTTTTGCAACCCTCCTCCACCCCAGCTCCTCTATTATGCCACATCTGAGTTAATCAATGTCATTCTGTTGTCCCTGATGCCTGCATCCTTGTTTCTTTGTGACTTTCTCCCTGCCTCACGCCTTCTTTTTACGCTCATTAAAGGTGCTGTTCCTGCTTGTTTCCACAAGAGCTCATGGAAGGGCAGGGAGATCCCAGAACAGCCACAAGACCAAATTTAAATAGAGGAAATAAATGCAAAACATGTTTTACAGAGGCTATTTGGAATGCAAATTGATATAGTGTGCCTTGAAAGATTGAAAACCACTGTTTCAGACCACTTTCTGAATGAAATTACAGGACAAAATTAAACTTTTCTATCAATGACATTCAAATTTTTTTAGATGCACCTGTAATTTGCTTAAGGAAACTTGTGAGAACAAGATCTTTTACACAGAAGTTTAAGTAATGAACTTTTCAGTCACTCACATACATGACCACATAATGTAAGTGTAGACTGTTGTGCATAGAGGTAAATAAAATAAAATGAAATAAAGCAGGGCTGAGATGGTTGCTGCTACCCACAACAAGTCTAAACCTCAAATTCACATAATCTACCCTTTAATTTCCTCGATCACTCTGTGTTTAGTACACTAACCTGTTTTTAGAGACAATAGGAGAGTTTGACTGAATGCAGTCAAAGTACAATGCTGATAACTATCAGTCATACAGTAACAATGAGAGGAGGAGGCCACCTCCCACATTCTTACACCTGTTCTCTGACAGGATAATATGGCTTTTGGTAAAACATGAAGTAATTTTAGCCTCCTCATGCACTTTAGCAAAGCAGTTCATACAGTCAGGATAATACGAGAACAAAGTATGGTGATGGACAAGCAAACATAAGCATGTGTAGGTGGAGAACAGACCGTCCCTTGTGTTTCTGAGGCATTTCTCTTTACTCTACATGGATATTAATGCACTGTTCATGGCTGCTGTATTAGGGATCCTTTAGATCAGAGATGTGGCAACCAAACACGGACAGATTGTCGTCATTGTCAGTGTTGACAGACAGTTGTATCATCTAACCACACGGCAGACACTGCTTATTTCCAGAAAGTGATTTACAACAGCATTTAGACATATAAGTCCATTATTGTATTGATACATTCTGTAATGAGGTCAAATATAAAGAGCAGGGATCTACAGCTCTTACCACAGATGAATGGCTTTGCAGTGTTCAAATAATATCATATATTGTAGAACATTTTAGGATCTACTGGACCTGCATTAGTGCTGTCAGATGAATTAGGACCAACAGAACAATCAGCCAGAACTTAGTGGACATACAATCTCAACTTCAAGTAATTGCTTTCAAATTTCTAAAGTGAATAATAGTGCAAAACATGTCAACCAAGAATTCAAACAAAGGAAATTCATGCTGCTCATTTCTTCACTGAAGAACTAAACAAGTCAGCAGGCATCATAGTATTTCTTTTGGTTGTGTAGGGGTGTTTTTTTTTAATCCAAGTTTGGTTATGACAGTTAAATGGATTTTGATTTTATAGTTGCTTATCTGCCCTTATTAAACATACAGTTTTACGTGTGGACAGAATCAGCAAACACAATGACTTGTCATTAGATGCCACTTTCATTAAATTCTCTCAAAAAGCACATTCAAACAAAAAATACCCTGATCCTAAATGCAAACCAGATATCCTGTTGGTTTACTAACTTTAAGTCTCCCTCACTATAAATACTCTGCAGAATGATTTTAAACAAAGATTTGTACAGTGACTAACTCTTGTTTGGTGGACTTGAAATACACACCACTAGAGTGACAGTTAAAATACACCACAAGAGCGTAAAGTTAGCAGAAATATACAGCACAAAGCACAGACTGAGCACAACTCACCTTATTCAGATCTACATCAACGTGTCAAACTGAGCCAGTGAGTATCTACAAACAAGTGTCTGGTTGTTCTTAGACTTTCCTAGTAGACTCATGAGTTAAAGAGATTTTGTGTGCATGTTATGTTAAATAAAAGTAACCCCAGTTTGTTAAATTAATATCAACATTTCAGCCAAATTTGCTGAGAAATGCACACTTCAGGACTATAGTAGGACCGTAGGTAGTTACAGGAAAAAGTCCAGGCATAATGAACCCTACTATCTGTGTTTTTATTATGATTTTTTTTTTCTATTACTCTATTGTATAATGTGAAACCCAAGACTAAGGAGTGTGGGGATAATAACACATAGTTATGGTGTTAAATGATTCCAGCACTGCATTCCCCTTAAAACCAAAAGATGCTGTTTTTACATTTTTCTTGTACTGACAAAAATAAAGGACTATTCTTTTTAATAAGAGGGTTTTACAAACCCTGGAAAGTTGGCTTTTAATAAAGCTAGACTCACTGTTTCCCCTTGGCCTCCAGACTTTCCTCTGTCAGTCTATCTGAGTTCTGTGAAAGCTTTTGAATAGTTATCAATTTTTTTTGGCGCGTCTTGGAGACATCAAAAACTCAACCAAAAGCCCAAACTGTCCCTTGTCACCCAGTGGCACTGCTTGTCAACAGGCAATGGCAACTGTTTGAGACCCCAGCCAGTAGTGGGGCCCCGTGGGCTGACAAACTTTAAACCACAGTAGCAGCTTGAAATGTGCAAAGTCTGCAATGACAGTAGGAAACCCCCTAAAGGAGGCCCCATCTGCCAGCACTTACTTTCTTTGCACTGGCAAGCTTCACGTGCACTGTTCCTGTGAGAACATAAGATTGTTAATGAAAGTAACTAAAAGAGAAGGAAGCAAGACAGTCTGGCTGCAGACAGCAGCTTTCAGATGCCCGTCTTGCGGACAACTACTGTGAGATGCTGCTTCTAGCAGAAGGGAAATGCACAAAATAAAATCCAACTGAACTTCCGGTTAGGGTGAGGGTAAGGTTTGAGTCAAGGGATGGGATACCAAAAGTTAAAAATTAAAAATCTGACCAAGTAAAATGTCTGCTTACAGGGAAAAAAAGCTCATCTTTAATGAAAACACTCTAACGCAGCCAACCTAGCTAAGGCTAAAGCTAACAATGCTACATTAGCCACACAAACCCCTTGGGTAACATTGCTAAAGCTTAATGAAGCTCCATTAGCTGCTTTAGCTATATAGCTACATAATCTACATAGTTAATGTAGCTACATTTACTTAATCTCGCATTGCTAGAGCTATGCTAACACAGCAAAATTGGCTTTCATATTTACATTAACTGCATAGCAAATGTAGCTATGTTACCTTTAGCTACACTTGCTAAGGCTCATGTTGCTAAAGCTTAAGGTAACATACCTAAATGGCTTTCATAGTAACATTTACTCTGTCCATTCTGACAGAGGTGGTGTCTCACAGTAGTGGTCTGTAAGACCTGAGATCTGCAAACTGCAGCCAGACCCCTCTTGAATGGACAGGAATGGAGGCTTGTGTCCATGGCTGTATTCTTTTAGCACTGGCAGCACTGATTCTCATTATAAACTCAATGTAGTCCAGCATTTAAGAACTCTCACAATGCTCTAATTTGAAAAGAGTTAACCTTTGGTCAGTGTCACTTCTCCCTCACGAAACAGTCAAAATCCAGAAGGGGCACGACTTCTGTTATCAGCTTTGTCAACAACAGTGGCGGAAGAAAAAATGTTCTGACTTGTATTTGTGAGGGAACAGTTTCTTAAGTGAAGAGGTGCTGCTTGTGAGCCTATGTTTTCTTGGTGATGTTTCTTTGAATAAAGGAAACACTACGCACACATACTGAATGGATACAACCAAGAGAAGCAGCAACAATGACTGCTGGTGAATCTGAATTTGTGGGCTCTGCCAGTGCAAATGTGCCATGTATGGACACAGGTCCTTAACATCTGGGAGTATAAAAAGAGGGGAAAAGAGGAAAAAAGAAAGCAAGTGAGCAGTAAGAGGATAATGACAGGTTAAATGTCATACTAACTGGGGAAGGACACTTGAATAACAATTCTGCTAGCATTACATTACTGCACTTCTTTGACATTTAGTTACCTTAGCTAGCAGAGCACCCTTATGTGTCCAGCTCTGAGCTGAATTAGCTGTATCCAGAGTCAACTGTGTCATCAGCAGCCAACCTGTTAGCTTAGCTAGTTGGCTGGAAGAATGCAAAAACCTTGTAGTTTCACTATTAACTCTCAATAGTCAGTCCATGTGGTCTTGGGTAATATTTCTGCTTTTTCACATTTTTTGGTGGTTATTTATAACCTAATGGGGATTAAAACCGGTTTAGGGGCCCTCTTTGAATTTCTTGCCTTGGATTCCAACAGACTTCACAATCCCCAGTCTCCAATAATAAGGTGTAAATTCCAAATAGCGGATTTCCCCTTTGCCACTGGTCAGTGAGCAGAGTGTGTATTAACTTCTGCTGAAAACCGGAGTATTTGGTTCCATATGTAGATAATCTTGTACATACATATACTTCATGTAGATGTTCACTAACACAGAATTGTTTCACATTTCAAAATCGAGTCAAAGATTAACAAACATTTCCCTGCAGTTAAAAACACAACAATCAGTGATTGACATCCAAGCATTCATTCATTCATTTCAATCAGCTCTTTCAGTTTTGCACAAGTCTGTGATGTTAGCAGACATCTTGATAGCAACAGCAAGGACCAGTAGGTGAGAGACAGTAAGAAGCAGGACCAAACAGAACAGAGTTTACCAGCCAGGGATTTCTGTCATGGATGTACATTTCCTTTGCTGGATGCTCCCTGCAGCTATCCACTTTGATCAGAAAAGCAAACGGAGCAATCTCTTCACTCTACAAATATCCTCTGAAGATCCAGACTCAAACTGCTGTGGTTGTACTGAAGGACCAAAGAGGAGTAGAATAGGACCTCCTCCTATATCAATGATCCACCCAGATCTCCCCCGCCTGCAGGGTAATGCCTCAGCCCCCCTCCTCTACGCAGAGAGTGCAGGGCCACGGTGCAACAGCCTCGAAGCAGCGATCCTATATGATACATGGGCTGTCCACCACGGACCGGACCGCGGCACAGCCAAGCCACTGTCGGCACTACAGGGATGGCCACTGCAAGCAGATCGACTAAGAAGTGACGACTCCAGTAACTTTTCTGAATTGTCCCAGGACCAGATTGATCTCCTCCTTCTGCTGTGGCGCCTTCTGTGGTGCCTTTGTCTTTAGTTTCATCTTCGTCATTGTCCTCATCATGGACCTCCACCACAGTGACACCAGCTATCTCCATGTGGGAAGCAGAACTCCTAGGCTGGGAGGTATGAGGCTGTTCCAAGGCAGGTGATAATGCTGGAGGACTTGGAGCTGGCTCTGTGGTCTCAACCTGGACTGATCTCACTGAAGTATCCACTTCTTCCTGCTTATCTTCTGAGTTAAGGTTCCTTTGTGTTGTCCCACTTACTTTGCCCTCTCCACAGCATCCTACAAATGTGAGATCACCCTGTGTTCCTGCTGATGTCTCTGATAAATTGCACACTTTTGTTGGATCAACCTCAACTGCTGAATGTTCCACTTCCCCCTCATTTTCCTTGATTGAGCCAGTTTGCTGCCTGTCTTCTTCTGGGCTGACCACTGCTGTTTTCTCCTGATTCTCTGTTGCTGTTTTAGCTTCCTTCTCTCTCTTCTCTTTCTCCTGCTTTTCCTCTTCCTCCACTTCATCCTTGCCTACACAAAGAGGGCTCTCCATGGAACATGCTACGGTTGCAGATCTTGGCAATGCAGGGACTGATGGTGTCCTGGAGACTGGGATTGGCTCTGTAGCTGTACTCATGACTGTTGCTGTTGTAACTGAAGTCGTGGTGGTGATGGAGTCCAACTCCTCCTCACCCTCATCAGACATCCAGGTGGAAGTGGGGCTGCAAGCCTGGGATCGGAAAGTACGCTGCTCTGCAATAGTGTCCAAATCAGAGTATCCTGTTGCTGCAGGAATGGGGCAGCTTTCAGTCTGAATGCCTGCTTCCCTCAGAGGGTGCAGGTAGAGGTGGTGAGACAGGCATGGGTGGCTAATGCAGCCCATTCCACTCAGGCCACAGCGGAACGGTGCCAGGCGCTCACCTGTGCATACGCTGTCATAGGTGGCGGAGTGCGGCATAGCGTGGGGCACAGAGTGGGACAAATTGTGAGGGAAAGAATGAGGCAAGGTGTGGGAGAAAGTATGAGGCAGAGAGTTGGGGAGAGAGTGGGGCATGGAGTTAGGCAGAGAATGGGGCATGGAATTAGGCAGAGAGTGGGGCATGGAGTTAGGCAGAGAGTGGGGTAGAGAGTTAGGCAGAGAGTGGGCAAAGGTCTGTGTGTAGGAGTTCAGTAAAGATGCTGTTTCCTCAGAAAGAAAAGCAGCCTCCAGCAGCAGGTCAGCTCGGCTGGGGATGCTGCTCTCCCCACACACAATGCCACTGTCCTGGGTACCATCTCCTGAGAGACAAGGAAAGTCTTGGCCGTTACTGTTCCTATCTGCAAGCGCTTGATCGCTCAGCTTAGTGTAGGTGGAGCTCCTCGTAAGAGAACGGGCCGGGGAACCATCACAGGAGCAAGACCCTCTCCCACCTACTGGTGGTTTGGATATCCCCCCTGGACTCTCCCCTGATACAGATGCTGGTGCCGAACCACCAACACGGATCCGACAGCCTGGTATCCCCTCTGCCTCCTTGGCTAATCCAGCCTGGGCGATCTCCATGTTGAGCAAAAGGTTCTCAAGCTTGTGGTTCTGAGTGTTGATGTCCTGAAAGTACTTCTGGACCCCTGCGTCCCCACTTAGCCCTCCAGCATCACTGAGCCTGGCACGAACAGTATCCACAGCCTGTTTGAGCTGCTGGATCTCCAGGCGTGCCTCCTTCAGAGCCAGCTGAGCCTCCACACGGTGACATTCCTCTTCAACCCAGTCCTCCTGCATCCTGTAAAGCTGGCCTCTCAGCTCATCTATCTCTGTATCCCTGAGAGAGTGAAAATGGGAGAAACAAGGAACAGAAGAGGACAGAAGAAATGAGAAGAAAAAAAGGGGTCGAGGTCAGAGCAGGTCCTTCAAAAATACCTGAATAAAGAAAAAAGTTGCACCATCTAAGTTGACTTTATGTCTGTCAAACTGTCATTTTTTCACCTGTCTTGCAGGGTAGTGATGGTTTCCTTTAGCTTGGCCCGTAGGTGTCGTATGCACACCTCTTTCTGTTGAAGAGGTGTGAGGTACTGCTCTGGCGGAGGAGGACGGATCCCATGGTTTTCTGTACATGAGCTGTACTTTTTATGACGTCTAGGACAAAAGAAATCAAAGTTTTGTTTTTTTCCCTTACAAACAGATGACACTTTGAAATGTATTAATACTGACAACTTTGTGTTCCCACTTTATTTTTTAACCATGCCTATTTTTCACATGCAGTTTGTAGTGATGAAAGGGAATATTGGGTTATTTTGCAAGACTTATTCATTTTTTACTTAATATAAACAATGCATAAGATGGCCTAATATCTATTTTAGGAATTCAGATATCAGTTGGCAATCCTTGATGCTGTGGTTGCACTGCAGTGGACCTTCACTAGTGTTTGATATCCAATAGTTTGGACTACATATGGAGGTGTTTTGAGATGGCTTTATATAACAATTCTTTGCAAATTAAAAAAAAAGAAAACAAATTAAAACTAGATAGGCTCTTTGCACAACAGGATGTGACATATTTCGGGTGAATAATTAGGCGGCCTGACAACTTCCACCCAAAGATACATGCTAAGCCAACACAGAACCTACTGTCATTGTAAACAGTCATATACTAAACCATTTATTTGTCAGGTTTTTTGTTTGTTTGCTTTTCTTGATTGTCAGTTTTGAAAGCACTTCTGGACATCATTGCTGTGTGCTGCAAGTAAAATCTTCAGCTGAATTTAATTCTGTTCTCAGTTAACTCCAGCAAACCTCAGGTAAACTGCAACGAATATGCCATCATACACTGTTCTTTTCTGCCTTCAATCTTCTGACCGGAAGTTTGTGAGCAGCCTTATGCAAAAGTGGTGTGTGCATAGCCCATTTTGTGCTTACAAAAATGATCAAAAAATAAATAAATAAAGTAAAATTAGAGGCAAAATATTGTTTTAGTCTTTGCCACAAGTGTACTGACTGGCATATCCTTTATAATTTGTCTCAAGCATGGTGATTTACATTTTAAATGAGCTTGTTCACTGTAGAAGTTTTTTCTCTTACAATAATCAAAACTTTCTTTTAGAACTCGGAGGCATCTGGGGCACTTACTTATTAAGCAGGAAATGCATTAGGTTTGTTTGCACACATGACTGAATAGCATGCATTTATACTTTCTACAACATATTTCCTACAATCAATTGTTGGCATTGGGCTAAAAAACTTTTATCTCCAAAATCACCATGGTTCAGGGAATGAAAGAAAAAAAAATGCTGTATTTTTCAAATAATTTAACACTGAATGGTCATACCAGCGGCTTTTAAAAAAGTTTTAATTGCTTTAAAATGTAAACCCCTTCTGACAGATGTAAAGGGTGACCAATAGAGCTGATTTATGAAAAAAAAAAGCTGATTTGATTGGTTAAAACCTTACAAATGGCAGTTTTAGGTCTTTAGTTGTATTCAAATTTGAATAAATAAACTGAAAAAATGAAGAGTACTTTAACATATTTCAAAATGTATGTTATTTATGTCCATCAAGCCTTGCTTGAAGTGATGGGAACTGGGGCTCTTTTGAACGATCCTGATTATTTGTCTCAGCTCAGTGATAAGGGCTGGTCTTTCAGCTCCAACCAGTTCTTCATTTGGTACCCTTTTATTTAAATCTTTAAAACAGCAACAAAAACTGCAAACAAAAAGGGAAAAATAGGAGCTTGTTCACATCATGACTCCCTTATGAGTCCTCCTCTTTTAGGACTGAGTTGTCATTTTATTCTGACTGGTACCCCACTAGATTTATTTGCTGAATAGTACATCAGTGTGACCTTTTATTAGAGGGCTATGGAGATGATGTACAAGCTGCTGTTTACATAAGAGGTTGGCAAGTGAGTTCCTACATACCAGATTATCACTGAAAATAATGCATAGTGTGGACCTGCGTACTAAAGTGCAATGACTTGGTGCCTGCTCACTGGAGCTTTAATCTGCTTTACAGTGCTTTTACTTTCAAAGGTGTTGCTTGAAGTGATAAAGCGACAATTTCCGTAACAACACAGGTTCTTAATTTCTTTCTAAAGTCATGTTTGACTATTAAGGAGATTGTGCATTTCCTGAACCCTTACCCTTTGGTTGGGCTGCAGTCGCTGCCTTTACAGGAGCTCGAGTTGCTGCCACTGCTGAGGGAGGCGTTGCCAAAGGGATCTCTGTTACTGGGTGGGGCCGCCGTCCGCCTGGTTTTAAATAAGAGGGGACAGGTTAATCTGTTCCTTATACCACCACGAAATCATGCTTCAGGCAATGTGGTGACAGTGGACTCTGTGAGCTGTTGAGCAAAACCATCATCATAATCACAAATCATAGTTATTATATCGAGCAAACATTAATCTGCAACATGCCAAAACAGCCCAAAAATGCACAATATTCACAAACACCAAATTCACAGCCAGTGGACTCTAGTGGAAACAATAACACACACTTTTGTGGCCACCAACAGTGAAAGTGCAGTTTAAAGTGAAAACCAAACCAAAAACTCAAAATAAATGGGACACCACCACAAGAGGCATTCCCACAAACAAAGATATTACATGAAGTGGATAAATGCATACCTTTTACTACAGAGTATGAAAAGTAAAAATTATTAAAAGAAAGAAGGAAGAAAAATGAAGAAGGAAGTAAGAGGTTAAACCATGAACAATGCTATGGAAATTTTCTCTTAAATGTTGTCAGATTCAGACTGGGAAGCTCAAACTCTGCAGTCAATAGATCCGTGTCATATTTCCCAGTTTAAAGAACAAAACTATGTAAATATATTGGAGATGGCCTGACCAGCTGATAGTTTCACTGCTTTCGAAATGATAGGCAACTTAAATTTGTAGAGGATAATGAAAAAACATGCATAGCAATACTGTTACATGTTTGGAAAGGAAATGTTACTCAGTATTTTTAAGAAAAGGACAAGTGCCTCCTAAGAGCTAAAAAATAATCCTGAAATAAACAAAAACTGAGATATAAAAGAAGCAAAAATCAATTGGCAAACTAGGTTAAGTTGCTCTATAATAGCACAATCATTATGAAAAAAACTGACTTTTTCAAGGTGAGCTGTTTGTGTGAAAGCAATTACTTCTCACTAGAAGTTTGGGTGAGCTCACAAATGCATCAGGATATAATCAGAGGACTTCTCTTCAAGCAAATGTTAAGGGTGGTGACGTTTCTGTCCTGCAATCAGTGCAAAACTATACACATGCAACAGGTGTGATCTGCATGCATGCAATTCATTATGTGACCAAATCTATTGTAAACTTAGAGGCATTTTTTGCAGGCATTTTTTTTTAATCTTTCAAGTCTCAGCCTGTCATGTGATTATTTAATTGCACAGGCTGACACACAATTGCAATTAGATTAACTGTGCAGGATTAACACAAAAGCAGCATAAATTAGCCTTGGAGTGCTCAGCTAAGGAAAATGAAGCTAGTTCAGGCACAAAACATCTATGCTACTGGGAGCACATTTTATACTTAAAATAACTACAAAGCTACTTGAAAATGTAGTCTAACTACTACCACATCTATTTGTAGTGCTTTTATTACAGAGTTAGGTTCCTTTGATGAAACTCAGGACTTACTACCACACTGACCATGAAATTAACATGTTATGTTACTATCTAAAAAAATAAAACAAAAAATATTGTAAGAGAAATTAGGTATTATGCAAACTACTTTTCTGACTTAAAGAGGACATATTTGACCCTTTTAAGACAAGTTTATACTGGTCTCAGAGGTCCCCAAAACATGCCTGTGAAGTTTGTTCCTGAAAAAAAAAAACACTCCAGTGTTGGATTTTTGTATGACAAAAAAATCTTCTGTTTCAGCCCTGCTCAGAACGAGCTGTTTCTGTGTCTGTGGCTTTAAATGTTAATGAGCTGCCTGACTCCGCCCCTCTCAGGAAATGGATGTGGCTTAATGGAGCTGGCTCTCTTGATTCTCAGTAGGAGGATCAGGAGAGGAGGGCAGAGCTTTCTTCCAAGTGAGGAGGGCCAATCGAGCCTGGGGGCGGTGCCAACTCCCCACATGACATCATGAGGGGAAATATGAGTATGGCTCATTTCAGCACACATTTTCTAAAAGATGGAGAAAGGTAGGGGAGAGGGAATGTCTTTTTCTGGTACTTGAGGGGATTGTGGACAGGCCAGGAGCACATATTTTTATCAGAAAAGCCTGAAAAAGTGATTTTTGCATAATATGTCCCCTTTAAGCATCAACGTGCTAGAGTGCTACCTTGAGCTGTGGTGAAATAGTAGTTGATGGGCCACCTAAGTTTACCTGGAAATTGTCTTTTCAGTTCCTACTAAATCAAGAACTGATAGAGGAAATCTGTATGAGATCTACATTTAGCCACCCTTAATCTAGTAAAACATTTTCCGAACATTTGAGCTTCCCAGCATTAGCATAACGTCTGCAGACATTTGCTGTGTGAAAATGGTTAATGGAACATCATCAAACATTTACAACAGCACAAATGGTCCCATCATTCACATGCTTTAACACTGATCAGGAGGAGAGAGGAGGAGCCCAGAACAGACCGGGACGTTGGGGTTGAGGGAGAGTTTGTAGAGCGGCTGTGGCGATCTGGAGATTTGGTGGAAGTGTATCCTTTAGTTGGTGATTTTGTCGCTGCGATGCCTTTAGTCGGGCGCATTGACACCATATATCCTGTCTCCATGGGGACGTAGTCTAGTTCTATGAACCTGCAGTAGTCAAACCTGACCAGGTAGAGACAACATAGTGTTAAATCAGAGGGCATAGAAGCAGCACCAGAACCTTACAATGTGCATGCTACGTGTGTATGCACACTGTATTATTAAGGTGAGACAAAGCTGTATGACATAAAGCATGTCTTAGGATTCACCTGAGTCATTCAGAGCCTCAGCTACAGGAAGGAAGAAGCTAAACATCAACAAGCTCTCACACACCAAAGGGGCCCAGGAGGCTCACTAAAAGCTTTACAAAGGGATGGGCAGATAGCTCTAACAACGCTTTAATAGTTGAGGCTGCTCAAACATTTCCATCAATTTTTGCATCTGTAAGGCCTTTGTTGGCACATAACACAAACTAACTATTTACTTCCATAAACACAATTCACATAGGTGAAATGTTCAGAGTCTCTGATGAATGACAGAAGAAGAGGAGAGGCAACTCTATTTTTTCTAAAGACTCTGGATGGACTTAACCATCCAGAGCATCTCACTGCAAACCAAATACTCTCTAATGGGGAATCAACATCCTCTTATTTAGACAAGACCAACATAACTTTAACATTTATCACACTCTTATTTCATGACTGTCAGATGGCATTTAAACATATTCTACTTGGAAGAGATATGTAACACAGACCAAACCCTCAGGCAATCAAAAATCTCCTCTAGTCCTTCTTCCCACACACCACCAGAAAAGAAGTGCACCTTCTTCCTCTCCACCACTGCTTTCAGCTCAATGTGATGAAGATACTGAATGTTCCCTCCTAAGCCCAAATCATGAGGGTTAAATAAAAAAATTTACTCTAATTTTATGTTGGTTTTTGGATTGTGAAGCAAGATAAAGCAAAATGACTGGAAGCAGAGGGAAAAGGCTAATTCACCTGTCACTGATCCTTGACTGGACTCCTTTGTGACAACTTCTCCTATGCTTATATTTTGAGTATTATCGGCAAGATTGTATGTTTAATGCTTACGTGCTCAGGAGAGCGGAGATGGAAAGGGGCAGCTGCCTGAGATGGGAAAAGTAGCAGTGTTTTATGGGCACCTGGCGTGCTTTCAAGGGCCTTATCCAGCTCACTGAAAACTGGGTGCCAAGGACCCGGTGGTCTGGTCCAGACCCCAGGGGCAACCGTGTGTGTCGTGGAGAGGCTAGCTGGATACCTGGAGGCATGGGGCATTGGCCTGGAGCAGGCCAGAGTGGTACAGGACCAAGGCTCATGCTGCGAAGTGCCAGATTAGCATATGCTCCCATACCTGACGTGGCCTAACTCCTTCCTGGTTCATACATCGAACTAGTCTAAAAGATTTCATCCATGAAACATAAATGGTGGTTTACTGTTTAGAAACTGGGGTCCAAGCAAAGATTTTGGGGGGAGTGGGGACTCTATCTGCTGTGACAATGTCACAAGATGCTCTTATTTAAAAAAATATCATGACAGCCTTAATGGGTACTTTATATTAGGTAGGGAAAATGTGTCTAGGCATATTTTGTTGAAATTTTATCAATTGAAAAAGTAAAATTGATACAAATTTGGACAGCAATGTATCACCTTTTCCCTTAAAGTCCCTTGGGGGCTCAGTCTATCTTAGATATGAGATTCCTCTATAGGTATTTAGCAGTCATGTAATTCTGATGAGGCACAAATGACCATAGGGGGGTCAGGTAGTGGGGGAATGCCACTTGCAATGAATAAGATCAGAGGAAGGTTAGTACTGTAAAGCTCTAGATCACAGGTGTCAAACTCATGGCCAGGGGGCCAAATCCAGCCCGTGGAACAGTTCAATCCGGCCTGCAAGATGATCTCATATTTCTGTTATAACTGGCCCATCAGTATGAGGTCTGCAGATTTCCTCAAGTACAAAAATGTGAACTTTTCCTTGATGATTTAAGATATCCTTGTTAAGTCACAAAATCTGAAAAAGTAAGGAGAAAAAATATTTGGATAAGAAATCAGGAATGTGGGAAAAGAAATTAATTTGTGTTTTAATTTTTTATTTTCAATTTAGCATCTCACAATTAGGACTCAAACTTAGGATTTTGACTTTTAATTTCATACTTTGAGCATTTCAACTCATAATTTTGACTTCTCATATAATATTTTGAGCTTTAAGATTCATAATTGTAATTTTTAAGTGATATTTTGAACTCTGAATTTTATTCAGAGATCAATGAAATCAATGATGAATGAGGAACAATATATTTGGGCTATTAGAATGACGCCTGTTAGGACTCTGTCTACTGCAAACACATAATACCCCAACTTCTATCTGTATACAGTTAAGAATCTGTGCTCCATCACAGAGCTTTGGATGCGCTGACAGCTCAATCTTTGAGTTGAGTTGCTTTTCTCCAAGCTTCCAGTCTTTATGCTAAGCTAAGGTCCTGCTATCTTTAGCCTTCACAGGCCTGTAAAAGAAAACACAGCTCAAAATACAGCAGTCGTCCTCTTTTCACCAACTCTTGCCAAAAATACTTCATACTTCATTTTTTCCAACAACCTTAATAATTCTAGTCAGGCAATGAACCCATTTGCAAAACTCAGCATGAAGACCACAAAACCACATGTCCCTTTAATCATTGTGCTGAGAAATCATCCTGCTAAAGAAATTATGGTAGTTATGTTCACAGACATTGATCCAAGACATTGCTTTCAGATAACAAACAGTGAAATGTTAGTGCAATGTTTAATAATCAGTGATCTTGTATGAAGCACAGCGTGTTGCATTGGCCTGTTAATTTAACAGGAAGGAGCTGTTGCTTCATCACTGACCTCTGCAGCAGAAGGAGGAGGGAACAAGCGGGATAAATCTGAGCAGCCAAGAGGGAATCTCACAGAGGACATGATAACTCCACACCACTGCACCAAAATTCAGAATATAATCACAGTGTTGCACCCAGATTTATGTCTCTCAGCTTAAACTGACTGATAAGAGAAACAAGAGTTTTAAATGATGTGAGACTTTTTAACTATTAAAATAATAAATAACCTTTTAACAACTGAATAGATTTGCACATTACTTGTCATTTCCTGTTTTATTTTGTCACTCAGCCCTCACTCCAGTGCATGTAGATTTACTTCCTGGCTTTGTGTGTTTTCCCTCCTGTTTGATTGTTTGCCCCACCCTCTTTGCTTTCACCTGAGCCTGATTAGCTTACCTTATCAGATTATTTAGTGTTGCTCAGTCCCTGTTTCTGAGTCAGTTTGTTTCAAAGTTTGTTCAAGTGTGAAGAAGTTTTCTGGATCTTTGGTTCCTGCCTGCTCCCCATGGACTCAATTACCGTGAGCCTTTTTTGTTCTCTTTGTCTCAAAACATCTGTTTGCTTTTGGCTCCTCACTTTTTGAGTTAGTGCCAAACAAAAATACATTCCTCTCAGTTAAAGAAAGCCATCAGTGTAATGGAAAAACTGACACCCGTTCTTATTCAGATCTGCTCAGATTTTGATGCTGCACTTCTAATTTGGTTTACCAATGATAGACATGTTCATGTCTGCTTGTTTAAATGTGGCTTAAATGTATCTTTTTGCCTTTTAATTATCAGTATAAATTAAACCATTGTTAGTATTTTGCTTTCCATTCATGAAACATTGCTTTTTGGCCAACCTACTATACAAGAAGCCTGTTTTTACATGTATGAAATCATCTGAAAGTCCTCATTGCTGTACTTTGCTGCTTTCTTGTTTTGCACTTTCCTTCCTGAAGATTTGTCATTGAATCCTAGAAATGCCTTCACACCTGCTCCCTGTTTCCTATTACAAGTTTTCCCACCAACTTTCAGCGAGCAAAAGCAAATAAATTGCACAAGCCTTCCTTTGACTGACTGAAAAATTCAGCAGTCGCCTCAGTCTCACTTGGTCTGACCAAAATTTCAAGAAGCCAAGTCCAAATTTTTGAACACTTGTGTTTTTATGCAATGCCAAAGGTGAGCAGTGGTAGTGTTGAATAAGCATGTCCTGTGTGATACAATAAGGGGAGATGGCCAGATATTGATGACTGCTCAGTAGTTCTTCAGAGATCAATATATGACAGAAGCGGTGAGCCTGGAGAGGGACTCGGGGAAAGTACAGGCATTTAAGGTTTGACACGATCCACGTTAGGGTGGATCGTGTCTGTACTGTAAGAGGTGGTTAATAGTCTGTTAGAGGTAGATGTAGGTGGTCTAGAAAGGCTGAGCGTTGCCAGGGAGTCAGGTGTTAATGTTGAGTGGGAGAGGAAGAGAAATATTTCCTCATGTTGCTGTCTGATAGACTTTTTAAGTAATGCAAAATAATTCAAATGAACAAAATCACACTTTGAAATACAAATTCTTGCTTCCTATTTGTGTGTTCAGACCAAAAAGGAAGCAAGAATTTTCTCACCGCAATCAGAAATGAAACCATTCAACGATACTGTTGAGGTTAATTTTCACCCTAGTACATGTGATGGTTTGTCTTTTCAAAAATAACATTTCTAAGTTCTTTGCATATCTCAGACAGTGCTTAAAAATCATGAATATGTAAATTTTTTACAGATTTGCAGCTTGATCTAGTTTTGGCATCCATTTACATGACTTACTGCAATTAACTGACAGCAAAGCGTGTCTGTTTTTGGCTGAAGCTAGTAAAACTGCAGCTAATGAGAAGCTTGAGTAGTTGTGTCAAAAACTGCATAACTGCCAGCATTCATGCCAAGTATGACTTTAATATAGTGTCTGATGGGCATGCTGGCCACGAGCTGGCTTACTCTATGTTGCCTGGAGTGACAAAGTGATGTGGCGTAGAGCATTGGTTCCCAATCTGGGGTCCGGGGGGGGGGGGTCTTAAGGGGGTTGCGATGCATTCTCTGCTCTGAAGCTGCCAAAATTAGATTTGCGAATATTGACTAAAAACATGATTAAAGCAGTTATTAAGTAGTTTATACAAAGATCTTTTGATAAGAAAAGCATGCATTGGCCTTTTTGTTGGGGGTTTATCAGAGAAACAATTCAAATCTACGTTGATTTTTTTGGTGGCAATATGCCACTTTTTGTTCTCTCTTGGGTCCTGGGGGTGCTCTGCTTTTCTTAGATACATGTAGGGGTGCTCGGAGGAAATACTGGCATAAGGAATACGTGCTTTAACAGCATACTGACCATCACGTTATGAGGCAGTATGCAGAGGTTTCAGCCACAGTCAGTTGAAAAACTGACATTTCACACATCTGAAACAGAACGCTTGAAGCTGGTGTCCATCCAAGAAATCCTGGTACCAGGTCAAGACATTCAGACTTGATTTGTATTAATGGTGGATCAGGCTACATAAATTCAGCCAGACTTTGACAAAACTGTGATGTCACAGCCCGTTGTCAAATGTCGGTTGTTGTGTGATATATTCAACAATGAATGCCATCCCAGCACCCCTATTTAACAAGAATAGTTTATCAAATTTATTCTTACATCTGCCCATCAGTCTCGTCAGCATTAATCTTGCACCTAAATCACTGTTTTACAACTATGAAAAATATCATATTTATATTTTAATATATGTATTTTGATCTTTTTGCTATAAAATGTGTAATGTGGCTGAATGAATGCAGGTGTGTGTGTGCGTGCTCGTGTGTAGACATTTGATTA
Organism: Cheilinus undulatus; assembly: GCF_018320785.1. NCBI lineage: Eukaryota > Metazoa > Chordata > Actinopteri > Labriformes > Labridae > Cheilinus > Cheilinus undulatus. The sequence continues at coordinate 12,392,047 of NC_054875.1, read as the reverse complement.
AGTCATATCAGTGTCGTTGTTTACCTGCCCAGGGACGACAGAGTGAAATTAGCTAGCAAGCTAAATCTGGTACAAAGCATCTTTTCCCTTTTTGAGACTAATGTCGTTGTCCCTGACACAAATAAACTTGATATACTAAACTAAACCTGACAATGACTTATATCCTGAGCCAAACTAGACTATGCAACAAAACTCTTGCCCCATCGTATGCTAACAGTGTGAGGGTTCACAGGTCATCCAGGGCAGAGGGGTCAAAGACTCCTGATCACTCTGGATGGATTTGATTCTGGATTATGGATAACAGTTATGGATGTATCAAGAGGAGGACAACATGGACTGGCTCTCCCTCTTATAGAACTTAGAACTTAGGGTATGCATGTGATAACATGAATAAAATCAAATAAAATATACACATTAGTTCCCTAGAGGGAGAAAAAGTAGGAATTCTTGTAAATGATGATGCTCTTCTGTTGGTGGATGTCAGACATTTTCTTCCATTAGCAGTCGTTAGGTGTAAGGTGGTCATAAGACTCAGTGATCGAATTATAAGAGATATTAACTCAAATGTGATCTCCATCTCTACCTTTGCCTTGTTCTCTGATCAAAAATTGTTGCTGTGATTGTTGTTGTGAATTTCCACCATATGCATGATAGGAAATAATCTCAAAAGGACTCATATTCTAGTCTTGTAGTTAGTGCCCCAGTCTTTGTAAAATCTTGGTCTGAGACTAAAAACTCAATGGCTTGCTGACAAATTGTCTTTCGATATAGGAGGCTCTAAGATGTCAGTCTTTTTAGAGTCTTTTAAGTTTTTGCAAAGTCCTCTGGTGTAAGGCCAGCATTAGATGCATCATTAATTTTATCATACTACGAGACTTTCTGTCGTTCATGACCCCCATAATCGATGATGAGCTGCGATGTTGCAGTCAAGCCAGAATCTGGCTGAATTTGTGCAGACTTAGCTGGCAGTAAGACAGGGCAGGATTTTTAATGCATAGTCTGGCATGGTGCCATCATAAAAGACAAATAAAAATCTTATAGTCTGATCAAGCCATCTGTCAAGTTAAACCAGTCCAAAGGCAGGAAAGTGAAATGAACCATGTCATGAGCAACTTTGTATACTTTGAGTCAATCCAGTATTGATGATTTTTTTAAGTTATCAAGGAGAATGGGAAAGTATTCGACAAACATAAGGTGTAAATTCCCTTTGCTTCAGTCTGAACACAGCAGTAATCTAAATCAGTGGTTCTCAACCTTGGGGTCCCGACCCCAAGACACTGACAGGGGGTGACCAGATGTCTTAAAAAACTAAGAATATTTTCTAGATAACACTGTTGCCACTTTACACCAATTTTACCAAATATGAACCCTTTTTCATAACTTTTTAAAACCAATTTTGCCAATTTTAGCACATTTTCGCCACTTAAAACCCATTTTTATCTATTTTAAACCCTTTCCATCACTTTTCTGCCTGTTTTTGCCACTTCTAAACCAATTCTTTTTCACTTTTGCCTATTGTTGCCTCTCTTCACCCATTACTGCCTCTATCAACCACTTTTTACACCCCTTTTTGCCCATTTTAACCAGTTAACCTATTTTTTCCAGTTTATATCAAGTTTTCATCCCATTCCACCTAATTTTCACCAATTTTTTGCACTTTAAAACCATTTCAGCCACTTCTCCGTCCCCTTTAACCACTTTCTGTGCCCATTATTGCCACTTTAACCCATTTTTTTGGTTATTTTTCCCACTATTATCAAATTTTTGCCACTTTTAAGCAATTTATCTTCTTTAAGAATCCAATTTCACCACCTTTTCATCATTTTTGCCTTTTTTAACCAATTTTAGCCATTTTAACCCATTTAAATTGTGTTTTTAACAAAAGTTTTTTTCATCTAAAGAAGGCTAAACAAATAAAAAACGATATTTGTTTCTTTGATTAGAATGGTTATTATTCAGGTCAAATATAAAATAAGGTTTTCACAGCTTAACTTCACTATGGACCATGGTTTTGCTGACTTCCATGGGCCCCCAGTTTGGCTAGGTCACAGAAACCTCCCCCTTTATCCCCCCTTTTGGACGGCCTTGTCTGCACATGACTATTCTTGAATTTTCCTGGCTGTTCAACCACCTTCAGGAACAGCAGGGGTCTCCAGTCTCTGGCACCTTTATTTTGGGGGTTGCAGGCTGAAAAGCTTGAGAACCACTGGCCTAAATAATCTCCCTTTAGTGACTCAAAGTTAGGGTTAGAACAAATCTGGGTCCCCTGGATTTACAGAGGCTGATCTAAGTGAGGCTTGATGAGAAATTCTCCAATAAGAAAGGTAGTTGGGACTTCAGATGCCTTCCTTGTCTTTTAGCCAGTCCAGATTGAATCCTATTATGAGGTCTAAATTGTCCCACTATTAGCAGAATAATACACAACACAAACACAAGTTTCTCCATTGCTGGCTGTGTAACAGAGGAGATCTTCAGTGAGACTTGACAGTGGGATGCTTGAAGGATAAGTTCATGGATAACTAATTCTAAGACTTAAGACACTGTGATCTGATTACCTGCTAAAATGGTGCTGATGGTTGGGATCATGTCATCATTTGCTTGCTTAGCTTTCTAGATGATCAGTGACTGTGATCTGAGGCTGACTGATGCTGTCGTGTCTATTTTTAGGTGAGTAACCCTCCTACGATGTGTTCAAGTGAACAGAACCACAGCGACCAACAAGTGGACACGTGGCTTTGACTGGTGGAGTGGCAAATTTCAATAAATGTCCTTGGAAACAGTTATTGTCTTGTCCCTCACCAGTCATCTGTGAGCTTTCAACGAACCTAACCAGTTTACCAGGAGGTGGTAAATTGAAATGGCATTGAAAGAGAGAGAGCTCCTGAGACTTTAGTTCTGTCTCACCAGCTCTCTGACTGAAGACTGGTTTGTGTTTGTGAATAAATAAAATCATGGTGCTGTTGATTAAGTGGCTGTTTTGAACCTGCAGTTGCTCGTGATCAAAGTGAGCCTCCACAGCACTTCATAGATCAGGGTTTCCCTTGTTTTCCCCTGCCAGCATATCTATAGAGTCAGAAGTGACACAGGCACAGTCTGCTGTTATTGATGCCAACTTCAAAGCAGAATATGAATGCTGAGAGCTCCTTTGGATCTCAGAGGTGGTTTCATCTTATTTTTAGTTCGATTGTGACTTGGCTCCATCTCTATGGAAGATATATTTCATATCTTAGTCTCTGTTTGCCAGTTAGGCAGGTCAGCAATGCAGCGATTGACCACTTACTAAGCCCCACCTATATTGCTGATCAACCAATTATAGTTCAGCAGATCTTACAGGATTGTCAAGCTTTGATTTTCCAACTTCCCAAGGTTATATTTGTATTCGATATTCAGATAGATGCACTGCACATAAAGGGGACATGTCATAGCCCTTTAACTCAGTCCCCTGTGGTCTCTATTTAAATATACAAAGGAGGCTCCAATATGCACAGATTCTGAATGTTGTCAGATTTTGTTCAGAGACATAGAAGAAAGAACAAAAGACTATACTTGCTGATTTCACATTTGGGTATTGGCAAATATTCAAGCTACCCAAATAAATGTGCAATGGTACTATAAAAAGGGTTTATTATGATGTTTTGCCTTTAAAAAACAGCAGGAAAAAAGTTTCCCATCACCCCATTCCTTTCTTTCTCTCTGTTGCTCACGTTAAGCATGAGGAATGAGGAGAGAAGGAGATGATAAGGCACAAGGACTGTCAGATGGGAATTTAAAAAATAACCTTTCACTCAGAGGTTGTTGGCTGGGTTTTACAAAGGGGAGAATGATTTGTGCCTACCTGGAGGCAAAACTGTTCAGCTCAGTGTCATCAGTTGCTTGTCTATACATTTTCATTTGTCTACCTTCAAAATAAAAGCACTAGATGTTGCACTATTTTCAGAGAACACTGAAATTTACAGGGCAGGAATGAACAATTAAGCAATGCAGTGTGGACAAGCAAGCCTATCATACAATTCAAGGAGATATCCGACTTTCACATGTTATTGGAAAAATGTATAAAAGCCAAATACCACCACACTGTTTGCCCCAACTATTTAGCCCTACTCCTACATTTTGTGCATTATTGTCTAGAAGTAGAGTTTCCTGATTCTTGTTTGAACCCAGGGGTAGGGTTAAAAGGAACCCTGCATGATTAAACAAATTCACCATATCACATTTTTTATAGAAATATCACTAATTCAGACACCAATGTATAATATCAGTTCCACTCGCCGTCTTTTTGCCTCTATGACTACATTCACTTTGATTTACACGGAAAGTAAATTCTTAATGATTTTTATCTTCACTAAGGCTGGCCACACAATGCATGATTTTAAGCTTGATATGAGGCAAACATGTCTGATGCTTAAATTTCTAGGTCAAAGCGCCTCTGGCGGAGTGCTCACAACCAATGAGAGCGAGCAGACCAGGAAGCGTCACCAGCTGGATCATACGTACTTTCACCACTCATAAGCATGAACAGAACTGTACCTTCTTTCCAGCCAGGATTTCATCCTGATTCTTTTCCTTATTTAATAATTTTTGCTGCACTTGTAACACATGCCAGGACAGCCTGTGGTGAGGGGACAGTAAGGCGACAGCATCGATAGATTTACATGTTTGTCACTCTTCTGAAGTCATGCGATCACGCAAGGTCGCAGGCAGGTTTGCAGGTGCGTGGTCTCATTGGACTCGCAGTCTGACTGAGCTGTCTAGTGTGTGCGTTCAGAGGATTAAATATGGAAAAAAAATCTACTACTAAAGGGCAAACATGAGGTTTGACCTTTGACCTATATGACCTCCAAAATCAAGCAGGATCAACCTGAGTCTGAGTGATGTAAATTCTGGTGAAAATTTCTTAACATGTGTTTAGAAAATTACATTTAAAAGCAAGGAATGCACATCACTGGCATTCAGCCAGCACTTTGTATCTCATTTTTATAGGGTTTTTTTTTGTCACAAAAAAGAAGAAAATGGTTTGGAATTGTCCATACGTCTGTGGTCTCCCACGTTTATAAAATCAGTGGTTTTGATTGGTCAGGACAGATGGCTTTAGTGGCCAGAGAGCTGTAGCAGATAAACTCAATTGAAAGCACATTGTTGATGGTAAATTTGAAGTTTCATTGTTCTAAATGGCAGCTGTGCAGTGCAGCATTTACTTGAATCAAAAGCTTGACAAGTGTATAAACAGTTGTATAGGGAGGGCAGAGTTAAGCGATCAATATGAAAAACATTGGGAAAACCCTGTCTAAGTGGAACAGGCAGTCTAAACGTTGCCTGCGTGCTGTTTTAGAAGCTACAGCGCATGCCGGAGCTACAGCTACGGATCATGCTGTCTCAGACTGTAACTGAAATGATTCTCACGCAGGGGGAGCGGGCACAGGAACGGCCATTGGCGCCGTGGCCCCTGATGCAGCCGTCCCCGACCCTGACCCTGACCCCGACACCGGCTTGGGCACCGGGACGGGCGAGGACGCAAGCATCTGCTGCAAGCGTCGCTTTGGCTGCAGCACCTTCAGAGGGTTAAATCTGAGGAGGAGAGACAAGACAGAGAGAGACACCACAGCTACTGATTTAAACACCTGTAGCTACACCAGTAAAACCACATTAACCACTAACAAGATGATGTGATGGCATAAAGGAAGGAGAGAGTCTCAATGGCCCGGTCTTATCCTCTAACCTTTATCCATTATAAATAGGCGAAGGGAGCTCTGCAGCTGTAGAGGAAAACACATTAAAACACTCAATACAGTTTGTTCAGGTTCCAGTAAACTAGCTGTTTACTGGTGAAGGACTTAAGATAGTCGATGTTGTCAGACACCCACATCTTCTTGTCAGTATTGTCTCGGCTCCTCCACCAGGATCATTATACCTTATTGAAAAACTACTCGGAAAAACCGGGGTTAACTGTAGCAGACCTTGACTGCAAAAAAGAGAGAAGTGCAGGATACCACCTTCTAATACTGCACTCTTTATGGAGTTTTTTCTCAGTGTCAACACAGAGGGCCAACTGGTTTCACACAAATTACAAATTATTCATTAGAAGAGCTTTTGGGTTGCCAGGTTTGCAAAATTCTCAGTCAAAAAGTCCTAATTTTTATAACCAGTAAACTATATCTTTTTATCTTTGCTACAATGTGAAAACAATACTTTGCACAGGTATTTTATTAGATAGATGACTTAAGGCATTTTGGCTTCATTTTGAGAGGACAGAACAGTGGATAAAGTAGAAATCAGTGAGAGAGAGAGGAGAATACATGGAGCACCAGGTTGGATATGAATCTGTGCAGCACACTAGCTTCTGTATATGGGGCACGACCTCACTGATAGATAGTGCTGCTCCAACTGAAAAAGTTAAATATGGGGAGGTATTAAGTAGGTGTTTTATTAAAACTTGAACTGAAGTGGTAAGTTTCTATTACTTTCATATCTAATTTTGATTCTTTTCATTACAGCTATAATTACAAGCAGAGATTTAATTATTTTAAAACACATGGTGTTAAGAAAAGTATTTAAAATTCACAGACACACAAAATATACAGAATTTTTTTCTTTGTCCTTTTCCCTTGGGGGTTGCCTGTAGATATGATTGTGGGTGAAACTTCCATTGGCATAACAGCAATGAAAAAATGTTTCTCCCAGGGACTCACAATGGTAACTTCCAGGGTAGAAAGTAACTAATTGCATTTACTTAAATTACTGTAAATGAGTAGTGTATTTGGGTAATTGAACTTTTTGAGTAAATTTTAAAATCATTACTTTTACTTCTTCAGAAAGTTCCAACCAGGGTAGCTGTACTTAGACTTGAGTACAATACTCTTATACTTTTTCCATCTCTGACTTCACAGGGACACAGAGCATAAAAGATTCTACATCACAACTATAAACAGCAACAAATGAGTGTTGATAACTCCTTTCTGAGTGAAATGGTCTTCAGTGTTGGGAGTTATTTGACAGTGTTGATCCAGTGTTAGTTAAAGGGGACATATTTTGCCTTTTTAAGACAAGTCTATATTAGTCTCAGAGGTCCCCAAAACATGCCTATGAAGTTTGTTGCTGAAAAAAAAAAAACACTCCAGTGGTGGATTTTTACATGTCTAAAAAACTCTCTGTTTCAGCCCTGCTCAGAACAAGCTGTTTCTGTGTCTGTGGCTTTAAAATGTTAATGAGCTGCCTGACTCTGCCCCTGACTACACCCTTCCCTGGAAATGGATGTGGCTCTCCTGATCCAGAGGAGGAGAGGAGGGTGGAACTTTCTTCTATGACATCATGAGGGGAAAATCTGATTTTTCAGCGAACATTTTCTAAAAGGTGGAGGGGTGGAGTGGATTTTTCTGGGACTTGAGGGGATTGTGGGCAGGCACATATTTTTGTTACTAAAGCCTGAAAAAGGTATTTTTGCGTAATATGTCCCCTTTAAACTCTGTAGAGTAACTCTTTGGAGTTTCCCATCATGCCCTTGGCCTGCCTTGAGCATTTAGATGTGTTCTGTTGTGTTTGGATGTTGCCGGCTGTACATGATCCCTGCTGGGAGATCTTTGTTCCAGTTTCTGGTAGACTGTTATTATGTTTGATGTGAGACACATTTGCACCATTAGTGAAGTTATCCACTGAGTTAAATTTTGTGTGACCTTTGGTGTTCCAAATGGATGCAGAGAGCATATTCTTATGTGTTATATTTAACACTTTTAAGAGTTTAGTTACATATGTGGACAAATGTAGACACAAAGTGTTACATTTTAATTTCTTTTTTACCTCTGCCAAGTAGGTTATGTGGTCGGGTGGGCTTGTTTGCTCATTTGTTTGTTTGTTTGCTTATTTGTTTGTTTGTTTGTTTGTTAGCAACAGAACTCAAAAAGTCATGGACGGATTTTCATGAAATTTTCAAGAAATGTCATTAATGGCATAAGGAAGAACTGACTAGATTTTGGGACTGATCCGGTTCACCGTCTGGATCCAGGAATTTTTTAAAGGATTCTGAACTATTGGGAGATAGGGCTACGCTGTTACCACTTTACACCAGGAGATGGCGGACATGAGTAACTTGTTCAAAGTTTTGGAGTTTATAGAGTTTGAAAGACGCATGTCCAGTCGAGGAGACAAGTCGGAGCGTAACAGAGAGAAAGACAGCGAATTGTAGCAAGAATACTCACAAAGCTGGGAGGAATAGAGGAATATTCACCCTCTGCCATGTCTTTCACACGTAGTGAAACCAATGCTTTGCCTCACTGTGTCTCCACCCCACCGGGGAGGGAGTGATTGGTGAATTAGATTTTGGGACTGATCTGGATCATCGTCTGGATCCAGGAATGTTTTAAAGGATTCTTCACTATTGGGAGATAGGGCTAATGGCGGAGGACTGTGCTCTCTGAGAGCTTTTCTAGTCTTTTTTTCTTTTACTTAATTATAAAGGTAGTAAGATTTATAAGTCATTAATTTAAAGGTCGTTCTTTTTTTAATTGGCATAAAACTCACTATTTATGTTTTGAGATGTCAAAAATTTGTCAACAAGTAAAAATAATTTAGATCAGGGTATTTTGATAACAGTGAACTGGTGCAATTAAGTAATAAGGCTAGTAGAGGGGAAGACTAATTCCCTTGTGAGTGTGGGATAAACACCAGAGCAAGAGGGACTATAACAACCTGGCAGCCCAAAAGAAGGTAAATCTTTGCAGCATGTACTGGATTAGAAAGTGGTGCAAGTTTTAAAAAGCAGGAACAGTTTAAAGAAATCATGCTGAAAAATAATCATGCTCCACACACCAATACAGACCAAAACAATTACACAAAAATAATCAATATACATTCAAAATTGTACTTAGTTGTACTTTGTACATTGTAAATTACAAGTAGAAGTAGACAGAAATAATAAAAGAAACGGACTCAACAAAGGCTGATGTAGGAATCAGAACAGTTTAGAGATGCTCCATCTGGGCTTATCTTCTGCATTATAACATAAAAATCATGTTATTTCTGTAACATATGCTAATATTGGATATTATGATCAATAAAAAGCTGCTAATGAAAAATGAATAAATCTGTGCAGTACTGAGGTTAATGCAAAAGCTGTCATAGTGTAAATCAGTGCTGCTTTGAAGATGCACCTTTTCTTCTGTTGTCTTCATTTGCAGAAAGCATGAGATTATTTGCTTCATGGAAAAAAGCAGACTGACAAACTAAAAACAACAAGACAGCAGTCCCTAAGTTTAAAAAAAGCTTATATAAAGGTCTAGCCTTTAACATAGCACCATAAAATTGCATCACTAACTGTTTTTCTGCACTTTATAATATGAGTTATGTGTTAGATAAGCCCTGCTCCCCTTGTTCTGCATTAATGGTGGCCTGTTACTGTGGATACTGATGTGAACACTGTTGTTAAAAATACAAGAATCACAGCATCACTGGGTACCTACCGGCGGGAGCCCAACCCAGTCCTCCTATTGGCTGGTGCAGGGGCAGACATGGGGCCAGACAGCTTCTTGCTGAACCTCGAGCCTCTTCTGTCCTCGGTTTGTCTCTCTGATCCTCAGCTCCACACTGAGAGCCTGGAAGAACAGACAGACATGAACACTGAGTGAACACATGGATGCAGACAAAAAGAGACACCAGAGAGACTTTAAGGTCACCAAAGATGACAGAAGCCTCAGAAAATGACAAAAATTTTGGTTTATTAAGGCCATCATCACACAAACACAAGAGTTAAGCTTTGCTGACTGGCTGAGTTTGGCTCCTGATGCCTCAGCTGTCAGCATGGTGCAGCAGAATCAAGCTGACACTTGGCTGGCAAAGACGCATCAAGCTTCAGCAGCCAATCAGAGTCCAGCCATTAAGATAACGAACCAATCACCACTTATCTGTCTTATCTCAGGCCAAGTACCAGAGAGAGCGGCAGGAGTGAGCGAAAGGAGCTCGCTGACATTTACTCCTGCATCAGTATGTGAGCGTAGACATCGCTGTGTACAGTAAAGTGTGTCTGATCATGTGTGAGAGCTCCCATGTGCCTCTTGGAGTACTCTCTGGTTCACATGCAAGTGGCTGTGGATGCAGTTAGATGAGGACAAGGCGACTCATAAACATTTAATGATCAGACCTGTCAGTGACCTTAGGTGGAGAGAGGGAGGGGGAAGGGGGAGGATTATTTACATCAATAACACATTAGAGTGCTTAGGATTTGGTTTGTGCATAAATACACAGCTTCTGCTTAAGGTCACCTTCCTGCATGCTGTGCTGTACCTCTGCCAACCAGCGCTGACCAGAAAAAATCTGTCCTCTCTGCTGTTGGATCAGTGAGAGGGGCCATACTGAGGCTGGATTACTGCAAATAAAGCCTCATATTCTTTTCACTTTACTGCCTCACTTCAGTAACAGGTTATTTATCATACCCTGTGTTAATACTATTGAACTTCCTCCTGCAGAGCTTTCCTCATGTCTGAGCTTCTTTTCATTCTGTCTCAACTGTTTCTCTGCTCTCTATCATTCATGCTTTTGCTGCATCCTCGCTTTGAGCAGTTTCAAAAGAATCACAAGATGCCAGATGGGAACTGCATCTGTGATCCTGTGTGTGTATGTGTGAGGGTGTGTCCACACGAAGATGCTACATCATATTCTCAGTCCCTGTCTTAAAGAGAAACTCCACCAATCACAGGGAGCACCAGTATGCCTATGAAATGCATTTTTTACACACAAATTTCCAATATTCTGCAGGATATTCACTAACCAGGCAGTGTTTCATGCATGGCAGAAACAGTTTCAGCAGTGTAACATACTTGTGCTGGATACTGATGGTCCCCTCTGTCACACATTTTTTAGACATAAGTTTACGCTTATATTGATTTTTATATCACTATTGATGCCAAGGCCAGATGGGGACGTGCAGAAACATCTTCTCTGCTCAGATGAGCTTTCAGAATGGTTCTATGATCTTGTTTTAAAAAGAAATGTGGTCCAGTTCTGATTGCACTGCCGCTTTCTCACAACTACATCCGAGTTTGCAGCTACTGCAACAGCAGCCATCAGAAACACCGACAAACCCCACCCATAACGATTGGAAACCCATACCAAAGCAGACTGGTAGAAGAGCCATAACATTTTCTCTTTCCCTGTTTTAATAAAGACTTGTCCAGTTCTGACAAAAGTGCCGCTGTGGCTAAGTCTGAGCTAGTCACTCCACTAGCTGTTATTACAAAATATACAGTACTTACTGTTCACTTCATTAGACACATCTGTGTAATGCAATGGACACCAATAACAACATCTCTATTTCCCAGAGGTTACTGCATTATTTCACAGCAAGTATTTTTAACACATATTTGAACTATGTTCAAGGGATCAGAAGAAGTTATTTATTTAATTTATTTATTAATCAAAAACATTTTGATGCAAAAATGTAGTCGGACGATATTTTAGTTATTTAAATGTTTTATTTCCTAATATCAGTATCATCATTGGCCCCCTAAACTCCATATCGGTCAGGCCCTAAAAGCTACATTTGAGGTAATCACAGCACTGGAGGCAGCCATTACTTATGGCTGTAAGTACAACTAAACCCTACTCGTAGCTCAAATAAACCCTGCCAATAGACCCGAGCAACCCATCCAGGTACTTTGCCCAAACAATGCCTGCCTCTCCCCTTTCTGGGAGAAAACGTCCTTAGAAATGAATAGTAGTCAATGGGAAAGATTGGATCATTAAGGATTTAAACTTAAAATATTAAAACAGTATGGTTAAAGGGTTACTGGGAGCCAACATCTAATGGCCAGCAAGATATACATATAAAGTAGGTCATTTATGAAAAAATACATGCATTGTGAAGGGTGTATGAAAAACTGATAACTTGTTTGCTAGTATTTTGTTAGCTCCTTTTGCTGTTGGGAGGTGAGAATTGGTAAGCTTGTTTGGAATTTTTCCTCAGGTGTATTCTACATTCAAGGGGAAATGCTGCCCTCTTGTGGATGCATGGACTAACTGCAGCCAGTCAAGGTAACGTCAATAGTTATAATTAAAACATTTCATTTATCGGACTAATTTAGAATGCAGACACTGCTTTAGCAGGCCAAATTTTCTACAAAAAGGTAAATGAAATTTTTTTTAACTCGTTTGCTTGTATTTTGTTAAATTTGTAAGCTCCTTTTGCTGTCGGGAGTTGAGTTGAGTAAGCTTGTTTTGTTTTTTTCCCTCAGGCGTATTCTACATTCAAGGGGAAATGCTGCCCTCTTGTGGATGCATGGACTAACTGCAGCCAGTCAAGGTAACGTCAATAGTTATGATTCTAATATTTATTTATCAGACTAATTTAGACTACAGACACTGCTGTAGCAGGCCAAATTTTCTAGATAAGGGTGCAGGGCTTGACATTTACACTGGCCAACTAGCGGGTGGATTTCAGCTGTGGCAGTTACCAGATTGACTTCAACTAGCCACATTGGTCAGTGGAATTTATCAGTGTCACAACCTCAGCATTCTCTGATGGATATTTGTCTGAGTGAGATTTAGATGAAACCAGCTGCATTTCTGATTCTTTTGAATAATGTTTATTCAAAGTCAGTGTTTAATATTAGTATGAACTTAGTATCCATTAAAGAAGGAAATGGAGCATGTGTTTCATCTCATACCATACATACTCAATTTGCAATGTCACACATAGTTTCCAATCAACACAACTGTGGCCAGTGGAAATGCTCAGTGGCTAGTAACTTTTCATAAACAAGTAGCCACATTGGCCAGTGAGCAAAAAAGTTAATGTCAAGCCCTGATTGTGACAATATGAAATAAACAAAATTGTAGATGTACAGTGCTTAACAAATTTATTAGACCACCTGTTCATATTTGTCTCAAAGACCATCCAGCATCATGAAGTGCTTTAATGCAGACTCTTTCATTTTCAGTCAGCTCTCCACGTTTTATCATTTTGAACAGGAATGAGGGATTTCAAACTGAATTCACCCAAATTTGAGCCAGCTCACTGGGCTTCTCTGAGAAGTCAGAAATTAATCAAGCATAACATTCAACCACTAAAACTCATTTTTCTGTTCAGGAATGCCAGTAATTAACTATAATTTGACATATAAATCAAGAAATGTTAATGTGCTTCACTATTTTTTCAGTTTTTTTGTAAATCAGTAAATTGGAAAATTCTTGGGTATCATTAATAATTATATTTTAGAATTAAAAATATCATTTGGGTTAAAGAGCTTGGAGAGGAGAACGTTTAGTGTTCCCCCGTCTGCCTTAAAAATCAGCACCACCACCATGTGCGCTCCTCGGAGCGAAACTTTGAAAAATATCCACAGCAATGTTGCGCTGCGAAATGATGTTGCAGGTGTGGAAGCTTGCATTGACTCACTACAGGTTCAAAAAGTAAATATTTTGTGGGAATAATTTGCACAAAAAATTTGCGTGTGGAGTGTAAGAACCTTAAGTTTATAAAGTGGAGTTTATATTTTGTAAATTATTCAATGTAATCACCCTAAAACCCTAGAGTCTTCCCCATGGCAGAATGGTTTGACCCACACTGGCGCATGCCTGTTAATCACTGTATTCATAACCTCTCCATTCATAAAAAGGTTCATGATTTATTTTTTGTGAAGAAATGCTGATCTACAACTAAGTTTATGATTTCAGTTTGAGAAGAACTCTTTATTATGATCTCAAAAAAGGGGCACTAAGCTGTCTTTTTCATAATTAGTTAATTTTTTACAGGTTTTGTAGTTCTTTTTAGCTCTCTGTTTTCATTTCTAAATTGTTCCAGAGAGACCACTCCAGCGTTTTGCACACTTCTGGGTTTAAATGAATTTATGCCTTTCGAGTCACGGTTTTCACTACATTAATTTAAATTCCCACATTTAGTGAAGAGAAGATGTGCCATGAATTTAGTCATGCATTTTTAACATTTAAAATGTTTGAAAAAAATATTTGTAATATAAAATTGTTTATCAGTTACAAAGTTTGATAAATCAGACAGCTGTCAGAGCACTCTTTAATGTCTTTCTTTTTGGCCATAAAGCTTTGCACTGGCTGGAAAAATATTTCACAGGGGGTACATGACTGAAAAAAGCTTGAGAACCACTGCACTAGACTATAGACCTCCATGTTTGAAGTCAAATAATCCCTTCAGCCAAAACCTAAAAAAAATGTCTACATGCATCTATATATAACATTTAAGATGTCAAGATAGGACAGGACAATAAATTGCATCTTAAGTGGTTTTCCTTTAAATAATAGCACCACTCAATTATGGATTTCCTTGTATTATTAATTCATTGTTTAATCTGGATCATTTTGATTTTTTTCCGCATTTTACTTCCTTCTCTTGCATCTTCTATTTTTTACCTCTCTTTTCTTGCCTCTTATTCCCTCTCCTTAATGGATTTTGAATCCAATAACGTCATCCTTTAATCTCCCGTCTTGCTTCAGGCACAAACTCATGTGCACAAACAGAGATCTGGCAGGAGTAACCATCTGGAGTTATTATTTCAGCTAGGATGAATTTTGTTTCTCATTTTATTTTTTATGGTCAGGTAGGCTCTTATTCTCTGAGTAAAAAATGCTTGTAAGACAATAAAATCTTTTAGACACTCAAAAGGAAGTGTTTATCATGTAACATGATCATCAGAACACTGATTATTTCTCCTAGAATCTCCATCTTAACGTTATAATCACACAGAAAGGCACCACCTTTTCCTCCTCTTTCCACCGTCACTACTGATCAAACCACATGACGGCACATCATGCAGGATTTATGAAGTTAGGCCTGTTATGTAACACTTCCACCAGCTATACGCATCCCCAGTGAGGTCATCAGCGAGCAGCTTCTGTGCTGACGGGACAGAAACAGAGCAGGTAGAGAGCAGAGATAAGAGCTGAGAGAGAGGGTTTGATGAGCTTAAGAAGAGGAGACGGTGCCAGAGAGATGACAAGAGGAGGTGATGCACCATTTTGGCAAGTGTTATAATTTGGGCACTCAAGACTTATGAAGATATTACCACCCTTAACTGCACACTCCCATTGTTCAGTCCCTGGTGTCTGCAGCAGAGAGGTTGCTGCAGTTTCCTCATTAAAAGACAGAGTGTCCCTGCAAGAATATGACCTTGAATTAGTCCTGTGTCTAAAAAATGCTGCATAGTCTTTTTATTTGAAGGTCTTATAGGGATGCTCTGGTTGTATTTCTTTCACTGCCAATACGATGATCTATGAGGAAGTTTGGCTGATATGATCATGTTCAGTCCATAACTAACATTGAGAAGCCGACCAGTCAGATTTCATGTCTGTGATCAGGTAGATCCATCTTGCCAAGCTTTAATTTAAGACATCTGTGCATGGTCTGAGAATAATGGACCAATCTGCATCATTTGAGGAGAAGAGGTAGTAGCTATGGGTGTGGTTTAATTGTACTGCAAACCTGTAAACAATGGCTGCTAATAGTGAAGCAATGAGCTCGAATGAAGCTATGGTGGCAGTTTTATCAAGACTGGACATTTCTTTATTAAAAGAAGAGCAAAAAAAGCACTGAAAGCTTTGAAGCAGGGCTGCTTCATGTGGATGAAACTTGTCTAAACTTGGGTGTTTTATTTGATCTTTAATGTACTTTTATCTAATATTGTCAAAGTGCAGAAACTTAAAACCAAAGTGACAAAATGAGCTAGACAGAAAAAAATGAGGTGTGTGGGAGACCTGCAGCTGTAAGGCAGGGCCGGTTTCAGTCATTTCAAGGCCCAGGGCAAAGACCAATATGAGCCCCCTGCCCCAAAGTATTTTTTGGACAATATGACTCTTGGGTAGAATAAGGCCCAGAACTACTGAGCTAAAAAACTTAAATAAAATGTAATGTGCTGTCCTCAGCTGGTTAAGCTGATGGCTGATGCTAGCTTGGCTAACATTAATTCTAGGGATGTTTCTATGCATCCCCATTCAACGAAACACCTATTTAAATTACATTTGACCGACTAGTCTAAAAAGAAGAGAACAGGTAGAAAACTTTCACTGTATTAGAGAGTATGATGTTAACCTGATATACACTGTACAGCGTGGCTAACATTAGCAGCTAGATCCTCCAGCCTTCATTCCTCTTTGCAGATTATATCGTGCTTTGATATGTGGCTTCTTTCTACCTCTGTTGAGTAGTTATACATGAGTTCAACCCTTGAAAACCACATATACATACCACACTGCTCCTACTACCCACTTATTGCTAAGCATCTTATATTCACATCTGAGGAAGTTCTGTGTAGTGATTGGTCATTCGTGAACGAGCCAGTTCAAAGAGCTGGTTCTTTTATTTGAACGAGAAGAGCCAGATTCAATTTGAGAGCTGTTTTAAATCATTTTATCTATTACTTTTACTATTTATTTGTATGTTGTTTGTGTCTTATAAGATTGATTATTAGGAATGATCTTTTCCACAAACACTTCCACAGGCACATCTTGCATTGGGGACACAAGCTTGATGGGATAACATTAATGTTTTATATGAGGTCTGTCAAACAGCCCAGCCAGTGAGCAGATTTCATTTGACCCACAAGAGGTTTTGGGGGGGAGAGTCTATTTACAAAAATATTAGCATGATATTTTCATCAGTTAAAAATATTGAGCACAGTTGGACTAAAATACTAGCACAAGTATCAATCAAATGTCATGATATTGCTAAATCTGGCAGGTCAAATGAACATAACTGGTACCCTAATGAAGAGCCATTTGGGAGCCGAAAGAGCCGGCTCCTCTTGCTGAGTCGAACTAAATGATCAAGATCACTGAAGAGAGACGAAATTCCCATCACCAGTTCCATAGGAAAGCTTAGGCAGGAAGGCAGTGGTCATTAACTGAAGCTACAGCAGCCTCTGGTGGCTAGAGGTTCATCACAGTTAAAAGAGCATAGACCAGGATTTCAAGCCTGTGTTTATAAAAAAGGTGATTAGTTTAAATGACTTGTTAATCTCATGCCTGCTAATTCGATAAATGCATTTAGCTGTTCAACTGTTTAGCTGCGTGAATCCTTAGTTAATTCTAGACTCACTCTGGTCTTGACCTTATACTTACTGTTTTACAAGCCTGGAAGGAGCCATTTCACCTCCATTACATAGGCCTTCTTGCTTTTTTAAAGCACATAGAAAACCATCAAAGTATCAAAAACTCTGACATTATTTTAAGGTGCTGCATTTCATTTTAATAATTCACAGCACTGACATGCTTACTACACTATGACTGGCAGTTTAATTTATAATAATACTATACTGTACAGACAGTGCTTCTCTAAGCCACAGACACCAGAGTATGAACCATCAGTGACCAGAGCAGTGACAAGCATAAACTCTGATCTACCAGGCTATTCTTGATGAAAACTGTCTGATAATAGATTCCCAATCCAAACTAGCACATCCACCAATTATATCTAAAACTACCAGTTTGTGCAAAAATAATCTAGGAAAAGATGCAGAAACACAAAGGAGAGAAGACTGCAGTGGAAAAGCAACTCACGACTTGCACCCCAAAGATCAAAACAGGGTGGGGAAGGTGTGTGTATGTGTGTGAGAGGGAAAGTGTGACTCACAGTAGCTGAGTCTCATTGAACACCTTGTGCAGTCCCGTACAACAACCAGGCAAATGCTATCAAACAGAGGTTTACAGACTGTTAGACAGCCCCGGGAGCCATCACTGAGTCACTGCTGGTAATCCAGAGAAACCCATTCAACCCTGAGGATGCATGTGGGCCTGGATGTGTTTGTGTGCTGAGTGCTGCTCATCCAAAAATCCCTCTAGTGATTTTTTTAACAACATGCCTGACTGCTGTTTGGACAAACATCAGAGAAAGACTGAATCATGCATGGATCAATGCTGTGTACATGATTTACTCCTCTTGGTTGGGATTCATGGTGTATCGTGCAAATGTCAAATTGTGCTTAGTCATGGTGTTTTGATGCTATAGCTAACAGCTAAGTTAAAGTGCATGCACATTGAACATTCTGACTAGAATACTGCAGACATGTTTGTATCATTTACTTAATAAAAGAATGGACAGTCTTTAGCACCTCTCTTTGAACAGAAACAGGCCAGATACTATACCGATTGTTAGTAGTTTATGAGACTGATGACCAATATTTGGAACTGATATGCAGCTATTATGACCTAAAATTTACTTAATGTGGCAAAAGTAAAACTGCATGATCAAAAAATTAATTAAAAAAATAATCAATTTAGCCCCAAACTATATCAGCACTTTGCAGTGGAACTAAGTAGCACACTTTTTGACTTAAAATTACATTGATTATCTGTAAAATATACCAATGGCCATTACAATAACTGGCCATGCCGATAACTGGTCAACTGCTAATTTAAATATCTGGTTTTTAATTTGTCTATTATGTCCTGATGAAGAATTATTGGAGTCAAAAAGCAAAGACATCCCTGTGAAATAAAGGCATTTAATATCACATCAAAGTGCCTCAGCTTTTCAAGTTTGACTGCCTTTTCTACCATGGACTTTGTTAGCAAATAATCTTTAATCGTTCAATATTAATTCCTTTTTTGACAGATTATTTAAATTGTGTTTAGACAACCACTTAAAACAAGATCAGTGTCATGCACATTTGAAGATGGTTTGCAGAATGTGGCTAACATTAGCCATTACAACATTAGCTGTGCTAGCACGGTCACCATCCAATCCTCTTTTCAGGAGATAGATACATAGATAGACAGATAGACAGATCGATCCGCCGCTTCACATTGTCCATCCTGTTGGCGAAGGAGTGGGCACCTGGGAGAAAGAAGCTTGGTATGACAGGTTTGTGTGGGGCTGCTCTTAGCCTAACTAAAAGCTATAATCCACGTTGCTGGAGCGCAGATAGCCTATTGGTGAGGTCAAGCCCCATGTATGTGGGTTCAAATACGGCCTGTGGCTCCTTTCCCCCACTCTCTTATCCCTGTTTTCAATTCCATCCACTGTCTTCCTCTATCAATTAATGCATAAAAAGCCCCCCCAAAATATCCACAAAAACATCCCCAATCCTGTGCTGAATATCATCCCTAATGGCTTTAACCCTTTGTGACACAGTTGACATACAACTTTATCACCATTTTTAGATGAAAATGGCTCTAAACCACACTGTTCCCATGAGCTGATTAGTGCTATCAGTTCACCCTTTTTTTTACATTCATGTTAAAGAGCATTATGGTAGCATTGCATAAGCCATCAACTGAAGTTACAGTGGCTACAACTCACAGGCAGATGCATAACATCTTAGAGTAGTGGTTCCCAGCGTTTATTCCTTGGGATACAAGAAGCACCCCCTTACTCTTATCTTATAAATTTTGAGCCTCCCATACCAAGTCAGGCATGACAAAAACAGTGTTTAACATCAATTTTAAAGGATTTTTTGGTTAAAATTCAAATGAAATAGCCCTAAACACAAATGTTCTTACCCAAAGCAGTTGTATGAATTATTTATGAGTGATCTCATGATTTTAGTTAGTATGTGCAAATCTTATTTTAACAGCCCCAGAGTAGACAGAGCCTAGCCTAGTGGTTTGGACTTACAGAAGTAAGAAACAAACCAAGTCTCAAATGAGTCAGGTCAAGTGCAAAATCACTAGTTATGGCACTGAAGGTCCTGCTATTTGCAACTATCTCTTGTAGAAGTAGCTGGAATTGAAAACTTTCACAAGCAGACATTTAAAAACTGGGTTGGATTCTGTCATAAAAAGGCAGCTTATGATGGGTTCAGACACAGTCAGCAGCCTGTTGAGTCATCAGTTTGACAACACATGCAGCATGAAGCAAATGTGTCAAAGACTAAATGCAAAACTGCATCTAATTCTCCAAACCAGGGTTGACTGGATCTCACTGGTTAATGATGACTCATTTTCTTAGATTGCACAGTCAGCAGCTTCTGTTAGCATCCAGCTTAGGAAATACAAAAGACTGACCCACCATCCGCCTAACTCTGGGTGATATGAAAGCTTGAAGCTGTGCAAAAAACAAAACAAGGAGAACTTTGGAACAATGAGCCTGAAATTTTCTATCATACAAAAAAAATATGTTGAGACAACCCTTATCTTTGTTTCCAAAACATGGCATTTTCCGATAAAGATTATTGTCATGAAAGCCTTGCATTTGAAATGTCATGGCAATTATGTACCTTGTAAAACGTGGAGGATATTTGTGCAATAAAAGAATGTTTCTTTGCAGACATTTTGACTCTGAGTAGTAATAAAATCTGTAATGACGTTTACTCAGTCCTTGGAGTCACAGTACACCATGGCAGTGAGAGAGCATGCCAGGTTCAACATGAAGCTGTTTCTTTTCACCATGTGCATCGCTGCTAGCCCTGCATGGCAGCACCTGTGTCCAATCAGACTTGAAGCACTTTGTGCCACTTACTGATGTTGTTTCCTCCTATCTAGATCATTGCTTGTGTTGTACTTACTTTTAGATTCATGCTACCTTGAAAAAGTGTCTGTCAATGACATTTAACACTGTAACATGATGAAAGTTAACATAATCAAACCAGCATTCATTCAAACCTTTAGTTTTCCTGGATTCTATTAAAGTTGTATGATTTGTTTTTGCAGCCACTTGCCTTATTTGTCTCCTCTATGAAACTTTCTCCTTAAAGTAGTCTGCCTGATAGTTTTTATAGTACAGAGCTGCCAGATGGAGCTGGCTGCTAGTATCTGAGCACCAGTTGCCCACTAAGTCACAACATTTCACTGACTTTCATTGTGGATTTTCTCTGCTCTGATGTGCTGGTTAGTGAAGGCTAGACTCTTTCTTTCATGATAATTAAAACAACCATTTCAAGATCAAGAGACACTTTTGTAGCTCTGCGGTAAATCTAAGATACTATAGCAGAGTTTTAAAAGAGTTTGCTGGAGTGTCTCTTACACAAAACCAGATAAACCATAAATGTTTGCATGTGCAATATTTCTTCAATCACATTAAAGTAATTCTAATTGGGGATTTAAAATTCACTGTTATCATGGATGCTAAATTAAGTGATCCAGTTATGACTTGTTTGTATACATGCATTTAGACATGAGAAAAATAGGGCTGGGTCTAAAAATAGAATCTCTGATTTTTTTTTCACACCAAACCAGAACATGGGAGCAGAGATAAACATTTTCCCAATCCAGAAGGCAGCCTTGCATGGATAAAGAAAACAAAAAGCTTAAATGGTCAGCAGATATACCATGCAGGCTGCATTTTATAGTGAAGAAAGGGCTGCTTAGTTGTGAGGGGTGTTGAAAACAATAATTTCCACGATGCATCGCGATGCGGACGTGGATGATTCTGCACAGATGCAGAGGAAGCTCTTAACCAGTGCAGACTCTGCTTGTCTATTATCTCTCTGCAGCTCAATCTACTGTATAAAGTCTAATATTAACCCACTTCCTTTGCAAAAAGGGCTGCATTCAGAGCATTTTAATTGCAGTCTATTTTAAATGATGCAGCTTTTTCTTTCTTTGCGGTGGCACCAGTCACACATGAGGCTACTCAACCATCAGCCTCGGTATTATTATATGGCTGGAATTGAGGGGCAGAAGTGCTCTAGAGCTGGCCTAATTAATGCTGTAAGACGGAGGGAGTGAGGGAGGATTAAGAAGAAGACGGGCAAAAAGATAAGGATTGATGTTCCATCACCTATAGATAAAGAAAAAGAGAAAAACCTGACTAAGCCTTACACTTTTAAATATTAAGCCCATTTTATTCTGCCTTTTCCAAAAGCTGATATTTTCATGCAAACATGTCACTTGAAATAAGAGGTAAATATATAATATTAAGAATTATATTGTTAATATTCTTTACCATTTAGATAAAACTTTTTTCTGTAGAAAATTCACATTGACACAAGGAGTTTTTGTCTAGCAGATTTCTTGCCTCATTGAAAAAGGTAGCAATGTGCAGTTTTATTAAAAATGCAGGATGCATTGGATGAGTCATGATGCGTAGAGATATCGAATCGAATTGTTGGTCTAATAATTATAATTGCAATCGTAATTGAATCGTGAAACCAGTCAAGGTGCACCGCTCTCAACGGATAGTAGGCAAAGTCCGTATGTGGCAAGAGCCATGTTTAAGGGTTTAAGAATGATGTTAAGAAAAGTCTCGGTCTCCTCTTCTGTCCAAACATACCGCGCCATATTGTCTTGGAGTAAAATGGTTATGTGACACCATATGTTTCGTCCTGTGACTTGTAAATGCGGAAAGCGTGTTTCTATTGAACTTTTGCGAAATATTTCTAAATCGAAATGTCTGAAAAACCTTCTCATGAGAGTGTAAAAACTTTTTTCGTGATATTTGAAAGGTTTTTTGAAAGTCAGGTGTTTCCATTACCAGTTTTTTATTGCGCTAGTTAGATTTTGCGTATTTCTCAGGGTAATGGAAATGCAGCTTCAGAGAATTGCCTCCACTCTTCACTATAAACTTGGCATACTTTAAGGAGAGGAAGAAAAAGCAAGCAGGGGCACAAATTAAACAAATGTTTCCCATTTTAAAGAGGCATTTCCAACCAGTTTGCCAGAATTCAACTAACCTCGAGGGAGTGGCATAAATAAAGCTAGATTTAGATGAGGAAGCTCTCTGACAAAGGTAATGAAAAATGTGCTCTGATTTGTAAGAAATTGATATCTGTTCAGTATCAAAGAGAAAAATAGCAGCAGCAAATGATACGCTCTAGCATCAATTAACTACAGCTAATTAAATATGCATTCTGTTACAAGGCTTGAGTCAATAAAGTTTTACTCTGAGTGAGATCCAGTTTAATCAGAGCTTATGTCCCACTGTGTTTAAGCCTCCTCCTTAATTATCAGACTAACTTTTGTTATGCACACTAAATTCTGGGTTGTAAAACACCGCTATAGCTACATGCTTTCGCAGCAGAGTAAATGTTTGCTTTTTCTTTATTTCACAATGAATCTTCTTTGTGTACTGCAAGCTATCATTTTTTTCTGCTTTTCTCCCAAATTAGATATAAATACCTGAGGTACAAACTTCTCCTGTAGTGGAGAAACATTGAGATAGAACAGTTTTGTAGGAGGAGTTAGCATGATGCATTTTTAGCTTTAATCCCAGTTATAGGTTTCCATGGAAACAGTTATTTTCATGAACAGTTATTGTTTTGCACATGTGCAGGTTTTCTGCACATTTGTCAAGCATCCAGAGTCGCTACAATCCAGTGGATCTTGTTACAGGTGGACTAAATCAACAGCTGTCTGGGCTTTACATCTTCAGTCATGCAGCAAGTTGTTGCACAATCCTCTAAAGTGACTACACTGAACATGGAAATACAAAAACACATTATAGCTACACTTTCCTTCAAACCTGTAAATGTTGGTGGAAATGCATCGAAACCAAACCTGAAAGTTTGTGAACAGCAACAGGGTTTAGGTGGGGATAAGTCAAGCATACGCACTTATTTATACCAACTCAGGAGTTACAGGCTGATAACACTGTGGTTTCTAGCATTGGTGCAGATCAGACCGGTCTTGCGGAGCCACCAAAGTGCTGCAGCAGCTGCTGACCAGCCAGGCTGTGATCCAGCAGCACACAGCGGAAAAAAGCTGCATCACTGTTCTTACTGGACCACAGATTATCCCAACACAGGGGAAAAAAGGAGAGGGTAGGAGAATCTGATAAAGCATTATCTAAAATCATCAATATTTACCAGATTTTCATGGTTAATTAGCTCTAAAACAAAGCTCAGCAATGGATTACTTTGAGTTTCTTGCCCCATAACCTAATTATGAATGATATCTGATTATTGTTTGATTTTTACAGGGTCTGGCCTCATTTTAAGAGAAAAGTGCAAAGAGCCTTAGTTAATTTTTACTTCTAAAGGCACTTCATACAGGTCTTTCATCAGAGATGGCAGACTAATTCATCATCTAAATCAGGTCAAAAGCTCTAAATATCTTTCTCCCCGGGTTTGTCATTAGTGAGCTGAGCGGCAGCGATCAGAAGCATGCCAGAGCTTTGCGGTCTAAGTGATCGTGCTAATAGTGTGTGAGAACTATTTTTCTCAGAGTAGAGACAGGCAAAGAGCATTGACACAAACAGGAAATCGATACCTGCAATCACAGTAATACCATGTGGGTGGAGACTGAGCTCTGCCCACATTTATCTCTTCCCCTCTCTGTCTACAGCAGGATCCATGCAGGATCATGATGCCAAGAAACTTAACTGCAGCCATTCTTTAAGCATCTTTGTCTTTAAGATATACACATTAATACATCGACAAACCTTTTAGGAGACTGTTGCTAACAAAACAGCAAGAAATAACAACCTTCAAGACCCTTCATATATTATGTTTTTGTAGCTTGAACATTTAAAAATCCATACTATGTACCATTCATAACCTACCGATCCATGAGACAGGATTTTTAATGTCTGACTGAGACAAAGTGTTCATGCAACAGGTACTGCAGCAGTACGAGCTGCTGAGTCCGACACACTCTGCCCAAGCAGCAGCGTTAGTAATTAAAAAATGAATCCAGTGTGGAAATATGAAACGCCTGTTCCTCGAGTGTCCACTTAAAGCTGTAAAAGCCCTAACAGTCACATACACATCCATTCAGAAATTGTTTACATTTTAACAGCAGGGATCAACAGCCTGGTTCCAAAACTGATTTGTTCTGAAAAGCTGAGCTGCAACGATGAATCAATAAAGTTGATGACAATTGATGATTAAATTTTTGGACGCAAATGTGGCTATTCACTGTGTCAAGCAGTTATTGAGTCATGAGTACAAAGTTGTTTGCGTTGCACAAATACAGTTAATGATTCACAAAAACTATGAGGAAAATTTTTAATCAATGACAGTTTCTCAGATTGAGCCAAACCTCTGGTGACAAAAAATAGATTTTTCTAGTAAAAACTGTAGTGGAAGCAAAGTAGTGTTTTTGGTTTGGAGACATGACTGAATTAACATGTTAGTGGTGGGCTGTCAAACTCAAAATCCTTGATTTTCTTTCAAACTAATTCGTTAGATTACTGGTTACATCCTGACAAAAATGAATGTGTTACGTCACTGCGTTACCTACTGATAAAACTAACACGTTCGAGTACTTCTGCGTAAATATTAAAACCTTTAATAACCACTCGTTCCACTTTTTGGTTGTATAAACGATGATTAAGGACCACACGTCTACCGTTTCATGCGTAGCTCCAGTGTCACTGAACAGCCTAATTCGCGGCCCATAATCTGTATCTCTGCAGTCTGACAACACCACTAACAGTTTGAGAAACCTTTGATGCACTCACAGTCTGGGCACGGGCAGACAGAATCGCTCAAACGCTGTGCGTAATAACGGTGCGTAATTGGAACGGTTACACAGCTGATTCCATGAAGATATTAAACAACACGAGCTTATAAACTTAAGTTTCACCATGCAGCTGTTCTCATCTCATTCGTCCAAAAATACAACATAATGGAGATAATTCCACAGTGCAACACTGTCCTCTCTGTCATCTCACTAGCCCCATAAGCTAGCGGTGCGCGCGAAAGCTGGCACAGTGCGACGTGCCAATGTGCACGAGAACAAAAGGATAGATGCTTGGAGCTTCTTCATTTCTTTCTCTTTTTGGCAGCCACAGAGGAGGGAGGATTTTTTTTAGTAATGAATTACTTATATAGAAATGTAATTATTAACGGATAATTGAATTGTAAAACGAATGCGTTACGTTACTCGGTACAACAAAAAGTACAACTTACTATTTACTACACTGACATTAACATTTAACATTTATGATATTTCTCCACTGTGAGTAAATCCATCAAAACACAACAGATCTGTAGCTCGTGTGCCTTTCAGCTGTAGAGTTCAGGGATTCCAGGTTTGGCAGAGTGCAGTAAGATCTGACACCAGATTCAGGTGAAGAGAATAAATCTTTTGACTTAGAGTAAAGACTAGCATGTGCTTCCTTTCAATATACTAAAACTATAAAGGTGATGACAAAACGTGACTTAAATTGATTAACATTGTGTTTTAAAACTTAGCCAAAAATTAAAACAGCTGTTAAAATGAATGCTGATCAATACATATCTATTTGAGCGAGGAGGGCAAACATTTTCATACACATTGTAAAGCATGTATTTGCACTCAGCGGCATCTTAAAGGTTTTTTATGAAGCAAAACTGGTCGACATTTTGTTTGTCATTTACTTCTTATAAATAACTGTATGTAATTTGTATGTTATTTCAATAGATCTTGGACATCTGGGCTTTTTTTTAATAAAAGCATGGATTTAATTTTAATCTGATTCATTGATGAATCAGATTAAAATCAAATAATAAATCATTTCAAAACTATTTTCTGCTCTACTGAGTAGATGATGTCTTCATGGGCACACACTTTGGAGGTCAGTTTTTCTTCTCAGTACTCCATTTGTTTAGATTTTATGAATTATAAGAGGCATTCATATTCATTCATAAGGGCATTGCTGATCTGACAAAAAACAGTGTATTGTAAAAGTCTGTCAGGAGGCCAAACGCCTGCCTCACCTCAAGATTCTGGCCTGTTTCTAAGCTGACTTAAAAGAAAACATTTTCAATGTGAAAGGGCAAGACGTTACCACATGCTCTTGTTGTGTGGTAAACTCCAGATAAAAGCCAGGTGCTCTTGAAGTGTGAAGCGTAAATTCACTCTCACTTTTCATCAGGGCGTGAACCCTGTGTAGGTGGAAACCTGTCAGCATTCTCTTTGAATTTTATGGATTTTTATTAGATATGCCCTGAGCTAATAACGGCTTTTTAACTTAATCCTTGACTGGCACGAGTGTGCCTGAAGATAGCCCAGGTGGCTTTCCTTTTTGACAAAACATTTCCAGTATCGCAACCGCCATACTTGTGTCTCTATTCAGCTTCATGGGTACTGGTTTAGCTCTATTGGTAGAGCAGGTACTCTTGTACTGAGGCTGGAGTCTTCTGTATCTGTTTGTGCTGTTAGGTGCATGTCTTCCTCCCTCTCTCTCTCTCCCCATGTTTCCTGTCTGTCTTCAGCTGTCCTATATAAATAAAGGCCCCCAAAAAAAACTTAAAAAATAAAAAAATCTGATTCAGAAACTGATACATAGTCACATCAGAGAGAATTAGTCCATGCTTATATAGTCCATGGATCTACCTAAATGTTGGCCCTTACCTAGACAAAGCTAAGCCTTTACAGTTTAGTTAATAGCTCATCATACTGACAATATCCTGCTACAGGTTTTGTTGTCTTATCATATGAGAAAAATATAAAAGTTACATTTCAGCCTTGCAAGAAATTCCTGCAAAAATCTATTCGTATTGAGTTTGTAGTTAAAATATTTGCATGGAAAAAATAAGATATGAAGCAAATAAATTGTATCCACATTAGCCACATGAGGTGGCCTGATGTGTCTCAGTCTGGTTGATATGACTGGTCCAATTTCAGTTTATTTTTGTTACTCTCAATAGGGACCTTAAAATCCTGTTATACAGAGTGATAAAAGGACATTAGAGAGGCTGAACAGAATCTATGAGGCTACCAAAAGCTTTCAGCTGCCTGTTTATATAGAGACAGAGGAGTTATGCAATGCAAAATGACAGCACATTTGATTGGAGGCCTGGATGAAAGCTCTCCAGTTCTCACTCTTCCACAATGGCAAAGTGTCAAAGTAACAGACGCCTTTGTCATTACAGCAACACTGGGCAGACAGAACAGGGAGGTTTGGACACATAAGATGGATCTTTGCAATCAATCAGTCATAAATGTTTGATTGATGAAACTATTCGCATTGACCTTAAGTTCTATGATAGCCACAGCCACCTCTTTATCCACATATTTAACTCAGAGGAGACCAAAACAGAGCTCAGTGCTTACAGAGCCAACCTCAGCTGGGTGTCTAAAAAAAATGTTCATTAGCAAAGATTAAGGTAGAGTAGACAGTGCTTTGTTTACATCTTTCCTCCGCTGCATTAAAGAGGTGGTAAGTCTGTTAAAGCATGTTTAAACACTTACTGGGAGGACTGGTGGAACATTAATGTGGGGAAAACTGAAATTTAAATCAACACCTGTTGTACCAGTGCATCCCTACTTAATGATGAGTCACATTAAATATTAAAAATTGTTGCTGCTGCAAAAGCGCTGAACTTTATGTCTTTTGTAGCACCATCTCAAATAAATGCACAGTGCTAGCAGTTGACATTTAAAGTGGCATGTTTTCCCGGCTCAAACAGGCTTAAATCTCCTTGACAGAAATGCTGATTCCTTCCCTGCAGTAAGAGCAACTGGTGTGATTAGCTCAACTGCAGCCCAGATGAAAAAGAGGGGGAAAACAACATCCTAGACATATGAGGTTTAGCCCAAATAAAACACTGAAACAGTCAGCATTGTGTCGGACCAGTTTGGCTGCCGACCATTGTGGTGATTGGGAGAATGCATGGACCTGGTGATGATGGTAAGCCTGATAGTAACGTAAACAGCTGGATCAGATATCAAGACAAAGTAGACAATCTGGGCAGAACGACTCAATAGAACTCTATTTCTAGTAGCAGCAAATGTTTAATGGTTTGTAAATCAATCAAGGTCTATATGCGTGGAGCCAAACGGCTTTTCAGTTAGAAGGTTAAATGGCTACAAAGAGCCACAAAACAATTACTCAGCAACTATGCAAATTATGTACAGCAACTACAGGAGAGGACTAAAAAGGGGATTTATTTGTCTTAGGTCTTGTGCTCTTTGGTGCATCCAAGCACTCTATTCTAATAACAACAACATATTTTTGGGAACAAGATGAGTACATTCTCTTACTACTGTTATTCACAAAGTAGACCGGTTTCATTGCAAGCTGTGTTGTAAATAAATAGAAAAAACAGCCACTAAGGGTTTACGTAATGTTCATGGGGGAAAAAATGTAACTATGCTGCACAGTGGATAAGTGGTTAACACTGTCTCCTCACAGCTAGAAGGTTAATGGTTAAAATCCCTGTCAAACAGGACATCTCAGTGTGGAGTTTGTATGTTCAGCCTGTGCATGCATTGGTATTTTGCCTTCCTCATTTCATGTTGACTCTAAGACGTCTGCAGGTGAGTGTTAGCATGATTATTTGTATCTGCTTCAACATTGTGATTGGCTCTCGAAGTCCAAGCAGTATCCCACCTCTCATACAATGACAGCTTGGATCAACTCCAACCCCCCTTGGCAACAAATAAGGGTGTTTTGAAGTAGAACTAACTATGTCCTGCAGGGACCTGTCTGTGGCTCACCATGTTTTCTCTGCGCTGCTCATCATCATAAAACAACAAGAGACGGTGAAATGGAGGACTTTGAGTTGTGCCAAAACCTTAAGGGAACATCAGCACAGTGTGATCTTTTAATTGGGTGTATTTCAGGTTGACTTATATAAGCTACTTGGTGAGAGTAGTGCTGTTATCCCCCAGAGATTTCAGTTAGCGTTACACCGTCATACAGGACGCGCTTGGGGAAGCTAGGCTAAACAGCGCCACAGACGGGTGCAGTTGCTCTGCATTATTTGGCAAGTTTGAGGTGAAAATAGCCCAAACAAAAAAAACCAATGCTGGCTCAACTGAATGCTAAATCTAACATTTAAGGAGTGTTTTGTTCTTCGTCCAGAAAGTCTTCATCTTTGGAACTAGTTTGCAATGCAAGCTTTGGCTACCAGCTATGTGTTCTTCCACCTCAGCATACTTAAACAACTGTTTAAGTCTGTGGGCTTCATCAGAGCAAACAGGAAACTAAGCTAAAACAACATTAAAATGAGCAATTTTGACTCAAGTGAAGATGATGTACCATTTACTGTGGATGAGAGGGGATACTTTATGAGCCGGAGTACAGAGAGGGACTTTAACAGATGCCCACCGCTGCAAACAGCTGATGCTGAGGTGGAAGAGCATGTAGCTGATTTAATCAGCATTGGTTTTGGCCCATTTTTACCTCGCTAAATTACGCTGAGACACTATACCCGTCTGTGGCACTGTACAGCCTAGCTTCTCCACATACACGCTGTTTGATAGAGCAAGGGACACTGAAATCTCTGGAGGCTCATGGCACTACTCTCGCCAAGTGACTGAGACAACCCAACTTCAAAAACACCCAAACATATCTTTAAACTTAATTCAGTCCTCAAAGTCAACTCCTCAACAGACTAAAACATGCTACTATGAGGCAAAATAGCAAACAATAACATATGGCTCCATGGAGAGCTCTAGCCACGAGAATGTAGTGACAGACAACTTATGAATTTAACTTTTGTAAATTAGTGCTCGATTCTGCTGATTTCTCCTCATACATCTGTAATGGTAGCTTTTTTAAAGAATACTTTTTGGAAATATAGTGAGAGAGAGCAGGGATGACATGCACCAAACGGCTCTGATTAGGACCAGACCAAGAATCAATCCTGCAGCCAGACCTTTGAGGATTTTAACCTCTGTATGTGGGTGCCTGCTCTATCCAAGGAGCCAAACCAGCACCCATGATGACAGTAGCCTTTTCTCTGACTTGACTAACCCCATGACCTCACAGAGGCCCTCTCCTTCCACACAAAGTATACCTCCAAGAAACTGATGACTTGTGTGACGGCCCCTAGCATGCTTGTGTCAATCCCCAGCTGTTGTCATTAAAATCTATGAGCCATTGTTGCTAAACATTTTAATTGTGAGACGGCGATGACTTCATCGACCGCGGCTGGAGTAGTGTCCGAAATCATTTTTGTGTTTTGCAGTTGAGTCCACTATATGCTGCTCACTTTATAGTGGATAGGGAGTAGGGAATGTGTGTGTGGTTTCATACACAGCCTTTGTGTCTGAAGCTACCTGATGTGGAGCACCTGAGTCCAATCGCTCCACCCAGTCTGCAAAAGCTGGCTTCCTGTTCATCTCGGTCTCTGTCACTCAGCTGGACCCAGCCCTGCTTAATCTTTTGATCCATGATTTGTTCTTTTGCACATTTAATACTTTACTTTTTCTGTAATAATTTTAAATGTAATTGTTGCTCATCCCTACTTTTTTGTCATGTCCCATGAGCCAGGTTGTAACACTTGACAAATCTCCAAATCATCAGTTTCATTACATTAGAAGGTGAATCTTTCTGCTCTTGAAACTCTAGTAATTACAAAGAACATGTGTGAAACGGTAAATGTGACCCTTGAGAGTTACCAAAGTTGTTGCAAAACATTTATGACTGTCATAATTTTTATTATTTGTTAACAAAACAAACCCAGAGTTTGGTTACACATAAAACGCTACATGATTTTAAATATAATAAACTGCATATGCAGAGTCCAACTAAAGTGCATTACTGTAATGATGGTGGCCAAAATATTTTTTTAGGTTGTTGATCGTTATCAATAGAATTTTCATTCAATGAGCTTAGATTTATTATAATATTTAAAAAGTAAATGATCATTTTGCACTTTTCTGATTTAAGATACCTGCCTTACATGAAACAGTGAATCCCTCTGTAGTGCAGTGTTTTATATTTCAATAGCTTTCTGCAGCACAAGCTGTGCAGAGAGTGAGGACTACAGAAGAGCTGCACACCTGCAGAGGTAAGGTCATGCAATGGGACATTTGGTGCTGGAGGTGTAGTTTCAGCAGTTACTCAGAGTTGGTGTGGCCTGTGTTGGTGTTTTCACTGGGACCAGAATCCCTGGTGGCGCCCCTGGCTGCAAGGTCATACTGCAGCGCCAAGCAACCTGTCACGACTAATGTCACACACTTTGGCTCTCTAACACAGTGTACTTTTACTCCATGGCTACAGCAATGCCACAGATAACGCTAATTACGACGCTGGCGCCAATGAACATGTATCTGACGCACAAAGGCCCCGGGGAGTCATACGTTAAAAAAATGGGCGCACACGTTGACACGACATGTAAACATCTGCCGGTGCGCACTGCGCAGCATCCCTCCATCAGATGCACCAACATAAACGCAAAAAGCCTGAACATTAGCCCTAGCTTTAGCCTGCAGAACACAGCGAGCTTAAAATAACAAGCATGCTCCTCACATTTCCTGCACGGTTACTCCATTCATGCATTATTTGTAGTCCTTGATGCACACAACACTCTCCACTCCACAGGCGCATCCTCCGCAAAATGACAGCTCTGCCACATCCAATGACACTGCTGCGTTCAATGACAAGACCAGGCCTCGCTTACCTGAGCCCCCTTCCCCAGCTCAGCTACTCCTTTGGTGGGTCCATTGCGTTGCTTTTTTTGCTGTTTCCCTGCGGTTTTCTTCGCCCTGAGCTCCGCAGGATGGAGCGCTGATCGTGGCTCACACGCCCGGGCAGGAGGGGAGGAGAGAAGCGAGGAGAGGGGGGCAGGGCCAGGGGGACGCAGGAGGTGCGCTGGATGGCTGCATCGTGAGGACAGGCACGAGGGTATATAGATGAAAGCATCTGCGTCATGTTACGTCGTATTTAAAGGGCAACGCCGCTTAAAAATGTTGAAAACTGACTCTTCTGTCGACAGGGTCTTTAAGCTTGTGTTTTGTTTTGTTTTTTTACTTTTAGCTTTTATTCCATTTATATACTCAAACAAATGGTTGTCTCAGAACCAGATTTGCAAACAATGATACGATTATAGTGAATAAATGACAATTGTATTGAAATTGGTTTATTACCACATCAACAAAAAATAAATTGTAGACGCCCTATATCAGTTATTATTTTTATTTTTTTAATATGCAAAAATTGCAGATACATTTCTGCAGCTTCTTCAATGTACAAAAACAATGACAACACTTCTACATGCCAAGGATGGTTAAACTCTGAACTCTTAAAATGGAAAATTCTCTTCCATCTTTTGCTTAGCGGT
The DNA here is from genome assembly GCF_018320785.1 of Cheilinus undulatus. Lineage (NCBI taxonomy): Eukaryota > Metazoa > Chordata > Actinopteri > Labriformes > Labridae > Cheilinus > Cheilinus undulatus. Next base: position 12,359,228 of record NC_054875.1, on the reverse strand, counting down.
ATCAAAAATACAAACAGGCTACTTAATCGTCTTAAGTCTTTTTTTTTTTTCAATTTTATTTATTTATTTATTTATTTATTTATTTATTTTTACCAAAACAGAGAGAAAAAATGTTTAAATTGCTCAAATGTGTCTGCAACACTTGGACAAGTGCTGAGTCTTCATGTTCTAGTTCTGACATCACACCTCTAGATTGTAGACCTAGATTTAGACCTCATAGGTTCGCCTGGATCTCTCTTGGAAATGACCTGCTGCTTTGGGCCCACCTGCCACCAACCTCTATCGTGTATAATAATAATAATAAAATTGTAATTAAGATTTTAAATATAACAATAATAATATAATTATTAGTATCATTGTTTGCCCTCTTTATACTATTTACTTTTATGCAAGCAATGATTTGACTGATTGATTGATTGAAAGGTAGGTGGAAAAGCTGTCACTTCATCATCTTTTTAATTGTTGTCAACATTGTGCAATTTAGACAGTGTGCATGAATGTCCTTGCAATTTTTTTTTCATTAAAAACAACAAATTAACCAATAGTGGGTGTCTAAGACTTCTGTTTCTGTTGCTTTGATACCAAACAGGGTATCAATATGGTTTCATTTTTAATCATTGAATAGATAACCCCAAACATGCATGAAAATTATGTCTTGCATTTAAGTGGCATGTAACTGTCAGAGGTTCTTTAGGAAAACAAACATAACAATCTTTTACTAAGCATTCGGCCATGCATCTTTTCTTTTTATTTCTGATTAATATAAACTAAACTGATAAAAGTTAAACTGTCTTTCACTGGATCTAATTTGAAGACACTGATTGGCTATATCTTAAAAACATGTTTCCCAGCCCTATTGTGCACAGACAGTGCTGTAAAAAGAATTTGCCCCCTTTCTGTCTATTTATTTATTTATTTATTATTTTCATTTCATTTCTTTTGGCATATTTGTCACACCCAAATGTTTCAGATCTTAAAACAAATTTCAACATTAGACCGTTTAAAAAATGATTTCATTTAAGGAAAAAAAGACATCCAAACCTCCCAGTGTTACAAATAATTGCCCCCTTGATAAATCATGAATTAACTCACCCAGGCCTGATTACTGCCAGACTGGCTGAACCCAGAAGTCCCTTAAACAGAACCTGTCAGACAAAGTGAAGTACACTAAAAGATCTTTAAAGCAACAAATCATGTCAGGATCTAAAGAAGTTCAATAGCAGATTAGAAGCAAAGTCATTGACATCAATCAATCTAGAAAGGGTTACAAAGCAATTTCTAAGGATGTGGGTCACCAGCAAACTGTGGTAAGAACCATTTTCCACAAATGGAGAAAACTTGGAACAGTGGTGAACCTTCCCAGGAGTGGACAGCCTACCGAAGTTATTTCAAAAGTGCATCAGCAACTCATCCAGGAGGTCACAAAAGAACCCAGAACAACATCTAAAGACCTGCAGGTCTCACTGGCCTCAGTTAAGGTCAGTGTTTATGAAAAATAGTATTATGGGAGAGTTCCAAGACCAAAACCACCACTGACCAAAAAGAGCACAAAGGATTGTCTCATATTTGACAAAAACATTGTTATGATACCCAAGACCTTTGGGGAAACATTCTGCTAACTGAGAAGAAAAAAGTTTAACTGTTTTGTTACATCTGGAGTAAAACTAAGAAAGTGTTTCATCAAAAAAACACCATACCAGCAGACAAACATGATGGTGGAAGTGTGATGGTCTGGGGCTGCTTTGCTACTGCAGGACCTGGTCCACTTATTGTATTTATGGAATCCTGAATTCTGCTCTCTACCAGAAAATCCTGGAGGGGAATGTCTGGCCATCAGTTTTTGACCTCTTGGCCAAAATCACTTGGGATATGCAGTGGGACCATGATCTGAAACACACCAGCAAGTCCACCTCTGGATAGCTTTAGGGAAAAAGAAGCAAAATGACGGTTTTAGGTTGGCCTGGTCAAAGTCAGGAATGAAATCCTTTTGAGATGCTGTGCCAGTCATGCTAAAAAAAAAACAAAAAAAAAAACAATACGGCTGAATTCAAACAACTCTGCAAAAAAGAGTGGGCCAAAAGTCCTGACTGTGAAAGACCAAGGGTGGCACAACCAATTATAAGGTTTAGGGGGGATTATTTTTTCACATAGGTCTAGGCAGATTTGGATGGCTTTTTTCTTAACAAATGAAATCACCATTTAAAAACTGCCTTTTTTAGTTACTCTGGTTATCTTTGTCTAATATTAAGATTTGTTTGATGATCTGAAGCATTTAAGTGTGACAAATATGCAAAAAATGAAAAATATAAATCAGGGAGTGGGCAAATACTTTGTCACAGTATTGTAGATGATTTGGGCAGTCTAGAACCTGGGTGAAACTGCCAGCAGCCCAGCCTGCCAACTATCCAGGAACTTTCCGGCTGTTTTTACAAGACTCCAAGTCTTTGTCTTTAAGTTTTAAAAGCTCCCTGTCAGTTCTGTCATTTGGCTTTTCAATGTCTCCATATCACGACCAACCTGCTGACGCTTTGCGCTGCAGTGGCCCATGGCTAACCAGCCATGACTGAGCATGGTGTCCTCCATCCCCTCTAACCCCTAACCCTCACCCCACTAAAGTGTGGTCTCTCTTTGCTCACATGACCTTGTTGTAATCCCCCAACAATTGAACTCCAGAGGAGGGGTTTGAGATGGAGAGTGGGCAGGAAGGAAAAGAGGGAATATGCACAACAATTCAGGTCAACAAGTGGACGGTTTCAAAGAAATGTTTTAAAGTACAAGTGCATGTTCATGGTAGACATTACCCTGCGCCCTCTCTTTGTTCTGTATCGGTCTTCATCAGCCAAACAAGATTGCAAAATTGCAGCTCAGGTTGACTTATCCAAGATTGGCATGCTTTCCAAATTTATTAAAAGACTGGAAGATACAAACCATGTTTCACTGGCTGAGACAACCCCTTATCATCAGATATGTATGCTTTTGCAAGAGAGTCTGGCAACAGACATCAATTATCCATAAATGCATGCACACTTACATTCATAATCACATGCTACAGCCCCAGTCTCCTTAAAAAAAGAAACCCACTCCATTATGTGTATTTACTAATAAGAAAACAACCATTATCAATTTAGGGATGCATTTCTTACAATGAAAGAGACAAGCTATTTAAAAGTGCTGACGTATTCTGGCTCGCACCTCCAGAAGGGGATGTCACTCTGAAATGTAAAGACGCCTAATTTTAAAAAATATAGTAGACAACAGACGTGGGTGGAGCGTGATGCTCTATTGGATTGCCACTTGGACGTGTTCAGTACAGTATATTACAGATGTCCAAGTGTGCATGTGTTTATGGATGTCTGATATCTGTAGTCAGGTGCCTGTCAGCTTTTGAACTATGAGCTGATAACAATTTAGATGGTTCTTTTCCTCTTAAGTCAACTGGAAACAGCGTCCCAAAAAAAAAAAAAGGGAAATTCAAAATTTGATGTATCTGACCACAGAACTGTTTCCCATTTTGAGCTTTGGCCCAGAGAAGACAGCAGCATGTCTGGACTGTGTTCACATATGGCTCCTTCTTCATATGATACAGCTTTAACTTTCATTTGTGGGTGGAACAGCCAACTGTGTTGCCCATCTGTACTTCTGAGAATCTCTGAGTTTAACTGGAGCATTTTACAGAGGCAGTCATTATACTGACCTGTTGCCAATTAACCTCTCTAGTTATAACTAGCATAGTTTAACAAATCATTGTATTCTCTTTTTGTTGACATTTAACACACCCCCTTCCTTTTTTCAACACTTTAGTGTTGTTGTTAAAGCTAAAGCTATATTGTTTTCTAAGTGACTGTGGATGTAAAAATCAGTTATACTGATGCTGCCACTATCTTAACTCTGTGTTGCCATAAGCTTGAATAAAAAAAATAAGGTTGTGTCATACTTTTAAGACAAAAAGACAAAATCACTGGCATGTCCTTATTCATAAAGCTGTACTCAGTCTGCTTCCATTATGCTTATGTGATTTTATTCAAGTGAGAACTAGAAGCAACAGTCTCTGCTCTGGGACTTACTTTTGCAATCTGTCCCCAAAGTGCAACTGGAAATGGGCAAAAGGAGTTTCAGGTATGCTGCTCCAGCAGCTTGGAGTCTGCTGCAGGAAACTTCATGTCTCGGGGAACTTTTGAATCTTTTACAAAGTGAATTAAAGTTGTTCATTCATATCATTCTCATAGGAAATGTTTCCTTTTTTGTGATTATGACCCAGCTCTGCAGCAGCACTTGTTAGTATAATTCAGTTTAGACATCTGTTGGAGAGCAGTTTGCTCACTAGAGGGCAGACCTCCATCAAATTCAAAAGGAACATTTCGATTCTGCTGAGAAAGAGATGTAAAGCTTAGTACTGATCGTCTTTAGTATGACACGGTGAAACACCTTCATAGGGCACATGGTGAGTATTGAAGACATTCATAATGCAAAGTTATTGAAAAATTTAAAATTTACTTAAAAGAAACACACTGTAAAGTGTAATCTGAAAGGGAACCTGAGGTCACAGACATTATTAAAAAGCATTTTTTACTGTTCTTATAAACAGGGCTTGACATTAACTTTTTGCTCACTGGTGAACGTGGCTACTTGTTTATGAAAATTTACTAGCCACTGAGCATTTCCACTGGCCACAATTGTGTTGACTGGAAACTATGTGTGACATTGCAAATTGTGGATGTCTGGTATGAGATGAAACACATGCTCCATTTCCTTCTTTAATGGACACTAAGTTTATACTAATATTAAAACATTGACTTTGAATTAACATTATGAAAAAAAAATCAGAAATGCAGCTGGTTTCATCTAAATCTCACTCAGACAAATATCCATCAGAGAATGTTGAGGTTGTGACACTGATAAATTCCACTGGCCAATGTGGCTAGCTGAAGTCAACCTGGTACCCACCAGAGCTGAAATCAACCCGCGTTTGGCTAGTTGGCTAGTGTACATGTCAAGCCCTGCACCCTTATCTAGAAAATTTTGCCTGCAAAAGCAGTGTCTGTAGTCTAAATTAGTCCGATAAATGAAGTGTTAGAGTCATAACTATTGATGTTACCGTGACTGGCTGCAGTTAGTCCATGCGTCCACAAGAGGGCAGCATTTCCCCTTGAATGTAGAATACACCTGAGGAAAAATACCCAAACAGGCTTATAGATTCTCAAATCCCAACAGCAAAAGGAGCTAACAAATAAAAAAAAATATGAGCAAACAAGTTAAAAAAATTTTCAAAATGAACTAACAAATCTATCAAAATACTAGCAATTACCGATTCTCAAATCCCAACAGCAAAAAGAGCTAAAAAATTAATCAAAATACTCGCAAATGAGTTAACAATGTTTGATTAACCTTTATGTAGAAAATTTTGCCTGCAAAAGCAATGTCTGTAGTCTAAATTAGTCTGATAAATGAAGTGTTAGAATCATAACTATTGATGTTACCTTGACTGGCTAAAGTTAGTCCATGCGTCCACAAGAGGGCAGCATTTCCATTTGAATGTAGAATACACCTGAGGAAAAATACCCAAACAAGCTTACTAATTCTCGATTCCCAACAGCAAAAAGAGCTAACAAATTAATCAAAACACTTGCAACAGAGTTCACAATTATTCCTTTACCTTTATCTAGATAATTTTGCCTGCAACAGCAGTGTTGTTAGTCTAAATTAGTCCGATAAATGAGGTGTTAGAATCGTAACTATTGATGTTACCATGACTGACTGCAGTTAGTCCATGCGTCCGCAAGAGGGCAGCATTTCCCCTTGAGTGTAGAATACACCTGAGGAAAAATACCCAAACAAGCTTACCAAATCTCAACTCCCAACAGCAACAAGAGCGAACAAATAAAAGAAAATACTAGCAACAGAATTAACAATTTTCCTTTACCTTTATGTAAAAAAAAAAAAAATGCCTGCAAAAGCAATGTCAGTAGTCTAAATTAGTCCGATAAATGACATGTTAGAATCATAATCAGATGTTACCTTGACTGGCTGCAGTTAGTCCATGCGTCCACAAAAGGGCAGGATTTCCATTTGAATGTAGAATACACCTGAGGAAAAATACCCAAACAAGCTTATCAATTCTCAAATCCCAACAGCAAAAGGAGCGAACAAACTAATCAAAATACTAGCAAACGAGCTTATCTAGGTAATTTGACGTGCTAAAGCAGGGTCTGTTGAGCTAACAAATTAAACAAAATACGAGCCAACAAGTTAACAATTATTAACATATCTTTATGTAGAACATTTGGCCTGCCAAAGCAGTGTTTGTAGTCTAAATTAGTCCGATAAATGATGTGTTAGAATCATAACTATTGACGTTACCTTCACTGGCTGCAGTTATTCCATGTGTCCACAAGAGGGCAGCATGTCCCCTTGAATGTAGAATACACCTGAGGAAAAATACCCAAACAGGTTTACAGATTCTCGAATCACAACAGCAAAAGGAGCTAACAAATTAATCAAAATACTAGGTAAGAGTTAACAATTTTTCATACACACCTATCTAGGAAATGTGCGTGCTTAAGCAGTGTCTGTAGTCTCAATTAGTCCGATAAATGACATGTTAGAATCATAACTATTGACGTTACCTCGACTGGCTGCAGTTTGTCCATGTGTCCACAAGAGGGCAGCATTTCCCCTTGAACGTAGAATACACATGAGAAAAAATACCCAAACAAGCTTACCAATACTCGACTCCCAGCAGCAAAAGGAGATAACAAATTAATCAAAACAATAGCAAACGAGTTAACAATTTGTCATACACCCTTACAGGGCTTGACACTGAATTTTTTTTCTCACTGTTCGATGTGGCTACTTGTTCACGAAAAGTTACTAGCCACTGAGCATTTCCACTGGACACAATTGTGTTGATTGGAAACTATGTGTGACATTGCAAATTGTGTTTGTTGGGTATGAGATGAAACACATGCTCCATTTCCTTCTTTAATGGACACTAAGTTTATACTAATATTAAAACATTGACTTTGAATTAACCTTATTCAAAAAAGGAAGAAATGCAGCTGCTTTCATCTAAATCTCACTCAGAGAAATATCCATCAGCGAATGCTGAGGTTGTGACACTGATAAATTCAACGGGCCAGTGTGGCTAGTTGAAGTCAATCTGGTACCTGCCACAGCTGAAATCCACCCACATTTTGCTAGTTGGCCAGTGTACATGTCAAGCCCTGCTTATAAACCACAGAACAGAAATTATGTGAAAGGGTTAATTTGAATAACCCCTGAGTAGCTTTACTTTCTTTACTCACTGTTATTCTCCATATTTACAGTATGCAGATAAAAAAGATATGAATATTTCGCTGCTGATGATATTGATGCATAAACATCCTCCAAGGTTACAGCCAGCTGGGAGTTTAACTAACTGAAAAGAAGAGGAGTAACTGAGACCACAAGAGCCAGAACTTTTTAAGTTGCAAAAAAACAATAAAATTTAATCATGCCACCACCAAACGAACTTTCCTGAAATTCTGACACTTCCTGCTTCTCTCATACAAGTATTTCATGTTGGACATTTTCAGGGGCATAGTTAGGGATTTTGGGCCCCCAGGAAGAATATTATACAGGACCCCCATTAATCTGCTAGCCAAGCAACTAAAGTTGCACAAGTTTTACAAATATCTAAGCATTTTAATATATTGGCCCAGGTAATCAGTACCCCCCCCCCGTCTGTGGACATTTTAAACCAGAACACATCCATGCACTCACATTAAGAAAATGACAGAAAAGCACGTGTAGTATGAAAAGAAGAGGGTTACTGGTTTTCAACTGTTCATTTTCGCTTTCTGAGTGTGTGTAGCAATCAGGTTAAACACCACCTCCTCCAGGTGTTTTCCCAACCAAAGAGTATACCTGTGAAAAATAACAGCCTCCTGCTTTCTCACTTCTTGTTTCTTCCATTTGAATGCTTTCTGTTATTATAAAAGTCTTAAATTTATTTTCCCGAGTAAGTTTTCAGATAATTACTTTATCTTTATTTCTTTGGATTTATGACTTCTTATCCTGCACTGATCAGTGTCTTTGGTGTTTATATTCTGCGCTGAATAATAACCTTAGGCTCAATTACAACATGTGAACTTGCTGTTTTTAGTGCAGGTGCTTGTATTACAGGATAATGTTGCAGTACGTAAGTGTTGATAATTATGGATTCCAGCCATTCCTGAGCTTCACTGTTTAAAACCTGAGCTTACTCCTGACAATAGGCCTCACACCTCCTCCTTTCCTCTGATGTTTCACATTTTAGCCCTCTCATTTTGCGTCATTTCCCATTGGCTCAACCATTCCCTAGTTTAAACATGTTACCATTGTGTGTTTCTTTTCCACTCCAATTTCAATTTCCAGACATGTTCATTAGCAGCATACTATAAGTTTCCTTTGTCCATCACATCTGACCTTAGCACTCACTCATACATCCAACCTTTGCAGGGAGACTGTTGCCATATTAGGCGGCGGCTGGTCAGGGTTATTTGATATGTATCAGTTGACTCGGCTGGCACCACATAATGAGCTTGTCGATGGAGATTGTCATCATCTCTTGATAATTCCTGGTGCAAATCCTGTCAGTGATGAGACGTCCCGCTGTCTTCTCTCCATGAAACAACACAGAACAAAAAAAAAAGAAAAGAAAAAAAGTTCCCATTTTCCAAAATGTTCCATACATTATACTCTATTCTGCCACTGTCTGAAGCAACAAGTAGGCCAAGAGAGCAAATCTACAACTCCAGCAACTTGGTGTGTGTTGTTCGAGTCAACTATTATTGTTCCTTTTTGAGTTGGGTCTGCTGTTACCCAGACCAGTGTCAATGATTTGGTCTATGTTTTCCCTTTTGTGGTGGAACCAGATCCATGGTCCTCCACTGACTGTAGATTTTTCCATTATCCCACTGAAATGAAAAAAATTAAGTTACCAGAAACATAACTTCCTTGTATTTCTACCTTGTGTCCATATGTAAAAGGGCAACAATAAAGTCCACATGGAACAAGGTTTGTGACAGACTGAGGTAGACTGATTGGCAGTTGAGCATGTAAAATCTACAGGCATATGCAGGAAAAGTTTCCCTTAAGGGTTACTGATATTGTTACCAACTTTGCCATTTGTCATTCACCTGGACACTGTATACTGTAGGTTAAATGTTCATTATAATCCTTTACCACCAGTACACTGTAGACTTTTTTCAATGTCAATCAAAAAAAATAATTTTACCCTCTACATACCTCTACAAGAAGCATCCCCACAGCATGATGCTGCAACCACCATGCTTCATAGCGTGGATAGTGTGTTTGGTGTCTGCCAAACATAGTGTCTTTTTTGATGACCAAAAAGTGCCTTTTTGGTCTCATCAACCAAAGAACGTTCTTTCACCTGACCATGGAGACTCCCACATGACTTTTTTGTGAACTCTAATTGAGATTTGATATGAGATTTCTTCAACAGTGGCTTTCTCTTTGCCATCCTCCCACAACGCTTTAAATGGAGAAGAACCCGGGAAACAGTTGTTTTGTGCAGTCTCTCCCATCTCAGCTGCTGAAGCTTGTATCTCCCTCAGAGCAGTCATATGTGTCTTGGTGGCCTCTCTCACTAGTCTCCTTCTATTACTCAGTTTGTGAGGATGGCCTGATCTAGGTAGATTTACTCATGTGCCATGTCGTTCCATTTCTTGATGATGACTTTATCTGCAATCTGATTCTTCACATTTTCTGTAACTTTTTCTGAGTTGCTTTAAGTGTTCTTTTGTCTTCATGGTATAATGGCAGACAGGAATACTGATTAACCAGTTACTGGACCTTTTAACCCTTGGGGGATACTTTTTATAGGCCTCACAGCAAGAAAGTTCCTGGTTTGAATCCCTGTTGGACAGGGCCTTTTCATGTAGAGTTCCCATGTTCTCCCTGTGCAGACATGGGTTCTCTCAGGGCACTACAGCTTCCTCCCACAGACAAAAGACATGCTCAGTTAGGTCAATTTGTGACTCTAAATTGCCCATAGGTGTGAGCAGAAGTGTGGATTGTTTGTCTAAACAGGGGTGGACTCAGGGTGTTTGAGGGGCAGGGGTGGACAATGATAAAAGGACACCTGCTGTCTGTGGTTGGGCACCAGCACATGAAAAGTTGCCCAACATTTAAGGTGCAATAGCTACAAAATCAATTAAGATCAAAAGTTTTTTAATTAAGATTATATCTACTATACCTCTGGTAAATAAATGGACAAGGAATTCTGAGGTATTTATTTGTTTATTTTCACGAAGATACGCAAGACAGGATGTCAGTGAAAATGACCTGTATTCCAAGACACTATAGTGCATTTTCTCTACAGTTGGACGTGTGCCCACTGAGGTTTCATCCACTGAGAGTGAAACCCTAGTGGACCTGTTATCAGTTTGTCCAGAGGAAGGGCACCACTGAGGGCACTTTGGCTGATTTTATCCACCAGAACGGCACCCTAGAGAGCAATTTGTCAGGTAGTAGTCTGTGTAAAATTTTGTCCACTTCGGGGTACTTTGTCAAATATTGGTTAAGAGGGCTCTTAAAAAGGCAATTTGTCAAATTTTGGAAAAACTGAGAGGGCACTTAAAGGGCACTTTGTCAAAGTTTGACCACTTAGAAGGTGTTTTGCCAAATATTGACTAATTTGAGGGCACATAGGAGGACACTGTCCCAAATTTGTCCACTTAGAGGGAACTTTGTCAAATATTGACTTAGAGGGCACTTAAGAAAAACCTGACATGCCAGATGGATGTGTTTCACACAACCATCTGGGAAAGCTTCAATAAGAAACATTTGAGAAAAGGCAGAGGCTTTGAAAAAAACTCTGAGTGTTATGGATGAATGTTCTGTCTGTCACATCTCTACGGGCCAATAAGTGCAACACAACACATGACGTAGCTGCCATCGAGCTGTGCGTGCGCAGCTACTGAGGAATAACTCGAAACATGGCGACTATAGACATGTAAGTACTCAACTTTTGTTGTTTTTGAAAAGAAAACAACCCACTGCTGTTCTTTGATCTTCTTTTAACAAAGAAATGTCATCAAGTTCTGATAAAACTGGCACTTTAGCAGCATCCACGCTAATCTCTGCCTCCATAACTGCACCAGCTCTTGCTGCTGCTTGTTTACGTCACGACTCTGCTGCGCCTGAAAGTACTGCCCCTCGTCGCTGATTGGTCCTGTCACTTTCTAACCGGGCCCAAACGGTTCAGATGGGAGCTTAACAACATGGATTCGCCAGTGAGAAACAAGGAAACAGGCGTATCCTTCTGCTTTGTAAGGTTAACTTAAGAAGGCGTTAAGTCAAATTTTGGATACTTGGGGGCACTTTGTCAAATATTGACCACTTAGAGGGCATCTTTCAAATAATGGCTACTTATAGGACATTTAAAAGGGCACTGTGTCAAATTTTGTCCACTTTGAGGGCACTTAAGAAGGCATTTAGTCAAATTTTGGATACTTGTCAAATGTTGTCTACTAAGAGGGCCTCTTTCAAATAGCTACTGGCTACTTTGAGGACACTTTAGAGGGCACTTTAGAGGGCACTTTGTCAAATTTTGTCTAATTCAAAGGGGAACTGAAGAGGACACTTCACTGCATTCACTATTTTCAGCAGTGAATGCAGTAAGATGGACCCCCCATAGGGAGGATTCCTACTGTCATTGCAAACTTTGTGCTTTTTGAGCCACTACTGCAGAATACATTTTTCCAGCACTTGGGACCACCCACTGGCCTTGAGCCCCTAGCAATGCCTTGTTTATTGACAAGCAGCACCTCTGTAGAGTGCAAAGTCAACTGGAGTCAAATTCCTTTAAAGTAAATCTGGCCACCAAAGGCCACAGATGATCTGGGAATGCAAAGTGATGGGCCCAACATACACTAAGTCACCTGAAAAACTATTTTCCTTATTTCCCTTAACATTTGCTTGTTATGATAGATTAATCATCAAACTCATAGAGTCAAAAATCACCTTTGTTGGTGTTAAAGCGACAGTCAAGTTAAAGTCTCCATGTAACAGAGAGTATTCTGCAATAAATCCAACTATATTAACCACAGAGGAATTTCTGAGTAATATTTACCTAGCCTCACAGAACTGGGTGGGGTCCAGCATTGTGCAGGGGAACCACCAGACTACCTGCTCATGTTTTCCCGGGATAGCAGAGTTAGCGGCCGGTGACGGCACTGGCCCCTCCTCCTCCTCCTCCCGTTAGTCTCAGTCGTGTATTTACTGTACCGCTGCAGCCCGCAGACCGCGCTCATTCAGGCGGTGTGGGACGGCGTGTGTGGGTGAGTGTGAGTGTGTGAGAGAGAAAGTTTGAGTGAGTGAGTGTGTAAGGGAGAGGGGAGAAGAGGAGGGAAGGGGGACAGGAGTTGTAGGAAACTACTGAGCAGGTGAGTACTCCATCTTTTCCTTCCGTCTTTGCGAACATGACTCTCACGCGCGCGACCTCAGTGAACTGAACTAGCTTAAATCGCCCTTGTACAGTTACTTTATTTACCATAATATTTAAACAATGCCAATCATTTTGTGCTTTTTTTTCTTGCAAAAGCATCTTAATAAAACTTAATTAACCTACTGCACCTATTATAACCCCGTACTGTAATGCTTTACTCAATAAATTATGGTTTGGACTTTATTGTGTTATCATGCTAGCTGGTTTAATTTATCTTTTGACCGTTAGGTTAGTTTGACTTTTAACTTAGCTAAACTAAGGGTTAGCTATCTCGGCTTTACTCTTTTTGTGAGGCTTTTTAAAAATAAAATATAACCACAAACTTCATATTTATGCAGTGTTATTTCAATGTGTTTAATTATATAGAGCCCTACTCTGTTGTAAATACCTGCCACAGTACTCGTATTACAAATTTAATTGTAGGCTACAGTGTCTTCATGAGCATTTATAAATGCTTGGTATATTTTTGCACAGTTATAACTTTGAAGCCTCCTGAGCAGTGTTAGTTTTGGTATCCATTTTAAATGAAGTCTTAGTCTCAGGTAAGTTTCTGTTTTTTTCACGTTAGTTATTTTTACTCTTTAAAATTTTAAGTCATTGAAAGTCCTTGCATTTTAGTCCTTACTTTTTGTCACAAATTTAATTACGTTTGAACTACTTTAATCACCATTAAATCGCCAAAATTTTGAAATGAATATAAATGCCAATAAAAGGAGTGCACGCTAGAGAGACACAGATACAGATCTCAGTATCGGGTGTTGGTGCCAATACCAAGCCTAAGTGCTTGCACTCATAAAACATAATACTTATTTGCAGATGACATCACACAGCAGCAGAGAATCCTTGGAGGCCAATTAATGATTTCTGTATAGAGAAATGCAACCAAAAAGGTCACGTTCTGAGCCTTTTGTGACTATGCCAAATGTTCAAAGTTAAAAAATAAACTTAAAACAAAAAAGTATGGCAATTTGTGTTTGGTACATTATTTCTTTTTTGTAACAATGCTTCTTGGTAATAAATGTTATACTGTTGGAAGCCTGCTTATTACCCTTTTAAATGATGCCACATTTGTAAGGATCATGCATTTGTGGGATGAGCAGCAGAGCTGAGTGTGTGGTTTGCGGCCATGAAAAATGTGCCAGATCTTCTCTGCCAATGCCAAACAGCTTATTTTGCTGTTGCTATTGATTCTTGTTTTGAGCTTCTGGTACTCGGCAGCACCTGCCCTGCTACAGCGGTCAGTAGATGTCTGCTTCAAGAATTGGCATGCCACGTTTGACTGATCTGGATAGGGCCCGTCGGTTGGGCAACTTCAAGCTGGTGTTCCGCAAAACCAAGTTGTGGCATTGTTTGGAGTGAACCCCAGTACCATCTCCAAACTGAAGGCCAAGTTCCATATAACAGGGAATGTCAGAGACAGGCCGCGAAGTAGGCGTCCCAAGAAGACAACACCCCAAGAATACTGTTTTTTCACCCTGTCAGCAAGAACTCTATCCTCCAAGATGACAACACTCGCCCCCACAGAGCGGGGTTTATTAGAGACTACCTCCAGAATTTGGGAGTGGAGAGGATGGAATGGCCTGCCAGCAGTCCTGACCTTAACCCCACTGAACATTTGTGGGATCAGCTTGGGTGTGCTGTTCGTGCCAGAGTGACCAACACAACCATGCTGGCTGACTTGCGACAATGCTGGTTGAAGAATGGGATGCCATCCCACAGCAGTGTGTGTGAGACCAGGCTGGTGGCCATCATGAGGAGGAGGAGCCAGGCTGTTGTGGCTGTTTATGGTGCTTCCAAACACTATTGTTAAATTGTCAATGTGTCTTATTTCTTCAAACTTCAATAATCTAATCCACCAAACACCAAACAAGAGTCAATGGCAGAATCAGCTGTTTGGCATTGGCAGAGAAGATCTTGCACATTTTTCATGGGCACAACCCACACAATCAGCTCTGCTGCTCATTCCACAAATGCATGATCCTTACAAATGTGGCATCATTTAAAAGGATAATAAACAGACTGTCCAACGGTATAAGATTTATTACCAAGAAGCATTGTTAGAACAAAGAAATAATGTACCAAACACAAATTGCCATACTTTTTGTTTTAAGTTTATAAACATTCTCAATTCTTGAACTTCTTTTGTGTCCCAAAAGTAGTGAAATATTCAAGCGTTTTTTTTTTAAAGGGCAGTGGGCAGGATTTTAAAAAAGCCTGAGTCTAAAGCCTGGATAAGCGATGCCTCGCAATGCTTGTGTTTGGTCTGATTCAACAAAATGGTTCAGTTTGCTACACTACAGTTAAACCCTGATCTTGCTTGTGTTTTCACAACTGATGTCCGTCCCAGCCAGTCTAGATTGTTGTGACAGGAAGTCCATCTCTTTTAAGAGATCCAGATCATTTGGCTCAGCTCAGTAGAGCTGGTTGTTTGGCTCCCAAATGGCTCTGCATTTGGTACCAGTTTTGCTTATTGAATGTGATTTGAATAATAACAAAGGGTGGAGGAAAAAAACTCTGAATAGGTGCTAGCTACAAAACACATTATAGAGCAGTTTCATTGAACAGGCTCGTTTGTGAACAGCTTGGTCGCTAACCTTACAAAGTTTATTCAATTTATTCTCTTCAATTGAGTTAATTTTAATTAAAAGTGTGCTTGTGACAAAATGAGGATTTTTTTTACATGTTAAAGGTGCTAGCTAGGTGCTAGCCTTGCCTCTCAGCTCAGTACTAGACTTCTCAAGACTCTTGTCTCCCTTCATCTGGCGATACAACGCTAGATGTTTTGAGGCCTGCAGAACTGAGTATTTGTGATACTCATCACCTCCATGCCAGGTAAATCAGTTAAATTGAGGTGAAAATCACTTTTTGGTGAAGTGGTAAAGTGAAGGGATAGTACTCCATGTATGATAAGTGCAGGACACAGTTCCTTATAGAACTATTAAGGACTAACTTTCCTCTGTTCCCATTAATTCCTAATGGCTGTACCCCACTTTCTGTTTGGTGATTTAACCCCTATATTAATGTTTATATTGCAACTAAAATAGCAGATGCAACACATAGAACAAGATGAAAACAAGACTGTTTCAACTTGAAAAGCATGTTCTTCTTAGTATTATTTTGAAACGATTCATTGCTTCAATCCTGAAACCCGAGTTTGAGGTGTGTATTCAGCTGAATTTTGTGATGTCATCTAATGTAGAGCTTATCCAAGTGTAAGTCATATGCACTGGCAGTGGACTTGACAGTTAATTATATGTTTTAAAGTATGAGGTAATCCATTGGCTAATTACACATTTCAGAATGAATCAAAGGTAACAGGTGCCTTGACAAGTTGGGAGGAAACTGGACCTGAAGTTTACAGTTGAAAACTTTTACTCAACAGCTTGCTCTGTGTGTGTGCATGTGTGTGTGGGCCCACACTCTCACCCACACCAGTGGGTCACATATGCCTGGGAGCAGAAATTCAGACACTGTTGCACACATTCCTTTCAGATTATCCAGCAGCAGGTTAAAAGAGTGAATGGCTCAAATTCACGATCTGAAATTGCATGAATGAAATTTTCTTCTTCAGAGGGAAATCAAATGACAGTGGTGTGTTGTTTCTTCAACACCCTAGAGCTGATACTAGATATGTGTATCAACACATACAGTAAATGATGCTTTTTGGGAGAGGGTCATTCCTTAAAAATTCACCAGCTTTATATTTTGTAACAGCCTTTGAGGAAGGAAAGGAACCACTCGAAAGAAGGCCATACTGGCATATATATCCTTTCACCAGCTTGTCATGGTATTTAGACGATTTTGTGTTTGGTGGTACATGTTCCCATGGCCCTTGAAGGCTTAGTCTAACTTTAATCAGCTCAAGAACCTGGCCTCTCGCCCTGCTGTTGAGATCAACTCTAACCTGAAGGGTTAAGAGGATCCACGGGGCGCTCAGACCTCAACTGACCATGTGGGAAAGAGGGAAGCTGGCTGATGCCTGCTTTTTCTATCGGTTAACTGAATATAGTTTGACCACTGGGAAGGTTTCAAAGGCACCGAAGGAAAGGACCAATTTGGCTTGCTTGTTCAAATATAGTGCCAGTCAGTTCCCAAAGCATTCAGATATATCTCATTTTATGTAATGGTCTTTCAAATTGTTAAAATTGTGTGAGGAGGGCACAGGTGATGTACTATACCTGGTCTATTTTATTTCCAGCCAACCTATATCAGGGTGAATTTCCAGGTGACAAGTTACTATCCCTTCTATGTAGTTTTAAAAAATCATTATCAGCTGTAGATAGGGGTGATACAAACTATTGATTTGCCTTCTGGGTTTTAGGAGAGCTTGTTTAAACTGGTTGTGAATATTGATTGTAGCTATAATGTAGGTGTGATGATCTTAAATTTCCGGTAGTTACAGGTGTCATTTCTGAACTTTGATGTGACTCAGATACAGAAGTTTTTGTACATGTTTTAAGTTCTCAGACACCTGTATGTTTTAGCAGGTTTTAATTAATGGCAGCGACACAGTGCTAGTAGTTTGATACATCTAGAGTTCAGTGTGTTTGTGCTTGTAAGAGGATGCTCAGTTGTAATTATGATGTATGTGTGCCTCTGTACTTGGATAATCTATAGATCAGGAGGCCTCTCCAGGGACTCCTCACTGCTGTCGGCCACTTTGTGCTCTATCAGTGCAGCTTTGATATCTGAGCCTCCGCCAGGGCCTCTGCAGGCTCAGACTCATAATCATTTCCCCTGATATAAATCAACCCCTTGTTTGCCACATGCTGACAAAACAGACTGATTACAGCTAATCCTTTCTTTTGTGTCTGTCTCTTTTTCCTGTTTTAAAGTTATTGTTCTTGTCAATCATCAAGTTAATTCAACTCAGACTTTATACAGTACAGTACAGTTGACTTGTTGTGCTTTCAAATATAAGTGAAGGCTATAAAATGTAAAAAGTATTCCACAATTGACAGCCTTTTCGCTAGGTTAAGAAGTGATCATGTGATGTTTTTGTGATACCATTGTATCACTGTGTAATACAGTGAGGACCTTTTGGTTTCATGACGTTTATGGAAGGTCAACACATTACTGTAATTTTCAAAAAAATCCCAGCTTCCTTAGGTTTTTCTCTCTTTCTCAGTGACGCTGATATGGGATGTCTGTGCATGGAGTAGTTGTCTACTTTGGCTTTCAGTTAAAGACAAAGTGTTCATTAAATCACTTTACAGAGCTTCTAGGCTCCCTGAAAAACAAATTAAATTCTGATTATGATCACTGGCCTGATGAGCTGCAATCTACATCAATTACCTTCTGTTAGTGGAATCATTTTCCCAACTCACACATGCCCATACCAGGAGGACATTTACACTGAAAACATTACATCACAGATTGTCTCATCTAAAACAGGAATTGCAATTTCCCTTTGTACTGAGAAAGTTGTCATGAATTCCTGTTTATCTCTCATACAAGCAGGAAGTTTCTAGAAGCATTGATTGCCCCTCTGGTTTTTTGATTTGTTAGTTTTTTTAATCATTTACAGTAGATTAGGTCAAATAGTCTAAAAATAAAGTATTGGATTTTTGCATGTCTAAAAACCCCTCTGTTTCAGCCCTGTTTAGAACAAGCTGTTTCTGTGTCTGTGGCTTTAAATGTTAATGAGCTGTCTGACAGCATAATTAAGAGGCGAAATTTTTTTTTCTCTTTTAATAGCTTTGTAGTAATTAAATCAGCAGTGTTCTGAATTTAATTTGATTGGCTGATTCTGATTTTCATTTTTTTTCCTGGTCTGGCCTAAGGAGAAATGTATTGGATGATGCAGATTTTATTTTCTTAAAAAATCTCTTATTGACATCAAAAAGTTTACCGTTTTTGTTTTTTTTAACCTTATCTTTAATGGATTTTTTAATTTCATGTTCATAAAAAATCTTCCAAACTGCTGGAGGTCACATGACCATCTCTGGTTTAAACTTAAACTAATCTCCACCAGAAATCTGTGTCACTGCCTTTATTTCCTGTATTCTTGTTTACTTTTCTCCTTAATTTATGCGTGGGTTGTTTTTTTAAAAATATTTTTGGCTAAATAAAATAAAATCTATTTAAATGATTTGTGAATTTAATTTCTATATATAGTTCACATGATAGAGAGAAATAATTGGTCATCATTAAAGTAATTTTCATCTCTCCTTGTTAATGTAACTAGGAAATTAATCAAATCACAAAAAAACATGTTTACTGCAGTTTTATTCTCTTTTACTCCTGAAGGAATTATAAATTACACAACAAATAAGTGGATCAGAGACTTTCACTCAGCTGCAACTAAGAATCTTCTACCTGACTGCCTCTCTCGTCTCTGCCTTAGACAATAAATATTTGTGGGTGCACAAACAATGTGTTGAATATGCTATAAATATGCAAATAATTCATGTAAAGCTATAGCCTACTTCTGACTGAAACCCATTCTCCTCAGTCACTCATTTGCAAGCTGATATTTGTTCACTTGAATTAAGAATATAATGGAAATATAGGCTAAATTGATGAACAGCGCTGCCCAGCACACTTGTGCATAAGTGAGACACAGTGGGAGCATGCAGTGAATTCATGCAGACGCAGATCCTACAGGGATATGAGGTGGAGAGGAACAGAAACAGGAGGGAAAGTTCTTTTTTACCTGGAGTTTTTCAAACCCTTGTCTCCTCCAGGCTTTGAGTGTCTGAAGTTCAATCACACAGTGCAGCGCATTCGTCCAAGCCACAGACTTTGGAGCTGTTTGCTTAGCACAACATGGCTCATGTGGCCATACGCTATGGTTAACTGCTGAGCAGGCCAATGGGATGCTTGCTATATGAAATCTTTGTTGGTGGGGTAAATTAGACTATAGCGATGAAAATTAGACTATGGCGGAGGGCCATGGTCTGAGTAATTGATGGGAAACCCTGAGTGTGTAACACCAGCAATATCACCAATATAAAACATGTACACACATGGACAAAATTGTTGGTACCCCTCTGTTAATGAAAGAAAAACCCACAATGGTCACAGAAATAACTTGAATCTGACAAAAGTGATAATAATGAATTGATTGAATTGAATTGAATTGTGGTTCAATAGAATTATTTTAAAAAACAAACTCATGAAACAGGCCTGGACAAAAATGATGGTACCCTTAACTTAATATTTTGTTGCACAACCTTTTGAGGCAATCACTGCAATAAAACGATTTCTGTAATTTTCAGTGAGACTTCTGCACCTCTCAGCAGGTATTTTGGCCCACTCCTCGTGAGCAAACTGCTCCAGTTGTCTCAGGTTTAAAGGGTGTCTTCTCCAGACAGCATGTTTGGAGCTCCTTCCACAGATGTTCAGGGCTCATAGAAGGCCACTTCTGAATAGTCCAATGTTTTGCCCTTAGCCATTTTTGGGTGTTTTTAGCTGTGTGTTTTGGGTCATTATCCTGTTGCAAGACCCATGACCTGCGACTGAGACTAAGCTTTCTGACACTGGGCAGCACATTTCTCTCTAGAATACCTTGATGGTCTTGAGATTTCATTACCCTGCACAGATTCAAGACACCCTGTGCCAGATGCAGCAAAGCAGCCCCAGAACATAACAGAGCCTCCTCCATGTTTCACAGGAGGGACAGTGTTCTTTTCTTGGTATGCTTCATTTTTGCGTCTGTGAACATAGAGCTGATGTGCCTTGCCAAAAAGTTCCAGTTTTGTCTCGCCTGTCCATAGGACATTCTCCCAGAAGCTTTGTGGCTTGTCAACATGCAGTTTGGCAAATTCCAGTCTCACTTTTTTATGATTTGTTTTCAACAGTGGTGTCCTCTTTGGTCGTCTCCCATGAAGTCCACTTTGGCTCAAACAATGACGGATGGTGCGATCTGACACATGCACCTTGACCTTGGAGTTCACCTTTAATGTCTTTGGAGGTTGTTCTGGGCTCTTCTGTTACCTTTCGTATTATCCGTCTCTTTGATTTGTCATCACTTTTCCTCCTGTGGCCACGTCCAGGGATGTTGGCTACAGTCCCGTGGATCTTAAATTTCTGAATAATATGTGCAACTGTAATCACAGGAACATTGAGCTGCTTGGAGATGGTCTTATAGCCTTTACCTTTAACATGCTTGTCTATAATTTCTTTCTAATCTCTCTCTCCTTCGCTTCCTCTGGTCCATGTTTAGTGTGGTATACACCGTGTCACCAAACAGCACAGTGACTACTTGTCACCCTTTAAATAGGCCGATTGACTGATTAAAAGTTTGTAGACACCTGTGATGCTAATTAGAGGAAACACCTTGGTTGAGCATGGCCCTATGGTCACATTATTTTCAATCTTTTCTAGGGGTACCAACAATTTTGTCCACGTGTGTATGCTTTTTGATAAAATGCTTGGCCAAAGAATGGTTTTAAAGAACTCTTTTTCAATGCCACCTAACTGTGTTTACATTGTTTTCCTTTGCAGCACCTCCATGATTACATGGAGCATGTGTTTAGTTGTCCGGTTACAGATGTTGTGTCTGTTGTGATTGGCTCCGCGGTTTCAGAGCTATGAGACCAATTCTTTGGCAGGCTGATGGTGTATTACCCTCACACCTTTCAATGTGTGCTACCTTCATCAGCCCATCTTGAACTTTGTACTGCTGTACTTACATGAACCAAAACAACAAGTTGGAGTTGGAGCCAGGGTCTACTCTGCATTTATTTGAGCAAAACTTCAAAAGTACCCACACTTAATCATTAGGGAAAGTTGGACTGTCTTTACAGTCTAACAGTATTAGTATTACTGACCTGTTAAGGAAAGCAGCAGGGATTTTTACAAATAACCATTTCAAGAAATTTATGTAAGTGTTACTTGTGGGATGTTGGTTTCCGTGTTTTTATACCTTTTGCCGCTTGATGATAAGTTTCAGTGAATTTCTCACTGTCTGTGAGAGCTAGTAACACTGTGGTAATAGACGTTTTTGAAATGCCAGAGTGAGTGTCAAACAGTAATTTCCTTCATTTCTGGATTCACAGCTTTCCACAATAATAAATGAGGATATAAGAAGTGTCAAGTGCTAATGCTAGTATGCTACACTTACATTTTCTCAAATTTTCCCATGGGAGAATAGTTTTAGATAAAGCTGTACCTGGCTGATATGCACTTAATTAAACTAAAGCCCGAGGCTAAATGCTGCAGAGGTATATGTGGTGCAAAAGGATTCTGTTATAAAGGACAGTAACCTTGGTTGATTAAAAGAAGGATCAGATTTGTGTTAAGATTGCTTGCAGCATGCTTACATTGGGAAATGTAGCCATAAAGACTTCAGTAGTGTTACATTTTGATTGTTTGCAGACTTGATTTATGGCCATATGTGTTTTTCCCATATCAAGCCAAGCCCTTGCAACGTTAAGCCTCCAACTTAGAGTTTCCGTGTACATTTCCACATCTCACTTGATGATTTCCTGAATCTCTTGTCCAAACATGAGCAGGGATTGTGTGGCTGACGTGTGTCTGTGCTAAATGTAATCACTACAAAGGCTCCTGGCTGGCTATTGTCTGGTCATGCCCTCACGTGAGCCTTTTTTCAATGTCTAAGGTGCGTCATGAGGTTAGTCAAAGATTAATTTCAGTCATAAACCACCTACAAGGCTAGCCATGTGCGTTCAGAATGTTTTTCCAAATAGTTGTTTTTGGTCATAGTCGGAGATGCACACAAGTCATTTTTTGCAAGTCCAAGTCAAGTCTCAAGTCTTTGAGTGGCAAGTCCAAGTCAAGTCAAGTCTCATCTTTGGTCACAAGTCCAGGTCAAGTCTCAGGTCTACGATGGTTGTAATGAGCATTCTATGATATGCCTCTGACGTCCAGTCTGCTTAGACCTCTGCATCGCTCTATCTAAGGAATTTAAACCCTGTACTGTATTATCACCATCAGTAGGGTGGGGTATTGTCTGTGGCCGGCTTGTTGTGGTGTGCGCATGTGTAGATTTACATATGAACAGGGCTTGACATTAACTTTTTTCACACCAGCCACTGTGATTAATGGCTACTAGCCACTCAGTGTTTTCACTAGCCACAGTTCTGTCATTGGGAATGTATTTACTATATATCATATGTACCTCTGCTATAAGATGAAACACATGCTCTTTCTTTTTTACCCTAATCACCATTTTCAATATCTGCTCTCCCCTTAGTAAAGCTCCTCTCTGTGTACATATGAAACACTACAGAGGCGAGTCACACTTCACTGACAGTCACTGAGACACTGGAGATTAAATGTTCTTGTTAAGCTTATTTGTCAGATATATTTCTTGAATGGTAGTAATTTTATACCAACACATAAACACTAGCTGTTAATGAACTGTTTAATCAGAAAATAATTAAAACTCCGTGAGCATTTCAAATTCTCACTCAGACAGCTCTTCAACAGAGTGAACTGAGTATTTCTCCCTCCATTTTCCTTAAGAAACTTCTGTCATCATTTATGGTGTAAATTCTTTATATGGGTAAAATATAAATCTTATCCATCTGTCTCTGTTTCTTACTGCTTCCATGAACTGTATTTAAAGTTTGAATGTTCCTATCGTCTTTCTGTTCATTCATCAATAAGCGGCAATGCAGACATTCTAACATTGATTTGTTCCTCATAAACATATGATATAAAGGGATTATTAACCAAATAATACTTTAACATTGCGTACACCCATGGCTCACGCGGGTGACACAGAGACACACACAGCTGGAGAGCACACACAAACAGCGCTGACGCTGATCCTCTGTGGTCAGAGAGGAGCTTTAATGCAGGAGAAAAGAGTTTAGGTGTTCTGAAACTTTTGCCCTCAACAGACTGAAGTCTGCAGTCTGCACTACCAACATTTAGTGTGTGTTTCAGAGTAGGTGTGTGCGTGAGCGTCGTGTTTGTGTGTCATTGTTATGCAGCATGAACGAAGATGAGGAAGAGAGGAGAGCAGCCGTTGGTGCTGCGTAAAAGACACACGAACCATCAGATGGAGGGGGAAGAGTGACGGGGGACATGAGATCATCACAGAAAAATTTAAAACCGAAGATTGTCCACGAGTCCCAAATCACGAGTCCGAGTCAAGTCTGGAGTCCTTTGTGCATGAGTCCAAGTCAAGTCTCAAGTCACTGATGTGTGTGACTTAAGTGCGACTAGAGTCCAAGTCCCGGACTCAAGTCCCCATCTCTGGCCATAGTAACAGAGAACAGTGCACTCTGTTGGACCCGCTATTTAGTTTTCAAGTCAAAGAATGACTGGACCAATCTGAGCTTTTTGAGGAGGCAAGAGAAAATGATGCATTAGTGGTAGTGCACAACCCTAATTTTTACAATTGGGGCAGCTTTAACTGGCATACTTATTAGAATATCTCATATTTCAGATTGCCCTTGCTGAAAAACAGAGGAACCCATAACAAAATCTTTGGCTTTGTCTATGGTCTGTGAGTACACAGGTGGGCTAGAATAAAGGCTGCTGCAGTAAGAGGTATTATGTATACTTATTTGAAGTTTTGGTCAAAATCTTTCTTTAATGGTCTTTCTTTAATTGTAGGATGAGTGAATCACCAGGGTAAATATTCAGATTGTATGATGAGATTCAATTCATTTCTACAGGGGATAGTTTTTCACATAATGCTGCAGATTAGTTTAAAAAATGGCTTTTTCTTTTTTTGACACGGGCTGAATGAAATAGGCTTTCCTGAAGATGTAATAGGTGTGTGGTCTGTTTTTACAAAGACAAGAATAGTCGAATTGTTAACTTGTTGAAAGTGTTTACTTTGGGCTCTTTTGAAATGTGGTGATATCTCCAGGTGTGTTTTTCAAAGATAAATTTTTGGTCCTTGTTTTGCCTTTGTTGATACGACAGCGAGATTGGAGAAGAAAGAAGAAAATAGTGGTGAGGTTGTGAATCATAGAGCCTCTTCCAGGAGTTCAACCAGCAGATGATTCTTCATGGACTGAAGCCTAAGCATCTGGGCTTCCATTTGCAGGTGTTTTCTCAGGAATGTTAGTCCATTCAAATCAAAAAATAGGGAAATGTAGTTGACAAGTTGAGCTGAAAGAATCATAGTGGAGTGGATGGCACATGCTGTGGAGTGGGTGGTAATGGTCAGAAATCCAGTGCGAGCAGGTGGGTGGGGATTAATGAAAGAGTCCTGTGCAAGCTCTAGTAGTATTAATTGATGGGTTAAAGTTATAGATGAGTGGTTTGAAATGGTTAAAGTAAAACTGGAAGCCAAGAAAGCTTGAGACACTAGTCTCAGTCTAGACATGGAGTCTTTGGAATTTTGAGTTCTCCGAGAGTCCACTGGAGTTCCATACACAGCCATGTTGGAAAATGAAGCCAATGTAGAAAACTGATTTTTTTTAGTGTCCACTTGAGGCTGGCTGCAGAGCATGAGAAGTCACATGCAACCCCATTTTAGAATTAGTGCTGCACGTTTAGGTAATAATGTGCAATTATACTGGGCAATATTGCATTTTGCAATTTCTATTGCAACATAGATGAATGGTATCATAAGTCTACTTGCTTAGGTATCAAGGAAAATGCAGAGATTAATGTTAAAATGAATTTTGGAACCCCCGACCTGGTTGTATTTTCTCTCACTGTGGTGCAGGTACAAATGCTCTAGTTTGCTTTCTCTGTAATAGAAGGAAAGCAAACCTTCTGTATGAGCTCATCTGAATGATCCAGTCCCGTTTCTATCCACTTCTTGTTTTACAATACTTGAACAACATTGACTCAAGCTGCATCATATCGGCCTTGTCTTTAATAGCTCAGTCTAAAGCCTTTTGTTTGATGTGTACACAGACACTCAGACACACACAGAGTCAGGCTTATCGTGCTATTGAGTTCAAGGATATGGGAGTCTGGGATTGTTTGGACTAGTGTCTCAAGATTTCTTGACTTTATCTGACTGCTTAGCAGAAGTTATGGTGGTGACATTGAACTTTCTGCAGGTTTCCCTTATCATATAGCCATGACTGTGTGTATGTGTTCACATCCAAGGTTTAAGGTTTTGGTCTAACCAGGAACAGTAGGAGTTTTCTTCAGTGATTTAAATTTTTTACTAAGAACTGTGGTTGCATTTGTTAAATGGGGGATTAAAACAAATTCTGTATATTTAGGAAGACTTGACTATATGAAACAATTTGGTATAGCATAGATTTATAAGCCCTTTCCCCAAAGATATTTCTGAAGCATTTGCAGCAGAGGCTCTGGCCTCCTCTGTGGTTTCGGTGACATGTTGAGTCCTTTTCATCCCCCTCTTTTGCAGAGTTCAAAGGTTACATCACCAGAGATCTGTGAATGAAGCTGCTTTGTTCTCTCTGCAGTTTATTATATGTCCAGCCAAAATCACACACACGCATGTGCACATCCCCCATCTGTATATGCACTTCTCTTTCTTTTCTCTCCTTCTCTTGTACTCTGGCTTAACACCAAAAGTTTCTGCAACCTTTTAAAACTATTTTTTCCCATTAAAGGCAAAAAAAGTTATTATTGGTAATTATAAGCCAATTGGAAGTATTTGATTTAACATGAAGTATCTCACTTGGTATAATTATTTTAAATAATTATGGGATAAATAAGCAAACTTTTATCCTACTTCTAGAAAAATCTATGTCAAAGTTCTCCAGATAAAACTTGCCGATTTAAATATTATTTTTAGACCTTCCTCCAGAAAGTCTGAAAAGACAAAACTATAAAACATTGCATTGTCTGCCGCTTGGCTGAGACATTGGCAACCTTCGGTCCTAAAAAATGAAGCCAATGCAGAAGTGCAAAAAATTGCTATACCGCGAGTGTCCACTTGAGGCTGGCTGCAGGAACACCGGAAGTTCCGTCTGCACACATGTTAAACAGCCGGTTTTGACACACAAAATAAACTGGTTTACAGCGTTCAAAACACCAAACGTGTGTCATTAGGTAGTGTCTTATTGTGCTCCCACTGTATGGGGGTGAATTTTTTTTGTACCACGATCGTTTGGATTATATTTAGAATGAAAGCTGATTGGCGCGTCTCATTTGATTGACAGATAGCTCGGCAGGCAGGCTCCGTTTCTGTCAACCAGAATGCTAGCTAGCAGGCTGACAGGAAGTTGGGCTTAGTGGGTGGGCCATTAGGTTGATCCGAAGTTCGGTTGAGGCCGCGATTTCAATATGGAAGCCTCCACGGATTGGCTTCAAGAACCGTTTGAGTCCGCCTATTGAAAGCAGACGACTGACGTCACACGGGGTTTGTCCAGTTCTTTCTACAGTCTATGGTCTCAGCCCTGTTTTATTTGCTACATCTCTCATTCTTCAGTCTACTTGGCAAGTAGACTGTTGTTACTGCTGAAGTGGTAAAAGTGAAGTCACTGATAGACATTCTATTTCAAAAGGCTCTGTGTTTTTTGCCACTTGCTTTTTTCTTTCACCTATTATAACGTTACAGCATTTCATGAAATGAAATAATGGGAGGAACACAGTTAATGATATTTTGTGAATGTTTTTTAAGATCAATGCCATTTTCATGTTAGTAAGCCTCGTGTGGGTTAAGCCAGCAACAAGTTAGCACTGCTGGAATCTTAGATTTTGAACTATAAGATGTTATCTGTTTAGTTTGAGCAGTGATGGCAGCTGTAGGGCATAGGACAGTCAGTTTTTGTGCTAATTAAAGCTAAATGAGTGGCTGAAGCTCAATCGCACGTTGCAGAGTGTACATCTGCCCCACATATTCTGGAGCTGTTCGCTGTGTGCAGCACTGCCCACGTGCGCATATGCTACGTAAGTTCACTGCAGAGCAGGCCAGTGGGATGTCATCTTTATAAAATTTATTGTTGGTGGGGCAAATTAGACTATGGTGATAAAAATAAGACTAGGGCAGAGCACCATGGTCTTAGTAATTGATCGGTAACACTGAGGCAGAAGACTAGCTTGCCCAATACCCATCAAAAAAAAAGAAATATCAAGAGGTTTGCTGCCATTAAGTTAGGGTAAGGTCTCTGAGCTGAAAATGCTTCTTGGGCCTTACTGTTACCATTCAGCTACCATCACCTGTATGACCAGCACAGTTCAGACTGAAGAGAAGAGAGCCACAGAAGTTAAAAGCATGTTGGCAAACACGCTCCTCCTCTTAGTGAATACCCGATAAGAATTTCATGCCAGAACTGAAATACTGTATATTAAGTACCTCAATTTCAACTGCCCTTTTCCCCCATACAAAGGAATTTTCTAAAAATTGTTGAATATTTCCTGGGACTAGGGATGCTCTTAGGTAAAACATTTCTTATCCGATTAAATTTGAAATTTAAGTTGTGTTTAATTGGCTATTCTAAAGTCCAGAAAATGCTCATAAAACAGTCAAATTTGAGCCCTTTGTATGTAACACAGGACTACACTGTAAGTGCAAGTGGCGTTTTGTTATTGGTTTGCAGAGTGTAGTAATGTTAGCAGTGCTACCACCATTGACAGCTTTTGATCTTCCTTGTGAGTTAATATCAACACACAGCCTTCATACAACTTTATTGCCTATTTCTAGATCCAGATACTGCTAAACCGTACTGCTCCTTTGAGATGCTATCTGTTTTCTGTCTTTGTTTACATCCAGGTGGTAGAGCACTGGGGGCAGTCATTGACCTGAGCTTTAGTGGCTCATATCGGTGAGCAACTGTGGTACAGTTTAGCCAAAGCATTAACTGAAATTGTGGGCCTAAATTGATGAAAAATGATAAGTGTAACTGGCTGGAAATTTTTGACTACTGGGGGTGCCCAATTAATCAGCCAATCACAAACATTTTACCTAATACTAACAACTTTAGAAGAGAAGGGAGTTATCGTTTTAATTGCGAAGAGCCAGTTGGAGTTGTTCAGAGTAGATCTGTCACTTGGCTCCTTTTCTTAAGTGCTTGTGTTGGTTTGGTAGAGTGGACAGTGGTGGTACTGCATTTCAGCTCTGTGGCCTAGTTTAACCCAGATAGCACCCTCTCCATCCCTGTCACTTCTTTATCGTTCCTCATTTGTTTTCTTGTAGGTTTTCCACTACCTCTATCCTCCTTTCTCCTCTCTCTCTTTTAACTTTCTCTCTCTCTGGCCGCCTCTCTGCCTCTCTCACCGTTTGCTTTCCCCTCAGTGTCCAGAAGAAAGGGGTGGTGCATTCCAAAAGCCTGGAGACCATTCCCCTCTTTCAGCCAGTGGCCCAGAGAGTGACAGAGGAATTAGAATAAGAATAGCTGTCCATTCACCCCAGTGCCCCAGTGACGAGCCGGAGGGAGTGAGAGAGGGTGAAGCGGAGGGAGGAGAGGAATGAAGAGGGGGTCCCCGCTCACATGCAGTTTTCCCATTGGCGGGCAGCGTTCCCTCTGTTTTTACATCGCTGCCGTCAATTGTGCTTTCAAGTTTGTTTTACATATTCTGGCGCACATACACACTACACATGTGCATACATGCGTAAATATACACATTGGGGTCCAGAGTCTGCACACGTGCACACACAGATACGGGAACCTACTCACACATATATACACACTGCAGTTGGGAGAAATCTGACCACGCAGTGCAGAGGAGACAGAGGTGACCTGTGGCTGTGTGAGTATGAAGCTAAATCATCACTTGTTTGATGACCTGAATGGTTGATAGGTTTTTATCTTATGACATCAGGCAAAGTTCTTTTTGATATCCTGCTGTTTTTGGAGGATTAGTCTTGTGGTGGAGATTTAAGTTTAAATGTGACCTTGTGCTGTCATCATCTCTGTAGGTCGCCTGTGGCTAAACTGTAAACTCTTAACTGTGTAGCTTTTAAAATGTAACACTGGTGTTGTAGTTTAACAAGTAGCAGGTGGTTTTACTGTTCCTAAGCAAATGCCTTGTTGAATACTTTAAGATTTATTTGAAAAAGTGGGGCTTTAAGTGCTATCGTGATGAAATTTGTTCTGTTTTTTGTTTTCTATTCCAGTTGCATGGTCTTTTTTCTCTACTAGTTTCTCATTTTTGCATCCAGTGTTTTTTCCTGCTTGTGAGGGTTGTTGAAACTAATCATTTCTACAATACATCAGGTTTTGGACACAGATGATTCTGCATCATACAGTGTTAAAACAAAATTCTTTATGGAAAACTATCCATTATAGGTCTAATGAATAACGGTTGACCAGTACTGGTTATTCAGGGCCAACATTAAAACCAATAATTATTAGTAGTCCATGTGACTGATGATCTGAATTGATATGCATTTGTTATGATGAATTAAACATACCTAATGTGATGAAAGTGAAACTGCAGTTAAAAAAGTTAAGGAAAATAAACAATTTAGCTCTAGCTCTGTCAACATGAGAAACAGCGCAGAGCAACACAGTAATCAGCCAGGCCAACCAATGAGGTGCATTTTTTGATGATGGTCATTATTAGTCAGCAGGACCGATATTGGCCGATGCAGATGTTGAACTGATGTATCATTAAATCCCTGGGAAGAAATTAGCACACCACTTATGCCAACAAAAGTAGAGCTGTTGCAACATGATTGTAAGATCATAAAAAATGAAAACAATGTTGGTTTTTGGCATTCTTATCAACATGCGGGAAGATCACATTTTAAAGGTCGGAAACGTTAGCATCTCAACATTTCCATACCTCATAGAATAATGGCATTATGCTTTGTGTCTTTCTTTTAGCTCGTGCAATATTTTTTTCAGTGGTTAGTTTTGCAGGGTAAACAGAAGACATTTTATTTAACTGAAAAAATGTGGTAAATCAGTATAAATATTTTTATTCTTTGGTAAAGTTAAGTACTTTTTTATTCCTCCTGTTGTTCTTTTTGATTGTAGGGTGAGCATGCATACAAGTAAAACCATGATATTAGCTTGAGTAACAAATAAAATGGATTAAGTTGTCGAGTGTTAAAGCCAAACCAAAGCGCTTATTCAAGCTGCATATGGAATAGGTATTTAAATGTTCAGAAGACAGATCCTTTATTGTATCGGCTGTAGACAGTGGATTTAAACCAATGTAAATCCAATGAACTGTGTTACACTGTGGGTGTGAGATGTCGTGGGGTCCCTTCTCTGTGTTTCCGCATTCGACAGTGTGAGCGCCCAGCCACGTGGACCTCTCACTGCCAAGCTGAGTGTGAAAAATGCTTTCCAACTGAGACCTTCTTTAGATCACAAACCTTGAATAGTGAGAAAGGTTAAGCTACTTGAAAATGAAGAAATCTTATTTGTCATATGTCGGTTGGTGAGGAAGTTTTCCCTCTGACTTCAGTGGCATATTTTAGCAGCAAAAGAAACACTGTGTATGAAGTATTTTAGCCAGGTTTGTCCTTTTGCCTCCCTTTAACCACTTTGCCTTAAAGTGGACCTGAATGTAGTTTAGCTGAGGTCAAAATTTATATTCATATTTTCCCTATTACTGTTGGTACCACTATCTGCAACCCCTTTTTCTTTCACTTTCTTTGCCACTCATTATGAAATAATTTGTTTTCTTTTGTTACAGCCGGAGAGACAGCCTGGTTTCCTAGTGTCCAGGAGCTCTGATGTCCATCATGGCCTTGTATTTGACCCTGCTCATGCTGGGTGAGTAGAAGACTTAAATCTGTTTGGTGTGTTTCTCTTTAAGGTTGCTTTTTATTCTAATTGAAGCTAAGTCAACTGCTGTTAAAAGACTTCGGTTCAGTTTCAGTTAAATGTAATGTATTCGAATGTGTTGTGGAAAAAGCAGCCCTCTAAATATTGTGAGAGATAATTTGAGCATTGATTTGAAAACTTATCAGCAATTACATCAGTCAAATGATCCTAACCTATCCTAACAAGAATAGCATCTTTTTGAAGACCTGTTTAATGAAGCGTGATCAGTTAACATAAACAGAATAGGCATCAACATGCGAGTGTAGGGACTTTCCCTGATCACTCACAATGTGAAATGAGGGTAAAACGAAAGTGTGTAGTTTACTTTTGCCAATGTAACAATAGTACATGACAGTTTCTTTATAAAAGTGATTCAAATCCATGATTACAGTGATTGCATGGTAAACCCCCGCTCCTGTCTTAACCTGTCTGCCATTATTTATTACTCATGACAGTATTAATGGAGGCCTGGTTGCAGGATCTTTTATCTGGAAGGTTTTCCAATTCAAAGAGTTTGTGTTGGAGCGATCATATGGAAAAAGAAAATTTAAATAGATAAAAACAAATAGTGAAGTTGTTGTTCCAGCACCCAAACAAATGCATTTTTGCTTCCTCTAATCAACTGAAAAACTGTTATGCAGTTCATACATCAAATTTTTCATATATGTAAAAGAAGTAAAGACATGCCACCCTTGGTGTTAGAGAAGCTGTGTGACTTTTCAAACTCCAGCATCCTAAGTAGTGCAAACCAATCACAGAAACCAAAGCCTATGGATTTTTTTCAAAATATGTATTGTGGACCAAGTCAGTGATACAGCAGCAACAGAGTCTCATGTGAAATATGATGATTATTTGAACAGGAATTCTCATTTACAGTAGCCTGTGTTTTTCTTCATGACCTTCAACTCCATCATGCATGTTGTTTCTGCATCACTAGTCTCAAAGCCAGAGAAATTCCCAGAGACTATTAACATTATATTACCACTACAGTCACATATTATTTCATGCACTTAAATCACAGGATTGAGTGTCACCACAGATGTCTGTATTAGATTGTTTTAAGGATTGGACACAGGAAACTAAGGTTGCAGTGAGTTAATGCTACCTTTAAGCTCGGTCAAAAAACAGTGACAGAACCCCAAATGATAATAATAATAACGCTATATGTAATTTTTCACACAGATTAGAAATGGGGTGCCATGCTTGCTAAATGGCATATTAGAGTTGTTTATGCTTTAAACCAGATTCCCCCTGTAAACAGACTCCCAAAGGGAAACAAGGAAACAAACAAACAGACCAAAATACCTGCAACAATAATATTTAATTGTGACAAAATATTTTTCAAAAAGAAGTAAAATTACTGATTGTTTAAAATTAAGCATAATAGGTAAGTTATATTGGCTTCCACTCTGGGTGCGAGTGTGTGTTGCAGAGTGGGTGTTTAGAACCAATAAATGCCCTCTTTGGAAAGTCATAAAATCTGTTGTCCCTCTCACTTCAAGATAATGAGCAAGCTGTAAACTGAAGTGGATAGGGCTCTGTCAAGGACTTTGCAGTCAGTGTCCTTCAGTCACAAACTAACATTGGACAAGACCATGAAAAACTTTTTCCTATATTGATATGCAAAAAATCCATGTTGGTACTTACCTTAAAAAGTTGTGCATTAAATATATTTACTTTCTCATTTGTGTAATTAGTTAGTAACGCCTATAGTTAGATTGCTTTTTCATCACTCTTAAATGCCAACATCAGCATAAATCCTTATTCTAGTAAAGAGGAAATACACAAGAGTTCTCTTCTATGCTATCTAATACAAACTACGTGACAGCAAAGGTGTTAAAGTCAAACATTAATTTAGTTGAGTTCACAGCATTGGAGATATGTTTTTGTTCAGGGTGAAGGTTACACTTTACCGTCTCATTCTTTACCTTTTGTGCAACAAATTCAAAGTACTGTGCTGCAAGCTGCAAAAGAGATCTGGATTTTACCTGCTCTCCATTTTGATTTTCCTTTGCCATGAACTTGAGTCAACCTGACCTGAGCATTGTCATATGACACTGTCTAAAGCCTGAATGAAAAGGGATAGTTGATTTATTTTACTGTCTGCCTGTTACGCAGCTATTTGAGGAATTGAAAACAACACAAGTAACAAGATACAGAACTGTACAGCACTTTTAGGAATGTTTGGGACAAAAATTGAGGCTGAAGTAAGGCGTAGATGAGGCGAGTAATCTGTCAGGGCACCCTTGAGGGAGAGGAAGATTGACACAACCCTGGCTGTGCTCTGGATGTCCTTCTATATTACCAGGGGCCTGAGAAAATAATCTGTTGAAATAAGTCCTTACCTTGAGGGCAGAGTAAGGGTTGGGTGTGGCAAGTAAACATGGATTAGGGTACTGTCTGAGTGGGCAGCAGGGTTGCCACAAGCCATCGGTCATGCTGTGGATGTCCCAAAGGCTGTGGAACTACCAGCAGTCTCCGGGCATATTACCAGGGGTGAAAAGTTTGACCTTGGCTGCTGAGCAACTCACCTGTGTTGACATGTGTCAAGCTTGACTCTGCCCCAGGTTGTGGCACATCAGGCCTCGTAATGAATCCTTAGCACTCTACATGCCTGAAACTTACTCACATGACTGTCATTTTTTTGATTAGTAAAGGTAATTAGATTACTGAGGTTGCAGCAGAAATAAATACATTGCTGCATTACAAACAAATGTGATGTTATTGCAGTGATGCATTACTTTGTACTTTGTACTGTATAACCCAACACTGCAGGTCAAAGACTTAAGATAACAGCAAATTTCCAAGTTTATTTCATCTCAGTGATATCCTGAAAGTTGGTTTAAACATGCTGAAACCTCATCATATAAATACAGTTATGTGTAGAGATATTTCACGTTAACAGGGGATGTAGGATGTTACTTTGTATGGCTACTTCCACAATGGAAAAGCTTTCTACACCCCTCCACCACAGCACATATCAGGTGCACTCAAAAAGGAAATGCAAGCTGCATGACTTGGCTCCATGGAATTACTTCTTGTCCAGTGTTAAAGTAGGTAAAATCTAAGGCTTAAGATATTTCCAGTGTGGACATTTTCTGCTCTCTTCATCAGCTCTGTCAAATCTTCAATCAGCTCATAATGTTAAAGCTCCTGTTCTTGTGTTAACTTGGGTTTATCAGGTCAAGTTGTAGGATTTAAAAAAAAACTCTGTGAGAATTTGGGGCATTTGTGGAATGTGAGGTAAATAATAGGCCACTGACAGCAGTGCTGGATCGGAGGCACAGTGGGCTCTTGCAGGGTTAATTGGTGACTGAGGGGCATTTTTGGAAACTGCCACACACACCTACACACACAGAGTGCACAACCACCTTTAAATGAATTTGTTTAGTTTATTGGATCACCTTTGTTACTGTTTTACAGTTTCTCAGGAGACTTCAGTGTGACTTAACCTATGAAAAAGAGAGCGATTAAGCATATTATACATGCCCCTCCCATCTCGCCTACACTCAGGTATCTGGGTCAGTCTGTGTGTCAATAATTAACTTGAACTATATTTGTGTGTTACAAGCTGCCAAGTAGTGAACTAGAGCTGGCTTTTGTCCTGGAATTCACATTAATGAGTGTTAAAAAATGAATAGATACATGTACTGTATGTACAATCAACATTAGCAGTACAAAAATAAAACAGTAGCAAAAACTGCGATGTTATCTGAGTGTCACCATAGGCCCAAATACTGACTTTAGGCTCTGTAAGTAGCTACTTTGATTTATGTGAAAATTAAAGCTCCTGTAAGGTGTTCTATCTTGTTTTTTGTGGATATATAACAGAATTCAGTTGTTTCTGCTGCCTTAGTATGCTGCCTAAAGCGAATCAGACCATCCATAAGAAGGTCGATAATTACCCTTTTGCTTTCATTTGGATTTTTTTCCAAACTCCACGTGGGCTTTCATTTATTTTGCCCTGAGAAGAGGTTTCTGTCTAGCCACTCTGCCATTAAGCCAGTATCAGAGGAAGGCTGCAGTGATGGTTGTCCTTTGGAAACTTCCTCTCATCTCCCCACAGGATCTCTGGAGCTCAGTCAAAGTGACCATTGGGTTCTTGGTCACCTCTCTTACTAAGGCCCTTCTCCCCAGATTGCTCAGTTTGGCCAGACGACCAGCTCTTGAAGAGTCCTTTTCTTGCCAAACGCCTTCTAATTAAGAATTACAGAGACCACTGTGTTCTTGGAAACTTTCAGTGCAGATTTTTTTGTAGCCTTCCACGGATCTGTGCCTTGCACCATCCTGTCTCAGGCGTTACTTTGACTTTATGCCTTGGGTTTTACTCTGATATGCATTGTCAGCTAGATGGCCTTCTATAGAGGTGTGAACTTTCCAAATATTTATCAATTTACTTTTAATCACTCCAGTCAAGGTGTAGAAACAACTCAGCAAAGATCCACAGAAATGGGAGGCATCTGAGCTAAATTTAAAATGTTTCTGCAAGGGGTCTGAATACTAATGTGACAAAGGTTTTTCTTTTGAATAAATTTGCTAAAATTTCTACAACTATTTTTTACTTTGTGATCATAGGGTGCAGGGCTGTCTAACAATTAGATCATTTTTAAAATCGGTTAGCCCACTGGCGATCTGCATTTCTGATCTAGAACCACTTTGTTTTTTTTATAGTTTTTAAGGCAGGATTTGACTCTGTAAAGGTATCTGTCACCTCACCCTAGCTCTGCCTCCCCCACCCTCTTGTTAAGCCCTTTTTATCATCAATATCTCTTGTGTATCTTTTAAAGTTTCATGTGTCATGTTGGTGATAGGAATAGTAGTTTTGCTGTAGTTAGAGTCGTGCTAGGGTAGGTAGAAGGGGGAGGTAGAGCATCAGCCCAGTCTTGCAGGGGTGAGTGCTAGCCCTAGTCAGGGCGCCTTACCCTATCTCTGCTTCCACCACCCTTTAACTAAGCCTGGGTCTGTTGAAGGTGGCAATGCTGTTTGGCCATGTGGTAGGGTATGGTAGACATAGTGGGCGGTGAGAGCTGACATGGAGGGGGGAGGCTCTGGGAAACTGGAGATCACTGTTCAGCCCTCCGGAGGTGCCTTGTGACTAATTTGATAAAACACCAACGAAACAGGGTTCCTACGAGACAACCCTAGTGAAATGTTGGCTTCTTGCTGCTAACAGCAGCTGTCAACATGGTTGACTTGTGTAGGCAAATAGTGAAGATTTAGCTTGGTTTAGGTACTTCTTCGCAGAGCGTTTATCCTTTCTGTATAGCACAAAGATGTTGTATTTGCCTTAAATATTGAGCCAAGATGTACTGTACATTACTTTCTCCATCAGAGGCATTGGTCTTGATTAGAGTGAAATGGACTTGCATTCTTCCCTTGTCAAATACTTTTGATATGACTTTTTAAACTTACTGTAAAAGTCTATATAATGGGTTTTAAAATTTTATCCTTTAATTTTTTGACACCAAGGGTTTAAGTCGATGCAATCTCTGAAATTATAATGAGGAATAGTAGTGAAAAGAAGAGAGGCTTTTAAAAGACAATGATTTCAGGAGACAGGGTGCATCGGAGATAAATAAATAAGTCAAAATGTGAAGGCTTACTCTTGCATATTGTCCATATTGCACCAATACTTGCAATGTTTTGGTACCAAAATATTGCTCGTATATTTGTGCAATTTAAAGTGTGTTGGCGTTAACCTGATACTTTTTTGTTATAGAAAAGAAGAGATTATCCAGTATTGGGTGTCTAGAACTTTTATTCCTTTGTATTAAAAAATGACTTGAATAATATTAAATTTAAAAAATGTGTTATTTTGACAACTCTAGTTTTGATCAGTGTTAACATTGTTAGTTATCGGTTTAAAATACTTTATGTGAATTTCAGAGCGGAACTTGTACTTATCAGCAAAGATGTTGAAGCAGCAAAACAAACCTTGGTTCTCAGAGCTCCTACCGTTATCTGCAGTGAATACTGGATGTGAAAAGCCTAAACATGGTTTGTTTACATTCTTGCTCCCAATCGCCTACACATAAAAATATTACAGATTAAAGATCGGGATGACTTTGTACCACATGACCAGGAAGCCCACTGAGCTGTAGTAGAAAGTGTGTGAACAGGTCTTCTCTCTTGTCTTCACACTGTTTCACAACACTGACACCTGGAATGTTTCCTCTAATGAATAACATTTTCCTCCCTGTCCCTACATTCCTGCCACAGCTCTGTGTACAGGCGGGAGACGCCCCAGGGTGTCATTACTGTGACTCTTTCCTTCTGTGTATTTCTATGCCACGTGCTGCACTATAATCACACACAGGTAAACCAGCTGGTGTCAAACAACACCTGTACAAGTGGCTTTACATCAAGTCACACTCATACATCTCTGCCATGTTTTCTTTCATGCATTCCATAGAGAGGCACAAGGAAAACACTTACTCTTGTTTTGTCGAAAAGGCACAGTGTTTGGTCTGCTTAAAAGGACCTCACTAGGTTCCTTTTTTACAGCCCCCACCACAAGTTTAAAAAATGGTTGTTATGTAAACAAAAAAAACCCTACATTTATATATTACCTTAACTTTGTAAATGGAAAAAGAGACAACTCAGATTAAGCCATCCACCATCCAACCACCATCCTCTGCTTATCTGGAGCTGAGTCACAGTCAAAGCAGGCTGAGTAATTCTCCTTGGGAATTGCAAGGCATTCCTAGGACATAATCCCTTATGCATGCTCTAGGTCTACATGGGGTCCCCTCAAAATTGGATAAGCCTGGAAGACCTCCAAGGACTGGCCCCTTTTGAAGAGAGGAAACAGTGGCTGTACTCAGTGCTATGCCCTTCCCAAATGTCAGAGCTCCTTACTCCTATGCTTAAGGCTGAGCCCAGACACCTGTCCTTATTTCAGACCCTAGTGTCACTGTCCACCATCTCACCTTTCTGGTCACTACCAAAGGCTCATTTCTACACTTCGGCCAATTGAAGCGTTTCCTTTTAGCTTAGCATCACTGGCAGTGCAGACTGGTGTGAACTATTCCACACAACACAATTCTACAAAATCAGCAAGTTATAGTAGCAATTTGTGTACAGTGAATTGTGGCAGCTACTGTCCCGTATCCACTCAAAAATTAATGATAGAGCTACACTAGACCTGTGCCAGTTGTTCAGATCTTATTTTGACAATAACCTGTAAAAACCTATATAGTCTACTTTTTCCAAAAAGAAAATTCATATGATTGGTATGATATGGGAATCAATAAAGAATTGAACTGGTAAGAATAACTGATAATGGCATTGATATCAATAAAATATTATCAATTCCCATCCCTACTTAAAATAAAGCTCAAGCCCATTTACAATCTAAATGTGTTGTCCCAGAGAAAAATCTTGTCTCAGGCATGCAATGCTACTGCCCCTTGCTTCATAAACCCAGGAGACACATTTTGAAACAAAGTCAGGCAGGAAGTACATATGGAAAAGAAAATACAGACTACATATAAGGCATTAAAATGATTAGTAGGGCAAGCAGAGTCTGCTTTCCAGAGCTCTGACACCCTAAAGCTCTGTTCACCAAAGGCCCGCTTTACTCTGAGCTACCAAAGAATCATTAGTAATTTTCTTATATTTTGTTTGGTCAGTAACTATGATAGGATGGTATTAAAGGAATCGATTACAAATTACTTACCTGTAATGATTGCAGCCTGTCGAAAAAAAGCTGATAATTGGCTGTTAGGTGTTAGAAAATGATTTCAGTCTGGCTTCACTGCAGTACTTTAGCCAGTTCATTTTGAAAACAGGGTTCACAGTGCCTTTGAATGCATTTGAAAGCATTACAGAAACATCTTTTTACATTAATCTTGTTTCCTTTCAGTAGCTTTGGTTATCAGGAAGGAGGTCATACTAACAACTCACAAAACTGCAAGGAATGAAGGTACATTTTCTGAAGTAATCCCACCTTGGAAGACACTGCTGACCATTTATCTACCTGGTATTTTGCCCCTTTGACATCCTCTTCCCACTGTCAAAGTTTAAATCAGTTTAAGATAACACAAAAGTTTTTATTGCTACGCACTCATGGTTGTAGATAATACAAATTAACTCAGTAAGAAAGAAACTGATTTTAATGAAATCACAAACAAATCACTGAAATTAATAACATAATGGCATAAGTATGATACTTAAATAACTATCTTGGCTCCATGGATCTTTTCACTTTACAAGCCTCTGCTGGGTTCTTTCTTAAATCTTAACATCTTTAATTAAATTCTATCTAAAAAACATTTGAAGGTGATTAAAAGATGGAAAAACAAAACGTAATGCATGGATGCCACTCTGATGTTCTGCATGCTCGTCTGGGCAGGTGAAAATTAAACAAAGATATGTTTATGGTAGACCACACTGGGAGGAGATGAATCTTATCACATCCCAGATGTAGGATGACTATGTGCCTTAATGATTGCTTTACCTTATTATTTTAAACAGTCTTTGTTTCAGTGCAGTCTGGCTGACTTGAAAAACCATAGATAGAGATCTTTATGAACAGATCATTATATGAGTGACATTCCTTCATATGTGGTCTGTTTCAAAACACCCTCAGTCTGTGTTTAAATTAAACTACTGATGGATACGTGCCTTGACAGAGTCTCAGCAGGATGTCAACACAACTTGATGTTGTCTCTTATCAGGTAACTGTAGTGCATCGTGTAATATACATGATGAATAAAAAATTTGCGAAAACGTCAAGAGTAGAAATGAAAAAGCAAATAGATGTGAAGTCAAACAAATTGATAGTGCAGTGCAAATGTTAGGACTCACAGCAAGAATGTTCCTGGTCGTTTATATGTTCTGCCTGTGTCTTGGAAGGGTTTTCTCCAGGCACTTCAGCTTCCTCCCACAGTCCAAAGACATGCTTGTTAGGCTAATTGGCAACTTTAGATAGCCTTTCGGTGTGAATGTGACTGGTTGTTGTATGTCAGACCTGTGATTGACAGGTGAGCAGCCCATGGTGCACTCAAGCCTCAAAATAACCCTGAATGGGACAAGCAGTATAGATAATGGAGGGATGTAAGGGTGCTGAACTTTTACTAAGGATATTCCCAGGCCCCTCTTATTTGACTAAACACACATTGCAATCGCATTGAATCGACTAGTCTAAAATGGAGAAAATGCTCAGAAATCAGTCAAATTAATCACAGGGTCACTGTGTCAGTGCGTATATGCTGTGATACTGCTGTACAGATTAGAGTGAGCCTGAAGTTAGCAGCTAGCTCCACCAGCCTTTGTTCCTCTTTGAAATTCAATATTGAACTTAAATGGTTACTCTTCAATTTAGTTCAGTACTTATACATGAGTATGACTTGGACAGCCTACATAAAACTTGATTTCCATTTTCTAGTTCAAAACACTGCCATACCGTGTTATTCCTTTGACACACTTTGACACTAAACTTCTAATGTTTACATCTGGCAAAGTGCCATGGGGAAATCTCTGACAGAAAGGCTGCAGCCATTAACTATAGCTACAGCGACTGCCCGAATTTGATACCTGAATTTGTCCATTTAGCTGAAATAAAGATATAATGTCAAAGTAATAACCATTATTCAATTCTAAATTTCATCAGGTTTTATGGTTCATTTTCAATACATTTACCTTTTTAATGGCTGTATGTTTATATAACATACACTCTGATGACAGGTAGAACGACATGATGACTGTGGTGAAAAAGTTTGCAAACACATAATGATAAATAATGATATGACAATGTGATAATTTTAAACCTTTTTGTAAAACCTTGTGCATACTTGATAAGAAAACATTAAAGAGGAGACATTTTTTTTCACAATCAGTTACTTGAGGTTTGTGAATAAAAATCTGTACAAAAATGTAACTGTACAAATCAAATTGACCCATACCACAATGATTCATTTGTGCCTAAATCTGAACTAAATTCAACCTATGTGAGACACTTTATTTTTTCTAGTGTTCAACAGCACTTGTTCAGTTTCTGTGCATCTCCACTACAGATGCCACTACAGATGTTATTAACAAACCTCTGAAGTGGGCAGAGTTAGCTCTCAGCTGGGGTTTACTTGCGCTTTAAGTCTTTTTCTTTGTTCATCCTGATTCCTTTAACTTAAACTCTGACTTTTGGCCAGGACACTCTTGTAAATGAGATTCTTAACCTCAATGAGGTTTTCCTGGTTAAATAAATTTGAATAAAAGCGTGTTTTAAGGACGTCAGTTTCAGGTCTGAACCACATTAATTTATCATTATCAATACTGGGTTCAGCCGAAATGAAACTGGAACTACTGGCATATCTGATAATATCAGATACCCATAACATGCATCCCCGCATCGTTGATTTGTCTTCTCTTTGTTACAAGTTGCACGTGCCTGGTACTGATTTTGCAAGACAAGCAATGAGCAATGTGGTCTTGGCATGTGACTAATTACAGTGACTCTTAGGTGCCTCTTGAAGGGACAACTTCAGATTTCTGCAAGGGTGAACTAATTTTATAGGCCAACCTGAATGTCAACATCATGTGAAGACTGTTAGGCCACAAAGGACCCACACCACAATGTCACCACTACAAAGCTTCCAACCTTTAATTCCTGCCCTTACCTCTTCTGTGAAAGACTTTTTCTTAGTATGACTGGCAAATAGCAAAATTAGTCACAGTAGTTTTTGCATAGAACACACACCTGGAGAAATGCAGATTAGTAGATGAGTTTGGTGTGATGATGTTTAATGTCTTGGCATCTTAACAAACTTGAGCTTTACTTAGCCACTTGTTAGTCACCCTGTACTGTGAGATGTTTAAAAGCTTCTCAATACCCAAGTGGGACATTTCTAGACATAGAAAAAAATCTACTAAAAAGAAATATTCCTGTCAATAACACGTTTGCTGTAATTTAAAGAAATAGATTATCTTATCGTTTTGTGGTCTTTTTGTCTCATATGAGCTTTGACAGTGTTGGACACGACGCACAGATGAGCGTGTGTGTTAATGTGCGTTTGTGAGCGAGTGTGTCTCTCTGCTCTGTCTGCTGTCAGACAGCAAACAAGGCGCGTTTAACTGCAGCTATAACTTCACTTTTTGGCGCTACTCTATGGCGCTCATACAGAGTTTGTGTTGCTAAGTTTACCACTACAGTATGCAGACCCGTTGCGCTACTCATGTTAAGTTTCTGATTGATGATACGCACAGCCAACAGCTGATGGATGACATGGCGAAGCAGCGACTCAGAGTTACAAAGTCACAAATAGCAGCACTATGAGCATGTCTGCGCACATACACAAACTGAATAAACGCTGTGTTCTCCTCATGGAGAAGGCACAGGCTTTCACCTGCAGCATTTTATCAA
Organism: Cheilinus undulatus; assembly: GCF_018320785.1. NCBI lineage: Eukaryota > Metazoa > Chordata > Actinopteri > Labriformes > Labridae > Cheilinus > Cheilinus undulatus. Next base: position 12,316,801 of record NC_054875.1, on the reverse strand, counting down.
TTCACACAGTTATGGTGATTTATAGGCAGATCATGTGCGGCTCAAGTAGCGCACACGAGGGGTGTGGGAGGTTGGATACCTGATCAGCTCCGTTTCTTCATTTGCTCCCTCACCAACAGTTTGAAGTGTCCAGGGCATCTTTGTGATCTTTTATAACTTCCAGTTTGGTATTGTCTTCGGTAAGGAGAGGTGCTGCTCCAAGTGTCTGCACAACTTTGATCTCGCGAGATTGATTTTTCTGCGACAAGAAATCTCGTGCTGTTTTGATCTAGCGAGATCTCGTGGCACGAGATCGTGTCACACCCCTATAAAGCATTAATGCATATCTAGTTTTTAGGACTCATTTGTGCTGTACTCTATGTGACCAGAGAGTGAACCCATTGTGTAATGCCATACCTGTAAAGTGAGGTCAGGTCAAACTCAGATACAGTCAGATTGTATGTTTCTGTAATCTTGCAGGAGTTGTTTGAGCAGAGTGGTGTGACTACTGTCTGTGATTCCAGCTTTACACACACAAATATTAGAAATTATTGTAGAGTTTTCTAATTTTTTCTTATGTTTATTAAGGGAACCCGTTCCTTTTGCAGCTTTGTATCTGTGAAAACATACTCTATTTTCAGCATTACAGCTGCCTTGTTTTTTACGTTTAGTGAGGGTGTGTTTGATCTTTATCTACAGTCTACAGGTTTGCTTTGTAGCTCATTTATGTGCATTTCTTCACGAACACACTAAACATGCCTTTTTAATAAGAGTATACAACTGTCTCCTTTACTGGAATACATCTTCTTTACACTCACTATCATCTATGCAGTGGAATAATATTACACACTTTTTTTAGGTACATTTTCTGGCAGGTTTATCAGTAAAATGACTAGTGCCAACTAGGTATCGTTAATACTTCACTGGAATTCAGAAAATCTGCCTGTGTTAAACCTTTTACTGAAAGCTGAGCCAAGACATTGACATTATATGTTTACAAAAAGACTGGTAGAGCTGTGTTTTTTCTGGTCTAATACAAATTTTAAAAGTCTTTTGTATAAAAATATACTTAAATATTTAAGTTTTACTTCCTTCATAGCAAATCATGTACAGTAGACTGCTGTAGTACACAGCTGAGTTTTACAGCCATCAAACAGATTTATTGAAATGAGATACCATTGAATGTTACAAATGCTTTGCTTTGTTTTAAAAGGTTTTACCCCTCAACATATAGATCGTTATGCAATAGTAGCCACACTAACTGGGAAACCGGTTGTCCGTTATAACTTTCTTAAGGTTCAGTCATGGTCGTGATCATAATGAGGGTTTAAGAGCTCTCAGAGTCGCTTTAATGCAGACGTGCAGTTTTTTTAAGGGGATGTTTGGGATTCTATGTAAAACCATCCATGTCCTCTCCGCCTTGTCTGAACATGTTGCTGCCCTGATGTTTTCACAGGATCAACAGGATGAAAGAACCTCAGATATCACTGTCAACATCTTTCATCCTCAGTCACTCCACAGCTTGCTCATTAGGAAGCCTCTGCTTTTTTAAAATAGTGTCAATGATCTCAGATTCTTGGTGGTCAAATTAACAGACTTTCTGTTTCTGTCTTTGTCATTGCTGTTAATTGCTACCTCATTTCAAAGGTTTTCATCTTCTGTCATTGCCACTCCTCCCTCCTCTGAGAGCTGCAGTCATAGTAGGAGTAGTAGTAGATTTATTTTACATTTACCTCAATATAGATTAGAGGTGCATCAGTTGTGATAATCATGACTATTTCCAATACCAGCGTTAGAAACAAAGATTTAGCCAGGTAGCAATACTGATACCAGTGTTTGTCACACATTTACAATTCTTGGTTAGTAGGCCAGCAATGTATATAAAGTCACTATTTGCCTATGAGGGAGACACTCACTTGTATGCCATTCCTGTAAATGCACTAATCAAGGTGAGATTACTAATAATAAAAACAAAGCTTCATGTGTCATTACTTTCATTTTTTTCTGCAGCTTCTCACTGCCAGTATCATCCTGTACCCCTGCAGTTTAGGATGATGGTTATGATACATTACCTCAGCAAAATACATGCAGTTCACATGCTGTGATTACAGTAATTCAAGTGAAACATTTTGAAAGGCATGTGCTCCTGTGCATCTTTCTACAACATTGTTGAGTCCTGTTGAAAGAGCAAAAACAAAAAAATAAATTTACAGAAAGAGCGAGGGTGGGATGGTCATCTCTACTGCCTAAGTACAGTTTCATTCTGTGGGAAACACCACTAATGCTGATGATTTTATTATTTCTTTTGGTGTAAGTCTCCCACGGAGTTCTATCATGTTTGACCATATAAACAGATAAGAGTTTGTCCAACAGGTCAAGTTGTGCCACATAATTTGCTGATCCTCTGAAGCCTGTCTACAGAGTTAATGTCCACTTGATGTTTCACTGACGCATCGCTGCACCTCTAATATGGTTTTATGTTCATTTTATCCAGTGATTTGTCTGTGACAGAACACCAGTTTGGTGCATGAGGCAGCTATAGAGTAGGGGAATCAGGGAGGGGAATCAGGGATTTGAATGAGGATGGAGGCAGAGAGTTGCTAACTTGAGTGGAGGGAAGGATGGCAAGGAGGGTTGTTAGTGATGGCTGGGAAGATTAGAAGATGGTTTAGTTTGCTTGAAGTTAAACAAGAAAAATAGTAACTCCAAAATGGAGCTAACTATCATGGGTTTCCTTTGGAGAAATTTTTTTGAATGGGGAGGCAGAACTGCTATGTCTGGTAGGAAGCTAAAACTGATATCATCAATTTATGACATTTAACCATTCTTTTTTTTTAGTGAATGCACTCGCATCATCTTAATATCAATGTCGCATCATCCAAATTCCTGAGCTCTAGATACCAGCCATTACTTACTGTAGGCCAGGGGGCGACTTTAAATGATGCATTATTTCTTATGAAGTTTTGTTAGATGCTACCCACATCCAGATTTCCCTTATAATATGTAGAATTGATTTCAAATTGTGCAAGGCTCTTTGGTTGTAGGCTGCTGCATTATTTTGTTTTCATTTTTTAAAATCCTATTTATTTCATTTTCTTTACTTATTACTATTCAGTACTTATTGGTCTAAGCTCGACCACAGCTTCCTGCATGTGCAAAACTGATGGTATTTGTAAACCATAATGATCATGTTATGAAGTGCAGGCCTACTGACCAAGCTCAGTGTTGTCTTTTTTTACTGTGTTATTGAAATTTTGGATTCGAATAAAGTTAAAAGTCTGTCAACTTGGTATTTTTCACTCCCATAGAATATCAACCATTAAAGGTCTTATCATTACTAAAATGTATTTTCAGAGGGGAAGTCTAAACTTTGCACACCTAAAGCATTTACATTGAATAGTGGTATAAAGATTTTTATAAATGCATTCAAAGGCCATGTCTTTGCCTACTTCCAGCTCTCAGTGTGCTGGGACAGGAACTCCCATCAGGCCCTCACGGCTGCACAGAAGGAAGCTGTTACCCTGCGACAGGAAATCTTCTGATTGGACGGGCTGTCAACCTATCCGCCAGCTCTACATGTGGCCTACATGGACCGGAGCATTATTGCATTGTCAGCCATCTGCAGGTGAGAGCATGTTTAAATATACAAAGTTTAATCATAATACAAATTTCAGCTTTAGATGCAAAGGAAAAAGCTTTGGTATTTATAGTATCACCATAAAATTCTGAGTCATTGATAATGATTGGTTGCAGGTTTTGATTTATTCATCAATAATTAGCCCACCTGTGGCAGTTATCATAATCAACTGGACTCTCCCACCTGCCTGGTCTGTTTCTCAGCACCCTGCCACACCTCCTTTACAATACACGACACCCTGTAATCAATGCAAAGGAAAACGGGATGGTTTGTTTGTTCTGTCTTTTGCGCAATCATTCACCTTTATCCTTCTGTCTCCACTCTTCCATCATTTTATTGTTCATCTCTCTGTTTGTTTGTCCCTCTGTTCCCATGAGCGTAAGCCCCCAACCCCTGCCTAGCCTTTCCATACCAGGCCCCAGATGTAGACACAAGTCTGCCACACCTTAGTCACACAAAACCTCCCTCCATTCCTTTTTTTCTTGTCCCTGAATCCCTTTGGACTGTACTTTTTGCATATTCTTATACAAGTAATTTTCTCTATGAATATTTGTTCTTAGTTTCCATGTTGTTGTTGTTGTTCTCAAAAAAGTCATTGTAAGGTTGTCGATGCATCACAACATCTCTACTAGTGAGAGATTTCTTTACTGGAAAATTTTTGGAGCTCTTGTCTCTGAATTCAGGACTTTATCAAATCAATAGGGTTTTCTGTGTTCACAGTACACTTGATGAGAGCGCTAATTGGTAGAATTAAAAAATCTCCGCAGGTTTCTGTCACAATCCGTGCCGACTCTAGTCACACAGTGGGAACACTCAGATCGTGCACGAGCATCGGATTGTACAGTGTGAGCACACAGCTCATACGCACGATGGTCTTGCGTCGTTAACGATTCAGTAACACAGTGTGAGATGACATTCTGCCACGACCGTCGTAAGGCTGGCTTGAAATCGCACAGTGTATACCCGGCTTTAAAAAACTCATAGACAGCTCAGTCAAAGTCATCTGCACAATGTGATATTAAACATTTACCTTTAACTGTTAACTTGTTTCCTTTACTAAGATCCATAACAAGTTCCTTTTCCATGGTTAAGCTCATGTTAGATTTTCGATCTACCAATTAAAGCAGGCCCCTATCAAAACAGGAAGTGAGTTACCTTTAGTTTAGGTCAGCATTGAATTGTAAAATATGTATTATGTACTTTACATACTAAGGTAAAGTTATTTAGTAGCTGTGGGTTATTTTAGGTGCTGCAGTTTGTATCTTTTATAAGCTTCCTGCAGAGTGAACTCATGGCTAAATGAAGCCTGCCATTTTTGGGCAATGTGAGATAAATAATATTTACAGCCATTCTTGATCCATTAAAAACATATGGAATATTACGTCACATTCCTAGGTCCTGTTTGATAATCATTTTTGATCAGTATTCCTCAGATAACCCCTGAGTGAGTGAGGAAAAGAGAATGCATTTGCAACATTGCACATTGTCTACTGTAGGTATTTTCATATATTTTTCATATATATATTTTCGTATTACATATAGTCTTGTGAACCTACACGTGATTCCATGACAGCTGAAAAGTATTACACGGAGAGAGTAATTAATAATTCCTAAAAAATTAAAATGTTGGCCCTTTCCTGAAAGCATGAATCCACAAACATGGATATAGCTGTAGATAAAGGTAATATCTTGTTTCACTCTTTCTTCATGCTTGTGTGATGCAAGACCACAAGGAAGTCCAGTCTTTCTTCAGCACAGTGTGTAGCTATCATGTTTCTGTTTTTTTTTTTGTTTTTTTTTTTTTTGTTTTTGACAATTGACACAAATCCTTACATGCTGATGATCATGTTGACAGTCACCTCTGCTGCACCCGCTTACTACATCTGTTTCTGTAAACCTACATGTGTTCCTGTGCTCCTGTTGCCTCAGGGCAGGGAAATCCAATCATGTCAGCTTCCAGGTTAAAAAGACTGACACTCTCTGATTGGTGAGAGGCTGTCTACGGAAAGGGGCAGGATACGATGACAACTTGTTGCACCATAAATCCAGGTGCAGACAGTTGCCGGTATGTTAGAAGCTTCTTTAGAGACCCACAACATTTGTCACTCTACTTTTAAATGCCCATGAGTTCATCAATCATGTGTGTTTGACAAAAGGTTCTCTAAGGTTGTGTTTTGTTCCTCATGAGATCAGATTTCAGTTTCTGTGCACCAGGAGCAGAGTCAACTGAGTTCAAAAACCTGCTAAAGGAGGCCAGGTTTGGCCCTGAGACCCACCTGACGGAGTTGAACTGAAAGCGTAACGTTATACAAGTTTCCATTGAGGAAGAAGAGAAAGACTAAAGAAAAGGTTTGAAGGTAATGGGCAGCTGATGAAGACATTAGCATCAGTGCAGCTGTAGCAGTATAATGCAACAGAACTGGACTACATTTTATTTTCAAAGGAAAAGCACCGTGCTGAAAGCTTACATCAATACAACATTTTCGTTTACACAACTGCTGCTCACTGGATATTTTCCCTTCTTCTTCTTTTTTTTTAAGATTTATTTTTGGCATTTTTGTGCCTTTATTTGATAGAGGAGGATAGTGGATAGAATCGGAAACAGGGACGAGAGCGGGACGAGACATGCGGTAAAGGGCCTCAGGCTAGATTCGGGCCTGGGCCGTCTGCGTACATGGGGTGCGCCTTGACCACTTGGCCACCTGCACCCCTCCCTTCTTCTGACCATTCTCTGTAAACTCTAGAGATGGTTGTGCATGAAAATCCCAGTAGATCAGCAGTTTCTGAAATACTCACACCAGCCCATCTGGCACAAACAGCCATTCCATGTTCAAAGTCACTGAAATTCCCTTTTCTTCCCCATTCTGATGCTCAGTTTGAAATTTAGTTTGTTTTCTCGACAACATCAACATGCGTAAATGCACTGAGTTGCTGCCATGTGATTGGCTGATTAGCTATTTGTGTTAACAAGCTATTGAATAGGTTTACCTAATTAAGTGGCCGGTGAGTGTATATTGTGAAACAGTCTATCAGGCATGTGAGGTTGTTAGATGGAAGAGGGGAGGACAAGGATGTTAAAGACAAATGAATTGTTTCATTGTTTTAATGTTCTTTGACTTCTAACGACCATTTCTGTTTCACAAGGTTACATTCTGGCCAGTAAAAATGCATTCTTGCCACCAGATTCAGAGTTTTTGTGGTCATGGTAGCATTGCACCAAATCATTACTATTTGCAATAGAATGGTGTGAAAATAACTACTGATTTAAGTACAAATGGAAGGAAAATCTCAAATTTAGAGTTGTTAGCGAGGTGTTATCTGAATAATACTGCTCAGGGAAGGGGGTTTCTTTTTGGAGCCTCCATCGTAGTGTGACAAAGAACTGTTTTCAAATCAACATCAGGCTTACATCAGTGCATTGTTGGAGCAGAAAGCTTTATAGCCGAGCTCACCAGGCTTGACTAATGGGAGATAAATAAGAGCTTAAAGGAGGGAGGGACGGTCCTAAAGCCACACAAGTTCAGACCAAAACCAACTCGAGCTTACAGTGTGCCTGAAAGAGAAGAGGAAGCAATGTGACTTTTTAAAATCATATGGACATCAAAACACCTTGTTGCATTTTCCAGTTATTAGATGAATTTTCTCCAGGTGTCAAAGAAGTGTTACCTGCTGCTGTACCTTTTTCTGTTACTTTTCTTTTACTGCTGTCTCAAGGTGCCGTTCTAGAAGTTAATTTTGCAAGATGATGTGAAAAAGTCCCTAAAATATGCACACAGGTGAGAAGAAAGTACATTATTTGACAAATCTGACAATGCCACAGCCCAATTTTAACTTTTTGCAGTGATCTCAAACAAGGCTTGGCCAGGAGTGACTTTCCTATTTTAATAATAAAAGGTTTTGTTGTTGCTATGAAGCCAGGAATCGTATCATAAAGTTCAAACAGGCTCCCCTGATGGCATAGTGTAGTAGAATTAATGGCCTACTGTGTAGAAAGAATCAACCATTCCAGCAGCCAGGGTGTGAGATAAGGATTTGGGTAGATTTCTGCTGGGATTAGGGTGGGTGGGTGAAGTAAGCAAGCTTTTTTAATACAACCACTTACTTAAAAGTACAAATGGATGTGTTTACGTGTCTTCTTGTGGTCCTTTACCCATAGACACCCACACACCTTCACGCTTTAAACATCCCTTTTCAATCTCGCTAACAGCCATGTTGTTGTTAGCAGCTTAATCACCCTTGACAACAACCTAATTAAGAAACGCTGCCCTGGAATCTACTGTTCATTTGTGCCAACTCACCCTCATCTGACTGTTCAGCCCCTCTCTCCATGCTCCCCTTTTAATGGCCCCCTACTCTCAAATGTACCCCCTTTTTACCCTTACTTTACTCTACATCAGCCCTCTTCTTTGTCTGGCACCTTTGCTGTTACCTCTTCATTACATACCCACTTCTCCCACCTGCACATTTCTTTCTCCAACCACCCTTTTCAACATTTTTCTAACATCACATTCATTCATTCAAGCACTTGCTGTTGGGCTTAGTCCCCACATTCATGTATCATTCCCATGCCCTCTGACTTCAGCCTCTCCCTTCTCTTCTTCTCTCCTTCCGCATCAGTGTCAGCTTTTTATCTGTGCTTTACTCAGTTTACATGCTCAGTTAATCTCAATGTACGGTTTTAGCTTGATAAGACCATAATTGGATTGCTGTCTTTGTTGAAGGATAAAAGCATTTAGGGGAAATTGATTTATTGACAGAAGCATACTTTTGGACCTACAGATTGGGCTTCTTGTCCGTCCAAAAATGCGTTTATCTAGATCTAGATACAGGATTTTCAAATTTTGTCGATATCTAACATGCCAATATTAAAGAATTTGTTTAAGCCTGCAGATATCGATACCAGTAGTTTGGACCTAAATCTTCACTTCTTAAAACAAACTGTAAAGTTTAGGGAATGAAGATCAACACAGAAGACGTCAGCTGACATACAGTGCCATGAAAAAGTATTTGCCCCCTCTCTGATTCCTGATGTTTTTACATATTTTTCACTTTTAAATGTTTTGGATCAGAACACAAACGCTTGCCTCACATTTGCCAAGAAACACCTTGATGATCCTCATGACTTTTGGAGAAATATTCTGTGGACTGATGAGACAAGAGTTAAACTTTTTGGAAGGTGTGTGGCCTGATACATCTAAAAGCGTAAAAATAACACAGCATTTGACAAAAAGAACATCATGCCAACAGTCAAACATGGTGGTGGCAGTGTGATGGTCTGGGGCTGCTTTGCTGCTTCAGGACCTGGATCACTTGCTGTGATTAATGGAACAGTGAATTCTGCTGTCTACCAGAAAATTCTGAAGGCGAACATCCAACCATCAATTCGTTCCCTCAAGCTCAAGCGCTCTTGGGTTATGCAATAGGACAACAACCATAACCAGCAAGTCCACCCCTGAATGGCTGAAACAAGAGCAAAATTAAGGTTTTGGAGTGGCCAAATCAAAATATGGACTTAATTCCAGTTGAGATGCTGTGGTGTGACCTTAGTTTATGCTGGAAAACCCTCCAATATGGCTGAGTTCAAACAATTCTGAGAAGAAGAGTGGACCAAAATTCCTCCACAGCGACAAGACAGACTGATCACCAGTTACCACAAACGCTTGATTTTAGTTATTACTGCCAAAGGTGGCACAACCAGTTATTAGGTTCAGGGGCAATTACTTTTTCATATAGGGCCAGATAGGTTTGGATTTTTTCCCCCCTTTAGAAGTTAGATAAAAATTGGTTTGATGACCTGAAACATTTAAGTGTGATAAATATCCAAAGAACTCAGGAATCAGAAAGGGGACAAATACTTTTTCACTGCACTTTTTCACTAACACTTCTTAATCTTAGTTAATAAATCTTGGTAAGCACCAAATATTTTTCAGTGTGTAGATGCAGGGAAACTTTTGTACCCTGCCTATCCTCTTGGCTTGGTGAGTGGTTTTGCAGTTTTGTTTGTTTATTTTGTTGCATATTTATTTTATTCCACTTTGAACGACTGTAGTCAACCACGGTACTCTTTATCTGTGGTAAATTGATTTTTCTTTAGGCTCTTAAAATGATGTTATGTAGTTACTCTGAATATACTGAGTGGAAGTGATCCACAAATCTGTCAAAACTATAAAACCCATCTCACTCATGCAAATGCATCCATAGCTATGATTCTGTCATTATTCATGGAATTGTTGAGCTGGAATTATCATGATAAGAAAAAATGTTGACATTTTAATATGACTTTTAAACAAGGTTTTGATGTGTATATTTGCTCTGTATTGTTGTTTAATGGGACAACACAAATAGAAAACACATACAGTATTTGTGAAAAGCAAGTTATTTGCAGATCATAGTTTTAGACCTCTATTTGTGTCCAAACAAACTCCCATGTCTGTTCCCCTCTGGCTTTTGTTCTGTTCACACTGATGTTGGCACATGGAGGCACATTCCCCACATCATTTCAGTTTGAAAAAATTAAAGCACTAATCTGAGGAAACAGCTCCATAAGAGGCCTGACTGACCCTGTAAAACAAGTACTGAACACAGACTGAATAAAGCAATGTCTTATTGATTAATTCATGGTACAGCGAAACAAATCTAAGAATGGCTCATTTTAAAAACTGCTGAAAAAGTTTTGGCTCTCTTATTACGATATCTCAAGTTCTATAGTTTCTCTTCATCATAAATAATGAAAAATGACAACTTGAAACAGTAAAGTTTCTGTCTCTTTTTTTTTTTTTTTGTGGATAGGAGTCTGACAAGTGTTTCGAGTGTAACTCCCAGCATGACTACGACTTTTATCGTCACAGAAACAGCCACCGCATCCAGAACGTTATCTACCTCATGGACAGGAACGGAGAAAACACCTGGTGGCAGTCTGTGAATGGTATGTGTGTGTGTTGTGTTTTTACTTTAGAAACACTTCACAAAAACAGGGTCTCTGCTATTATCGCTATCACTATCTCTGTATTTCACTAAATATGTGCAGGTTTAAAAATAACAAAAATTACAAAATGTCTAGAAAAATAGTGATAACATAGATTGAAAAACCTATGTTTTTAAAGGAAAAAACTATAACCATATTGTTTATTTTGATACAGTTTATGTTGTTGACCTGAGGAAAAAAAGGTGCCAGGTGAGGGGGAGGGGCCAAGGGAGGTCTCAGATGAATGCATATCCAAACAATTTTGAGAAAGAGAAAAACACGATCAAATTAACAGATGAGATAGGTGCAAACAGCAACAAGAATGCAAACAGCCACAGCACTCTTAGGAATAGACAACACAAAAAGTGGGTGACATTGGTTTCCTCACTCCTCCCCCGGTTCAATCCATTATTACACAACGTTGCCAACATAATTGTGCAACTTTGCCAGTACTGACTCTTTTTGGTTAAAAATATTACTTAGAGTGTAAGTGAACCCCTAGCTCAGAGCTAACTCCGTCCACTTCAAGATTTAAAAAAAAATGCACAGAAAGTGAGCAGTTTGGTGCTGAGAGTAGGGAGGGGAAAAGGATGTTTTTTTTTTTTTTTTTTTTTTTTTAGGATGAGGTTTTCCAGATGAAGAGGAAGTGACAGTGATTCTCCTTGCCAGAAAGTGACACAGAGTCCCGCAGCACTGCTGCCTCAGAGCAATCTTTAGAGGTGGAGGAATTTTCCCCTGCAGAGTCCCATGAAGCAGGCTGTGGAGTGGTGACGGACTGTGGTGGTCCTGAGCTCTACCTTTTAGGGCCGTTTGCTCCAGCACCAGCGTAACTAAAGAGCTCTTGGAGCCAAAGCAGTGAGAGGCGGTGACATTCTACCTTTTAGCTATATAGAGTTTGTGACGTAGTAACCTACAGATAGTAGGTTTCTACATCACATAAGCATCGTCTTCTCAGAAAAAAATGCAGATTTTTATCAGTAAGATGCAAATGTCGGAAATAACACCATCATTGATGTGTTTTATCATAGTTCAGTCAGATACCTCAGTGTTCAGCTGAAAATAAAATGTTGACGTTTTCACTACTTCTTTAAGATAATGAAGTTTTTGTACTTTTACCATGGTGATTTAGGTAATCAAGGTTTTATTTTTTGAAGCGCATAGTAATGTAAAAAATTTTGAAAACCTCAATAACTGAAAATGCTGCAAATGTTTTTGTACATTCAAACAGCATGTAGGTGTTTGTCTGCAATTTTTGGCAATCCAAATTAAAAAAATACCCACTTTTGTGTGTCTAGTAGTTCTGTTTTTTTTTTGTTTTGTTTTGTTTTGTTTTTTTTTGCCATGATATCAGACAGCTATCACTTTAGTCAGATATTTACTTGTACTGAGAGCATCATTTGTTATGTTTTTTGAGAAAATAGATTCGGATATTCATCCTGTGTCACCATTGAACTGAAACATACCGATATCTGATTGTTGTTCTGTATCATGTAGCCCAAAATGGGATTATAGTTAGATTAAAAAGGGGAATGAAAAAAACAGAACCTTCATAATACAGCCTACAGTAAATTTAAGTACTAAAATAGGTCTAAAGTCCTGCTATATATTTTAAGTACAAACAAAAATGCAAAAGAGACCCCAGAGCCAAAACATAAGGAATCTAGGAGAGGAGACTGTGCTGTCATGTTGTTGAATGACGGTTATTTCCTCCACAGGACAGGAGAATGTCAGCATCAGACTGAACCTAGAGGCCGAATTCCACTTCACACATCTCATCATGAAGTTCAAGGTATGCACGCTGCCGGGGCTCATGTGTTTGTTTTTGTTTGTGGATTTCCTGTTTGAGAAGGTTTCTATACTGTGTATGCTTGAACATGTCAGGTTGCATATTTGTGCAAGTGTGTGTTTGTTGTGTAAACTCAGGATGTCTGATGGCTGCATTTAAACAGATTTAATCCAAATGTACACTGATAGTAGTAAAACTGACAGCAAAATAAACAAATGGTTCAAATCAAAGACTGTATAAGAAGTGGATGTACTGGAAGCCTGTCGGTTTTTAATGTGAGTCCAATACAGGGATGCTAAACACTCTGCCAGCTCCCCTTCTAAACACTCCCCCACTGCTCTCAAATGCACACTCTTTTAACTCTCATTCTGTCAGCCTTCTTCTTTGCTGTTTTAAGACCCCTCTTCACTGCGTACTCACCAATCTCAGCTGCTCATTCTTTCTTCTTTGTTTCTAACATATTTATCCATGCACTTGTTCTTGGCCTTGGTCTCCATGTTCATCTATCGTTCCCATGCCCTCTGACTTCAGCCTCTCTTGTCTACTTTTTGTCTGCCTTATTAGTGTCATTTTTAACAATTCTTGTCTCAGTACCTTTACATGCACAGTTATTCAGATCCACTGTGATAGCCTGATTAGATCATAACTGAACAACGTCATACATAGTGTGGAATCCTTCCTACACTCCACCATAGAGCAAAAAGATCAAAATTGAAAAAAAGAAACAAATTTGCCACTTCTTAGCAGAGCAACTTAAAATGACTGAATTCTCCTTCTCAGACTTTCCGACCTGCAGCTATGATCATCGAGCGTTCAGCTGATTTTGGCCGCACATGGCGCCCCTATCGTTACTTTGCCTCAAACTGTACTAGAAGCTTCCCAGGAATCCCAGCTAATGGCCTGAGACACAACAATGACGTTATCTGTGAGGAGCGCTACTCTGACATCGAACCCTCTACCAATGGAGAGGTGAGGATATTATTAAAGCAGTTACAGAGTAAAGAGTAAAAATTCTACTTTGATATACTGTACCTCACATTTTACTGTAAAACCAATCCACTTCATGTTTTAATAAATAGCATACATCACAGTTTCCATTATTGCTTGTTAAGATTAAATAGCTAAAGATTGCTTAGGAGTTTGAGGTGGCCAATGTGATTTCAGGGGGGACCTGGTTGGCCATGGCTACAACTGGATCTGCCCCTGGTCTAGAACAGCGCTTTGTTAAGCAGAGAAAAACACTGATGGGTCACCTTCACATTCAGATAAAAAGAAGAACAAATTGCATGGTTTTGAATATGCCAACCATCTCCATATGGTCCTTTAAAAAAAGATATCAGTTTTATTTTGTTGAAATGTTTGTTTACTGAACAGCAGCACTGCCAAGTGTCAAAACTCAGAACTACAATAAAGTCAAGCACAAGCTACAGTTTTTATGGCCCCCATAATTCATATGGTCAGAATGTGCTGAGGGCTATCAAAAATAGCCAACTGTAGTTTTGTACACTTCTGATTTAAGACTACTACACACTGCAAACAGCCTTATCACAGAAGCTAGAAAGTGGTTATGACTACAGGAAAATTTGGAATACCTGGCCTATCTGCTGCTCATGGCATCTGGCTCTGGATAAGCAGAAACATGCTGCATCATCTCCTTTGGATATCTCTTAGCTCTTAAAATGAGAGTTTCAGTCCAGCAGTGTGGACTCTTGAAATGACAAAAAATCTCATATAGAGAAAGCTTATTTTGGAGTATAAATACACTCAATATCTTGGGTTGAAAAACAGCATTAAACAGAAGACTTGACCTCCTGAAAATATGAATAATTGTTTTAAAATCTTTTTTTACAGCTTATAGCTGCCTGTGTAAGTCAGTTCATTTTAAACTGTGTGCTTCTTATGCTATCTGGATGACATGTATCAGTGCAAAATGTGATGTCGCTACTCTGTATTCTCTTTTTTTCTGTATTCAAGGTCATTTATAAAGTTTTGGATCCAGCAATTCATGTAAAGGACCCTTACAGCTTTGACATTCAAGGTCAGTGAAAGCTCTTTGTGCTGACTATAAACCTACTGCGCTGTCACAGTAGCATAAAAGCATACTTCAGATAAAACTTATGTATGTATATAAATATATCTATATTTTTGATTCCCTTACCTTTCATTAAACTCTGTTTTTGTGTATGAGGAAAAATGAATTTATCAGAGGTTTCCTTTCCTCCTTTCAAGTTTTTATAACTTGTAACCTGCTTTATAGAAGTATGTACAACTGTGCTTTCAAAGACAAAAGGCTATATTACGGCATATTTGAAGCTTCAGGATTGTAATTGCAGATTATTTAAAAATTGAGCTGTTCATTGTTCCAACAGAGCTGCTGCGTATAACCAACCTGCGCATCAACTTCACCAAGTTGAACACTTTGGGGGATGACCTCCTGGACCGACGCTTTGACGTCCTGCAGAAATACTACTATGCTATATATGAGCTGGTGGTCCGAGGGAGCTGCTTCTGTTATGGACACGCCTCAGAGTGCGCACCGGTGCCAGGGGTTGACGCCCGGGAGAGTGGCATGGTGAGCTGCAGGAGTACCTTCTTTTTCCCTGTCGTCAGTTGTCATCAACCCAGTGGCTCTGCTACTGAAATTAAAATTAAAAAAAGGAACTTCAGTGATTGACACCTTCTTGTATTGTGTTTGTCCAGATCCATGGTCGCTGTGTGTGCAAACATAACACCGAAGGTCTGAACTGTGAACGCTGCAAAGATTTCCACAATGACCTGCCATGGAGACCAGCAGAGGCAGAAAACCCACACACCTGCAGAGGTGGGAATGCACACACTTGCATACCATAGATTCTTACATGGAGCCAGTGTATCACGACATTGTATAACATTAGTATGAATTTACAAATGCAGATAAATGTCAATCACTGGTTAGTTTTTTACTGCTTCCTGTTACTATGTATAGAGTTGCTTTGATATCTTGAAAATGTTTAAACATTGATATTTTTTATGCAACAGGGTCTGTTCTTACTTTGGATATTCTGTTATGCTGTTTAATGTCATTTAAACTGTTTTACCTTTTACTCTTTAAATAACTTTGGTCAACCCAGGGTGTTGTAAATGTGCTTTATAAATAAAGTTGAATTGATTCTTCTCTGCAGATTAAAATGTAGTATTTTTTAAGTGAGCTGCAAATTATATTTCAGATAATTTTTCAGCTGTTAGAAAGTTAAACTGTCATCCTTTATAGTCAAAGATGTGTTTATGTGTGCAAATGAATGAATTGTTTTGATTTAATTCTTCTCTCATTTCCACAGAGTGTAACTGTAACGGCCACTCAAACCAGTGTCATTTTGACATGGCCGTGTATTTGGCCACGGGTAACACCAGCGGAGGAGTATGCGTTGACTGTTTGCACAACACAATGGGACGCAACTGTGAGATGTGCAAACCTTTCTACTATCAAGACCCTCTGAGAGATGTCAGGGACCCACGGGTTTGTGTTGGTGAGTTATTTTATGTTTTAAACAAAATGTTTGCAGCCTTGATGTAAGATTGTCCAATGCAGAGGTGCAATAAATGGTATCTAAATTCTGTTCAGTTGTAGGTGTAAAAATCTTTTTTTTTTCCCCAACATTTAAAAACAGTGGCTCTCAATTGTTGTGGAAAGGCACACTCGTCCTCTCTTGTCTAGAAGCAAGTATAGGTGTGCTGTGGAAATTTGTAAGACCATACACCCTTACTACAATCATACAACAACTTAAGATGCTCTAACATGTTTTGAAGAGGTGATTTTGTCTGGATATGGATGTGGTATTCCTTGAGAGTTTGGCCTGATTTTCAGTGTGCTTTGGACAAAAAAATGAAAACCACTAATTGAAAGCATGTAGACTGGTGGGTAAAGATAATTAGAATTTCCCCTGATTTTCTTTTTATGTGAACTAATAATAAAGGATGTTCTTGTTTCATATCTTTGATACAGAACTTTCCTTCACTGTGAAACTCCAATCGAAGCAAGTATATTTGTCTAATTCCTTGTCAGTCATATCCTAATACACTTATTTTAACTCATATTCAAGTTGAGATAAAATTGTATTTGAAGATATCAAACACTGGAGCGCAGGTGGCCTAGTGGTCAGGTCGGCCCAGGTTCAAGTCTGGCCTGCGGCTTTTTCACCACATGTCATTCCCCTCTCTCTTATCTCTGTTTCCGGCTCTATCCACTGCCCTATCTCTCAAGTACTGCAAAAAAGCCCTAAAATCATCTTAAAAAAGAAATTAAACACAAGAATGAGGCATAAATTGCTTGTCATAAGAAAATATCTACCAATGGGGTGAGCAAATTTTACTTAGTGTTTTGAAATGAGTTGTGCAGTCTTACTCTTAAGTCCATTTTATTTCTTGACGATCAAGTAACAAATTTTGCTCACTCCATTGGCAACTTTTTTTACTAAGTAGTAACGATCCAGTGCTGCATGATGGTACAGTGATGAGCACTGTTGCCTCACAGTCAGAAGGTTCCTGGTTTGAAAGTGTGGACTTTGCATGTTTTCCCTAGGCATGTATGGACTCTTGTTTCAGGTACTCCCATCTTTCTTCCACAGTCCAAACAATGTTTACTAAGTTAATTGATAACTCTAAATTGTCCATAGATGCCTTGTTGTTGTCTGTGAGATCATGTGCAGCTACCTTGTGGCCTTGCATGAGATAAGTGGTATAGATAATGAATCACAAGCATTTCAAGGTATATATCTTGTGTTTTACATCTTGATATATGAATTTTATCCTGATTTGTTTGGCCAGTGTGGCTTGAAATAAGTGTGATGAGATGTTTTTTAACAAGAAATTGCAGTATAATAACAGGCAGGTTAAGATAATGCCTGAAATCCTTGAAACTTGAATCTTTGCCACAGTGTTTCACAGTGTTTAATTTTTAAGGTCACAAGTGGTTAAAGTTAACTAAAAATAAACCTAAACCTTATACATTTCTGTATTCACACTAAGTTGAACAACTATCATTGTTCAGGGAGATTAAGAAGTGGTATCCATTACATGGGTTTTTTTATAGTTTATGACAAAACTGTCAATTAACGCATTAACACTCAATATAAAACTCTCAAGAGATGTTTAGGTCACTCTTCTCTTTTCGCTATTATGCCTACTGTTGCCCTTCTGTTTTTGCCTCTCATTCTCCTCCTGCTCATTTTCTCCATCTGTCCTTTCAGCCTGTGATTGTGATCCGGTCGGATCGTTGGAGGGAGGAGTGTGTGACAGTCACACCGACCTGGACATGGGCATGATCTCAGGACAGTGCCGCTGCAAAGCAAACGTCAAAGGCACACGCTGCGATGACTGCAAGGAGGGATATTATGGACTGAGCCAGAACGACCCACTGGGTTGTCAGCGTATGTTTGTGTTTGTTTGTCTGTCATATAAAAGACTCACTGGTTGAACTGGGATAAAAGCTGATGTCTCATGTTTGGAAGAAACAAGATATATAATCTTTATTTAAGATCTGTAAATAGAACACCAGTCACTGTTTAATTCTCGGTGTGTTTTGTGTCTCCATAAGCCTGCAACTGTGACCCTCGAGGCATCATCATGATGGGAGCTCCATGTGATCAGATCAGTGGGGACTGCTCGTGCAAAAGATATGTCACTGGTCGTTACTGTAACCAGTGTTTGGTAAGAAACAAATGTTGTTCTTCAGAAGCTAAATGTTTGTTTGGATTAAAAAAGCCTGATTTTTAATATAGGGTACTGTCACTAAAGTAAGTATTTTTTAAGAGGAAAATAAAATGGTAAGGTTATTCTATCATTTAGATGTTGCTCTGCTGATTGGGTTTTTGTTATGTTCGTCATCATTTTTCATGGATATGTACATGTAGGGGTTACCTGGGCCCCTACAGCAGTAGAAAAAGTCAACATCATGGGTAACACCCTGAAGATCTGTTTTCTTTTCCCTTACTCCACCCTAAAGTTGTGGACTTTGATACTTTTTCAACTTAATTTTCCCATGCCCCTGGTAGTATGCAAGGACATCTAGAGCACAGCTGAGGTTGAACTAAAAGTTCTGCACAGCACTGGATCTGTGATCATTTTATAACCTTTTCAGCAACTCGAAGATTTTATTTCAGCCAACAATTAATCTGATCTGTTTGACATTGTCTCAATTTCAAGTTAGGGCTTAGTTTTGTTTTCAAGATTTTCTTTCATCAGGGAGGGTTTAACAATAAGACATATTGTATAGTATATCAAGTGTTATGTAAAGTGGTGGTTTGAACCCAGTATACGGAAATGAAGGAGCGGTTTTAACAGGTTTATTGTGCAGGTAAAGGTGCTGGGGTAAAGGGGAATCCACAGGTCCAGGGAGAGTGAGGGCAACGAGGGAGAGTGCTGAAGCTGGGCTGCTGTGAGGCGGTGAGTGAGGCACTGGAAGGGAAGGAGGAGACACGTTAGTAACAATCCACAATAAATAGAGCACTGGAAATATTCTCAAAAAATACTTGTGAGAGTGTGTGAGCCTGGAGCTGGAGTTTACCACAGGAGAGTGTAGACAAAACTCAGGCGCTGAGGAGAGCTGCAGCAGGTCTAAAGTAGGGAGTGTTGATTAACAACTCGCTGCAGGTGTGGATCTTCTCCTCAGCACCAAGGGGGGAGGAGGAAGGCCTCAGGGAGAAGTGAAGTTAGCAGCCAGCACAACAGATTCAGGAAACCAGAAACTGGAAGTAATCACAATAAATGTCACAAGTAGAAAGTAAAACACCACATCAAGGACAACAAAGTAACAGAAGCAAAAAAAACATGTTAAAACTGGTTTGCTATTTTTTTTTCTTTCTAGCCTGAATACTGGGGGCTTAGTAACGACCTTGCTGGCTGTAGACCATGTGACTGTGACTTTGGCGGAGCTTTCAACAACAGGTAAGGATGTTTTAAATGTTACTCATTTTTTTTATTCCAACATAAGCCTTGGAGAATAAATAATTAAATTTAAAGTTTTTCTTTAGAAAAATTGTTTATCCAGACAGCTGGGAAACAATCTGTTTTGGAGTGAAGACAACTACGAGCAAGACAGACAGTAGAAAAGGTAAAGGTGTGTTAAATATTGCTACTAATGCTTGTTTCTGTCTGTTTCTTCAGATGCATGATGGAGAATGGCCAGTGTGACTGCAGGAGGCATTTGATTGGACGACAGTGTTCAGAGGTGCAGCCTGGGTATTTCTGTGCTCCTCTGGATTACTACAAATACGAGGCAGAAGATGCCACTGGACACTCCCCTAGTGACCCTGCACTGCCAGTGAGTATGCTAGCATGACTGAATAAAGTTACCCTTTTCAAACTAAAGCCACTTTTTTCAGACTAATAACAGACTCTTAGTGCTTTAGTGGCAGTATTTGTGTGAGGTTGAGATCATAAAGCACTAGAGTAGCAGGTAAATTACTTTAACATAATTTTTAAAGCTTATTAAATTAGATGTGAAGGAAATCAAAACCATCCAGCCTTTAAATGAAGACCAGTTCCCTTTTTAGAGTGAACTAATTCTGTTTCACCTTATTCTGCTTGGTGTCTGGACTTGGAGATAAAAGTTATACTATGCTGCTTCCTATGTGGCTGCATCCTACATTTTGGTGTAATGCTCCCACTGTGTCAAAACTTTCTCTCACGTTTGACAAAAAAAACAGATGACAGTTTGTCCAACTTCCTCTGCCCAGTAAAATCTCACTTAATATGTGGCATAGATGGCCTAGCAGTTCGGTTGTGCCCCATGTACACGGGCAACCTTGGTTCAAATCGTGGGGCTCTTTTTCCAAGTCATTCCCCACTCTCTCTTTCCAACTCTATTCACTGACCTTCTCTATCAGTTAAAGAATGAAAATCCTGAGAATAAATCTTTGAAAAAAATAATTTAATTCTGCAGTTTGTAAGATGATCTAGAGTTCATTAATAAATTGTTATGACACAACCAATAAACACTGGCTGCCCACATCTGTTCATACTGTATGTTTTGCCTATGGCAGCTGATTATCAACAGGGCTGATTTTGGCTGATGTGAATATTAAACTGATGCATCAGTTCACCCCAAATTTGACCCATGTCCAGTCTGTTAGCATGGAGGGGGCTGGCTTTATAACCTATACTGCAGCCAGTCTCTAGTGAAGCATAACATGTTTTAATCCCTCTTTTGTCATCCAGCATGCATCTCTCTTCTGCTCTCTTTTTATTTCAAGCTAAGCTAAAGGTCACTGTGCTCCACCATTGTATTTAGTAAACAGGAGAGTGTATACAGGTAGGGGAGAGTGGGGTAAAACTAGCAGATTTTTACTTATGCTATCCTCAAGGTTGGGAAAAATGAGACAGAAGAACAATGAAAACATGATTTTTTATTAAAGGCAAAAATACCCTAATTTACTAATAGGTGAAGACATCTCTGTAAGTGTAGCAATAAATATGATTTATTTGTTAAGCATATTGACATTAAAGATGTTCATAGGTGAATAATTTCAAATCTGGTTCATAAATTTCTCCCTTTATAACTTTGAACTTTAATGCCTAATGATGTTGGCTCAACTTACCCCATAGCCGTTTGTTCACTTTTGTCCATAGCTACCATTTTGGAGAATAATGCCTAGCTTAGCAATTTAGCCTTTTTTTAAACAAAGTGATTCTCATGGTTTTATATTTTAGTAAACCACCAACATGTATTATTTATTTTCTAAGACCTGGATAGATTTACTTTGTTTTTAAAGTCATTATTCCCAACATGTAAAACAATGTATTTTCACAAGCAAAATGCATTTTTGGGTAAAAACAGTAAGATAGAAATGACAGACACTTCCTGATTTTATGGTCACATGACAAAACCTATGCATAGTTGTGTAGAGGTTACTGTTCATAGGTTTTAAGCCAGTGGGTCAACTTACCCGCTGACTTATCTTACCCCATTCTCCCCTTTTTAAAAGAAACAAAGGAGCTTGTGTTGAATGATGTCATTAAGCATTGCAGAACAGTTGGCAATGACAAAGTGCACTTTAATTGCCAAAATGTTTCATACTAAACAAGTGGAGGCAAATTTATCTGAACTCATCAGTGCAGTCTATCTTTAGTTCCCTTTTGCTTTGAAGCCTCACTGTTAAACCTGTTACAACAGGGGGGCAGCAGCTGTGACTCATCTCTCTCAATTATCACTCTCATCCTACCCTACATCATCTTCAATAATCCCTCCATCACTACTTACCTGCTCTAGCTCATATTCTTTACCATCTCTGTGTGCCCCCACCCTGTACCCACCCACCTCAGTCCCCCTTTTTTCAAGACCCTCAGACCCTCAGCCCCCTCCATTTCCCCATCCAGCCCTTTAGGCAAGTTGAGACAGTCCGCTCTTACAGCATTTCTTCTGCAGAAATGTGGTGGAAAAAGGAATGCTTGACTCCAGGATGTTATGAGAAAAAAGACACCAGTGCAAAACACCCGCGAAAGAGGAGATATGTCTTTGACAAGCAAAGGTGTTTTTTTAGCAGATGAACATGACTTTAGCTGATGAAACATGCTGAAGAAAAGAAAGCAGAAGAATATTTGCAGGATGCTGTAAAAGCTGCAGTACTGTGCAGAAGTCGGACTCCACAGCTGAAGTGACCCATGAAAACAGCAGACAGTAGCACAGATACCAACCTGTCACAACTAATTACTGTCGCGTAGTACACAGAGAAAAACACACTCTCAGCTTCACATTCTTTGTTTCTCACAGTCACGCTCTGCAATTTGAGCACAGCATGGCTCTCTCTACTCTGTCTTGTCATTTTCATTTTTCAAATGAGAAAGCTGTACAAAATGAACCCCCTGCAGGTTTGATCAAGTGTTGTTGTAAAAGTTGTCCCTTGGATGTAAAGGGAAGGAAAGCTCACAAAACTTTGCTAACAAAGCACCCAACTGTGTCAATCAGTGCTAACCTTGCCATGAACTGAAGGTGTGTAACATTCTCATCGTCAACCCTCTTGTCAGAAAATGGTTTGGGTCTTTTCTTGGCACTTGATACCAAAGAATATGACTACATGTTTGCTTTGGTTGTTGTAGTCTGGTGCTGATGGAGTTTTTTGTTTTAGTAATGAAAATAATGTCAACCTAACAATGAGTCTTCAATGAGTAGGATAAGCCCAAGTAAAGATTGAGATTTACTATTAGCAAAGGTCACCATCAATCTGGATTGTGCTCTATTTTACATAGAAAGATTGTAAACTTGCTTAAGTTGGCAAACTTTTAGCAAAAATAGTTATGAACAAAGAAAATTGGGCTCATTTGAACCAGAGGAGCATCATGAATCTCAAGGCCTTGTGTGCTTCTTGTACATGAGATAAACCTTATCCATGTGCCAATCCAGACAGGCATCATCTATGTTCTCATCCCTGATTTTTATCTAAAGTACAAGAAATGATCTTTTTAGCCCTCTAACTGCCACGCACATTTACAACACTTCAGATATGTTTGCTTGATATCTGGCTTTGCTATGACTTGACATGTATCCTCTATCAGCACAGTAAGAATTCAGATTTTTTTTTATCATCATGGGGCTGAGCATGTTAGTTCTCCTCTCACTTAGCAAAACTGTCCAATTCTATGTGAAGTTGATCCTTTTCCTTTTTTCTCTCAGGGCAAAGTCCGTCCTCAGGCAGAGACTGACTGTGTGGAGCACCTCAACAACCAGCTGAGGAGACACCGGCGTCACCGCCGCATCACAAACTCACAGCAGCACCGTGCAGCTCTAAGACGCATACGCCAACTTCAACAAACAGTAAGATCATCCCTGTGAATGATGACTTTATTCATGTTTGAACAGACCTACAGAAAACATATTTCAGCACATATGAACACCTAAGACAAATTCAGCATATTTTAGTTTTGGCTCTCACCTCAGCCATGTTTACTGACAGTATAGAATAGAAGTACCAAAACTTGTTGTCTTTTTACTCATAGTAGGTTATTGTCGGTTTGATAACTAACTGTTGTATAACTGGGAACATTGAAGACTTAAGAAAATAAACGTATTTTATGGATGCTTAAGACAACAATGATGCTAAATATGAATAAGAAGTCAATAAAACACGACACAAAAGAATCTAAAACAAGCAATAATAGAAGATGTCAAGATGTCAAAGCTCAGCTTGCAGCCAGTTGAAACAAGTAGGTCTTTTAAAGCAAGGAATTGGAGTTTTCAATAGACTGAGCAGTTTTAATGTTTTTAGGTAAACTGTTCCACAGTCTTGGAGCAGCTACCACAAACGCTCTGTCACTTCAGGCTTTAAGCCTGCACCCAGAAACCTCTAAGAGCATCTTATGTGATCGCAGTGCTCAGACTGGAGCAAGATGCCTCAACAACTCAGACAAGTACTGTGGGGCTAGCCCATGCAGTGTTTTGAAAACCAGTAAAAGAATCTTCAACTGGATCCTGAAGCTGACAGGAAGCCAGTGGAGGGAAGCTAAAACTGGCGTGATAGGATCACGCCGTCTCCTCCTTGTCAAAAGACGTGTCGCTGCATATTGGACCATTTGCAGATGCTTAAGTGAGGACTGATCAATACCAATATACAATACATTACTATAGAAGTTATAAGCATGTGAATAACCCTTTCAGACTCCCTCAAGGGGAGATAGGGCTTTACCTTCCTTCAGAGTCACAGCTGGAAGAAACCACTAAGAGGCTTGAATTTTTAGAATATACCGCACTCACTTTTTATAAAATTATCTGGGCAGTCTTCAAGACTTTAAGGGATGAAAGATGTCCTATAAACATGAAAAATAATCAGATACACATTTCTTCGTATTACTGAACCTTCCCAGAGTTTTCTTAGGACCACTTTGGATTAGACCCCAGGCTAAGGACCACCAAGGTGGATAAACCCATCACTGACCAAGGTTATCCAGGGGGAGGTTCCATTTAACGGCCAGAGAAACTGAGTTAACTGAGAATCAGTATCTTAGACCAAAGAGGAAGTATAGTGTAGAATAGTGCAGAGTAGTAACTAAAATTGATTCAGTTTTTCTTCTTCCTGTCTTTATATTAAACAGCATGATTTGTCTCAGATATCAAAAAACTTCTAAAAGGGTTTCAGAGATTTATGGTCATGTGCTGTGTGCACTACTTGGCAGTTTGAAGCTACTTAAAGTAATTAAACAAGAGGATGTCAAGTTAATTACATCATTTTCAACAAGTTAAGCTGAAAGGCGAGTTGTGAATTCATAGGAATGTAGGAACATTTGGAGTCCAGTATTTTTAATCAGAGCACTGAAAATAGGTCAAAGGAAAGTTTTAGACCCGCAAGATCTGCATCACTGTTAAGGCCATGACTGTGATCACGTTGGAATGACATCATCTGCACTTAAAGACTTACAAAGCATTTGTTCTGCTGGCAAAGTAAGTGATCCGTTTTTCTTTTTTTTTTTAAAGATTTATTTTTGGCCTTTATTAGATAGGACAGTGGATAGAGTCAGAAACAGGGAAGAGAGCGGGGAGAGACATGCAGGAGATGGTGCCACGTGCCGGATTCGCACCCAGGTCGCCTGCGTACATGGCGCACGCCTTAGCCACTCAACTACCGGCACGCCCCAGTGATCAGTTTTTTTAAAAGCATTAAATTGTATTGAAAGAAGTACAAAATTTAAATTGCATTTACTGCACATAAAACTTTGGACATCTTTGTAATATCTGCATAATACTAATATGTAAGTAGTTAAAGTATATCAGTAGCAGAGACAGATAGATGAAGATGAACAGATATTATTCGTCCATGTATTTTGTGAACACACATACTTCATCCCTGCCCTGTATTAGTCAGTTTGGCTACCCTAGTCAAAATAGACCTGACATGCCTCCTAAAATAATGCATTTTAGGGTTACACAATGTTGGCTTTTTGCCAATGTCTGATAATCCCAATATTTACAAATTTATTTTCATCGATACCGCTATCTAAATGTAGCTCAGACCTAAAACGCCAATCCTTAAAACACACAATGTTAAATCTGAGGATGAACAAAGTAACACATTTGTCCTTAAAACACACCTTAAAGTGTAAGGAATGAGGATGAACAAAGGAAAAGACTTCAGCTAACGTAGGTCTGTTGGTTCAGCCTAAAACTCTTCAAAATTAATTGTTTGTATGGCAGTATTTGCAGCTGATATAGGTAGATTTTTTGTGGGCAAAATATTGGTGGTAAATATTGGCAGAAATGTTCACATCTGCTATCGAGGATTCTGTTCTTAAGCTAATATCGCCAATACTAATATCATACAGCTAATATTGTGCATCCCTAATGCATGTCTTGTTTAGGGATTTACATGTATTGAGCTAAGGATATGCAGCTCAGCAGGCTTAATGTTATTTAATCAGCATCATAATTTTATCAGCTTTAAAATGAGTAGACTCCATTTGGTTTACAGTCCCTTACCACCTCTAAGAAAGCACTTAATATTCAGCTCTTTCATGAACATCTGCACATTTAACGATCTTGATCCTACTGATGATGTTAATGATTATTATAATGATGATCTTGAGGATGGTATTAATGCTGATTAGAATATTTATGATGATTATGATGATGACGGTGAAGCTGATGATGATGATCATTTAAAAAAAAAAATCTATTTTAAACAGTGTGTGAATACCTCAATGCACTGCCTGTCAACACTTGTGTCTATTTAAAGGTACAGTGTGTAGAATTTGGCTGCATTTCGCCGAACAGAAACAGTGTAAATGGGATATAATGTTTATATATTTATGTGAAGTATGTTGAAATAAGTGCACAATGATCCCCTTTAAACTTTTGTTTTCTTTTTACAAAATTAGAAAAAAGCTTTTTAAATTTACATTACCGCGGGTCGCCCTCACGGGGGCTGACATAATGAACCGCCATGCTGTCTACGGCAATGTTTTGGGGACAGAAAGAGCGAAACGCAATTTTTAAATACAAACCTGCCCGCCGGTCCTGAAAGCTACCTGGAAGGCAGGTGGAGAATAAGACAGACCCATAATCTATAAAAGTAATGGTTACAAAAATGAATGAATAAACCCTCACCTCATTACTGCTGTAAATGATGTCCGGCTCACGATCCTTTTTGGTCTTCACAGGCTCTCGTCACTTAGTGATGTGATGTTTTGGTAACAGATCGGCTCATTCTAAAATCTGAATGCTAGATGTCGCTAAAATTCCAAATTCTACACAATGCACCTTAAAGATCAGACTAAATTCTGTTTTTACTGATGTTGCTTCGGACAAAGAATCTGCCAAATGAATCTATGGAACTATAGTAAACAGATACTTCTTTTACCAGCAAGCCAAAAGAAAAACTGACTGGGACTCAAGCACACCATCAGCTTCTGCAGCAGCAATTCCAGATCAGATACTGGAGATAAGCATGATTAAGATTATGTTTAGCAGCGCGACCTCCCATCAAAGCTGTTTTACTGGGCTATTCATGTCATCCTGTAGAAAGGTGAAACCAGGCCAGTGATTGAAAATAAGGTGTCCTAATTATTACTCTTACTCTGTCTTCCTCAGCCGGATGTGAGGACTGTTTACAGAGAACACTCTCCCAGCCACATGGTGTCATGGACAGGACCTGGTTTTGCACGAGTCAAGGATGGAGCTGGCCTGGTGTTTACTATTGACAATGTCCCCTACGCCATGGAGTACAACATCATGATCCGCTATGAGCCTGAGGTGAGTGACTGTGAACGCCAAGATAATAAAAATCTTTTCACTTAAATTTCTGAATGCTTTTTGACCTTAGCTTTTGTTTGTGTCTGTAGTCCACAGAGGACTGGGAAGCTATAGTTAGCATCACATCAGTAATGCTACCTTCTAGCCTCCGCTGTGGAAACCTCCTCCCAACAGAACAGCTCTACACTGTGACTCTGCCACACAGAAACAGGTACAAACAACCTTAAAATTTACAAGTTTGTTTTTGTGTTTATTTTCATTTGTATAAAGGGGGCGAGGGCATTTGTATCTAGCATGCTTGTTCTAGTCCCTAAAGGATTTGCTTAAGTATTCCAGGTGTTGATTTGGATTGTGTTGTTTTATAGCTCAGGAAGTATTGCATTGTTGAGCTGTTGTCACTTAAACATGCCCCAGCTTGTATGAGGCCTGTGTTTGTATTCTTATGTCACTGTACCCTGGGGTGTTTTCTTCACTGTTGATTTACTGATAGGATGGCAAACATGCCAGAGAGCCTTTGTAAGATTCAGGTACTGTGATATGAAGGAACAAAGCAGCATTATTTGGTGAAGTTAAGAGGGGATAAGAGCAGAGAGAGGTAAATATCCAACCTAAACAGACCTAAGTTTAGTTATACATCTTTACATGCTCATTATTGAGTTAATGGTGTATCATCCATGTCAATAACTGAGAGACTTTAACATTAAAAGTTCTACTCAAACATTAAGCCAAGTTTTAATCTCAAGGTGAAAGTCACCAAATTGGTGACATCTTTTAAGCCTTTTTCCATGCTTACATACAATTTGTATGCCACATATTAGAAAATAGATTTTGAAGAAGCTCTTATAAAACTATATCAAAGAAACACATAACACAGACAACCCATTAAGATAAGATTAAGTGTAAATTATCTCTTTCAAGTGTACTAGGATAGATCATGCAACATCAAGTTAAAAACATGGAAAGACTGACTCAGTAGGACTGGTTAGTTTCAGCCTGATGAAAAGCCTTTTAAGAGACTGAATTCATCTGGAACTAAGAGGTCAGACCCTGCCCGGATCTGGCTGTCTCAGCGGACCGTGGCTTGACTCCCGTTTTCTTCTGTGGTTGGGTTTTCAGCCAAAACCAATTAGCAAAGTGAGCCCCAAACACAGACAGAGGGGCGGAAGACAAACACGAGTTAAGAGTGTATGAGGGAGCCCCTGGTGAACAGTAATTTTTCAGACACTAGCAACACATCCCCCTTGGAAGTAGGAGATATAACTACCTGAAATAAGTTTATTTATAATAGAATAGCCTTTTGTTCAATCTTAAATGATACATGTGAAGCTACAGAATAGTGCCAGTGTTTTTGACTTGTTGCTGTGACCTCATCTCCAACATTTTAAATGAGTTTGCACTTTCTGAATTATCATTTGTTTTAAATTGTTGCTATAATCTTTACCTTTATTTTGTATTATCTTTTATGGCGTGTGCTGCTAACCTCTTGGCCAGGTCACTCTTCTGAAAGAGAGCTTAATCTCTATGGGTTTTCATCTGGTTAAATAAAGGTTAAATGAATAAATGATAAAAGATAAATGGATGATAATTAAAAAAGAAAAGGTTAGAAATAGTGCTGCACGATTTAGGAGTAATGTGGGATTGTGATTGTACTGGACAGCACTGCCATTGTGGTATAGTACATAAATGATATCATGAGTCTACTTGGTTGCTTATCAAGGACAATGCAGAGAATAATGAGAGTCTAAAGTGTGTATATCTCATCTTAAAACATACAAATGTTAAGTAGAATGAAAAATAAAAGTAGTACTGCTACCACAGTTATAGTTTATATTTCCAAAAAATAAACATTTTGTCCTTTTTTGAGGTGCAATAGTGGCACTATTATAAAGTTAAAGGTTTTTCTGCCATCATTTTTAAACCTTTCAAATACATTTTCTTAATATAAAACTGAAGCCTATTACACGATAATGCAATGACAAAGCGACTGCGATTGTGTTAGCTTCTAGATTAATTGTGCAGCACTGGTTAAAATAAAGTAAGCTGCAAAAACAAAACCCAAATTAAAGGCTCTGATATTATTAAATGTATGTCTCTCTGTGTTGTGTCCAGGCAAAATACATTGCCTCTTGTGCTTATGCAACACTTTTTCCATTTGGATTTGGATTGTATTCTTTAAACTTTTGTATTTATTTTTTTTGTATAAGTGCATATGGTATTTGCCTATGTATATAGCTTTATTTGGGGGAATGAGGGACTAGTGGTTCAGTCTGCGTACCCTGTACAGAGACTGTTGTCCTCAAAGTGGGCAGGATTTAAGTCAAACCTGAGGCTCTTAAACTGCATATCAATACCCAATCTCTCTCCCAAGTTTTAGACTCTGTCCAGTGCCCTGTTGGAAAAGAGACCAAAAAATAAATCTTAATGAATAAAGAAAAGATTAAAAAAGGAGTCTGAATTTTTTTTCTGAATTTTATTATATGCATTTATTTATTTAAATGTTTTTATGAATATCATGTTTTTCAGGTACATCCAGATGCCCAGGCCATTCTGCTTTGAGCCCAGTAATCGTTACATAGTTTCGATCAGGTTCCAGCGCCACGGAGTCTCACACAGACATCTCACAGCCTTCATTCTTGTTGACTCGGTGAGCTCAGACTCTCTGTAACCTCCCTCATTTTTTGCTTTTAAGTCTGTTAAAGAGTTTAAGTAGTCCTAAAACTGAAATCATTGTTTCTGTAATAAGTAGGCAGCTTTGTGTATGGTTCCATTGGAGCATCTCTGACCTAAAAGGTGATCACATGTGGATGCTATATGTTTTTACACACTGTGAGGCTTCCCCCTGGTGGCAGATGCATGCAACTGAATCAAATCTGTCCAAAATTATGCTTTACACTTTTTGTAGGAAAAAAGAATAATGATCTATGTTACACCTTTAAATAATTTCATATTTTAGTTTATTTTTTCACTTATTGTTTTCAAAGCAGTGTTTCATTTTTAATTGTCATTCATACTGATTCTGTTGCTAAGGCAGGGCAGTTATCTGTAATAATAACCAAAAATAAAACGGCCTTTTCAAATCTGTTTTTGTCATCCTATAGCTGGTTCTCATCCCTCATTACACCGAGCTTCCTGGTTTCCAAGGAAATAATCCAGAGGCAGAGCGGCGACGAGAGGAGATGATTCGCTACATGTGTTTGGATTCTTTCATGATCACACCGATGCCTGCTCTGGCTGAGATGTGTGCTAAACTCATCTGCAGTATTTCTGCAATCATTCATGACGGGGCTTTACGTAAGTCGACACAAAAATGCCAAAAAATAGGATTATATTTAGATGGATAAATGTAACTTTATGATTTCTTCTATCTGTGTGTTGTTTCCAGCCTGTCAGTGCGACCCTCAGGGCTCCCTCAGTGGTGAATGTGATAAGGTTGGAGGTCAGTGTCACTGTAAACCCAATGTAATGGGTCAACGCTGTGACCAGTGTGCTCCTGGAACCTATGGCTTTGGAGTCAATGGCTGTACATGTGAGTTGGATGATGATCAACAAAGTCTGTCAAAAAATGAGATTTTACCCATCACCTTAGAGACTGTTCATGTAATTTAGGATGGTGTAACTAAAACTAAATGAAAAATAAAAACAAGAGTTTGAGTTTAAGAATTTGAAATTAAATAAAAATCTTTTACCACAACTAAAAGACAGAGACCTCCAAAATAATCTCCCTGTCAATGTAATTGATGTAAAGTGATACATTTAAGTGAAGCTCAGTCTTCTTAATCACTGACTCACACACTGAGGTGATGTCTCTTAAAATGAGAATATCACTAGAATATTTATTGAATTAGGTTAATGTACCACACTACCAGTCCTGCGAGCCCATAAGCAAGAGATGGCAGGAGTGAGAAAATCTATGCAGATAAACAAATCATGCGTGGGCATAAAAGTGGAGAGGAGCAAGTGCAGAGCAAGTTCTGTGTTTATCCTGAAATGTTGAAAACAAGTTGAAAACACTTTGAACACCTACACTTAATTTCTCATTCAAACTGTGATTTAAATAATGATCCATTAAATCCTCTCCCCTCCAGCATGTGACTGTCACCCCGAGGGTTCTTTGAGCCACCAGTGTGACTCCATCACTGGTCAGTGTCAGTGCAGACAGGGAGCTACCGGGCGCCAATGCTCAGACTGCCAACCAGGCCAGTGGGGCTTCCCCAGCTGCAGCCCCTGTCAGTGTAACGGCCACGCTGACCTCTGTGACCCCCGCACCGGGGAGTGTCGAGACTGCAGGGACTACACAGCAGGACACCTCTGTGAACGGTTAGGACTGCTCTGCGTCAGACTACCTCTGTGTCTCTGATTATATGACTGATGGTAAATGTCATCCTTGTTTGTCCTAGCTGTGTAGACGGTTTCTTTGGAAACCCAGTGCTTGGCTTAGGGGAGCACTGTCGGCCCTGTCCCTGCCCCAGTTACCCTGGCTCGGATCACTTTAATGGGCACTCCTGTCAGGCTGACCACACATCCAACCAGATCATCTGCACCTGCAAACCAGGCTATGCAGGTAAGCTATCACTTTACACTCACGTACAGCTCAGTCTCTTTTTGATGTATTGATCATATTCTCTCTCGTCTTCTTTAGAGCCTCGCTGTGACCGCTGTGCACCTGGTTATTATGGCAACCCAGAGCAACCTGGTGGTCAATGCCTTCCCTGCCAGTGCAACGGTAACATTGATACACAGGACCCTGAGGCATGTGACCCCAGGACAGGACAATGCCTCAAGTGCTTGTACCATACAGATGGGCAATCCTGTGCACACTGTCAACAAGGTTACTACGGCAACGCTTTGGCCCATGACTGCAGGCGTGAGTAATGATGACAGATATAAAGTTATTTGATAGCTATAAATTAATCTATATGTATGTAAGTGCTGTGAAACCTAGAACAACAAAGCAAAACCTTATTTTCCCCTCCCTTTGTATTAGTAATATGTTTCTCTCTTTAGGCTGTACCTGTGTGACAGCTGGCACCATAAGGTCTGCTTGCAGTGATGGTCAGTGTTACTGTGACAGAGAGACTGGAGCCTGCCCCTGCAGAGAGAATGTAGCTGGCCATAACTGCGACCAATGTGCCCCCAACCACTGGAACTACGGTCAGGACAGAGGCTGTGAGCCATGCAGTTGTGACCCACAACATGCTCTGGGAACTCACTGCAACATGGTGAGGAAACACGGCCTTAATTACCCTGTTGATATTACCATCTGACTTAAAGCCCAATTTACTATGCCGTTTAAGCTGTGATACTGATGCTCCTTTGATGTTTTGTCTTCACTGTAATTATTGCCTACTGGGTTGACACAAAGAAATTTTTTTAATAAGTCTATGTGCTTGCTACTCTGTGACTGCATATGTAATTTCATTCTTATGCTGAGGTGTTTCAAGCTGCTACTGAAACTCGTTCACAATAAAGGCACTCAAGTAAACAAACACGACAGACTTTTATTAACTAATTTACTAATTCATCAATTAACTTCGTTTTAGACATGCCAACAGAGTGACTCTGCAAAGTGAGAACTCTCCTTTCATTCTGCTGTTATTACAGACCTCAAACTTAGAGAGGAGAGAACACACCTTTTCCCTTTTCACTGCGCTTCAGATTTATCACACAGACACAAACAGGTGATGTTTTGCTTATCTGACTGCTCTTTTGTGCTGGAGCTAAATACACTGCTGACTGCACTCAGACTGAGCTGTTGTCTGTTGCTAGCAGCGGCATAGCTCATGCCTTGTAAGTGCAATACAAAAATGGGTTAAAATGGGTTAAAACCAGTGATGATGGTGTTGCAAAAATTCATTGATTGTACTGATACCAGTTTACCACAAACCACTACTCCCTGGTATGTAAGCTGCAAAGGGGGGAAAAAAATTCTCTTGCTTGGTGGATTTCATTTCTTTTAGCAAAGTCCACAACATGTAGTTTTTGTGCAGCTGTGTCGCTCTTTTACTACATGTATTTTACTACATGCATGTACTACTAGTGCTAGTACTAGTGTTTGTTCATTTACCAGTTATAATATGGTAGTTACACTTTTAACCTGCAGTGATGGGACAGAATCACAGTGCCTAAGTTGCTCAGCCCTTCTCCGCCCACCACCTGTTGTCCTTTCTGCACTGTTCTCAGGCAAACCAGTGCTCCACACTCAATACAACCTGTTATCTTTGCAGCTATGTCCTAATGAGGGGCAAAGCAGTTAAAAAGTGGCGCTAGCCCCCACTGTTGTGAGGCAACATGAAGTCCAAGCATGAAGTCCTGATATATTTTTTATTTTTGATTAATCTGTCACTATCTTGCACAGTTCACAGGACAGTGTCACTGTCGTCCAGGGTTTGGAGGGAGACAGTGCAATGAGTGTGAGCAGTTCCACTGGGGTGACCCAAGGGTGCAGTGTCAAGGTAAAAAACATGAACAAACACATCTGAAAAATGCCCTTGATAAACTAAATGGTGAATTGGTTTTGTAACCGTTTAAATTTTTAAAAGCAGTTATGAGTTAGATGGTTTAATATTTGCAGTTACAAACCAGTTGTTTAATGTAAGGCTCCAAAAACACCACAAACATTACATGACACAATGAGAATATCCAGCATTTTTAATTACAGAATATTTAAACCTGACATATGTGACCACACGAGGCGACTTTAGTGTTAGTGTGACAGCTGTATCTGCAAGCTGTGCTCAGTTTTGCACTTTGAGGACCAAAACCAGCCTCTTTCAAACACCTCTTCTCTCTCCAATCCTTCCTTGTAGAGTGTAACTGTCATCCCCTGGGCGCAGAGATGGCCCAGTGTGACAGAGTAACGGGAGCATGTGAGTGCAGAGAAGGAGCAGCAGGGAAACACTGTGATGAATGTGCTCGAGGCTTCACTGGCACTTTCCCTAGCTGTGTCCAGTGCCACCCATGCTTCCAGCTGTGGGACGATGCGATATGCCAGCTTAAAAGGGACCTGGACCACATCCAGTATGTCATTGAGAAGATTCTGGAGAATGGTGTCACACCGGGAGTTGGGGACAAACGCATTGCAGAGCTGGAGAAGAAGCTGAAGCAGGTGAAAGACCTGATCAGTACTGAGGAGAGGGACAGGATCTACCAGCTGATTGGACAGAGCATTGATGACCTCAGGTGATGATGCCACACAATGTTTTTGATGATAACTTTGCTCAACTAGTATAATTTCTAGATCATAGTTAGTAACATACATTGATCCACGTGTTTCAGAGCTGAGATTGCCCTGACTGACGGGCGTCTTATGAGTGTTGCTCGAGAGCTGAACACAACATCAGCAGAAGAAGAGGCACTGAGACACACATTGACTGATTTAGAGAGACAACTGAGAGACATCAACACAACTGTGGCTGAAAAACAACAACTGGTGGAAAACTACCTCACCTCTGGATTCTCAGGTAAGATACTCAAGCTTAGATTTTCTTAAGAATTGCAAAAGCATGAATTTGAAATGTGCAATGTGTAGAAGCCTTAAAAATGTTGGAAGTAGTAAAATGTTTATCCAAATGTAATGGTCTCTTTAGAAACATTTTGTCCAGGCAAAATGCCTTGCCCTGCTTCAGACATAGTGCTTTGTGCATTTGTTTGTTTTCATTTGCTTACATTTTTTTGTCTCATTAAATATGTGGATAAGTTTTCAAATGTAGACCAAAATGGTGTATTAACCTTATTCCTTTCCAACTCTGAGACTAAACTTAATCAAGACCCTCACATGGAATTGTAAAATCTCAGAGTGTTTTTTTAATGGCTTTTTTAAGTATATGAATCCTTCTTCTAACCTGAGCTTTGTGCCTGGCCAGGTCCTAATATTTTCTCATTGCATAAAAGGGAAGAAAAGTTCAGGCTCTGATGGCCTTGTGCTTTACATTCTTCTCATGCTTCTTTACAGATCAGTATGAGAAAGTAAAGGGGTATTACCGAAAGTCATTGGAGGCTCAGCAGAAATGTAACGCCTCGGTGTATGGACCTACCAGTCCTGTGGAACAGTCCAAAGAGACCCGCGCTGCCACTAAAAATCTACTGGATGCCAGTAAAGACAAGTTCCTCCGAGCTCTAGCTGCTCAAAATAAATCCTTGAATGAGCTGCAACACAAAACCCATGACCTTGATAAGAGAGTCCATCACCTCAGCAACAAGGTAGGCAGTGTTACAGGCTTCACTGATTTGTCTTTATATTTTTTTGTCCATGTGATTACTGAATGGGTCTAAATGTGATGGCTATAGTATGAATGATGCATTATAAACACTAGAAAATATTTAACAATATTTAAGTCACCAAGGGAAATGGCAAATTGTGGTATCTGCCAACAAAAATATGATGAATAACAAGCATTCTCCCCCTTTTAAGATATGCCGCCTCCATTGACTTAACTGGATTATCTTCACATTAAACTGATAATAGCTTGAGTAAATAGCAGTGAAACTGGTTGTGAAACATTTTTCTTTGTTGTACAATGCAGAACTTTGTGATTCAATAACTTTGCAATGCTTAGCACGTTTGCTAACAAATAGTAGTACCTCTCCTAAAGCACCCCAAACAAACTGATAATGATTAATACTAATAAAGTGTTAATTTGTTATATTTGAGTGCTAATTCATAGTTTTATTTCTTCCTTCAGGTTTGTGGTGGTCATAGCAATTCCAGCAGTGATAGCAACTGTACAGACAGCAAGTGCGGCGGGGCTGGTTGCCGAGACAAACAAGGCAACAGAGTTTGTGGTGGTGAAGGTTGCAACGGGACAGTGAGTGCTTCTATAGCTGCGCTGAATCACGCCAGGACTGTCACAGACAGTCTAACTGCCGCTAATGAAGAGTTGCAAAACGTGGCCAGAAAGGTGCTTAAAGCTTTTAAAAAATATTGATGATCTATGTTGTACTTTGTGTGGGACTGATTAGGCTTTCTCTTATCAACCATGACTGACATTTGATTTCTTACAGTTCCAGGATATAGCAGCTCTCACTCAGGATGTAAAGAATCAGGCAATGAACACACTGGAGAAAGCCCAGAAGAAGAAAGACTACTTTGAAAGCAACAACAAGAAACTCAAAGATTTCATTAAGAAGATCAGAGACTTCCTCACTGGTAAACTGATTTAGTCCCAGCTGGTTATCAGTGACACCAGCTGAAAGAACAATAAGGTGTAATTGCATGGCAGAAAATATTTGTTCTGTGTTCTTGAAAATAACATCATTCTCTCTTCATCCTCCCTGTCACTGTCCAGAGGAGGGAGCAGATCCAGAGAGCATAGAGAAGGTCGCTCTGCAGGTCTTATCGATCACTCTCCCTGTCAACAGGACTACAATGGACAAAATGGTCAAGCAGATAAAGGACAGCCTTTCCAACCTCACAAATGTCGAAGGGATCGTCAACCAAACCTCAGCGCACATCAAAAAAGCCAAAGAGCTACTCGACAAAGCTAAAGATGCCAAGTGAGTCATGCTACAGTTTTTTTTAAGTTACCAGCATT
Organism: Cheilinus undulatus; assembly: GCF_018320785.1. Taxonomy (NCBI): domain Eukaryota; kingdom Metazoa; phylum Chordata; class Actinopteri; order Labriformes; family Labridae; genus Cheilinus; species Cheilinus undulatus. The sequence goes on along the minus strand of NC_054875.1, from coordinate 12,280,195 downwards.
GACCATCAACTGTTTTGAAAGAATAATCAAGATTGACAACTCTTATATCTACTGTATTTCTCTCCCTCGGGTTGACAAGGCAAATTTTAGATAGCATAGAACGACATTAAAGATCTACATCTTTACAAAGTATGACATATTCAGGTTTTTTGTGAGGGAAAGTCTCCCAAAATGTCCAAAGTCTTGAAAAAAAGAAGAATAAGCTATTTCAGTCTTTAAAAATTGTACTGTGAGATAGAATAAAACAGCTGTCTTAAGTTTTACAGATGGAGAAAGGCGTGGAGGAGTTCAGTGTTCGCTGCTCAGATCTGGCCTCATGTTGCAACTTGAAATGTCTTAAGTTCCTACCGTTAATGGGCGAGAACCAAGCAACATACTCTACCAATGGTAACCAATACCAATAACCTATGAAAGCATATAAACCTGGCATATTTTCAAGTGCAGTAATTCAATTTCAGTTCAATTCAATTTAATTCAACCTTGACTGTCATTGCACAAAAAAGTACAACGAAATTTTTGTGCATCCTGGATAGATAAAAATAAATACTATTAGAATAGGATCCCACTGCTGCATACACACTCACTTTCATATCCACGCCCACGTTAAATAACATTCAATAAAAAAAATAAGATAAAAGATTTAAAAACGAAAGACGATTGAACCTTGTATTATTAATATTGCACAGTGTCCAGAGATAATAATGCCAGCATCATGGCATATTGCACATACTTAAATCAAGTCAATGATTTTGAACAAAGGAGAGTCACATGTTTAAAGGAGTTCAGTTCAGTGATGCCTCTCGGTACAAAACGTTTTTTTAGTATGGAGGTTTGTGCATTAAAAGCTTTGTAACGCCATCCAGATGGTAGCAGACAGAACAGGTGGTGACATGGGTGAGTCACATCACTCAGGATTTTTGTGGCTCTGCAGATGCAGCGGGTCCTGAAGATATCCTCCAGAGGTGGTAGTGGCAGTCCTATTATTTTCTGCGATGTGTTGATGACTCGTTGGAGACTCTTCCGATCTGCCTCTGTGCAGTTTACGTACCAAGATGTTAAGCAGTATGTCAAAGTGCTTTCAATGCAGCAGTGGTAGAAGGCTTTCAGCAGCTCTGCTGACAGGTTGTTCCTCAGTGTCTGTAGGAAGTAGAGCCGCTGTTGAGCCTTTTTCTACCAGGGCAAAGTAAAAAGTAAATAAGTGCAATTCCTTGAGTGTCCACATTGCCAAAAGGCTAATTAACTAAAAAGCATGTCACCTTTGTATTTGTCTTAAACACTCTTAGTGAAGGCTGCTATGTAGAGTGTCTATCAGTATTAACTAATTCTATTCCTACCATGCATTAGCACTCACGTACCATGGTTGCAGCAGTGAGAGCAATTTGGGGTTATGTGTCTTGGTCAAAGACACAGCAGCATGTGACTTTAGAAACTGCCAATTAACTCACAACCTTTAGGCTGCGACACGACTGACTCTACCTGTTGAACTTAAGCCGCCAAGGGTGAAGGAAGCTGCGTATTGAACCCTCTGTTTCAGCCCTACTCAGAACAAGCTGTTTCTGTGTCTGTGGCTTTAAATGTTACTGAGCTGTCTGACTCCGCCCCTGACTCCACCCCTCTCAGGAAATTAATGTGGCTCTCCTGAAAGATCAGGAGAGCAGGGAGGAACTTTCTTCCAAACAGGAGGGTCAACCAAACATGGGGGCAGGGCTAACTCCTCACATGACATCATGAGGGGAAAATCTGAGAACGGCTTGGTTTAGCACACATTTTCTGAAAGGTGGAGAAAAGGGGTGGGGGGGGGGGGGTTCTGGTAGATGATTGTAGACAGGCCAGGGGCACATATTTTTGTTAGAAATGCCTGAAAGGAGATTTTTGCATATGTCCCCTTTAAAACTCAGTACATGAGCATGTGATTATAAATGTTTATCTTCAGACAGATGTATTTTAGACTATGAAGGAAATATATATCTCCATTGATAAGTAGCTGATGTAAAATTTGATTTAAAAAAAAAAAAAAAACTCTTTGCACCTGTAAATCTTGTTCTCTGAGACAGAAAAGGAGCAGTGATCAGGTCAAAGATGTGGAGCAACAGCTAAAGGAAATAGTGATTAAAGTTATTTCTTAGATATTTCTAAATTTTCTCAGGAGTCAGAGATAATACAGTTGATGTAAATGTTTCAGTTTCTATGATTTGATTTACTAATCCCCTACATTAAACAGCTTTTTGAACTTCAATCAAAAATGTAATTTCCATATAACTTTAATAGATAATTTAACTTTTTCTTTTTTACTCAGGCTAACATACATAAAATAAACTACTTCCAACATAAATTAAGGAATTGACATAAAACAGATTACAGGAAATAAAAAAAAAAATTTGACACAATTTTCTGATTTTTTTTTTTTTTATGAAAGAGTTGACATATGTCAGTGTTTTATTAAGGACATAAAATTCTACATCCATTCACTTCGTCAGATGGGATCTGGATTGTTCTACGTGTCGTTTCCTTGAACCGCTCTTAGTTCGCTCTTAGTCCTACCAGGGGTTAGTGTTCCCAGCAACATAGCTCCCAGGTTAACAGGGACACGCAAACCCCTCCACCACGATAAGGTAGGGATTCTTGGAAAGGAAATAATCGTGCCAGCTTGACTCTTTGCAAGTCTTTGGTCAAAACTGGACTTTTGTTACTTTTTAAGGTTACTTTTTTTTGTTTTTTGTTTTTTTTTGTTCTATAAAGTTTTCCGAGATATTCACATCCCCAGAAAATTGTTGCCACAATTGAAAGGTGCAAGGGACTCTGCAGGCTCTTGTCAGAGTGTGAGATAAGAGTTTCTGATTGGAGCATGCAGGCAAACTGCTACTGTTGGAGTCAGAGGCTGTACATTCATTGCAGTAATAGCGTGAACTCCACAGCCGAATGGCCATAAACTCTTGGTGCTGGCACTGGTTTGAAGATAGCTGCAAGGGGTTTATGCTGGGGGCTTCGTCCAGGTCCATCCCTTCTTCACATGCTCCTGCTGCCAGTCGTACCCTTTCTCATTGGCAGAAGGCTCAATAGAGAAACTCTGACCAAATCATCTGCCAAAACTTTTTATCCCCCTCCCCTTGCAGGTTGTTTTGCACAATTGTGTCCTACCTTTTCTGCAGAGTGCTTGTCCTGAATGAGGCATGTTGGCGCTGGGGACTGCAGGACATGTTTGCTGCTTTTTTTTTGTTGTTGAAGTTTTCTGAGATGTTCCCATCCCCAGAAATTTTTTTTTAGTTAATAAAACTATTTTGACTCGATTTAAAGAATATTATTTATTTATATCTGTTACTATTTTTATCCACCACCACCACCCCTCATCGGAGGACAAATAACTTTATTCTATTTAGAAAATATAGCTTAATTAACTTAATTAATAGCTTAACTTTTTTTAGATAATGAAACTTCTTTGATTTGATTTTAAAAACATTTGACTTAATAATTTATATCTGTTACTATTTTTACCTGCCACCAACCCCCCTCATCGGAGGACAAATAACTTTGTTCTTTGTTTTTTTTCTCCTAAAATTTTCTGAGATATTCACATCCCCAGAAAATTGTTGCCACAACTGAAAGGTGCAAGGGACTCTGCAGGCTCTTGTCAGAGTGTAAGGTAAGAGTTTCTGATTGGAGCATGCAGGCAAACTGCTGCTGTTGGAGTCAGAGGCTGTACATCTATTGCAGCGATAGCATGACCTCCACAGCTGAATGGCCATAAACTCTTGGTGCTGGCACAGGGTTAAAGATAGCTGCAAGGGGCTGATGCAGCTTGTGGATTGAGGGCTTCATCCAGGTCCATCCCTTCTTCACATCTCCTGCTGCCAGTTGTACCCTTTCTCATTGGCGGCAGGCTCCATCGAGAAACTCTGACCAAATCATCTGCCAAAAGTCTGCATCCCCCTGCCCTTGCAGGTTGTGTTTCACAATTGTGTCCTACCTGTTCTGCAGAGTGCTTGTCCTGAATGAGGCATGTGTTTGCTGGGGACTGCAGGACATGTTTTCTTCTGCTTTTTACCCACGCCGATGAAATCGGCAGGGGTTGTGTAAAGGGTTCCGTATCTTTGTTTGTTTGTATGTGTACAAGATAACTCGAGAACGGAAAGTCAGATCTTCACCAAACTTTCAGGAAATATTGGTATAGTGACAGGGAAGAATCGAGTAGATTTTGGTGATGATCCGCACACCCGTTCAGTTTTTGTCAGACTTCGAACTTTGAACACCATAGTAATCAATGGGAGCGTGAGCTCCTCGGTGGCGCTGCTTAGGCGTGGGTCTGCCGCCTCAGATGGCCATTCTAATTTTGTTTTGTTTTTCTTTTAGGTTTTCTGAGATTTTCCCATCTCCAGAATTTTTTTTAGATAACCAAACTATTTTGTTTTGATTTTAAAAATAGTAGAAATATATATCTGTTACTTTTTTTTACCCGCCACCACCCCCCTCATCGGAGGACCACTAACTTTTTTTCTATTAGTAAATGAATGCTTAATTTTATTTGTTTTAAATGATAAAACTCCTTTGATTTGATTTTCAAAATATTTCAAAATATTAAACTTAACAATTAATATCTATTAACAATTAATATCCCCCCCCACCACCACCGGGGGATGTAGGGCCTTGACCTGTGAGGTACTAACAAGCTGGATGGCCCGGCTCCTCTGTAGTCTACAGGTCAAAGTGCCAAAGGTTTCCTACAAGAATTTCGTATGTTCAATCATCTGACCACAGAGCAATTTTCCATTTTGCCTTAGTCTATTTCTAATGAGCTTTGGCCCAGAGAAGCAACAGCATTTGTCACATATGGCTTTTTATTTGCTGGTACAGCTTTAACTTGCATTTGTGGATGGCACAGTGAACTGTGTTCACAGACAATTACTTCTGGATGTGCTCCTGATCTCATGCAGTGCCTTCCAGTACAGAATCATGCCTGATATTAATGCAGTGCCGCCTGCAGGTCTGAAGATCATGAGCATCCAATATTGACCTTTGTCCTTGCCTCTTGTGCACAGAGATTTCTCCAGATTCTCTGAATCTTTTGATGATACTTTCAACTGTCGATGTGGCAAAATTCAAAGTCTTCACAATTTTATGCTGAGGAACATTTTTCTGAAAGTGTCTCATGGGTGAACTTTTGCCATCTTTACTTATTAAAGAGTTAGCCTCTCTAAAATGCTCCTTTTACCCAATCATGTTTCTGACCTGTTGCTAGTTAGCCTAATTAGTTGAAAAATGCTCTGCCAGCTGATTTACATTACTACTAGGCTACTTACTTTTCCAGCCTTTTGTTTCCCCTGTCCCAACTTTTTTGAGACATGTTGCTTACATCAAATTCAAAATGAGCTAATATTTTTCATGAAATGGTCAAATGTCTCCTTTTCAACATCTGATGTGTTGTTGATGTTCTGTTGTTAATCAAATATGGGTTTATGAGATCTGCAAATCACTGCATTGTGGTTTTATTTATATTGCCCCATCTTTTTTGGAATTGAGGTTGTATCCAGGCTGATTTTGTCACTTATACTGGCTTTCATTGCACGTAGTTGGGACACAGTGTGAGGTGACAAGATTTATCACTGAACAGGTGATGTTTACTGATGGCAGTTACACTGATAATATTATCTTTCAATCAATCTACAAACAATTATTAAAGCCTAGGGATCTCCATTATTAAAATAACAGAGATCCCTGGGCTTCTGCAACCAACCTCAAGTGGAATAATTTGGAGCTGCAGTGTTTGGTACTTCTAGATTGGCTTTAGTGTTCTTTAAAAGTTATGGCTTTGTTGGCCCACAAGAAAAAAAGATAGAGAAAAATAAGTAAATCTCAATATTTGATATAAGCAGCTTAACCTCAGTTGGTTTCTGGAGGTCTTGAGTATTTAACTTGTTGAGAAACTCCATAGACATTACATAAAATCCTTATAACAATCCGTATTACAGTGCTGACCTGCAAAGCTAACCAGCTTTCTGAGTACTCATGGCTATAAAACACTTGATTGAGCGTGAAAGTGGCATTAAAAAACAGAGAAAAAGGCAACGGTTCAAGACTGTGTACACATTTCTTTACAAAGAGGAAGGAACTACGCATCCCACAATCCATTCTGATTCATTTTATTTGTTGTTAATGAAAGCTTTTCAAGCTTTCAGACATACATGTACCTGTTTCTACTCTTATCTTTAGTGTAGTGCTGATATTTTAAATGATGTTGTAGTTTGCGTATTTATCACTTCATACTGTGGCGGCATGTGATGCAATCATCTGTAGTCAAAAGGCTTTGTCCACAAGCTTAGTGGACATTTCCATAGTAACCAGAGATTCCACCAATCAGAGGCGTCACTGACACTGAAGGATTGTGGGTATTGTAGTATTTCTGACTGAGACCATGAACAGACTATGTTTTCCTTAAAGTGAGGTTGATATGCAGGGAAGTTTTGTCTTCTACAGGAGCATATACCATCGTTTCACACTATGGTAGCTCTGGTTAAGTCTGACTGGGATCCTTCTGATAATTTGGCTAATAATCAAATCCTCTATGGAGAAAATGAGTGGGACTTTTGCTTCCGGAACCCCACCGCTGAGTTCTATTTGAAAAAAAACATGGAATGCTTCCTGATTGGTCGATGCCTGTCCTTGGAAGGCTTGACTCAGAGCCATCAATGGCTCTGGCTTGAATGTTCTTAATGACATCACAGGAATGCTTCCTGATTGGTCGATGTCTGTCCTTTGAAGAAATCCCTATATAAGCCCCTCAGACTGCAGTAAACATTATTAGTCCTGTTAGAGACACTGAACTGTCCGACGTCATTTATGTTCAGATTTCACGGCAAGACATTGAAAGATTCAATGAGTCAAGAATCTACAGTCATGCAGAGAAGTTTGCAGAAAACCTCAAATATGAACGAGTGGAGCGTGGTAAAAAACGCCAAAAAAGGCGTTAACAGTCAAAATAAGAACTACGCCACACCACACTGGGAACAGCCCCGCCCAGTTTGGAACCATTATCCTCAAGGGACTGCAGCTGCAAGGAAACCTGAGCCAGTGCAATCACAGGAACCTGCAGAGACCCAAGAGGATTCATGGTCTAATGATGAAGGCGAATCATTTTGTTTAAAAGTGAACCCCCCAGAACCAGCAAAGAAGAAGAAAAAGAAGAAGAAGAAGAAGAACAGCTATGGGGAGGAGGAGCCGAGCCAGCCCTGTTTGGTGGATGATGACGAATGTGAAGACCCCCTAGATATGGGATTCACATATTCAGCCAGACGGAAGGTCATACTGGATCTGACACAGTGTATGTCAGTTTATGACTACTACCAGTCAGAGAACGTGGCCAAAGCTGAGCCTGAAGCAGTGCCTGAAGAGGGACCACGGGCTGAAGAGAGTCCTTTAGAGATCCAGTCTGTGGCTGCAGACGTTCAATTAGATCAGGTCACTGAGGTGACAAAGGACCAGCCTGAGATCCCACTTCAGGAAACCATTCAGGCCCAAGATCAACTCCCAGAGGATCAAGCAGCCAAAGTCTCCTCTGATATGGATCTGCTCCCTGTTGAGGTCTCAGACAAACAGGCCACAGCTGGGGCAGAAGTCATGGAAGAGGGGACAGAGGACTGCCTTGCCCAGCTGAGAGAGGAGAACTGGGCACTGAAGGCAGAACTGTCAAGGGTTCGCATGGAGCATCAGGATCAGGAATGGATTTGGTCACATGATATGGGCATGATTACTGCCGAACTCAGCCTGACCAAACAAGACCTGGTTCAAAAGACTCGTGAATGGGGAGAGGAAAAGAAGCGTCTCCTGGCCAGAATCAACGGCACTGCTCCAAATCAAAAACACCTGAGGGGGGGTGAGGTCTCCAGGGAAATCAGCACCCTGAAGGCGGCACTCAGCCAGGCACAAGAAGACCTGGCGAAGAGCCACCAATTGGAGGAGGAGATCTCCAGGATTAAGGCCTCTATGGAGCAGGCTAAAATGGACCAGAGGAAACAGAGACAGCTGTGGAAGGAGGAAAGATCCCGCCTCATCAGTGAGCACAAAGAGGCCACCACGAGGTTAGAGGGGGAACTGAGGGACGCCCAAAATGAGCTCGGTAACGGCACAAGCTCATGGGAGAAAGAACGTTTTCAGATCCTCTTGTCTCAAATGGACGAAAGGGCCAAAGCAAGAGCAGCATTGGACCAGGCTCAGGGCACCATAGAGGTCCTCACATGCCAGTTGGAGGAGGAGAGATCCCGTCTTCCAGCACAACATCCAGAGGACTCTATGGAGACGGCTCTGAGCGAGGCCAGGGAAGCCCAGGCAAGAGAGAGACAGCAGTGGGAGGCTGAAAAATCAAGGCTCCAGGCCCAAGTATCAAATTTGGAAGGGGAACTGGCACAGGCCAAAAAGGACCTGGCAAACAAGAACAGTCAGTGGGACGAGGAGAGATCAGGGCTCCTCAGAGAAAGTGCTGACCTGAGGGAGTCTCTGCAGCAGATCCAGAAGATGATGGAGGGACAGACGCTGGACTGGCAGCAGGAGAAAGCCTCTCTCCTGGAGTCTGTCAACATCATCCAGCAGACTCTGGAGGTGAAGAAAGTCCAACCAACTGAAACATCTGACAGTCCGAGTCAGAGATTGGACAATCTAGAAGTCAAGCTGGAAGTCCAACCAACGGAAACATCGGACAGTCTGAGTCAGAGGTTGGACAATCTGGAGGTCAGGCTGGAGGCTCGGAAAAAGAAGAAGAAGAAGAAATCTTTGAAGGAGTGGTTTCGGAGTCTGTTTACCAGAGATTCAGAGGCCTCCACTTCATCTTCTGACAGCCTCCAGCACTGACTCCAAACCCTCCTCCCTGTCACCTGTTAACTGTCTGAAGGGCTGCATGGTGGGACTGTGGGTAACGCATCAGGAGGGTTTCCGGTTCCAAAACCTTTGGGCAGGAGCCTTTCTGTGTGGAGTTACCATCGTCTACCATGCACTAACGGGTTCTCTCCGGGTGCTCCGGCTTCCCCAGAAAAAAGGCATAACAACAGGTTAACAGGTGACTTCAAAAATAAAATAAAATAAAATAAAATAAAATAAAATAAAATAAAATAAACAGAATTGGTGTCAAACTCCTTGTACTTCTTGTTGATCTATTTTTTTCAGATTTTATTTTTAAGGTGGGCACAGATGTCTGTCATGTGTAAAGATACTCAATAAAGGATCAAGTCTTTATGAATCTGAGTTTAAGTCTGCTATCTTTATGTTTATGGCTTTGATGAATTTATTTCCCATGCTGTCACCTCAGCTAAGGTTGCATTACAACATTGAAAACATCTTCATGCTCCACTGATGATGATCATGATGACAACAGAACAGACTGTTGCTAAAATGTTGACCACAGCTCTCTGCTCCAATAAAACTTCTCTTCCCACGTACCTGCGGGCTACCTTACACTCTGCTGTGCTTCTCTCTGTTGGATTATGGTCCTGGATCCTGAGGTCTAACAAAGAGAGGCTGTCCTCCAGCAGCTCAGGGAATGTGTGATATGACAGAGATTTATAACAGGCTTTGTTCAGGAGGAGACAGCCTGCTAGCACTGTGGGATCTGTACACCTGTAACCATCACACATACTGTACCAAAGAGTAATATGACCACATTCAGTGGTAAAAATAGAATATAAATCATCATACTGAGGATAAGATGCTTAGAAATACAGTATGACTATTAGATTTTACAATAATTCTTCCAACCTATTTTTAGTCTTAATGCTGTGAGACAGAGCAGACAGAGAGGGGAGTTGTGGTCCGTGGGTGATCACTGTTACTTGTTGGGTTCAGTCAAAGGGAATCTAATCCGTCCAGCAGGGAGCGTGCATTCCTGCTCACAGACAGAGAGCGGCTCACTGGATAACATGCAGTGGGTCCGTAGAAGACAACTTAGAGATGAATCAAGTTTAGGAATCAGAAATCCAATTTAAAAGCTCAAACTTTGTCTCTGATAACTTATATTAGACCAGATCTGATGACATATTGTACTCTTTCTTCATGGGGCTGCTCTACATTTGTGGTGTCAATCATCTCTTCACTGGAGGGCCAGAGGTTTTAATCCTTAAATGCTAGAGTGTCCTTTTACAAGACACTGAACCCAAAATTACCAAAATACCAAATACAAAATACCCAAAATAAGCATTCACATGCCACTGTTGCAACAGTAGCATGTAAATGCTTTTGAATGTGGATGAAAGTCAGTTAGGCCTGATAAAGATCTTACACATCAACCTCTTCCTTCAGTGTATGATGTGGAGTGAATAGATGAGCATGACCGACTGTGTTAAAAGCACTCTGAGTGAGTGAGTCAACTAAAAAAATGCACCATTCAAACTCAAGTCCATGTATCTCTATGCAACATGATTATTTCCTCTTTGGCCCTTTAATTAAAGCAGTAGTATCAGCCAACTTATCAAAAATACATTGCTTATATGTATTTTTGCCATCTCCCCAAATTTTTAAGTGAAGCTCAGCGTTAGATCATGCATGACGAGGTAGTCATATGCCCAGCCGTGATCAGCTGATGACCAGCTGATCTTAATTATCACCTGCAAGCTCCCACAACCAATCGCAGCTCTTTCTCTCAGCACAGCGGTGTATTTCAATACAAAGTACTTCCCACTAATCCCTGCTTGCATTAATGCTGATGCTACTATGGATTAATTGCTTTTGAACTACACTTTGTCATAAATGTATCTATTCATATGGGATTTTTAGCCGTTTGCTCCCTGGAAAGTCAAAGAATGCTGCCTGACTAACTCAGGGTGCAACTTCTGAGCAGAGCCTTCTCAAGTAAAACTGTAGATCCATTTGCAATAAAATGGTTAAATTTATGACAGAGAAATGTGCATGAAATTCAATCAAAAAAGCAACCAGAACTGAACTCATGATATAAAGATTTTAATTCAACTTGACTGACGAGGATAATTCAATCAAATGGATGTTAACATTTTGGTTTCTGTGGATTTAAAGAAGGAAAAACTTCTGTCTAATGGGGACTTTGCATAGTAATGAGATGCTAATTCTCATCATTACAGCGGTTTTGAGATTAAAATCTGTAAACGTAATCTCTTACACCTCAAACAGGATCGTGTTATTACTCTTACACCTCTGACAGGAGAGGACAAAATGAAGAAATTACCTCAGATAATGTGCACAAGCATATTAAGAGAACTTTATTTGCTGTCTATCAGCAACTTTCATGTTGTTATGACACAAGCTTACATACTTAAAAGAAGATTTAGAGCCCGGTCAGAGCTTGAACACTTCTCTCTTTAGTTTGTGGGCTTGCTGACATTCTTATTTCAACACTAACCCCTCTTGAAATTCAGTCTTACGAATTTATATTAAATCAATATTAAAAGAATCACATCTCTGATGTTACCAGACTAAACAGCTTATTTTAAACAGTTGTTAAAGACACATATTGTAAGCCTCATAACATAATTGCCTACTTCATTTTTTTTTCCAAATTGTGATATCTGTCTAACTCTACTTTCCTAATGCTGCTGATTCATTTTGCCTTATTGCCTAACTCCTCAGCCAATCAGAGTGCTTCTTACAGTCCATAATCGCTATGCCTAAGTCAACTATTAATGATTATTAAGTCACTTTTATATGTTATTTAGTCCTTTATTTGGCTTTTCTTTTTAAGGAACTTGTTCATACATCTGGTAGAACTTACTGTCACAGTATAAATAAAAGAAATCCTATGTGTTTGCCAAAATGTGTTTTTTTTCCCCTTTTTTTCTGAAAGCCTTAATATATGACTTAGGCAAATATACTATGAGGCTCACAATATTCAACTTTTTCTAGTTAATAGTAGCACAAACAGAGCAACAGACTGGGCTTTACAAAAAAATATAATGTATGACTTTCAGCTTGTAATTACATTTAGCTGGATGCCAGTTTAAAAAATGAAGCAGTATTTCCTAAACTAAAGATGTATTTAATTCAAAACAACTGCTGTTGGCTTCAGTGGTGTGCATGGCCCAATTTTTGGAAATCGCACGCTAAAATGCCCTCTTGGGAGCCAAAACGTGTGCTAAAGTGCCCTCCTGGTTGGCAAAACACACTAAACTACCCCCTTGGCTGGTTAAAACATGATAAACTGTCCACTTGGGTGGCAGAAAGGCATTTTTAAGTACCCTCCCGGTTGGCAAAACACAACTGTTGAAATGACTTCTATGTTGGGCCCTTTTTTGATCTAATTACCTGGTGCTAATATGGTATTAAAATGCACTAGAATACAGGAAACGGCATCTACTTAATTGAAAATGTTCTGGGGGAAGACCCCCAGACCCCCTAGGGATTTATGTATTTATTTCTGTGTGTTCTTCACAGTCCAACATTGAATCTACACAGTTCTGTGGATGCTGATCCCAACTACAAACTAACCTGAGTAGTCTGTCTAGTTAGTCTGTTTTAAGGCTACATAATGTGCCATTTGTATGACATAGCCACTTAAGGCTGGCTGCAGGAACACCGGAAGTCCCGTCTGGACACCTGTTAAACAGCCGGTTTTTACACTGGAAATAAACTGTTTTACAGCCTGGTTCAAAAAACCAAACATGTCTCATTAGCTAATGTCTTCATGTGCTCTCACTGTAAGGGGGTGAATTTTTTGTACCACAGTGGTTTAGATTATATTTACGAAAAACCTCACTGTGACTGATTGGCGTGTCTCATTTGATTGACAGATAGCTTGACAGGCAGAGGCTACGTTTGTGTCAACCAGAATGCTAGCTAGCTAGCTGACAGGAAGTTCAGTTTAGTGGGCGGGCCGTTAGGTTGATCCAAAGTTCGGTCGAGACCACGATTTCAATATGGAAGCTGCCGTGGATTAGCTTCAAGAGCTGTTTCAGTCCACCAATTGTAAGCAGATGGCTGATGTCACACAGGGTTTGTCCAATTCTTTCTACAGTCTATGCTGAGGACTCGTGAGTATCCCCACACCTGCCCAGCACGTCTTACACTGGGCATCTCCAGAGTAAAAGCGTCAGCAGTCTCTCTCCATAAGTCTGGTTCTGAAACTGGAGTTGTGCGTGCAAGTGAGCCCAACTATATCTAGCCAGTTATGCTCCAGCTCCCACACCAGCTCTGGCTCCTTCCCCACCACACGGGTGGCATTCCATGTCTCCAGAGCCAGTCTCTAACACTGAGGGTTAGAGCGCCTGGGTCCCCACCTTGCCCAGCCTGCAACACACCCTACGCCTATCACCCCCACCCTGCCCAAGTCTGAGGCTAGTCTCCCAACAACATAGCACCTTGGTTCTCAGGGGATAATTTAAAAAAAGACGTACAAAATACATAAAACACAAAATTAAAAATATAATTCAACCCGTATTCATGCTATTAACTCAAGGTGTTGGGTATTGGTCAATACTGAGTACTGATCCGATACAAGTGTGAACTTTCTGGACTGACTGTGCAGAGTAGCAATTTGTTTTAGAACTATCCTTGACTCAGCAAATAGAATCATCATGTACAACATCCCTGGAAACCCTGAAGTCGTTTTGCTGCTGATTACTGAGTTTTAATCCTAAATATTAAAATAACAGTAAAACAGGGGCTGCATCACAGACTCTCTCTATCTCCCCATTATGTTCTATCACGGCAGCATGGCGTGATTATACAACAGCCTGCAACTGGCTGACAGACCCTCACAAAGAGTTAGCATTCCAGCTTGCGGTACAAAGCGATTGTAAGTCAATTTAAATAGATTAAAAGAAAAATGTATTGGACATACAGTATTTTTGATACTGGTATCGGAATCAGAACAACCCTAAACTCAAGTCTTTAAAATATCCCAGAATTTATTCTAAAGATCCTAAATATGACACTAAATCAGTACATGTAGAAAATTGCAATCTAAATTATTTGGAGTATTTTTTATGTGGGGAGCTATTAAGAAATTATTAGATGTCCTTGAAGGTTAAGGATTAAAGATATTTTAGTAACAGCTGTTGTTTCAGGCTTTTTTTGAAGAAAAGAGGCTGAAATACAATGGATTGAGTGGTTTATTTTTACATTTTCACTAATATTAAGGAGTTATTATTCTCATTCTGTAATAAAGTAACCAGTAGCATGTAGTGTTAGCTTCATTTATTTTGTCCCAGTTTGATTTTAAATATTTTAGCAGGGGTCAAAGTTCTGTGTTCTCTAAAAATGTATGTAATGACATTCATGGTCAGTGATGATCCAGCATGAAACAGAGCGAGGAAAAGGAGTTGCTATCGTAATTTAATGGTGAAAACAGCCTTACCTGTGAGCCAGTTCATGCTTTTGAAATTGTTAATCATGGGTGACAGATGCTTGGGTGTTTTTTAAAGTGGGATCTAGACCCCCTTTGGGGTCACTAGTGGGACTCAGAAACTTGGAGAGAAGACAAGGAGCATTGAAAAAAAAATTAAAATCAACTTGCAGCTGTATTTATGATCAGGGGTGCTCCAGACTTAAGATTTACGGAGGTGAATCTGATTGGTCAGAATTTGCACATTGTCCACTAGTCGTTGAATTTCTTCTTTTCCTCTTATATATCTCTGTTCTCATTTAAAACATAAAAGCTTAACTACATTATAAAACTTTGTCTTCCACACTTGTAATAAGAAATTATTCTATATATAACTTAATCCATCCTTTTTCTAACTGATTAAGTTTATATCATGGTGACCTTAAAACTATATTACTCGTGGGGCGCAGCGGTAGTCGAGTGGTTAGGGCGCGCACCATGTACGCAGGCGACCTGGGTTTGAATCCGGCCTGTGGCACCATTTCCTGCATGTCTCTTCCCGCTCTCTTCCCCGTTTCCAAATCTATCCACTGTCCTCCTAGCTCTAATAAAGGCACGAAAAAGCCCAAAAATAAATCTTGAAAAAAAAAAAACTATATTACTCATGCCCAGGTATGATTTAGAAAGATGATGTTATGATGATGTTTTGTGTCAGTGTTAAAATGCTTTCAAGGTTTCCTTTTGTAAAATAAAATTTGAATCAATAAGCTAACGTCCATCTATCAGCACAATTAAGAATAGTAGTAAAATGAGCCTTTTCTCTGTTTCACTTCTGATTGTGCAGGAAGAACGCAGAGGGAGTGAAGGATGCAGCCAGCAAAACAAAGAAGGCGTTGGATGTGTCTGAGAAGGCCATCAAGAAAGCAAGAGCAGCCCTGAAGGAGGCTCAAAACAACCTCAACAGCAGCAGAAATGCCACAACCGAGGTACAGAAACCTGGAAATGCTGCTTTGTGATTTTATTTGTTGTTAACTATAATCAGTGTAGATGGAGGTTCACATATTCCCCTTACTTCCACTGTTGAATCAAAGGACAGGACGGCTGTCTTCAGAGTGCTTCTTAAAACTGCTTATTGCTTCTTTCCAACATCAGAGCTCTTTATTCTCCCAGATCTCTTTGTTTGCCCCCTAATTCTTACATTTTTGTCATCTCCTAGGTGGATGAGAGGCTGAAGCAGCTGGAGGAGAAGCAGATGGACATCATGACACGTTTAACCAACCTCTCCATGGGGGTGGAAGCTCTGAGGAACAAGACAGAAATGAACAGACAAATGGCCAAGGACGCCAAAGCTCAGGCTGACAACGCCACACATGCAACAACCTCACTGCAGCAGGTGATTCTGTGGGCAACAAGTTGTGTTGATACATTTGCATTAAAAAACTGACATGACTTTGGTGAATTTTTGTCTTTATTGAACGTAAACAGAATTGTTTCTAACAATACTGTGTGGTCCTTTAGAGCCTGAATGACACGGAGAAGAGGTACCAGGAGCTGCAGATGAAGATGGACTCTCTTGGCGGGGAGTCTGGAGGTCTGATCAATATCAACCAGAGAGCAAAGGATATCAAGAAGGAGGCAGTGGACCTTCTTAACAAAGCCACCAAGGGGATAGAGCAACTCAAGAGTGAGTGCATGCAGCTGCTCTCAGTGTTTACATTCATCATGTGCTGTCTGTCAGGTCATTCCTCCTGTAGAAGAAATCTGTGAGGAAAACTTAATATAATATAGGGAAGAAAACTCAGCCAAATAACATCTGTTGTTGATACAGGTGACTCATTGCTCATTAAACCAAATTATATTGCAGGTTATCTGGATATTTTTTTCAGCAATAAAGTAGAAAAACTAAGAGAAGAAATGTCATCTGTAAGTCTCCTTCCCTCTCATGAGTTAAGAATAGCACAGTTCATCAATTGTAACAATTCTCTTAAATCTGAATTAAATAAAGTTAATGTTAAACAAGTTGAACAACTGTTATCAACCATAAATACTGACAAACCAGGAGGTGGGAATAATCTAGATGTAAGGATTTTAAAAGCGGCCAGTGAGTGTTTGGATGGACCAGTTTGACACATCTTTACCACCAGTATTGCCAGTTGTGATTTTTCCTCCACATAGAAAGAGGCACACGTTACCCCTATACAACAAAAACTATACTAAAACTGTAGACCAATAGGTCTGTTGCCAATTTTTAGTAAAATGCTTGAAAAGACTGAACGAATACAGCAGTTTTTAAAGCTAAATAACAACATGCATATCAAGAAGGTCTTTCAATGGCAACTGCTTTGACACAGAAGACCGATAAATACTTTCAGTATATTGACAATAATAATTTAGTTGGAGCAATGCTACTTGATTTTAGCTCTGCATAGATGTCCTTGATCATGAGCTGTTACTACATAAATTGAAATCTTACAAATTTACACCAAACATGGTGAGCTAGTTTCAAAGTTATTTGTCTAATAATAATGATAATATAACAATGATAATGTTAATGTGTGCAAGAGAACAGGGAGTTAAAAGGTCAATGATATAACTGGGACAGAGACGTTGATTGCTGTAAAGCAATCAATAAAATCTTGAAATCAATCCTAAAACGTACTGGCAGGCACTGTAAAGATGCTAAAACAGGTGTAATGTGCTTGTGCTGTTTAGTTCTGGTTAAATCCTGGCAATTAGGACCTTGTAAATGAAGAGTTTATTGAGTTAGCTATTGTCATCCTTGATGCTTTTCGTGTCAAAGAACCATGAATGTTTTTCTCTTCTGTTGTTTGAGGGGTTTTGTTTTTGTTGTTTTGTTTTGTTTTTTTCTTTGTGGGTTTCCCACTGTTCTTCTTGTATTTACTGGTGGTAGCCAAACCAGACTAGAACTGGGCTAAATCTCATTTCACCCCTTGACCGGACTACTTAGCCCAGTGACTAAGTTCTGCACCTTCACATCCAGAGACGGACTGTCCCTACTCTTTTTTTTTTTCAACTTTTTATTTGTAGTTTTTTAAATAGAACAAGAGGCAGGCGTAATAAAACATTTAAAAAAAAAAAAAAAAAAAAAAAAACCCAGATAATCATGAGGTCTTGGATTGGTCCAGACTAGAGGGCAGCAAAACTGCCTCATTCAAATGCAGAGTGCAAAACCTTGTGGTTACAATATACACATATCTATATATGTAAACACATACACTGATATACATATCCGTACAAACATACAAACACATGTGGCAGTTATCAAAACACCAGTAAAGCACTAGCTGGCCAAATAAAAGTTCAATTTTTCCCATCGTTTCTCTCCAAGCTCTTTTTGAAGTCGTATAGAATGAGTCATCTGTTCCAGAATATGCAGCTGTTTTACAATGCTAACAAAGAGACCAGCCGATGGACCATTTTTCTGTAACCAGCACTTTGTAATGGCTTTTTTGCTTGCAACAAGCAAGATTTTTAGAAGATAGGTATCATTACTATTGAGACCATTAGGAAGATGTCCAAGATAGAGGGATGTAAATGTTGTACTGATAGTAAAACCCAAAATTTTTGAAATAATTGCTGCTACCTCCTTCCAGAAGGACTGAATGAGGGGACAAGTTCAAAACACATGGGCGTGGTCAACCTCAGTCTCTCCACAATCCCTCCAGCAGGGAAGCTGGTTGGACTGTCCCTACTCTTGTTGGAATAGAGGGGTAGTGTAAAGTGACAGGGCTACATGGCCCTTTAAATGGATTTTCATGGGGCAAACTAAACCAAGTGTCAAAGGAAATCTCCCAGAATGCCTAATGAATTCTTGGCAAGCTTTGAAATCTCAAGCAATCTAAGATATTAATTCAATTTTGTATCAATGCATTTTGGTCTTTTTTGTTTCAAACAAGCATTATACAGATTGCTTACGGTAGAAATGTCTAGGATTGTAGTTGCATCTGTTTACACTAGAAAAGCACTCGGAGAGTGCAGACCTCCGCCGTTAGCCCTATCTCCCAGTAGTACAGAATCCTTTAAAAAATCCCTGGATCCAGACAGTGATCTGGATCACTCCCAAAATCTAATCACTTCTTCCTTATGCCATTTCTGACGTTTCCTGAAAATGTCATCAAAATCCGTCCATAACTTTTTGAGTTATGTTGCTAACAAACAAACTAACAAACTAACCTTGCCGATCACATAACCTCCTTGGCGGAGGTAATACATGCTGTCGACAACTACCGATGATGCAGCAGGAGCTTGAATGGTTGTCCCATTTTACTGGGGAAATGTCACTACTACCCCTTGTAATTCAGTTTCTCTTTAAAAACAGGGAGTTGGGGTTAAAATTCAGAAATGAGACTGAGCTTTTCTTTGCTATTACACATTAAACTGAAATAAAGGGTTAATTTCAGATAGGCAACAAAATTCTAGTTCAATTCAGTGTGTTTGTCATATATATTAGTAGTATCATGAATCGTCAATGCAGTTTATTACAATTTGTCTTATTCCACTAGACAACTAGAAATAATAAAAAAGGAATAAATCACCAAAGAGACTTTCTTGTACAATGTTGACTTTGTATGCAGTAAAGAACAGTTGGAAACCATTCAAACATGTTAATAACATCCCTCACAGGTAGATATCAAAATGTACTCAATTCTACGCAACAGAAGACATGAAAAAGGATATCTCCTCCATCCAGGCATCTATGTGACTCTCCTAGTACCTTACAAGTCCTGTGGATATTTAAATGATATTTTTGAAGATGTTTCGTTGTAGATATTCCCCTGTGTCCATTTTAACCTCTATCTCTCTTCTATTCTTGCAGAACTGGAGAAAAAGTTCAGGAGTAATGAGCAGCGCATGCAGAGGCAGCGCACAGAGCTGGACCAGCTGAAGGAGAACGCCACTCTGGTGCGGGATGAGATCAGAGAACAGGTGCAGAAGTACAGTAACTGTGTGTGAGGAGGTTCATCTGCACTGTTTTTTACCATGTGCTGCTGTAGTTCAGACCAGAGCGATGACTGATGGGGACAAAAACGCCCATAAAAATAATATGCTGCTTTGGTAAATCCATTTGTCACAAATATATATATAAAGTTTTACACATTACCTGTCAAGTGTTATATCACAGAAATGCCTTCCTCTGTCCATGTACTGTACCACATTTACACTCCTTTATATCATTGATTTACTGAATGGTGTTTTTAAGCTATTACTACAGGGGTAAGACCTGTGGAGAGTATTTGTTTGACTGTATATTATGCCAGGCTAAATGATTTTTCATAAATAATAAATTGAAGAAGTTATCAGATTATGTTATCAGAAATGTATTTTGACCAAAAGTGCTTCTTGTTTGTTCTGCTGTAATCTGACCATGTTAGCATTTACGATATGACTTACCTATCAAGAAATAAAAGGAAAAGTTTTGATTATTGAAACTAAATTTTGAGCTTATTTTTATTATAAAACAGATTCTGATCAAATACATCTGAGTGCATTTTGTTATAAGTAAAATACTTTCTGAGGTGTGATTATGAAATGAATAAATTTCATACAGTTGTGTGTAAATAACATAAGGAGTCGTTTTTATGTGATGATGTGTGGTTATGATTGGTGGCCACAAGAGGGCGCCTTTCAATCAGCACAGTGTTGTGTTTTCAAAGTCATCTATGCTCTCTTAAGGAAGGTCCGTCCTTTTTGAAGGCTGTCCATTTTTTCACCAACTAGAATAGTGTGGATGATCTTGCGTTTCAGGGCAGATACAAAGATGCACAGACCTTCTTTATTTTGCACACATGGTCTATCAAAGAGGTTATTAAATCTATGAAAAAGTCTTGTTTCCTGTGGGCTCTATCACATTTACATAGAGATGGGAGGGTATGAGTGCTTGATCACCTGTCCATGTGTCCCTTGTTCAGGTCGTATTTATTTATTGATTTACTCATACATTCATGAAGGGGCAGTTAGAAAGGCCTGTTTGCTCCTGTCAAGGAAAACATGTAATATACATACAATGTATCCCCAAATATCAAAAAATTTGGGACACTGTGTAAATTGTAAACAGAAATAGAATGCAATGATTTGAAAATCTCATAACCCCATTTTCTATTCACAATTGAACACCATGCTAGATGCTGAAACAGACATTTTACCATTTTATGAAAAATATCAGCTCATTCTGAATTTGATGGCAGCAACACATCTCAAAAACAAAGGACAGGGCAGTGTGCACTGTGCAACCAAACTTCTTTCAACAACATTCTGTAAATGTCTGGGAAGTAAGGAGACATGCTGCTAGAGTTTTAGGAGAGCAGTGTTGTCCCATTCTTGTCTGATGTAGCATTCTAGCTACTCAGTAGTCCCTGGTGTCCTTTGCTGAATTTTTCATTTCGAGCACCAAATGCTGTCTGTTGGTGTTTGCAGCACCCAGACTCTTCTACTGTGAAGCCATGCTGTCATGATGGATTTGGGATGTGGTTTAGCATTGTCTTGCTGAAATATGCAGGGCCTTCCGTGATAGCGCTTTTCCAGATGTGTAAGCTGCCCACGCCATAAACACTAATGCATCCCCATACCTGTGAGGTACTAACAAGCTGGATGGCCCGGCTTCTCTGTAGTCTACAGGTCAAAGTGCCAAAGGTTTCCTACAAGAATTTCGTATGTTGAATCATCTGACCACAGAACAATTTTCCATTTTGCCTTAGTCTATTTCTAATGAGCTTTGGCCCAGAGAAGCAACAGCATTTGTCACATATGGCTTTTTATTTGCTGGTACAGCTTTAACTTGCATTTGTGGATGGCACAGTGAACTGTGTTCACAGACAATGACTTCTGGATGTGCTCCTGATCTCATGCAGTGCCTTCCAGTACAGAATCATGCCTGATATTAATGCAGTGCCGCCTGCAGGTCTGAAGATCATGAGCATCCAATATTGACCTTTGTCCTTGCCTCTTGTGCACAGAGATTTCTCCAGATTCTCTGAATCTTTTGATGATACTATCAACTGTCGATGTGGCAAAATTTAAAGTCTTCACAATTTTATGCTGAGGAACATTTTTCTGAAAGTGTCTCATGGGTGAACTTTTGCCATCTTTACTTATTAAAGAGTTAGCCTCTCTAAAATGCTCCTTTTACCCAATCATGTTTCTGACCTGTTGCTAGTTAGCCTAATTAGTTGAAAAATGCTCTGCCAGCTGATTTTCATTACTACTAGGCTACTTACTTTTCCAGCCTTTTGTTTCCCCTGTCCCAACTTTTTTGAGACATGTTGCTGACATCAAATTCAAAATGAGCTAATATTTTTCATGAAATGGTCAAATGTCTCCTTTTCAACATCTGATGTGTTGTTTATGTTCTGTTGTTAATCAAATATGGGTTTATGAGGTCTGCAAATCACTGCATTGTGGTTTTATTTATATTGCCCCATCTTTTTTGGAATTGAGGTTGTATCCAGGCTGATTTTGTCACTTATACTGGCTTTCATTGCACGTAGTTGGGACACAGTGTGAGGTGACAATATTTATCACTGAACAGGTGATGTTTACTGATGGCAGTTACACTGATAATACTATCTTTCAATCAATCTACAAACAATTATTAAAGCCTAGGGATCTCCATGATTAAAATAACAGAGATCCCTGGGCTTCTGCAACCAACCTCAAGTGGAATAATTTGGAGCTGCAGTGTTTTGTACTTCTAGATTGGCTTTAGTGTTCTTTAAAAGTTATGGCTTTGTTGGCCCACAAGAAAAAAAGATAGAGAAAAATAAGTAAATCTCAATATTTGATATAAGCAGCTTAACTTCAGTTGGTTTCTGGAGGTTTTGAGTATTTAACTTGTTGAGAAACTCCATAGACATTACATAAAATCCTTATAACAATCCGTATTACAGTGCTGACCTGCAAAGCTAACCAGCTATCTGAGTACTCATGGCTATAAAACACTTGATTGAGCGTGAAAGTGGCATTAAAAAACAGAGAAAAAGGCAACGGTTCAAGACTGTGTACGCATTTCTTTACAAAGAGGAAGGAACTACGCATCCCACAATCCATTCTGATTCATTTTATTTGTTGTTAATGAAAGCTTTTCAAGCTTTCAGACATACATGTACCTGTTTCTACTCTTATCTTTAGTGTAGTGCTGATATTTTAAATGATGTTGTAGTTTGCATATTTATCACTTCATACTGTGGCGGCATGTGATGCAATCATCTGTAGTCAAAAGGCTTTGTCCACAAGCTTAGTGGACATTTCCATAGTAACCAGAGATTCCACCAATCAGAGGCGTCACTGACACTGAAGGATTGTGGGTATTGTAGTATTTCTGACTGAGACCATGAACAGACTATGTTTTCCTTAAAGTGAGGTTGATATGCAGGGAAGTTTTGTCTTCTACAGGAGCATATACCATCGTTTCACACTATGGTAGCTCTGGTTAAGTCTGACTGGGATCCTTCTGATAATTTGGCTAATAATCAAATCCTCTATGGAGAAAATGAGTGGGACTTTTGCTTCCGGAACCCCACCGCTGAGTTCTATTTGAAAAAAAAAACATGGAATGCTTCCTGATTGGTCGATGCCTGTCCTTGGAAGGCTTGACTCAGAGCCATCAATGGCTCTGGCTTGAATGTTCTTAATGACATCACAGGAATGCTTCCTGATTGGTGGATGCCTGTCCTTTGAAGACCATTCTAAGAAATCCCTATATAAGCCCCTCAGACTGCAGTAAACATTATTAGTCCTGTTAGAGACACTGAACTGTCCGACGGCATTAATGTTCAGATTTCACGGCAAGACATTGAAAGATTCAATGAGTCAAGAATCTACAGTCATGCAGAGAAGTTTGCAGAAAACCACAAATATGAACGAGTGGAGCGTGGTAAAAAACGCCAAAAAAGGCGTTAACAGACAAAATAAGAATTACGCCACACCACACTGGGAACAGCCCCGCCCAGTTTGGAACCATTATCCTCAAGGGACTGCAGCTGCAAGGAAACCTGAGCCGGTGCAATCACAGGAACCTGCAGAGACCCAAGAGGATTCATGGTCTAATGATGAAGGCGAATCATTTTGTTTAAAAGTGAACCCCCCAGAGCCAGCAAAGAAGAAGAAAAAGAAGAAGAAGAAGAAGAACAGCTATGGGGAGGAGGAGCCGAGCCAGCCCTGTTTGGTGGATGATGACGAATGTGAAGACCCCCTAGATATGGGATTCACATATTCAGCCAGACGGAAGGTCATACTGGATCTGACACAGTGTATGTCAGTTTATGACTACTACCAGTCAGAGAACGTGGCCAAAGCTGAGCCTGAAGCAGTGCCTGAAGAGGGACCACGGGCTGAGGAGAGTCCTTCAGAGATCCAGTCTGTGGCTGCAGACGTTCAATTAGATCAGGTCACTGAGGTGACAAAGGACCAGCCTGAGATCCCACTTCAGGAAACCATTCAGGCACCAGATCAACTCCCAGAGGATCAAGCAGCCAAAGTCTCCTCTTATATGGATCTGCTCCCTGTTGAGGTCTCAGACAAACAGGCCACAGCCGGGGCAGAAGTCATGGAAGAGGGGACAGAGGACTGCCTTGCTCAGCTGAGAGAGGAGAACTGGGGACTGAAGGCAGAACTGTCAAGGGTTCGCATGGAGCATCAGGATCAGGAATGGATTTGGTCACATGATATGGGCATGATTACTGCCGAACTCAGCCTGACCAAACAAGACCTGGTTCAAAAGACTCTTGAATGGGAAGAGGAAAAGAAGTGTCTTCTGGCTAGAATCGACTCCGCTGGTCCAAATCATACAGACCTGAGGGGGGACGAGGTCTCTGGGGAAATCAGCACCCTGAAGGCCGCCCTCAGCCAGGCCCAAGGAGACCTGGTTCAAAAGAGCCGTGAATGGAAGGAGGAAAAGAAGCGTCTCCTGGCCAGAACCAACGGCACTGCTCCAAATCAAAAACACCTGAGGGGGGGTGAGGTCTCCAGGGAAATCAGCACCCTGAAGGCGGCACTCAGCCAGGCACAAGAAGACCTGGCGAAGAGCCACCAATTGGAGGAGGAGATCTCCAGGATTAAGGCCTCTATGGAGCAGGCTAAAATGGACCAGAGGAAACAGAGACAGCTGTGGAAGGAGGAAAGATCCCGCCTCATCAGTGAGCACAAAGAGGCCACCACGAGGTTAGAGGGGGAACTGAGGGACGCCCAAAATGAGCTTGGTAACGGCACAAGCTCATGGGAGAAAGAACGTTTTCAGTTCCTCTTGTCTCAAATGGACGAAAGGGCCAAAGCAAGAGCTGCATTGGACCAGGCTCAGGGCACCATAGAGGTCCTCACACGCCAGTTGGAGGAGGAGAGATCCCGTCTTCCAGCAGAACATCCAGAGGACTCTATGGAGACGGCTCTGAGCGAGGCCAGGGAAGCCCAGGCAAGAGAGAGACAGCAGTGGGAGGCTGAAAAATCAAGGCTCCAGGCCCAAGTATCAAATTTGGAAGGGGAACTGGCACAGGCCAAAAAAGACCTGGCAAACAAGAACAGTCAGTGGGACGAGGAGAGATCAGGGCTCCTCAGAGAAAGTGCTGACCTGAGGGAGTCTCTGCAGCAGATCCAGAAGATGATGGAGGGACAGACGCTGGACTGGCAGCAGGAGAAAGCCTCTCTCCTGGAGTCTGTCAACATCATCCAGCAGACTCTGGAGGTGAAGAAAGTCCAACCAACAGAAACATCTGACAGTCCGAGTCAGAGATTGGACAATCTAGAAGTCAAGCTGGAAGTCCAACCAACGGAAACATCGGACAGTCTGAGTCAGAGGTTGGACAATCTGGAGGTCAGGCTGGAGGCTCGGAAGAAGAAGAAGAAATCTTTGAAGGAGTGGTTTCGGAGTCTGTTTACCAGAGATTCAGAGGCCTCCACTTCATCTTCTGACAGCCTCCAGCACTGACTCCAAACCCTCCTCCCTGTCACCTGTTAACTGTCTGAAGGGCTGCATGGTGGGACTGTGGGTAACGCATCAGGAGGGTTTCTGGTTCCAAAACCTTTGGGCAGGAGCCTTTCTGTGTGGAGTTACCATCGTCTACCATGCACTAACGGGTTCTCTCCGGGTGCTCCGGCTTCCCCAGAAAAAAGGCATAACAACAGGTTAACAGGTGACTTCAAAAATAAAATAAAATAAAATAAAATAAAATAAAAAAAAAAACAGAATTGGTGTCAAACTCCTTGTACTTCTTGTTGATCTATTTTTTTCAGATTTTATTTTTAAGGTGGGCACAGATGTCTGTCATGTGTAAAGATACTCAATAAAGGATCAAGTCTTTATGAATCTGAGTTTAAGTCTGCTATCTTTATGTTTATGGCTTTGATGAATTTATTTCCCATGCTGTCACCTCAGCTAAGGTTGCATTACAACATTGAAAACATCTTCATGCTCCACTGATGATGATCATGATGACAACAGAACAGACTGTTGCTAAAATGTTGACCACAGCTCTCTGCTCCAATAAAACTTCTCTTCCCACGTACCTGCGGGCTACCTTACACTCTGCTGTGCTTCTCTCTGTTGGATTATGGCCCTGGATCCTGAGGTCTAACAAAGAGAGGCTGTCCTCCAGCAGCTCAGGGAATGTGTGATATGACAGAGATTTATAACAGGCTTTGTTCAGGAGGAGACAGCCTGCTAGCACTGTGGGATCTGTACACCTGTAACCATCACACATACTGTACCAAAGAGTAATATGACCACATTCAGTGGTAAAAATAGAATATAAATCATCATACTGAGGATAAGATGCTTAGAAATATAGCATGACTATTAGATTTTACAATAATTCTTCCAACCTATTTTTAGTCTTAATGCTGTGAAACAGAGCAGACAGAGAGGGGAGTTGTGGTCCGTGGGTGATCACTGTTACTTGTTGGGTTCAGTCAAAGGGAATCTAATCCGTCCAGCAGGGAGCGTGCATTCCTGCTCACAGACAGAGAGCGGCTCACTGGAAAACATGCAGTGGGTCCGTAGAAGACAACTTAGAGATGAATCAAGTTTAGGAATCAGAAATCCAATTTAAAAGCTCAAACTTTGTCTCTGATAACTTATATTAGACCAGATCTGATGACATATTGTACTCTTTCTTCATGGGGCTGCTCTACATTTGTGGTGTCAATTATCTCTTCACTGGAGGGCCAGAGGTTTTAATCCTTAAATGCTGGAGTGTCCTTTTGCAAGACACTGAACCCAAAATTACCCAAAATAAGCATTCACATGCCACTGTTGCAACAGTAGCACGTAAATGCTTTTGAATGTGGATGAAAGTCAGTTAGGCCTGATAAAGATCTTACACATCAACCTCTTCCTTCAGTGTATGATGTGGAGTGAATAGATGAGCATGACCGGCTGTGTTAAAAGCACTCTGAGTGAGTGAGTCAACTAAAGAAATGCACCATTCAAACTCAAGTCCATGTATCTCTATGCAACATGATTATTTCCTCTTTGGCCCTTTAATTAAAGCAGTAGTATCAGCCAACTTATCAAAATTACATTGCGTATATGTATTTTTGCCATCTCCCCAAATTTTTCAGTGAAGCTCAGCGTTAGATCATGCATGACGAGGTAGTCATATGCCCAGCCGTGATCAGCTGATGACCAGCTGATCTTAATTATCACCTGCAAGCTCCCACAACCAATCACAGCTCTTTCTCTCAACACAGCGGTGTATTTCAATATAAAGTACTTCCCACTAATCCCTGCTTGCATTAATGCTGATGCTACTATGGATTAATTGCTTTTGAACTACACTTTGTCATAAATGTATCTGTTCATATGGGATTTTTAGCCGTTTGCTCCCTGGAAAGTCAAAGAATGCTGCCTGACTAACTCAGGGCGCAACTTCTGAGCAGAGCCTTCTCAAGTAAAACTGTAGATCCATTTGCAATAAAATGGTTAAATTTATGACAGAGAAATGTGCATGAAATTCAATCAAAAAAGCAACCAGAACTGAACTCATGATATAAAGATTTTAATTCAATTTGACTGAAGAGGATAATTCAGTCAAATGGATGTTAACTTTTTGGTTTCTGTGGATTTAAAGAAGGAAAAACTTCTGTCTAATGGGGACTTTGCATAGTAATGAGATGCTAATTCTCATCATTACAGCGGTTTTGAGATTAAAATCTGTAAACGTAATCTCTTACATCTAAACAGGATCGTGTTATTATTCTTACACCTCTGACAGGAGAGGACAAAATGAAGAAATTACCTCAGATAATGTGCACAAGCATATTAAGAGAACTTTATTTGCTGTCTATCAGCAACTTTCATGTTGTTATGACACAAGCTTACATACTTAAAAGAAGATTTAGAGCCCGGTCAGAGCTTGAACACTTCTCTCTTTACTTTGTGGGCTTGCTGACGTTCTTATTTCAACACTAACCCCTCTTGAAATGTATGAACTATGTTAGTATCCACCTTGCCAACTCTTCAAGTTTGGTTAATCTCAAATTCAGTATTAAGAATTGATATTAAATCAATATTAAAAGAATCACATCTCTGATGTTACCAGACTGAACAGCTTATTTTAAACAGTTGTTAAAGACACATATTGTTAGCCTCATAACATAATTGCCTACTTCATTTTTTTTTTTCCAAATTGTGATATCTGTCTAACTCTACTTTCCTAATGCTGCTGATTCATTTTGCCTTATTGCCTAACTCCTCAGCCAATCAGAGTGCTTCTTACAGTCCATAATCGCTATGCCTAAGTCAACTATTAATGATTATCTATTAAGTCACTTTTATATGTTATTTAGTCCTTGATGTGGCTTTTCTTTTTAAGGAACTTGTTCATACATCTGGTAGAACTTACAGTCACAGTATAAATAAAAGAAATCCTATGTGTTTGCCAAAATGTGTTTTTTTCCCCTTTGACTTAGGCAAATATACTATGAGGCTCACAATATTCAACTTTTTCTAGTTAATAGTAGCACAAACAGAGCAACAGACTGGGCTTTACAAAAAATATAATGTATGACTTTCAGCTTGTAATTACATTTAGCTGGATGCCAGTTTAAAAAATGAAGCAGTATTTCCTAAACTAAAGATGTATTTAATTCAAAACAACTGCTGTGGGCTTCAGTGGTGTGCATGGCCCAATTTTTGGAAATCGCACGCTAAAATGCCCTCTTGGGAGCCAAAACGTGTGCTAAAGCGCCCTCCTGGTTGGCAAAACATACTAAACTGCCCCCTTGGCTGGTTAAAACATGATAAACTGTCCACTTGGGTGGTAGAAAGGCATTTTTAAGTACCCTCCCTATTCGCAAAACACATTAAACTGCCCTATTGGGTGAAAAAAATACTTAATTGCCCTCTTGGCTGGTTAAAACATGATAAACTGCCCTCTTGGGTGGTAAAAACGCATGCTAAAGTGCCCTCCCAATTGGCAAAACACAACTGTTGCAATGACTTTTATGTTGGGCCCTTTTTTGATCTATACTGAGCCAGAACTGTATCTCACGAAACCAGTTTGGATTATCTGGTGCTAATATGGTGTTAAAATGCACTAGAATACAGGAAACGGCATCTACTTAATTGACAATGTTCTGGGGGAAGACCCCAGACCCCCTAGGGATTTATTTATTTATTTCTGTGTGTTCTTCACAGTCATCATCATGTACAACATCCCTGGAAACCCTGAAGTCGTTTTGCTGCTGATTATTGAGTTTTAATCCTAAATATTAAAATAACAGTAAAACAGGGGCTGCATCACAGACTCTCTCTATCTCCCCATTATGTTCTATCACGGCAGCATGGCGTGATTATACAACAGCCTGCAACTGGCTGACAGACCCTCACAAAGAGTTAGCATTCCAGCTTGCGGTACAAAGCGATTGTAAGTCAATTTAAATAAATTAAAAGAAAAATGTATTGGACATACAGTATTTTTGATACTGGTATCGGAATCAGAACAACCCTAAACTCAAGACTTTAAAATATCCCAGAATTTATTCTAAAGATCCTAAATATGACACTAAATCAGTACATGTAGAAAATTGCAATTTTAATTATTTGGAGTATTTTTTATGTGGGGAGCTATTAAGAAATTATTAGATGTCCTTGAAGGTTAAGGATTAAAGATATTTTAGTAACAGCTGTTGTTTCAGGCTTTTTTTGAAGAAAAGAGGCTGGAATACAATGGATTGAGTGGTTTATTTTTACATTTTCACTAATATTAAGGAGTTATTATTCTCATTCTGTGATAAAGTAACCAGTAGCATGTAGTGTTAGCTTCATTTATTTCTTCCCTGTTTGATTTTAAATATTTTAGCAGGGGTCAAAGTTCTGTGTTCTCTAAAAATGTATGTAATGACATTCATGGTCAGTGATGATCCAGCATGAAACAGAGCGAGGAAAAGGAGTTGCTATCGTAATTTAATGGTGAAAACAGCCTTACCTGTGAGCCAGTTCATGCTTTTAAAATTGTTAATCATGGGTGACAGATGCTTGGGTGTTTTTTAAAGTGGGATCTAGACCCCCTTTGGGGTCACTAGTGGGACTCAGAAACTTGGAGAGAAGACAAGGAGCATTGAAAAAAAATTAAAATCAACTTGCAGCTGTATTTATGATCAGGGGTGCTCCAGACTTAAGATTTACGGAGGTGAATCTGATTGGTCAGAATTTGCACATTGTCCACTAGTCGTTGAATTTCTTCTTTTCCTCTTATATATCTCTGTTCTCATTTAAAACATGAAAGCTTAACTACATTATAAAACTTTGTCTTCCACACTTGTAATAAGAAATTATTCTATATATAAATTAATCCATCCTTTTTCTAACTGATTAAGTTTATATCATGGTGACCTTAAAACTATATTACTCGTGGGGCGCAACGGTAGTCGAGTGGTTAGGGCGCGCACCATGTACGCAGGCGACCTGGGTTTGAATCCGGCCTGTGGCACCATTTCCTGCATGTCTCTCCCCGCTCTCTTCCCCGTTTCCGAATCTATCCACTGTCCTCCTATTTCTAATAAAGGCACGAAAAAGCCCAAAAATTAATCTTTAAAAACAAAAAAACTATATTACTCATGCCCAGGTATGATTTAGAAAGATGATGTTATGATGATGTTTTGTGTCAGTGTTAAAATGCTTTCAAGGTTTCCTTTTGTAAAATAAAATTTGAATCGATAAGCTAATGTCCGTCTATCAGCACAATTAAGAACAGTAGTAAAATGAGCCTTTTCTCTGTTTCACTTCTGATTGTGCAGGAAGAACGCAGAGGGAGTGAAGGATGCAGCCAGCAACACCAAGAAGGCGTTGAATGTGTCTGAGAAGGCCATCAAGAAAGCAAGAGCAGCCCTGAAGGAGGCTCAAAACAACCTCAACAGCAGCAGAAATGCCACAGCCGAGGTACAGAAACCTGGAAATGCTGCTTTGTGATTTTATTTGTTGTTAACTATAATCAGTGTAGATGGAGGTTCACATATTCCCCTTACTTCCACTGTTGAATCAAAGGACAGGACGGCTGTCTTCAGAGTGCTTCTTAAAACTGCTTATTGCTTCTTTCCAACATCAGAGCTCTTTATTCTCCCAGATCTCTTTGTTTGCCCCCTAATTCTTACATTTTTGTCATCTCCTAGGTGGATGAGAGGCTGAAGCAGCTGGAGGAGAAGCAGATGGACATCATGACACGTTTAACCAACCCAAGGGCGTAACCATGGTATAGATATTGGGGGGGGTCCAAATGATATTATTTTTTTAAGTGCATTTCCCACAATTCACAATTTTCATATATTGATGAAGATTTGCTCATCCAGAACATAGTTTTGAGGAATACACTGACCATTTGAATTCACATTTAAAGAACGGTCTGCAATTTCTCTAACATAGCAGCAAATAGGATGGCTTCCAATGAGGAAAACTTACATACCTAAAGCATGTTGGTTTAAATATTGTGATTGAAACAATAAAAAGGTGCTATGGACTTTTAAGTAAGTCAAAGTGAACTTACATTTTGCTGATTTGTCTCACAATAAATGTCTGCACATTTACACTGAAAAGTTTCATGTGAATGAAATCATAGATTAAATTAGAATTAAATGTTAAATCTTGGTTTTTTTCATTTTATATCAGGCAACAAAACACATAAACACATGAAGCCTGAGTTAGGCCTGGGTGATATGGCTGAAAAGTCTATCACGATAGTTAAGTTTCATATCGAAAATGATCGATATTGAAAATGGTTGACCTCTTATAATGACATGTACTTTTTAAGTATTTATGAAAAACAGGCAAAAAAGTTTCACTTCTTTAATTTGAACTTAACCACTTAAACCACTTTGTCAGGTAATAGCTAACATAACAATATAGACTTAGAATTCATTAGGTATGCCTGTACAATCTATTAAAATCCAATACAACAACTCTGCCATAAATTCAAATTTTACAAAGCTCCTTCATTCTCAGTTTTTGTTGAAATTGTCGAAAAAGGTGATAATACTACATTTTCTCTTTTATAGAAAAGTGTTCCTAGTATTGCCCACTCAATTCAAATACATGATACATTACAATACATTTTAAAAGTTTTTCCCCACCAAAATTAAGCCTCCGGATCCACGGCACCGGATCAGATAGGTTTCCGGTCAGTTGCGGTCCAGCTGATACGCAACCATCCTATTTTTGCCGGATGCCGGAGCTGCGATGCATAAGTTTTCATGCATAAAATTCAGCGTAGGGCGGATCGAGCAGGACCGGAAGTTGTGCACGGAAACTGCCTAAAAAGCCCAGTGACTTTCGAAATAAAACAAACCGTCTCAAAATCAGATCGTATTTAGCTGGACTACAAAAACAAACTGACATAAGGAGCAGAACCAGACCAGGAGTCAACAGGTTTGAGGTTTTACAGCCCAACATGAATGAAGAGAGGCTTATCAATGGAGTGGGAAGCGGTCTGTGACTCCAGTTGTCTTTTAGTCATGCAGCTACTGAACACGCAGAGGGTGAGATGACAAAAACAGTCAGCACGATAGGAGCTGACGACGTATTTTGGAGCATTATTCAGCCCATTTTCCGACAGGGTATCATGCTAGCTACCTAGCTTTAATACTGAGCCATTTAAACGTGATATTTTTTCACATTTATTCAAAAATTGGCGCGCTCTTTTTGACCATAGCACTACTTTTTAGGTGTCTAGTTGCTTACCGTCTGAACAAAAAGGCGAATGTCCGCCTGTTGGTCCTGCTTCCTTCTTTTGGCTCCTACTTCTATTTGTTTATGACCATAATGACCACCAGTGACAGTCGGACTGAGCAGTTTTTCAAACAAAGCCGGCGTTTACGGGCTCAACAAGTGTACAGTTGGGAGGGGGGTGGTCACACAGTTTTGTTTCCCTTGTTTTTCCTAAATTGAAAGTAAATCAGAAATAACAGGAGACAGATCCACTACAGCCAGGGTTCATAAAAGGAGGGCATATCATACGTCACATATTAAGATATAATAGGCCTATTATTGGGGGGGGACAGATTGGTATTTTTCCAATACTATTTTACACCAAAGTATATGCTGGTTACGCCATAGCTTGAGTGTAAATAGAGTAGTTTCTCTCCTACAGATATTAAATACTCATACACAAGACACAGGGGCGCAACTACCTACTTTCTGAGGGGTGTACGGATACATCACAGCCCCCCTCACCCCCAGCTTAGAGCTGTGAGAAGCTTTTCAAAGAGCTGATGAATTATGGGTGTCTGGATATTTATATTTCATATTCGGACATTTACTGTAGTTATGTGACTTTGTTAACTTAAAGGGATGCTTTCTATTTTTCCTCTAATTTTTGATACTTTTAGCTAAAGGGGGAGGGTCCCCATGTTTTTTCTTTGCCCTGGGCCTCCAAATGGCTTAAACCGGCCCTGCCTCACACCTGCAGCTCCCCCTCACAAATCGTTCTGCCAGTTTGTTGCTGTTTCTGCCCTTTTGACAGTATTTATCATTAGTACGTTTAAGATCAAATAAAACACCCATGTTTGGACAAGTTTCACTCAGTTTTACATTATTTTAAGAAGTGATCCGTGTGTGTTTGGCTCGTTGATGATGATGCGCATAACGAAAGTCATCATCAAATACGAGTGTGGGAGAGCATCGGCAGGAAATGACTGATGAAATGTGTTAAAACGAGGGCATTAGAAGCTTCAACACAACACAGCACATCTTTATGAAGGTGTTATGGACTTACTGAAGAGACACGCTGTCAGCGGACGTCCTCTGCGCTCTTTTACGCACATTCCTCCGTCCTGGGCTCACCCGACGGTAATAATACACAAGTTTTCATTTGAATTTGGCAGTTAAAGTCTGTCTTCTTTGTGTGGACTTAGATTTATTGACTTGTTGCAGTCTTTAGGCTACTGCTGACAGTTTTCACGTTTATAGAGGATTTCAGGAGGATTTTTTTAAAGTAAGCCTTATAAGAGCCACGATTCAAATGAAAGCACCCGCGTGCTCGAGGGAGCGCGCACTGGAGCGCCTATAGTGTGTGTGTGTGTGTGTGTGTGTGTGTGTGTTGGGGGGGGGGGGCGAGAGGAGGGAAAGTGAAGGAGCGGAGGGGCGCCTGATCAGAGACGTGCCTGTTATTGATCATATCGTTTACACATGCGCAAACAGCTGTTAAATACTGAAAATGCCGACTCGAAATAATTTTACCCGCATTGCTTTGGCGCTCCTATGCGCCGCATATAGTGCATACCCACTTTTTGCGCCACTGACAAGACATAAAAATGGGTCTGCTCAACCCGCGGACAACAAAATCTCCCCGCGGCAGTACGTTAAAAGTAGCCCAATTCCGCGGGAAAACCGCGGACCGGGCAACCCTGCTGTTTCAGTCATCTCTACCCAGATACCAAGACGTCAAATTCCTATTGGCTGAGACAAAGGGAACGTCAGTGCCCCCTCCCTCTCTTCTCCTCATTTCAGCGTTTGAACTCTAAGAGGATGCACACAAAGTGCGACTGAGTTTAGAAACAAACATAAAGATTGTAAATTAGTCAAAGTTGAAGAAGCCACGGGTCACAATGAAGACTGTGATGTTTTTGACTCTCCTGGGATTATTCCTACATGACACGACGGCAGGTGAGTTCACATTCAATCAAGTCCATTTATCGTAGAGACAGAAATGTTTCATGTCTTTGAAAACGGAACATTTGAGCTTCATTTAATATCATTTGCTGTTTAGTTTCAGGACTGAAGATTGTTGAATTGTTCAAAGTGAACATTAATATGAAGAGATGAGAGATTAATATCCTCCTAAGACCCGGCAATTCATGTTTGTCCACTGTAGTGGACATGAGTCTGAGACCTGTAAGTCATGCATAATTTGTAGAATCTATCTAAATCCTGCTGTCCCTTTAAGAAGACATCCTGGGCTCTCTAATAAAACCAAATTTGATGGGGTGTGGCCAACACAGCACATGCACTGTCTTTTCAAAATGGAGGAAATTTAAACTTTCATGTTTTATAGCAGAAAGTGGGATAAGTTGACCATTTTTTGCAGATATTATGTTACTGTTGCTAAATACGAACTTTTTTCTTTAAGATCACAGTCTTGACTTCATTTTAGTAAGATTTTTAAAAAACCACAGTAATTTTACCCCTTTCAAAACACAATTTTTATTTGATGTCCATTGTAGTGGACATCGTGACTTACCACCCCCCATTTTTAATACATCAGGGAACACAGGGCTATAGATTCATTAAACACAGACTGATATATTTCAAGGGTTTTATTTCTTTTGATTTTAATAAGTAAATAAAGTATGAACATGTACAGCGCTCAGTGTTTGTTTGGGGCTCATTTTGGATGAATTGCTGTAGCACTGCAGCAATAGCATGGAGGCAATCAGTCTGTGGCACTGCTGAGGTGTTATGAAGCCCAGGTTGCTTTGATAGCGGCCTTCAGCTTGTCTGCGTTGCTGGATCTGATGTCCCCATAGATTCTCTATGGGGACATCAGATGGCTGAAAACACGGTGGACCAACACCAGCAGATGCCATGGCAGCCCAAATCATCACTGACTGTGGAAACTTCACACTGGACTTCAAGCAATGTGGATTCTGTGCCTCTCCACTCCTCCTCCAGACTCTGGGACCTTGATTTCCAAATAACCTGCAAAATGTACTTTCATCTAAGAAGAGGACTTTGGACCACTGAGACCACAACAGTCCAGTTCTTTTTCTCCACAGCCCAGATAAGTAGCTTCTGACGTTGTCTCTGGTTCAAGATTGGCTCGATTCAAGGAATGTAACAGTTATAGTCCAGGTCCTGGATCTGTCTGTGCGTAGTGTCTCTTGAAGTCTTCAGCTGCAGTCCACTCCTCAAGAAGATCCCCAAATTCGTTTCACAGTCCTCACTATCCTTTTATTTTCCACACTTTTTCCTTCCACTCAACTTTCTGTGAACATGCTTGGATACAGCACTCTGTGAACAACCAGCTTCTTTAGCAATGACCTTCTGTGGCTTACCCTCCTTGTGGAGGGTGTCAATGACTGTCTTCCAGACATCTGTCAAGTCTGCAGTCCTCGCCATGATTGTGTAGCCTACTGACCCAGACTGAGAGACCATTTAAAGGCTCAGAAGACCTTTGCAGGTGTTTGGAGTTCATTAGATGATTAAAGTGTGACACCATGAATCTCCAATATTAAACTTTTTCAGAATATTCTAATTTTCTGAGACACTGAATTTTGGGTTTTCATTAGCTGTAATCCATAATCATTAACAGTGAAAGAAATAAACACTTGATGAATCTATAGACATGAGTTAAGCTTTTTGAATTTAATTACTAAAATAAATCACCTTTTTGATGATATTATTTATTGATATGCACCTGTATGTGCAACATAAAGAGTTTTTCTGCCATGAGTTTGAGTATTCTTGGATGGTCTGCTAAGTTTACATTGTTGTTCAAATGTTTATTGTGGGAAGTACCAGTAAGAATATTCCAGTAACTACCTGCCCTTAGTCAAATATGTGTACATTGTAGCTCTGATTGCTAGCTGGCATCTTTTCATCCTTTCACAGAGAACATTGACAATTGAAAGGTGCTGCTTTCCTCCTTTATACAAAGTAAAATGCATTCAGATGTGTTTTCTCCATTTAACTGTCTTACTCTGCTTTAATCTTTGTGAAATGAAAAGAATGTTTGAAAGAAATCCACATGAAAACGAATTCAGTATAAAAAAAATTACATCCCTATATTCTGTATCAAGCAAGACCCGATGTCCACTACAGTGGACAGTCTGTAAAAACATAAAAAAAACAATGTTTTTGAAAAAAAAAATTTGCAACATGTTTCTTTCAACCACAATTCTTAAACTATCGTAAAAATATCCACAAAGCAAAACCTTTTTTCCTCTGGGTCTCAGGAGGATATAAAAATGTTAATTCATTGATTTTGGTCATGATCGTTATTTAGTTTCGATTTTGTCTATAATGGTAATAAACATTCACAGTCATTAAATTTCATCTTGTTTTAAACTCAAATATCTGCACAAACATTGTTCTGTTTTTAAAAAGTCAAGCTGAACCGTGTTGTCCAGATAATCCTGATCTTTGTGAATGTTTGTGTTTTAGTTTGGTCAGATCTCATCACACAGCAGCTATTTAATGTGATTGATGTCAAATATCAGAGCGTTTAGTAGATCTACACAGATAGATCTGCTGACATCAGCTTTGTGAGGAGATTTTGGTGTCTGCATTGATGTTGTTGGATTTGTAACGGGACAGTAAATGATGTGTAAAATGATTGAGAAGCGCTGTGTTGATTCCAGTTTGTCCACCAGAGGGCAGTCACGAGTTTATTCCTGAGCGGAAGTGTCAGCGCTCAGTTTGGATTTTAGTCACCAAAATCAAATGTTTGAATGTCTGAAAGGATCAACTTTGACATCAGCCTGAAAATTCAGGATTGATAAAGCTACAATGTTTGAGTGCTTTATTAACAGGGGTAGATTTACTCTTGAATGTTTTTAAAACGTGTAGAAGTTCTAAAACAGCATTTATTTATTTATTTATTTGTACTATTTATTATGATTTTCTGTCTTTTATGCCACTTGTCAGTCCTGTTGTTTCCAATAAAGATGAATAAATTTTTAACAAAAAAATGATCTGCGTGTATACAGAAGCCGAACACACTGTTGGCTCATGTTTTTAATGAGATGGAACTGAAATGGAAATGGAACTAAAAATTATCCCTATTAGATTTTTTTTTTCTTAAATCATGCAGCCCTAGTCAGGGGGCCAAAAGTGGGTCACAAAACTCTTTCCAGTGTGTCGTGATTGTGTACCAATAAAAAATTTGTCAAAAAGTCAATGTACAGAAGCCCTAGGTGGACACACCATAAATTCAAACTTGTATTTTTTAGGTTTTTCTATGATGATGAGTAAATTTCAGTATTTTTCTCAAGATTTCCTCTCATTTATCTCTTTTTCCTTACACAACAAAGCTGTTTTTTTCCCAATATAAGTAGAAATTTCCTCTAAAATGTCCCAAATTTCCATGCTGTCTCAGAAAAATGGAATAAAATAAGATGTATGCGTGCACATCCCACTGTAATGAAGAGCATCTTAAACGTGTTTGTTTTGTCCTGTCTCTTTGCAGTTTAGACCCCAAATGTAACAAAACATAACTGAACAATGTTTTTGATTTCATAAATTAAAGTGGTTGGAAATTAAAAAGTATTAGTGTCATGATTTCTCTGAAGGAGCTGGTGGTGGGTCCTGATGCCTGACCAGTTGAGGACCACTGACTGAGAGCATCTGTTTCTGTATTATTGAATTTAACAAAGGATTATAGAGTTTATTTAAAATAATCTGTTTAGTTTAAGTTCAGTATATCAACAATAGTTGTAGAAAACGTTCAGAATCAGCACATTAGAAATGTAAATATACACAAATATCTGACTGTCCTTTCTCATGTTTCTGTGATTGTTTTGATTCACATCAGACTTAAATATCAGAAAAATATTATAATCATTAAAATAAGGAAACTTAAAAACATCAACAAAAAATGATAATAAGTCATTATTTGACTTAAAGATGACAACAGTGAAAACAACCCACATCTGAACCAAATAAGATGGATTAAAATTTTTCTGGAAAAAGCTTTAAAGAAATCAAACTGATGGGTGGTTACTGATCTAATCATTGATGTTTTAGCTACTGTGATATATTAATAGATGTTCTATGATTACAGAGAAAAATGTGGTCTGTTGAATGTAGAAATGAGATTGAATCATTCAGCAGGTATATTTTGGTCCAAGGTTTTCAGATATCAAATAAGGAGAAAATGAGATTATAAAGAGATAATAAATCATACAGACATTTATCAGAAATATTCAAGAGTTTAGAGATCAACTTTTCTTTAATCTATGAATGAATTTCAGTATTTAATGAGTGTGAAGAGATTATTAGATTGTGTTGAATGTTGTTTAAATCTGCTGGATAATAACATTGTTCAATGATGAATAAAAGTGTGAAATAAAAACTGAACTGATGAAAACATTTTCTTCTTACAGTGACTCACTCTCTGCAGTATTTCTACACGGCATCGATTGAAGTCCCAAACTTCCCAGAGTTTGTGGCTGTTGGCATGGTGGATGAGCTTCAGATAGATTGTTATGACAGTAACATCAAGAAGGATGTACCCAAACAGGAGTGGTTTAAAAAATTCACAGAAAGTGTACCTAACTACTTGGCAGTGGAAACTGGGAAACAACAGGGTCACCAGCAGACCTTCAAAGGCAACATTGACATTGCTAAGCAGCGCTTCAACCAAACTGGAGGTGAGTTTGTGTTTGTCTTTAGTTTTATTTGAGTGTAAACAGAGTTGAAATCTCAGAGTCAGGAGTGTGTTTTCTCCCCATGCTTGAATCAGTCTGATGAAGTCTTTTCTCTGAAACAAACAGTGGGACTGAACAGAAACATGAGAGAGACTCAGACTCCTGGATGCTGCTGTGCTGCTCTGATTGAGTGTTTGTGTCCATCCCATAATAATCCCCAGAGATTGTGAAGACTTGATCTCCACTAGATGACATGAGAATAAGTGGAGTGAAGTGTCCACAGTGAGCTGGTCCATATTTCCTGTCCTTTAGAAAAGCTGATGATCACAGCAGCTTAACAACACACAGCAGATAGAGCAACATTACTGCCTGGTTTGTCAAAGTGAGGAGCAGGACCCTGAATGGGACACAGGCTGCTTGTACTGGGTCCTCACATGAGAGGAGGAGCAGCATGTTTTGATGGAGCTGAGTGACAGGACGACATGATAAATGTCACATTGAGATGAGACGTTTAAAGAGTTGAAGAGCGCGACTCTACTGTACTAACCTCACTGTGTCCATAATCAATATAAAATAGAAGTGATCAAATCTATGAGAAGAACAAGTGCAGATTAGATTAGACTAGATTAAATCCACCACTGTGTGTCTATGTCACAGTCAAGATGTAAAATAATGACAGACTGTTGTGTGTTAGGCAGAAAAAGAAGCAGTTTAAAGATTGAATGAGTTCATGTGACGTTGTTATGGAGCGGTTTGACTTTTGATTGACTTTGAACAGATGAAACCATGTCATGATTGATAAAAACAGAGCCAGGACATAATCAATAATGACAGACAGGAGGAGTTTGAGCTGTAAATATTGAGCAGAAATCATATTTGATGAGATGAAGTCAACTGTACTGATTGACAGTGCCCATCCCATAATATACATGTATAGATTAAATCTAGATTACAGTAGATTAATTTAACTTTACCAGTGTTTGTATGACAGAATTAATAATCTGTTTTATATGATTGTAGATTAAATCCAGCTCAGTGTTCTCATGTAACAAATGAAAAAGTTCACCCCAGTTTTTGTTGACCTTTTAAAATAATCCAATGTTTGATGAATAAATCCAAATAATTGTCTAATGAAAGAATCTTTAGTGTGAGCTCTTAATAAAAAGTCTTAGTCCAGATAAGATGAGATTATCTCCACTGTTCTGACCTGAGTGTTGGTCCGTCCTCTCAGGCAGCATCAAACAAACATCTGCAGCAGGAAACAGCTGTTGTTAGTGTTGAATGATTGACAGATGGATGAACCAATAAGGACACAGACGTCCTCCCAGTCTCCATAATGGTGGTGCTGGTCTGTGCCTTATTGTGAGCAGCTGCAGTAACCCACTGCCGAACACTGTGAGGGCTGAGCAGCACCAGTCTACACACTGATCCTGGACCCAGACTCTCCTTGAGTGGAAACTTGTAGATCAGCTCTGGACAGTGGAGTGTGGAGTTTGTCCCAGGACGAGGGAAATGTTGGACTGATCCACAGGGAGTGGATGTTCAGTCCAGGATCAGTTTAATCTGATGGTCGCCATGGAAACTCAGTGTTTGTGTTTGAGAAAGAGGAGTATTGAACTGTGTTAGGATCTCTCTCTCTCTCTGAGCCGACCTCTCTGTCCACGTGATGATTGGCTGTGAGCGTCTTCCATCCAGCCAATCGCAGCAGGAGGTGTAGATGCTCTGTGTTGGTGTGTGTGGATCAGTGTGTCTCTGTGGTGAAGATGTGAAATCAGCTGATCATAAAGACTGAGCTGTGTTCTCACTCTGCTTCACTGACCTCTCTCTCTCTCTCTCTCTCTCTCTCTCTCAGGTGTACACATTGCCCAGGAGATGTACGGCTGTGAGTGGGACGATGAGACTGGAGAGGTTAATGGTTACTTTCAAGATGGTTATGATGGAGAAGACTTCATTGCTCTGGACATGAAGACAATGACATGGGTCGCTCCTATACCTCAGGCTGTCATCACCAAACACAAGTGGGATCAAAACAAAGCTAGGTTAGATTATCTAAAGAACTACCTCACCAAGGAGTGTGTTGACTGGCTGAAGAAGTATGTGGACTATGGAAAGAGCTCTCTGATGAGAACAGGTATCAGATGACCTGATGTGGTTTTATTTTGACAGTGTCCACACATTTCCTGTATTTTTTAATCCTCTGACATCACAGTAAATATTTCACACATTTCTCTTCTTTCATGCTCTCTCTTCATCTCTCTGCTTCCCCTCACTTATTCCTACATTTCTATCTCTTTCTCTCTGCTGCATATCTGACTTTTTCAACATTTTCTCTCTTTTTATTGTTATATCTCTCTGTTCTCTTCCACCTTTCCAATATAACTCAGCCTCCCTCACCTCTCTACTTGTGTCTTTGTCCCCTCTGACCCCTCCTCTTTTCTTTATTCAAAGATATTAATTTAATCATGTTTATTAGAATGACATCTATACTCTCTATGTAGTCTTTGTGTTACTGAGGCGTTTAAATCCATGACATCAAGCAGGAATAGTGATAGTAAATAAGAGTAAATGATGATAAAGAAAGTCTAAACAGTTGGGTCCGTCTCTCTCTCTCTCCCTGATTTTCTCCTCTATCCTCTGTCCTATCCAAATAAAGACATAAAGCTCCACAATAATGTTAAATGAGAGAAAGTCTAAACTGTCTTTCTGTGTGCTCTCCAGACCTCCCCACAGTGTCTCTCCTCCAGAAGTCTCCCTCCTCTCGGATCACCTGCCACGCTACAGGTTTCTACCCCAACAGAGCCGTGATGTTCTGGAGGAAAGATGGAGAGGAGCTTCAGGAGAACGTGGACCACGGAGAGATCCTCCCCAACCCTGATGGATCCTTCCAGATGAGTGCTGACCTGGAGCTTCCCTCTAGAGACTGGGAGAAGTACGAGTGTGTGTTTCAGCTGGCTGGTGTGAAGGAGGACATCGTCACCAGACTGGAGAAAAGAGAGATCAAAACCAACCATGGTAAGACCTGGATCAGACGTGATGAAAGAGGGAATTTTACTGTAACAGTCGTGTGCTGGATGAGAAGTTTTATCTCACAAACTTTTCAGATTTGATGTGTTTTTAAAAAAGAGTTTAGTTTATTGGAGAATTGTTTATATTATCAGTTTTCTTTTCTCAGTGCTGACAGAAAATAAGTGTGAATATGTTTGTCAAAGCTCTCATGGTGCTAAACATCAACATGTTGTAAAGAAAGCAGCGTTCAGATAAAGCGAGACAACAGGACTAGAAAATGAGCTCAAACATAGATGGAGGTTTTATTTACAGACACATCAGGATCAAAATTCACATCATCAGGACAAACAGTGTTTATTTCCAGGATGATGGTCTGCAGATGTTCTCCTCCTCTAACCTGCTTCATCGTCACAGGTTGTAACTGTGGTTTATTGATTTCTGATCAACAGTGGATCCCATCAACATGATCATCCGCATCATCGCTGGAGTCCTGATTGGTGCAGTCATCCTTGCTGGCGTTGGATATTGGATTTACAAGAAGAGAGCACGTAAGAGACACAAACACAAACTTTGTCCTGTTTGTCTTCAAAGTGATTACATTTTAGACTTAGAGTTGGTTTCTTTTTCAGGATGTTAAAGTGAAGCAGATTTAATCTCTGTTTGAGTACAGTTTGGTTTGATTTGGTACAGTAAAGCCCAGAATAGTTAGTGTTTCCACAGACACCCGTACCCTCACTTGGTGGGTGGACTGTAGGGGGTTTGTAACGTCACAGGCAGCGCCAGTCTCTGCTGTTCCAGAAAGTTCAGACTGGTGACAGAAATCAGTAGGGAGTTATCAGTAAACAGATTTAATCTCTGTTTGAGTACAGAGATGCTTTAAATCAAACTCAGTCACAGCAGGCGTTAGATTCTGGATTCAGGATTAACCTGAGGGCCCAACAGCGTCATCTTTTTAACCATAAACTATCAGCCGGGTTTCACTGGTAACAAATTTGAAGTAAAAAAAACATAGCACTGCTGATAAATGATTCTGACATTAAAATCGTTAAAAAAGATAAGTTTAAAGGCTCACAATCTGAGAAAAGTCAATTAGTTCAAAAAGGTCAGAACATGATATTGAAATTGAAAAATGATGTTTTTTTAATAGCAAATATATTCAAAAGAAGTCAAAATCAAGAGTTTTAAAGTTCAAAATATGAATTAAAATTTGTAATCATGAAATTAAAAATCAAAATATGATTCAAAATTTTAAATTGTGAGTCTAAAAGGTCAAACTATGGGATTATGAGGTCAATGTTTGGAGTTGAAAATATGAGATAAAATACAAAATAATTGGTTAAAACGGTCAAATATCACTTTAAAATTAGAATTATGAATCTTAAAGCTCAAAGTATTAAATGAGATGTCAAAATTATGAGTTGAAAAGCTCAAAGTATGAAATTAAAAGTCAAAATCCTAAGTTTGAATCCTAATTGTGAGATGCTAAATTGAAAATGTGAAATTAAAACACAAATTAATTTCTTTTCCCACATTCCTGACTTCTTATTTAAATATTTTTACTCCTTACTTCAGATTTTGTGACTTAACAAGGATATCTTTAATCATCAAGGATAAGTTCACATTTTTATACTTGAGGAAATCTGTAGACCTCAAACTGATGGGCCAGTTATAACAGAAACATGAGATTATCTTGTGGGCCGGATTTGGCCCCAAGCCTTGAGTTTAACACCTGTGCTTTAAATGACCCTTACACCACTGTGGCTGATAGACTTGGCAAATTTACCTACCAATAAACAAAAAAATGGCATTTAACTGACTGTTAACTTTCAATAAAGGCAGAGACATCAGCTAACAACAGACTGTAGTGAGATGAACTGCTCTGTGATTTTATATTGTAGTGTTAGAGGGGCGGGGTCAATTCCCTGCTGTAGGCTCGTGACATCATGAGCCCCACATGAAACCCAGCCAGGACAGAGGTGAAAAACTTTGTAATAGTCCAAATTCAGAATTCAGTCACATGTAGATCTCATTGTTTTCACATGTTTACAGCGACCATATTCCAACATTTGTAGTGTATACAGACAAAAACTTTGGATTTCACTTTACAGGGTCGTTAATAAAGACACAAGATGAATCTGGGCTGTTACAGTAGATAACACAAACATTTATTTAGTGATGAATATAATCTGAACTTAACTCTATTCTCTTTCCTCTGACCTCAAAGGAAAATGAAGACCTTAAATTTCAGCAGATCAACCAGATGGTCAAATATCTAAGGTGACAAGGCATCTAATGACTGTGGATAATGTTTTATAGCTGTACATGAAGTCCTGTGATGTC
The DNA here is from genome assembly GCF_018320785.1 of Cheilinus undulatus. Classification (NCBI taxonomy): domain Eukaryota; kingdom Metazoa; phylum Chordata; class Actinopteri; order Labriformes; family Labridae; genus Cheilinus; species Cheilinus undulatus. The sequence continues at coordinate 12,235,785 of NC_054875.1, read as the reverse complement.
AGATTAACACGGCTGGTTTTATAGGTAAAGACTAAAAATACTTCAGGAAACCTGATTTGTGGCCACATATAAATATCCACGGTCCAGGAAACAGTATGGATCTCTGTTAGGTCCAAATATCCCTGATTTAAGTGGATATGAGTGTGTTTTCTCCTGTTTTCACCCACTCCTCTCAGAGCAGACAGATGTGTGGGTCGGTAATTTGGGACTCTTTTCAACTTTTTTAATGGAAATGCTAATAAACGCATACCATACTGTACCAAACTGACCCGCTCAGTGGAAACGACCTGTTGTTTCATGGCGACACGCAGAAAGTCGACTCAGCTGCCAAACTTTGTGGGTGTGTTAGCGCTGCAGCAAGATGATAACAGGGAGTGGAGAAAGAAAGCGTGTCAAATCTAAACCACAGAAAAATGTTTTATTGATGTTTGATTAGGTAGATGAGCGGATCATAACAGGAAATCAGTGACACAGGCTAGAAATGTCAAATATTCCATCAATAAAGTTTTTTTTCTGCTTTCCGTTTCAGCCATACGCCCTCCATCTTGTAAGTAGATCCTGATTTGATTTTGTTTAATCAGAGCTGAAATGAATTGTGTTGATGAGAAGGGTTTCTGGAGAGTTCTCTGTTGTAAACGACAGTCTCAGCTCAGAGTTTGATCCATGCTAACTTTGTTCTTCTGACCTTACAGCCGTCAGCGACTCTGGTGTGGAACAACAAATGCTTGAGAAACCATCACCCTAAAAGACAAAGACACAAGCCTGAACTCAGTAAGTTTCTTTATTTCAGTCTAGAATTGAGCTGATTTTATTGCTGATTTTAAAAACAGAGTCCAAAGAAACCTCCTGAGATTGTTCCTTTATTATTGACACATTCAGTCTGACAGAAAATCTTTGACTTTTATTGATATTCTACAGAAAAGTGAGACTTGTATTTAAAGTTTAGAGAGATGATTAAAATAAATGCACTTAAATGAACTAGGGCTGCAACGATTCGTCGACATAATCGTTTGTGTCGACTATAAAAATTTGTCGACGCGGGAATTGAAGTGTCGACGCCTCGTATTATTGTTTTTTATATTGGTAAAATCTAGTACCGGCCGGTAAGGACTCATCTGTACTTGCAGTTCACTGCACGAAGTGGTGGGGGCAGTATTGCTCCCACTGTTTACAGTATTCACAGAAACTGAGAAGAAGAAGTTAAGCATGGCGGAAATCACGAAGAACACACCAAAAAGCCGACCCAGAGCTTCTAAAGTTTGGGAACATTTTACAGAAAACAAGTCAACTGCAAACTGTGTCAAGTCAAACTCTCATACCATGGCAGCGCTACGGCAAGGCACGAACACCTGAAAATGTAAACACACTGTAGCTGCCGCGTCTTCAAATACCGCGAGTGGGCAAGTTTGCAAGCTGCATGCATATCTTTTAGATCTTTTGCATTTAGTTACTGAGCCCTTTGTGCTTCAGGCACGAGGATTAATAGCCTACTTATAATGTTGGTGCCGTACGTTAATCAGTTGGAAAACCATCTTTGATATTTGTTAGGGTAACTGTTTTTTAAGTAACGCTATTTAGAGTGCAGTTTACTTTAGTTATCAGTTCAATACTTTTATATTAGAGGAAAAACAAACCTTGACGATATAGCAACTTGACATGTCATGTCAATTTGCTAAAGAATTAAATTTTCAGAGGTGTGCATGCATAAGAAGGCAAGATAAAACGGGGATCCAAACTAGTATGCCAGATAGCCATGATTAGTCGACTAATCGCAAAAATGATCGCCAGATTAGTCGACATAAAAATTAATCATTTGTTGCAGCCCTAAAATGAACAAATCCTGGTTAGCTCAGACCTCAGTGTTAACATGGACTTATAAATCTTGTTCAATAAAGTTCTCATAGAGTTTTTCTTTCTTAATTCTCTGTTTGATCCTCTTTGTCTTTTTCTGCAGGTTTATGGAGACATTTATCACTGAAGCAATGAGCAGATCTAAAAATTTCTCTGGTGCTCCATTTGCTCTTCATCATTGAAGACATAAACTGATCAGGGAAGAATTTGATTTTAGATCCTTATTGACTGAAAAACAAAAAACAAGATTGAAAATGTGATGACAGGCTATGCCTGTCTCCTGTCGCACGCTGATGACGTCAGATGCCGTGAATGTTGCTGTGTTCAAATCGCGCCAGTTTAAGCTCTTTTTGTGTTGTTTTTGCATGCCTGTTTGTTTATACAATAAACTGCTAGTGACCCTAAACATTTGTTATGTCCTAGCTCTAAACATGCCGCTTTAGTTTTGTCTGGATCACAAAGTATCGGACTTTGAACACGGAACGGGCTTTCTGCCTAAAGACACACAATGTTTACACTAGCAACAGGCAGTCTGGTGTTAACAACTTTGAAGCAATGCCTCCACTTACCTCTCTGCCTGACTGTGCCGGGTGCTGTCAGCTTACCAAAAAAATTGCCGAACTTGAGGGTCGGATTTCCAGTCTCTATCAAATCCAGGAGGCTTATAATGGACTCTCTGGTCGCTGAGGCTTCCCGTTTCCCTGGCAACAACACCACACTTCCCTGGCTCAGCCCCACCGCTTCCTCTGAACCAGCTCCTTCGATGATATCATCGGTCCAGGAGGACAAGGACTGGCCTGGGCTTGGTGCTAAGCCGAAAGTCCAGAAATGTTCCACACCAGCTCCCCGGGACACTTGGACTGTCATCCGTGGGAAAAGGCATGGTAGGAATCCTTCCCGCACTCCTCCATCTGGATCTCCTCCTCCAGCTGGGACCATTCGGCTTGAAAATAAGTTCGACATTCTGGGAGAAAAACATCTGTCCACGGACAACCCGGAGCCTCCTGTTGGTCCAGCTCAGCCGCCGGTAAAACCACCCTCGGTCCCGGGCAGATCCTCCTCCCATCAGTCTGCAGCCGCTGGGCACCACACACCGATACAGCTCGCCAAATCCAGGGAAACAAACACCAAACCCTCAGGTGAGCCCCAGCATCAGCCCACAACCCTGGTTATAGGGGACTCCATTATCAGACATGTCAGATCTGGCACAGCTATAACACGTTGTTTTTCAGGAGCCACAGTCCGGGACATTACCGATAAAACCATCAAGGTACTGGCTACTAATCCAGAAATCAACAAAGTCATAATCCACGCGGGGACAAATGACATCCGTAAACAGCAGTCTGAACTCCTGAAAACAGACTTCCTCCACATGTTCACAACACTGAAAAGATCTGTGAGCCACATCCATGTGTCCGGTCCTATTCCATCCTATGGCCATGGCTGTGGGTGTTTCAGCCGGCTGCTGGCGCTGCACACCTGGCTGTCATCAGCCTGTGCTGCTCACGGCATCTTTTACATCTCCAACTGCGACGTCTTCTGGAATAGACGGGAGTTATTCAAAGACAATGGCATTCACCCGAACTGGCTAGGAGCTAAAATGCTATCTGGAAATATTTTCTATAGTGTTTCCCACACACGTGTGTCGCCCCCGAATAACCAAAACACAACAGCAATGTCTACTCCTCCCTCTGATTAGTCCCACTACTATTGACGTCCCCCGGGTCCTAGCGCCAGTGTCAATAGTTCCCCACTCTCAACTTTTGCCGTGCATGTGGAGCCAGGATCCTGCCGCTCTACTGAAAATTTTTCAACTGATATAACTGCCACAAATGCCAGGTTAAAGACCATCCATGAAACACTTTCTCCAGTAAACTTCATGAATAACGTCAAGCACAGAGACATCATAAACAGCTCTCTATTGTCACTACCAACAGCTGTACATAGCTCCCCCTGTCGACTCAACTACTGTCTCCTCTCCCAGTCATCCACCCATCCTGCCACGATTCCAGTCAGAATCAGTGACAGGAGGTTTTTAAAATCTAGACAGGCTGTGAGCAACCACTGTATTCATGTTAAAAATCAAATCCAAATTAAAACTGCAGCACTCAAATCAGACTCCACCACCCTTACCTGCTGCTTGAAATTGGCCCTCCTTAATGTTAGATCCTTGGTTAACAAAACATTTTTGGTTAATGACATCATTCATAAAAATAAACTGGACTGCATCCTTCTCACAGAAACATGGCTGGATGCTACTGGGAACAAGGAGCTGATTGAAACAGCACCCACTAACTTCAAAATTTTACATTGTACAAAACAAAAAAGGTGGAGGGGTTGCATTTCTCTATCATAGCAACCTAGATTGTCGGACTGTTAGCTGTTGTTAAGTCTGTTGTTTTTACAATCATGCTCACAGTGTACCACCCTCCTAAACTAAGAACAGGATTTATTGATGAATTTACTGAGCTGATTTCAAAAATATCCATTGGCTATGACCACATTGTCATTTCTGGTGATTTTAATATACATATAGACAATTCCGCTAATCTGGACACAAGACTGTTTCTTAATATCCTGGACACATTTGAATTTACACAGCATGTTACCGGACCCACACATAAGCATGGACACACCCTCGACCTGGTTCTATCAAAAGGCCTTAATATAACCATAACAATCACTGATATTCTGGACATCGCACTCTCAGACCATTTTTGCATCTTTTTCAGCACGACCTGTTTCACCAGAAATTACAATGTGGTCAAAACAGTTAACAAGCTTTTTTTTTTTTGGGTGAATATACATCTCATGAGTTCATCCAACGATACAGAAGTCATCATTTTCCCACCATGTCATCATGCAGTGACATGATGGACAATTTCAACAACACAGTGAGTCACATCATTGATAATATTGCACCCATAAAAACTAAATTAATTAACAAAAAACAAAGGCTCCTTAGAGAAATGGGGAAAGAGCGAGGATGCTAAAAAGATCCTGCAGAAAGGCTGCAAGGAAATGGCGAAAGAGCAAACTGCGTACATTATGAAATCTACAAACATACACTAATCACCTACAATAAAGAAATCAAAATGTTAAGACAGCAGCACATCTCAAAAATGATCAATGAAAACAAAAATAATACCCGCTACCTGTTCTCTACAGTTGATAAACTAATTCATCCCACCAGATCAACCCCTGCTGACTTTCTCTCCACAAACCAGTGTAATGAATTTGCAACATACTTCAAGGAAAAAACTACCACCATCAGATCTAACACTCTTCAATTAAAAAAACAGTCATTCTGACGCTCTATGTTCCTCAATTTACAGTAATTCCCAGACCAACATGTGCAATTTTAAACCTGTGAACATTAATGACCTCGAAGAAGTTATCAAACACCTCAAGTCCTCTACCTGTTCTCTTGACCCCATTCCTACAAAATTATTTAAGTGTGTCTCTCATGTAATGTTACAGGATCTGCTCTATATTATCAATGCATCTCTTCAGTCTGGTGATTTCCCCATTTCTCTAAAGCTTGCCATTATCACTCCATTACTCAAAAATAACAAGCTTGAACCATCTATAATCAGCAACTACAGGCCCATCTCCAACCTTCCCTTTGTTAGTAAAATCATAGAAAAATCATAGAAACTACACAATTACCTCACCCATAACAATCTGTATGATGTCTACCAATCAGGATTCAGAACCAATCACAGCACAGAAACCGCACTGGTCAAGGTTATTAACGATTTAAAACTCAACAGTGACTCAAACAAACTCTCCGTCTCAGTGTTATTAGATTTAAGCTTCGCCTTTGACACAGTTGACCATAACATCCTACTCCATAGACTTGAAAATTCCATAGGCCTCTCAGGATCTGTTATTCACTGGTTTAAATCATACTTAAAGGAAAGAACATTCTCAGTTTCACTCGGCAATTTCACATCAGTAAATTTCAGTCTGGACTATGGGGTGCCACAAGGATCAGTTCTAGGTCCTCTGTTGTTCAGTCTGTACATGCTCCCACTTGGTTCACTCATTCAGAAACACAATGTCTCATACCATTCATATGTCGATTATACACAGCTTTATGTTTCACTCTCCCCAGGCAATCTCAATCCCATAAATCACTTGGTCAGATGTATCAATGAAATAAACCACTGGATGTCACAGAATTTTCTCCACCTTAACACAGACAAAACAGAAATCCTGCTAGTTGGTCCACAAAAACTGAGACAAGAATTCACTTCTGTTTCATCTTCATTTCCTTTTAAGTACAGTGAGCACATCAGGAATCTTGGAGTTATCATTGATGCAGACTTAAACTTTCAACAACATATAACTGCCATCACCAAAACAGCCTTCTACCATTTAAAAAACATTTCCAAACTTCGGTCATTCATGTCTCAGTCTGATTCAGAAAAACTGGTCCATGCATTCATATCCAACAGATTAGATTACTGTAACTCTCTCTATGCTGGACTTCCAAAAAAGACAATACATCGCCTTCAACTCATCCAAAACGCTGCAGCCCGCATTCTAACAAGAACAAAGAGAACAGAACACATCACACCCATTCTGAAAAGTCTTCACTGGCTTCCTGCCCAACATAGAATCGATTTTAAAGTGCTACTTCTTGTTTATAAATCACTGAATGGTATGGTACATTTCTGACATGCTCACTCAATATCACCCCACCAGGTCGCTCAGATCTTCAGGTATGGGCCTTCTAAATGTGCCTAAAGTTAAATGCAAATCAGGTGAAGGTGCATTTAGCCCCTATGGTGCTGTTCTGTGGAATAAGCTGCCAATTGACCTGAGGTCAGTAGACACTTTAAGTTCTTTTAAGAGTGGTCTTAAAACACTGCTTTTTTTTAATGCCTTTGACTGTTAGATAAAGTACAACATATCAGCATTTTGCCTGTGTACACATGCCTTGCACTGTACATATGTATGTATGTGTCTGTGTGTGTCTGTGTGTGGGGGGGGGGTGCTTGAATTGCTGATTGCTTTTTTTGTTTATTTTTAATCTTCTATAAAGCACATTGAGTTTACACCTGTATGAAATGTGCTATACAAGTAAATTTGATTTGATTTGATTTAGAAATCATCTCAAACATGAAGGTTGACATTTGATAGTTTTGGATTAAAAATAGGTTTCTCATGTGACAAAAAGAGTGAAAAAATGCTAAAATATAGTTTAGTGCTGATTTTTGTTGTCACCTAAAGAGAAGTGAAACTAGATGAATTTGTGATCACATCACAGCGCTCTTTAAACATTCACAACAGAAACGTGTGAGTTGATGTAAAACAAATCCACCATAGTGTGTGTTAAATCCGTCTGGTGTTGGGAGCTTTGTGCTAAAATAAATGTTTGTCATAAAGACGTTAATATTCATACATAACCACACAGCACAGACATGCCTTCACATTTTCTCATCCCTCCTCATACCATCCTGTTTTATTCTAATATGAACGACAAGAGTACAGATTGTTGTCAAGCAGCATATTTGAGCTTTTTGATGTGGAGAAAGCCGTTCTTTGGTTCTCTGCTTGTTTGACCAAATGGAGAAACACAACTGATCAACTTCAAAAACATGAATTGTGAATTTAGCTCCCTGAATTGTGTGTTTAGAGCCCAAAAGGGTGCCAAGTGTGAGTGAAGATGGTGGTCTTCTCCACTGATAAACTGTCCTCCATTGATCCTCTGATGTGAAATCAGTTTGACTCCAGGTTCCTGTGAGTTTTGGAAGGACTTCTTCAATAGTTTCTAATTCATTGGACAGAGGTTTGAGCCTGATTACTACTCCATCTCTAAATGAACGCTAAAAGAAACTTCCAGAAAATGTCTGATTTAGTCAAACATAACATGATGAAGTTTTGGCTGTGTTGTATCCCTGGAGTCACACTCACACAATACACACCTTACACACATTTGTTTTCCAGATCAAGTTGTAAACATTGCTGATAATTTCTGTCACATTCATGAAATGTATTGTTTGAAAGCAGGATCAAGTGAATTGTAATGAGTTTGTTTTTTCATGATGAATTCTGACTCCTTTGTCTTTCCTTCATTAATATCTCGGTTTTCCTTCAGTTTAAAGGCTTCAGAGGGATGAATTGAACTGATGTGTTGAAGCATTTTTATTTGCACTGAGACTTTAAAGCGTTGTGGGATGAGAAATTTTCTATCAGAGCTTGCTGTAGATATTTGTCTTTTTCTATTTAGGAAGATTTTGTGTTTTATTTTCAGCTTTAAAGTATTCGAGTGTGACATCTTTGCTGAAAATCATTGATTGTGTTTGGAAATGTTTGAATTCCAGGTAAAGTTGCCTTGCTTTGGTTTATTTTTGTATTTGAATTTTGTGTTGATTAAAGCCCCTAAAAATCTTCATGTGTGTTTTTGTGATTTCTTATTGATGCAAAGAGTGCAGTTCTGACTTAAAGCAACAAGTTTTACAGGTAGAATAGAGAAGAGGGCACTTTGGTGATTTTTCATTTTCTCGCGTGTGCAAATGTGTGATTTAAAACATGTAAATAACCCGAGACATGATTTGAACTTTAGCATATATAAACTGGTAGGACCAGTGACGGACTGGCCATCAGGAATTTGGGCAAATGCCAGCTATGAGCCGTTTGGACCAATCAGAATGGATCATCACTCCGCTGAACACTGAAAATGAGTTTTAAACTGCTAATAATACTTATTTACTCTTTAAAATAATTAAGAAAATGTTTTAAACATTTTGGATCAGCCTCACTTGTTTTGAATAAAAATCTTTTCTCCCATCATCCCCTCATGGTAGCCAGAGTGGAAAAGTTTCCAGGCAGGACTGAAATGTAAAGTTGACGCAGCATCAGTGGACAAAAAGAAGATGATTTGGGTGTTAAATGAGCAAAGGGAGGGGCAGAGAAACAGAAGGATGCTGTGTGGGCTGAGGGTGAGAAAAGTAGAAAACTAGATTGATGTTGGAAACATGCCACCACTGTGGTCATCAGGACAGCTGCTGTAGAGCAGGGGTTCTCAATGTGGGGGTCAGGACCCCCTTGGGGACAGTGAGAGACTGTGATGGGGTCACCATATGCCTTAAAAAACTAGCAATATTTTTTCAGTGGTTTCAAATAGTATATTTTACCCATTTCAATTAGTAACAAGTTTTTATTGAAATTTATGCTGAAAACAAAGTAATGTTGAATAAAGCTGTAAACAGGAAGTCTGCACACAGGCCTGCCCACAGATGTGGCTGAGCCCCTGACAGTCCCAGAGAATGGCCCTCCCCAGCTGTGATTTATTGGTGCTATCAGTAGCATTGGTGCTAGCGTCCTGATTAACAGTTTCCTCTTTCGGAGCTGAAAAGTGCATCAAACTATTATTGGGTTCTAATGTTGAAAGTATTTATTTGTGCCACTTTTTAACCACTTTTCCCACTAAAGTTTGCCATTAATTATTTGCCATATTTCATTAATTTTGCACCACTTTTTTCTGCCTGTTTTTGCCAAAACTAAACCAATTCTTGCCACTGTCCGCATGTTGTTGCCTCTGTTGACCCATCATTGCCACTATAAACCTATCTTTACCACTTTCAGGGCCATGTTGCCAATTTTAACCATATTTCACTGTTATGCCCATTTTTGGCCAGTTTAACCCATTTCTGAGAATTTCTGCAAATTTTCTGCTTCAATTAAACAATTTTTGACACTTTTATCGCATTTTTGCCACTTCTAACCCTTTCTGATACTTGTTTCACCACTTTTTCCATTAGTTTTTGCCATTTTTAACCCATTTTAATTCTGTTTTTTTAAGTCAAGGGATTCACAATTTTAAGATGGCTATACAGTATACTCTGGCACAACTTAATAAAAAGATATTTGTTGCTTTGATAAGAGTGGTTATTTTTCAGGCTAAATATAATGATATGTTTATCACAGCTTAACTTTACAATGGACCATGACTTTGCACCCCCATGTGTCTCGGCCCCAGAAAGCTCTCCTTTATGGGCGGCCTTGTCTGCACATGGCTATTCTTAATGTGCATGCCTGTGTTCAACTGCCTTCAGCTACAGTGGGGGTCCCGGTCTCTGACTCCTTTATTTGGGGCTGTGAAAGGTTGAGAACCACTGCTGTAGAGAAACTGGTGAAGAAGACTGTGATTTTCAATTCAAGACAGCGGACATGAAAAAGCAGCATAGAGGAGGAAAACAGCTGAAGTACCTCTGCAGGTCACTGTTTTCTTTTCTGAATATTAAGAACCAAAGTGTCAGAGATAAAGGATCAATCAAAGACATTTCACAAAAACACTCAAGAAAAGGAAAAGTCAATGAGAATCCAAATCAGAGTTTGTCAGGATCAGACAGCATCAGAAGGTCTTTGGTACGTGGTCACCATGAAATCCATCCACAGAGGTTTGACATATTTAACCCACTTGGTCCAAAGTTTGACTAAAACATCTTTCTGTAAATGCAGACAAAAACAATGATGTTGAAGAGTTTTATTAATGGACACTCCCAGAAAATGTACCAGCTTCATGTGATAGAAGAATCTAACAGTGAACTCTGAGATAATCTGGTTTTCTGCAATAATTGATCATCAAATATGATCTGATCTGCATCTATGTCACAACTACAGACAACCACAATATGCTTCAACTAATACCACACAAATTGTTATAACATTTATTGTCTTTATTAAACAGTTGTTAAACATCCACAGTACTGCTGGAAAAGTAAGTGAACCCTGGAGTTAATAAGTGGCTAAACCTCCTTTGGCAGCAATAACCTCAACCAAGCGTCTCCACTAGCTGCTGATCAGACCAACACAACCACCAGGAGGAATTTTGGACCATTCGTCCTTACAGAGCTGCTTCAGCTCACCCAAAATCTCAGGATGTCTGGTGTGAACGTTTCTCTTGAGAATATTCCACAGCCTCTCTGTTGGATTCAGGTCTGGACTCTGACTGGGCCGCTCCAAAAGGTGGATTTTCATTTTCTGAAGCCATGCTGTAGTAGATTTACTTTGATGTTTAGAGTCATTGTCCCAACCTGGCACGCCAGATGGATTTCACACATCCATCTGGAAAACCTCTCCTTCACAGCGCTAATGTCTTCCACCATATCTGTGCCGGCCTTTTGTTGCTGCTTACTTACGTCACGGCTCCGCCGCTCCCAAAAGTACTGCCCCTCGATGCCGATTGGTCGGGCCCAAACGGTTCAGATGAGAGTTTTGCAAGATGGATTCGCCAGTAGGAAACACGGAAACAGGCGTATCCATCTGCTTTGCAAGGTTATCATTGTCTTGCTGCATCACAGAACCTCTCCTGAGCTTCAGCTGGCAAGCAGCCCCTTGATATTATCCTGTAGGATACCTTGATAAAGATGGTAATTCATTTTCTTCTCCATGATGGCAAGCGGCTCAGACCCTGAGGCAGCAAAGCACCTAAAGTCTAAGAGATGTCTTCATAAGCCCTTACAGCCTCATACAATTCAACATTTCTTGATCAGATGTCTTAGGAGATCTTTTTTTTGTGAAGCATGGTTCACATCAGCAGATGTTTCTTGTGAAGAGTTACCCCAAGCAGTGTCTGTGTTTTTGTAAGTCACAGTAGCTCTACACCTGGCTCAAATCTCCTTTAATTGATTGGACTTCAGGTGTGCTAACTCCTGGCTCTAATCAGCTCTCTAAGGATATGTGTAACCCTGCTGTGTCTTCCTGCTGGACTGTGGAGGATGTGTCTCTGTCTCTCAGTGTTTATGGTGCAGGAAGGACGCCACAATCACACAGGAGTTGCTCTCTCTCTAGTCTGCTTGTAAGCAACCCTTTGCTGAAAGATGGTCGGGCTCTCAAACTGATGTTTCAGTCAATTTTTATTTCTTATGCTTTTCCTTAACCATTCTGTGCTGAAAACACTGTAAGAGCTAAAAGAAAACAAAACAACATATTACTATACATGTACAATAAAAATATATCATTTTAGCTCTTGTAAATATTTCACGTTTGTAAAAAAGACTGTTACTGTTATGTCATTTTATCCTTTAACAGTTAATATGACATTAGCTTGTTTCTTTCAACATGAATTGTACCTTTCCCTTTTTGTACATAACAATTTCACATTAGAATGCACCAAAAAAACATAAACAACTCAAATAAAATATTATATCAGTCCCTTTTAAGTCTCAATCAATATGCAATGCTTTTGACCTTATTTATGCATATTTTCCCTCATATTTCGCACATACAACACAAACACACTGGTTAACCGGACCGCGTTATGGTGATGAGAAATGCGGAAACATGCTAGCTCACACACGTGCTAAAGTTAAACAAAACTCCCACTCAGCACTTAAAAGTAGCTCTATAATGTTGAAAATGTAGAATAAGGCACAAACCTTTTTCCCCAAACAGCAAGGTGCTTAAATAGAAAATCGCTATTGTTTATGTCTCAATGATTCATATTCTATGCAGCATTCTCCGTTTTCAGATCGTCTCTCACTTTACTTCCTGTTTTGTTACTTTTCAAAATAAAAGCCTCACATTACAGACGTAATAAAAGGAAGTGATCAGAAACCTAAGAAAATCACCTTCAAAATAAAAGCATTTATAAGAAATGGGTCATTTACACTCCCACCAATCATGAGTGAGACATATAAACACGAATGATTCACCTAGAAATGACTTTTAAAGCAAACGGGTTTACCGTATAACAAGGTCAATTATTTTCATGTGAGACGATCGATTGTCTATCTAACTCTTCACAATGTAAAGGATAAGGTTTCAGCATTAAACGGGGCTGTCATACAGTTTCTAGGAGCAGGATCAGCTTCTGTACGGGGCGTTCGACGATAGATGGCTTGCCAACATGCTGTCCCTCTCTTCCAATCTTCTGGTCTCCAAGACGAATCTTCTCTCTTCTTACAAGTCCGTCTTTATCAGTCATTGTCCCTACAACTTTGGCTAATCTCCATTCGTTCCTTGGAAGATCCTACGTCTCCCACCTTCAAGTTTCTCCTTGGTGTGTGCCAGCGCTGTCTTGTGGCAATATTAGAGAGATGTTCTCCCTTCCAACGACTCCAAAACTGTTCAGCAAGATACGCCATCGCTTGCGTGCATACATGTCCTCTCTGATGAATCTGCCAGGTGGTGTTAAGGCTGTAACAGACTTCATTGTAAGCAGGTGGTTAGGCGTTAGTGGTTCAGGACTGTCCGTATCATTGAGGTTGTCCACGTTGAGTGTCTGACTGTTCACAATGGCCATATCCTCATACAAAAATGTTCACAGAGACGCGTCATCTAGTCTGTCTGATGAGAGTGAGAGAGTTGAACGCAGAACATTTCTGACTGTTCGGATTTGTCTCTCCCATACGCCTCCTGCATGGATTGAGTGGGGAGCGTTCATGATAAAGTCACATTGCTTCTCAGCCAAGAATGCGGTCACTCGATTTTTATCCACTTGCTTCAAAGCTGTGTTGGGTTCATTTCTGGCTCCACCAGTGCCGCTGCACCCAATTCCTGTGCTCGGAGAGCCCTTTGAAAATGTAATTTTGGATTGTGTACGTCCTCTGCCAAAATCTAAATCAGGTCACCAGTATGTCCTAACAATCATGTGTACTGCAACTCGTTACCCTGAGGCAGTGCCGTTGCGCACCATAAAGGTAAAACCTGTGGTTAAAGCTTTAACCAAATTCTTTTCCACTTACGTCCAAAATATTTGCACAGGTTATGTCAGAACTAAACATTAAACATAAAAAGTCCAGCTCTTTCCACCCTGAATCACAGGGTGCCTTGGAAGGCTTTCACCAGACACTGAAATCCATGTTGCGCAAATTTTGCCTCGAGAGAAACCCTGCAGGAGTCTCTAGGTTTTAGTCCCTGCGATCTTGTGTTTGGCCATACAGTTCGTGGTCCCCTGCGGCTTCTCAAAGAGAAGTGGCTGTCTGAGTCACCAAAGCCTGAACATAATGTGCTTGATTATGTCTCTTCATTCGTGAGCGTCTCCATCGGGCATGTGAACTTGCACATAAAAATCTGGCTCAGGCCCAAAACAAAATAAAGCGCCGATTTGATAAAAAGGCAAAATCTCGATATTTTCAGCCTGGAGACAAGGTCCTTGTATTGCTTCCGCTACCTGGATCCAGTCTCCAGTCCCGATTCTCCGGACCTTATGTTGTGGAGAGAAAAATCAGTGACACTGATTACGTAATCCTGACTCCTGATCATAGGAAAAAGTCTCATGTGTGTCACATTAACATGCTGAAGTGTTATTTTTTGCATGACAGTGTTCCTCAGCTCTCTTTTGCTGCACCGGTAGTCTCTGTGTCCTCCGTGTCTCCAGAGTACAGCCTCTCTGAAGATGGGCTAACTGAAAAAGGTGGTTCGGTTCCACCCACTCGTTTAAAAAACTCAGAGATACTAAATAACTTGGAGTCTTTCTTGGCTCATCTTTACAATTCTGCGCGTGCTGAATTGATTGTATTGATTGAAAATAATTTGTTGTTGTTCTCTGACCATCCGCGTCAAACCTCTGTGTTATTTCATGACATTGACGTTGAGGGCCATAAGCCTATCAAGCAGCATGCTTATCGCGTTAACCCGACAAAAAGAGCCTTGATGCAGCAAGAGGTAAGTTATTTGGTGGAGCACGGGTTAACTGTCCCCAGAATGAATGCGTGGAGCCCCCCGTGCGTCCTCGCCCCGAAGCCCGACAGCACTCCTTGTTTCTGTAATGACTACAGAAAAGTTAATGCGGTCACAAAACCCGATTCATTCCCTCTTCCTCGGATGGAGGATTGTATTGATAAAGTAGGCTCCGCTGAATTTGTGACCAAGCTGGATCTTTTAAAAGGTTACTGTCAAGTCCCTTTGACTCCGTGTGCGTCGGAGATATCCGCGTTTGTTACACCTGACACCTTCCTCCAGTATACTGTAATGCCTTTTGGCTTGCGCAATGCTCCCGCTACATTCCAGCACCTTATGCAGCGCGTGCTGGCTGGAGTTTCAAACTGTGAGGCATATCTCGACGACGTTGTAGCCCATTCCTCCAGCTGGTCTGACCATCTCACCATGCTAACACAAATTTTCAACTGTCTAAATAAAGCCTCTCTTACTGTTAACCTCGCTAAATGTGAGTTTGGTAAAGGCACTTTGACCTATTTGGGTAAACAGGTAGGGCAGGGGTAAGGGCAGGGGCAGGTGTGTCCTGTGGCAGCGAAAGTACAGGCGATTATCGATTTCCCTGTGCCACAGTCAAAAAAAGGTTTGCGTCGTTTCCTTGGTATGTGTGGCTATTACCGAGGATTTTGCCGCAATTTCTCTGAGGTAGTAGCTCCTCTCACGAGTCTCGTTAGTCCGAGTAAAACTTTTGTGTGGTCCTCCACGTGCCAGGCTGCTTTTGAGGCAGCTAAAGCACTGTTGTGTAGTGTGCCCGTTCTCGCGTTCTTTTGCAGGAAGATGCACAGGGCATTGATCATCCTATCTGCTATTTTTCCAAAAAATTTAACAAGCATCAGCTACATTATAGTACTATTGAGAAAGAAGCGTTATCCCTGTTGCTCTCCTTGCAAAATTTCGAGGTTTACCTTGGGTCCACCTCTCAACCAATAAAAGTATTTACTGACCACAACCCGCTGATTTTCTTGCAACAGATGCGCAACTTGAATCAGCGCCTCATGCGCTGGTCCCGTCTCCTGCAGGATTTAATCCTTGAGCTCCTTCACAAGAAGGGATCAGAAAATGTCATTGCAGACAGCTTGTCCAGGTCTTTCACTTGAACTAAACATCATAGGGGGATGTTTAATTCTTGGGAAATGGGGTGTTATGACCGCGGTTGTAATCTGTTTTGTCTTTGTATATTGTGTCTATTGTCTTTAATGTGGTTGTGCCTGGAGCATGTGTGAGACAACTATCTAGTCAATTAGGTGCGCCATCGCCGGTTGATGATTGGCTGATCTGGGTCCTGCGCGGACAGCTGGTAGGCCGCTGAGGAGCTCTTCTTCGATTTAAGGAGAAGAAGTGACGTCACTGCGGCACAGGGGGAACCTCCATTTCATTCATCTTTCAACGTCTTTCACGCCACAGCATCATCGTAGCCAAGCTCCATAAATCGTTAACTTAAGTAGTCTTTCAGTAAAATGGTAAGGGGTGAAATTTGTTGGTGTATCTTTGTGTAGTAGGTAACCAGGGAGATTGATTTACGTTGTTAGTGGTTTAATTTAAACGTCTCTCCCTTCCTTAGTTCTCTTAATTTCACCCTGAGGTATCCAGAGTCCTTTGTTATTGTGAACCTTTTTAAATTTGTGAAAATAAATTATAATTTTGTTAAAAACCTTGAACTTTAGTTGGTGTGGTAATTTGAGAGATGAGTGATTTAGGTCATCTTCATGTTGTGTCCTGGCCACCCCTAGACGGGACATAACACTTTCACACAATGTTCTCATCATGTTTATAGTCAGAATACATGTTGGTAAAAGTTTCTAGAACAGTTTTAAAGCATTAAACAAGTTAACATCGATCTCAGCCTTAGACACACACACTCACCTTCAGCATAGGAGCATTTTCCTTTGCTGAGGTACGTACGGTGGCCTGTTTGGAGCCCTACTGCTGCAGTAGCATGATTAACCCACCAGGTGGCATTAAAGTAACATAAATATGGCAAGAATATTAATTTTGGAGAAATTCAACAAATAGGGCATTTTTAACTCTGTTACATATGGGTCCGTTCGAAAAGTCCATTTTGCTTAGGAAGGTTCCTAACTGAGTGAAACGACCTGGAAGCATTTTAGTGTCGGCCATGATAAAGGCCGTTCGAATTCTCCAACTCCAAAGGAGCTTCATTATTTCCTTTATTATCTCCTTTAGCCTGGGAAACACTGGACCGTCCTTTACCAAAGGAGAAATGAAAAGATGACCCACAATGCTTTGCGTAAACTTCATTTAAAGTGACGCACCTGTTGACTGCTCATCAGAACAAGTGAATAACTTGACTGCAACTTTACTAGCCCTGATTTAAACCGTAAAATTCAGTCAAACTTATAATCCATGTGATAAACGAAAGGCAGTAGGGATGAACAGACAAATATTACAGCCATGACAACTTTATCATTCAACTTATAACTATTTAATTTTTGCATTTTCCATTTACTTGGGTTGTCTTTGTGAAATATAAAAATTGGTTTGATGATCTGAAACATTTCAGTGTGATAAATATGCAAAAAACTCAGGAATCAGAAAGGGGGTAAATACTTTTTCACACCACTGTATATAAATCCTAAGTATGGAGATTTAAATAAAAGAATATTTACTTAAAAATAAAAATGTTCCATTTTGGATATTTTTATTCTTTTGATCAGGTTTTACCAACAAACCTCTGCTAAAGTGACCAACAACCAACCTCTCCATGGGGGTGGAAGCTCTGAGGAACAAGACAGAAATGAACAGACAAATGGCCAAGGACGCCAAAGCTCAGGCTGACAACGCCACACATGCAACAACCTCACTGCAGCAGGTGATTCTGTGGGCAACAAGTTGTGTTGATACATTTGCATTAAAAAAACTGACATGACTTTGGTGAATTTTTGTCTTTATTGAACGTAAACAGAATTGTTTCTCACAATACTGTGTGGTCCTTTAGAGCCTGAATGACACGGAGAAGAGGTACCAGGAGCTGCAGATGAAGATGGACTCTCTTGGCGGGGAGTCTGGAGGTCTGATCAATATCAACCAGAGAGCAAAGGATATCAAGAAGGAGGCAGTGGACCTTCTTAACAAAGCCACCAAGGGGACAGAGAAACTCAAGAGTGAGTGCATGCAGCTGCTCTCAGTGTTTACATTCATCATGTGCTGTCTGTCAGGTCATTCCTCCTGTAGAAGAAATCTGTGAGGAAAACTTAATATAATATAGGGAAGAAAACTCAGCCAAATAACATCTGTTGTTGATACAGGTGACTCATTGCTCATTAAACCAAATTATATTGCAGGTTATCTGGATATTTTTTTCAGCAATAAAGTAGAAAAACTAAGAGAAGAAATGTCATCTGTAAGTCTCCTTCCCTCTCATGTGTTAAGAATAGCACAGTTCATCAATTGTAACAATTCTCTTAAATCTGAATTAAATAAAGTTAATGTTAAACAAGTTGAACAACTGTTATCAACCATAAATACTGACAAACCAGGAGGTGGGAATAATCTAGATGTAAAGATTTTAAAAGCGGCCAGTGAGTGTTTGGATGGACCAGTTTGACACATCTTTACCACCAGTATTGCCAGTTGTGATTTTTCCTCCACATAGAAAGAGGCACACGTTACCCCTATACAACAAAAACTATACTAAAACTGTAGACCAATAGGTCTGTTGCCAATTTTTAGTGAAATGTTTGAAAAGACTGAACGAATACAGCAGTTTTTAAAGCTAAATAACAACATGCATATCAAGAAGGTCTTTCAATGGCAACTGCTTTGACACAGAAGACCGATAAATACTTTCAGTATATTGACAATAATAATTTAGTTGGAGCAATGCTACTTGATTTTAGCTCTGCATAGATGTCCTTGATCATGAGCTGTTACTACATAAATTGAAATCTTACAAATTTACACCAAACATGGTGAGCTAGTTTCAAAGTTATTTGTCTAATAATAATGATAATATAACAATGATAATGTTAATGTGTGCAAGAGAACAGGGAGTTAAAAGGTCAATGATATAACTGGGACAGAGACGTTGATTGCTGTAAAGCAATCAATAAAATCTTGAAATCAATCCTAAAACGTACTGGCAGGCACTGTAAAGATGCTAAAACAGGTGTAATGTGCTTGTGCTGTTTAGTTCTGGTTAAATCCTGGCAAAAAGGACCTTGTAAATGAAAAGTTTATTGAGTTAGCTATTGTCATCCTTGATGCTTTTCGTGTCAAAGAACCATGAATGTTTTTCTCTTCTGTTGTTTGAGGGGTTTTGTTTTTGTTGTTTTGTTTTGTTTTTTTCTTTGTGGGTTTCCCACTGTTCTTCTTGTATTTACTGGTGGTAGCCAAACCAGACTAGAACTGGGCTAAATCCCATTTCACCCCTTGACCGGACCACTTAGCCCAGTGACTAAGTTCTGCACCTTCACATCCAGAGACGGACTGTCCCTAATCTTGTTGGAATAGAGGGGTAGTGTAAAGTGACAGGGCTACATGGCCCTTTAAATGGATTTTCATGAGGCAAACTAAACCAAGTGTCAAAGGAAATCTCCCAGAATGCCTAATGAATTCTTGGCAAGCTTTGAAATCTCAAGCAATCTAAGATATTAATTCAATTTTGTATCAATGCATTTTGGTCTTTTTTGTTTCAAACAAGCATTATACAGATTGCTTACGGTAGAAATGTCTAGGATTGTAGTTGCATCTGTTTACACTAGAAAAGCACTCGGAGAGTGCAGACCTCCGCCGTTAGCCCTATCTCCCAGTAGTACAGAATCTTTAAAAAAAATCCCTGGATCCAGACAGTGATCTGGATCACTCCCAAAATCTAATCACTTCTTCCTTATGCCATTTCTGACGTTTCCTGAAAATGTCATCAAAATCCGTCCATAACTTTTTGAGTTATGTTGCTAACAAACAAACTAACAAACTAACCTTGCTGATCACATAACCTCCTTGGCGGAGGTAATACATGCTGTCGACAACTACCGATGATGCAGCAGGAGCTTGAATGGTTGTCCCATTTTACTGGGGAAATGTCACTACTACCCCTTGTAATTCAGTTTCTCTTTAAAAACAGGGAGTTGGGGTTAAAATTCAGAAATGAGACTGAGCTTTTCTTTGCTATTACACATTAAACTGAAATAAAGGGTTAATTTCAGATAGGCAACAAAATTCTAGTTCAATTCAGTGTGTTTTTCATATATATATTAGTAGTATCATGAATCGTCAATGCAGTTTATTACAATTTGTCTTATTCCACTAGACAACTAGAAATAATAAAAAAGGAATAAATCACCAAAGAGACTTTTTTGTACAATGTTGACTTTGTATGCAGTAAAGAACAGTTGGAAACCATTCAAACATGTTAATAACATCCCTCACAGGTAGATATCAAAATGTACTCAATTCTACGCAACAGAAGACATGAAAAAGGATATCTCCTCCATCCAGGCATCTATGTGACTCTCCTAGTACCTTACAAGTCCTGTGGATATTTAAATGATATTTTTGAAGATGTTTCGTTGTAGATATTCCCCTGTGTCCATTTTAACCTCTATCTCTCTTCTATTCTTGCAGAACTGGAGAAAAAGTTCAGGAGTAATGAGCAGCGCATGCAGAGGCAGCGCACAGAGCTGGACCAGCTGAAGGAGAACGCCACTCTGGTGCGGGATGAGATCAGAGAACAGGTGCAGAAGTACAGTAACTGTGTGTGAGGAGGTTCATCTGCACTGTTTTTTACCATGTGCTGCTGTAGTTCAGACCAGAGCGATGACTGATGGGGACAAAAACGCCCATAAAAATAATATGCTGCTTTGGTAAATCCATTTGTCACAAATATATATATAAAGTTTTACACATTACCTGTCAAGTGTTATATCACAGAAATGCCTTCCTCTGTCCATGTACTGTACCACATTTACACTCCTTTATATCATTGATTTACTGAATGGTGTTTTTAAGCTATTACTACAGGGGTAAGACCTGTGGAGAGTATTTGTTTGACTGTATATTATGCCAGGCTAAATGATTTTTCATAAATAATAAATTAAAGAAGTTATCAGATTATGTTATCAGAAATGTATTTTGATCAAAAGTGCTTCTTGTTTGTTCTGCTGTAATCTGACCATGTTAGCATTTACGATATGACTTACCTATCAAGAAATAAAAGGAAAAGTTTTGATTATTGAAACTAAATTTTGAGCTTATTTTTATTATAAAACAGATTCTGATCAAATACATCTGAGTGCATTTTGTTATAAGTAAAATACTTTCTGAGGTGTGATTATGAAATGAATAAATTTCATACAGTTGTGTGTAAATATCATAATAAGTCATTTTTATGTGGTGATGTGTGGTTATGATTGGTGGCCACAAGAGTGCGCCTTTCACTCAGGACAGTGTTGTTGTTTGCAAAGTCATCTATGCTCTCTTAATGAAGGTCCATCCTTTTGGAAGACTGTCCATTATTTCACCAACTGGAATAATATGGATGATCCTGCATTTCAGCACAGTTACGAAGATGCACAGACCTTCTCTACTTTGCACACATGGCCTATCAAAGAAGTTATGTAAGTCTATGAGAAAGTCTTGTTTCCTGTGGGCTCTATCACCATTCACATAGAGGTGAGGGGGCTATAAGTGCTTGAGCACCTGTCCTTGTGTCCCTTGTTGAGGTCTTTTTTTATGTATTCATTCATTCATGTGAAGGGGCAGGTAGAAAGGCCTCTTTTCCTTTCAAGGAAAACATATATAATATACATACAATATATCCCTAAATACCCAAAAAGTTGGGATACTTTGTAAATTTTAAATTGAAATAGAGTGCAATGATTTGAAAATCTCATAACCCCATTTTCTATTCACAATTGAACATCATGCCAGATGTTGAAACATTTTACCATTTTATGAAAAATATCAGCTCATTCTGAATTTGATGGCAGTAACACATCTCAAAAACAAAGGACAGGGCAGTGTGCATTGTGCAACCAAACTTCTTTCAACAACATTCTGTAAATGTCTGGGAAGTAAGGAGACATGCTGCTAGAGTTTTAGGAGAGCAGTGTTGTCCCATTCTTGTCTGATGTAGCATTCTAGCTACTCAGTAGTCCCTGGTGTCCTTTGCTGAATTTTTTGTTTCGAGCACCAAATGCTGTCTGTTGGTGTTTGCAGCACCCAGACTCTTCTACTGTGAAGCCATGCTGTCATGATGGATTTGGGATGTGGTTTAGCATTGTCTTGCTGAAATATGCAAGGCCTTCCGTGATAGCACTTTTCCAGATGTGTAAGCTGCCCACGCCGTAAACACTAATGCATCCCCATACCATCTGAGAGATGCAGGCTTTTGACCTGTGAGGTACTAACAAGCTGGATGGCCCGGCTCCTCTGTAGTCTACAGGTCAAAGTGCCAAAGGTTTCCTACATGAATTTCATGTGTTCAATCATCTGACCACAGAGCAATTCTCCATTTTGCATTAGTCTATTTCTAATGAGCTTTGGCCCAGAGAAGCAACAGCATTTGTCACATATGGCTTTTTATTTGCTGGTACAGCTTTAACTTGCATTTGTGGATGGCACAGTGAACTGTGTTCACAGACAATGACTTCTGGATGTGCTCCTGATCTCTTCCAGTACAGAATCATGCCTGATATTAATGCAGTGCCACCTGCAGGTCTGAAGATCATGAGCATCCAATATTGACCTTTGTCCTTGCCTCTTGTGCACAGAGATTTCTCCAGATTCTCTGAATCTTTTGATGATACTATCAACTGTCGATGTGGCAAAATTTAAAGTCTTCACAATTTTATGCTGAGGAACATTTTTCTGAAAGTGTCTCATGGGTGAACTTTTGCCATCTTTACTTATTAAAGAGTTAGCCTCTCTAAAATGCTCCTTTTACCCAGTCATGTTTCTGACCTGTTGCTAGTTAGCCTAATTAGTTGAAAAATGCTCTGCCAGCTGATTTTCATTACTACTAGGCTACTTACTTTTCCAGCCTTTTGTTTCCCCTGTCCCAACTTTTTTGAGACATGTTGCTTACATCAAATTCAAAATGAGCTAATATTTTTCATGAAATGGTCAAATGTCTCCTTTTCAACATCTGATGTGTTGTTTATGTTCTGTTGTTAATCAAATATGGGTTTATGAGGTCTGCAAATCACTGCATTGTGGTTTTATTTATATTGCCCCATCTTTTTTGGAATTGAGGTTGTATCCAGGCTGATTTTGTCACTTATACTGGCTTTCATTGCACGTAGTTGGGACACAGTGTGAGGGGACAAGATTTATCACTGAACAGGTGATGTTTACTGATGGCAGTTACACTGATAATATTATCTTTCAATCAATCTACAAACAATTATTAAAGCCTAGGGATCTCCATTATTAAAATAACAGAGATCCCTGGGCTTCTGCAACCAACCTCAAGTGGAATAATTTGGAGCTGCAGTGTTTTGTACTTCTAGATTGGCTTTAGTATTCTTTAAAAGTTATGGCTTTGTTGGCCCACAAGAAAAAAAGATAGAGAAAAATAAGTAAATCTCAATATTTGATATAAACAGCTTAACCTCAGTTGGTTTCTGGAGGTCTTGAGTATTTAACTTGTTGTGAAACTCCATAGACATTACATAAAATCCTTATAACAATCCGTATTACAGTGCTGACCTGCAAAGCTAACCAGCTATCTGAGTACTCATGGCTATAAAACACTTGATTCAGCATGAAAGTGGCATTAAAAAACAGAGAAAAAGGCAACGGTTCAAGACTGTGTACGCATTTCTTTACAAAGAGGAAGGAACTACGCATCCCACAATCCATTCTGATTCATTTTATTTGTTGTTAATGAAAGCTTTTCAAGCTTTCCGACATACATGTACCTGTTTCTACTTTTATCTTTAGTGTAGTGCTGATATTTTAAATGATGTTGTAGTTTGCGTATTTATCACTTCATACTGTGGCGGCATGTGATGCAATCATCTGTAGTCAAAAGGCTTTGTCCACAAGCTTAGTGGACATTTCCATAGTAACCAGAGATCCCACCAATCAGAGGCGTCACTGACACTGAAGGATTGTGGGTATTGTAGTATTTCTGACTGAGACCATGAACAGACTATGTTTTCCTTAAAGTGAGGTTGATATGTAGGGAAGTTTTGTCTTCTACAGGAGCATATACCATCGTTTCACACTATGGTAGCTCTGGTTAAGTCTGACTGGGATCCTTCTGATAATTTGGCTAATAATCAAATCCTCTATGGAGAAAATGAGTGGGACTTTTGCTTCCGGAACCCCACCGCTGAGTTCTATTTGAAAAAAAACATGGAATGCTTCCTGATTGGTCGATGCCTGTCCTTGGAAGGCTTGACTCAGAGCCATCAATGGCTCTGGCTTGAATGTTCTTAATGACATCACAGGAATGCTTCCTGATTGGTGGATGCCTGTCCTTTGAAGACCATTCTAAGAAATCCCTATATAAGCCCCTCAGACTGCAGTAAACATTATTAGTCCTGTTAGAGACATTGAACTGTCCGACGGCATTAATGTTTAGATTTCACAGCAAGACATTGAAAGATTCAATGAGTCAAGAATCTACAGTCATGCAGAGAAGTTTGCAGAAAACCACAAATATGAACGAGTGGAGCGTGGTAAAAAACGCCAAAAAAGGCGTTAACAGACAAAATAAGAATTACGCCACACCACACTGGGAACAGCCCCGCCCAGTTTGGAACCATTATCCTCAAGGGACTGCAGCTGCAAGGAAACCTGAGCCAGTGCAATCACAGGAACCTGCAGAGACCCAAGAGGATTCATGGTCTAATGATGAAGGCGAATCATTTTGTTTAAAAGTGAACCCCCCAGAGCCAGCAAAGAAGAAGAAAAAGAAGAAGAAGAAGAAGAACAGCTATGGGGAGGAGGAGCCGAGCCAGCCCTGTTTGGTGGATGATGACGAATGTGAAGACCCCCTAGATATGGGATTCACATATTCAGCCAGACGGAAGGTCATACTGGATCTGACACAGTGTATGTCAGTTTATGACTACTACCAGTCAGAGAACGTGGCCAAAGCTGAGCCTGAAGCAGTGCCTGAAGAGGGACCACGGGCTGAGGAGAGTCCTTCAGAGATCCAGTCTGTGGCTGCAGACGTTCAATTAGATCAGGTCACTGAGGTGACAAAGGACCAGCCTGAGATCCCACTTCAGGAAACCATTCAGGCACCAGATCAACTCCCAGAGGATCAAGCAGCCAAAGTCTCCTCTTATATGGATCTGCTCCCTGTTGAGGTCTCAGACAAACAGGCCACAGCCGGGGCAGAAGTCATGGAAGAGGGGACAGAGGACTGCCTTGCTCAGCTGAGAGAGGAGAACTGGGGACTGAAGGCAGAACTGTCAAGGGTTCGCATGGAGCATCAGGATCAGGAATGGATTTGGTCACATGATATGGGCATGATTACTGCCGAACTCAGCCTGACCAAACAAGACCTGGTCCAAAAGACTCGTGAATGGGAAGAGGAAAAGAAGTGTCTTCTGGCTAGAATCGACTCCGCTGGTCCAAATCATACAGACCTGAGGGGGGACGAGGTCTCTGGGGAAATCAGCACCCTGAAGGCCGCCCTCAGCCAGGCCCAAGGAGACCTGGTTCAAAAGAGCTGTGAATGGAAGGAGGAAAAGAAGTGTCTCCTGGCCAGAATCAACGGCACTGCTCCAAATCAAAAACACCTGAGGGGGGGTGAGGTCTCCAGGGAAATCAGCACCCTGAAGGCGGCACTCAGCCAGGCACAAGAAGACCTGGCGAAGAGCCACCAATTGGAGGAGGAGATCTCCAGGATTAAGGCCTCTATGGAGCAGGCTAAAATGGACCAGAGGAAACAGAGACAGCTGTGGAAGGAGGAAAGATCCCGCCTCATCAGTGAGCACAAAGAGGCCACCACGAGGTTAGAGGGGGAACTGAGGGACGCCCAAAATGAGCTCGGTAACGGCACAAGCTCATGGGAGAAAGAACGTTTTCAGATCCTCTTGTCTCAAATGGACAAAAGGGCCAAAGCAAGAGCTGCATTGGACCAGGCTCAGGGCACCATAGAGGTCCTCACACACCAGTTGGAGGAGGAGAGATCCCGTCTTCCAGCAGAACATCCAGAGGATTCTATGGAGACGGCTCTGAGCGAGGCCAGGGAAGCCCAGGCAAGAGAGAGACAGCAGTGGGAGGCTGAAAAATCAAGGCTCCAGGCCCAAGTATCAAATTTGGAAGGGGAACTGGCACAGGCCAAAAAGGACCTGGCAAACAAGAACAGTCAGTGGGACGAGGAGAGATCAGGGCTCCTCAGAGAAAGTGCTGACCTGAGGGAGTCTCTGCAGCAGATCCAGAAGATGATGGAGGGACAGACGCTGGACTGGCAGCAGGAGAAAGCCTCTCTCCTGGACTCTGTCAACATCATCCAGCAGACTCTGGAGGTGAAGAAAGTCCAACCGACAGAAACATCTGACAGTCCGAGTCAGAGATTGGACAATCTAGAAGTCAAGCTGGAAGTCCAACCAACAAAAACATCGGACAGTCTGAGTCAGAGGTTGGACAATCTGGAGGTCAGGCTGGAGGCTCGGAAAAAGAAGAAGAAGAAGAAATCTTTGAAGGAGTGGTTTCGGAGTCTGTTTACCAGAGATTCAGAGGCCTCCACTTCATCTTCTGACAGCCTCCAGCACTGACTCCAAACCCTCCTCCCTGTCACCTGTTAACTGTCTGAAGGGCTGCATGGTGGGACTGTGGGTAACGCATCAGGAGGGTTTCTGGTTCCAAAACCTTTGGGCAGGAGCCTTTCTGTGTGGAGTTACCATCGTCTACCATGCACTAACGGGTTCTCTCCGGGTGCTCCGGCTTCCCCAGAAAAAAGGCATAACAACAGGTTAACAGGTGACTTCAAAAATAAAATAAAATAAAATAAAATAAAATAAAAAAAAAAACAGAATTGGTGTCAAACTCCTTGTACTTCTTGTTGATCTATTTTTTTCAGATTTTATTTTTAAGGTGGGCACAGATGTCTGTCATGTGTAAAGATACTCAATAAAGGATCAAGTCTTTATGAATCTGAGTTTAAGTCTGCTATCTTTATGTTTATGGCTTTGATGAATTTATTTCCCATGCTGTCACCTCAGCTAAGGTTGCATTACAACATTGAAAACATCTTCATGCTCCACTGATGATGATCATGATGACAACAGAACAGACTGTTGCTAAAATGTTGACCACAGCTCTCTGCTCCAATAAAACTTCTCTTCCCACGTACCTGCGGGCTACCTTACACTCTGCTGTGCTTCTCTCTGTTGGATTATGGCCCTGGATCCTGAGGTCTAACAAGGAGAGGCTGTCCTCCAGCAGCTCAGGGAATGTGTGATATGACAGAGATTTATAACAGGCTTTGTTCAGGAGGAGACAGCCTGCTAGCACTGTGGGATCTGTACACCTGTAACCATCACACATACTGTACCAAAGAGTAATATGACCACATTCAGTGGTAAAAATAGAATATAAATCATCATACTGGGGATAAGATGCTTAGAAATACAGTATGACTATTAGATTTTGCAATAATTCTTCCAACCTATTTTTAGTCTTAATGCTGTGAGACAGAGCAGACAGAGAGGGGAGTTGTGGTCCGTGGGTGATCACTGTTACTTGTTGGGTTCAGTCAAAGGGAATCTAATCCGTCCAGCAGGGAGCGTGCATTCCTGCTCACAGACAGAGAGCGGCTCACTGGAAAACATGCAGTGGGTCCGTAGAAGACAACTTAGAGATGAATCAAGTTTAGGAATCAGAAATCCAATTTAAAAGCTCAAACTTTGTCTCTGATAACTTATATTAGACCAGATCTGATGATATATTGTACTCTTTCTTCATGGGGCTGCTCTACATTTGTGGTGTCAATTATCTCTTCACTGGAGGGCCAGAGGTTTTAATCCTTAAATGCTGGAGTGTCCTTTTACAAGACACTGAACCCAAAATTACCCAAAATAAGCATTCACATGCCACTGTTGCAACAGTAGCACGTAAATGCTTTTGAATGTGGATGAAAGTCAGTTAGGCCTGATAAAGATCTTACACATCAACCTCTTCCTTCAGTGTATGATGTGGAGTGAATAGATGAGCATGACCGACTGTGTTAAAAGCACTCTGAGTGAGTGAGTCAACTAAAGAAATGCACCATTCAAACTCAAGTCCATGTATCTCTATGCAACATGATTATTTCCTCTTTGGCCCTTTAATTAAAGCAGTAGTATCAGCCAACTTATCAAAATTACATTGCGTATATGTATTTTTGCCATCTCCCCAAATTTTTCAGTGAAGCTCAGCGTTAGATCATGCATGACGAGGTAGTCATATGCCCAGCCGTGATCAGCTGATGACCAGCTGATCTTAATTATCACCTGCAAGCTCCCACAACCAATCACAGCTCTTTCTCTCAACACAGCGGTGTATTTCAATACAAAGTACTTCCCACTAATCCCTGCTTGCATTAATGCTGATGCTACTATGGATTAATTGCTTTTGAACTACACTTTGTCATAAATGTATCTGTTCATATGGGATTTTTAGCCGTTTGCTCCCTGGAAAGTCAAAGAATGCTGCCTGACTAACTCAGGGCGCAACTTCTGAGCAGAGCCTTCTCAAGTAAAACTGTAGATCCATTTGCAATAAAATGGTTAAATTTATGACAGAGAAATGTGCATGAAATTCAATCAAAAAAGCAACCAGAACTGAACTCATGATATAAAGATTTTAATTCAATTTGACTGAAGAGGATAATTCAGTCAAATGGATGTTAACTTTTTGGTTTCTGTGGATTTAAAGAAGGAAAAACTTCTGTCTAATGGGGACTTTGCATAGTAATGAGATGCTAATTCTCATCATTACAGCGGTTTTGAGATTAAAATCTGTAAACGTAATCTCTTACATCTAAACAGGATCGTGTTATTATTCTTACACCTCTGACAGGAGAGGACAAAATGAAGAAATTACCTCAGATAATGTGCACAAGCATATTAAGAGAACTTTATTTGCTGTCTATCAGCAACTTTCATGTTGTTATGACACAAGCTTACATACTTAAAAGAAGATTTAGAGCCCGGTCGGAGCTTGAACACTTCTCTCTTTACTTTGTGGGCTTGCTGACGTTCTTATTTCAACACTAACCCCTCTTGAAATGTATGAACTATGTTAGTATCCACCTTGCCAACTCTTCAGTTTGGTTAATCTCAAATTCAGTATTAAGAATTGATATTAAATCAATATTAAAAGAATCACATCTCTGATGTTACCAGACTGAACAGCTTATTTTAAACAGTTGTTAAAGACACATATTGTTAGCCTCATAACATAATTGCCTACTTCATTTTTTTTTTCCAAATTGTGATATCTGTCTAACTCTACTTTCCTAATGCTGCTGATTCATTTTGCCTTATTGCCTAACTCCTCAGCCAATCAGAGTGCTTCTTACAGTCCATAATCGCTATGCCTAAGTCAACTATTAATGATTATCTATTAAGTCACTTTTATATGTTATTTAGTCCTTTATGTGGCTTTTCTTTTTAAGGAACTTGTTCATACATCTGGTAGAACTTACAGTCACAGTATAAATAAAAGAAATCCTATGTGTTTGCCAAAATGTGTTTTTTTCCCCTTTTTTTCTGAAAGCCTTAAAATATGACTTAGGCAAATATACTATGAGGCTCACAATATTCAACTTTTTCTAGTTAATAGTAGCACAAACAGAGCAACAGACTGGGCTTTACAAAAAAATATAATGTATGACTTTCAGCTTGTAATTACATTTAGCTGGATGCCAGTTTAAAAAATGAAGCAGTATTTCCTAAACTAAAGATGTATTTAATTCAAAACAACTGCTGTTGGCTTCAGTGGTGTGCATGGGGGGGGCAGTCGCCCCCCTAATGGCCCAATTATTGGAAATCGCACGCTAAAGTAAGGCTACATAATATGCCATTTGTATGACATATAAACATGTCTAACGTGCCCTCCAAAACATGTGAAACTTAGTGCCCTCTTCAGTGGCGAGAATGTGCTTTATGTGCCCGTTTTTTCTTTTTGCCCCTGCCCTTGAAAAAGTCTGTGCACACCACTGGTTGGCTTAGTCACTGTAAGTCATTGAAGGAAACGTTAACGTTGCTGTTATCATTACTGTACCCCAAGTTCCATCCACATTCGTAGCCATAGTAGAGCCAACAGGAAGGTGCTCTACGGAATATATATGTTTTTCATTTAGCCCTAAGCCCATTGACAACAAACCCAAGTATGGTGAGAAGAGCAAATTGTCTTGATTTTTAATAACTTGCTGTTAAAACATCTTAGAGAATAAAATGGGGTTCTCCTTTCACTGTAAGTCTTTTGTCTAATTCAGGAATTATCAATGATAGATGTACTGATTATTGGAAATACATGAGAGTAAGAAGTGTGACAACCAGCCCCAGTCTCCCCTACTCCTTTTTTGTTGTCATATCAAATAAACAAAGATGATGAAAGTGTACTTTGCGGATGAACATCTCAGCCTCTTACATGTGGTGTAAATCTTCTACAGGACAGCTCAGTTGGACTTGAAAAAATGGACTTTGTAGAATTATTCAAACAATTTTGAATAACCTTTATTGTAACTTTTATTCTGTGTTGATTTGGCGCCCCCTGTAGACAAAAGCAGTCCACTCTCAGCTGCTTTTTAATTCTTGACTACCTTATCCACCCACACGGGGATTCCCCTGACGACCCCTAACCCCTACCGACACCCCCTCCTCCCTCCGCTCCGCTCCGGGAGTCCAGCTCGGGGTTTCCAACGGAGAGACGCAGGAGCTGAGAGGACTCCTCACCGCTAACAGCTCAGACCCGCATCTGCCCGGGACCTCCGCAGGAAGTGGACCGAGGGGGACACGGGACTCGAGCACAACACAAGTGTACACCTGAAACAAGAGCTCTGAAACACGGTGAGTGGGGTGTAGCTGTGTTTTTAGCAAGCACGAGGAACTTTATGAAAGATTCACGAGGATGTACACCTTTTACAGTTGAAAACACTTTACTTTAAGGAGTCACGTCGTAGAAAAGTTCAGTTTTTTGAACTTTCTGTTCCAAAGAGAGCAGAAAGACTTTGATATGTGTGTGTAAAGTGATACTAAACTGCTGAAAACAGTCCCTGTTCATATCAGACTTTATTGTCCGCCACAGGTTGCAGCAGCCCCGCGGTGGATGAGCGCTCAGAGATGGAGGCGTCGCTGCTAATGCTCGTCTGCGGTGAGTCGACTGTACAAGTCAATCCATGTTTGCTGCTTCTTATTAAATCCTCTGATGTTACTCAGTGAGCAGGGATAAAAGATAAAGACTGTCTGCAGGTCTCTGAGCTGCCTTTGATAAATCACTGGAAAATATGGAGCCCACGGGTTCATGTTAAGGCTGTGGAGGATGAGTCTGAGTCAAAGTTTGTAATGAGTTTAAGATAAAGGCCTATTAGAGCGTTTTATTTTCTTTTTAATGGTTTCACTTATTTGTTAGAATCTCTGTCAGAGAGAAAAAAATAGTTTTTACAATCATTACATCTGTTAAAATGACAATTTTCTAGTTTAAAAAAAGCATTGTTTTTTAAGTTGTCTAACTTCTGTCTTCTTAGTGAACTTGCAAATTTCTCATTTTATAAAGCAAAACTTCATTTTGTTTGTGCTCACTTTCAGTTTTCTTTATTTAAGTCAATCATAGAAAAGAAAAAAGTGAAATCTGATCATTCTAGTCTATGCATTTGATATTTAAATTTGTATATTGATATGTCTGTTTTAAGTCGCTCATGAGTTCAGCAGCAGTTCTGCTGGAAACAGTAGCCTGTACCTCCTGGATGTGGGGTTGATGGGAGTGTTGGCCTCCCAGGTCTCTGGGGTCGCTCCTGTCTCTCCCTCTCAGTCAGTCGGTCTCTCTCTGTGGGTGGTGTCGCTCTGTTTATGGTCCTCCTAAAACAGCCCAGCTGAGTCTGCAAATAGAGACACCCACTCCACACCCCTGCTCTAAGATTCCTCTGCATGCATCCGATGCTACATGTTCCTATATGTTAAGTCATTTCCTGTAGGTTATGTGAATTTCTTTTCTGTCCTTCTATTTTTTAGATCATTTTGGGGGGGCATTTTGCCTTTATTTGATAGGACAGCTGAAGATATGGGGAGAGAGAATGTGGGAAGGCATGCACCAAACATGCACATAGACCAGGAATCTATCTTGCCACCAGTGTGTTGAGGACTATAGCCTGTTCTTATGGGCGCCTCCTCTACCCACTTAGCTACACCAGCAGCCATCATGTCCTTTATTTACAGAGCATCAACATTTTGCTGAAAGGTTTTCACTTAAGTTCAAGAGGAGGTACCCAGGGGCTATCAGTATTACAAAATGATCCCTTGGATAATCAGTGAAAATGCACCAGAATGCATTGTTTCCTAAAGCTGAACACAATGGCTTTATTGCTCCTGTTAAAGTCAATTAGTGCCTGCTGTTGTCTCTTTAGTTACTGATTGCAGCTTCAGCTCCTGATAAAGCCCACTGGTCCTAACTTAAACTGCAGGTGGGATAAAAGGGATGTTGTTTTCACTTAGTTGTTGTTGTTGATGTTCTGGATAGCTTAATACTAGGAGAAAATAACGAGTTAGGGTGCTTTTATAAACGTGATATCATGTACTTTGACATTAACCTTTATAGCAGGTGGATTGGCCAAGATTCAAGCTAAGCTTCAAGCTGTAGATGGTCTTAGAATGCATGGCCCAATCTGTGTCATTTAAAGAGACAGAGGCCATAGCTAAGGGCATGGTTAAGTTTACGCTATTCCAGATCTTTAAACATGGCTGATCAGTGTGGATGTAGTTATAGTAGCAATTTTTTAAGAACTGGAAAAAAGAATTCTTTGTTAAAGAAGAACGAAGAACCACACTGAAAGCTTTTGCCTTTTGAGTTTGTGTTTTGTAGTGAAATCCCAGTACATTATACCGTAGTTGGCCTTTAATGAATGAGAGACAGAATATTTGTCTGGTCACGGTCATTTTCCATGTTTTTATAAAAACGTCCATCCAAATTTTTCGAGTAATTGCCCAGCCTTAGTGGGAATATAGAACAATAAAGCTTCCAAGCCTGACGTGAACCAGTGACTTCGCTGTTTATGGTCAGTGCCGGGTGGCTTAACTTGCTGGAGGACACAGTTAAAGTCTCCTGCTTCTTTTTAGAGGGCAGATTTAGAACCATTTATTACCCACGCCGATGTCTTTAATGCACTGCTGATAATAAATACTGTCAAAGGAGCAGAAACAGGAAACCAAAGCTACAGAGGGCGGGGTGGAACGATGTTTTAAAGAGAGCTGCAGGTGTGAGGCAGGGCTGGTTTTAGTAATTTCCAAGCCTAGGGCAAAGACCAATATGAGGCCCCTCCACCTTTAGCATCAATAGTGAGTGGAAAAAAATAGAAAACATCTCTTTTGAGTTAAACAGAACAACAAAACTACAGTAAATGTCCCAGTGTGAGAGATAAATACCCAAATAGCCAACCATCATTCATCAGCTCTTTGAATAGCATCTCAGAGCTCAAACAAATATTTTAACACGTCATTAGACTAGGAAGAAGTGGCATGAATGAAAAAAAATATATATATGCTCATTATTAGTAACATATCCTTTCCTCTAATACTATAGACATATTATGTGGCCTATTGTATCCCATTTAATTACAGAATAACCCAACAATTCACTGTTTCATTTTATTTCAGCTATGGATCAGATGATCTATGGATCTGCTTACATCACTGGTTTTGGAAGGGGGCTCTCGCTAAAGTATTTTAAGACAATGTGGCTCTTGGGTACAATAATGAGTACCACTGGTATAGACTGTCTTCAGACACAGAGAAATATCAGTGGCAGGCAGAAATATAATAGTTTCATTTGGAAAGCATGAACATCCTGAAAGAAGAAAGAGAGAAGTTATGAAACTGTATAATTTTAGATGTTATGCACACACATTTATATTTTACTTAAAGAGGTAGTGAACACTTTAACATTTTTTTCAGCTGCACACTGAGGTATCTGACTGAACTATGATAAAACACATCAGTGTTGGTGTTATAGCTGAAATTTGCACCAAACTGATAAAAATCTGGATTTTACGGCTTTTAATTAGCTCAAACAGACATCTGCCTTAAAAAATCTTTTCTGAAAGGTGGGGCTTATGTGACATAGAAACCGACCATCAGTCGGTTTCTATGTCACAAACTCTATATAAAAGATAGAGCGTTACCGCCTCTAACTGACTTTACCATTCAGAGACCACTTCCATCCTCTCCTGCCTGCACCTGCACTGTCTCGGCTCTGAGAGCTCCGGCTGTAGTAACGCCGCTGCTGGAGCAAACGACCCGAACAGGTAGTGCTCAGAACCACCACGGTCCACCACGACACTATAGCCTGCGTCGGGGGACTCTAGAGGGGAAAACTCCTCCAATTTAAAAGATCGCTATGAGGCAGCGATGCTGTGGGACTCTGTCTGTGTCTCTCTCTGACAAGGGGACATCACTGTCACTCCTGCCGCATCTGGAAAGCCCTTTCCCCTCCTTTTCCCCTCCCTCCTCTCAGAACCAAACTGCTCATTTTCTTTGCATTTTTTGAATTGCGGAGGTGGGCGGAGTTAGCTCCTAGCCGGGGGTTCACTTCCACTTTAATGCATTAATAGGTACAGTGCTAAACACATTTATTAGGCCACCTGTCATATTTGTCTCAAAGACCATCCAGCATCATGAAGTGCTTTAATGCCACTCTTTCATTTTCAGTGAGCTCTCCACGTTTTACCATTTTGAACAGGAATGAGGGATTTCAAACTTAATTCACCCAAATTTGAGCCGGCTCTCTGGGCTTCTCTTGAGAAGTTAGAAATGAATCAAGCATAACATTCAACCACTAAAACTAATTTTTCTGTTCAGGAATGCAGGTAAATAACTAAAATTTGACATATAAATCAAAAAATATGAATGTGCTTTACTATTTTTTCAGGTTTTTTGTAAATGAGTAAATTTGAAAATTCATGGAAAACAATAATAATTATATTTTAGCATTGAAAATATCATTTGGGTTAAAGAGCTTCTACATATTGGTGTATTAACCATTGCAGAAACATAAAAATGATTTTGGTAATTACCAATGCTGTTGATTTAGGGCAGCTGAGGCATAAACCTTACTCTGGGTGGTGGTCTAATAAATTTGTTAAGCACCGTATATTTTCCAACATCTTTTCCATGAACTCACTCCAGCATACAGACCTTTAGATACCAGCTAACAAACTCACTCAGGCTGTTAGAAAAAAAAAAAAAAAGAAAGACTTCCTGAAGGCTCAGGAAAGGACAGTCTTCTAAGAAGACTGAGCCAGATTGTAGGTCCTGATAAATGCTCTACAACTAATAATAAATAAATTAATTAAGCATTTTAAGGGGTGGAGAAAAAAATTTGGTGCTCGCTATATGCCAAGCATTACCTGCAACCCATGGGGCTAAGCTCCCCCGTCTTTCAAGCCTAGTGACGGCCCTGGTTTGTCCCCCAGTCTGGATTTAGGCAAGAACTGCCACGGTACTACAGCACTACAGTACTGCAGCAGTTTCTACCATTTTTTTTGCCCTTCCTTGAATCCTACCTTTGTAGTGTCCGAAGGCTTTAGGAAAATAAACTGAGGATTGTATGTGAATTTTATTCTCCAAAGGAAGGTGTTGAGTTGATTACAGTTATTTATGTTTGCAGCCTGTTTAAGAGTTTTTCTGTGAGGTTAGAGGAGGAAGAACAGACTTTAGACTTGAAGAGCGGAAATGTGAACAAGTGTTGATGTCTGTGTGTCCAAACACGTCACATGCTGTCAGGGTTGAGACGGGAAACTGTCAATCAGTCGGCTGACGCCTCAGAGCAGAAGCTACAAGGTCAAGGGTCGTGTCCAAACCCTAGGGTCAGATGTGGGGTTAATTGGAGTGTGTGTGATGGTGTGTGTTTGAGAGAAAGTGGGAGTGAAAGGACTCTGATCACAGGGACAAAAGAGCCACCACTGTCTCCCCTCTTTTCATTCTCTATTCTTCTTCTATGATGGTGGGGGAGGAAGAAGAACCTGTTATGAAATACCAGTGTGCACATATGTGGGGGGTTTTAATGCATGCAGATGTACATATTGCTTTCAAACATTTTCTCCAGCAAATCTAGCTTTATGTGAAAGATCTTAAAATAAGAGCAACATTTAAAAAAAATCTTGTGAGTCTTTTATATGTTATTTTGTAAATAACTTGTGCGTTAAGTGCTGTGATAAAGTTACACCAAGGGAGGATCATCCAAGGGGTGTTTTGGATAATGCATTATGAAGGATTAACAATCTATTTAGGGCATTTATATACCATGTGACTTCACTTGAAGTAGGCTCCTATGTGTACTATCCGCAGCATGACGTCTGAACTCACTTGCCTGCATCTTATGGAAACAGCAGCTCATATATACAGTGCCTATAAAAAGATTTTACCCCTTGGATGTTTTACTCTTTTATTGACTTTATAAATCAATCACGGTCAATATAGTTTGGCTTTTTGACAAAAAATACTTCATTGTCAAAGAGAAAACAGATTTCTACAAAGTAAAGCCAATTAAACAAAAATATGCAATGTAAAATTAGTGACTGTCTCAATCATGGACCCTGCAATTTTATTCCATTCTTCCTTGCAAAACTGCTCAAGCTCTGGATGGCTGCACAGGGATCAGGCATGAACAGCCCTTTAGAAGTCCAGCCACAAATTCTCTATTTGACTCTTCATTCACATTACCCTCTACCTTTATAAGCCTTCCAAGGCTGGCATCCCCACAGCATGATGCTGCCACAGACTTGTTTTACAGTGGGGATGGTGTGTTGTGGTGATGTGCAGTGTTTGGTGTCCGCCAAACATAGTGTCTTGTCTGATGCCAAAAAAATACCATTTGGTCTCATCAGACAAAAGAACTTTCTTCCACTTGACCATGGAGTCTCCCACTTGCCTTTTTGGTGAAATCTAGTCCAGAGTTTTTTTCAAAAGTGACTTTCATTTTGCAACTCTCCCATAAAGCTTTGACTGGTGAAGCTTGTAACTCCTTCAGAGTAGTCACAGGTGTCTTGGTGGCCTCTCTCTCTAGTCTCCTTCTTGCTCTGTTTGTGAGGACCGCCTGATCTAGGCAGATTTAGACATGTGCCATATTCCTTCCATTTCTTGGTGATGGATTTAACTGAACCCCGGGGGATGTTCAGTGCCTCGGAAATGTTTTTGCATCCATCCCCTGACTTATACTTTTCAATAACCTTGGAGTGTTCTTTTGTCTTCCTGGTGTAATGACAGCCAGAAATACTGATAAAACAGTGACTTAACCTTACAGAAACAGGTGAATTGAGATTACCTGCTCCTATTGGCTGGACCTTTGTTGAATTAGGACAGTCACTTCAAAGGGGATAGATATTTATGCAATCACTTATTTTGTTGGGAACAAAATTTGTCATTAAAATTGAAACTTAATTATTTTCCCATTGCATTAGTTGATGGGGACGGTTACGTGTCTGCAAAACCAATCCAGTCTGGATGAAGGAATCCCAGACCATCTCCATGGGCTGTCCGAGCTACTGGTTATCAAATCGTTTCCAGTATGCATTGAAGTGGGTCCACACAAAACATTAAGGATAATCACTTGGTATTCAAAAGCCCAAAATGGATCTAAATCCCTGTTAATTCATGGTATAAATGAGGTCTGATTATCCTACAAGCAAGGGAGGAAGAAGGGAAGGAAATATCAGCAGAAAGATGGAAACATTCAAATGAAAGAGGATCTAAGTATATCCTCAGTAATTCTCCTTCCTTAGAAGTTGGTTTGTTAAGGAATGATCTCTTGTCAAAGTACTGATGTTCTCCTCAGATCTGTGTCTGTGTGGGCAGGTGAGGGCTGGCATTAGGCAGTGGGAGTGAGAGAGTGTGCTCCCGAAGCCTTTCTAAGCGACAGCCTCCGGAAATGTGCGGATACCAGAACAATGGTGCGTTAAAGCCTACTAACCACCAGCACTAGAGAGAGGGAAAGAGAGAGAGAGAGGGCTGAAAAATTAGAGGGGGAGGGGGTGGGGATGTGAAAGAATCAGGACAAAGAGAAAAGAAGGAGAGAAAGACTTTAGGCACATGGGGAAGGGGTGGGGAGAAAGAGAGAGGGAACAGGTTTGTTTCTCTGAAAGGACGGTGAGTTAGGTTTCCCCTTCGGTTGCCAGGAGCTTTTCTGGATGAAAAGAGGAGGAGGAGAGAGGAGGAGGTGGAGAAGGGGGTTTGAAGGGGAGGATGAAGGGGCAGGGAGGAGGAATAGGAAGTGGAGGTGGTCTCATTAAAAACAATGGAGGGGTTGGTACAGTGGAGAACCTGCCATGTGCTCACAGTGTTTTGGTGACAAGCCATGATGCAATACCACCAATAAAAGGACTGTCACTGTTTGGCACTTTGGAATAGAATAATAAGAGAATCTGAATACCCTCACAATTTAAGGTTGAGCATGTTTGGGTTACTGCATACTGTTTATGAGTGACTGTAAGTAACTTATTATAAGCCAAATGTTAGGGTATCAGTTCACAGCAGGCTTTAATTATCTTTACTGGCTGATAAGACAATAAATAAACCCATATTTAGATCTATAGTGTCAAGATATAATAGAAGTTATCTCAGGACACTTTAGATGAAGGACAAGTTTAGACTGTCCTTTTTGTTTTTCTATTTACTGTGTCTCAGCTAGGGCTCGGTGTTTCTCACAGCCTCACAATATGATATGTAACACAAAGAAAGATAGCAAATTTCACATGTAGCACAATACACATTTATTTTAGATGATAAACATGTTGCACACAGAATTCCCTACAATAATCATACAGAATGACAGCTAAGGCAGAGTTTGATGACCATACAACATAAAACTCTTAAATTCAGGTCCTCAGAGTAAAGTTTTCTGCTTATTTAGACTTCCATCAACATCAGCGCTATTTCTATTTTCATTACTAGAAATGTTACTGATATTGACCTTGAAACTGGTCATCATCTAAGTTGCTAATGCTAATATTTAAATGTCCAGTCAAGCACGGCTAGTTACTGCTAGTTCTTCACATATCGTTACCTTCATTTCTGGCATTATAGCCATATCCAAGAAAATAAGTTCAAGATGGATTTATGGCTTGGACAGCCATAAAGTTACCGCATTCATTGTTGTTGCTGTTTATTTTCTTTCTTTTTGCATCTCCCTCTCTATTTTTCTGCATCTCTCGCTGTCCCTTTTCAAACCAAACACAACTTCAGTAGATGACTGTGCAACTTGAGTCTTTTTCCATTCAAAGATTTGCTCTGTAAACAGAAGATTTTTCCTTGTAACTTTAACTTTGCTAAATGTTACTGAGTGCTGGGTTCATAGTGAAGTAATGTTGGGTTTTTATGTACTGTATAATATGACAAAGAGTATGGTCTAGACCTGACCTCTCTGTAAGGTGCTTTTAAGGTTCTGAATTGGTGCTATACAAATTAAAATTGATTGATAATTATTATTAAATGCAAATTCAGCATTATCTCAGTTTTAGACTGGCTACGCTATTTGATGCAAGTCTTCCCAAATAGAGTATCCAGTGTATCCTAGCTGTTGCTGCTAACTGCTAATAAACCTGGTGTCTAGTCATGTGAAGATGGATGCAAGCTGTGTTGCTGCAGTATTTTACCTTATTGCATTGCTTGCACAATGCATAACTCAAGTCCAACTTGTAATTTTGTGGTAAATAAGTAAACCCAAAATAATCTGTATCTTTATTTCCAGTCTTGCTGACAGCAGATAAAATTTATCATAAATGCTAAAGCAAATTTGTTTTGGCTTGACGCTTGTGCTGTGTCATGTAGTTGAGTGACTTCCGTTTGCTTTTTTTGTTCACTGCACAATAATTGATGTATCTTTCTTATTTGTATTTCATTTTTGTCAAAGTCACAGTGGTCAATAGTAGGTGCTACTGTCTTAGTGTCTTTTTGACAGTCACATGACTGAAAGCTAAGAATTAAACCAGAAAAATATCATTAAAATATAAATGTTGAGAAGTAGGGAAAGGTTCAAATAGGTTTGTACCCCCTCTTTACCTTTTTTTTGTTTGTATGTTTTTTTTGTTTGTTTGTTTTTTTGGTCATTATGTTTCAGGCCAGTATTTTTTCTTATACTTTACCAAATAGAACAATATTCTGAGGCTATGTAAAAACAGTACAAGCAGATCCATACACTGTGATCTTCTGTTAGATATGTAGACATAGTCTGATCATACCCTGGTTTCTCTTCTTTCAGATTCAAATGTCATAGTTACATGTTTGATACAGCAAGAAGAAAGAAGGTTATGTCATCTATCTTGACATCAGACATTTTGTTTCTTTTCCCTTTATTGCCTCAGTCCAAATGTAATAACAGGCTGCGTTCACAGCTTGTTAAAAAACGCTCTCAGACACATCCCCATCCTCTAATTATCTAATGGCAGACAAGCTGCAATTACACTGAGATACTACATCACGTCAGGATGGATGGGAAATAAGGAAGGAAGGAAGGTGGGAAGCGAGGAAGGAAGGAGAAACAGACATAAATCAAGAAAAATAGAAAAAGGTCAAATTAATGTGATATTTACTGGTCTAGTTTTGTTTTTATAGTAAGACTGTCAGACCTCTAACCACAATGTGTGGTCTTTTAACTTGTAACCCTGTAATTACACACAGACCCACTCTCGTACTCTTACAAGTCTAATAAAACTTCTGGGTTTGTAAAAGGCAGCCAGCTGTCTCATGTTCAAGGTTACTTTCTTTGAAACATGGTGACGGTAGAATTCACCAGAAACTGCAGGCTGCGTAATGAAATTCATTGAAAGGGTAGTCCCTTGAGATGAACAGTATCTCATATGCATCTGGTTTAATTATTCTAAATTTGTCTGGTTATGTTTTCACAAATTAATAGTCTGACCATACTTCTTCTGTTTTCTTTTTGCTAGGAGGGGTCCAGATCCTTATTAAAAATAGTGCTAAATTGCAACACATATCCTACAGTCCAATGCCCTGCTTTATTCATAAGCATATTTGGACACTGAGAGTAAATGTATTTCTCACTATCAGCATATTGGGTCTGTGAAGTGAAGTCTTTGCTTAGTGGCACAGGAACTTTACAGAAATAAATTTATGTTGAAGGCTAGGGGTGTGACGAGACACTTATCTCACGAGATGAGACGAGACAAGATTTGGGCCCACAAGACAAGATTTAACTTTTTTTTTTTAATTTTGAAAAAAAATACATAGGTTGATAATATGTCCTTTATACAACTGAAAGTCATAATTACAACACATTCAGGTCTACTCAAAAATGTTTGAACTAAGTATTGAATAGGCTATCAATGCTTCCAAAAAGTATGTTTTGTCTAACTTTGACTCAAACTGTACATTTTAATGCTCTTCAAATCAAACCTTTCATTTTAACAGTCTACGAAATCTTCAATTTACTACACTATGCACTCATCGCTACAATTACAATAACTATTTTTACAATTGTACTTAAATGTATATAATAAAAGCATTTAGGTTATTTTAACAGTACTTTAAGCACCGTTTACAACAGACTGAAAAATAAAGAGCTGCATCAGTAAAATCAAACTATTTCTCATCCTCTTTAAGGCCATCCATATTTAAAACACGCAAAATAAATCTTGAAGTCAATAACACGTTGTAATTTAAAGAAATAGATTATTGTATCGTTTGTGATCTTTTTTTCTCATATGAGCTTTAAAAGTGTTGGACACGACGCACAGATGAGCGTGTGTGTTAATGTGTGTGCGTTGGTGAGTGAGTGTGTGTCTCTGTCTGCTGTCATACAACAAACATGGCGATTTAACTGGAGCTAGAACTTCGCTTTTTGGAGCAAACAGTTGACTCTATGGCGCTCAAACAGAGTTAGTTTAGCTAAGTTTACCGCTGCAGTATGCAGACCCGTTGCGCTACACATGTTAAGCTTCTGACTGATGATACACACAGCCAATAGCTGATGGATGTGTG
Source organism: Cheilinus undulatus (assembly GCF_018320785.1). NCBI lineage: Eukaryota > Metazoa > Chordata > Actinopteri > Labriformes > Labridae > Cheilinus > Cheilinus undulatus. Next base: position 12,194,155 of record NC_054875.1, on the reverse strand, counting down.
ACTGACAGACAGTGAGACGAGAAGGAGACATGACAAAGCCACGACTCAAAGTTACAAAGTCACAAACAGTGGCACTATGAGCGAGTCTGCGCGCATACACAAACTAAATAAATGCTGTATTCTCCTCATGGAGACTGCATGGGCTTTCACCAGCAGCATTTCATCAATTCACACCAGTATGATGATGCATAGGCAGATCATGTACGGCCCAAGTAGCGCACGCGAGGGGGGGTCATCTTAATGAACACCGGATCAGCTCCGTTTCCTCATTTGCTCTCTCACCAACTGTTTTAAATATCCAGGGCATGTTTGTGATCTTTTATAACTTCCAGTTTGGTATTGTTTTCTGTAAGGAGAGCTGCTGCTCCAAGTGTCTGCGCAATATTGATCTCCCAAGATTGATTTTTCCGTGACGAGAAATCTCGTGGCGTTTTGATCTCGTCACACCCCTATTGAAGGCTGATCTTGGTTTGCATAGCTTGTCCCATACGTATGTGATGTTTTGCTCAAGGTCTCTTAAACCTTCTCCAAGGATGTGGAGAATGCCTAGTTAGCTAGCATAACTGTCAGAATGTTAGAACCATCAGAATAGACCAAGAATGAAAAAACAGTGGCCTTTTTTCTTTTACATCACATTGAAAGTACATACTGTCTTAAAAGACCAATATGAAAACATTAGGATATGTACTATTAATCATGTACCTTTAATAATATTTGTGATTTTTTACTTAACAGATGTAATCTTGCACAGCAGATGGATTGGCCAGATTTCATGTCTGGCATAAGGTAGACCCATCTTGCAAAGCTTCTTGCTAATGTGCCTGTTTATGGTCATAGAATTAATTCACAGATCACCGCATTTTATTATCATGAAATGTTGTTCAATTTTCAAGGCAAACCAGAGTTTCATTTGTGTCAATATGTAGAAAAAAATAGCACACTTGAGAAACTTTTAAAGAGTCTCCTGCAGTCACGGTTATGTTAAGAGACATACTATATGTGCAGAATATATTTCAACAATGTTGGACCATTTTTCTCACTGCTATTAATCTCCCAGGCCTGGGTCATATCCAGTTCAATTCAAGGGTTAAAAGTTTACAATATGACCTCCGAGACAAACACGCATGTAGTTTCCCTACGGGTCATCCTAATTACACTCAGAGGACTTTGACCTTTGCTTTTTGCTACACACGGGCTAACCTCTCTCTAACAGCAGGGAATCTTTTCAGCATTTTAGTCTGACAAAACATTTTAAACTCAATCTGGTCATAGGAAAACATTATACTGAATAACACGCTGCACTCGAAAAACATAAAGAAAGAGAAAAGCCAGACACACAATCATTGCATGGAAAATTCTTGATCTGCACTCATGCTCAATCTCTGATTACCACCAGGCTTGTTAATGGCAGGAAGGCAAATAAGTTTAAACATGCAACATGCATGATTCGACTAATGACAAGTCCCACGTGTGCAGTACTATTCTCCAAGCTTTCTCTCTAAGTGAAGCCAGATTTTCTAAATAAGAGCCTCTGATTAGCACCTACAGGAGCCCCTCTGCACTCTGCTCAGTGGTCCATGTCTCCCTGAGCAGAGTCTGATCACCAGAGCAAACACAAAACACATCAATCACTTACCAAGGCTGCAGAAACTCACTCATTCACGTCAGTAACTAATGGTCAAGCTTGTTGACCAAGACTGCAACCAACATCTGCTGGCAATGTGTCCATCTTAGTTAGGTGATTTTTAAAGGCTCATGCAACAGTTAAGGCACCATTTTTGACTTATTTTCTACATGTATTTTAGTGATTTGTTATTGTTTTGCATTCTGGTTTGATGCAGGTAGAGTACTTTAGGGAAGCACCCAGCTTTTTAAGTCATAGCAGTAATTGGCTCATTCCTATGATACACTGAATTAGTACCAATTAGATTAGTGGTAGATTATCAGTAACTGCATACATGTGGGAATAAAAGCTTGAGGAGAGTCTGGATGACTAGTGAATGCTTCATGTTTCTGCTGTTCCACTTAGTTGAGAACAAACATTTTTCTATGCAAGTTTCCATCCAGCTCATCTGTCCACCTGCTGCTTGTAATGTTTCACATTTCCTCTCCAACATGGAGTGATTCAGACATCTCCAGGATGGCACAGGAATGTGAATGTCTCTAGAGGGGACCAGCTGTTCGCAGTGCCATGCCTTGTTAATCTAACAGCCTGTGTAACAGTCTGGGTCTGGATAAGCTCACTGAGAGCCACTGTCTGTTAGGAGGTCAGTGACAAACTCGGAAACAGCTGACACATAGTCTAAAACTGTGTCAGACTAAATTTAATGACTGGAGTCTCAATATAAGAAGTTTACAAGGAGTGGACAAAGACTTCTGTGTCATTTTAATCTATTATGTGTACATTTAAGCAGGTCTGGGTCTTTATTTTTAATAGGAATTTGAATTTTACATTATAAATTAGAACAATATTCAAATAACTTTCAACAGATAGTTGAAATAACAAAACACGCTATGTCTAAATGGGTGCATATTTTAAAGGCAAAGCACTGTTTTATGTTTAATCTTTTCTTTTCACCTTCATAGTGTAGATGATCAACGAGTCTTATAGCATGCCCCCTTAATTAACTGATAATTTAGGCTCATATCATTCAGTCCACGGCTGTGGTCACACTGCTTATTCTGTTAGTTTGTCAGTTCATATTCATTTATGTGCTAGCATAAGGCTAATTAACTAAGATGTGAATCCCAATCCATCTGTGACAAATTGTTCCTCCACCAGAGAATAATGCACCAGCTGCCACTGCTTTGGTGCTCTGTGGATAAAGTTGCCTTGGCTTGCTTTAAATGTCCTGAGCGCTCTTTTACAGAAACTATTTCTTTGAAATTTTCCATATAATTAAAAAATGTAGAATACTGTTTGTGATATAAAATATGAGAAAAAAGAAAAGTATTTATAAAATTGTTTTTTTTTTTTATTTTAAATAGAGAAATGGAAGTGACAATCAGACTAATGAACAGCTGGCATAGAAAATAATGCAATGAATGTTATGGTTTTCTGTGTAACAGCAAAAGAAGTTTGTTAATTTTTCTCAGTCTTTATAACCTTGCAAAAAAATGGATTTACCATATTTCATGCCTGTCGTCAGGCTGACCTATCCTACAAATTCTTATCTGAAACATTTGTGCCTGGTCTGAAAAATTACCCGACCAATCAGCCTCATATAAGGTAAACAAGGTGGTAGCTACAGGCAGTTTGGTTGTACGGCTGCTGTCATTGACGGACTCAGCTCTGATAAAGCCATAATGGTAGTTTCACTAGAAATGGACAACATTTCTGTAATAACCCTCTGAGACAGTCATTGTATTATATGACAAGAAGAGACACAGGTTATTTAACGTTGAATAACTTTTGAACCAAAGTCGTAGTCGCTTACTTTTCCCCCTCTTGAAGCCCTCTGTTGCCGTTTTATTGATGCTATCCATGCCTTTGTAGCCCTAACAGAGGCTTTTCTAGCAAGCCTGGAACTTGGGTGACTTCAGCATCTTTAAATATTAAATCTACACCAGTAACTCTGACATTGAACATATTTTATCAATTTTTTTAATTCACTTTTGATTGTTTTTGGCACTAGCTTAGCATTAGCCACTATTGTTTTCCCACAATGGTTGTCCCATGACAACTAATGACAGGGTGTTCCATTATCAAGTCATGCTTGGCGAAACTGCACGTTAGATCGGGTAGATCATGCAGGGAAGGACTTGAATAGCTCATAATGGAGAGAGAGATAGAGAGGCTGTGATGTTGCCTTCTGTGTCACTGTCAACAGGAACTTCTCTGAAAAATGAAACAAATACATCCAATTTTAAAAAGCCCAAGGATCTTTTTGTAAATATGTGAACATTTTGAAGACTTTTTGTCACAGAATGATTATTTTTTTCACTTTTTGTTCACCAAGAGATGGGAGAGTAAGTTTTTGCAAAAAAAAAATCTTTGTCGTCATTGTTCACTGTGTGTCACATAAAAATCTCTGACTTGTAATTTCTGTTTAGTTTTTCAAACTTGTCGTTATAGTCCCATAACTTCTTCAAATTTTAATTGCATAACTGCAGCACACGCATTCTTAAAGCCCAGGTTATCCTGAAAAAAAGGATGTTTAGAGCTTGAATGTGCCTCACAGTGTTGATGTTTCGCAAGCTTTTTAAGACATAAGTCCAGGTGAGACGAAATGGTCAAAATAGCTGAGGGCATGGAGGATTAAAAGAAGAACAAAGAACTGTGCTGAAAGTTTTTCTTGGCAGAAAAAAATGTTTCTTCTTCTTCTCATGCACTCCGTCATTTAGTCTTGTTGCTCTGATTGGCTGGTAGTATTTATAACAAAGTGAATGTTTGTCCAACCACACTTTGGATCTTTCCTAAAGGTTTTGCTCTCTCCAAACACCTTTTATCTCTGTTTGGCTATATAACCATGAAGGTCATTTTGGAATATTAGTAAGTCCCTAATATTGTTGGCTCATAGTCTTTTCTTGACCTGTCACACCTGTAGTAATGGCACTGCGCTGGGCATCTTCTATTCATATTTTTGGATAACATATTACAGCAAGATCATCATTTAGTATTACAACCAAAGTCCTCGTTTTATGAGAGAAGGGTGATAAATTGAGGACTGTATGGCAGAGAAGGGAGTCAGAGGCCCTTGGGTGCAGCAGACATTAGAAGAGGAGAGTGATGGTTGGATGGAGACTAATAAAGAGTTGGGGGGAGGATGGTGGAGAACAGCTGGATGTTTGGCTGTGGGAGTCGACCATCCATCAGCTAAGTGCAGAGCAAAGAGAGACGGAGAGGGAGAATGTAAACTAATTAGCTCAAAGGAGTGAAGAGTAAAACCATGTTGACTTTTCTCAGCCTGGGTTCAAAGTAATTCTCTGGTTGTGGATCAAATAAATATCTCTGCTTTGCCTCTTAAACCATGTCAAGTCAGGAATTCACTTTAAAACCTGTCTTAAAACCAGGCTATTTCTGTCTGCTCTGATATTTGATCTGACCATGCTGTCATTTTAATATTCTTGGCAGTGAGTTTTGTTTAACTCTTTCACCTCCTGTCTGCACAAATGTCAGTGTATAGTGCACATAAGTGTTTTAATGTCTGTGTGTTCGATTGTCTCAGTTTATTGCGTTATTGACACTAAGAGAAGTGACAGCAAACCGTCTGCCAGTCCCCTCCTAAAGGAATGTGTCAGGTTGATGTCATGTAGCAGTCACCCCACTGCAACCAGAGAAATAGTGGCGTTAGACACTCTGTGGGGTTTGTTGTATACAGATCGATAAAGAATTAGAGATTAGTACAACATAAATGAGAATAGGTCTAGTAAGATATTGAACTTTCTAACTGTGGTATATTCTATTATGATACCTGGAGTTTATGGCAAATAAATGAACACCATTCGTGGAGATTTTCTTAATGGGTGTTATTGGGTTCTCAGAAGGAGCATGTGTATGTTTTAAACATTGGAATTATTTTCTGGTAATGTATCTGTTTCTGTAAATAATGAGAAGTGATCAATATTGAAGTTATAAATGGAACTAAGTCAACTAAATCAATGTAGCTACTGCAGTCGCTAGAAAAAGTATGTGAACCCTTTGAGATTTCTTGGATTTCTGCATAAATTGGTCATCAAATGTGTTCCGATCTTCATCTAATTCACAACAATAGGCAAACACAGTCTGCTTAAACTAATACTGCACAAAAAATGATATGTTTTTATGTTTTTATTGAACAAAACATGTAAACATTCACGTGCAGGGTGGAAAAGGTATGTGAACCCCTAGGCTAATGACTTCTCCAAGAACTAACTGGAGCCAGGAGTCAGCCAACCTGGAGTCCAATCAATGTGATGAGATTGGATGTGTTGGTTAAAGCTGTCCTGCCCCATAAAAAACACACACCAGTTTTGAATTTCCTGTCCTCAAGAAGCATTGCCTGATGTGAACCATGCCTGGCACAAAAGAGCTCTCAGAAGACCTACGATCATGTTGACTTACATGAAGCTGGAAAGGGTTACAAAAGTATCTCTAAAAGTCTTGATGTTCATGTGTCCACGGTAAGACAGACTGTCTACAAATGGAGAAGGTTCAGCACTGTTGCTACTCTCCCTAGGTGTGGTCGTCCTGTAAAGATGACTGCAAGAGCACAGCGCAGAATGCTCAATGAGGTGGAGAAGACTCCTAGAGTTTCAGCTAAAGACTTACAGAAATCTCTGGCACATGCTAACATTTGTGTTGACAAATCTACAATAAGTAAAACATTAAACAAGAATGGAGTTCATGGGAGGACACCATGGAGGAAGCCACTGCTGTCCAAAAAACACATTGCTGCACATTTGAAGTTTACAAAAGAGCACCTGGATGTTCCACAGCACCACTGGCAAAATATTCTGTGGACAGATGAAACCAAAATTGAGTTGTTTGGAAGGAACACACAACGCTATGTGTGGAGATAAAAAGGCACAGCACACCAACATCAAAACCTCATACCAACTGTGAAATATGGTGGAGGGGCCATCATGGTTTGGGGCTGCTTTGCTGCCTCAGGGCCTGGACGGATTGCTGTCACTGACGGAAAAATGAATTCCCAATTTTATCAAGACATTTTACAAGAAAACTTAAGACCATCTGTTCACCAACTGAAGCTCAACAGAGGATGGGTGATGCAACAGGACAACGGCCCAAAGCATAGAAGTAAATCAACAACAGAATGGCTTCAACAGAAGAAAATACACCTTCTGGAGTGGCCCAGTCAGAGTCCTGACCTCAACTCGATTGAGATGCTGTGGCATGACCTCAAGAGAGCGATTCACACCAAACATCCGAATAATATTGCTGAACTGAAACAGTTTTGTAAAGAGGAATGGTCCATAATTCCTCCTGACCATTGTGCAGGTCTGATCTGCAACTACAGGAATGTTTGGTTGAAGTTATTGCTGCCAACGGAGGGTCAACCAGTTATTAGCCAAGGGGTTCACATACCTTTTCCACCCTGCACTGTGAATGTTTACATGTTTTGTTCAATAAAAACATGAAAACATATCATTTTTTGTGCAGTATTAGTTTAAGCAGACTGAGTTTGTCTATTGTTGTGAATTAGATGAAGATTGGAACACATTTGATGACCAGTTTATGCAGAAATCTCAAAGGGTTCACATACTTTTTCTAGCAACTATTTTTACTGCATATTATTTAGGGTTTAACAACATAACTTAAAGCTGACTTTGCAGTTTTTCCTTCAGCAATATGCAATGTCTTTTTATACCTCTACTGATTGAGATAGGACAATGGATAGAAGTAAAAACAGGGATAGGAGCGAAGAGGGTGACATGCAGGATAGGAGCCGCAGGTTGGACTTAAACCTGAGCCGTTTGCATGCAACCTGCTAGGGCCATTGAACCCCATGAGGTGCTTTTTCATGTTCATTAATTCGATCTTAAACCAAACAAGTATGTATTTTTATTATTTGTTTTTGAATCCTATTAGGATTTCAAATATCAAACACTGGGTCTGGCATCTGACAGCAGCTCATACTGTACATAGCAGGGGTGGAAAGTAACTAATTACATTTACGAAGATTTCTGTAATTGAGTAGCTTTTTTGCGTACTTTTACTTCTTTGAGTACTTTTAAAAATCCCTACTTTTTCTTTTACGTAAGTATATTTTGGTCAAAGTACTGTACTTTATTACAGTTTAAAAAGCACCAATTATTGAGAAAAAATAAACACTAAAAGCCAAAACAAGGAAGTCCAAGTCCTAAAACACAGAAGTGAATTAGCATTTTAGCACTTCTTGGTCCCTTGTCTGAACGTCTGTGGGATTTTTGACTGAGTTTCAGTTAACTGCCTGAAATAAGGTCTTAAATGTACTTAAATTACTGAGTACTGAGTAAATACTGGGTAGTTGTACATTAAACTAACAGTAGCAATAAAAAAAAGAGAATAGAGCTCCAACCAAGTGTTAAGGTAAAGTCTAACCTCTATAATAAAGTTAAATACACAGCAAAATTTACAGTGTTCGACTCATATTGATAGATTTTACACTTTAAAATGTCTATATTAGTCCAAACTACTTAAAGTTAAACTACACTTTTGAAAGTGTTAAATATTTTACAGTATGACAATGGTGCAGTCACTCTTACAAATGTTCAGTGCTGAGTTCTCTGACTGCTGATGGTGATTTGAAGCTGAATTATTGTTATTAAACAATCACAAATGAATGAGAACCTGTCATTTTTACTATAGAAGTGAAATTTACATGCTTCTGGTCATGTGACTAACATTGCACTGCGATGTGACTCTTGCACAACACACATCACCCACCATTGCAGCTATAAACTAAGGATGAACGATTTTGGAAAATAATCTAATTGCGATTTTGTTCCCCGAATATTGCAATTGCGATTTGATATGCATTATTCCTTAAAGGGATACTTCAACATTTTGGCTAATTTGCCCATTGCCATAATCCCTATAGTCTTACTGATAGGTTCGTTACCTATAGTTGTCGGTGCAAGCTATTTTTAGATCGGCGGTGCCAAGTTAGGAGCTCGACTGCCAACGCAATGGATTTTTATGGTATCCCGGCTTTCCCTCATTACGTTGTATTACAATACACAATCCAACTACTCCAAAATGCTTTCGTGGACAAGTTGTGGCCTGCACATTCACCGTGCTATGAAATAATAACGGAAAATTAAGAGACAGAGACATTCTAAAACTAAATACACTCCAGACACTGTGTCACTCCGCCCAGTGGTTTACTCAAGAAATAGTTCTGAGTATTTGCTTCATGTGTCGTAATGTTACATAGTTATAAGTTATTATTTCATAGCGTGGAGAATGTACAGGTCACAACCTGTCCACAAGAGTTTGGAGTTGGTGGATTGTGTATTTGATGAGTTTGATGAGGGAAAGCCGGGATAAGAATCCATTGCATTGGCAGAGCAGCTCCTAACTTGGCACCGACAATCTAAAAATAGCTTGCAACGACAACTAAAGGTAACGAACCAATTAGTAAGACTATAGGGATTATGGCAATGGGCAAATTTGCCCTAAACAAGGGCTGGAGAATTCTTTAAAAATATCGCACTTTGATGATTTTGACTTGTATTGCCATTTGGATATGAATTGTTGCATTGAAGTATTTTTGTCATTCTCATATTTAATAAGTAAAAAGTACAAATATTAAGAAGGTAGGATTATTTTGTTGACTATTCTAAAAGAAATGGCACTTGAATGATTGCATGATACGTCATGCAAAACATCTTTGCTGCAAAAAAAAAGTTTTAAACTGGTATTTTGACACAAAAGGTTCAGGTTTAAGAAATATTGCACCTCTTGCGACTTGAAAATTGCAGCAAGCCATATTTCACTTAATTGCCCGGCCCTGCTATAAACACCATGTATTGTTCAGCTGTTTGATGTCACATGTTGGAAACTGCTTCCCAGAAGTTTGTTGGACCACTTTTGTCTGCTATGATTTCTGTTTTACTAGCATTGGGAAGCAGAGGAGATGTCAAAGGTAGAAGTAAGTCTGGGAATAAAAGCAGGGCTCACATTAGGCAGGGTATTTTAAGGTAGCATCTATTTGTGAGCTTATAACTCTGATGTATTCCAGACTTCACTGTGTATTTTGTATCACTGCCTTGACAGTAAAAGCATTCCCTCATGTGGAAGACCTGTTGGCCCAGACTCAGGTTTCACTGTCCTTTGGCACGAGCACAATGATATCATGCCTTTTTTAACTGTAAGCCTAGAATAGGCTCACAACAGTGGGTGTTTTGTCACCTGCTCCTGTGTCTGAAGAGTCATGTCACAGTAGCTGGGTGAGTACAGTCTGTCAGAAAACAGTCATGTTGTAATTGTACATGCTGCTGAAGAAGCTCAGTGATATTATTTATGTGATTAACATGATGAGGCCTAAACTAAATAGTGAACAATATGGTGCAAGTCAGCAGTGCATAGCCTGCTGTTACATGGTTGAACAGCAGAGCTTTGTGAGCTAAGCAGCAGTACAGCAGCTCCTTTTGCTTCTCTCAGCTGTCAGCCTGCATTCCTTCCTGCCTCTCCATGTATGGTTACTGAGCAAAGAAAGAAAGAAAGCCCTCTGATGTCTAATCAACCACTAACATAACCTCTGTCCTCAAATCGACTATATTAACCTTTCACTCAGAGGAAGGAAGAGTACCCCAGACCCTTTTCATCTGTCTTAGATCAAAAGTAATTGACTTTCCCTTTGGATAGACCTGCTTTTATAAGTAGATCGACGATTATAACATGAACTTAACAATGGAAAAAGGAACTTGTTATACTATATGGTCAAAAGTATGAGACTGCGTGACTATTTTAGCAACAGGGACTGTAATGACATTGTATTCAAATGCCTGTACTTTGATGTGGAGTTGCCCCCCCTTTGCAGCTATAACAACCCCCACTCCTCTTTGAAGGCTTCCCACAAGATTTTGGAGTGTTTCTGTGGGAATTTGTGCCCATTCATTCTGAGGTCAGGCACTGATGTTGGACTAGAAGGCCTGACCTGCAATCTCCATTCCAGTTCATCCCAAAGGTGCTCGATTGGGTTGAGGTCAGGGCTCTGTGCGGACCATTTACGTTCCTCCACACCAGACTCATCAAACCATGTCTTTATAGCCCTTATTTTGAGTACTGTCATGTTGGAATACAAAAGTGCCTTCTCTAAACGGTTACCTAAAAATGGATGCATAGCATTGTCCAAAATGTCTTATTATGCTGAAGAGATTGGTCTTCACTGGAGATAAGGGCGCTAGCCTAAACCATGAAAAACAGCCCTGTAACATTAGCCTTTCTCCACCAAACTTTACAGTTGGCATAATACAGTCAGGCAGGTAATGTTCTTCTGGCATTCATCAAACCCAGACCCACCCATCCGACTACCAAACGGAGAAGCCTGATTTTTCACTCCACAGAGACCTTTCATGCTGCTGCTCAGCCCATTCCATGAAACTGCTAGAGGTTTATGCCTTTATTAATGCCAGTGGAAGTTTAGACATAATGCAATTTAATCTAAATTTGGATTAATTGTTTAGCCTTAGACTGGTCCTCTGTGTTGTTTTGATGCATAGTTAGCCTACATTTTTGATGAGTTTCATGTCAGGCTACATATGTGGGCTTCTGTGCCGGTACATGAACCTACAGCATATGCTATGGCATACATTCGGCACAGGAGCAAGATTAAAATATTGGCCAGCTAATTATGCACAAATGAGATGTTTAAGTAACTGTGAAATAGTTCAACCTGAACCAGTCTGCACTTCTGAAAGCTTTAACTAACAAGCCTGCTTGCTTTACTGGTGCAAACAGTTTTGCCTCCTGGCTTTGCTGCTTGCATGACATTTACAGTATTTTTAATTTACTTTTCCACCTAAGCGTCATATGCAAAGGTTTGTATTTAATACGAGCTGATAAAAAATTGGCCTTAATCTTGTTTTCATGACAGCGTGTGATGTCATCCTTACTCGGGTTTGAGAGCAGACAAACAGACACAGACAGAAACTCACTGAGATTAAAGACAACAAGAAACCAGTGATTAGACTACACATCAGACGTCTACTCGCTCGCCCCTCCTCCCTGCTCTATCTTACACACAAACACTGACAGAGCTTTGAGAGCGTGCCAGCGGTTACCAGAATAGATATCAGGTTATGTCTGGATGGATCTCCCCTCCGTCTCTTCAAAGTCTCTCTGCCGTGTCCCTCTTCTACACTTGTCTTTTTCCTCCCTCCCATTAAAACAGCCGTCTGTCCTGCTCTGCTTTTGTTTTTTTCACACTCTCTATCAGATAAAGGATAAGGGAATTATTTGCTTTATCACAGCCATTGTCTGAAAGATAAATCGAGCTGCTTATATAGGAGTTTATTAAGATCCAGGTGAATTTATAGTTGTGATCTAGTAACTTGCAGAGGAGTAATGTGTATCAGTATAGCTGCACAGGCGTACATAAGTGACCTGCAGTATGCAAACCTCATATCTACTTGTTGCTCACTTGGCTGGCACCATCCTGAGACTTGTCCAGCTGCCAGACAAACACTGGTTTCCTCTAGAGCGTCTGTCAAGATTGTGTGTATCTGTGTACGAGCGTTCATGTGAAATCCTCCTCTGCACTGTTCCCAGCTGAGTCCCTATCAGCAGCTGGCCTCACAGCAGTGTCAGGCTGTGATAATGGACTGTCTTTGTCTCTTAAGCCAGTGAGAGTAGACCTGCAGGGAGCATCGAGACATCAGCAGGTATGGCAACAAGTCTACCCATGAGTCTGTCAGCATCTGTCAGTCAAGAGCTGTGCTTCATTTTAGTACATTAAAAACAGCAGAGAGAGAGAAGTACCTGTGTTTGCCTGGGACATTAGATACACTCAGCTATTCTGTATTTTTAAATCTATTCTGAATGAATAGATTTAAAAATTATTCATTATTCAATGAAGAATAACTACAGGGCTGCAACTAACAATTACTTTTATTATCACTTGACTGGCGAATCATTTAACCATTAGTTTTATTCAGACATTTTTACTTTGATTGCCAAGATTAAATAAATTACACTTACTAAAGTTTACACTTATTGCACTAATTTCATTTAATTTGATTAATCTCCTGATTGTTCCTTTCAGCAGCCTTTGTTTAAGCCATGTCAGCATCTCCTCGCAGCCACAATGATATATAATAACTATAAAAAACTTTCAGCCAGTTAAGTGGACAAGTCATCTGTACCTTGTGTTATCAAAAATTTTATTTTTTAATGTTCCCTTATTTCCTTTTCAATTGTTAACAAGTTCTTTTTTCCGTGTCTAAGTTCATGTCGTAATTTTCAATCTATTGAAAAACCTGTTTTGTACCCAAACTGAAAGACGGTTACCCTTTAAGACATTATAGAATCCAAAACAACACAAGAACTGTTTAAAATGCAAAGTAGTGTAGTTTTAAATGCAATAATAAAGATGTAATTAATTATGATCAACCACAGAAATTCTGAGATTAATTGGGATTAAAATTTGTAACTTTGACAGCCCTATTTTATCCTGTAACATCTCACACCTTAAAGCAAAACTTTAGATCAGTAAACATTTTTAGGTTGAAAATATGACTAGTTTATTTTTTCTCTCTGTAACTTTGGCACTGTTATGTTCTATCAAAAAATAAAGTATATTGTGTTGTAGAGGTGGGTTTCACTAGTGGCCCAACGATACGATATTATCATGATACTTGGGTCATGATTCGATATTGCGATTTTAAACATTTTGCAATACAGTGAATATTGCGATACCATATATTGTGTTATATTGTGATCTATACCTTTTTTTTCAACTGTTTAGCTGATTTAGCATTAGTCTTGCCCCTATGTTTGCCGTATTTCTGCAGTATTTTATCTTCATGTAGCACATGAGCAGACCTCATGTGTCGTGTCCATCTCATTCGTGCCCTGCTTGCATTCCTAATGTCCTTCCTCTGGTGCTGCCATGTTAGTTGTACTACCTTTCTCCTGCTCTATGACTGTCACCTCTGCTGACCTCACTGGACAGACAATTGTCCAAACTTTTTATTTTATTTTTCCATTATCATAGACTTCAGTACATATTAACAAATAATTTGAAAAAATCGATACTTGGTGGATGAAATGATACGATATATATCACCAGACAAAATTAGGCGATACATTGCTGTATGGATTTTTTTCCCACCCCTTATTGTGTTGTTTAAAGCAGTACTTCCAAAGGTTGGGCTTGGGCCTTTTTGTAATTTGTATATGTTGATTGGATATAGCTGGTGTCACCATTTAACTGGTGTTGGATTAACTGATGACACTGTTAAATATTGTACTAAGCCAGCTGCTTCCTTAATATCAAATAGTATCAAAGTATTTTGAAAACCTTTTCAACAAAGTGCCTTTGTTAATGCACTTTTGAAAAGGTTTAACTGCAGTTTTATTTTGTAATATGTGACTATTTTAATGTTTTACAAACAAAAGTATAACGTTATCTGTGTTGGTAATTTCCATAGGATTGTTTTTTTATATACACCTGATGAAATTATTTTCAATGACATATCAATAATGATAACTCATATCATAGGTTAAAATTAAAAGGAAAACTTTAATATCTTTACATCTCTAGCAGCAACATAGTCATGACACTATGATGAACTCTAAAGCTACTCTTTTAGACTAGTATTTATTAAATTGGCCAATGCGAAATAACTGCTGCTCATCTGGTTGAAGTGAGACAGCTGCCAAGGTTGTGAGTGCAGCATGTGGAACTTAAAGTAGGCCATAGGCTAACTTTAAAGAATGACTAAGTGAGCTAATTTCAGAGCAGTGATGTTTAAAAAGAGCAAATTAATTTACTACATAAAGGATGGATTTGAATTTACCAAAGAAAATACCCTTTCCTTTCAATCCATTAAATTGGGCTGAATGTTCATAACTGTATATGTAACAGAATTTATAGGAAAAAGCAAGACTTAGTGTTTAACTCTTTGGGAATCTTCCAGAACTAGTTATGCTTCATCTACAGTATAGGAGTGTTTTGCAGTGTTGTAAAGGTTGCCATGTAGACTGTATGGAGGGAGGATTAGAAACACCTGTTGTGGACAGACCGTAGATTGACAGCAGGACCCTGGGGTCTTCACTTGCCTCATACCAGTTTCCTCATAGAAACATACAGAGACCAATCAGAGGCGTGTAGGAGAGCAGATTCATGTGAAAATGTTTAATGGAATGTGAGGCACCGGCTGCTGGATGTCCTGAAAGTTTATGAAGTTTATTTTAACTCCTACACATAGCATGGCTAATCAGCCACTCCAGGGCTCAGTGCTGTGTCATCAAGTCACAGCCTGGACTAAAAAAAGGTGTTTAAAAAAAAGTGTTTAAACTGCAGTTCTGTAAATGTCCACTTAAGGATGGCTCCAAAAGTGAGGCCATCCCTAGAGAGCCCCTTTCTAAACTGCAAACTTTACAGCTGAAATAAACATGTTGACAGTTTCATAGAAGAGCTGTATAGTCTCAGTGTTTAATTTTACTGTTAAAGTGTGTGTCATAAATACTGACGCTGAAAAAATAACGGACACTTTATAAATCAGTTTGAGGAGAAATCATTTAGAAAGATTATTTCCAATGAAATGTATGAATTTATACATTCTAAATACTTTTGAGCTATTTTTATGTTTGGTTTTACTTTAATATGAAAAAATCAGTGTGAAGTAACTAAAGGTAGTCCCATTAATTTTAATTATGTTTAACAACTGTAAACATGGGTTATAGTGACAGTCCTGTTAATGTAAAGGAAGACGCATGAGCTTGTATGATAAACCACAGTTTCATCATTTTAAATCTGCAAAGGCTTAAAGAGACCAGGAATCGTTTAAGATAAGAAGAGATGATGGCAACAAGACAGAAATGAAGAGGTGGTGTGATGAGAAAGACAGTGTGATGTTCCAGCATTCAGATGAAAGTCAGAGTCTTTCGGTCCTTGGTCGTACACTACTCTTGTGAGGCCTGGATGTTGACTGAGAGGTGCCAGCTTTTTGACAACTTCTCTTTGGTACATTTTTGGGTATCAATGGCAGGACCTTGTGTCTAATGCAGGGTCAGCTGCTTGATTCGGGAAATGCAGCTTCGCTTTTATGGGCCTGATCCAGCACATTGCATACTGGGTGCCCAGGTGGCCCTGGCGGGGTGACTGTGTGTGTCGTGGGGTGGGGGGATATCTGTAGAGATGGGGCATGGCACAAGCCTGGATGATGGCCATCAGGAGGCCAGAGCAGTATAGGACCAAGGTTGACTTGCGAAACCAGCTCACCTGACCTGTAATGAGAACGAGTGCAACCTGGTAAAAACGTGAAATTGCGATTATACTGTGATTTGCAATTATGATTACAACATAGGTTTGAAGTGAGTATTTCTCAACTAAAAATGTACTGATAATAAGTAGCATTAAAAAAGTTTTACATTACTGCTTTTAAAATACCTTTATATCTTCCAAAAAATATGTCTCTTTTTTAAATAAAGGTATTTCTACCAAGTGCAATTGTGGCATTATTATAAACTTAAAGGCCTTTCTGCATGCATTTTTGTAAACCTTTCAAAAACTACTTAGTACAACAATAATTACAGCCTTTTTTGGGATTTTGTAGTTGCACAGCCTACATTGTAATTATAGTTGCATTAATTGTGCAGCACTAATGAGAACCAGAAGAGTTGTAGGTGTAATGGTGAGTGACTGGTCTTAGCTAGCAATATCTAATATCTATCAATAAACTGAAAAATTTAGGTTTTTGGAAAATTGAGGTTAAGAAAATTAGAAATTGAGATTTTCTGTTAAACTTTACTGCAGTAATACCAATCGTAAAAACTACTTTACTATTGGTACTATTGGTACTTCTTTACTTTTTTTTTCAGAAGCTTTAATTTTCTGTTAGAGCTGGCAATGCTGTAAACAAAAATGATCCATTTTTTCTTACATATTGCTCATGTGTAACCAGTGTTCTCAAATTCGAGGAAAGCATCCCCTCAAACAAAGAGAAATGTCCTGCTCAGTTTTAATAATCATATTCCTTTTGAATCCTCTTAGTAGAAACTGAAATGAAAAGTAGTTTCGGTCTGCTTGCTAACATTTTTATCTGTTACAAATACAGGAACAATCAATAATCTTCTGATGGTTTTGATTACTTGTATAAATCACAGAGAGACATTAGCATTACTTTCAGTCTGCTTCTAAAGCGGATAAAAATGTTCAGAGCCTGAATGTTCATGTAAATAACCCTCCATAGTGCTCTACAAGTTTACAGTTCCCACTTTAACCTGTTAAAGAAAATTCAGTTCAATTTGGTCACAAATTCAAATAACAAACTAAAAAGGAAAGAAACCTGAATGAGTCGTAAATCGATTTTCATGTGAGATTCAATTATTAACCATATCGCCCAGCCCTAGTAGTGACTGAAAGTGATAGAGTGAATCCCTGTCGTTTATTTCCTGTATCCCTGCTTGTATTTTGGGGTTACAAGCAGGGATACAGGTAATAAAAGCCTTTCATTAAAGGGCATCTGAGGACTGTCATTGTGTGTGTGAAGAACTTGTCTAAAATAAAATGTGCTTATCCTGTGAAAAGCTTAGCTTTAGTGGATCTACAATTAGCAGTGTTTATTAGTAACACGTTGGTGAGTTACAGTATACAGCTGCTCCTTTGAATACGAGTCACAACCACAGCTACCTTTAGAATCAAGGCTGCCAGCTGGTAGGTTAAACAAATTTACCCCTTACACTGCCCTTAACACCTACATTTGGGATGTATTAATTTCAAACACCATATGCAACCAATGCAGAGACAAATTCTTATTTCTTTACCTGCACAAAATGCACAGATAACAGATAATCCTTCTTTTATGGGCCTAATGTCCTTTTAAGGTAGAACTTCTTTCAACCTGCACAGAAACAGCATTAAAACATCTTACAAACTGATAAAACGGAGAGTAAGACTGTTAAACAAATACAAACAATGCAAACACAGCATCAAATGTAGGAATCATCATGACCTGCCACCAAGGGTTGAGCAAAGCCAGAGTGTGAGAACGTGTATTGATGTAAAAAGTTTAGTTTTAGCCTTGTCCCATTATGGTTCAACATTGCCTATAAAATTAAGATTTTTGTCTCATTTCAATGTCGGACCCATCGGCGAGGTAATATTCCTCCATATATTTTCAAGTTTAATCCTTCAAATTGTTCCTGGTCTGTGCTGCCCTCTGTTTGACCTGCATTAGTTGGTTCCCAGATATGACTTGTAGCAGGGGCCTCTTGTCAGGTCAGTTCTTTGGGGCCCCTGCAGAGAGCAGAGCCTGTTAACATGTGGGGGTGCCTTCAGATAATCCCCCTCCCACTGCATGTTGTCTCAACATTGAATCAGCTCTGATCAAACTATAGCTGTCCAGTTGTTGGGGCCAGTGTCCAACTCAATAAGTCCCTTATACCTGCAGTCCTGGGCCTGATGAGACAAAGTGGACAAGATGTTTCATGAATATTTTTTCAAGAGCTTTAACTAAATGTTCTGTTCTTACTGCAACAGAACTGTGTCAAAGCAGTCATGAAACAAGAAACCCACAACCTTAAATCTGGAGTTTCCTTCAGTTTGACTTCCTCTCCTGGAGCCTTTCTATCCTCAGGAACTGATAAGAGCTTTTAATGATGCAGCCTACTTAGAACAAAAAGAGAGGCACTGATTTCAAGTCCACTTTATTTGTCAACACAGGCTCAGAAAGGCCACTCTATTAGAGAATGATGTCACTTTCCACTGCTGTTTCCTGTTGATTATAAATAATTTCCTGTTCCTGTGCCTTTCCAGTGCTGGCTGCTGCTGTCGGCCAGGAGCCGGACCAGAGCCACGGCTGTGCCCATGGTAGCTGTTACCCAGCAACGGGGGACCTGCTGATTGGACGAGAGAAGAACCTGAAGGCTTCGTCAACGTGTGGGATGAGGAAAAAAGAGCCGTACTGTATCGTCAGTCATCTGCAGGTCTGTTTCTGTGTTGAAACATGTCTGATAGGAAAATTTCATTATTGATTTTTTCATTCTTTCTGAGCTTCTTGGTTTCTTCTTGACCTCTAAACTTTAACTATGTAACTTTGAATTTTTTTCATGTTGTAGGATGAGAAGAAATGTTTTGTCTGTGACTCCAGACGACCGTATGACCCGGTTTACAACACCATCAATCATCGGATAGAGAACGTCATCACCGCCTTCAAACCACATCGTAAAAAGTCCTGGTGGCAGTCGGAAAATGGTGAGGATAGTTTATTGAAATAAGTTTAGTAAAAAGCTCTTAAAATAAAAAAGAGAGGGACCTACAGTTAATTTTGTGGATGTTAAATCACAGCTGAAGATACAGTCATGGATGAAAATATTGGCATCCCTGGAATTTTTCCAGAAAATACATCATTTCTCCCAGAAATTGTTGCAATCAACAAATATTTTTGGTATACATGTGTCTATTGCCTTTATGTGCATTGAAACAACACAAAAAATCTGAAGAAAAAGGACAAAATTGACATAATTTTACACAAAACTCAAAAAATAGGCCGGACAAAATTGTTGGCACCCTCAACTTAATATTTGGTTGCACAACCGCGGAAAAAAAAACTGAAACCAATCACTTCCTGTAACCATCAGTAAGCTTCTTACACCGCTCAACTGGAATTTTGGACCACTCTTCTTTTGCAAACTGCTCCAGGTCTCTCAGATTTGAAAGGTGCTTCTTGCAACAGCAGTTTTGAGATCTCTCCACAGGTGGTCAATGGGATTTAGATCTGGACTCATCACTGGCCACTTCAGAACTCTCCAGCTTTGTCTCCAACCATTTCTTGGTGCTTTTTGAGGTATGTTTTAGGTCATTGTCCTGCTGGAACACCCATGACCTCTGATGCAGACCCAGCTTTCTGACACTAGGCCCTACATTGCGGCCCAAAATGTTTTGATAGTCACCGGATTTCATGATTCCTTCCACACAGTCAAGGCACCCAGTGCCAGAGGCAGCAAAATAACCCCAAAACATCCTTGGAACCTCCACCATGTTTGACTGTAGGTACTTTGTTCTTTTCTTTGTAGGCCTCATTCCATTTTCTGTAAACAGTAGAATGACGTGCTTTTCCAAAAAGCTCTACCTTAGTCTCATCTGTCCACAAAATGTTCTCCCAGAAAGATTGAGGCTCACTCAGATACATTTTTGCAAACTCCAGTCTGGCTTTTTTTATGTCTCTTTGTCAGCAGTGGGGTTCTCCTCGGTCTCCTGTCATAGCGCTTCATCTCATTCAGATTACGATGTATGGTCCGAGCTGACACTTTTTCACCCTGAGTCTGCCGGACAGCCTGAATTTGTGTGGAAGTTGACTGAGGATGTTAATCCACCATTCCAACTATCCTGCATTGCATTCATTTGTCAATTTTTATCTTCCATCCACGTCCAGGGAGATTAGCCACAGTGCCATGGGTTATAAACTTCTTGATTACTATGCACAGTGGACAAAGGAATTTCAAGATCTCTGGAAATGGTCTTGAAACCTTGAGATTGTTCATATTTTTCCACAATTTTGCTTCTTAAGTCCTCAGACAATTCTCAGCTCCTCTTTCTCTTCTCCATGCTTGGTGTGACACACACAGGCACACAACACAAAGGCTGAGTCAACTTTTATATACTCTAACTGGCTTCAGATGTGATTTCTAGATTGCCAGCACCTGTTACTGCCACAGGTGACTTTAAATGAGCATCACATGTTTGAAATAAAATGATTTACCCACAGTTTTAAAAGGGTGCCAATAATTTTGTCCGGCCCATTTTTTGAGTTTTGTTTAAAATTGTGTCGATTTTGTCTTTTTTCTTCAGATTTTTTGTGTTTTTCCAATGCACATGAAGGAAATAAACGTGTGTATACCAAAAACATTTGTAATTGCAAAAATTTCTGGGAGAAATGGTGTATTTTCTGGAAAAATTCCAGGGGTGCTAATATTTTTGTCCATGACTGTAAATGTAGTTAATTAAAGTTATACATTTCCTCGGTTTGTTTGTTCTGGCTACTTGCCATTGTGCCATCATATACCAGGATGCTTTGCACTCATGCAGCCACAACCAAGGCTACATTCCTTAGGTAATGATATCATCTACATTTTTAGTCAAGTTTTGTAGCCATTTGTTATACACCCTAATGTGGAGATAAGAAAACAAAGTTGAAATGCCTGTAGTTCTTACAGGCTACCAATTACATAAAATCTTTTTACACTGAATGAAAATGTGAAGATCTGGCACATTGAGTTATCTTTAAATTTATATTTACATTTATATAGTTAGTGCATCTCATCCAGAATGCAGAGCTTGTAGTAAAAATAATGAAGATAAAGTAATGAATGTTAATATTAGGACTTCCAGCCTTCATGCATTTATTGCAATGCAATTAATGTCTGAAATAAATGCAGTAATTTTTTTCAATGATATGTTGTCCTTTAAGGTGCTCTGAAGTTGAGCCACTATAATGAGAATGCAGCTGGATACTACACTGGGAAACCACACAAGTTGAAAATACTCTAAATATATATTATAGCTGATTATGTCAACGTTTTTAAGTACTTGTTTCTTCAGCAAGGTAGATGTGATTCTAATCCAGTAAAACTAGGTTTTATATTTTGCACTGCACCTTTCCTTAAAGCTGAAATAACTGATGTGAACAGCTTCTAAATGCTTTAAGTATTTAGGAAGGTGCTCAAAGTGTCTGCTCTTAGTAGATCCAGTAGCCCTCTAAAGTTAGTTACTGGTATGTGAAGAGCTTAATTTTGACTCCACTTAGGGTTTAATGGATGGAAGGTAGGAAAGATATATGATTGTAAAGTTAAGGCTGGGGATAACCTTCTGAGGAAAGTTTTTAATTGCTTAAAGACAAGAGAAGAAGAACAAGACCCTAAAACTATATTTAACTGTGAGAAAGTAGTAGCTATAGGAACTTTCAAACAAAATGACAAACACACTCACTCTTACTCTCACACATACACACTAGCTGTGGCCAACAACCCCTGACCAGCTACAGATGGGCTTAATAACAGAGTATGCTCTGCTCTGGCATCCTAACAGAAGGAGAGAGAGACGGGGATGACAGGGAGGGGAGAAAAGTAAAAGCTCTAATGGAAAAATCAAGCAGAAGTTGAGTGAGTACTTCAGGCAGTGGGACACAGTAGTAAAGACATATTTAACAGAGCCATTTAAATAAACAAAGACAGTGAAGGACTGCAGAGCTCTGTGCAGAGATGCCAGTGGGACACTAGACTCATTAGAGCTGTTTGGGAGCTGTGTTACTTAATGCAGAGCTGTTTATGACAGAAGTGACCCAGAATAGATCAGAGAGGAACAGAAGGAGAAGAGGGACAGGAAGTATCGTGACTATTTTTATTTTGGGTTGCTACTGCTCCTCCAAGGCATCTCTATGGCATTTCCATGATGGTGGTGGCACAGTGGGCCCATTTAATAAGGACAACAGTGGATGGATTGTGTGCAAGTTATAATTTGAAAGGAAATTTCACTGGATTGCTTTCAAACATGATGACATTTTGAGGCACTGGCAGCCAATGTGGAACAGGTGCATTCTGCTTCAGTGTGTGCTATTTCCATACTTCTAAGTCGGTTTGATTATCCCAGTAAACCTCTCACTGTCAGCAAAGCTCAGTTACACTCTGAATTTTCATCCTTTACTTTCCATTTCTCTCTCTCTCCATTTCCTTCTCCTTTTACCCTCCTCTGCATGCCTTCTTTGCTCATTCCCTTTCTAAACTCTTTTTGATTAATTGTAGAAGTTTTCTCACCATATTTCGAGGCGTTTGCTGTTCTACTCTTATATAAAAGTCGAGTCAATGATATGAAGCAATATTACTCTTATCACTCTCAGTAAGGAAAGCTAAAATTAACAAGGGCTCAATGCTTCACCTGAGACCATAAATGCACCACATTTTCTTTGCTTAGCCTGGTTGTTGGACATTTAACATCCAGCAAAATCTTGGTCTAAGCCCAGGTTGGGCAACTTTGGTGACTGAGAGGGTCAAGTTCCTTTTATTCTCACTGATTCTTGGGAGGATTGTGGACAGGACAGGGGTTACATATTTTTGCTAGAAAGGTCAGAAAAAGTGTATTTTGCATAATATGTGACCTTTAACAGAAATATAGTAATGAGTTTACCCATGCTACTTGTAGAAGCTCTCTAAGAGGATCTTTTAATCCTGCATGATCCATATCTAACCAAAGTGTTTGAACACAGCCCTAACCAAATGCTACATTATATGCACATTGTATTTACCATTGCTCCTGTGCATAGCACCTGTGAGAATGACCTAGGGTCTGCAGCGTCACTGATCAGAGTAACAGCTTACAGAAGCAGATCACTGTTTATCAGAAAGGTTCGGCGTGTTGTCTATAACATGCGATATCCATATTTATTTTCCCAGCTGTGGTTCAGTAGTGCAGTTGATTCACTGTGAGGTGAATGGGCATCTTTTTTTGTCACAAGTGGTGAATTCATCAATGACAACTACACAGATACATGTGGACACACAATAAACTGTGGGGTCACGCTAAATTAAGGTGCTGAATGACAGCTCTCTGCTAAATCATCCTTTAGAAACCATAGCATAGGCCTACATGTATATTGGGAATCAGTTCTCTTTGCTGAACCCATTTCCCTTTAAGTTTAGTTTGGCAACCGCAGCCATGGCATCTACCAAAGACTGCATATTGTCTACAAGAGCATTCACTTCATCCCCAATTCACACACATTCAGTATTAGCAGAGGAGCAAGTATTTCAGATGGAAATCTATCTTTTCATTTGCCAAGGGAAGTTTTTTTTACCTATACAGCTCAGAAAATTACCATGGTCCTGACCTAAATGGTAGGCACTGCTGTGAATGCTTTTCCTGCTTTTTTGTGTGAAGGAAGTAGCTCTTTTGTGGGAAAACTTAATAACCAGTTTAGACATAATTTTTGTAGTAGTGTAAAGTTCTAATTTTAAATAATTAATGTGTTGCTGCTTTTATGTATAAGTTTGCAGAATTGGGAAAGTCTCCTTGGCTCTAATGAGGAGGTGACCCTCACTAAAGGTGCTCTTTACTGAGGACCAGATCTGAACACCAGATCTGGTGTTCTGCAGGATGTGTTAAAGCTCTTGAAGCATACACTCTAAATTTCTTCTTCCACTGATCTCTTTTCTATGCCACTCCATAAGCACTACTCTGATGTCATTCCACACATCTCGCCTTTATTGCTCCCTTTCATTTTCAATTAAGATAATTATGACAAAACTGTAAAATTAGAGGAAGTTTTTTTTTGATTAAATGATACAAACTTATTGTAATGATGGCGGCATAAAAACTTCTATCTCTGTTTTCTAACAGGAAAGTCAGATGTTTTTGTCCAGCTGGACCTGGAAGCAGAGTTTCATTTCACTCACCTTGTCATGACTTTCAAGGTGAGCATAAACTCTTGTCATCATTGATTTATTGTCTGTCTGAACATGTATCTTGCAGCTCCGCTTGCATTTGACTAGAATAATTGTTCTGTTAAATCTTATATTTTTACGTATATGTCTTCTTTTGCAGACTTTCCGTCCAGCTGCCATGCTGATTGAACGATCTGCAGATTTCGGTCGAACCTGGCATATCTATCGCTACTTCTCCCATGACTGCTCTACCACCTTTCCCGGAGTGCCCCAGGGTCCTTTACGCAACATTAATGATGTCATCTGTGAATCACGCTACTCTGACATTGAGCCTTCAACAGAGGGAGAGGTGAGGGTTTTATTAATGAAATACTGTAAGTTAAGTGACCATTCAAAGCAGTTGCATGAAAATGATTATACTAGTATTCTAGTAGAAAAATATCTAAAATTGAAACATAAATCATTATATACCAAATTACATGGTTATCCTTGCTTTCCGAAGGCTGTGGCCATCCAGACCTTTGTGGCTTCATCCTGAAAAAAATTGTGAGAAATCCATGTTTTTTCTATGCCGATAATACTTATATGTATATTATCTCTGTTGATAGATTAGCTTGGTTTCAAAACTAAAAGCTGCAAAATTTCAGATTAATGATCTGTAATTACATTGACATGTGTAAACTAAGAGTATATAGAGCATTTATGAACCTTGTTTGAATTTATACATATTAAATGATCAAAATGATGAAGTGGTACTAAAGTTTTGTAAGTAGTATGGCTGCATAAATCTGCAGCTTGTAACCTCCCATGCAAATCCACCAAAAGTCAGTTTCTCCATTGGTTATTCTATGAGGTTATTATACAAGCTAGAGATAGACCTTGGTAAAGTTTGATCCTTTTTATTTAAGCAGATCATGCTCAATGAAGGGTCTTGTTCTGAAAGAAAAGGATTTTCAATGGGAAGGAAAGTTACAAAATAATGCACATAAGATTTGGAGAGCCAAGGTTCCTTTCAGAAATGTAATCAGACTCTAATGAAAACCATTAGGAGCATATTATCTGAAAAATGAACTCAGTGGATATCAGATGGACTTACACAAAAGGATTAAGAGGGAGCCATAACAGCCTGTTGTGCAGCTGCAGCATGAGTCAGTCTACTGAAGCAAATCATCTTTGTTTGAATTCCTATTAGTCATAAAAATCACAATCTGGATAATCATTTGGCCAGATCTTTTAAAAAATAAGTCTGTCTGCATTTCATAGACTTTGAGTGCCAAGTCTCCATTCATTTTTTAACATGTAGGATAGTCCATCTATTTTCACCGCTTATCCAGTTGGGGGTCTGAGGGAGCCAGAGCATATCCCACCCTGAACTGGTCACCAGTTAATCAAAGCACTGACATGTAGAGACAGACAACAAGGCACGCTCACACTACAGCCAGTTTAAAGTCACCAGTTCACCTAACTTGCATTTTTTTGGAATGTGGGAGGAAGCTGGAGCACCCAAAGAGAACCTGTATGCACAAGGAGAACATGCAAACTCCACACTGAAAGGCTTCAAACTCGGAACCTTTTTGCTGTGATGCAGTGCTAATCCCTGCACCACCGTGCAACCCCATCTGGGATAAGGACTTTAATATTTTCTTATAGCTTTACAGAAGTAACTTAGGTGCATTTCCCATGCACTCAAAGTATTCCTCCACCATGGCTCACTGAATATGTCACATGACCTTTTGTAATCCTTCTCAATCAAAGTTGATCGACTGAAAGCAAATTTGAAAAAGGTTATGAACCAAAGTTTTCCTGTAATTCTAGCTCAAGTATAAAAAACAATAAAAATCCTTGGTGCAAACACTGAATGCCTCACAAGGCAAGAAGTCTGATTCAGTCTCATGTTGTTTATTGTTCTTATGTCATAACTTATATATTTTAAAGTATAATGAATATGAATAATATGTTTGTCCTCTCGTAGGTCATCTACAGAGTGTTGGATCCAGCCATCAGGATAGAGGATCCATACAGCCCAAGCATCCAGAGTAGGTCACATTTCATCTTCAACAGCAGAATAATGATACAGTGAGATGTAAATAATTAAGATATATCCAGTCATCAGTCCGTTGATGTCCAGAAAATCTTGAGAACTTCCTTAATCCTACAGAAAATTTAACTTTGCGATCTGTTATGTTATGACTCACAAAAGTATCTGGTGTAAAAACACAAACAGGACCTATGGATGTAGTCTACAGCTGTTAATGGGTGCTGGCATCTTGGATGGCTGCCATAACTTTGGTTGTAACTGCTATGTTTGCTGTTGCCTGCTGACTGTGACATCAGCATTGATAGTTGGATTAATTTATGCATGTAGATGACTGGTTTGATCTGTGTTCTACTGTTGTTATTCATCTGCCTAGGAACTGCAGATGAAAATAATGACATTTTTAAGACTTTTTCTACCCAGAAAAGTTGTATCCTCATTCATTTCATATGAAATGAAATATGTTTCCTCTCATACAGCATGTCCCAACTGCACACAACTCAGGGAATGGTCAGCAACAAAATGAGCTTGATTACACTTTTATAGTATCCTGACAGGGTGCAAGCAATGCAGAGCAGTGCAGCCTATTTTTCTCTCTGCATGCTTTAAAACAGGCAAGGGACAAGGAAAGAGGGAGATGACAAGGAATCAGGAGTGTTGGACAGGATTGTGTTCTTGACTTTCTTCCACTTATTTGACAAAGCTTGTTAGGTTTTTTTTTGTTTGTTTGTTTGTTTGTTTTTTACAAAGTAATGTAGTTCTTTAAAAAACATTTCCAAATTTAAACCTATTTTGCTCTGACTCAGCCTATAAAATAGTTGAAATGACTGATGTGGTTGTTAAAGAGCAACTTTGCAAGTTACAAGAGTTTAGAAAAAAAGCATTGTGAGAAAGTGCAGGTAGTCTCACTACAGAAAAAAACAGAGGTTTGCCGTATCTGTCATGTCAGTCTGGTTCAAACATTATGAGCTATTGCTTTACAATAAGAAGGTCACTGGTTTGTCTCTGGCTTTTCTGGAGTATTTACATATTCCACATGATTATGTGGGTTCTGTCCAAGTCCTCTGGCTTCCTTCCGCAGTCCAAAGACACGCTCATTACTAGGGGTGACCCGGAATAGTGGGTGATTCGATGATTCGATTCGGAGGAGTCTAATTCAACTATGAACCTCATAGGCTAACGGTGCTAATGTGAAGCTAACTGTTGTTGTTTATGAGTTTAATGTGGGCGTATATTGTGTAACTGACTGCGTGTGTAAGGAAAAGCGCGCAGCTTTCATTTTGATACTTTAAACCACTTACACGAAAAAATAAGAGAGAGATTTATGCATTTTGCTGCTGTTAATGCAGCAAAATAATGTTAAAGCAAATGTCCAGTAGTTGTTCTAAATGGCCGGAATTCTTGAGGACTGCCGGTCATTTTGACTGGGGACAAAAAAGTCTAGCATATATTGGTTCATTTCCTAGTGTTGATAGTGAAATTATAGCATTGTGTAGCATGTACAAGTTTTCCCGGGTCTTTAAAGGAAGTCTGAGCCAAGCCTGTGCAAATTGTAGTAAGTAAGGCCTATTGGGCATTGTTGGAAAGTGTGTCCACAGAATTGTTGGGTGATTTAAAGGGACAGATGCGTAAAATTGAGTTATTAACAGTTAAGTATTATTGCCATTTATTTCTATCTTTCCTTTGCAGCTCATACTCACATTTGTCTCCATAAATCAAACTCCAGATGACACACTCGGCTCTTGTTATCTCTGTGACACATTACAGACTGGAGCAGGCTCTCTCTCTGGGGTGTGAAACATGGGCCTGCTGTGGGGAGAACATGGAGAGATGTGAAAAGCAGCTGTTTGACTCCCACACAGCCTCACTGTCCTGGCCCTCTTGTTTAGACTGGCAGGACATGAGAGCTGTTACCAGAAACCTAAGCTTGGTTTCCAGTGCAGCAGAGGATGTCATGTTCTTCTGCTACATATCTCACTGTTAGTGGTGCACATGAAGACCCCCGACCCCTCACAGCTGAATAATTCGTATTCACTGTCAGCTTTTGTGAGACAGCAATTCAACATTTATCTTTCTTGTTTGATTGATTTGGGGCTTTTTGCCTTATTGAAATGCCAGGAAATGTGTGGAAAGATGGGGGAATTATCTTCCGTAAGGAGGAGCAAGAGTTGAGCCTGCAACCTGCAATGACAACTGAGCTAAACCAGCCCTCCAGATTTAAATCCTAAATTTGTCTGTGCCATTTAATGAGGATTTGGTCCTTTTTTGCCTGAGTTTAGCCTTTTAGGCTCAAGCTGGTGTTTGCATTTACTCTGCCACTTTGCAGACGTTTACTAGTTTTAGTGACCCAACTTTAAACTAAACCAACTGAACATAAACATTTGACTGGTAAAGCCTTTAATTATAATATGCATCATCAGAGAATACATGTTATTGGAAATCCAGTTTAGAAAAAGTACAATCTGACCAAAGGGAATTTAACTTAACATTCCAGTTCCTGTAATAACTGCAGGTCTGAGAACCTTTTTTGGTATTCAAACTGTTAGAACTCAGAGTGGACATGGTAAAATGTACGTTTTTGGCAATCTGAGCAAAATTTTCAGGAAAAGTTACTCTGTTAGTGATTGTTAGATCTGTTTCTGTACAAGAAACCAAGTCTCTTGCGAAGCTTTCAGGTAAAGCCGTAAGTATTGGTATAAATACCTTGTATGTTTTAGGAGATATGAGTCCTGGGACAATTTGCCAGTCCCTTTTTAAAGAAAATGGTTAAAATGTCCATGTGGTTAAAGGGGAAAAGCTTCCAATAAACCACACAAATGGTGATTCATGTTTCCACTGAAACAGACACAGATGATGAACATGTGAGTGGGTGTTAGTGATTGGTTGAAGACGACTACTGAACAGCTGGACTGTATCAGCGGAGGATGTTGTGTCCACTGCTATTCCGGAAGATTGAAAAGGTGAAAAGACGTAGAATCTCTCTGGAGGGGTGTTATCTTTCTCCCTGACTGAAATGCTTTTGAAACAGTTTGAGAGGATTAAGAGGCAGGATGTGGGAGCAACCTCTTCAGCACAATATTCCATTATTATCTATCATTTTTGGATTTTCCTTTTTCTGGAAATGAATCTGAAAGGCATCGAGCTGAACCCACATAGCAAATGGATGTTGTCTCACTTGTACCTTATAGTTAGTTCTATCAGGGCATTTTGTTCATGTTTCTTTGGAAGCTACAGCTGCAAACAGTGTCAGCATGAAGGCATGTAGATGTAAGCCCTTTTCAAACATGCATCATTTCAGGGTAGCTGACCCTAAAAAATTTCCTGACTTGCCCGTTCACACTTGTCCCTCACAGCAGGATGTTTTTCTAGAGTTTCCCTGTCTGTCAGTGGAGAGGTGGGAAATACTAGTGGGCTAGCAGGGAAATAGCAGGATAAAGTCAGGGTCACACAGTTGTTTATGTCCACACACAAATAAACCAGGTAAATTCAGGTATTTTTTGTACTACATGCAGTAGGCTTTTATTTTCGCTTTTACTTGTAGAATGTTGGTTTTATCCAAAATCTCCCCAAGCCTTATTTCCTTATTTCTATGCTCGTAAAAAGTACTGATGCACTTAACTGAGTACTTGCTGTTTAGCGCTGTGGTATCTTCGTACAGCTGATATTTACTGTTGTCAAATTTGCATACCATATCTAACTACAAACATTTCCAAGCGTAAATAAACAAAGTTCAATCACAAAGGGTTTGTGTTCCTTGATCAGTTCTATGTCATGATCTGCTGTAGAGGATTTGGTTTGAATGCAGGCCATCTTGAATGTACACTGGTTATTGTAATGTGATTTTGTGACCACAAGATGGCAGACGAAGTGTCCACGAATGAAGCCAATGGGTCTAAGTGAAGAAAAAAAATTGTAATGATGCAGTGAACCCAAATGTAATGTCCTCATTTGAGGATGCTGGATTTTGGGAGGTTAAAATTGATTCATTTTGGATAACCTCCAAAATAATTGAATTTTATATTTCAGCAGGAAACCATGCTGCCTGATTTGTTGGTATGTTCCCTGGGCAACTGTTTAATGAGTCCCTGTTTTTCTCATATTTAGACTGAGATATTTAAAATGGTGCATCTATTAACAGCATCCAATTATGTTTTTTAGTATGGTGCTAGTCAGTTTAGATTAGGGCTGGGAGATTATGGCAAAAATAATAATCATGATTAATTGCACGTTTTACCTAGAAAATTTATCAAGAAAAGAATAAAAAGTGAAATAATTGACATGGCAGGTTTACGTCTGTTAGAGGCTCTTAATGTCGGTTTCAATTATTTTTCAATTAATTGCCCAGCTCTAGTTTAGATAAAAGACAAATGATTGCAGGTTTTGTCTTGATGTTTTCATCAGACATGCCAGCATGGTTCTCAAAAAGTAATATTAGTTTTCCAATCTGTTGAAATAATTTGTTGGACATAAACATCCTTGCACTGCTACAGCCCAGCTCAGTGTTATCCCAAGTTACTTTTAAATTCAGAGATCTAACTAATCCTCAGACCATTTTGGATCATTAGTTGTTTTTCACCCATAATCCTTAGCCACGCTCTTGGCTCAGTTGTGCTCCACCGACCTTGACTTCCTCCTTTTGGTTGAGAAAATAGGCTTTTGTGAAGTGGCAACCTCCAGTGTGAAGCCAATGCAGATGTACAAAAAACCCTTCTGTTTGTTGAGTTTCCACTGCAGCAACACAAATATCTGGAAATTCATGTTTCATTAAAACAAGCTTAGGTGTGTTTAGATGATGATGAACAAGCTGGACATGTGAGTGGGTGTTTATGATTGGTTGTTCCACTGAACAACTGAAGTTTATCAATGGGAGATATTGTGTCCGCTGCTATTCTGGCAGATTGGAAAGGTGGAAAGACTGACAAATCTCTCTGGAGGGGTGCTATCTTTCTCTCTCAAAGTTCACTTAAAAAAGTTTGAGAGGATAGAGACAGGATGCCTCTGGAGTTGAAACATGGAGCCAATGCTGAGTTGCAAAATACTGCAGGGTATTGAGTTTCCTCTTGAGGCTTGCTGCAAAATCCTCTGAAGCCACAATAACATCCATAATAAAATGCTAATTTTTCCGGCAAAAGTTAACATGTTTGCAACCTGCAAAAACAGGCATAAAAAGTCAGATTCAGTCACTTATTCTTCATGATGAAAGCTGCACTGGGGAAGACATTTTTACATTCTCGAGGCTGTCATGGTTGTGGTTGTCGTAGCTGTAACTTTAATCATATCATCCACCAAATGACTTCCACCGTTAATAACAAGACAGTTTTAATATTAAGCCAGCATCAGGGTAATAAGAAGCCAAAATATGCCTGCCTGACATGTTTTTCTCTGTGTTCTCTTGCTAACAGACCAGCTAAAGATCACCAACTTAAGAGTGAACTTCACCAAACTTCACACGCTGGGAGACAACCTGCTGGACCCCAGAGCTGAAATAAAAGAGAAGTATTACTACGCCATATATGAGATGGTCGTACGTGGAAACTGCTTCTGCTATGGCCACGCCTCCGAGTGCGCCCCTATAGAAGGCATCAGGGATGATATTGAGGGAATGGTGAGTGATGAGACATTTTCCAGTAATTTTCCTCCTTTCACTTCTTCAAACCTTTTAATTTATCACCTTTTAACCCATCACTTTTTAAGGTTCATGGCAGGTGTGTGTGCAACCATAACACCAAGGGTTTGAACTGTGAGCAGTGTGATGACTTTCACAATGACCTGCCGTGGAGGCCGGCAGAGGGACGCAACACCAACGCCTGCAAGAGTGAGTGCAGCGGATTGGAGATAAGGAGACATTAAGAGCCATGCAAAAACTATTATTGATTGATAATCCAATGCAGACAACATGCACTAGCACCACTGAAGGGTTGCTTCCACTGATGCAAATCTAAATTTGTCTAATTTTTAACTTCTGCTGCATAATTTTTCTCCTGATTTTCATTGTATTATGGCTCTACCTATTTGTTTTTGATGGTTTAAAGAAGCAAGTTGTAGCCATGCAACAAGACTTTTACTTTGTCAAATGAAAGGTGTTGGAAATGAATGAAAACTTTCTTATTTTCCAGAGTGTAATTGCAATAGCCACTCGAGCATGTGCCACTTTGACATGGCAGTGTATTTGGCCATGGGAAATGTCAGTGGAGGAGTCTGTGACGACTGTCAGCACAACACCATGGGACGCAACTGTGAGACGTGCAAACCTTTCTACTACAAAGACCCTTCCAGGGACATCAGGGACCCTCGGGTCTGCATAGGTGAGTGTTTGTTTGTGTCCCCTCTGAGTAAATCTCCCCACATACCTACAGCTGGCATCTCTTTGAAAGAATCTGGTGATAACTTGTGTTCCTATGGGGAGGCAGACATTGAAATAAAAATATTAAAAGAGGGAAAAGGGGCAACAGCAAAACGTTAGTGATTTTTGTTTGACTGATTTGACCCACTTTTCACCCCGAGAACTTTTGTAATTTCAATTTGACATGCCAGATGTGTGATTACTACCTTTAGCGTATCAGTACAGTAAATCAGTCTCATCTAATTTCCACACCATAAAACACATGTTGTAGATTTTGTGTTATTTAACTTTCTAAGGTTTTAATTTCTCTAAAGGCCATGGCAGTTTAATTTTCATTGCTTATCTCATGAATCATAGAAACAAGATTACTTGTAAAAATCCCAAACTTGGCTCAAAAGTCTCATTTTTTGAAACTAAATTGTGTTCAAGTTATCCAGTGAAAGTTGTTAGTACAGCCAACATGTGTTAATTGAATTTAGAAGCCACTTAAATCAAATGAATGATTATTTTAATGCTCCCAGTTTGCCCAAGAGTGAGTAAAGTACACAAAAAATCTGTTAATGGGCTGATGAAACATTTCTGATTTTGTTAAATTGACGTTTGAAGCTTTTAGCCTGTTAACATCCATGATATCATAGAATATACAAAACATTTAGGGAAAAACTATCTACAAGTTAAGGCATCCTGACTACACAAATTCAGCAAGATTTTGGCCCAACTGCATCCCTGCAGTTCGTTATCAAACATTGAGCCTGAGTATGAGCATCGGGAACAACATTCAACTCATCCAAGATGACCCACGAACACGATGTGGACTGATTATAATTTTTGAAGCATAGAGTTTATGAGAAATAATACCCACACCACATGCCAATCTGTAGTATAAAAAATGGCTTGAAAGTTTTAGATGAAAATGCTTATAATGTGTGTGATGATTCTGCATGTTTCAGTAACATTTAGTTTTGTCCTTGTATTTTGCTCCATTATCTTAATCAAATTAGATGCCCTGGCTGTACATAAACCTTATGTCGTATGAAACCAGACAGGAATGTATCAGCTAGGCTAAACTCCACACCTAATATAACAAACGTCCCTGTCCTCCCACAGCCTGTGACTGTGACCCCGATGGTTCAGAGAATGGAGGAATGTGCGACAGCCACACAGACCCTTCCCTCAGCATGGTGGGAGGTCAGTGCCGCTGCAAAGCAAATGTGGAGGGGCCAAGGTGTGACAAGTGTAAAACCGGCTACTTCGGCCTGAGTGCTGACAGTCCTCAAGGATGCCAACGTGAGTATAGTCCCGGTGAAGACTAACACAAACACTGAAGAAAATCTGTATGTTTCCATGAACAGTAAGGCAAAATTGCATCTTGATTAGAAACTGTCCTTGTCCAAGCATTTATGCACAGTGGGAGAATCCATTTATTGGTGGGAGTATGTCCACCTCTGCTTAACATACAGTCACTAGAAAAAGTATGTGAACCCTTTGAGATTTCTTGGATTTCTGCATAAATTGGTCATCAAATGTGTTCCGATCTTCATCTAATTCACAACAATAGACAAACACAGTCTGCTTAAACTAATACTGCACAAAAAATGATGTTTTCATGTTTTTATTGAACAAAACATGTAAACATTCACAGTGCAGGGTGGAAAAAGTATTTGAACCCCTAGGCTAATAACTGGTTGACCCTCCGTTGGCAGCAATAACTTCAATCAAACATTCCTGTAGTTGCAGATCAGACCTGCACAACGGTCAGGAGGAATTTTGGACCATTCCTCTTTACAAAACTGTTTCAGTTCAGCAATATTATTCGGATGTCTGGTGTGCATTGCTCTCTTGAGGTCATGCCACAGCAATCGAGTTGAGGTCAGGACTCTGACTGGGCCACTCCAGAAGGCGTATTTTCTTCCGTTGAAGCCATTCTGTTGTTGATTTACTTCTATGCTTTGGGTTGTTGTCCTGTTGCATCACCCATCCTCTGTTGAGCTTCAGTTGGTGAACAGATGGTCTTAAGTTTTCCTGTAAAATGTTTTGATAAAATTCTGTCTTACCGTGGACACATGAACATCAAGACTTTTAGAGATACTTTTGTAACCCTTTCCAGCTTCATGCAAGTCAACGATTCTTGATCGTAGGTGTTCTGAGAGCTCTTTAGTGCCAGGCATGGTTCACATCAGGCAATGCTTCTTGAGAACAGGAAATTCAAAACTGGTGTGTGTTTTTTATGGGGCAGGACAGCTTTAACCAACACATCCAATCTCATCACATTGATTGGACTCCAGGTTGGCTGACTCCTGGCTCCAGTTAGTTCTTGGAGAAGTCATTAGCCTAGGGGTTCACATACTTTTTCCACCCTGCACTGTGAATGTTTAAATGGTTTGATCAATAAAAACAAGAAAACATACCATTTTTGTACGGTATTAGTTTGAGCAGACTGTGTTTGTCTGTTGTTGTGAATTAGATGAAGTTCAGAACACATTTGATGACCAATTTATGCAGAAATCCAAGAAATCTCAAAGGGTTCACATACTTTTTCTAGCAACTGTAGGTGGCAATATGCCCCTTTTTGGCTAGTCACTGCAGACCTTCCTATCAAACTTGACAATAAGTTAGCAGGTGGCTATCCAGTTGTATGTTTAATGGTGAAAATGCGGAAAACTCTACTGCTCTGTGCATTTCTTAGGTACTTAACTTTTGATGCAAATGAGATGAAACCAGACCTCTAGGTTACAGTGTGAACCAAAGTCAGATGACTGCAGCTCCTGTTACACTAGGGAGTTGCATTGTCATCTGTCACTATGCTGTTCCAATTATGGGTCAAAGCTCAGCATGTAGACTGTGGAGCAGAACACCTAATCCAGTCTGCTCCGATTGAGGTGTATACATGCAAGAATAAATTGATCTCCAACCACATTTTCTAGGTGTTTTAATCCAACTTAGGCTGGCCACACCCTAGATGATCTCTAAATCAGAAAATATAAAAACATGAGAGACCAGAGACAAAACGACAGTATTAAGGGATTTTTTTTATCTTACAACCTCTGAGCACATACACAAGAAGACTCGGCCAGACAGTGAGACCACATCCCTGCTATCTGCAGGGATGTGGTCTCTCTGTGAGTATTCCCAATACACAAGATCTCATAGAATTTTGTTTGATAAAACGTGACTTAAGAGGAAAAACAAACATGGAGGACAAGTACAATTCTCACCTGGCTTACCCAGTGTGTGTTACAGTTTCTTAAATTTAAAAAACAATGAAAGGAGTAATGATGAAATCCTGGCTGTAACAAAGGTAAAGTTTTATTTTTATTATCTATGTGAACTGCAATAGTACACAACATCCAGTTGGTGACATTAGCTTTCTGCTCACTTTCATTGGTCATTTTGGGTGTTCTGTGGGAGGCAGTCTGACTTAGAATTGTATAAATCAAAGTTGTTTTCTATTTGTGATTTGATGTTAGGGAGGCACGGTTGCAATTGGATGTATTGAAATAATTGTGTAGACACCACACATATGAGGATTATTCTAACAAATAACCGTTCTTGATGAGCCTCGACTCGTTATATGCTCCCCAGCCTACAGAGGGTGCAAATCTGGCTAAAAGTCGCCTTCAAATTCTTGTATCATGTGGCCAGCCTTAGTGAAATTCCATTAGTATGATTTCAGTCAGTCTAATGTGTTTAAATGCAATTTAAAAGTCCTGTTTTATTCTAACTAGAAAAATAATTTAACTTCTTCCATCTACATGTGAACATACTGGCTATGACTACTCACATAGATCCTGTCTGAGATTACTTGTAGCGTCCTACAAGCCCCAAATGAAATCTGCAGGTATTTCTTTCAGTCTGCATTTAGCTTGTAGTCCTAACAACCTTGCTATTTCTTATTAAGGGAACTTTAGCACTAGTGAAAGAGACTTAGATGAGCTAGCTAACATTTTAAAAACTTCTTTCCCTGCTGATCAGAAGTGTTTGTAAATTGAAGGAAAGTGCTCTTTAGAGATTTTCAGAGCATTAGCACGCATGTAAGAACAACAAAGTCTTTAAACCACAGATTTTTTCAAAAATCTAAACGTACTCCTCAGTAACGATTTATCTATTTTTGAGAAATCTTATCCATGTTGCTTTATTCTGTGTGTCACCAGCTTGCCGATGTGATCACAGAGGAACAGTGTCAGGTAACTCCCAGTGTGACCCGGTCAGTGGAGACTGCTTCTGCAAGCGTCTCGTCACTGGACGCAGCTGCGACCAGTGTTTGGTAAGATAGCACCTGAAACATCTAGCAGTTCCATTTCTTTCTCATCCATCTTATTTTACAGCTCACTCTTTGACAACAAAAAAAAACTTCAAAAAACTTTTCTGACCTCATTTTACCTATTATTCATACCCACTCATAAAACATCCTCCCTTTTTCTATCATTTTTTTTCATTTGTGAGCACCCATTTTACTTTTTTGCCGATGTTTGAAACTAAGCAAGATACAAATAAGACAAAATGCAACCACTAGAGCTAAGTTCACTGAATCACAAAACATTTCAGTTACTTTCCTTTTATTTACATCTCAATCACCTAACCTCACTCTCTTGTTTCATACTCATATTTTCCCCGCACTCTGCTGATGATCAGTTTCCTGTTATAATTCAGCCTCTTGTCCCAAACTTACTTAGCCAGGAATAGCGTGGGCAGGAATGTAAGCTCCTGCCTTGGCACCAGGTCTAATTTTAGTCTGGGGATTTGAGGCTTGTCCGATAGGTGTGGGTTACAGCCGGCCTAAAATGGTCAGGGGCCTGGACCTGCTCCGAAAGCGGAGCCTGTCCTCTGATAAGCCTCGTTTTAGTAGCACAGTGTCATGTCAACATTGGGTAGAACTGAGAAAGTCTCTGGAATTGCACCTTTCTGTAATTGTAGTGATTAAACAAAGTGTCTACTTAAGCATCAAATAAGCTGTGTAATGAGAGAGTACAAGTTAACGTGATTTACTACCTTAGAGTTTTGCTCTTTAACTCTC
Source organism: Cheilinus undulatus (assembly GCF_018320785.1). Classification (NCBI taxonomy): domain Eukaryota; kingdom Metazoa; phylum Chordata; class Actinopteri; order Labriformes; family Labridae; genus Cheilinus; species Cheilinus undulatus. The sequence continues at coordinate 12,156,738 of NC_054875.1, read as the reverse complement.
CAGAAATAGCATCAAGTCTGATATAATAGCAAAGGAAAATGGGCACAGTCCAGTTTTTCTTTGGCTGAATGTATGATGGAGTTTTATACAAAAATTCAGCAGAACATAAATTGACCAAATTATGTAACACTTATGGAGAAACCACTAAATTTACCAAAGAGCAAACACTTCAGCCAAAAAATTACTCAACTTACAAAGGACCATTGCGGACTGTTAAGAATTCAGTCTGCACATTGTTAAGTCAGCTGTTTTTTAAAAGAGGGGAAATCTCATAATGTCAATTGACAGAAAATTGGCAGTAATGACACACTCCATAGGTATGAATGTGGTTTTATCAGATTAGAGAGCTAGATATAGTGAACAGATAGTCAGTGGAACTTCCCCTCTCATTCTGTAATAGCCTGGAGAGTGATGCACCATGTCTGTCTGGAGTTAAACCACTCAGCTGTCTGTCTGCTGACTGTTTGCTCTGTCTTCTGTTTCTGTCTGTCAATCACGCCGCCCTTTGGCTGTCCTTCTGTGTTTGCAGCCTGAACACTGGGCTCTGAGCCACGACCTGAACGGCTGCAGGAGCTGTGAGTGTGACATCGGAGGAGCTCTGGACAACCAGTGAGTGACATGTAGTTTTCAAATCGTATCCATGAAGTATGAGGCTGCTGGCTGCTTGGTGTTAGCTGCTGTTAGAGCTATTGTCAAGGAAATGTTTACACATACAGCCCCCTGAATGAGGTGTTCCTTTGACCTCTAGCCCCACCATGAGGCTAATGCATTTTAACAGCTATTGGATTAATTCTGTCAAACATTGAATGTAGCTGCTCCCCTGTACAAGAACTGTACATAATCAGAGCAGCTTCTCTCATCTCTTAACCCCTTATTACATTTTTATTGACCCAGTTCATTGATATAGGAGTCGAAGATTTGATGTAGACAACAATAAAGTCATTCCCATCAACCTAAGCAGCCTAATACTATTAATCTAATTAGCTTGTCAGCTAAAAATGAAAATTTTCATAAGATAAGATATTCCTTTGTTGGTCCCACAAGGGAAAATTCCAATTTACAGCAGCAAAAAGTATCATAGACAAAGCAGGCCATTAGCAACAATAACACAATAGAAATAGAGGACAAATAAAAGTAATGTTACAAGAGCATTAAAAAATACAAAAATATGGAATATAAAATGTCAACTTACAAATTATAAATAATATTTACAAACTGTTATGTACAGGTTGGATATATTACAGATTGAATGTGGTGGAGATATTTATATGTTCACCCATATACAAACACAAATATATATTACAAATGTGTAGAGATTATATATATAAATATGGTTTATTGCACGATTACTTGGATCATGTTAGCCGATGGCTTAGTAGTTAGCTTAGTAAGTTAGAACTAAAGCGGCAACCTCTAATGTTGAAAAGTGAAACCAGTGCAAAAAGTTTAACAAACTGCAGTTCCTTGAGTGTCGATTAGAGGGAACAAAAGTCACAAAATATCCCAGTTTTTCAGGGTTTACAACCTTAAAGAAGTAATTTTGGTTGGAATAATTTGTGCATTTATGGGCAGAATTTGTTAATAGCAGGGATTGGTATTTCCCACAGTCCCATGATATGGAGGCCACAATAAAATATGTATTGCGATACACATTAATTTGGAATGATAAACATGGTGTAATAAACATACACTGAATTAGCTAAAGCAGCTGTTCTTTATTGTAGAGGATACTGAAGAGATATAGCTTAAGTGCTTTTACACTTTAAGACCCTCAAATTCAGATCCTCAGGCATCCAAGAAAATTAAAAAAGCTATTATAATAATTCATAATCACTTAGCCATAATAACTACAAATACATGAATATTTAACTTTTTTAACTTAAAATAGCAGTCTCTTTTGTCTCGCTGTTTTTTTTCCATACTTTTCATCTAAAATTCTGGTTTCAATTCACTGTAAGTCCACTTGAAATTGTAAGAAGAACTTTTTCCTTTACTTATATACAAAACAGCACTGCAGGTTTCTGAGATGAACGGACAAGTGAAGAATAAACAGCGTTAGTCACACTCCTCATGCAGCTGGCTGAAGCCTTTATCAGTGCTGCTGTTCGGCACAAGTCTTTATAAATACACCCTCAAGTGCTGCTTATGATGTCCTGATCAGAAGTTGAGAGAATCTTTGAGAGTGCAGCATCATTCAGTGCTGCGTGAGATGAAATAGACTAGCCTTGTGAACCTAGCTGTTGCTGATAACTGCTGATTAGCCTAGTGTCCTGTGTTGAAGAGTGGAGTTCCTGCAGTGCTTTACCCTTCTTACAGCCAGCATGATTCATGTCCTGCTCCCGACTTTCTGGTGTTTGAAGAAATCTGAAATAATGTAGTATCTTTCTTTTATCCTACTGGCAGTAGATAGACACTTTGATCCATATTATCGTTGTGAGCACCACCTCTAACTTGTTTTGGTTTGGTGATACGAGCGCTGCATCATGCAGTTTTACAACTGCCGCCATCTGCTGGCTATTTTGGTATCTGCAGCATGAGGGCATACATTTTGATATTGCATGACAATATCCATTCTGTAAAATCTGTATCAATACATGTAACAGCAAGATGCACATGACTATATATTGCCACATTGATTTGTTGAGCACAGGTACAGTATATAGGTAGTTAGCTTCTTTTGGTTTAAAGAAGGATATAAAGTAAGCAATTAAAAAAAAAAAACAGTAACCATCTCTAGTTAAAATGGTTGAGGATCCGTACCTGCACTTGCATTTGGAAAAGTGTGAGTTTATAGCAAAATATCAGGTTTGTAATTCTAAAATGCTGCATTAAGAAATTGAAAAAGGTGATGTTTTACCTGGTAACATGAACTTTTCACTGCTCTTATTGTGAGCATGTCAGTTTAGCCATCTGCTTGTCCAACTTCTAGTCAATCCATTTTCTACACTTTCTAGGTCAGTATGACAGTAAAGTTTATGAGGTGTGTAGGCTTGAATTTGATATGCTCGAAAAAACACATGACATTTATCATGGACTGCCAGGAACAAACACCACTGGCTTTTTCCTCTTTGTACATTTAGAGCAACAAAGCTGCATATGTATGACATAAACCAGTGCTAAATTCAACGCTAACAATAGTTTAACGTCCAAACTGTCAGTAAGGTAGATGTCAGGGTTCACCTTAGACAGGTTGCAAGTCATTCACAAGGCTTTGACATCACATAATTTATTTTTTATCATGTGTCTTAATCACAAGCAGTAGCCAAAGATGCTGATGTAGTTTGTTGCAGAATTAAAAAATGCTAATAATATCTTTCTTTGAAGCTGCTCTATGGAGAATGGTCAATGTCGCTGCCGCAGTCACATGACAGGTCGCCAGTGTACACAGGTGGAGTCTGGGTATTACTTCATGGCTCTGGATCACTTCCTGTATGAGGCCGAGCTGGCTCAGATGGGTCAGGTAAGCCACATCATGCTCTTTAGCTGCATATATTCTTTTAATAACAATCTTGTGGGTGCAGTTAGTATTTTTAAAACATATTTTCACTCTTTATATCCTCAGGGCTGTACAGTAGAGACCAGAGAACACCAGCCTGGTCGTCCTGCCACGTGGACGGGCATGGGGTTTGCTCGGGCACCCGAAGGTGGCACCTTGGAGTTCACCATCAGTGACATCCCCTACTCCATGGAATATGACCTGCTGATCCGCTACGAGTCACAGGTTGGTGTGCTTGTAGTCGTGCAGTAATCATCTCTGCTGGTAGAAGACAAATAAAATCAAATTGTTAAAAGACAGAGGTAGGAATCTTTGTAAAACAGAGCTGCTCATTGTTAAAGTAATATGAGGTCACCAGTCTGTCATACATAAGCCATAAAATTGTCTTAAACATGACACACTTAAAACATTTTTGGTTGTGTGGATTTTACAAGGCAAGAACATTTTGATTTAGAGGTTGTAGCTGGGTGGTTTCTGATACTTAAAAAAAATGCCTGGTTAGGAATTTTCCCCAGTTTCCAGTTTTTATGTAAGCAAACTTCATTCAAGCTTCTAATTTGCTAAAGACATGAATAAGTGTTTCTTATGTGAGATGAATAAGGTTTTTTTTTCAAAACTATTCCTAAAAAAAAAAAGAAGCAGACTCTGCTGTAGAGAAAACCTTGTGGGGCATAATGGTGGTCTCATTTGTTTCCCTCCTCTGTCTTAAAAGCATGCAAAATTTTTCATATTATATATTTCACATTTTTATCATCATCATCAGATTGTTTAGAACTGCATATAACATGTGCTGATGTATTCCTGCCCAGATGCCTAGAGACTGGGAGGAGGTGCGTATAACCGTGGTCCGTCCTGGCCTGATCCCAACCAGCAGTCCCTGTGGAAACACCATCCCAGACGATGACCGGATCACTGTCTCCCTGCCCGCTGGAGCCAGGTCTTTGACCTAAACACACATACTCTCTCACGCACATACAAAATCACAGACATTAACTGTCCGTCTGTCTTCTCCAGGTTTGTGGTTCCACCTCAGCCCGTGTGTCTGGAGAGAGGAGTGACTTACACCCTTCGCTTTGAGTTCAGACGCTATCAGGATGCCAACAGTATCCTCAATGGAGCTGCCAATGCTGTCGTTCTTGTCGACTCAGTGAGATAAATTTCTTCTTACTTTAAAAAGGGCTTGCCTAATAAAGAACAAGACTGCAACATTTTACAAAATATCTTGTCTGTTTATTTTCCAGATTGCCTTAATGCCACGTCATTCGTCCATGGAGATGTTTAACGCTGGGGATCCAGCTTCCAACATCAGGAGGCAGACCTATGAGCGCTACCGCTGCCACGAGGGGGCCAAGAGTTTGGCCCGCCCACTGATGAGTGACACCTGTGCCAAACTGATCACCAGCATGTCTGCCATCATAAATGATGGAGCTTTGTGTGAGTTAAACAAGGCTTCATTTCAATCATTCATTTAATATTTTGACAAGTAAAGATGAATGATATTAAAGCTGAAGTAGACTGTAGTCTTCTATTGATAATTACATTATTGGCACATGGAATATTTCTACTGGCTGAGTTGACATTCACTTTTTCTCCAGATGTTCTTCTCCAAACAAAAGATATCAATGCTACTGAAAACCATCTATGCATTATTATTATTATTATTATTATTATTAATTTTTTGCATTTATTATTTTGCAGCTTTATTTAATTCCTGGGACAGTTTGTTCAAGCAGAATTTAATGTCCAGAATGTAAACACCAAGTAAGAGTTAGTGACATTATGTTTGTTTTTCTTTATATTTCTTTAGCATGCAACTGTGACCCTCAGGGGTCCATCAGCTCTGTGTGTGATGTCCGTGGGGGCCAGTGTCGCTGCAGGCCGAACGTGATTGGCCGACATTGTGACCAGTGTGCTCCAGGAACTTATGGCTTTGGACCTTCTGGATGCATAGGTTAGAAACTCAGTGCCATTTATGGGGAATAAGTTGTAACATAATATGTCACCCCTACTTACTTGGATTTTAAGGAGAAAGCCATTTACTCATTGAAATGCACCACTCTTCAGGTCATTTGTTACATGCTACACTACTGGCGCCCTCTACTGTGTGTCAACAAAATTACATATTGAAAAGGCTCTTTATTTAAATGAAACATCTCACATCACATCTCCTCCTTCTGGCTTTGATTCCTTCTTCTTTCCACTCCTATCTTGTCCTCCTCTTTCTTATGTGCCCTTCTCTGTCTTCATCCTCGCTTCATTCAGCCTGCGGGTGCAGCTTGGAAGGCTCTGTGACTCGACTTTGTCACAAGTTCACCGGTCAGTGCCAGTGCCGTCCCGGAGCATTTGGGCTACGCTGCGATGGATGCCAGGCGGGTCACTGGGGCTTCCCTAGCTGCAGACCCTGTCAGTGTAACGGCCACGCTGACGAGTGTGACCAGAGGACCGGAGCCTGCATCGGCTGTAGGGACAACACTGGAGGAGACAAGTGTGACAGGTGGCGTTTTAGTGGGAGGGTGACCAAGCCACAAGATTTATGCCTTAGTTTAAAGATAGATTCTAGAAAAAAATTAACCTCTCAGGTTTTTATTCTCAAGCTCTTTCAGTAGGTGTAAATGGCATTAAATAAATACAAAATACTGTGAACCAGTGTGTTATTCTGTGTTCTTTTTGTAGGTGTGCAAATGGTTACTATGGTAACCCAGTTTTGGGCATTGCATCCGGTGGTCAGTGTCGTCCTTGCCCCTGTCCAGATGGACCCAACAGTGGACGCCACTTTGCTGCGTCTTGTTACCAGGACAACCGTAACAGACAAATAGTCTGCAACTGTAACCAGGGTTACACAGGTAAACCTTAGATGACTCTAGTGCTTGTGCTCTGTCTCTTTATTTCTTCTCCCTCTTCACTCAGTCCCTGCTCCTCTGCTCTGTTTCTCGTCTTCATGCTCAGCTAATGATGATGAAATCATCAGTGTGTCCAAATGTGTGGGTGTTGGGCTCTGTAATTTTGATGACTTTCACTTTGAAACTCATTGTAATTACACCTATTGCACAGCTGAACATTATAGCACTATATCATCATACTGCTCCACGTGACGTCCTTTTACTCATGTCTTGGTTTAAAAAAAAACAAATACAAGCTTCACCTGAGAAAACTATGTTATGTCAAACCTTTCCTTTTAATATTCAACACCCTTTTCAGGTATAAGAGAAAGTATATCATGTCTACAACAAACATGGAATAACAAGGCCAATGGAAAGAGCAAATAGCTACAAGACAGTCCAGCAACAGACCAAAGCTCTCAGACCCCTCCTCCAAACTGCAGACCACTACTGTGAAACGCTTTAGCTATGTTAGCTACGCAGATGCAGTACCTTCATCGGCTTACATAATATCAACTACATTGCAAGCATAGCTATGCTACCTTTACCTGAAGATAGCAAAGCTAAAGAGAGCCACCATTTGTGTAACCAATTTTCAAATAAGTCTATTCATAGTTTAACCCTGATTAAACATTTGGCCTTTTTTTCTGTTTTAGTTATGAAATGTTACTTAGTCTGTAATGTTTGCAATGTGGTTATTTCATAAATTTAGCTTCCAGAATTTATTTATGAATAAAGTTGAATTAAAAATAAAAATCTAAAACTGGAAATACGTACCAGCAAATTTCATCACTTCCTTTCTGACAGAGGCGGTCTTGCAGTAGCGGTCTGCAAGCCAGAGATCTGGGGTCTGCAGCCAGAATGGTCTCCAATATAATCAAAGATTTTAGCAAGGCTGTTAAATCAGGTCTTTGTCTCAGGAATGGTTCAGTTGGAATCCATGCCATAGTTTATGAGCTCTGATTTAGTGGGTGAAAACATCAGCATGTTTGCCATCAAAGTTTATGCCTTAGCTGTCTTTGCTAAAGTTCTAATACATTTAAGGCTGTGGATAAGGCGGTAGGTACCATTAAGTTATCATTGTGATTTTGAAAAATAATTTGGAGTTATTTTTTGCCATAATCTCAATCAGACAGTTTAGACACTAATGAAATGATGGGAGAGGGGAGTAGGAGATGACAGGACAGATGAGCAACTAATTTAAAAGTAATGATAAATATCATAGCTGCAAATGAAAAAAACCTACCAGGTTCTGTTTGGAGTATTTTTTTCAACAAAACAAATAAATAAATATAATTCTCTCAAGTTGAATTCACCTCACCCAGAGCCAAAAAATGTTAGAAATTAAACGCTTACATCACTTAATACAGCAGAGAATACGGTTCATCGAAGGTATGAATGATGTTTCAACGTGGGCTCTGATAAATGGTAACCTGTGTCATTTCCTCCCTACCTGTACCACTGGCACAGGGATTGTTAAACGCTCCGGGGTGACCATTTTTAAGCGTGAGTAACGTTGGTTGACCCCTCTCCCTTCCCTCTTCCTTCTTCCTCTCCTTGTATTATCCACAAACCCTCCACTTTATTATCCCTCCCCATGCATGGCTTACGCACCCCTCCCATCAGCTGTGCTGTACCAGAGTGCACTCCTACCTACAGTATGTGCGACCTGGCTCAAAGAATAACAACAAACCATTTCAGACGCCCTCAGTATTTATCCATGTTTGGTATCAAACTTAAGAAACATACAATTGTGATGGAAAATGATGTTGAAATTTACCTTAAGAGGTTCAGTAATTACCCAATGTGTATTTGAACCAGGTCTGCAGAATGTTCTTAGTACAAGGACCTGACCCAGAATCAAAAAAATTTCTAGTGAATGTATCAAAAGTCTGGTTTCTCTTTCAGAAATTATCCTTGAATAAAGGTGGAGAAAATTGTGAGGAGCATTAATAATGGCCTGAGGGTTGTTCATGTGTTGGCTGATTCTGAATCTGGGTCAGTTTCTTCTGTGTTTGAAATAGTTCTCACTTCTTAATCTGTGAATGACTGATGATGGGACGTTATTGACATACATGAGAAATAGCTGCTCTGATTCAACTATATCTGCAGCCAGTTAAAGGATATTTTGTTTCACCCTCTTGCTTTTTAAGGTTGATCTTGATCATTTCTACTCTTCTCTGCCTCTACATTTACTTTCCTTTGCCTTTTTTCTCTTCTATTCTTGTCCTCATCTGACTTTCTTGTCTAATTTTTCTATTTCTCTCCCATGCGATCCTTCCTGTATTCTAGTTTTTCCTTTGCTAGAAGCATCCTTCTCTTTTCCTCTCTGCACCTTTTCATTACTTTCTCTCTCTCTAATTTCCTGTGCTCCTTTTTTTCTGCAACACCAAATATGCCTGGTATTTATTATTTCAGTCTGACCTAAAGGGAGAGCAAATGAGACAGAACAGGAAGGGAAAATAGCCTGAACGGTTTACTGGCAAAATCAGGTCTGACTGTTGTTGTAGTAGTATGGTTTAGCATATTGCAGTAATAATTGATTGTGCTACTGCACAGAATCATCTATATAAAGTACACAGTGCTATAGGAAACCAGTTTACTAGCCAGAATATATCAGTAGTTATTTTTTCTTGGCTTTCTCAAGACAAACCACGACATCTTGCCAGAGTCATGGGATGTAAATAACTGCTTGGCCATCTTATTGTTGTGGTAATACGTAGTCACTGAGTGTATTATTTATAATGTTGAAAAGGGTGGGATAAGACCTATAACTAACGAGAGCTGGATAACCACAGAATGATGTTAAGTAACCCAAGTATGTATTAATATGATGCTGATGCTTTGCACAGGTGGGTCAAGCCATTCTTTGGACTAACATGTTTCAAGTTCATGTTGTGCTGTAAACATAACAACAGTGTAAAGCTGATATTAAAATGATTAGGTTCCAGGCACCCTCAGTCATTGCTCTTACAGGTTTTTATAGTGATACAGTGCCTATGAAAAATATTTATCCCCTTCGATGTTTTACCCTTTTATGGCCAGTATAATTTGACTTTTTGGCACAAAAATTTACAAAAAAATAATTTGATATCAAAGTGAAAACAGACAAATATAAAGTAATGTCAATTAAATAAAGATGTGTAATGTAAAATAAATGACTATTCACCCCCTTTAAAGTGACTGATCTAATTCCACAGAGACCCAGCCAACTGGTGCTACTAGTCTCACAAATAGTTAAATGCAAATCACCTGAGTGGAGTGAATGGTATCTCAAGAGATTGTTGTATAAAGACACCTGTGTCTGGAAGGTCCAGGCATTGGTTAATCAGTATTCCCAGCTACCATTACACCATGAAAACAAAAGGAACACTCCAAGCAACTCAGAGGAAAGGTTATTGGAAAGTATAAGTCAAGGGATGCATACAAAACAATTCCCAAGGCACTGTACATCCCAGAGTTCAGTTAAATCCATCATCAAGACATGGACAGATTATGGCACATGCGTGATTTTGCAGAGATCAGGCCGTCGTCATTGCTGAGTGACCATGCAAGAAGGAGACTAGTGAGAGAGGCCGGCCACCAAGACACCTATGATTGCTCTAAAGGTGGGATGTGGAAGACTCCATAGTGAAGTGAAAGAAAGTCCTGTGGCCTAATGAGACCAGAATGGTGTGTTTTGGCCATCAGACAAGATGCTATGTACATCACCACAAACACATTATCACCACTGTGAAGCGCAGTGGTGGCAGCAGGGGGGATGCTTCTTGGCAAATAATGGAAAATATTTTGCCCAAAGCCTACAGTGAAAGCAATACAGAAATGGTTTTTAAAAACAGAAGGGGGATGTTCTGTAGTGGCTGAGTCAAAGCCTAGACTTCATTCCAATAGAGAAGCTAGACTTAAAAAAAGGTCTGTTTACACATGATCCACATGCAGCCTGACAGCGCTTGAGCGGTTCTGTAAAGAAGAATGGAGTAAAAATTGCACTGTCCAGATGTGCAAGCCTGACCGAGACCTATCCACACAGACTCAGTGCAGCAATTGCAGCCAAAGGTGCATCAACTAAATTCCGGCTTGAAGGGGGTTAATATTTATGCAGTCACTTATTTTACCTTACATATTTTTATTTAGTTGACATAACTTGGTAGAAATCTGTTTTCACCTCCACATTAAAAAGTGTTTTAGTATTTTTGTCAAAAATGGCTGATTCTTAAAATCAGTAAAAGAGTAAAACTTCCAAGGGGGTGAATACTTTCTAGGCACTGTACTCCTGTGTAGATTTGGATGTATGCTTTGGTTTGTCATCACACTAGAAGGTGAAAATCCTTTTTTTAGCTTCAACATTTTAGTCCAGGGGTGAGCATATTTATGCAACCAAGTTTTTGTTATTTTTAAATTATTTCTCCCTAAAAATGTTGGTTGTTATTCAGTTGAACTGTATGTTACAGGTTACATAAATGGTGGAAAAAGTTCTGTAATGATATGTCTTTGTCTCATTATTTACATCACAAAAATGTGGCATTTTAACAGGGGTGTTTGGATCTTTTAGAGCCACTTTAAGTTAACCTTTTTTATGAGGTAGCAGTGGTGTACTCTTGTGGCCAAAATATGAACAATAAATACTGAAACATTTACCACACATTACAAAACATAAGGCTAAAAGAAACCCAACATGGCATGTTGTATTGTAGTTGTTGAATATGGATTATCTTGGTTTTTGTGGTTTTGGGAAGCGACTAACGGGATTTATATCACACTAGATTCACATTCGTGCACTTCACTTCACTTTCATGCTGTTTGAAGTTACTGTAAATTTTTGTCTAAAGGGAAGTAGCCACCGTGCAATCATCATATCTGCTTCTTCTACCTTTTTTGTAACTTTTATCTTTTTTTCCTTTCTTTTCTGACTGAATTAGGTGCCCGATGTGAGGAATGTGCCCCAGGTTACTATGGCAACCCCTCCCAACCAGGAGGGCGCTGCCAGCTGTGCCAGTGCAACAACAACATCGACATGTCAGACATGGAGGCCTGCGACAGACGGACCGGAGAGTGCAGGAAATGCCTTTACAACACAGAGGGCCCAAACTGCGGCATCTGCAAGAGCGGCTATTATGGGGACGCATCCCGACGAAACTGCAGGAGTGAGTGAATAAAGATCTATGGAAAATATATCGGCATGGATGTAAGTGCTGTTTCAAAAAAGCTCTACCAGGATGATGATTATGTTTTGCCTTTCAGAATGCACATGTAACTACATGGGCACTGAAAGCAGCCAGTGTATACAGCGTGGCGACTGTGTATGTCAGCGGACCACAGGGCAGTGCCAGTGTCTACCAAATGTCATGGGTCTGGCATGTGACCACTGTGCCCCCAATCACTGGAACCTGGCAAGCGGAAGAGGCTGTGAACCCTGTGGCTGTGATCCCCACAACTCAGTCACCTCCTCTTGTAATGAGGTAGGAAACACTGCTTAAATGTCAAAAATAGCATCTCACAGTGTTATGTAAATGTTGATGGGTTCACATTCATTGACAATGAATAAATCTGATGTGTAAAACTTCTATTATTCACTCTCTGTTGTGCAGTTCTCTGGGAAATGTCAGTGCCGCGATGGTTTTGGAGGGCAAACCTGCACAGACTGTCAGGAGAACTATTGGGGGGACCCCAGAACACAGTGCAGAGGTGAGAAATACAAAAACACCAGGTTCAAAATGAAGATTAAGCCAACTTGTTAGAACTTATCAAGGAAAGAAATTGTATGCTGCGAAAACATTCAATTTAGATTATCAGGGTTTGAACAAAATACAGACTCTATCACACATTTACTCGTAGGAAATGCATTGAATTAGAAATGAATACCCTTTTCTAAGAAATGGCCACACACTAAGACGAGAGGTCATTCTGGTGAATGCAGAAACCTAATCTTTTTACTGAGAAAATGCAGAGCTCTTGGGAGGAGTTTGTATTTGTCTTGTCTTGAGCCACAATTAAATGGACATAGTGCTATAGACAGTTAACAAAAAAAGTCAAAGCTGAGGTCCAGACCCAACACAATTCAAGGTAACCAGTCCAGCACAAGATCTATTCATGCCCATGTGAAGGGGAGTGGAAAATACCCACACCTAATAAAGGTCAAGTTGCCTTTAAAATTCTTTCAGTACCACAATTTTTCTTGCTTTAATTTCTGTGCTGAAAAGTTTCCAAATATTGATTAAGAAAACATAATTTTCAATAAATAGGATGTTTGAATTGCTAAATTTGAAATTCAAGTGTCTCAGGATCATATTTATAAGTAAGGGTAGAATGGACTGGTTTCTCACAGGCAGTCTAGTGCAGCGTTTGCTTTATTTAAGACATTGTACCAGACTGCTGTGGTGAAGAGAGCTGAGCCAGAAGGCAATGCTTTCAATTTACTGGTGGATCTTTGTTCCAAACCTCACCAGTGGTCAAGAGCTTTGGGTGGTGACTGAAAGAATGAGACTGCAGATACAAACAGTCGAAATGAGATTCTTCAGGAGTGTGAGCTCAGCCTGAGAGATAAGGCAGCTTGAAATAGAGCCATTGCTCCTTTGTATTAAAAGGAGTCAACTGAGGTGGTTCCAGCATCTGATCAGGATGTCTTCCAGGCATGCATGACTGAGATGAGACCTCGGGGCAGACTCAGAACTCACTGGAGGGATTTAAATCTGACAAATAAATCACCCCAGTATGTCACAATAATAATATAATAATAATAATAATAATAATAAACTTTATTTATTATATTTTTGTCAGTCTTCTGGATTATACCAAGGGGATAAGGCCCCGTGTATCCACAGTATAACTGTCTTGCTCTTTTAATACCTTTTTTGCCGTATGGATTTTGCACATCTACTAGCCATAGCACAGTAGTTGAGGTCTTAGTCTCCAGTCTGTCTTATGAGTCAGACTCACAGTCTTCAAGTCGCTCTGCCCTCCTCTGCCTGTCACTTGTTGTCCTTGTTGTTTCTGGTCAAACCAACACAGTATTGCTAACAGTATACTTTCCATGTTCTCTGAATGCAGGATTATGACCTAACAAAAATAAAAAAGCAGTGAAAAAGTTAGGTCTCAGCTACACGCGCTTGCAGTGATTTTGTCATTGCATGTCTCAGCTTTTTTACTGGTACATAAGTCAGCCTGGTATATAAGCCACAATGAATGCATTAGATTTGCAGCTAATACACTGGATTTTATGGTGTCTCCCATCTGGCATTGGAAACCCCTCAGATACTTCAGGAGAAGGCCTGGGAAATGCTGCTGCAGAAGGGATTTCTGGGCTGACTTGCCTTAAGCAGAAGAAAATGTAATGGAAAAAAAAGGAAATATATCTATTTATATGTTTTCAAAATAGGTGATTGACAACATAGATGTAAATTTAGGAAATACAACCATTGTTATGCAATTTTAATTATTTGTGATATAATAATTATTTTGAGACTGATGACACAATGAAATCATTATGAGGCCTTTTAGTCAAATAAGCCATTAATAACACTGTTTAGCAGTTACTGAAGATGTAAAAAATAGAGGCATTTTCTGTTTGACTATCTTCATGTAACACTTCTTTTTTCATCTTTCCCTCCAGCCTGCGACTGTGACTGGCGTGGTATTGAAATTTCTCAGTGCAACAGAGTGACGGGCCACTGTGTTTGCCAGCAGGGGGTATCAGGTGTCCGTTGTGATCAGTGTGCCAGAGGCTTCTCTGGCCAGTTTCCAAACTGTCAGCCCTGTCACCAGTGCTTTGGGGACTGGGATCGCATTGTGCAGGTGCAGTTTTATGCCAAAGAAGGGATCTAATCTTATGTCTGCAGATGCCAAATGAGAAAAAATTAATTGATTTGAGGTAAACCATGATATTTATTCTCATAATTTTGCCTTGTTACCAGGACCTTGCAGTGCGCACAAAGACTCTAGCAGAGCGCGCTCATGAGATTCAGACTACCGGGCTTACCGGGCCCTATGAGAAGGCTTTTAGAGACCTGGAGGAGAAGCTGGCAAAGGCTCAGGGGATTGTCAACGCACGCAACGCCACTGCTGCTGCCGTTGCTACTCTAATGGAGCTTATTGAAGATCTAAGGTACAGCATGTCTGTGGTTATATTCTGTTGTAAAGGCATGTTTTTAAAGTGTGCTAGCTTTGGAGTCAACAAAAATCCTTTAAGACAGTCTTGCTGCAGGAGTTCAGGCAGACAACTCAAGCTGCACGGACTCATGCATGACAAGCATCATTCTCACAATCTCATGTGACACCTTTCCTTCCAGTTTGGTGATCTATCTGCTTGACTTTCTGTATTTTCCTCTGCTCTGTCATTGCTGTGCTGTTTCATACCAGCACTGCTCTTAAACTTTCTATCCCCCACTACCCCAGCATCCAGATGCCTATAACGGAGAGTTTAAGATATTGTGTCATCACTCCTTCATTTCTTCAAATAAAATAAGTCTGTGAGGAGTGATGAAGTCTGAGCCTAGATGCCAAACTCAGACTAAGTTCTCCTGCAGCAGTTGGCATTTCAAAACATTATAACATTAGTTTTCAGACTGTGAAGACTTTTAGAATCATAGGATAAGTCAGGTTACATTTTACATCATCAGCAGCTGTTGTTGTTGTTCCACAGAGCTCAGATCAGTGACGCCACTGACACCCTGAACCGTGTGGAGGGAGACCTGACCATTGTCCAGGACACCAACTCTGAGGCGAGCAAGGAGCTGAGTGCTCTGGAGAGAGAGGCCAAAGAACTAAACCTCACCTCAGAACAGCTGCACCACCAACTGGACATCCTCAAAAACTCCAACTTCCTAGGTGAGTATAAAGGGGGGGGCAGATTCACATTTTAAGCAGTTTATACTCCCAACTCAAATGTATCTGCACCTCTTACCTGCAAGTTCTTTCTCTTTTTCTCGCTCAGTTCCCACATCATATTTTTCTTTCAGAGTGCACTCTTACATATCCCTCTACAGAAAACTGAAATGTGGTAAAATACATTTAACTTATTTATTATTCCTCATAGGTGCGTATGACAGCATCCGTAGCTCCTACAACAAGTCTCGTGATGCAGAGCGTCGTGCCAATGAATCAACAACCACTAGACCAAGCACAGTCAGTCAATCTGCAGACACTCGCCGCCGCACAGAGCGCCTAATCAGTGCCAAGAAGGATGACTTCAACCGTAAAAATGCTGCAAACAAGCGTGCTCTTGGAGACCTCAACACCAGAGCACAGGGCCTGGACATGAAGAAGCTCAATGAGAAGGTGTTATTTCATTCTTTAAGCAGCTTTTTGAAAGAAAGTTGTTATCACTGGAAAAAAAAATCATAAAAAGTCCAAGATGAGTTACTACAAAAGCTGTGAAACGAATGAAATATGACTTTTATTCTTCCTGGTCTACTGGTAAAGTACACAGTATTTTGACAATGACATCTATCAACTCATTATCTATTAATGTTGAAACTAAGCCATAAGGTAATCGACAAATTGAGATTGTACATTAAGTTGACATTTTTAAAAAAGCATTTTTAAATAAATACAATTGATACTACATAGTTTGGCTTTTGCAGAAAAGTTGCTTGTTTTTTACTTAACTGATTTCAGTAGCTAAATTATTCTTCTCAAAAGATGCAGGATTATCCCAGTGGATACTTTTGTGTAGCACACAACAACCAAATAAATTTCAGCTATAAAAAGCTTGCCTTGACTTTTCTTTCAACTAAAGCTTTCTTGCTTATCTTAGTTGCAGTATGTGATTTCTTCTCTTAATTTTATTTCCATTTAATATGTATTTTTGTTGAAATTATACATTTTTATGGTAAATATTTAATGAGAAACAACACAATTTAAACTATAGCCCTTGCTTGATATTGTGTCATTTGTATCCAGTGTCTTAGTTGAGTAGGACAGGAGAGGAGGAAAGTAGTTTTTCAGCCTTACATTTACAGGCAGCAACAATACAAGCAAAACTACATGTTCTTATGTCCCAACAGGTTTGTGGTGCTCCTGGTGACACTACCTGTGAGGACAGCCCATGTGGGGGAGCAGGTTGCCGTGACGACGAAGGGAACCGACACTGTGGAGGCCTTAACTGTAATGGTGCTGTAGCAGTTGCTGAAAATGCTCTGGAGAGAGCCAAACACGCAGAGAGTGAGCTGAACAAAGCTATGGAGGATGTGGAGGGGCTGTTTACCAAGGTACGGAGGAATATGACAACAATTACAACATCTATAGATGTGATGAAATAGCCTGATTCCAGTTACTCAAGATAAGCACCATGTCTATGTAGTTGTTTTGTTTCTATAGCTCTCTTGACATAAGGAGAAAATCATTTTTAAGTGTGCATAAGTGTCTTGTCCACAGCTAGGATATTTTTAACCTTATTTCAAATAATTTTAGGGGTTTTTTTGGACCCTATTAAGGGCAATCATTTGTTGTTCCTTTTGCAAAGTGCCCCAAGCCTGTTGTGCCATTGCAGAGCATATGGATTTTGAACATAGATGTGTAGCTTGTGTATTTTGATTTAGTCTTGCAGCTACAATCTGAGACGTGTGCACTGAGACCAAACATAATGATAAGTATCAGGCACATTTAAACCTAAACAGGAAGAATCTATGACTTGAACAGTTCAAATTGACATTAGTGGGTTTGCACTTTTGTAGCTTTCTGACTATTCATCATGCCTTTTTTACAACACTTTTTCACACTTTCCCACGCGCATGACTTTTACACAATGATGGCTGAGGCTACTATCTGAAGTCTGTCAGTATTAACTAATCCCACATTTTCACATCCATATACCTTTGCAGAGGTGGAAAGAGTCGACAAGTATCGTACGCAAGTTAAAGTACAGTAGCCTTGGTTAAAATTGACTTAAGTAGAAGTAAATATACTGGTTTAAAAAGTAGATTATTCAAAGCTGATTTAAATTACTGAGTTGTTTCCTTTGATACCCAAGGAGCTTGTCTAGTGAAATATGATCTCTCTTTAATGTGCAATACCAACAAACAAATGTAAATCTCCAACCAGGTTGTTTATTTTGAAGTGTGACTTAACCTAAAGTAAAATGGGACAGCTAATTTTAGATGAAATGTGGAATCATTCCCTCTCTACCATGTGTGCTGGTGACCATCATGTGCTGTCATAGCCAAACTACTGTCCAGTTTCATGTAGTTTTCAGACTGTTTGGACGTCCTTGTTTAGGCTTTTAGTGCTTAATTTTTTACTCAGTACTTGATGCTTTTAAAAATGAAGTGAAGAACAACACTTGCCCCAAAATTATACTAAAGTGAAAGTAAAATTACTGATTTTAAAAACTACTCAAAAAAGTACAAGCACACAAAAAGCTACTCAATTTCAATAATCAAAGTAGATGTAATAAGTTACTTTCCACCGCTATACTTCTGAGATGGTAGTGCCTAAGGACACTTAAACATGTGACTGCAGGAGCTGGAGATCAAACCCCCAACCTCCCAGTTGAGAAATCACTGACTCTACCACTGAGAGACAGCCCTCTTTAAACATTTCTGTCTTTCATTCAGGTGGCAGATGCCAAGACCAAAGCTGAGGAGGCCAAAAGTAAAGCCCAGGCTGCTCTGGACAAAGCCACAGCCACCAAAAACAGAGTGGAGAGCTCCAACAATGATCTAAGGGATCTCATCAAACAGATCCGAGACTTCCTCACTCGTGAGTTTTGCAGTGTTGTAGGTTTTTATACTAAGATATTCTGCATTTTACATGTACATTTTAAATATTTACTAACAACATGTAGGCTGTCCGCCTTATTCCCAACCCCCATGATACTTTGCATGAATTCTGGGTGGGACTTTGGTGCCTTCTGTCAAACTAGGATTCTCTAATAAGGACACACAAATCCTGATTATTAAAGTGCTTCAGAGATTAAAATGAATTAACATCATCTGTTCCACCTTAAACAGGAAAAAGAAATAATTCATCGGTCTTTTAGTATCCAGGAATTTTCTCACACAATATGCATGGGTGCATTTAGAGTGTTAGAGTGTTTACATAATAATAAAATCAGTGGCGTTCTGTTGACGGCTTTGGGCACAACCTTAGAAACTTTCAAGCTGATATAGAGCTGAGTCAGAGTTTTTAATCATTAAAGCCTTATTATTTATAAACTAGTCCATCTTTTAAGATGTGCTTTTGTTCAGGCCATGATTCACATAGTAGCCTGTCAGCTTGGTGAAACTGAAATTCTACATGAAGAATCATGAAAGAATCATACATAGACAGCAAATATCATATTTGAACTCCACAACTGTGAAGGCTACTTATTTAACTTCTTTGGTTATTTGCACAACCACAACCAGAGCAAGAGGCACCAAAATGCTGACTTTTCAGGAAATATAACCTCTAATTTACAGCCTATATACAATTAAGTTGGATTTTTAATTTAAGAAAATTAAGCATGATTTGCTAAATTGAGGGTGAATTCCTTTCAAAACAACCCCCATCAATGGTTAGGCACAGGTAGCAACATTTTACTACTCTTGTTTCATTGTCAGAAGTTCTGCCCACAATCATAGCTACTTTAGAGCTTGCAGGAATAAGACGGCTATGTGGTGACAACTTGTTTTACTCTCCTATGTAACTTCTAATGTCTTCCCCTCAGAAGAGGGAGCGGACCCAGACAGCATTGAAGAAGTGGCCAACCGTGTGTTGGAGCTCTCCATCCCAGCTTCCCCGCTACAGATCCGACACCTCGCTGATGAAATCAAAGAACGAGTCCGCAGCCTTTCCAACGTGGACGACATTCTGGAGCAGACACAGGAGGATGTCCGCAAAGCAGAAGAACTGCTGCTGGATGCCAAGAGGGCAAGGTACTCAGAATAGAGTCTACTAACAAAGTTTATTTCACATTTATTCATCCAACCTAAAGTCCAGTTATTGTAAGTTACACTTGTGTTGTTTAGGCATAATGCAGAGGGGGTGAAGACTACAGCAGAGACTGTGAAACAAGCCCTGGTAGATGCCAAGAATGCACAGATGTCAGCAGAAAAGGCCATCGCAAGAGCCAAAGCTGATATTGGGGAGACTGAGGCACGATTGGCTCAGGTAAACAGGAAAACAGCCAACTTTTGACCTACCTTAAAGTCATGACAATACTCACTTTAGCTATTATTTTATTTTGCCTCCATGGTATAAATAGAAACATTTCTTTGGGTTGATAGGGTCCAGACTTTTCTGTTTCACCTGAATTTGTTTGGTATTTTACTTTCTTTCTGCTTCTTTGGTTGTAAAACTCAGTGCTCATTCTTCTTGAATATGGGTTGTTTTTCATAAGTAGAAAATCACTTATTAAACAGGGAGAAATTTCTACAAAAAGTTGACAAAAAGGCATAGCACAGTAAGAATGAATGTTGATCTTACAGTCATCAAGTGACCAGTAACACAACTCCAAATGAGTTGCTTTTGGTTAATTGCATGTCTACAGAATACTGGAAGTCCTTATCAAACATGATTGCCTTTATAACCTTAAAAATGTCAATATTTGGGGCGCAGGTGGCAGAATGGATAAGGCGCGCGCCCCATGTACGCAGGCGGCCCGGGCTCGAATCTGGCCTGAGGCCCCTCACCACGTCTCTCCCCGCTCTCCTCCCTGTTTCCGAATCTATCCACTGTCCTCTCCTCTATCAAATGAAGGCACAAAATGCCCAAAAAATAAACCTTGAAAAAAAAAAGTTAATATTTGAGTGCCAGGTTTTAATTTTTTAATTGCTCACAAGTGGCTCAATAACATCTTAATGTAGGTTTTAAAAAACAAGACCATTATGATTAAAAGATCAATAAAACCATAGAGCAGGGGTGTCCAAACTTTTTCCAGTGAGGGCCACATACAGAAATGTAAATGGATGTTGGGGCCACTTTAATATCCACTGGAGGAGGTATATGGCATTGACTAAGGCAGAAGCAGAATAAAGGAGGAGCTGGGGTGGAGGAGGGTTGCAAGAGCAGCTTGCAGAGAGATTTTATTTCTAGAATTTGCTGCGGGCCAATCAAAATTAGACCACAGGCCTTATTTGACCCCTGGGCCATAGTTTGGACAACCCTGCCATAGAGGAATCATTACTATTAAATTATGTGTTGCCCTTGTGAAAACAGTCCTGTACAAGAAATACACACAGTATCTCACAAATTTGTTCCATTTACATTCCAAACAAGTTATTTCATGAATGTCCTGGACTCGATTTTGAGAAATCCTTCCATGGCACAAAAGAAAACATGTTTTAACCATGTAATTGATGACATTTTATTACTATCTGGCATTCTTTCTTCAGATTGAGTCAGAGACATCCAACAGTGAGAAGGATCTGAATGATGCCATGGACCGCCTGAGCACACTGGGACAGGAGATCACGGCCCTGAAGACCAAACGAGCCAACAACAGCATGGCAGCGGCCCGAGCAGAGGAGACGGCAACCATGGCTCGAGACAAGGCGAACGAAGCCAAGCAGGTGTGTGCGACTGCACAGTGCATGCCACATAGTGCATAATTAAAATCATATACAGCTGTTCACTCATAGAACTCTGTTCTGTCTTAATGCTCAGATTCTGGACGGCCAGCTGACAGATAAATACCATGAGGTGCAGCAGCGGGTCGACACAAAGGCCAAGGCTGTGAAGGATGCCAAGAAAAGAGCCGAGAGCCTCAGAGATGAAGCGAAGGAGCTGCTGAGAGATGCCCAGAACAAGCTGCAGAGATTAGCAGGTGCTTGTTAAATTACTTATTTGTGTGCCTGCATCTTTATACATTAAAAAATAGACAAGGTTTCTGTGTTTAAATCTACTTGGGTCAAGAAAAATATGGCTGCAATAACAATGAAAAACTTCTTTTCAGCTTAAATATTTAAAGAATCTGTCACAGTTGTATGAAAAGTAATTCTTTTTGAGAAAGACAATAGTAACACAAGGTCAAAATTTGCCCTTCGATGAAGTATTTTATATCACACTTCAGGGCAGTGGACCTTCTCTCTTCTCCATGCTGACAAAATGCAACCAAAAAAAAAAAAGAAAAAAAAAAAAACATTTCAGCCATACAAATTTAGATCATTTGAAATAACGCAATTTATAACAGAGAACATCACTGTTTGTGTTCCTCCGTGACCTCACAACTCGCCTCAGTATAATTTTTCCCAAAAAACAAATGTCTTTTGTGCCATATTTACATCATGCTTTGCTAAATTTGCCAGCATAAAATCAAACTTCAAACTTCTACTGCTTTTTTCCTTAATAGAAAATGGCAACCAGCATTAGTTAGCCCACCACCTCCCTGTTTATTCATGGTTTAGACTTTTTGTCTCAATGTTTCTTATTCCAAAATAACATCCACAATCCACTGAAAAGGGCTCTGTAACCCACTTTTGGGTACTGACCTACCAGATCAGAATCATGGCTTTTGAGTGAGACATTCAAACTTTATTTGTATGGCGTGTTTAATAGAGGAGAGTGCATTTTGGATCACTTTTCAGGTGACTGATAAGCTGATAATAGCAGACATGGAACATAACTACATAAAGAAGACTTACTTAAACTATTACAACAAATAAAAAATAATATAGAAAATAAGAGGATGTAAATAAACTGACCTACTCTAATTTGGTATTTTGTATAGGGTTAGTTGTTTAAACCAGTGGTTCCCAAAGTGGGGGTCGGGACCCCTAGGGGGGTCGCCAGACACTAAGGAGGGGTCAGGGGATTCAAGCCAAAAATACAAAGAGCTATTTAAATCTGTATATTTTACCCATCACTTTAGAAAAAATATCCTTTAAATAAGTTTAATTTAAAATAAAACCATAGCTATAAAGTGAGATTTGTGCTTATAATGTGGCCAAAATCTCCTTAAAATGTATATTTTTCTATATGATGTTTGCGCAACATCGGAATCTTAAACCACCTCCAAGGACAGTGGGGGTCCCTGGTCTCTGGCGCTGTTATTTTGGGGGCCAAAAAGTTTGGGAATCACTGGTTTAAAAATTCTAGTTGTCACAGATAAATGTGGTGGTGAATAACCACAAAATGCTTTGGAAAGTATGATCATACAATAAAACAATGAAATGAGAATGAAACATTTGTGAAGTTCAAACTAGGAGTTCCTCCTTTGGTTTTCTCTGGTCCTAGCCAAAGAAACTACTCCACTGAGTTTATCAAATCCTAAAAACCAGATTTGTTTGAATATCATTAAGAGGAATAAACTCTTAAAGTTGCTTTGCCTCTTTTATGTCTGTAAGAGAATCAACAATGGCAATTGTATGCACAACCATGAAAAACAGACCGAGTTGGGCTTTTCATCTCACTCGATGAAAAAACATAACAGGCCAATCAAAAACAGCTGTAGACAGGATACTGGGTTTTCTCACTTGATGTCAAGGAATTTGGTAATCTACTGTAACAAATAAACACTCAGGTCAAGTAGAGTCTTGAGGAAGACTGACTTTGGCACCAAATGCTTTATATTTCTTGCTGTGTAACCATTCCTTAAATTCCTGCTGCCCACAGAGCTCGAGAAAAACTATGAGGAGAACCAGAGGAGGCTGGAGGGGAAAGCTCGTCAGCTGGATGGCTTGGAGGACAAGATGAAAGCCATCCTCAATGATATCAACAAACAGATCCAGATCTACAACACATGCCAGTGATTTACTTCTCCATGCCAGAAGAATTATCAGGATTTTTCAGCTAATTTCTCTGCATTCACTAACTGTTCAATAGACTCTAAGAAAACAAACATAACTGCAACTGAAGTGAACATGCATATATTGTCAGCAAACCATCTATTATGAAGATATTTAATACAGTTGCTATCATATTAAAATATTTATAGCCATGTTCCAACGTGTAATGGTTGTCTTATATCACATATTTAAAATCTAGTTTAAACCTGAGTGCACTATTTTGTTTTTAAGTTGGAAATGTATGGGATAATATTTTATAAAAGTCTGCTGACTTTCAGGTTTTAAATTTGGCTAATGCTATCCATGGTCAACACTGTTTGTGTGTGCCTTTTACTTCACAATCAACAGATTTATGCCATTTTTCATAATTTTCTATAAAGACTTTGTTATGACTGAAGTATATTCTGAGCTGTGCTCAAGATGACTTAACTACACTGTAAACAACAGAACCAGCAATATTTGAGCTAAAATCTGCTAAGATGTAATTGTCAGTGTATTTTCATATACAAATGTGACAGCTGTGTTGTTATGAATCCTATTTTTGTAACTAATCTTCCTTTCATACATATAACATGGAATCAAAGATATGACCGTTTTCTGTGTGAATAAGGTTGACTACTTTTCTTTGCATTTACAAATAGAGAACAGAGAAAACCACCTCTGCCTGGAGTAAGAGGATGGTATTACACTGATGCTACACAGGAATATGGTTGATGGTTGTTTAATTTAATAGTGTATGTGAGCAGCTTAGCTCTGGTCACACTACTATCTATCAAGTATATAAAGCAGAATTTAGCTAAACACTCATCCAGAGTGGATTATAGCAACTTTTTTATTGTGGGACAAATAAATACTTCGTTGTTGAGCAATGTCTAAACAGCTTGTCTGGCATGTCCCACAGTGGTCAGTGTACCTAAAGTGATCCCTTATCACCCTCAAAACACACTTAAAAGACACTATAGTTTGATGTTTTCCTGGGTATGCTGTTTCTCCTGCTAAAAAGAAAGGTAGGACTAATTTGCTGCTAACCATCAATCTGTTATGGTAGCTTTTATTAGTGGCCTGGCTCTGTTCAAAGACTCAAGAATCACCTGTAAAATTCCTCAGTAACTAAGATGTATCTCTAATTTACTGTCCCTGCGTAGAAAAACTTTTAAAGACTTAGGCATGTTGGCCTCATGGTCAATGGAATAGTTCTAAAAATACAACCCTTTACTTTTGCACTTGCCTTTTGTTTGAATTACACACACAGACATAACTTGATGCCATTTAAACCTGATCTCTGCTAAAAGACTTCCTTTTTCTACATTTGAACAGAACCAGGCTTGCCATTTTCTTCTGTTTCTATTCCAAATGCTAAGCTAACTGCCCCAAAGAAAGAAGAGTATGAACCATATTAGTTTCCTTATCTAATTGTATCAGATTGTCAAAATATTTGTATGAATGCTATGCTTGTAATGCACTGTGTGAATATTTGTTCAGCAAATGTACTGTGATGGATTACTCAAGACCTGCAGTATTTTGACTTCACTAAAGAGTAGTAGTATTTTAAAGTAAGTCTCGAGGCGTGCCGTTTTATCTTTGATATGTACTCATTTGTATGACCATTTTTGTTGCATATGAAACAAAAGAAACCAAAAACTAGATGAACACATTTCCCTCAGATCACCAATCATCTGTCACATTATTTTGATACGGAATGCCAAAGCAGTAATACCACAACGAGCAGTAAAGTTTAACTGTATTCAGTTTGTGAATAAAGGTTGTATTACTTAACATATCTCTACTTCGATTTTTTTTAAGATTTTAACTGGTGTCAAAGAGAAATCAGTCATGTGAAAGCCTCCCTATGTGATACGGTACCTCTTTCTAACCTTGACTGCCTCATGGTCTGAATTTACATGCCATCATCTGTAGATCTGCAAGGGTGTAAGATGTCCCAATGCTATTTTTATTGAGCTCTGTCACCAGCTATTGATGAGTCCTCGACAGTCTTCATCTTGGCAGACTGCCTCTTACACATATTTTCCTGCAATGAGTGGCCACCACCATGGATGGCAGTATTAAAAGTAAGCTTACATGATCACAGGAGAGAGCAGAGGAAATCTTTGGTACACTGTTGGCTGAGCAATAAACATTATAATAAGAAGAGATAGAAAAACTATCTCAAAATTGTGGAGAATTTAAACATAAAATTGTGATTCCCACCATCTACTGTACATAATATCAAAATATTCAAAGAATCTGGAAAAATCTCTGTGCTCATGGGACTCGTTTAAGGTCAATATTACATGCCTGTGATCTTCAGGACCTCAGGCAGCACTGCATTTAACACAAACAGGCGTGATTCTGAGCAGGAAATCACTGCGTAGTCTCAAGAACTCTTCCAGAGTTGGCCATGCCATCCACAAATGCAAGTTACAGCTGAAAAGATGCAGAGGAAAACCCATAGGTGACAAATCTGCTGGACTGAGGCAAAATGGAAAACTGTTCTGTGGTCTTTAATGTAAGTCTTTTTAGAAACCATGGACACAGTGGAGCGGGACCATCCAGCTTGTTATCAGCATACAGATCAGAAGCCTGCATCTCTGATGGTATGGGGTGGTATTAGTGTCTATGACATGGACAACTTACACATCTTGAAAGGCACAATCAATGCTGAAAAGTAGACAGAGGTTTTAGAGCAACATATGCTCCAATCCAGACAATATGTCTTTTAGGGAAGGCCTTGTATATTTCCTCAAGGCAATGCTATACCTCATACTGCATCCATCCAACAGCATGGCTTTGCAGTAGTAGAGTCTGGGTGCTGCACTGCTCTGTCTGCAGTCCTGACTTTTCACCAAAAGAAAACATCAGACAAGAATTAGACAACAATCCCCAAAACTCCAATAACTGGTCTCCTCACTTCCCAGATGTTTACAGACTGTCAAAGAAGACAATGGCCATGGCCCTGTCCTCACTTTTTTAGATGTTACTACCACCATCAAATGCAAAACAAGCTCATGTTTTTCATGCAATGGTAGAATGTCTAAGTTTTAAAATCTGATGTATTATTTATGTTCAATTGTGAATAAAATGTAGGTCCTGACTCACCAGATTCTGAAATCACTGCACACTGTTTTAATTTATTTTACACAGAGCCCCAGCTTTTTTGGAATTGAGGTCGAATGAAACCAGATTTTTAAAAAGAGCTAAAACCATAAGTACAAAAATCACAGTATATAAATAAGAAGCAGTATTGAACTGCTGGAAAATTGCACAGACTATTGCACAATCAGTACAGTAAGGTAAAACAGATTTATTTAGTCAAGTGCATTACTGTTGCACATTTTCCTTCAGTGCATGCTGTAACATGTACCAACCCTCCTAATTTGTTCCAGTGTATGTTCTCTCTGTAGTGTCAAATAAGGACTAAGGACGTGCAAAGACAGAAAGAGAGAGGAAGAGCTACAAGTCACGTGAACACACCAGTCAGGAAGTAGGCTGCTCTCCGGTTCGGCCGGGCATCATCATCATCTTCAGTGTATTTTGTCCCAAACAAAGTAGGACTCCAGCCGCAGGGGCTGAATGACACAAACAGACTGAGTCGGTTTTCCTTTGTCGTCTTTTGTTTAAGTATTTGATATCGGTAGATGAAATTTAACAGAAATGGGTCCCGGATAAAGAAGGAATATTCCAGAAACACCGTGGACTACGGGTGGTTTCGAGTGTGGGCAGCAGCGCTGCGGCCCGCTGCCGTGAAGGAGCTTAGCAGCCGGGAGGAGCAGAAGCCATTGTGTGCGAGGAGCGGCATCCAATTCTCACCAAATTGAAGCTCCGTAAGTCACCTGTTTTTATGTCATCATAACTTTAGCACTTCCGTCGCAGTCTGGGGTCACGTTTCACGAGTTGTCATGTATATTTGGTTTGCCAAAATGATGGTAGCCGTATCAGCCGTTTCGTGTCAGTTAGCGTTAGCTTGATGTGGCTAATGACATTAGCTTATCCAAGACGAGGAGCGCTTGATTATACGAACCTTACGGCGCTCCGCTGGAAGACACATATTCAGGACACGTTGTTTTTTTTATCATTAACGAGTAACGGTAACCCTCTGCTATTATTCACCTGCAGTATCAGTTATTTTAAGCCAATAAACCCTAAAATAGTTAATTCATTAAACATTGCAGTGAATGGTGAAGCCAAATTGTAATGTGCGGACTAAGAATTTCGTTAAAGTAATTAAAAATTACATCTTTGGGTAATTAAATAGCCCTTTAATGTAAACCACATAGGGGTTAATTGAAAACAACACAGTCGATGCATTGAGGGCAAACGGCATCAAACAGGCCAATGTATCAATGCCTGAAATGGACGTTCACCTGACACCTCCAGACACCTGTGCCATAAACAAACGCACCTCTGCAGTCGGTTGGCTAAGTTACAACGCTAACAGCCCTGCGGATAGAAAGCTACATTGCTAGGCGTGCTGGCCAGCCCTAATGTACGACAACCATGATTTTAGTAATTGTGTTGTAACGAATGCCGAATAAAATGGCTGATTTAGCTCTTGTCCTTTGTCATTTGACTGTCCAAGCTAGCAGTTTGCCGTTGCAATGCTAAGGAAACGAGTCAACGGTCAATGTCGGGCTAGTTCGGCTAATGTTGTACGCTAGCGTTATGTGTCTCCCTTTGTATGACACAGTTTTTCGGCATGTCTTTTCTGCCGTGTTTGAAACCGCTTTCTAATTTCTTTGCGGCTTTGAAACCTCTGTTCGTCCCTCTGAGATTGTGTGTTTACCTAATTCAAACGGCTAAGGAATACTGTCATGATTACCTTAGTTCAACTTGCACCATGTTGACTTCTCTTATGTAGGACCGAACGAAATGGACCAAATAAATATTTTTTGTATTTTAAGCTGGATGGCGATGCACGATTTATATCCTAGTATTTTATTCTAAATAAAAAAACAAAAACAAAGTCAGTTCCTAGTCAAATTCACATGGGCCAAATGCCAAGCGTCATACAGACACTTTTATCAACAGTATGCCAGCATGTACATGGAAAATAGCATAAAAAGCCTGTTTGTGAAACTTATTATCTTGTGGTCTGAGTTTTGCTCTCAGCGGAGACACGTGAGAGGAGAAACAGACGAATTGGTGGCTTTGGAGAAACATGTGGTTTTATTCAATGCCACATGTTTTACATTGATCAAAAGCATATTGTCTTATCCTTTCTCTCCGTTTGAACATATTTATATATCTTAAAATCTCAATTTATTTTCCAGCCCTAGCCAATAGCACATATTTTTGCTCAACAACAGCAATTTTGATCTCTTGTTTTGATAATTCAGTGTCTTTCTGCTCTCCTCTTCAGGACCCCATCCGTTGATATCCTTCCTGATTCAGTTCTGGGAGAGGTCAGACCGTTATCATCGCCAAGATAGCCGGGCCAGGAAGGAAGAGGCACACCTCAGATCCAGACCCCAGCAGCGGTAGTGATTCCGGCGACGGGCAGCCTGTTAGTGCCAAGTGCCTGAAAATGGCCAGCAGCGGTAGTAGTGGTGTGGCCGGTAGTGAGACAGCGGGCCGTCGTGGTGGGGCTCAACAAAGAGGAGGCAGTGGAAGGGACAACAGTTCAGACCTGTCTTCTAGTACCAGTAAGAAGAAACAGAAGGACAGAGCAAATCAGGAGAGTCAAGAGGCCAAGAGGGCAGCAGCTGCAGCTTTAGACGGGGTTATTGCAGAAGTCAAGAAAGGTAAGTAGGACTTGAGGTGTTGTATAACTAACTCATTAGTCAGCTCAGTCATCATCATCATGTTGCCTTATTCAGCCTTATTTACATTCTGCAAAATTGCGAGGGAACACACAATTAACAATTTGTGTTATGCTGCAGCTTCCAGACCTGTTTGACAATTTCTGTGTAACTTTGTAAGCTTGGAAGAAGTTTGTATTGTATGTATACTGATGCTCTCAAAGATTTTAATGTATTATTGTGCGAATCCATCTCTAAAGTCTCACACAGTTAATTTTTATGTATTTCCTTTAGCAAATATTTGCAAACCCAGCTCCTTTAAATTGTCTTCTTCCATGCCTTTGTTGTTGTAATGCTACTTTTCTGTGCATATTATTTACACTAACTGCTGTAAGAGGACTAGTGTGGTGCTGGTAGCATAAAAATGTATTTTACAACATACTCTTAATTTCTTTAGAGCAGTGTTTCACAAGCTGATTGCCGTTTTGTTGATTATGCACAAGTCTGCAGCCAAGTTCGCTCACATCCTTCAGCTGTTGCTCCACTGACTAATAATTAGTGGCAGTAATACACAAAAAATGTAGCAATGTGCCTTTAATGCAGTGAAGCTAGTGAACATTTTTGATTAAAGTTTTATTTTGTTTGACAGCAAAGATGGGATATAAGTATTAATTTTTGGTCTGAACCAAAAGAACTTTGTTTATGAACAACAAAATTTGCTTTGACTCCTTAAAAAAAATCAGGTTTTAAACAGTGGCTTTCAGGTGTTACAAAGCAGTCTCGTACTTTGTAGCTGTCTGTTGCAAAGCAAAATGTACTGCTGCAGTTACAGGTGTAGTAAACAACGCATTGACAAATGACATCAGTGTTAATATTATTAGGGTTGTGAATCATCAGAAGCCTAATAATAGATATAAGAATATTTATACTGAGATGCAGTGTAATTGTATTTTAAATAATTTGCACTTTATGTTTTTATGCATTTTTTTTAGCAATATGTGCTTTTTTAATACCCAGAAAGGAAGTTTTTCAGCATCTGTTTAATGTAATAACCAAACTGTCAAGTATTTATTTAATAACAACATAGTAACAGCAGAAAACTGGCATTGCCAACGTCATGGTAAAATTTTTAAATAGCTTTCCACATTAGTGACAGACTGAAATCATTGCAGTTAGGACAATCTGATTCATTCATATTTAATTAAATAGGCTTGGACTAGAGCTTCTACAATATTAGATTTTTTATTAGTAATAGGTGTTTAATTGTACTGAAATCATATTCTTCAGCACTTAAGCAGTTGTAAGGTTTTTAGATGTTAGTTCAGTATTGAGATTAAGTTATTTACTGCTGCTTTTACCAATTCTTGCTCAATCCCCATGAACTATGCAAACCTGACCAGGAATTAATTCAATTAAAAATAATTTTATGGCCTGAAAACAATCTTATCACTTTAGTTAAGGCGATAAATTTATAATTCTATTTGTATAAATGTAATATTTGTATGACAACAGGCCAACCCTTTGCATGCAAGAATCAATACAATATTGACACAAAGTATCACTGCTCAAAAATGGGTTTCTGGAGCAGTGATAATAAACTACAAAATAAGCATTTTTGAGAGGATACAATATAGACTGCTTCTTTCTTGTCCAGTTTAACCAGTGTTTTAATTGTTAAATGCTTTTTAAGTGGATACACACAGTTGCATGCTGCGTGGATTTTACTTATTTGGCTTTTCCTGTTTTGCTGTTGCATTTGTTTTGTTTTATTAACTAGTTGTCCGCTGTATTTCTGACTGAGAGTGTAAGTCATCAGTGCTCTTGAATGATTTGGGAAATTTTTAGGCTGAAAAGAAAACTTTATTCGTGCTTGTGGTTAGAATTAGAGCTATAGGCTACCATTAAAACACTGAGGCCCACACCCAGCATTGGTGTTTCATTATGTAACAAACAAACATTTAAATACAGTGAACAGGTGTTGCTATTATATAGTTTGTCCAACAGAAAGCACTAACAAGTTACTTTTTCCATTGTAGGACATCACTTTGACTTCACAACAATCTACCAGTATTGTATTTTTAAAAAAATTTGTTGGATGTAGAATTATATTAAACACATTAAATGTTAGAAATGACCAGGGGATGTTGGTACACTGCTGGCATTAGGATTTAATCAATCATGAGTGTGGGACTGTGTTTGAAAGGTTTTGTACATTCAGTGTGATTTAGAAAGAGAATTAACATTACCATCATAATGATTTCTTGGGCCTCTAACAATTGTGTAAATGTATACCTTG
Source organism: Cheilinus undulatus (assembly GCF_018320785.1). Classification (NCBI taxonomy): domain Eukaryota; kingdom Metazoa; phylum Chordata; class Actinopteri; order Labriformes; family Labridae; genus Cheilinus; species Cheilinus undulatus. Next base: position 12,125,632 of record NC_054875.1, on the reverse strand, counting down.
GTAATTATTGGTATTCCTCAATTAGGAAGTTTTCATTCTTAAAACGGCTTTTATGTAGCCACATTTTTCTGCCACAGGTTAGTTACAGAATGACTGTATTCTCCCTACGGAGATTATACATAATATGTATTTTTGTATTGTAGCTAATTTCAAATCTGGTTAAATGCAGATTTTATTTGCATTTGGTTGATTGGTCTAAAGTTACAACACATGATCTATTTGAGTACTGTTTATTTAACATGGGATCACAGTGCAGTTCTTGTTTTGTTGAGTTTGGTAATGCTAGCAATGCTATTATGACTGCTTTTGATCCTCCTTGCAGGTGAACATCCACATGTCTATCCTGAATATGGTCACCTATTCAGTCAAGGAAACATACTTGAGTGTAACCTTATACAGCTTAAATACAACATCATCTCCAGTTGTAGATCCAAATGCTGCCAAGACATTGTGCTCTTAGTTGCTATCGATGCTATCCAAACATCAACCTTGTTTACATCAAGGTAGAAGACCATTATGACAGCATGGCAGTAGCCATTAACCAGGGCTACTGCATCCCATAGTGGAAGGTGCTAGCTTAAGGCATGGCATTTAACCAGAATTATGGAGCTTAACTTAGAAAATTATTAACAGTTAATAGTCGTACGGAATAATCCTGGCGCCGACTACTAACTTAAGTTGGTTGTTTGAGCACATCTCCAGTGAATATGATTAAAGGTGCACAAAACTACAGTAGACACAATCTATCCTAGAAAAAGTAGATTTAAGACACAGTATGATTTCCTTTTTCAGAGTTTTTTGAGCAATTGTTGGATGTAGCTTGTTTAACATTTGGCTGGATCACAATTTTAACACACTGCAATGTTTGAGGTTTCCAGTGTTTGATGTAGTGATTACCTATAGTTAAGATTAATTGTAACTTTTTAAGTAAAAGTTAATTACTTTTTAGAAAGGCAGTCATAATGATTATCCAGAAAAGCTTCACATAAAAATCTAAGTTCATTTGTTATGACCAAAAACACAATGCATTAAAACACTGTTTCATTGTGTGTTAATGTGTGGAAGTCCTCATTGATAATGCAGTTTGATGTTTCACGCAGTCATGAGAGTGTACACTCGAGTACTGTGGCATGGCTGTCCTGGAGTCACCAGCTAGAAGGGATTGGATGTTGCTCCTGACCTTTCTAGAGTGATTTGAGTTCGAGGGGTTGAGCTAGAATGAAGAAGTTATTGTGGGAAAGTTGAGGCTCTCTAGTTGTTGTCGTAGGCTAAATCTAAACGTGAGTGTACATGACTCCTGGAAGGATATTTTGTGTACGTACTTCAGGAATGGTATTTTAATTTTTAAACCACTCACACTTTTTGAGGTCACAATGAAAAATGGTAAATGTTTTTGTTTTTTCCTGATGTGTCATGCTTATGATCCTGTTTAAAAGCATGTTTATTGCTTGTAAGCATGTTGATAATTGCTGTCGTACATTTGTTTACGTGGTTCAAGTTTGTGTAGCAACGGGTAATTTTAGATGTCCCATCTGCTGTTGTCACTGTACTTTGTGCTTCAGTTTGTGCCTGAGCACTCTGAACTGACCCACTTGAGCATATGGGTGCACTGGTGTGCCATGTTGAATATAGGAGAATGTGCTTTTCAATCTGTATGTCTTTATTTACTGAGCATGTTAAAGACACATGATGTTCTTTACTGGTCTAACTTAAAAAAGAAACCAACAGGATTCCTATGATTAGTGTTTGTCCATGTGGGCATTTTTAATGCTTTGGGTCCGTATTTGCCAGATGGGATCAACTGCTCTGTCTATTAATAGATTTTAAAGACCTCACTACAAACTCAACATTGTCATGTGCACTAGGCATAGCTTACATTTATAAATTTGTTGTAGTCAAACTGTAAAGAGAAACTTCATTACATCAGTTTTACGCCTTGATGATGCATCTTTTGGTTTTTTTTTTGCTGTATTTTTTCAGATGTGTTTATGGACTGGAAGCAAAATGTCAATGAAGTGACGGTCAGACTGCGCTGTGGAGAGGGGGTGCAGAGGACAGAGGATATCAACACAACTTTCACCGATACACACTGCCATGTGTCTTTCCCAGGTAAGTTCAGCTGAAGCTTGTAAGAGGAAAAGACACAGTTTAGCACAAACAAAAGATACAGGTGTGACAGTATAAAATGTGTTTGACCAAAAGCAATGCCTTATTTCATGAAGCTCATAGAAAGTCGATGCATGGATGAGGAGTGCTTGGCCATGACTTAACATTAAAAATGGTTGATTTGAACTCCACTAAAATAAAAAAGAAAAAACTGTCCTCCTGTGCCACAGTTTCCATTTGTTCAAAGAAGTCCACAACAAGCAGTTTCTGTGCAGCTGTGTCACTCTTGTAGTACCATCTGTTTTTGCCGTAGGGAGTAGTTATCACACAGTATTTAGCTCTCAGCATGCAGCGAGACAGACTCACATCCCACATCTCTCTGTCACTCTGCCCACCTCCAATGGCCACTTGTTTTCTTTACTGAGAATTTGTTTTCAGTCAAACCAGCACCCGACAAGGTTTATTTACTTGACAGTTTACTCTGCTATCTTTACACATTTATGGCCTAATGAGGGAGAAAAGCAGTTAAAAAGTGGTGCTAACCCCTGCTGGTCTGGTCTGTGTTATGTATTTCGGCACATTCTGAGCAGTGAAGTGGACACTTAGAGTACACAGTGAATGGGGTGAATGTTTAATCATGTTAGGTATCATGCAGTATGTGACAGTCGCAACTGAACACACTTGTGCTAATGATGTTGCGTGTTAATTTTTTTGTCTTGGCAGTAAGAAGCAAATGCCTATAGTTGATTTCCTTCCCAAGATTATAATACTAGCCGTTGTCTTTCACGTATATACTATTAGTTTTTTTATTTTTATTTCACTTTCAAATGTTGTTTTCAATTTTTGCTTTGTTTCATTTTAGAATTTTTTATACAGGATACTTGTCCATGGCAAGACCCAAAATGACCAGGAAAAAAGTAAACATACATCTTTAAAAACGGTCTAAAATAGACTGCTCTTCACCCCTCAGAATTCAAATTTGATGTTTGAATACAACACAAGACATAAAATTTACCATTGTCTGAACTCTTCCTCAATCAAATCAGCTATTTTACAATCCACATGCCTGGGTGACTCTGACAGTCAGTATGCAAGTGTAAAAGACTAAAATTAACGGTATTATGTCAGTTTTGTAAGGCCACAATGGCTTTATCTATTTTTGATGTAAAGCTTCGCTTTCAATTTAGTTTCAGTTAACTAAAATGATCTTTCGTAATTTTTACTAGTTTAAGTTTACTGTAACCTTGCTGTGAACACAGTATTAAATGCTGTAACTCAAATATTCCTAAATGTGTAAATTTATGTCTGGCCCCACGTCTTGTATTTGCTTTAATTTGCAGTTGAAGTTTTCACTATCAGACAAGTTCTACTTTATTAAGGGGTGCATGTTATCAATTTCCAGATGGACGTGAGTGGAGATGCCAGTTGCAGGAGGAAATTGAGGCCTCATGTAGCAGAGTTCAATACAAAGAGAAGGGAGGTTTCGTGCTTGTCATCATGCAGAAGAAGATTCCTTTTCACATCTGGCCTTCACTTAAAGTGAGTCATTTAACATTTTAATGTGCCTGTACTCAAATAAATATTTGCCTGCCTCTACTTTTGGAGTATATACCAATCTACTATTTTATTATTCCATGAAAATCAGTTATTATTACTGATTGTATTATCAGTAGTGTTCAGCTCACTCTACTGTTAAGCTGTAACATGATTCTGCTTTTGTTTACTCTACTTTAGTCCAACAAGAAGGAGAAGGAGGCAGTAACCACAGAGACCAAAAATGACAAGGAGCCTGAGATGAAGACTGTTGCCTTGGATTCATCAGAGATGCCCAAACTGTCAGCCTCACAGCCTTCCCCCTCACATGCATACAGTGAGTCAAGACGCAGTGGTGGCAAAGCTGTCAAGCGCTGCCTTAAAAACAAACCAGCGAGTGACAAGGCAGCTACAGACTCTTCAGGAGTGAAAGGTGGAACTGGAGATAGCCCAGCCACAACTGGCAAGCCTATTACAGTCACAAGAAGCGAGCAGCAGCAGCAGCAGGAGCCCAGTGCTAAGCGCACTGTTGTACGGGTGCCCAAGAACACCAAGGAGGAGGCTGCTTCACCAGCAGACAGGGACACAAAATCTGTCAAGTCTACAGTAGCCAATGGTAAAGCTCCACATACTCACCTGCCCGCTGGTCGGAGCCCACAAACACAACGCAGAGATGGAGATAACAGATCTCAGAGACTAGACAGTGATCAGGATCAAAAACCAGGAGTTACAGTTGCTGCTCCTGCCAGCCATACCAACAAAACTCAGGTGAGAAAAGCTGTGACAGTTTGGTTGCTCATCTGAACACTAATTATTGTGTGTTGTTATTGTAGCTTATTTGTTGTTTGTCTACAGTACATCTTCTCTGAATATTGCAAGTTTTAGTGCACCTACTCACATTAAACATATTTGTAAGGGGTGATTACCCATTTGCATAGTGGCCTCTGCTCCCCATATGATTTATACAAGGCTCTGTAGAGACAGGCATTGGAAATTAGCTTTAAATGCTGGGGCGGAACATTTATAGTTTTCAATCCTCGATGCATACTGCATAACACCCAAAAAAACAGCATACATTTTTTTCAATTACCCTACTTTCTATAAAAAATATAAATGTTATTAGAAGAAAAATGCTATTTCTTTGCATTTTACCAATGATATGCATGTAGTGTCATTTTTGCCGCTGTATGATGAGAAGAGATTGCTTTTCATCCATGTGTCTGATTCTGCTCAGGGTCTCTGCTTTAGAAAAGAAGGTTTTTCTTGCACTAACAATTCATTTCTCATGAGGGATTATAATTGGGTCATTTGGTTTTGATTTGGATTTACATTAATACAACATGATTCATTGACTCATATCATCAAATTCAATCTCCCTTCAAGTCCTTGGTACTACAGATTAAAATTACTACTAAATTACCAGTTAAGACCACTTTATCAGATAAATCAGGAGTAGTTCCTCATACAGACTGTTCTGAACCTCTTTTAGAACCTATTTCTGAAGACTTTAATCTGATAATTTTTTCTAACATACACAAGTGAAGTTCTGTGTGATTATGCTTGGTATCAACATAGTCTTTTCAAGTGTATTGACCTCAATTACAGGACTGTGTTAGGACTGAACAATGTTTTGAAAAAACACCCAGACTGTATGAAATATTCAACAAAGCCTGAGTGACATCAGACATTTGGTTATTAAAAGGGCCTTCAGAGGCCATTCTGAGGCAGCCACCCAATGAAAACGCAGAGTAGCAGACAAGAGTTGGAGCAAAGGTGGCTAAGCAGAGTTATTTGAAAAAAATACCATTTACAGTGTGTGCCCATAAGACATCAACTATATATACTATATATTGTGCAGCCATAGAAGGAATTTATACTAATCAAAAAAACAACAAAAAGAATCTGAATTCTGTGAATTAATCAGCAGTATTGCCAAGTTAAATGAGGAAATAAATGAGCAGTCATCCACCACAGTGATAATAGATGAAAGGATGTTGTAGAAAACACTGCCAAAGGCACAAAATGTGGAGGCTTTGAAGTTAAGTTTTTGTGTCTTCCCTAATTCAGGTGGCAGAGAAACAAAACCAGTCTTCTGACAGGTCTGCAGCAACAGCACATGGCAACGATAGCCAACCAGCAGAACCCGCCAACACCAGCGACCGCCTCAAACCTGTAAGCTTCAACAACAAAGTAAACTCTCCTGAAATGCTGGAAGATAAAAGTGACTCTGAGCCAGAGAAAAAGCCTGCTGAGCAGGTATCGGAGCAGGATACTCTGATCCACCAGCAGCCTCCCTCTAGTGAAACGGGTTCAGTACCAGCTGTTGGTTTGACTCCCAAACGAGAAGAGCCACCCAGTTTAGTCCAGAAGCATGGCAGCTTTGACGGAGAAGAGAAGCGGGACCAGTCAAAGGAGGAGCCTCTTCTGGAAATAAAGCAACAGGAAGGTGAGTAGAAAGAAATGCTGAAGTTTTTGAATTGGATTAGCACACACTTATTTGTGATAAAACTAGCATTAATGAGAAAAAAGTCAAAGCCAATTTATGTTTTTGGAGTCTTGTTTCTTACTCTTCAGTTTGCCATCAGCACACACTTTAATCAGTTAATTATGATTTTAATACTCCCCTGCAGCCCCTGAGCCAATGGTCAACCTGCAATTCGTGAAGAATGATTCGTATGAGAAGGGCACAGACTTGATGGTGGTGAATGTTTACATGAAGGGGATCTGCAGGGACACAGCCAGGGTCATCTTCAGGGAACAGGACTTCACTCTCATATTCCAGACTAGGTAATAAATGTGAAAGTGCTACAAATAAACAGTTGATGCGGCATTTCTACGTGACATCTTGTTCTACAGTAACAAAAAGTAAAAATCCTTTCTGTGCAATTGTTTTACAGTGATGCTAGCTTTCTGCGGCTCCATTCAGACTGTGGACCAAACACAGTCTTCAAGTGGCAAGTCAAACTCAGGTAAATGCTGCAGCCACTTATGTCAGAGATGTTTTTATGAGCAGTTTTAGAGAATAGATCTACATGTTAACATTTCTGTATTTGTTTATTTCTCCAATGCTTCAGGAATCTTATCCAGCCTGAGCAGTGCAGCTACTGCTTCACCCCGTCCCGGCTGGACATCACCCTGAAAAAGAGGCACAGCCAGCGCTGGGGGGGTCTGGAGGCTCCAGCCACACAAGGTGTGCTGCCAGGCTTCTACTTGTTAAACACTTTCTACATTCACTTACAGTTTAATTTTTCCTGCGGTCCTCTTTCGTTTTGGTTCAATTATTTGAGCTTGTGTAATTCTAATGGATGCAGAAATTTGGAGATATTGTATAGAGGCTGTAACATTTCATTAGAGTTGTCACAATACCAGATATTTGATTTTTAATATGATACAAGTTAAAGTCAAATGATACAATAAATGTTTTGGTAGGTTGACATACTTCTTAAAGTTTTAAAGGCAGTAAAAGCTTAAATGTGATTTTCGTTACAGGGCCTACCTCAAATCATATTTCCTCTGACTTATCTTCAATAAACTAGAGGAAATGTATGCAGTGGTTCTGCTCACTTTCTGGAATTTAGAATATTTTCATGTTCAGGTAGTTTTATGGGTGCCAGTTTCTGTACAGGACTGTAAAGTTGTCATCAGTCCACAGGCAAGGATGTAAAGGGAAACTTTAAGGAACCAGGAGAAATTGCTGTCTCTCTCCTCTTTGCTTTCTGTTTGTCTGTAACAGACACTAACATTTATTTGTGCATCTTTATAAAATGCTAAGGGGACTTAAACTGTATTTGCAGGCCTGTGAATTAGAGAATAGGGGCTGTGATGGAGGGGGGAGTTCATGTTTTGGGCAGAAAGAGGCACATCTTTAGCATTAGTTAAACAAAATCTGGAACTTTCCTTTATGTCTGTGTAGAACTGTTGGTAGTTTTCTAACCTTTTTAAAGTGTAGCTGCTGTGATGCAACTAAATTAACGTTTTTTCTCTCTTCATATCACTGCCTTTTTAAGCAACAGGACCAGCTTCGAGCTTTCAAGTAAAATTCGGAGGCTTCAGAGTATTTATAGGCTGAAGTGTGTGGTATTTTCTTTCTTCCCAGATGCTGCACTGTCACTTTAGATAGATCATATTCTAACCACAAGCTCCATTGTCCTCTGTTTAAGGTGCAGTGGGTGGTGCAAAAGTTGCCGTGCCCTCCAGTCCTGCCTGCTTGGAGAAGAGCCAGCCGGGAAGCAGCCAGCATAGCCTGCCAGCCAAAGAGGAGCCTCCAAGGGTTGGGGAGGAGAAACCCAAAACCCCTAAGGCCTCATCTAGGGTGGAGGATGGCGGTCTTGATGCGGTGGCTCCTCGTTCTGTCTCTGAGCATGTTTCTATCACCAAGCCAGAGCCCACTGTTACCACGGTTAGTAGAGAGATACATTCTTATCTGAACCTAAATAGAAAGTAAAAGTAAAGTGGCCTGGTCAGTCTAGTCTTATCAGTTTAGCAACATATCAGTCTGAGAAAAGCGATATGATAATAGTAGAGCTGTTGATGATTGATGCAGTTGAAAAGCTGGATGGCAAAGTTGACAGAGAATCTTAGGTTGATGATTTATTGAACTTATGTGTTAATCTTACTTTCTCAGCCTAAACCTACCTGCATGGTGCAGCCCATGACCCATGCACCTCTTGCAAGCAATGAGCGCCATGAAGAAGAGGAGGAAAAGAAGGTGTGCCTGCCTGGCTTCACAGGATTGGTCAACCTAGGAAACACCTGTTTCATGAACAGTGTCATCCAGTCCCTGTCTAACACAAGAGAACTCAGGGATTATTTCCACGGTAAATAATATGGTTTGCTTTTGCCTGACACAAAGATAATAAATTCACATCATACTTGTTAACTTTAATGCTCCTGTAATGAAAAACTCTTAATAATGACCAACTGCTGAATTTATGCTACTTTATACTTCTGTCAAAGACAATGGGCTGCTGTGTTTCTAAGAATATATCAGGGTTTTTTTGGAATTTGCATAAACAAATAAAGCCATAGTAATTAATCCTCATAATTATTGGCTTGCTCTGGTAGCTAATAATCTAAGGGACTGCTTCACAGGAGTAAAGCTAAACAAGAGTTCATGCTGCACTATACTGAATCAACTCTAGTGTAGACTACTTGTTTTGAACTGGTACTAGTATCTTCTCTGCTTCCTCTGGTGTCATGTCCTTCTCATTGAAAGAGTTGGGGTTGCATGGCTTTGTTGTGCAGCTACAATGAATGTGTTTGCATCTGTATGCGTCTTCAAGAAAATCAAGAAAAAATTGTGCATGAAAGTGTGAGTCAGCTGTCTGCAGTGCATTGGTGAAAACTATAGAACTTTTTAACATCTCAACTATGTTCGCTTGCTTTCTCCATGAGCAAAATAATCTTAAATATTGAAAATGTATATTTTTTTGCTGCCAAATTTAGATCATCTTTTTGGATGTATTTTAATCAACCTTAGTTTGTAAGCCATATGTTTAGCACTTACACTTTAGCATAAATTTTGATTAACTCAAAACAAATTAATCTTATGTATGTTAGTGTATCTATTTCTGCAGTGTATGAATAGATTTGTCTTGTTTTAATATTTATCAGTCTACGCAAAATAAGTTAGATAATTTACCTAAAGCAAGGATGGCCTTGAATGTGTAAACTCCCATTGACTTGATTGGTCTTTGGTTCTTTCAACTTCTGAGTGTATTGTCTATTTTTGTCTTGCAGATCGAGCTTTTGAGGCAGAAATTAACTGCAATAACCCGCTTGGAACAGGAGGCAGGCTAGCCATTGGCTTTGCTGTGCTGCTCAGGGCCCTCTGGAAAGGAACACATCATGCCTTTCAACCCTCAAAACTCAAGGTATACAAGGGACACCATCAGAATGCGAAATATATTCTAGATATTTCCTGCAGTGAGTGAAGTGTTTTACCTCATTGAAGTTTCTTTTTTTCTTCTTCTTTTTTTTTTTTTAATTTATGAAAGATTTGACATGTAGCCTTCATTGATGCTTAATGTAACAAGAGATCCTTATTAAAATACAATTATGATTATTAAAGGTGCTTCCGTTTGCCTTTTTTCTCATAACCATGCAGGCGATTGTGGCCAGCAAAGCCAGCCAGTTTACAGGCTATGCCCAGCATGATGCTCAGGAGTTCATGGCCTTTTTGCTGGATGGGCTCCACGAAGACTTGAATCGCATCCAGAATAAACCTTACACAGAGACGGTTGATTCTGACGGACGGCTGGATGAGGTGGGTTTTCTCTCATCCTTAAGATGTATAATGCTGGTCTGGTTTTTAAGTCTGTAGCCGGAAATGCATAGGAATTACAATTGTCATATGTTTTTTTTCTCCCTCTATTTTATAAGCAACATACACATAAGGGTACAAAAGATGATAAAGTCAGAATAAACTTTTTTTTTCTTGAAAGTCTGCCTAGGCTTTAACCTGATATCTTTTCACTATCTGTGCAGGTGGTGGCAGAGGAGGCATGGCAGAGGCACAAAATGAGAAATGACTCCTTTATAGTGGACCTCTTTCAGGGCCAGTTCAAATCCAAGCTTGTGTGTCCTACATGCTCCAAGGTAACACACAATACCTTTCCATAAAAAGTGTTATTGCTTTCAGAAACCTGTTACTGTTTAAATAAAAATTGCGATAGTCAGAGCCTTTATTCTTTTTGCATTTACAAGACAAGGCCTCTGGCTTTTGTATCAGCACAATGTATATTTGGTGATGGTGTTTAATCATGCAGATAGCAGGGAGCTGCAGTGATCCTCTAAAAATGGCATGTCTTTCTTAACTTAAAGTACAGTTACATTACTGTCACCTTTTACTGTGGCTTCTTGACTTGCATTACCTTTTTGCCTGGATAGTACAGAATCAACTGGTATGGAGCATTTAAAAAACAACATGAGCTGACACCATAGTTGGTAAAATAATCAAATGTCACTCAGACCATTTCAATGTTAAGGGCTTTTAGGCTTAGAATAAATACTTCTGATTTTCTTGCCATAATACAGTGATGAATAACCTATTTCCATTCACCCACTCCCCTTACTTTACCCTTCCCTCTTCAGGTGTCAATCACCTTTGACCCTTTCCTCTACCTTCCCGTGCCGTTGCCTCAGAAACAAAAGGTGCTCTCAGTTTTCTACTTTGCCAAGGAACCTCATAAAAAACCAATCAAGGTAAGATGAAATAACTGGTTTCCACTCTCCACTACATGGGTCATACTACCTGTTGTGACAACTGCCAATGAAAATCTCAGAGAAAGAGATAGAAATACATTTTTGTGCCACTCAATACTACTATCCTTTTGTGTTTTATCAGTTCTTGGTGAGTGTGAGCAAGGAGAACTCAAGTACAGCTGAAGTCCTTGAATCCATTTCCAGGAGTGTCCGAGTCAAACCAGAAAACCTCAGACTGGCAGAGGTCAGACATTTAGAATAGTCAGGGTTTCACATCATAATAAGCAAGCAATAATGATCCAAATGGAAAAATCACCCACAACACACTTCTTTCACTCAGGTAGGGAAGAACCGCTTCCACCGCATGTTCCTGCCATCCCACTCCCTGGACACGGTGTCCTCCTCTGACATGCTGTTCTGTTTTGAGGTGCTTTCCAAAGACATGGCCAAAGAGAGAGTCGTATTGCTTAAAGTGCAGCAGGTAAAACAAAGTCCAAATTTTAAATTTCCACAGCAAAAGAAATGAGCGATTGTTTACTGACACCAAGAGGGGGCTTTCTTTGTTGTTGCTTCTCCTACAGAGACTACAAGTCCCTAATATTCCCATCTCAAAGTGTGCTGCTTGCCTGAAGCCTCCAGTGTCTGAGGAAGACAAGCTGAAGCGTTGCACTCGCTGCTATCGTGTGGGCTACTGCAATCAGTGAGTATCATGAGAACTTTATGGCTCAGCCTAGAAGTTAATTATCTTGATTTCTTTCATTTTTCATCTTTTTATCTAAAATATTAACTTTCCTTGAAATATGTTAACTCAATTTCCAGAGCATGTCAGAGGACCCACTGGTCCAACCACAAAGCTCTGTGTCGACCTAACACTGAGAAAGTGGGCCTGCCATTCCTGGTCAGCATACCGGAGTCTCGTCTGTCCTATGCCCGCCTCACCCAGCTGTTAGAAGGTTACTCCAGGTACATACTTTAATCTTTAGTGCTTTGTTTTTATCAGCATTCAGCATGAAACATTGCCAACACAATTACAAGGATAAAGTGATACAGGGTGTCCACGGGGTCTTAAAAAGTATTAAAAGTTGATAAATCAATTGTGGGAAAATTAAGGCCCTTAAAAAGTATTAAAAAGCCTTAATCGTGATTTTATGAGGTATTAAATTTTATTGGTATTCAAGCTTTGACTCTAAAAAGTATCCATGAATATTTATTTTCCTTTTTTGTGACTATTAAGGCCCGAACATACTCAAGCGTACTGTGAGCAAAGCGGACTCCACGTGGAATGTCCATACTCATCAGAGCTTCCATAGTCGAGCGGACTGCCGCAGAGTAGTTTCCTGTGAAATTTCTGTGAAATCCTACATTTCCCACAATCTTTGCGTGTTGTTTACATTTTTCTGTCATGCGTCCTACACTGACGGAGCCTGCTGGCTTTGCAAAGCAATAAAATTAAGAGACGGTGGTATGTACGGCCATTAAATGCCACAAGAGACGAGGAAGGGGAGTATGCCATGTTGGTGAAGGACATGCGAAGTATTTTGTTATGTATGTTACTTGTTGTGACGTGAGGGGAATGTCAATAAACCTGCCCTTAGTTTAATTTATTCTTTCGAGCTTTATTCCTTCAGACCTGCCAACCTGTATGCATTTTGCGGTACCAGGTACGCAATTTGACATGAAAATATGCTGGTACGGTTTTCCTCTCTAAACCTAGCAAAAAGCTGCGGACATGTGAGTTCTGAGGGAAATGTGCACGTGCCGTACTCATGTCTGACAGCAGATGCAGCAGCGTGGTGAAGCAGATTCAACCAATTATGCAGACTAGCGGAGAATAACGAGTCTGCTGAACCTATAGCGTTATATCCCCGCTCCCCCTCCTTCCTGCCTCCTGCCCTCTGCCTCCCTGCCCGTGCGATGACAAGGTGAGAGAGATGCGTGCATGCCAGGCGCGCAGTTTTACCTGTTGCCACAAAAACTTCACACCACTTTGATTTAAGATTTGAAATTCATGCCCAATCCTTTAATTTTGCTTTCCTCTCGTCATGCGCAATCCTCTGCGTCTGGAGTGTGAGCGGCCACGCTCTGCAGCTGATACGATGGCGAGAAAGTGACCTGCACGAGCTCATACATCGCAGTGTGTTGGCTGTCAGTGAGAGGACAGAGCGCTCAGTCTGCGCTAACTTCTGGTTAAAGATTAATGTATAAAACGATGCATTTTCTCTTCACTAATATTGTAGCTGCTGCTATTTGGTTAACAAGACAATACGCGTCTGAATGTAGCATGACAGTCTGATATGAGACAGACAGACAGCTGTGTCTGACTGAGAGATGAGGGAGAGAGACAGGAGCACACTGTATAAACTTTATGTGTATTGTTAGGGTAAAGACACGACTTGGTGATATTTTTTTTTTATTACCATTTAACTTCAATTTTGCTGATGTTGTCATTACACCGTTAGAGAGAAAAGAGGGATTTATTCATTTATATCAGCTCTATACACATCAGACCCCAGTGTGATCGTACAATATGGAGAAACCTCTACAGGTGTTTAATGAATTTCTAATAATGTTACAAATATTTTCCTATTACATTGCGTATCAGTAAGGGCTGCCCAAACTATGGCCTGTGGGCCAACTGTGGTCCTTGGTCCTTTTGAATTGGCCTGAAAGAAATCAGTCAAAAAGGCCCACATAAGAACATAAAACTTGTACTTTACTCATTTGACTAGGATTAACAATATTGAGGTTTGTACAATATGTTGATATTTACAAATTGAATTTAGCCAATATCAGTACCAATATAAAAATGCATAGACCTAACACTTTGAAGAAACATACTTCAGTCTCTTGAGCACATTTTAAAGTTTAAGTTATAAGGATGAACACAGAAAAAGACTTCAGCTGTTTGTTGGTCCTGCCTAAAGTAAAAAAAAAAAACAGAATGATAAAGGGATTACAGCAGCAAATAGCAGCATGAATGGAGCTCATTTGCTCCTCGGTTTGATTTCCAAATCACATTGTTCCTATCATCCTCAGGCAACAACACCTATATGAAGTTAGTCAGCTTCCAGCAGTTTGTTCTTGTTTTGTGTCTGGATGTGGAGATGAACCATCAGCGTCTCTTCTCTGCTACAGCCCAAAATCCTTAACAATGATTGGCAGTTAGCTTTGTTAGACATTAATGTAGGACTGTAATTTAGACTGTTTTTCAAGTACTTTCACTTATTGAGCATATATTTAGGTAACATGTTGGTAACATGTAAGAAACATTTTATATATTGTGCTACAGGTTTTGTATTTAAAAGCCTCCCATGGACAGATGTTGAAAATTAACACTTTGCTATAAACGCTTACAGCAGTGCATCTGGGACCTGTGTTTGATTAAATGTCACAGCATCAATGTTACTGTGTGTCCAAGTCAAATAAATGCTTAATAAATACAGTATTTTGCCAAGGTTGGCAGGTCTATTCCTTCTCAGCTTACTTCATTTCTGTTAAATTGCAAACTACAACTGTTAAAGATGTGTTGCTAACAACAGCTTAAAGTGGCGATGAGGTCTTAAAATTTTTTTGAAAGGTTTTTTAAAAAGTCTTACAAAGGTATTGAAATTAACCTCGGGATTCCTGCATATACCCTGTGATAAGATAAGTGTTTTTTTCTCTGTACCTTTTAAACAATGAATTTTCAGAAGCTAACTATCCTTGACTTTGGAACAGTTGGTTGATTTGGAGGAATGGATTTGGGGGCTTTTGCTTTTATTTTTGAATGACAAGTAATGGAGTTATAATCTGGTTGAGAGAGCAGGGACTCGCATATGGAGCCGCTGGTCAGACCTGAACCCAGGCCTTCTGCTTGGAAGACGATAACCTCCGAACATGGAGTGCCTACCAAACAGCCTGGCCATCAAAGCCCCACAAAGACCAAGTTCTTAAGAAAATCTCTTAGCCTAATGGTTTACCTTAATTGGATTACTTAAACAGAGAATGCAACTCAACTGGAACTCCTGAAAAGTGTAGATGCGATTGCATTGACAAGGGATTGTTAGACTTCAGTCAGTTTTTTTTGTACATACTACTGCATATTTCTTAATGTATAACAGTTTTTATAACACAATAAGCACTGTGAATTTGTCTCCTACCTCTGAATCATGGTTTCACACCACGTTATTGCATCAGTGCAGAACTCATTCATAATTAATAAACCGTCTAGCGAAGATCTTATAACACATCTCTTTGCATTAATTCGATTTCCAAATCAATAAACTGGTGAGAATTGCATCATGTTGCCAGTAGAATTAAAAATATACGTTTAAAATACGAAACAGTTTTTGAAGGTTATCGAAACTGAAATAATAATTTAAATTCATTGATTAATTGCGATTTAAAAAAAAAAAGCATGCTCTTGTTGCCCTAGTTAGTTTATTTACCACTGTGTACTACGGGTGAGATAAAGAGTATGCATATTTTTAAGGTAACTGTGTTCAGCACTCAATGTAGCATGCTCAGTGTCACCTTCCATGTCTCTTTGTGTGCAGGTTTTCTGTCAACGTGTTCCAGCCTCCTTTCCAGTCAGGCAGGACGTCCCCTGAAATGAGCCGGGACCTTCCCCCGATGCCAGCAGGCTCCCCTGAGAGTCCTGGGCCTGGGGCTGAAGCCATGAGTGACAGCTTTACTGTGGGATCAGCTGATCAGGAGCTGGAAAGCCCCTCCCTGCTGCCTGAGTCTCAGGATGAGTGTGCCCAGGCCTCATCCCTTCACTCTGCTGAGTCAGAATCCCTCTCCTCCTCTCAGACGTCACTCTCCACCACACGCACCACAGATTCAGGATTTTCTGAGCCTGTGTCCTCCTCCTCCTCCTACTGCTGCTCTCTGGACCCTCATGCTGAAAAAGAGACTTCTTGTGAGAAGGCTGTGCGGCCTGAAGGTAATGAATAAATCGACTAACAACACAACTGAACAAATGCAGGCTATGGAATTTTCCCTTACACATGTTATATACATCTCTTTCCTTGCCCATTTTTCTGTAGCTGCAGTAACAGGGTATCAGCATCCAAGTGAGTCAGCATCAGGTCATGCCAGTCAGTTCTACATCGCCATGCTGGACTCAAACAACAAGGAACTGAGGCTGGATGAGAAAGGTAAGACAGAAATCTGCCTATGTAATGTTTTTGTTATTATATTGGATTCCTAGCTACCCTGTTTTCTGTGGATTTTGAATACTAAGAGTACATTTTTAGCATTTAGTATTCCTGTCCTTGAGATCATTATTTACAGTACTTCTTTAGTTATCTTTTAGAGCTTTTTAGTACACTTTCTTAAGTTATTCTCATCACTGGTTGGATGATAAACTTGTTGCTCCGTGTGTGGTTGTCTGATACAAGAAATTAACACTTTGGTTGTTTTTCCTCTATCCCTCAACCCTGAAACCCTCTTCTGCAGAGGATGCACTGGAAACACTTCCTGAAGATGTAACCCTGGAGCTGGTGTGGAAAAACAATGAGCGTCTGAAGGAGTATGTTTTGGTGAGCTCTAAGGAGCTGGAATACGAGGAGGACCCTGGCTCTCTAAGTGAGACAGTCAGAGCAGGACATTTCACCCTGGAGCAGTGCCTCAACCTCTTCACAAAGCCAGAGGTTCTGGCACCAGAGGAGGCTTGGTAGGCATCTTCATTTTGTGATACCTTAATCTTAAATAATGCATTATTTTCTTGTTTGTTAAATGCCTTTGGCTCTTCTTACTTTGTATGCTTCCCCCCTTTTCACAGCAAACAGAGCAATTAAGTTGAATTTAAATACTCCCTTTCTTTGTTAAGGTACTGTCCAAAGTGCCAGCAGCACCGAGAGGCCTCCAAACAGCTGCTGCTGTGGCGTCTGCCAAATGTTTTGATCATTCAGCTCAAACGCTTCTCCTTCAGGAGCTTCATTTGGAGGGATAAGATCAATGACATGGTTGACTTTCCTGTCAGGTAAATAAAAAGCAAAAGTAAGAATTTACACCTCATATCCAACTACACCCTAAGTCTTTTTAAAAACTCTTGTTTTTACTCACTTGTCATCTAGGAATCTGGATTTGAGCAAGTTCTGTATTGGCCAGAAGGATGAAATGCAACAGCCCCCCATTTACGATTTATATGCAGTCATTAATCACTATGGAGGAATGATAGGTGGCCACTACACAGCATACGCTCGCCTGCCAAGTGACAAGAACAGCCAGCGCAGTGATGTTGGTGAGTATGCAGTAAACAAGCCTTATTAAAATTGTTAAATGCGTGTTGGTTATTCTGATAAATGCTCCTTTTTGTAACTGCAGCCCACATAGTTGAGACCGTGGGCCACTAATCCAGTGTAAATCAGCATCTCTGTAATGTAGGGTGATACTCGTGTTTTTTTTTCACGGTCCATGCGACTTTTTTGCTCTTTTTACTGATCGAAAAATACTACAGGCCTCAAAGGACTTTGTTAGCTAAGTTTTGACACGTCTAGGCTATAAAAAGTGCTTTTTTTCCATCGATTTCAGCATATGTGTAAAAATGGCTTTATTTTACTTCTTATTTATTTAAACTCCAGTGTCCAAATGTGTGTGCTCACACCGCTGCTCTCTTCATACACACAACTCTTCTGCTGTTCCTCCAACAAGTTCCTGATCTTATACCAATATTATTTAGCGTTACATTTCATGCATAACACAATTTAAGATTTGAAATGTGTCGCTCAACATTCAGTGGTTAGCCTGCAACAGCTGATCTCCGCGAGAAGGGTTGTTGTGGATGTGTAACAGTCCAAAATGACTAGAGTGCAGGATAATATTCACAGCATAAAAACTGTTAAAAGTATCAGGAGAGGTTCATATTTAACATGAGGTTAACAGTATGATGAAAACATCCCCTGCAAAACATGATGTGCACAATATTTCTTTTTATGTATGTATTTTGGAAATAACAATTGTGCATTTTCATCACTGCAGCTATGCAGCACCCTTATGTATTCCTTCAGAAATGTCTCCAAATTTGAGTGCATTACAGACTTTGCTTATCCGTGTGAATCCACCACACCAAATACTGACGTTAGGGGGTAATTCACAAACTACCAGAGGTCCTTACACCCTGTTCCACATTATTTTGCAAATTATATTTTTCTCTGATTTTCCTAAATATTAATGCAAATGACAGAATATTTTTCAAGTCATCAGCCATTAGAGCATAATTCAAATGTTTTTGAACAAACTTCATAATGACAAAAATTATTTAAAAAAAAATGAAAACCTCAAAATGCACTGTTCCACATTATTAAGCACAACAGCTTTTTAAAACATTTTATGTTGTAAAGAACTGAAAATGGTCATTTGTAGAAATTGCAGCATCAGGGGGTCATATTTACTGAAATCAAAGCTATTTCAATCAAAAACAGGACAAGTTCCATGTTAACATAGGACCCCTTCTTTGATATCACCTTCACTATTCTTGCATCCATTGAACTTGTGAGTTTTTGGAGAGTTTCTGCTAGAATTTTTTTTGCAGGATGTCAGAATATCCTCCCAGAGCTGCTGTTTTGATGTGAACTGCCTCCCACCCTCATAGATCTTTAGCTTGAGGATGCTCCAAAGGTTCTCAGTGGGGTTGAGGTCAGGGGAGGATAGGGGCCACACCATGAGTTTCTCTCCTTTTATGCCCATAGCAGCCAATGACACAGAGCTATTCTTTGCAGCATGAGATGGAGCATTGTCATGCTTGAAGAAAATTTTGCTACAGAAGGCACGATTCTCTTTTTGTACCATTTGTACCATTGTACGATTCTCTTTTGAAGAAAGTGGTCAGTCAGAAACTCTATATACTTTGCCGAGGTCATTTTCACACCTTCAGGGACCCTAAAGGGGCCTATCAGCTCTCTCCTCATGATTCCGGCCCAAACATGACTCCGCCCCCTCCTTATTGACGTCCCGGCCTCATTGGGACATGTTGGCCATCCGCCAACCATCCACTACTCCATCCACCGTGGACCATCCAGGGTTGCACGGCACTCATCAGTCAACAAGACTGTTTGAAAATGAGTCTTCATGTATTTCTGGGCCCACTGCAACCATTTCTGCTTGTGAGCATTGGTTAGGGGTGGCTGAATAGTAGGTTTATACACAACTGCAAGCCTCTGCAGGATCCTACACCTTGAGGTTGGTGGGACTCCAGAGGCACCAGCAGCTTCAAATACTTGTTTGCTGCTTTGTAATGGCATTTTAGCATCTGCTCTCTAAATCTGATGTATTTGTCCGTCAGAAACCTTCCTCATTATGCCTTTATCTGCACAAACCCGTCTGTGCTCTGATTCAGCCACAAATTTCTTCACAGTATGATGATCATGCTTAATTTTTCCTGAAATATCGAATGTTTTCATTCCTTGTCCAAGGCATTACACTATTTGACACTTTTCAGCAGCAGAGAGATCCTTTTCTTTCCTATATTGCTGAAACCTGTGGCCTGCTTAATAATGTGGAACATGTGGAAAAGTGCATTTTGAGGTTTTTATTTAAAAAAAAAAAAAAAAAAAGTTATCATTATGAAGTTTGTTCAAAAACATTTGAATTATACTCTAACTGTTGATGATTTGAAAAATATTATGACTTTCATTTGCATTGATATTTAGAAAATCAGAGAAAAATGTCGTTAGCATAATAATGTGGAACACGGTGTAGGTAATACTTATCTTGTACAAATGGGGCATTAGTTGACCTTTTTAACATTTTATGTATCCATCACATGTATTCATTTAATGGGTGCTCTGTATTAGTCTTTTTAAATAATGTTTATTTAAAGTTAAATGAAAAAAAATAATTAAGCTTTTTATTAAAAAAATTGCACTGTGCTCTTTGCTCAAAACCCAGAAAGGTTCCAACCAAAAACGATTTTGAGAAAGAGTGTGGGAAAACATAGTTTGAGCAATAATTCAAAAACAACTTCACAACATGGCAGCTGTCAACCTGATGAACAGTTTAGAAAGCGCACATATAAACTTTTAAAAACAAAATTAAGAAATTTAAAAATATCAATTCTACCTACCTACCCACCCACTTAACCTACCTACCTGCATTTTACATTGAAGTCTAAAGAATATTCTATTAAAGAGTTACATATTTAGCAAATGAAGATGAATCTGCTTGGCTTGTCTACCACTCTGGTGTTAATGCTCCCTCTCGTCTTACAGGCTGGCGTCTCTTTGATGACAGCACTGTGACAATGGTGGAGGAGAGTCAGGTGGTGACTCGTTACGCCTACGTCCTGTTCTACCGACGACGAAACTCCCCAGTGGAGAGGCCGCCTCGCTTCCTCAGGCCTGTAGGAGCTGAATCGCCCACTGCTGCTGGAGCGACTGCCAGCCAGGTGAGAGCCCATGATGGCTAGAGACCTCCTCATACTTATTTTAATTTAAATTATTTCAACTTCACATGAACACATCTTGTTTCACACTGTTTTGATCTATCTGAGGCTGATTTAATGGGCTAATAACAGAAACACTTAATTCTGATGTAATGTGTTGTAACAGAGTCCAAGGTTGAATAGATGGTAGAAATTATGTTTTTATATCAGTCACAGGAATAGTTGAAATGAGTGTTTGGCATCAGTGAAAACTGAGTCAAAAACAGATCTTATTTGCAAACATACCCTGTTAAAATGAGGACATCTCTTGCTTGTCTCCGGGGGATACAGAATCAGACTGTGACTGCTTTCTTTTTGTTACTTCCCTTTCCCTTGCGAACTGGTTGTAACACTTTATTAATCTTTTCTAGTTTTTACAAAAGGTATTGTTACTTTAACTATGTCACGGAGGAGGTTTAGTGTCAAGTGTACATTGGTAATCATGTTTTATTTCTATTAGTTCCGATACAAGCTTAGGCAGTGATGCACTTAATAGCTGCAGACCAAATGGATTATAATGAATGATCCATCACTGACATGGTGTTTGGAACAAAACACTTTCAGACTGCCAGGCAGCATTCTTGACTTTGCAAGTTTGTCATAGCTTCAGCTGATTCCACCACCTCTTCATTTGCAAGAGTTTATATTCAATAATGAGGCCAAGAGAGAGCTTTAGAGTGGATATCAACATTTGTAAATCCATATGAAGTCAGGAAGTTCAGTTGGGATATCCTGCAATTGAATTTTGTGTCTGGATGAGGTTTGCCTCTACCTCTACAGGAATAAGCAAAGATCTGTTCTAATTATTACATTTACATCACCAAACACCAAATATCCACCCAGACAAAACATTGCCTTTTTAAAAGATGTTTTAAACTCAAGGGATTTTTTTCAATCAGTATTACAGTGATTGTGTTCAAGCCAATTGTCAACCAAGACATTGTGATTTATGGTCATTTTTCCCAGCTTGTACAATGTTTGCAAGTGTTATAGACCATATGGGTACATCATTTGATCCACAGATTAAGGTTTGCCAGGGAGGGGTCCTTGTGTATTTCATTTACTAAACTGTTTTCTTTTAGATCATGCAGCTTTTCCCATATTTAAGCAGAATCTTGAAATCCATACATTTCCCAATGTCCCAGCTTATCTCAAAACAGAGAGCATGTAATCTACTTATGATAAAAAGATCTCTGTAATTTAGATTTTGATCTTAAAGCTGACAAATAGATCACACATTTGTCAATTTAGTATTTGTTAGACCATGCTTTTTCCCAGAAGCTGACACCGGTTTCCGCCAATCGCAGGCCTCTCTAATATGGCGGGAACTCGAAGAAGAAGATGAGGGGCTCGCCGAGAGCCCCCCAGGACTGTTCCGTTCTGTGCTGCGAAGGGGACAAACAGCGAGGAACAGAGATGAGAATGAGGAAAATGAAGAAAGAACTGAAGGGTCGGTGCGACAGCACCGCAGGCGGAGGATGGCAGACTATCCCGACGATGACTGTGTGCGATACTTTGTTCTAGGCACCCTGGCAGCTATGTTTGCTCTGTTTGTTAATTTGGTCTACCCTCTGTTGAACAAATCAAACTGGACCTGAGAGTGGTTTCTCTGGCCTGAATAGTCTAGAAATATGAATGTGAAGATGGTCTGAACAGTTGGAAGCTTAGTAACTTGTAATTTAGATCTGAGGACTTGAAGATATGAATTCTATACTTGTAAGATGAATAAAACCTTAAAATACTCCCTTTAAGATAAGAAGACAAGGTTAAACAACAGGAATAATGTACCCTCATAAATAAACCTTGTAGTTTAAATTGCAGAAAAGTAAAAGCATTGTATTTTCTGTTAACTTTTCACAACATTGCCTTTGTAGTAACTGTATTTTTGTGTTATTGTGCTTTTAAACATATTTATAGTTTTAGTGCTACATTAAAAAAAATTGTCTCACATTGTAGAGCTATATTTAAAATTAAAGTCAATTCTTGAGCTTTTTAAATTACTGGTAGTAGCTACTCCAGAACACTTAAATGAGATTCTGATCTCAGCGAGTTTTTCTGGGTTAAACAAATTCAAATAGACCTAAGAAAAAAAGAGGAAGGCCATGACGATGTTTAAAGTTCTCAGAGGAAGCTTGTCCTTTTTAAGCTACGTTTTAATCAGAGAAATAATAGAGTAATATTTTGAACACGTATAAGCAGATGGGTATAACAAAATGCAAAAAAAGACAAACACTAGGGCTGCAGATAAAGCCATTTATGAAGATCTTTTGTTTTTATTGCACTACATTTTTAAGATAAAAATATTCATGAGCTACTCACTTTAAATTATGTATAATGAAGCTAATAGAAGACTTTTATTTTGTGACCAATCACTAGAGTCTTTTTATAATCATAAAAACGATATAGATTATTAATGGGCCTTAACATTTCTCTCCAGGCAATGGCGTGTATGACTGGCTTTTTTCTGTTAAATGTTCTGTAGTCCACTGTAATAATTCTTTTTTTATTCATGATGTTTGTGTGTTGTTGTTTTTGAAAGTTTGTTTTAATTGCTAAAATTAGGCTACTGTAGACACAGGTTTGTCTTAGCCGAGGTTAAATTTACTGTTTACCTTTAAGAAATTAATTAATGAAGTCTGATCAATATCTGAATGTAACAATGTCACTTTTTTACACTGTATCTGAAGTAAAGAAAACAAATGGTTGATTGCGGACAGTTTTGAGTCTTTAGATTTAAATTAAACAACAGTGTCATACTAAGTGAAATCCTTCTGCACAGTAAAAACACTTAAATATTGTCTGAATGCAATGATAAAGAAAAACTGTAGAACACACTCTAAACAATAAAAGCCTTATAAATTAAAGATGATATTCTTATTGGTACGAATAATAGCTTGCAAAATTAAAGTTTTTTACTTTTTTAGTCTTTTCTGACTCCAAGCTGTCCACAGATCAGCTCTTTACTCTGCTGCTGCTGTGATTGTGAGTGTTTGTGGGTCTCAGGGAAATCCCAGTGCTCTTCTGGTATCGAGGCAGTGTACAGAGTCCTATGATTGCCTTAAATGCCTCATCATTGCATCAATTAGAGTACTGTCTGACTGTGAAAACTTGACTCAGATATATGCAAAGCTACATTCTGTATAGTTTTTAAATGCTTTGTGAAGCTTTAGTTAAACGCACTACTTTGAAGTGTCGTGTGAAATCTCAGTGCACAACATAAACAAATGGATGAATTTTAACTTAAGAGGGTTTTCAGCACATGCTTTGCAGATTTTAATGTCTGAATGCTGTCTGTTTTTTGTTTAATGGACTGGACAGAAGGATGTAAATATGTATGTGTGTGTAGTCTGATGTAAAATGTAAATTGGAAAAAAAAATTAAGGTTTAAGTTTGCTAATGTCTAAAGAATAAATCAAGTACTGTATTTAAAAGAGAATCAGAACCTAATTTAATATTTTAGCAATAATGTATGTAGATACTTCAATTCAGAAGCTGCTTTCTACTATATAAAGCAATGTACTCTTTTTGGAAATAAAATCTCCATCTCTTTACCTTTTTTGGTATGCTTTCATTAGCCATGTCTTCACCATTTTATTCATAATCCCAGGATACTAAACCAGCATGATTTATCATTACCACTGGTTTATTTTACAGGCCTCTAGCCAGTCACTATTTGGGCCAGATCTGGATCCCGAAGGACCACCCACGCTGACCCCAGAGGTTCCCTCTGACCTTTTCGCCCACTCTGGAGAGTGTGCAGCTCCATCCTACAGCAACATGGAGGAAGTGGACTAGACATGGTGAGGACTTGAGGAACATCAGAGCCGACCCAGGTCCTACATGGAAGCTGAACCTTCGCCAACGGACACATCAGTGCTCTAAGGAATCTGATGGTGTCCCTAAATGCAGCAATGCTAGAAGATCTGGAGGTGGTCTTTAAGAACTGGACTGAACCCACTTGTGAAAGACCTTCAGGTGCACACAAACGTGATCTAACTAGACCTTCACATCATTGATATAGTCACAATGATAACATAAAAACCCTAACAAGCCGTATACATAGAATATGTTCATTCAGTGCTTATAGTCACATGCAGAAGCTCACTCATCAATAATCTCTGAGTTTCTGTTAGCAGCTCATTATAGCGACTGCTACAAGACTTGATACTCAAAAATATAGTTCAGTGGAGTGCCTGTTTGGCTTTCACACACTTTGTGGTCAGAATTAAGCTAAAAGAATCACTGTTAACCTTAACCAGACATGCTAATCCCAGAGAGACTCTATGGTCGATCATTCAAGTTAATACGGGGAGTTGGAGTGAGGATTGTTGAAATGTGAGTACATTTGTTCTCTTTTTGTTTAGTTTTTGCGAGGTATCTCCTGGTTGGATTTATTTGTGGCAGGCGTTTCTGGTGTTTCAAAGAAGCTGATGTAAAAAGAAGAAATGTAAGACTGGTGCTGACCTGCTGCTTTTTTATACAGAGGGCACATGCTTTTTCTGTCTTTTTTTGCATTACAAACTTTTTTCTTTTTTGCTGTAGTGTATTATTGTTTATCTCTTTTCTTTTTGTACTTGTTTAGATATTCAATCCTGTGGATGCAATTGTCAAAAGGCTTCAGTATAAACTGAAATGTGCATGACTGCATGTTGATACAGGCTGTAACCCTGGCCCCTGTTGAATACATCCCTCTCCCCTGAACCTCAGCTACATTTAGTTCTTTCAGTTTTGCGTGAGTTGTCCAGTCTCACCCCTCCCCTCCTTTGTAATGGATTGCGTATATAAATTGGGGATCATTAAGAATACTGCTGTGGATACATATAAATGGTTAATATAAATAAAAACAGTTTGGGAAAGTGGTGATGTGCATGTTGTGTTTACAGCTGTTTCAGGTAGAACTTGATTAACTTCTAAGAAAATCCATGCTAGTATTTTGTTTTTGTTTTTGTTTTTTAATTGGGGTTATCTCATGACAAACATGGCTTTATTGAATAATTAACAGTCCGACAATTATATCATTTCCTAAAAGGTGCAAAATGAATAAAATAAAATATTTAAGAGTAATGCATACTTGTGTACACGTAAGCAGAGACGTACATATACTCACATGTATTTGTACATCTATACTTACATACCCATAGCATATACAGGCACATAGAGACATGGGAACATAGGTGTACTAACAAACACACTTTCAACAAAGGCAAGGACATGATGGTATAATTTCAATAAATGCTTTTCTGTTTTATCATTAAATTTTAACATAGGCTACTGCGGGCCATCGCTCCAAACAGCAATCGCTGAGTATTACTGCTTTTTAGATTTAAGAAACTCCATTAATCTCCCCCATATTTTTTCAGAAATTTCCAGCCTCCCTTTTTTAATATGTTAGTTTCTCTATGATAGGTTATTAGTAGCTCTGCCATATATGTGCTTTTGAATTAAGCCAGGGATGGAACCAGAAGTGTTTGATATCTGGGGCTTAGCCCAGATTTTGGAGAGTCTAGGGATATGTTCCCCTTGTTTTTGCTCATCAGGCAGACATATGCACTATTTTCAAGCAATCTTCAATACTAATTTAGATTTGAAACACCAACAAAAATATACATATTCAGGCAAAAAATGATGCAGTTCCAGCTTGAAAAGCATTTTTACAGCGAACATCATTTATTTTAAATGCAGGTGTTCTCAAAGTGTGCCTTTCATTCTAAAACCATAGAAAACTATATTAGATGAAGAAGAAGAATTTTCTCTTCTGCCTAAAATAGGGCAGAAACTGATATTTCTTTTTTGGAAATTTGTGTAACATGGATAGGGTCTAAATTTAGTGTAAAAGTTTACAATTGTTACTTTTCATTTGAAAAAAAGCACAGAAAGCCAAATAAAGGGTTCTAGATTTAGATATGTTTGCAAAAATACAGAAAATGTTAATTAAACTTTTTTTTTTTTATTGAAGTACAAGCTCTTACATGTAATTTTAAAAAGTTTGGGGTAATATGTTCAGTTTTTTTAGGTTTATTTGGAGTATGAATTGTCAGTCCCAATTCAAAGAAACAGGGAGTTCTTTTCGCCATATAAAATCAAGCCAACCTAAACAACAAGGTTATGATTAACATAAGGACTGGACCTGGAGAAAATTTTGCCCTGGCTTTTTTATGTCAGCCAGCCCTTTCCCCTGGTCTAATACAGACAAACTAAACTGTTCTTTGTTCCCTTAAAATAGCACTACCAAATTATTTACCCAAACTTTGGCAAATATGAGAAGTAAAAATGCAAAAAAAAAAAAAAAAAAAAAAGTTAATGTATTCACTTTGTTTTTGCTGACTCTCTTGTTATCATAAGTGAACACAATGGACATAACAAAGTCATCCCAGTGGGCTGCATTAAAAAAGAGTGCATCCCTTCAGGGTAATACCCCTATGCCAGATCACCAGTCTAGCCCTGATTAACACTGAAACAGAAGTTCTCAACTGGTATTGTGTCAGGACCCATCATCAACAACAAATCGCAACCCAAATTTCTTATATTTCTATCATAGCCAGTTGCTTTCGATAAAAATCGTGCGATTTTGGACTTAAGATGGAACAAAAGACAGGATAAAAAACAGATGGAGTCATATGCTCCAAAATAAAAGTTCACCATACACTTTTTGCAGCATATTTTTTCCTGGCACACAACCACAACCCACTGACAATGGTCTGCAACCCACTTTGAGCCCTGACCCACCAGGACTTTCTCTGGGGTTTAAATCATACTGCTCAGGTCAGACATCCTTCAATCTCCCTGCAGTAGTGAAGTGGGGATGTTTTAGGGCAGGGGCAGAAATAATATAAAAGGCACCTGCAGCATAAGGTGGGGTACAAGTAAAGATAAAATTGTCTACGTATCTAGTAAAATAGTTATAAACCCTGGTAAAGATTTATTTTTTATTGTGTTATTGTTCCTACTACATCTGTAACAAGTTTTTTTCACAAAGATAAAACAAGTAAGGTTGTCAGTGAAAATGGACTAATATTGAGCAGCCTGTGACACTTTTTTGTATTTTCTCCACTGTTGGACATGTGCCCTCTAGAGCCAACTACAAAAACATCGATCTTTAGACAGATTAGCTTAAGCATAAAGAAGTCAGTGAATCACTGAAATAAGTTGAAAAAATTGATGTATCAACAAAACTTTTCGAAGTTAATTCAGTTTCACATCGATGACTGAAGAACCAGACTGATGTGTGCCTTCAGGCTCTTTGTTTACATGAAATCAGGTCTATCATAAATGTCAGGAAACTTGATTTATGACCACGTTATTGTGCATGCTCAACTGTGTCTTTAGGAAATTTAATGGACCTCTATTAAGCCCAAATATCCCCAATTCAAGCGGATATGAGCCTGTTTTCATCTGTTTCCCATAGAGCAGCCAGCAGTGTTACACAATGTTTTGCCACTCAGCCTAACTGAGCAGCTGCATCGCACGCTGAAAGTGACATCAGTGCACACCCTCTACAGATAACAGAACTACATAGCTAAAAATGCTAGCATTAAAGCTAATCTCACTAAGCGACTACGAAACTACGTTGCTAGGTTTGCTAAACCTTACGTTGCTTAAACTAACTTAGGTATATTGCCTTATGTAGTAACGTTAATTACGTAGCTAGCATAGCTATGTCATCTTTAGCTAAAGCTAACCAAGCTAAAGCGACCTATCGTTTGTGTCTACTTATAAAGCTGGTCTATACATAAGTTAATTCTGGATAAGACCTCTGCTTAATCTGTAGTTTTAGCAGTTTGATAATTGCATGAATGTAACTGGCAGACTTTGTTTATGAATGAAGTTTTACTTAAAAAAAAATCTAAAACTGGAAATACAGCACTCTTTCTGAGATATATGTTGTCTCACATGAACAGTCTGTGAGAGTGGCTATCAGAGATTAAGGTTTGCAGCCAGAACCCTCTCACTTTTTCTGCCTGAACCCCTTTGGTGGATAAAAACTCTTCCAAGCCTCCCACCCATCACCACACACATCAACACAAAAGCATACAGTACACTGATATACAAAGAAAAATCAACCTCACACAAGTAGAATGTGGCAAAAGAAAGGAGAATGTGTCTCTTTCTTTAATAGCAACCATTGGGTGATATGTCATGTTTTTGTCTTTGTGTTAGTAGTTGGGTTGACTGGTGTAGATGTTAGCCCTGTTTTTATCTGGAAGTCCTCGCACAACACTTGCCATGCTTATAAATACTTAATGCACTGTTTTATAACATGAAAACTAAATATATAATGTTTGCCCCCAGTGACATTAATTCAAAAATCTAGAACTTTGCTTTACACGTGCCTTTTACCTGCCGCCATCAAGTGTTCAACACAAAAACCTGCAAGTAAAAGCCTGTGTTACTGGTATTTAATTCTGTATTTTGCTATTTTCTTTCTGTTTCTGTGACTCCATTTATCAGTTTACTTCTATTGATTTTACTTGTTTTATTTGCCTTGTTTTGTCTCAGGATTTCTCATTAAACTGCTCGTTTGCTGAATGGGCCTTTGTTTACTTTTGTGAAGCACTTTGCAGCACGGCTTTAGAAAAGTGTGATATAAATAAAGACTAATATGATTATTTGGCTTCCAGTGGTTTGACGAGAAGGCCCATGGACGCAGAAGCATAAATCAGGCTTAAGTGGGTTAGGGTAACGCTAACCCTAACCCTAGTCACCATGACTTCTCATGATATTGGAGAAAAGAAACCATTTATTGGTGTTTGTCTGTAGTGTAATGTCAGTGCCTGGAGATGGCGCCAGAGTAACATCAAACCCTGTCTATAGCACAGGTGGTTAAAGGCCAGCAGAACTGCACATTTGTTGACAAAACATTAGTTGATGTAATTATCCAGTTGGGTGCACATGCACAGTTTTTATGGTAACTACCAACAGTATCAAGAGGGTGGCTGCCTTTGTTTATAACTTCCTGATAAAGTTCTATATTATGTTGCATTATGTTATCAGAGGTATTGCACTTTAACAAACACATGAAGGAACACTGACAGCTGCTAAAAATGTTGTGAGACTTTAACTTGTGTTTCACTCTGCAATTAAAGAAGAGAGAAGAGATTGAGTATGAAGGAGAGGGGGCAGTCAGACAGTCTCACCCACACAGCTCCACAGAAAAGCCAGTTCTGGCCTGAACAGCTGAGAACAGAGCAGGTCTCCTTCCTCCTCCTCTTGCTGCCGCTGCTGTGTGCTCCTGTGGACGCCTCACATGGAGCCACATGTGACAGGCAGCACTGACAGCAGGATTCAGCCTGCTCAAACTCAGAGGAGCTCCCTCTGCAGGGCTCACAGGGGCCAGAGGAACAGGAACACACACTTGGTGTGTCTGTACAAATAATAAAACAACAAAGACATAAAGACAGATATGTCTTTACCATGTTCTTACAGGGAAAATGCCTTTTGTGTCCACATTGCATGACACAGGGCGATTTGTAAGAAAGGTCACTGCAGCTCTCCAGCTAATGTTGACAAGAGACTCATTGTTAAAGGGGGAATGTCAAACCCGATCGTGGGTCAGTGACGAATAAGGCTTCAAAAAGTGGAAAATTAAAATAAGTCAGAAAATGTTAATCAAAGTTCATTTTACCTTCATTAGAGTGTTAGGTATATATTTCAAAAACCTTTGTTGTCTTAAAATGACATTTATGCATATTTTTTGTCAATAATTTGATTTTTCCAATGAAAAATGTCATTCGGGATAACGTTAATGGATATTCCAATAATTCGGTTATTTATTTTTATAAATATGCAATACTATATACATATCTGTGGTTTGCAGTCAACAAGCAAGTTCTGCTTAGGAAATCAAAATCATATCACAATTAATATAAAAATTGAAGGCTTTTCTGCT
Organism: Cheilinus undulatus; assembly: GCF_018320785.1. Taxonomy (NCBI): domain Eukaryota; kingdom Metazoa; phylum Chordata; class Actinopteri; order Labriformes; family Labridae; genus Cheilinus; species Cheilinus undulatus. Next base: position 12,095,501 of record NC_054875.1, on the reverse strand, counting down.
GACACAGGCTCATTTGCCAAGGTTTATCACCCGAAACATAACGCTAAAAAGTGAAAAAGTTTGAAAATGTCTAAAAATGCCATCCAGTAAAGGGGTTCAGATTTTTGTTGTATTCCTGACTAAAGAGAATTGAAATATGCAAATTTAAAGAAAAAATCAGCGTTATCCCACCTGACTGCTATCATTATCCTGAATGACATACTGTGAGTTTCTGCATGGTTTGATCACTAAGTTTAGTGTCAGCAAAAAAATTGTCTCTAAATACTCATTCTATATTTTTTACAAAGTGAGAGGCAAGGTAACTTATCAAATTAAATGTGAATAATGGTAAAGGAGTTGAGCTTTTATAGTGCTTTTCTAGTCATCTAACTACTCAAAGCACCTTTACACCGCAGTACACACCTCCCCATTCATACCCATTCACTCCACATTCACACACTGATGGCAGAGGTTGCTATGGAGATTAGCTAATCCCATTCAGTTGCATTCATACACATTTACAAGCCACTGATGCAGCAGTGGGAGAAAACTGGAGTTAAGTGTCTTACCTAAGGACACATGGACATGTCACTGCAGGAGCTGGGGATCGAATCTACAACATTCTGATTCAGAGACGACAGACTTTACCTACTGAACTACAGTCAAAAATCAGTAGTGGGCAAATATTCATTATACATTTAACTGCATAAATGTTTTGCCCTAAACACAGAGTAGACAACCACCATTGTAACAAGACTAGGTTAAAACCTAGTATATGGCTGACTGCAGCTATCTGGGATTCCTGTTGAATTACCTGACTGAACTGTGTGTTCTGGCAGATTGATTAGTGTTTGGAGTGTGTAATTGTGCTGTACCTTATGTTTTAAGAATTGAAGAATCCCAAAAGTATAAAACATAAAGCCCTGTTGGCAGTGAACAGCTAACCTGACAGGCCAGAAGGACGGTTTAATCTATCCATTGTATGAAAATATTTCCCATTCATCTGGAAAAGCTCCCATTTGGAAAGGCCAGGACTTTTCCAAAAATCTTGACATTCTCTGGACTTGTTTAGATAAAGACATGGTTTCCATTTTGACAGAAGTGCTGCTGTGGCTCATGTGAGCTGATCAGTCTACAAGCAGCCATTGTACACAAGCATTCACACCACAACTAACTTTCCCCGTAACTATCACACACTCATGCAGAAGCAGGTTGGCAACATCTTTCACATGATGAAAAGCTTTTAGTGTTGTTTTATTATTTATTTCATACAGAAAAGGATCCTGTTCTAGTAATACTGACGATATGCTAAAGCTAGATTCAAACTAATCACTGCAGTGGAGGCAGCCATAAGAAACAGCTGAGCACAACTAAACACCACCCACAGTCCAGCTCTGGATATACGGCTCTGAAAGTAGAGTCAGTCAGTCAGACACATACAGACCTGGATGGAGGCCTAACCACAGCGGTTAGCCAAAAATATATATCAACATATGGCAACTCTAGTGAAATTTATCATGTTTAAATTGGTATCAAATTACATTTTTAAACACCGAAAAATAAAAAATTTCAATTTAATTTAATTGTAAACATATTAGCCTAACATTATCCACATATCTCCACAGCTCAGTGTAAATCTAACTGCTCCATCACTCTGATACCTTACTCTCTTTCTTGCCAGAAACTCCTCCCTATTAATGGATCTTGGTTCTTCTTGGCCCTAAACCTTATAGCTCTCTCCTTGTTGGACATTGCCATCTAAGACACAATTTCCCTTAAAATGTCAAAATTTCCCTTTTAAAAGATTGTTAAAGCATTACAACTGCTGCTAATTACTAAAAATACGAAAATAATAATGACGATGTTACAATCTCCTTTGGTGGACAGACAAAGACAAAATATGCCTTAAAACATAAAAATATGTATTAATATTGTATCAATATGTTAAATGTTTTATCAATAATAAATAACAATGTATTCTTTTTGCAAAGAAGCTTTAAAAAAGTTATTAAAACACTAAAATTCTGCATGTATCATTCAAGCTAACGAATGACATTGTGGGATAACAGTAAGAAACTATTATCCCGAATGACAAAACTGTTATCCTGAATGACGGAAAAACAACTTCTGCTTGTTTAACAGGCAGTTACTATAAAAACTACAACCTTGATCTTCAACATTGTAGTGTCATCTTTCACATGAAATATGCTAATTTGAAATAAAACAATATTTTTTATGTGTTTTTAGTGTTGTCCCATATGACACAAAATTTTGTGACACATTGTACAGTCACTGAAAAGGTCAAATTATCAATATTTTAAGAGAGCTTAACTGACCTTTTTTCACAGTCATGAGGGTCTAAGAAACTCCTTTTTGATGTAACTTCCAGTCACATAACTACAAGAATTCTGTATAATGAAAATTCATCCTGAATGTCTGTTATCACTCATAATATATTCTACTAGGAATTAAAAAAAAGAGGGTGGGAATTAAATCATATAATGTTCTTTTAGTTTAAAAGTTTGTATTTTAATATAAAAAATATGCTTCGGACACCAAAATGGACACGTCACGTCATTGACCCTCACACAGCTGCTTGAGTGTTACAGCCTGAGCTGCTCACATGCAGTGACAGATAAGATCACTGCTGCTGAAAACTGCAGTTGTGTAACCTACTTTGCACTCTGGGCAGCAGGTTGACTTCCTTTTACAACAATACTGTAAAAGTAATAACATTTGGTTTATGCTTTGTAGAGAAATAATAGACAAGTTTACCCTTAGAAAACAGACTATCCACTGCAAACCACTAAATTAGCATGGACTGACCACTGCCTTATAATTTAACATTTGCATAACATTTTACCTCATCTGCATTCATTCAATCATTCATTTATTTAATTTACATCTTTACATTTACTCATTTATTCATCCAATTATTTACCAAATTACTTGTTACTTATTTACGGACTTATTCATTCATTCATTCATTCATTCATTCATTGTTTTATTGAAGAAGCAAAACGTTTCCTTTTTCCCCAAGGATGAAAAAGTGCACTGCATCACATCCCGTTTAATATCATTCATTACTATCATATAACAAACACAAATCAATGCAAACCATCTGTATCATGTTGTGTGCCAATGTTTTGACTTGTACTGAACCCGACTATCAAAGTGTATTATTTTGTGCCATAATGAACTGCATCATATCCTATTGATTCATATTGTGTCATACTGCATTGTATATCAACCATAATGTATGGTATTATATGGTATGAAATAACATGGTATCATATCAATTCCTGTAGTATTGTAAGGAATCAAAACTTATCACATTATGTTGTTTGTGTTTTTATTAGTAATGTAAGGCACCATGGGACATGATATTTTTATATGACATCATATAAAGTGTATTCTGAAAGCATATTTTTGTTGTGATATATTGTTTCTGTATATATGTATTGGATTGTATCCTATCATATCAGATCATTTTGTATTGTATTGAATCATATGGTATCATTGGTTACGTTATTGTATCATAAAGTATCTTATCAAATTGTATGAAGTCATATAAAGTTGTGTTGTATTGAATTGCATTGCATCCTGTCATATCATATTGTTATGTAACGTTGCTTAACATAGTGCAATGTAACATAATGTAACATTACGTTGACTTCAGTACATTCCTTTATGTTAGTTATTTTACTTTACTTAATGTTATATTACATTACATTACTTTATGTTACTTTGTGTTTCATTCCATTATGCTCTGTTACATTACTTTATCTTATCCTATCATATCCTATTGTAACAGCATAACAACAATTACCTTGAAAATCGGAACTGGGAATGACTTTTGGGACTGATAATTGAGGTGTAAATTTCCAAGAAGATGGGACTCTTTATGTTAGAGGCTGCCTATTAGAATAGGTGGCGCTATAGCAAAATGATGAAATTAACATTTTAATTTGAAGAGTTGCAGACCTTGAGCATACATGTGACATTTGAAGACAATCAGATCTTTAATTTGAGAGTCATGCCAACTTCCTGTCAACGGTGTGATATCAAAATGCTCATCATTGCCAGTAAGCCGTCCTTAAATGAAACATGTCAGCGTTGTAAACAAATGTTAAGGCCATTTTTTCAAAATTTGCGCTTGAGAGGTTCAGCACAAAGAAGAGAAACAAACAAATGTCCCATTGTGTCACTTCCTATTACCAGTAGGGGGCGCTTTGAGTTGATGTTTGCATGCATGCGTGTTCAGTGTGTCACTGTTGTCCTGCCACAAAGTGTAGAAGAACACAGAATAATATACACAGCAAAAGCTGGAGTAATGATATTTCAGGGTTAAACTTTCCAGAGTAGTGTGTAATTTCAACTCCATTTTGAAACAAATGTTCCTCAGGGTTAGTTATTTGACAGTGTTGATCCATTAGTGCTAGTTCAACCCTGTAGAGAGCTGATTACTCTAAGCTCCGCCCACTCAATTTGTAATCTAATCAATGTGTTTGGGGAGTTTCCCCATTATGCCCTTGGGCAGCGTGTTTAGATGTATCTATATGAGGCCTGTTGTACAGAGATCACTGCTGGGATTCCCATCAGTTCAGATCAGTCTTTTTCTCCTGGGAGCATCACGATCACAGACAGACTTTATGTGTTGGTTATGTGATGACTGTGAGCATTGACCATTTTCACAGCTGACTCCTGACATCCATAAAAACCAGACAAATAAAAATGATAAAGATCGCCTGCATCATCACATACCCTTTAAGGCGGTGTTACTCAGCCTTGCAAAGAGCAACATTGTTGAACACCACTTTATGTGGTGAAAAGGGGCAAAAATAAGTTACAGGTGGCAAAATATGGTCCAAAAGTGGCAAAAAAATGAGTGAAAAGTGACTACAATAGGCAAAAATGTGTTATTATTATCATTATTATTATTATTATTATTATTATTAGTGTCATACTGGACCTTGAGGTCCTGTGAATTTTAGCCTCAGTTTCCTGCTCTTAGCCAACAGGAGTTGAACCAACTTTAGTCAACAGATGTACCTAATAAAGTGGCCGGTGAGTATCCAGTAATCTCACTATGTACTTCCAGGTGGCTCTAGAGTCTGCTCTGCTGGTAGACGGGGGTCATACGGTTGTTTTTCAGGGGCTCAGGGTGGTGTCTGACCTGAGGGGCTGTGGCATCGCCAGTGCCCTGCAGAGGCACATCACTGAGTACATCCACCATCATTACCCACAAGTCTCTGCTGTCAGGCTGAGCCGAGGAGACCGACCTTTGCCACAGTCACTGGCGAAGTACCGGCTCATAGCTAAAGCTGTGTGTGCCACACTTAGGCTTGATTATTGCCAAACCTCCTGAATCCAGAAACCCCTCAAAGTGTTGCTCAACATGTGGCTCATTTGTGATGTTTTGTGGCTTATTTTGTTTTAATTTGAAATATTATTCCCCCACAAAACCTTAAAGAGGACAATTTTACCTCAGAAATCATCCATTGCAAGTCACATTTATCCGTTTGTTTTCCTTTCTTAAACAGTAGGCCTTAATTGTCAACCTTTGTTTTTGTCTGCATGTTACCCTGCCCTTATTTACTACTTTATTTCCTTTTTTACTGTGTTTAGCCCATTTTGCCTTTTTTATCCAGCTGTTTGCAATTTTTTTGCACCTTTTTTGCCACTTTTGGACAATTTTTGCCCCCTGTAACTCATTTTTAATATAATAATAATAATAATAATAATAATAATGATAATAATAATAATGATAATAATAATAATGCATTTTATTCATAGGCACCTTTCAAAACACTCAAGGTCACCTTACATGAAAAGGTTAAAACAAGAAAAACAAATAAGTCTACGAAATATACGCAAGTTAGTAATAAGTTAAAACAATGAATGAAACAGTGTAAGTTTTTTTGCCACTTTTTCACCCATTTTTGCCACTTTTCTCTCAGTGTTTGACATTTTAAGCCAATTTTTGCAACTTCTTTTAATAGATAGATTTTGATTAGATAGAGCTGTGGATATTACTTACGTGCATGAAAATTGGTACACATATGTATCATGATGAGATGAAAAAAAATTACATCATGACAAATCCTCTAAAATGTACAGGAAATGTACAGATGCTGAAAGGTCCAAATTTTGCATTTTTGCACATCTGACAGACACTTTGCGCATTTGAACGAACTCAGCCAAGGACTTTCATCTGATTGACTCCAGAATTTATTTACTCAGACCAGACAACCTTGAGACCAAAAGTTGTGCTCTTGGTGAGTTTTCACCATTGGGCAGCAATGTTATTGGAGCACAAACTTAAACTTTTAAAGGCTTTTATTTTGAAAGTCCACATCAGACTGCCTCTTTACTGTGTAAGATATATTGCGGGGTGTCCAACTATCCCTCTAAGGTGGAATGAGTCTGTGGTAATAGGGGGTTTCTGAATTATTTCATTTCAAAGTAGGGCTGGGTAATTAATCCAAAATTAGATTAAATCGCAATATGGCCTTCTGCAATTTTCAAATCACAGAAGATGCAATATTTATTTACCTGAAATTAATGTCACAATAGCAGCTTATTTTTTTTTTTTGCAGCAGAGATGTTATACATAACATATCATGCAATCATTCACAGGCATTTTTTAGAATAGTCTAACCCTAGTTCCCAGCCCAAGTCCTTCCAGACTGAGCTACTGCCACCCCAAAACGCAATGTTTCCCATTATAGGAGTCAAACCCACACCGCCTGGGTGAAAACCAGGAATCCAAACCGCTAGACCATATGGGCAATGGTAACATGCAGACAAAAATAAAGGTTGACAATTAAGGCCTACTGTTTAAGAAAGGAAAACAAACTGATAAATGTGACTTGCAATGGATGATTTCTGAGGTAAAATTGTCCTCTTTAAGGTTTTGTGGGGGAATAATATTTCAAATTAAAACAAAATAAGCCACAAAACATCACAAATGAGCCACATGTTGAGCAACACTTTGAGGGGTTTCTGGATTCAGGAGGTTTGGCAATAATCAAGCCTAAGTGTGGCACACACAGCTTTAGCTATGAGCCGGTACTTCGCCAGTGACCGTGGCAAAGGTCGGTCTCCTCGGCTCAGCCTGACAGCAGAGACTTGTGGGTAATGATGGTGGATGTACTCAGTGATGTGCCTCTGCAGGGCACTGGCGATGCCACAGCCCCTCAGGTCAGACACCACCCTGAGCCCCTGAAAAACAACCGCATGACCCCCATCTACCAGCAGAGCAGACTCTAGAGCCACCTGGAAGTACATAGTGAGATTACTGGATACTCACCAGCCACTTTATTAGGTACATCTGTTGACTAAAGTTGGTTCAACTCCTGTTGGCTAAGAGTGGGAAACTGAGGCTAAAATTCACAGGACCTCAAGGTCCAGTATGACACTAATAATAATAATCTCAACCGGTGGGTCTCAGCCCAAAAGTGGGTTGCAGGTCATTTTCAGTGGGTAGCGGACATGTACTCGGAAATAACTATTTCACAAAAGCTCAATTATGTACATTTATTTTAGAGGGAATCTCTCCATTTCTTTATTTGCTACATATTTTGTTAACCCAATTCTTCATAAAAAAGAAAACACTTGGTTATGATTAAAAAATGTAAGAAATTTAGGTCATAATTTGTCAATAAGGCGGAGGTAGTGAGTCCTGACTCCAGCCTAGTTCAGAACCACTGCTCTTGAGGGCCCTTTTACTACATTTTGTTGATCAGAAGGGCACTTTGAAGGGCACTCTGTTATTTATTTATTTATTTTTCCATTGCAAGGGCACCCTGAAGGGAACTTTATCATGTTTTGTTCACAGGGAGGGTACCCTAGAGCAGAGTCAGAGTGACCATCAGGTTCTTGGGCACCTCTTGGGTATTGAGGCCCTCCTTCTGTTATTTCTCTGTTAAGCTGAAAGACTTTATGACACATCAACGAATATGCATCATTTTAGAAGCAATTAATGAAGGAACTGTGAAGCAATCCAAAATGATAAGCAGCTTGGAGTGTCCATTTACATGTTTTTCTTTATTGAAAATAAAGATTTAGTTTAAAAAAAAGTCAGCAGTGACAGAACTTTCTCCAAAAGCTCAGCCAGTTTAAGGTGTGAAGCAAATTAATTCTAAAAAGCAAATTAATAGGTCCATGAATGAATCTGTTCTCACCTTCACTATCATCACCTTGTTTGGTGGCCTGTTACTCTAGTCTAGGGGATTAAAATGAGTCCAGAACATTTAACCACAATTTCTGTTTTTTCCTATTCTGTGTGGAAAAAGACTAAAATTTACTTTTGAAAATAAACTACAACTGCATTGAACTAGCTTGTAAGTTAAGGATTTTCCTTACACAAGTACCCGAATGTATGAAATTTGCCTGATATCACTTAAAAGGGTGCTGTTTATGTGCTGTAGTACCGGAAGATGGCGCACTTTCCCCTGACTTGGGTCCACGATTATTGATGCGTAGAAGAAGAAACTGGCATGGGGAATGAGGAAGTAAGAACCGGTATGACAGACAGCCAAGCCGGTTAGAGATAAAGCACGTTCAGTTATATTTTCACACATGTCTACCTGTTAATAATTTAAACTAATTCATGGCGGAGTTTAGTGAAAATAACGGCCCTGAAACTGAAGAAACCGACGAGACAAACGGCGGAAACGTCCCGGAGCTTCTGAGTGAAACAGGTGACCCCTCGGTGACAGACCCCCCGGGACTGTGGACAAATCACAAGCGGAGGAAAAAGTTAGTCCTGCATGTCGACCTCAACAACACCATCCTGGTGTCTGACGCCGTTACGGGTCAGGGGACCGTAGCTGCTCTGGACTATTTCCTCTCCACTGTTACCTGGGGGAAGATGAGCAAACAAGGTAAACTAGAACTCTTTCATTTGACATTATTTCTCTGTGTCACTAAGGTACAATGATCATGGGTGTGCTCCGTCAGGTCAATACACTCTGTTCTTCTTCTTGTGGTTTTAAATTGTCTGACTGAAATCTACTTTCAACGCTGTCTTCACCTGAACTAAAGATATCGTAACTTTGTTTTAGGGATGCACGATATTGGATTTTTGTCGATATTCCATATGCTGATATTCATAAATTAATTCTAGGGAAATACTGATCTATAAATACAGACCCAAATCTTCAGTGCTCTAATGAAACAATTTGAATTTTAAGGATGAATAGATTATCAAATTTCAGTCCTTTAGAAGTTAAAAGAATGATGATGAATATAGAAACAGACTTCAACTCGCATATGTCTGTTTATCCGGCTTAAAACTTCACTGACTTATTTGTCCCTACAACCAATATTTACAGCTGATATAGGCGGATTTTTATAGCTAAAATATCAGTAGAAGTTTTCATATCTGCCGAAATCTTACTGATAATATCTTACTTCCCTGCTTATATTTTCATACATAAAAAGCCTGGAGCCTCACAGAGTGCTTCACAAAGGAATGAAACACAGGAAATTACAAAAACTGACTAATAATAAAAAAATGTAAATTTAATACAAAACAAAACTTGAAAAAACAAAAAAATGAATATATGTGAAAGTTGAATATGATATATTAATTGATTAATGAATTAAGAAAGATGTACTTAAACACAATAGAGTAGCAAGGGTCATAATAAAATGATGAGAGAAAGTAGAGGAACCTCAGAGTATAACTCTCTGTGAAATACAGTAGTGAGTATACTCACTGAAGACTAAAAAATAAGTCTGTTTACTACTTGCTTATACCCTTCACGGCTCTACTGCCTGTGACCTTGTAAAATGAGGATTAAATTTAGATCAGAATTTCAAACCACTTCCAGGTTTTTTATGTTTGTTGTAATATGTCTGTCAATCCAGTGAGCTATGTTTGAACTTAAAAGAATGCAGAAAGATTTCCATTTTTTCCTTACTTCATTTCAGACAGTTTTGCTCAACCACATACTTCTATCAGAGACAGGAAGTGAGAGACTGGCCTGCAGTTGGATTATTTGGTGAGACAGAAATGTGGAATTGTTTATTATTTGCATAAAACGGTGTTTAACATGATGATGTGAGATGATGTTTCCAAGTTTAATAATTTTTAGAGACAAAAATATCCGCCCAAGAATGCTTTCCTGAGGAATGCCATAATTGAAGTCATGAGACTCTGACACACAAGCACCAATGCTGCCATACAACTGTCTGTTTCAGTGGTAGGAGCTGAACTGGGCTTAAACAGGTTCAGGAAGACTCTGATGGTACCCAAAGACTGGCATGGGTGTAGCAGTGTCATTATTGAATCAAAAGCAACTCAATTAATTGGTCAACAGACTGAAATGTGTATCAAATAAGGTGAAATAAGATACTGGAGCCCCTGCTCCTCCCTCAAAATGTCCAAATGGTATAGTCCAGAGCTGCAAAACAATGCAAGTGATTTTGATTTAAACATGGTAAAAATATTGCTCATAAATACAGAAATTATGGTTCAAAAATACATTTAAATGCACTGACATTTGTAAGAATTTGTTCTTTCTGGGGGCCCAGAGTCCCTAGCTAGAAGACTGGACTCATGATCTGTAGCCTAAAATGAAAACTCTCAATCACAAAATCATGAAAAATAAACAAAGAGCACAGAGAAACGTTTGTTTGTCATGCCACATGGTTTCATCCAGATTAAATGTGGTAAAAGGCAATCCAAAAATGTTCAGGCAGCTCATAAAAGCATCAGTAGAAGCTGCAGAGCATATTTGCTAAGGAAGAGAAATCTATGTTAAATTTAAGTGAGACTGTTAAAAACCCCTTGGGAGGAAGGTCTCACTTTGATGCACAAGCTTATTCTCCACTCCTCCTTTGCCAATCTGTCAACAATCTATGTTAATCTGTGTTTACAATTCAAACCATCCATAAGATATTTTTCCCTTCATCTCTGTTCAGGAAAATGGGAATGGCTGAGTGACTCTCCCTCTCTGCTCCCACCGTCTGATGATGCTGTTAGTTACTACTCTCAGTTTGGACGGACGCCAAGTTTCACCTCTGCTGCAGGGCGGCGTTTCCGTGGAGTCTTGGATCAGCATCTGGAACTGCTCCGCTGGCCCGAGGGTGTCAAGGTAAACATCTTATAAATTAAAGAAGTAAGAAGAAGGCTGTGTGGAAAATGTCTGCTCTAACTCTGCTGAGAGTGAACTTTAGAGAAATCACTTCTCTCTGATCGGTTCTACTTTTTAGATCCTTAGGCTGGTTAAAGGCTGAACTCAGTAACGACCTCCCCCAGCAACCAATAACTTTGTTTTTAACATCACCACTTCAGATGTACATTTCCAGTTCTGCATAAACCATGTTTAATCAAATTCTTGTCTTTCATATAGTGCTTTGAAACATTTGAGACCTCATTTATCAAGAGTTTATTGAAAATTTCCTAGATTTTGTTAATGCAGAAAGTACATTTTAACATGCAAAATGCAAGATCAAAATAAACCATACTTATCATAAATGCCACCCCAGTCATAAGCTTTTCATATGTTGATCAAAGAGAGAAAAGAAAAAGAGCTACAAAAATGAAATAGAAGATGGATAAAGTTGATAAAAATGCCATACAATACTAGATATTCTCACATTGTAAGTCAACCAAACCAGTGTTTGTTCACTTCGTGGAGAGTTAAGTAAACATGATGAATGGGATATAGGGACAGATGCAGTACAATCTGATGGGCTGGAGGAAAAAACACACAGAAGTCAACAAAGAAGAAGTCTGATATTGAACACAAAGCACAAAAATAAAGCTTCATAGCACACAAAAAGGAAGTATCTGCAACTGGACGATCACACTACTTCACAGTTTCACCTGCGGACATTGTATTTAGCATCATCAGTGACACAGCTCTGTGTGATTACAAACATTATATTCAAGTACTGACACTCTCCAAACAGCGTGCTCTGTTAAAATTCCTGTGAAGCATGTTTTTCCAAATTGCCCAATAAGGTAAGATGAGCCATGTAGCCTAAATACATTTTAAATGCGTATCACAGCTGTATTACAAAGGTTCTGACACTAATGAGGCAGTGAGTCAGACAAAATCACTGACTCAGTTGGTTGAGTCGGTCATCTTGAATCTTCAGCTCCTACATTCGCATATCGATGTGTCCTTGGACAAGACACTCAATCCCTACATTTTTCCCTCTGCTGTTTCAGTCATGTGTAAATGTGTAAGGATTGGGGCTGGGCAATCAATCGCAAATTAGATAAAGTCGCAATATGGCCTGCTGCAATTTGTAAATCACAGAAGTTGCAATACTTCTCAAACTTGAAATGTGGCAAAATACCAGTTTAATATTTTTTGCTACATTTTTTATGCATATTATGTAAATGTTTGTTTTTTTTTTAACAATAATTTCTGCTTCACTTATGTACAGTTGCAAGAAAAAGTATGTGAACCCTTTGGGATTTCTTGGATTTCTGCATGAATTGATCATAAAATGTGTTCTGATCTTCATCTAAGTCACTTCAGTAGACAAACACAGTCTGCTTAAACTAATACCGCACAAAAAATGATGTGTTTTCATGTTTTTATTGAACAAAACATGTAAACATTCACAGTGCAGGGTGGAAAAAGTATGTGAACCCCTAGGCTAATGACTTCTCCAAGAGCTAATTGGAGCCAGGAGTCAGCCAACCTGGAGTCCAATCAATGTGATGAGATTGGATGTGTTGGTTAAAGCTGCCCTGCCCTATAAAAAACACACATCAGTTTTGAATTTGCTGTTCTCAAGAAGCATTGCCTGATGTGAACCATGCCTGGTACAAATAGATCTCAGAAGAGCTACGATCAAGAATTGTTGACTTGCATGAAGCTGGAAAGGGTTACAAAAGTATCTCTAAAAGCCTTGATGTTCATGTGTCCACAGTAAGACAGACTGTCTACAATGGAGAAAGTTCAGCACTGTTGCAAGAGCACAGCTCAGAATGCTCAGTGAGGTGAAGAAGACTCATAGAGTGTCAGCTAAAGAGTTACAGAAGTCTCTGGCACATGCTTACATTTGTGTTGACAAACCTACAATAAGTAAAACATTAAACAAGAATGGAGTTCATGGGAGGACACCACGGAGGAAGCCACTGCTGTCCAAAAAAACATTGCTGCACATTTGAAGTTTACAAAAGAGCACCTGGATGTTCCACAGCACCACTGGCAAAATATTCTGTGGACAGATGAAACCAAAATTGAGTTGTTTGGAAGGAACACACAACGCTATGTGTGGAGATAAAAAGGCACAGCACACCAACATCAAAACCTCATCCCAACTGTGAAATATGGTGGAGGGGCCATCATGGTTTGGGGCTGCTTTGCTGCCTCAGGGCCTGGACGGATTGCTGTCATTGACGGAAAAATGAATTCCCAATTTTATCAAGACATTTTACAGGAAAACTTAAGAACATCTGTTCACCAACTGAAGCTCAACAGAGGATGGGTGATGCAACAGGACAACGACCCAAAGCATAGAAGTAAATCAACAACAGAATGGCTTCAACAGAAGAAAATACACCTTCTGGAGTGGCCCAGTCAGAGTCCTGACCTCAGCTTGATTGAGTTGCTGTGGCATGACCTCAGGAGAGCGATTCACACCAGACATCCCAAGAATATTGTTGCACTGAAACAGTTTTGTAAAGAGGAATGGTCCAAAATTCCTCCTGACCATTGTGCAGGTCTGATCTGCAACTACAGGAATGTTTGGTTGAGGTTATTGCTGCCAACGGAGGGTCAACCAGTTATTAGCCGAGGAGTTCACATACTTTTTCCACCCTGCACTGTGAATGTTTACATGTTTTGTTCAATAAAAATATGAAAACATATCATTTTTCGTGCGGTATTAGTTAAAGCAGACTGTGTTTGTCTATTGAAGGGACTTAGATGAAGATCAGAACACATTTAATGACCAATTCATGCAGAAATCCAAGAAATTCCAAAGGGTTCACATACTTTTTCTTGCAACTATATATGTTGTATATGCATGTGTCTTATGTAAAAAGAGATGGCATAAAAATGATCACTCCTTCAATATAGCAATTGATATCAAATTTGCAATATGAACAAAAAAATTGCAATTAAATGTATGTTTTAAATTGTTTTGCCCTTGTATATTTTATATCTATTTGTTTTCAAAGTCCAAACTGAACTGGGAAAGAAGGCTTTTAGGTTCTCTGCTCCTTTTGCGTAGAATAATCTGCAGACTGAATTTAAACTGCAGAACTTGGTGACTCTGAATGTTTTTAAATCTTTAGTGAAAACTCTTGAATTCAAACTATCTGAATGCCACTGTTTCAACTGATGGTTATTTTATTGTTGTTGTTTATATCTATTGTGTACTGTTGTGAGTTTGAGTGCATGTGTTGTTGAAACTATACATTGCTGCCATTCTTGGTCAGGTCTCCCTTGAAAAAGAGATCTTTGATCTCAATGGGACTTACCTGGCTAAATAAAGGTTAAATAAAAATGATATTGTGTAGGTTATAGTATAGAGTGATTTATTGCTTGTACGTATTGAGAATATATAAGATGGAGAACTTTAAAATAATAGCATATTAAATTGCAATTGGAATATTGGGTAAAAGAATTGCAATTCGATTATTTTTATGAATCATTCAGCCCTAGTATGGATGCACAGTAATGGGATTAGATTATACTGATGCCCACTGACCGTGTTAGTCTTCACCATCAGTGCGTGAGTGTGGAGTGAATGGGTAGGTGTGGCCCTGTGAAGAGCATTTGAGTCAGACTAGAAAAGGGCTGAACAAGCTCAAGTCCATTTACGTACAGTATGTGTGCACACCTCATTGGCAAATGAAGGGAGAGGCATCTCGTCAGATATACTTAAACTCATGTGTAGTCGACAAATATGTCTGTGCATGTGCAGCTGACTTTCAGACTCTGCTTTTTCCGCCATCATCAGCTTTTCTTTTGGAAGAAAAATGATAGCAAGAGATAGAGAAGAAGAAAAAGACTGAAGGAGGCTTTGCTTGCCATAAATGTGAGATTTATTCAGGAATGATAATGTAAGTTGTTTAGTTATCAAAACAAAAGCTGAGAAAAAGCCAAGCATTTAGATAACCGGAAAAATTTAAAGATTAATAAAAAGTAACTTGATGTTAGCTGTTTTTTAAGACCTGTCATAACCACTGTGTTTCGGTTTTAAATATCCAAAATGATCACAATCCTTGCAGTCCATGATTTTAAACTCTAAAATCAATTAACTTTTACAAATTATGAAAATGACACTGAAAAGAAAAGCTTTAATCAGTGAGTCTTCTCTATTCGCCAATCTAAAGCTGAGACCTGAATGCACATGCTCTTACAGGTTTGTCAACTAGGCATGCCTTTATAAATGCCTGATGTTTGCAGCCAGGTCACGGGTTATTGACTATCAATTACATATAAGATAAGATATTCCTTTATCAGTCCCACAAGGGGAGATTCCAATATATATTGGGTGTAAATATCAGAAGAATTTTTTTTTGCTGATAAGTGACTTCTTAAGCTAATATCTGCCAATATTGACATCATGCTGATGATATCATTTATCCCCAGCTTTAGTGGTTATGAAAGAAAATGTTGACAGTGTGAGAGTACGACATCTCTGAAAAGGATCAGTAACATAAATTACAATGGATTAGTGGGAAAAAAAGAGTTTAACATTTGGTTAAACTGTTTAAACATCAATACCTGCCATAAATTTTACAATTGCTGCATTTCTAAGATTGTCTATTTACAACAAGGAAAAAAAATCCAAGTTATAGAGTTTGGGGTGCTGATGACCTTGTGGTTAGTCAGGCCTTATGTATAGAGGCTACAGTCCTCCAAGTGATGGTCTCTGTTCAAATCTGACCTGTAGCTCTTTTCCCTCATGTCGTTCCCTACTGCCTCTCCTCTGTTTCCTTCTTTGGCCAGTCTGTCTGATTAAAGGCCGAAACTCCCCAAATAAAAAAAAGAAAAAGAAAAAACTATAAAACAATGAACAGCTGATTCATAAAGACCAGATTTGTTGAATATATCTCTATAGTATGAAATTCTAAAAGGAAAACCAAAATTTACTCAGTCTTCATCACTTCATCACTTTAAAATAAATAATAAATCTCAAAGGTAACTGTAAAGCTAAAATTAAGTTGAGGGTAAACAAACTAAAAAAACGCTTTTTATCCTTCTCCAGCAGTGAAGAGGCATCAGTTTAACTCAGCCACATCTAGATCGGAGCATTGAGCCAATACTGGAAAAAACGTTTCTAAAGCAATTAAGGCTCTCCCCACAGGACGGAGCGGATGGATTTGAAGCCGAGTTCTACAAAGTGTTTCATGAGAATTTAACAACTTTCATGCCCAGGATGATAAATGATTCAATTGCAGGAAAAACACTTGAACATTCCCTTTACGTGCCAAATGTATATGTATAATTAAAACGGAGGGAAAGTTCCACTGGATTCTACTGAGTGTAGACCCCATTTCTCTGTTTTGTTCACAAAAAATGTTGCATTTAAAATTTATCTGCTGCAGTTAAGCTGGTTCATTGTGGACAGGCTTTCCTGTATTGTAGGTTAAAACACTGGAGCAGCTGCCACGGGACTGCACGTCTATGAAGCTTTTGACTCCATGGAATGGTCAAAATAATTTGAATGGGATTATAGGGATTAATCACATTCCTAAATCCTGTGTTATTAGAGTTTACACCTCATCTGAGTCATTTAGAAGTAAAAGATTCAGGATTTAGTTATTTGATGTAGAACTAAAATTTTTGAAGTGTGACATTCGTAGTGGGGCATTCGAGCTTGTTATGCTTTACACCCATTATTTCTGTATCCTTGAAGTTCAGGCATTCTGTAGAATATAATTTATGCAAGAAAATTTGTCTAAAGTGAACTTTAGTGGTTTGAAACACAGTTAAGGGTGATTGCCCAATTTAGATTGTTATGCATTATATTTAAAAACCAAAGGCCAAAGTCAGAAGGAATCATAAACGTTTCTTAAATTGAATCTGAAGAAGATTTTTGTAAACTTAAACAGTGAATGGGAATTTTGATAGGCAGAGGATCATCACAACTTTTCAACATAAACTGGTGACAATGTTAACATTTACAGGCTTAAAAACAGGAAAAAGTATGGGACCTCTGAGGATGGGGGTCTGGGTCCTTAGTATTTTAAGAATGATATTTGTTATCTCAATCAAAGGCATTGCAATGTTATTTCATGAAAACTATGAGGAAAAATGTCATATAACAAACCTTTTTTGTATGAGGAAGGACTTGGATGGGCTAAAATTAGATTATTGAGAATAAAAACTCTGACAAAAGTAAGATTAGTTATTGTTACAGACGAAACTAAAATGTTAGTGCTGGACTGTTTCTCCACTGTTTAACCTGCTGTGTGTCTAAACACAACCTAGAGAAGAGGGAGCAGGAGGAGCGGCATGCCTGGGTGAGACAGCGAAAGAGGAACTAAGAGGAAGCTCTGTAGTTCTTCTCTATATTACAGCAGTTGTCTTTACGTCACATTAAACCACAATGCAGTCGCCCTACCTTTGAATTGTTCAGAAAACTCCATCAGCTGTTGAGCAGCTTAGACCGTGATTTTAGCTGCTGTTGCTGCTGTACAGTAATCCTCCTCTGTCTGGGTCGGAGAAGCTGAAATGAAAACTCCCAAACCTTGTAGGAAGTCCTGTAAGTTAAAAATATGAATCCAAGATTAAAATCAGCATTTAAATGGGTGAGATAACAGTAATTGACAAACAAAACGAGGTGATATATGGTTACATGGTTACAATATGATGTGTTTAATGATGGCTTAGAATATTGACCATTAGGGTTAGGAAAATAAAAAAAACTTATGATGTGTTCAAATGTTGCACAGAGAAATGCAAATGCAGTTTTTGACAAAGAAGTCTGAATAAGTGCAGTTGTTTAAAAGAGTCTAGGCCAGCTGTCAGTGGGCAAGCGGCGGGGTACACCCTGGACTGGCCAATCACAAGTGACCAATCGAGACAAACAACCAGTCACACTCACAGTAGGACCTACAGCCAATTTAGAGTCATTAACTCACCTAACGAGCAAGACTTTGGTGGTGGGAGGAATCCGAGGTATCCAGAGAGAACTAACTCATGCACAGGGAGAACATACAGACTCTGCAAAGAAAGGACATGACCAGTGAACTAGGAACCAGGAACCAGGAACCCTCTTGCTGTGAGGCAGCAGTGCTGACCTCTGTGCCGCTGTGCAGCCCATAATCCGTCAAATTTTACATAACTTTGGAATAGTACTTTTCTTTGAAATGCAAATCCTTAGTGCTGATATTGGCAGAAATGCTCATTTTAAAAATATTTTCATATATTCCTATATTAACTTTTAAGCTATATATCAATATTATGCTGATATTACACTTCCCTTAAAGTTTTATGCACTGTTTTGATTCCTCCTTTGAGATTCACTGTTTGCCTTGTTGGCGCTGGGTAGAAACTTATCACCAAACTTTTGACTTATTCTCTCTGGATCCGGTACCTGTCAGTGAATGTGAAATCAGTGCTGTTTCCTGATTAAATATGGAGGACTGCACTCCCACTGTTGTCCCAGCTGATGAATAAACAGCAGACACAAACTAATGAAAGCTGTGAATCACTTAGAGCTAAATTAACCTCAGGTCAAGCTCTCCTCTGAGCCACCTATTTGTGATAAATGTAAATGAAAGGATGGTAGATGAATGCATTTATTTAGGAACTGCCCTAATGAGATGTCCTTTTTAACTCTCTTTTATTAAGTTTTTTGTTTTCTCTGGAGTTTACCCTACCTGCCTTTCCTGACTGGGAGTGCCACTCTCAGGAAGCTCATAGGACTTTATATCTCCCTGCACACATTCTCACAGGTCCAATGATAAAGAAAAGAAGCAAAGTAGTGGAGTACAACGATCCCTCAGAGCCTTGGAAACTGGTTGCACACACACTTGTTTCTTTTATCAGCATGGAGACTCTGCAATGAAAATTAAATCTGTACATAAATTAAAGAAAAGCTGTTTGAGAAGCACTTCTAGTCTCTTAGCTTGAGGCTAATTCACCTTCATTCATCTGTATTGCCAGCATGCACACAGCATAGAGGGATTCTACAGTGAGAGTGCCACTGAAATGATGTACAGGCTGTTGTTTGCTGAAGAGACGGGTAAGTGAGTGAAGAATTCACAGAGGATGTATTATTAATGCATAGTGTGGATGCAGTACTACAGTAATGTCAGTGGGTATCTAAATGCCCAGAACGCATCACTAATGCAAAATGTAAACACAGCTTCTGTGTGTTTAAGTTGGGTTTGAGAAACTGTATTTTTTTCTTTTAAGTGTTTAAGTCTGAAAATTAAACTTGAGACTGGTGATGGGATTTCATTCTTCACAGTAAACTCTTGAAATGAGACTGTTGTTGCTGTTAAAAAAATGTGGGTGCTCCAGTGGATAAAAGACCAATCCCTGATGGTGACTCACTTGGGTGTTGAGATTTACAGGTGTTAGCAATCTACAGCTTCCCTGCTCCTCTACATAGGTAAAAGAAAAACATATCTTTCTTTCTTTCTTTCTTTCTTTCTTTCTTTCTTTCTTTCTTTCTTTCTTTCTTTTAGCGGTGGCTCTTCGTTAAGGTATAAATTGGGGCTGCCAAGATTAATCAAATCCATCAGTGATTAATTTGACTCCACAATTAGTGCACTATTTTTTCAAAACACTTTGGTTAAGTCACATCAGCACCTCCCAGCAGCCACGGTGATGTAAAATAAGCCCATCACTGCTCTTTAATGTCTCATTTCACTTTAAAAAACTCACAGACAGCTCAGTGGACAATCCAAAACAAATGCATTTTTCTGTGGCTAAGTTAATCTTAATAATCTTTGAACTATCTGTAAAAGCAACTCTGAATCCAAACAGGAATTCAATAACCCTTAGTCAAAGACAGTAAAAAAATCCTATTGACACAAAAAATCTTTGAAATGTAAAAAAGTTACATTTTAAAATGTGATTAAAAAGCTTGCGATTAATCATTAATAACTACAGTGATCTTCTGTGATTAATCAAGATTAAATAACTTTATCTTTTGGTAGCCCATTTCAAATACAAAGCATATATGCATCCATGCTAAGCATTAACAGTTTGTCTTCAGTTCAAAAAGTTTGCTCCTTTTGTGAGTGATAGGAGCTGGCAGCTGTTTGAAAGGTGGTTTCCTGATTGTTTTTTTCCATTTTTGTTGCGGTCAGTGGGACCAAATGAAGAGTTTTTTGGAGCTGAAGGACTGACTTTTCTTACTGAGCTCAGATAAATGATCCAGATATCTAAAAAGAGCCACAGCTCCAATCAGCCACTACTCACTAGAGAGGCTGGATGATGGGTTGATATGAATAAAGCCATACTTTTGTTTACTAGTGGAATACATCAATAAACTCCAATTGCAGGTGTGGTCTTTAACACATTTTTCTAAATATTAAATTTTTATTTAGACTCAAATAATTGAGGTCAAGCCCTCATTTACAATTACATCAAGCAATAAAAGAATAAAATGCATGATAAACAGGAAATATTTACAATGTATCAAACATGCCTGGAAATATGCTGCCTGGCCAAAAAAAAAAGTTGCCACCAAAAAAAGGTCACATACTCTAATATTTTGTTGGACTGCCTTTAGCTTTGATTACAGCACGCATTCGCTGTGGTATTGTTTTGATAAGCTTCTGCAGTGTCACAAGATTTATTTCCATCCAGTGTTGCATGAATTTTTCACCAAGATCTCGTATTGATGATGAGAGAGTCTGACCACTGCGCAAAGCCTCCTCCAGCACATCCCAAAGATTCTCAATGGGGTTAAGGTCTGGACTCTGTGGTGGCCAATCCATTTGTGAAAATGATGTCTCATGCTCCCTTAACCATTCTTCCACAATTTGAGCCCGATCAAGTTTGGGGGAGTGTAAGCCAGTCATTAGAATGGGTGTTGTGCACTCAAGAGGACCAGACAAGCAAGGATGAATATATGGAGGAAGCATCTAAATAAGAACTTTGTAAATAAACATACAGTATATGTATGCAAGTCAAGTCTCACAGAAAGCGATGACCACCCCTTCATCCTTACTGGAAAGGATGCAGCGGTGAATGTTAAAGGCTGTAGTGAACCTAAGTGCAGAGTGGGGTTATAAAGTTGCAGCTGAAGCATGCCTATGCGAAATGTCACTGAATTCAATACTGATAAAAAAGTTGACTCAACCAGGATTTTTCAGCGGTGCAGAGATTTATTCCTAAAGAAAAAGCCAATGCCAGTATGCATGTGTCGGCATCTACACAACCAGTCCAGTATGGATGATGGCATCCCAGTCCACATCTAAATGCAGTCTGATCTACTGGATATCAAACTGTTTTAAATATGCATTGAAGTATGTCCACCCAATGCAGCAAGGATTACCACTTTGTACCTGAATGCCCCAAACGGATATAAATCCCTGTTAAGGCATCATCTAAACATGGTTCTTGTGTGTTTTGCCATTTTTTTCTGTCTAGCAGCTTATGTTAATATTAAATATAAATGTTTTGAAAGATTAAAAACAGTTTTCTAAAACTGAAAAACCAGACATTCTTGAATTATTTGTTTACTGCCTGTGTAGTCTCCTCCACCCTTGGTTTAGTGTTGTTTTTCTGACCTCTGTCCCCCTGCAGGAAGACAAAGACATGGCTGTGAGAGGAGAGGATGGCCGGCTGTACCACTGGATCCTGCCCTCCTTCTTCCAGATGTTCAAAGACCTGGTCCAGGAAGGGCGAGACTTTGCCGTTCTTTTCCGTACCTTTGGAACTGATCTACCTCGTGTGTTGAGTGCGGTGTCCAGAGCGCTGAATGAAGGGGCTCATCCACTGTTCCCAGATCTGCCTGATCTTAAGGTGAAAAAAACACTCATATTTATTATTTATACGCTGTTATGAGAAATTACCACTGCAAATCAGTTTCACTTCATTTGAATTCTGTGACAATGGTTATACTGTACATTCTTCCATATTTCACATTTTTAAAATAAGATCGTTGTCTTCTGTCTATGAACACTAGAGGGTATGAGAGTCTAAAATGTGTGAGCAAATGGACAAGAAGTAAAGGATGGTTCTTTTTCTATAGCTCTTAAAACCCTCACTGAACATGTGCTGCATATTTTCAGTCAGTTTATCTAACTCCAAGACGTTGAAAAACTGCCATGAAGGCAAAAATACATCATCACAGTGTAGTTGGTGATGCAGTCACAGCTCTACAGGAATACCTGAAGGCTCCCTTTCACCCAAGGATGGATTTTTGTGCTTTGATGTCTAAAAAACTTGAAGTAATCATTCTGGCAATATTGATAAAGATTCATATTTCTGTGATTGGCTTTTGTTAGCTGATAGTTTATAGGGCTTGTATGTTTGTATCTCCAATTCTGTATGTGCAGGGAAAGCAAAGATGTTCTCTTGGAGAGCGTGACATTCTGTGGCCTTTAACATAAACTCCTCCACCCACGCACACAAAATCACACACGCATGTCCTTGGCTTCCCTCCCAGAGGGTTTTCACAGATGATGGGGGAGGTCAGGTGGAAGAGATGTCAGAAGTGAACCTGTCGGCTGTGTGGATTTTTTATTCTCACACTATCCTGTCAGATAGCAGAAGAGAAATGTTCAGGGTATCATCAAACTGACTTGGCTTAATTCTTTAAGTTACATTTATGTTTTTTCATTGTTATCTTTCTAGTATTTTTAAAATATTTCACCATAAACCAAAGTAATGCACCAACATACTGACATTTTAACCCTCAGGGCTGAACCACTAATATAGCTGGAAACATTATTTATATTAAGTTTTTTATTCCAGCTGATAGCACTTGTTCTGCAGTGGTGGTGTCTTATTAAGTCAAAACTGTGCAGCTGAGGGCTTATTAGGAGTCTAAGCATCTACGCTTACTGCCGGAGGCTGACTAGTTTGGTTCACACGACTTTACTTTCTTTGTTCTTCTTTGATTAAAGTGTTAGTGAATAAGACTGCAGGCTCATTTGCATTTCTCCTGATATTTAGCTGTATTTCATTGACAGCGGTAGAATGAGTTTACCTTTGGATAGGGATGAAGGATTTGGGAAAATAATCAAATTGTGTTTTTTTTGCGATTAAATGTGACTATTTTTAAATTCCTCATCTTATGTAATTTTTTAGCAAACCCAGGAAATAAATAATACTATATTATAATGAAGACAATGTTCAGTCAAACTAGGACTGAATGATTTTGGCCAAAAATCTAACAAATTTATTTTAAACTGCTGCATTGTAGGGAATGATCATCTTTATGTCCTTCTTGTGATTTAGAAAACATTTCCTCTTAATTCCAGGGAAGTCAGTAGGTACAGTAATGATAATAACAAAAACGAGATTCTTGCGTTGGTTTACTAAAGTATTTCATGCCATCCACAGTTGTTTTGAAAGGAATAAACTCTCAATTTTGTAAGAACTGCTCCATTTTTGTTAAATCAAACTTCTAGCTGATGATTGTTAAGTACA
Organism: Cheilinus undulatus; assembly: GCF_018320785.1. NCBI lineage: Eukaryota > Metazoa > Chordata > Actinopteri > Labriformes > Labridae > Cheilinus > Cheilinus undulatus. The sequence goes on along the minus strand of NC_054875.1, from coordinate 12,071,973 downwards.
TTTCTGTAATGCCCGGTACCTGTTGCTCTGTTATTCTCCTTTCTCTAATAAATAGACAAACTTGGATCTGTGTCTCTAACAACAGTATTTTAAACATGCTGTTTACTGCCTGAATGCATTCGGGCTGTGATTCCTTTAATATTAATTTATTGTTAATTCTTGATGCTGAATGTGAGATTTACTGAACTGAAGATATGACAAAGTGAATCATGGATATTAATATAATTCACACATTTAAGAGTTGTTGAAATAAGAATTTCAGCAAACCCACAAACTAAAGAGAGAGATAAAGCTCTGACTGGGCCCTAAATCTTCTCTGAAGTAAAAGGTGTCCCTATGCAGTTGTCTCTATTACTACGCAAATACTGATATGAAGTAAATATAGTTAGCCAAGTTTGCTTGTGTAGTTATCTGCTTCCTGTAGAAGGTGGAGGAATAATAATATTATCCTCTTTGAACTGTAACATAACATTTACATATTTTAATGTCCAAATTGCTCTAATAATCAGGATTAGCTTCTTGTTTCTTTGTTAAGTCCCGTTGAGACAGACACGGTCAAAAGTTGCAACCAAATTTCATGCAAAGTATCATGGGGGCCAGGAATGAGGTGGATACAGAAATAAAGACAGAAGGATTTTTTGCGAACTTTCTAGAAAAATGAATTTTTGCATGAGAGCGTAACATCTCTGCTGCAATATAATGTATTTAATTGCTATTTTGACACACATTTCAGGACAAAGATTTATTGCACCTTCTGCGATATGAAAATTACAATTGGCCATACACGATTTCATACACGACATGAAATGGCAGTTATCAACCTCAGGTCTGTATATGTCAGGGTCACATTTCTGCTTTTAAATGCATCTTAATAGGACTAAGATTGATTTGGAGTTTAAGTTCTTGAATTTCTAAAGTGATCTGCATCGTTGCCTCTTTTATAGAATATATCAATTTGTACATTTTTATTTCAGCTTTGTCAAATTCCATGAAATACATCTTATCTCTTGCCCCAGTTATCTTGGCAACTTTATAACTTTTGTTGAAGCAATATATTTTTTATCAGAGTAGCTTAAACTATTGTTCAATCCAGTCCACATTTATTTATGAAGCATTTTGAAAAATACCAAAAGATTGACCAAAGTGTTGTTCAATAAAAATGAAAAACCCATGAAAAAAGAGGATTATGTAAAAGTAACAAGAATTAAAAATTGAAGATATTGAGTCTTATAGAATTCCTCATCTCTCCAAAGAGCCAAAGCCCAGAGAATAGAAGCAATAACAATCAATAGTTTTAATATACAGTTGCATAACATGCCATATTCAAATACTGATGTCTAACTTTGAGAGCACATTTTTAAAACTTTTTAAAAAATGTCTAATGCTGTTCCCCAGAAAGTTAGTCCAAGTCTGCCAGCGGCCGTTTTACAGCAACACATTTTCAAAGAAGTCCTTTCTTGTTTTTGCTCAACCTAGTTTTTGTTCTCTCTCTTTGTCACTCTTTCTGACTCTGCCTTCCTTTTTTGCTCTCGGCTCAGCTTGCTGTGAATATGACTCCAGGCAAAATCCGCTGCAGTAAGAGAGCGATCGTCCTGAGCCGAGCTGATGACCGTGTGTCGTCTCGTGATGGAGAGAGAGGCCTGTACGAGTACTTCAGCTCAGTCCAGGGCCTGGGAGGCTTCCAGGATCACTTTGACTGGTACATGTAAAACTCCTAAAGCCAACATTTATATGGGTTAAGTGGCCTTGATTGCTTTATCGATCCTTTACTAAATCTGTCTGTGCCCGTGTTTCTCATCCAGGTGGGCTAGTAACACGTTCTCCATTCGTGGGGGGAAGCCGTTGTGGGTTGACCCATTTGACCACAACGTCCAGCACATCTTCATAGACGACAATATTCGTCAGAATGATGAGGATACTATAGTTCATCCAAAGGTACTGTGGCTGATTTTAAAGGAGCAGGAACAAAAATACATCTCTAAAGACCCAAACTTATTTGACATGTTCTGAATAGTGTTGTATATCCAACAATTAATAAGTGTCATTACTGTCCTCTTTAACATCTGAAATGCATTGCATAGAAAATAATAGTATTTGTGTGTCAAAATTCTTGAAATAACTTGGAGATGTCTTTAAGTTTATTGTAATAAGAGTAAGATTTGATTCTGAGAAAAAACTTGCTTTCTTCATTGGCAGCTTTGTAATTTATTATCTCATTGTAGCTTATACTTTTAAGCTTTAGGACTTTGTTATAGTTACCATTGGGCCAGGTATGTAGATTTGTGAAACCATCATACTGATACAGTGCCGTGAAAAAGTATTAGCCCCCTTTCTGATTCTTGAGTTTTTTGCATATTTATCACAATTAATTTTTTCAGATCATCAAACCAATTTTTATATTTCACAAAGACAACACAAGTAAATTGGAAATGCAGTGTCTGAATGATTATTTAATTTTTTAAGGGGGGAAAAGATCCAAACCTATCTGGCCCTATGTGAAAAAGTAATTGCCCCCCTGAACCTAATAACTGGTTTAACCACAGTCCTTGGCAGCAATGACTGAAATCAAGCATTTGCGATAACTGGTGATGAGTGTTTCACATCACTGTGGAGGAATTTTGGCCCAGTCTTCTTCGCAGAATTGTTTTAACTCAGCCATATTGGAGGGTTTTCCAGCATGAACTGCCTGTGTAAGGTCACACCACAGCATCTCAATTGGATTTAAGTCTGGGCCACTCCAAAACTTTCATTTTGTTTTTCTTGAACCATTCAGCGGTGGACTTGCTGGCATGTTTCAGATAATTGTCCTGCTGCATAACCCAAGAGCGCTTGAGCTTGAGGGCATGAACTGATGGCTGGACGTTCACTTTCAAAATTTTCTGGTAGACAGCAGAATTCATTGTTCCATCAATCACAGCAAGTGGTCCAGGTCCTAAAGCAGCCAAACAGCCCCAGACAATCACACTGCCACCATGTTTGACTGTTGGCATGATGTTCTTTTTATCAAATGCTGTTATTTTTACTCCAGATGTAACGGGCCACACATCTTCCAAAAAGTTCAACTTTTGTCTCGTCAGTCCACAGAATATTTCTCCAAAAGTCTTGGGGATCATCAGGATGTTTCTTGGAAAATGTGAGACGAGCCTTTGTGTTCCTTTTCGTCAGCAGTGGTTTTGGCCTTGGAACTCTCCCATGGGTGCCATTTTTTGCCCAGTGTCTTTCTTATGGTTGAGTCATGAACTCTGACCTTAACTGAGGCCAGTGAGGCCTACAGGTCTTTGAATGTCGTTCTGGGTTCTCATGTGACCTCCTGGATTAGTCGTTGTTGCACTCTTGGAGTAATTTTGGCAGGCCGACCACTTCTGGGAAGGTTTACCACTGTTCCCAGTTTCTCCATTCGTGGATAGTGGCTCTGACTGGTTTGCTGGAGTCCCAAAGCCTTGGAAATGGCTTTGTAACCTTTTGCAGACTGCTAGATTTTAATCACGTCGTTTCTCATTTGTTCTTGAATTTCTTTGGATCATGGCATGATATGTTTCTTTTTGAGATCTTGTAGCCTACTTCACTTTTTCTGACAGCTTCTATTTACGTAATTTCTTGATTCAACAAATCTGGTGGTGATCAGGCCTGGGTGTGGGTGTTGAAATCAACGTCCCAATAACTGTGGTTAATCCCAGTTAACTCATGATTTAACAAGGCAATTACTTTTTCACGCAGGCACCAGATAGGTTTGGATTTTTTCGCCCCTTAAAAAATTCAATAATCATTCAGACACTGCATTTTGCATTCACTTGGGTTGTCTTTGTGAAATATAAAAATTGGTTTGATGATCCAAAACGTTTATGTGTGATAAATATGCAAAAACATAAGGAATCAGAAAGGGGGCAAATAGTTTTTCACGGCACTGTATATGGCTTATATGTTTGTTTAGATATTTTTTCACCCTCAGAAATTATCAGCACTCTATTTTACACACTATAAAGAAGTCTAAAGAAGGATGTTTCAGCAGCACAGATTAAATTTTTTTATAAATAGATGACGTTAGTATAACTTCTGAAAAACAGACAATTTTGACATTTCTTCCATCTGTTCTTAAGGATTTATCAACAACTTTTGAAGCAGTCAGCTGCTTTAAAATTATGTTTCACTTAAACAGCTGGCCATATGGTGTCTCTCATCTCCTTGCCCTGCATGAATCATTTAGATGAGGTTGTTTATCAAGCAAAAATGTGTTCTTATTTGTGCCATTTAAGATGATATATTCAACTTTCAATGATTTAGCATTATCGTTGATGTTTAGAGGAAGGAGAAGATATACTTTATGAATCCTCAAGTGGGAATCCAGCATTTTTACTCTGTCATTGAACATTTACATGTGTTTAGACTGGAATAAACACACATACACAAGGATCCAAAGGACATGCACTGATGTAGAGATGCTAGTGTGAGGGCTGCACATGAGAGAAGACCTAAGGACTCAGCTACTGCAATCAAAACAGTTTATTAAACTGTTTATTTTTGTAGGAAGTTAAAACAAATACTAAACAGTCTTGTGCCTGCACTGTATGGCTGGGAACTAAGATGTACTGATCTATTTCTAAATAAGGGTAGGTTAAGATAATATTGTATATATCGAATATATGGTTATGTTTACGTTGATTAGAAGACTAGATGCCAGGCCTCATGCACAGTAAAGAAATTGTAGCAGTTAGTACCACTTAGAGTGAAATGCATATTATTAACAAGTTTGAAATGATATATCTGTATTGGGAGGTATTTATTTATTGAAGGAGCACTTTTCTTAAATAATCATTCTTATTCTATAAACAGGCAGTTAATTTTCATGTCATTGTCCGTGTTCATGTTGACTTCTGCCTCTGGCTGTTCATAAAGGTTTCTGTGTTTTATTTGGCATTTTTTCCATCTAGATTTGACTTAAAACTGAGTATATTTATGTTATTTCTTTACAGAAGAAATATTGAAATATATTTACTATCGTGCAATCCTATAACCCATTGGCAATCATCACATCATCAGAAAATTTCCTGTGTAATTGTATAGCATTTACTAGTGTTGTACTCAAGACCACACTATCTGAAACCAAGACTTGTCCAAGACTGGAGTGCATTGAGACTGAGACAAGACCAAGACGAAAAAAATCAGTTTACAAATAAAACATGAAAAGGTTGAACAGTTAAAGAGTATTCTCTCTTTAATTTTAGTTTTCTTTTAATTTAATTTGACAGATAGAACTAAGGTGACTCTTTCTAAGCACAACATGTGAAAATCTCAAATCTTAACAAATTTGTTCAACTAACTTTTGTAAAAGTTTAATCCTTGAATGTATTTAAAAGCAACTAACAAGTACGCAAGAACAGAATTGTTCTAAATATCTGAAAATGAGATGTTTGTCCAGATTTGTCAGGTGAATGAGGCCTAAAGTAGGCCCAAATGTTCAAAGGTTTTTTTAGACTAGAAATAAGATGCACTGATGTCCGAGTTTTTGAATGTATAATTATTTGGTGTTTTAGCAAGTGCTTCTCCTTATCATCACATTAATGAAGTTGAAGAATCGCAGATCAGTGCTGGTCTCAACCAGTCTTGATTGAAAATCCCAAGTCCGGCCAGTCCGAGATTGAGACAAGACCAAGTAAAAATGCTCTTGAGTCCAAGACAAGACATAGACATTCAAAGTGTGGTCCTGAGGCCAGTCTCAAGACCAAAACCGATATCAAGTACTACAAAACTAGCATTTACGTTTATATTAGCATTTATATGTTCACAAAATAACTCTGCTTTTCTTGCTCTCACTTCAGCGGTGGGAGCAAGTAAAAGCCTGAAAAAGACACTTGATTTTAATGTGATTTTCTCACAATAAAAGGGAGCAAAAATTCTGTTATAACATTATAAAAAAGTCTAGCTTTGTGTGGTCTCTTCCTAAGAAGAGAAGAAAACTTTTGAAATATTTATTTTTTGAATGGAGTTTGGCTAGATCCTTTCTAATGTGCCTCAGGCAGTCAGAGAATCTTACCTCTGGCTTTATACACAGCATCAAGCAATTAACATGGTGAAAATGAATGTCCCCTCTGCAAAACTTCTATACAGATATGTAGCATCTCAAGAGATTAATATCATGCATCACAATTGAGCTAAATAATATCATCTTATAGTATTTATTCCATATTGTCCAGCTCTGCCAAAGCTCCATCTCGGACTGACCAACTCTCACAGATTTTAATTTTGTCAACTTGCTTGTTATCATTAGTCCTTTTTTAAAAATAATTTTATCTTAAAAACTGTTTATAATATACTTACAATGTTTTGGATAGTCTCTCGCTGGTTCAGAGCTGAAGAAACATATTCCCTGTCTCTCTTTCCTCCATATTTTTTCTCTTGTGTGTTTCTCAGGTGTTTTTGGACCCAGGTGGTGTTGAAACTCGCACAGCCTGCACCTCTGAGCTTTATGACATCACGCTGGTCCAGACCGACCTCCTGAGGGCCATTTCTGACCCGAGCTACTTCACTCACCGAGTCAACATCTGCCAGGAAAACTATGACAGGAATGTCCAGCAGGGGGCAGGCTAGAACTGGGATCAACCCTTTTACCATGTATGTCTGTTTGTCTGTGAGAAAACCTGCAGTTTAGGGTTCAGTTAACACAGACTCCATGATCCAAGACAGACAGGGACACAGTAGAGTGTAGTCAAGGCTGTTAGGAACCACAGATGGAAAGATGTCTTTAAAGGGGAAGGGGAGATTAACAGAAAAAATTGACTATTTATCAGAAAAAAAAACAAGATTATAAGATAACCTTTCATGGTAAACTGACATGAAATGAGAAGAATGGTGCCTTAGTCATTCCCAGTCTTTGTAATCAACACCTCTCCTGGTAGTTTGTGGCTGGGTTAAGGTAAAGTAATAAATATGAGTCTAAAGTCAACTTTAGTTGAGAATGTGCAGTCCTCTGCAGGTTGTGGGCATGGCTTTCTGACTGAAAGCATTGAAGAAGAAGTCTCTAAAACAGTTGTTAGTATAGAGTCAGATATTGTTGCATAGACGAAGAGACCTCAGATATGATTGTAAAAAGATGCGCAAAACTCGGGATGAGTCGCATGTGCTAATGCCATAGCTAAATTTGTCACTCCAACTTTATTGGCCTGCCCCAGTGCATTGTTTTGTCCAAAGCTGAGGTGAGCTGATTTGAAATGCAACAAGAAATGTTCAAGAACTTTCACTGTGAGTGAGCAGGAAGGGCTGGTAACTTTGCCATCCTGACTGTCGCATGACTATAGACTGTATGCAAGTGACTGATGTCATCTGTGTGTATGCAGTGGAGCTGCATACACACAGATGACATCTGTGTGTATGCAGTGGAGCTGCTTTATGAAGTTTCCTTTCCCCCAGTTTGTTTTTCCCCCTTTCTTTTGCTGAAGGAAAAGAAAGCATCAGTATAAAGGCAGAAAGTGTCATCATAGCATTGGACTGTGCTGCCTTCCCACCACTTTTTTCATCATGTTTTGCCTCGTGAGACCCCCCTCACACTCAACAGGGGTGAGATGCATGTGTGAACAGGTATACAGGAAGATTTCAGTGCAGTCTGCCTGAAAATTTCTTGAGAATTACAGAAGTGCATCTGTGCATCAAAGGTGCTTTACTGGAGAGTGACCTGCACTCCAAAAAGATGCCTGCATAATGTTGATTTACCAACATTTACAGATAAGGACAGAACATCAAGAGATAAACTCCTCTAGAAGTAATTTCAAACGGAAAGCATTTGAGGGAAAAAGTGTGGGAGTGCAAATATGTCATCTAACACAAAGAGCCCTTCATAAATCCATTGTACTCTCAGCTGTCCAAGCATAAGCCACTGCATGAAAAGTTTTGACTTAATTAATCCATAAAGCAGCCAGACCAGACTCTTTGATTAAAGGCTCTGTGTCTAATCATGCCACTGATGAACCACGCTTCCTCTCTGAAATCAGTGTCAGGCGCTATAATTGGGGTCAGCTATAGTGCAAAATAGCTCAAGTGTTGTGTTAGTTGTCTACTGAAAGGAATGCATAAAGAAAATATTTAGCTCTTCATTGTCTTCCTCAGGATAAAAAAGTAGCTTTTCCTTTAGATCATTTTGTTTGCATTTTTATGTGTAGTGTTTACATTCAACCAGAATTGAAAGGTAAAACTTGAATATTTCCAGATGATTGAAAAGTTTTCTGCTGAGTATGACGGTGCACACGACAAACGTATTATTATAGCTTTGCAATCAGAAGAACCTAGGATACTGTTTGAAGTGATTATACTACTATTAACAATCATAGAGACCTCATATTAGAGTCACATTACACTTTAATATATTCATAACAACATACAGCCACCGACCACTTCATTAGATATGTCTGTTCAACTGCTCGTTATCGCAGATATCTAATCAGCAAATTAAACAAAGAAAAAAAATGCATGTCGGCATGCTGAGATGGTCATGGACTGTGAGATCCACAGGCAGATTGGTGCTGCATCAGCAGAATTGCAGGCGTTTTAGCAGACCACGTGATGAAAATGGAGCTTTTAATTTACCTGTCAGTCTTGGCTTCAACCTTCACCTATGGACATGTTCTTTGGGTAGTGACTGAAAGAGGTCAGAATAAGTTTCCTCAGGAGGATAGCTAAGCTCAGATATCCTGGGAGACCTCGGAGTAGTGATGCTGCTCCCTCACACTGAAAGGAGTCAGCGGGTGGTTCGGGCATTTGATCAGGATGCCTCCTTGTTACTTCCCTGTGGAGGTCTTCCAACTACAAGAACCAAGAACTCGCTGCAGGAATTATAGGAGTATATGCCACTTGGCCTGGAATTGACTTTGGATCCCCAAGAAGAGCTGGAAACTTTGCAAAGGAGACAGATGACTGAGGAAGAAGGAGGAAGAAGATGGATAGATGTATGGATGAATGGATGGACATGGTGAAAACGGCCCGTTGAGCATCAGAACAGGAAAGAAATATGGTTTAACTGATTTTGAACGTGCCATGCTTGCGGGCAGTCTGCAGGCTTAGTGCTTCCTCCAAATTCTTACCCTACCATTTGAATATGAGCCAAAATTGAGACCTGAGGCAATGTTTTTCCAATTTTGGTGAGCCTACTTGTCTTGTAGCCTCATTTTCCTGTCTTTAGCCAACAGAAGTGCCACCTGGTGTTGTCTTCTGCTGCTGTAGCCAATCTGCTTCAAGGTTTGATGTGTTGTCCATTCAGAGATACTCCTCTCCTTACCTGGGTTACAACAAGTTATCATTTATATTTACTATTAAAATGTCATTTAGCAGATGCTGCTGTCCAAAGCGGCATTCATATAAACAGACGTTCATGGCATTAAGAGCCTTGCACAAGGGCCCACGCTGCCTGCTATTTGTGCAGGATTTTTACCGCTGATCTCCTGTGTCAAAGCCAGTTATGTAAACCACTAAGCTATTCAGCAGAGTTATTGTTGCCTTTCTATCAACTTCAGCTGGCCTGATCACTGTCTTCTGATCTCTGCTATCAACAAGTTACTCTGATTGATCACTGGATATTTTCTCTTTTTCCCACCATTCTCTATAAACCCAAGAAATGGCTGCATGTGGAAATCTCTGTAGATCAGCAGTTTGTGAAAAACTCAGACTAGTCCATTTGGCAGTAACCATGGGGCATTCAAAGTGACTTGAGTCATCTTTCCTCTTTGTTCTGATGCTCTGAACTTTAGCACATCATCTTGACCGTGTCTATGTGCTTAAATGCTTTCATAGCTGCCATGTGATTGGCTAATTAGGTGTTTACATTAATAATCAGTTTAACAGATGTACCTAATGAAGTGGTTAGTGAGTGTGGGTTCCTTAAATTGTTGGATTAGGCATCCATATCAATAAAACAGTTTTATTATTCAAAGGATCTCCTCTTAGCACATAGACATAATTAAATTGAATACAGCTGTGGGATATACTGAATTATTTACTTCGGTTTTTATTATTTTAAAGGACTCTTGTGTTAAACTTTTACTGAGTAGAGTTTGTTTTGAAGTTGTGCTTATTTTGCTTTAAGGAGTTTTAGGATATTTATTCATTTCTGAGCTTTCAGGGAGATTTCTAATTGCTTTATTTATTTTCTCAGGTCAGATTCAGAGAGATTACTGAATGCAAACAGGATAAACAATCTAAAGAGAGAGAATGCAAATATTGGTTTCTGAAAACTGCACCATGGTAAAATCATTTTTTTTCTCTTTTCAGTATAAAGGCATTTTTTCATTTGATTAGAAAATGCAAGCAAGTACAAATGCAAAGACACGCAGGGGTAGAAAGCTTTCTTGTAGGTAGCATTACTTATAGTTACTTGTAGTTTATAAGTAAGAGTTAATATGAGGAGTTTCAGTGTGCAAACCTATCAAAACAACGTCCTATCATCCTGGGGACACAGGGAAAACAATGCATTTGCACAATGCATTTGTTATATTAAATCAATCTATAAATGGAGGATTTCATTATTTTGTACAAGGAATATTTTATTCATAATACAATCAAAACTCTGGATTTTTATTAAGATTAGATATGTAGCAATGAGAATAATATGCAAGCTATATATGTTACTGTTTCTGATTTTATCAGCTATATAGGACCATTTTCTTTTTTTAATTTATATGCAGAGTTTCTGTAAATATCGACTTTAAACTATAAATTCATTCATAAAAGTCAAAAGATGACTACCATACTCCATTAGTTTTCTTTCCTTTGTTCACTGGCCAAAATTTTTATTGGCTCTTTGCACTAACAGTTTTGCACACTGAAACTTGCTGATTAAGATTTAGTTTGAGGTTTTGTTAATATTGTAATACCAAGCACTAAAGTTACTCTCAACATATTTTGAGTTCTAATGCTGTCATTGTTTCTGAAAACACATCACATCAAAACTTGAATATTTTAATTTATTTATTTTCTGATGTCAATTATTACCATAACATGTTTAATAAACCTGAAAGATTTTGGATGAAATGTTCTGTTTGTTCAATCGTGGAAACGAATCAAAAATTTCTTACCAGCATGGGGTCTGGCTGGCTGTCTCGGGGGGGGGGGGGGTCCGCCATAATGTCAGGAGCTTTGTTCGCCATCAGGTTGTCAGAATTAGATTTGTACATATTAAATGCACAGTTTTTATTTAAATATATATTAACATATTGGCTTAAAATATTCAAGTTTCTTTACTCACAAATATCAGGCTGCATAATCAGTGCTAAATAATTTCTCTTGTCCACAGATTCCCACTTGTAATCTTTGTAGTGCACATTTTGTACACGGAAAGCTTGAACGGTCAGTTTTTGATGCCTGCAAATCATTATAGGAAGTATACGAAGTGAGCTGCGTTTTCCATAACATCACAATTGCTACAAAAGCACAGTTTAAATGATTGTTATGTATTACAAATACAGTAAATCAGGCCATTGATTTGGCCTTTGTTGGTCAACTCCTCAGTATATCTCAGAATGATCAAAGTGGGAAAAGGTCAAAAAGCCAATTTGTGCGATGTTATAGTTACTCAGATACATATATGTCTAAATTTTACTTGAATTGGACTTTGAGGACAAAATGTTAAGAGCATCAGGTTATCAGTCCAGTAATTTGTCTGTCTTAGTTTGCTATATCCATGTTAAAACCCTATAAAAATCCCCCTGCTGTCTCAAAGCAAACATTCTCATCTATCTTCCTCATTTATCAGCACCTCCCTGCAGCTCTGGAGCTAGTTCAGGTAGAAATAATGAGTGGAGGCAGTCTACTAAATGATAAGAGCTCCTAAGATAAAATGATTTTCTGTCTGTAGTTTGGCATGGGATTAGAAATGAAAGCCAGGCCCCACACAAATGTTTGAAGTGAGATTTGAATAGGTAGTTCTACTTGTTCTCTATTAAAATGGTTGTTAATTGACTGAGTCATTAGGGCAGAGGTCAGACGCATCAATATGTGACATGTCGTGTCTGGACTCATCCCAGGCTGACTGTGATGGATGATAGTGGCACTGCTGAAAATTAACTGAACCTTTGATGATTTACTTACAAAGCAGATGGTGCCCAGCGTCAGCTTTGATGAGGGAAAAGGGACTAAAAGAGAAAAATTTCCTGCAGAACATGACAAACTCTGCCTTGAAGGATTTCCACTAGAGATGCCATCCCAAGAGCATGCACGAAAACATGAAAATAGATATTTTACAGTCATAACATTTCATTATTTGTATATGTTTAGCTATCTAAAAGAAATCAGTAGCTTTAATAGGCTGCATTTTTTCCTGTTTCAACTCTTGTGAAGCTTTAAAGAATGCATTTGTAAGGATTTAGATGGTCAGGTGACACCACACATACAAAGACTACAATCCTCCAAGCAGCACCTAGAGTCTGAGTCCGGCCTGTAGCTCCCTCTACATGTCATTCATTCCACATGTCAGGAGTGTCATACAGCCCTACAAGGTGTTTTTGGAGACTGGATATCTCAGAAAAGTAATAAAATGAGTATTTTATTAATTTAAAAGAAATAATCTCAAAAAGAGTAAAATACAATCACAAATATCACATGCCAATAATTTTGGCTGATTTAATGAAGCCAAAGTGGTACCAAATGAAGATCTGTTTGCAAGCTGACAGAGCCAGCTCTTGCTGATCTGAGTCAAACGATCTGGATCACTTTAAAGAGCTTCTCATCACAAATGTCTGTACATGAGGAGCATGGATGTAATACCTAGGCAACTGGAACCTTGTAAAGGGTGTTTCTGTTAGAAACCTCATCCTGCTCTCTTTAAACACCTGTGAAACTTTGCAATAGAAAAAAAGAAGAATGTCTGCTTCTATGGAGTGCTCTAACTCACCTGGTTTGACACCCATCCTGTAGGGCTGGACAATATATTAAGTCGAAGATATAACAATATATTTTCAAACCAGATACAGGCAGTGGTGTAGAGATGTCTGCAGAATTGGAGTATGTTCAGTTTATTCCCCAGGTTTTTCAGTGACACATCCTGCAAAAGATAAACAGCCTGTGTTACAGACTGCTCTTGCTTATTTACCTCACCTAAAAACAGCATGTTTTTATTTGCACATTGACAGCTAACATCTGATGTCAAAAGCAGGTGAGACCTATCAGACCATGCCTCAGATTTTCTCAGCCTATATTATCATCTAACCAACTAACAAATCAAGACTGATAACTAAGCCCTGTGACTGACCCCACCTCTCGACCAATGACAGCTGGGACAGGCTGTGTAGAAGATGGATGGGCTAAAAGCAAATACTACCCAATGGGAGGCAGAGTAAAGGCCGGCTCAGGCTACACAAATTCAGACGGATTTTGGCCCGACCGCAAAGTCGTAGCTCATCGCCAATCCTCAGGCCTTATTTTGCACGTCGGGAACAACAAATGGTCTTATAGTGTGACATAACAATTCATTCAAGATACCCCACAACCACTATTCAACAAGACTATAGCATGTCAGAAATGTTCTTACATTGTCATCTAGTCTGACACCCTGACCTGATGCCAACAACCTGAATCCTGAGGCCTACCAATAGGAGAGCATTTGCTCCTTATTTTTGCATTATCATTTACAAGAATTCCTTTTACTCCCTTTGGGGAACTAAGGTTTACATTTTATTTCATTTATGCTACCACATGCAAACCTTCAGTTCTATCTGAAGGAGAACCAGTCCACATTGTCCTCATCTTGATAGATCCATAATTGTTATCCATAATCAAATCCATAATTGACAGAGTGATTGACACTCTTTGACCTCCTGAAAACCTGTGAACTCACACACAGTCGTAGAGACAGTGGTGGCGTCAGTATATGATGAGCAGTCGGGATCACTATTGTAGTGTGGCCAATCTGTCGGCCAAGACAGGGCAGATTTTAGTTGCACAGTCTGACATGGTGCTGCCATGAACAACCGAAAATATTGTGTTGTCTGAGGTTGCCTTAAGGTGATTCATGCCTTCATCATCCTAGGAAAAAAATGCATCATACTACCAGAAGATGTGTGTTTTATGGGATTTATAAGTCGGTATGCCTCATGGAGAGTGAAAGCAGGGATACTCCTTATACTCTGCGCTACTTCACTGGAAAGAGGGTGAGGAAACTTGATATCAGTATTGATATCAGTATCAGGTAAAATTGTTTTGGAAGTATCGGCATATCGGATATGGGCAAAAATCCAATATCGTTAATCCTTACTACCAATAATACCCTTATTGACCACGAGATAATTGAAATGTGGCTAAATGAATAATTATTTACCTAATTATTTATCTGTATCTATTTTTTAATCATAAAAACAGGATGTTTATTGACATTGTGTAGAGCTAAAATATTAATACTATATTACCCTGCAAAAGTGCTTATTCTCACTAAGAATAACTGTCAAGACAGGACCAGTCATATCCTCCTGAGACCCGACTCTTTGTTTGGAATACCTTTTTTTGTTTTGCCCATTTATTTGGGATAAGTAGGACCTGATAAGTATAAAAACCAAATCATTTCTTTACCTGTATGAAGGTAAAAAAAAAAAAAAAAGTTTTTTTAAATGAAAAAAAAAAAAGGTGGTGTCATTTCTCTCATGATGGGCCATAAGAAATAATTTTTGCCAAGTATGTTTAAAAGTTCTGGAGGTCTAATAATTAAAAAAAAATACAACAAGTAATAATGAGAAACAACTAAAATATTTCCCAGATAATTTGGGCAAACTTGCTGCCTAAAAGCCTAAAGATTGAAATAAAAATGTCATCAAAAATTTCATAAACATTCCCAAAAATGTCAAAGCAAATTCCACCCAAAATTCCAAAAACAATTTGTCAAGAACTTACAGATAAATTCTGTGTATATTCTATTGAAATTTTGGAAAATGTCAAAAGGTAGAAGGGAAAAGTTAAATGTTAAAATGTTAAAAAATCCTCCCCTGAAATTTCTAATCCAATTCCCAAATATTCACAAATAAATCCCCCAATTTCCCCTGAATACCCAAAGACTTTAAGAGAAAATCCCTCCAGTGCCGCAAACAAATGACTCCAAAATATACAAAAATGTCCCTCAAAATTTTCAGAAAAAAAATCTCACAATTTTAAACAAATTTCCCCAAATGTTCATAGCAAATTATGTAAATTTTATTGAAATTCTTCACGTTATATAAACTTCTATTAGCAGAATTTACTACTATCTAGTAAGATAAGCCAAAATGTGCATGCAGGACAAGAGGACATGCAGCATACACTCTCTCATAGTCTTGGTTCACAACTTAGGGTCCTGGACTGTCCTAGGGGGCGCCAGAGTTTTTAGGGGGTGCAAGGCTAAAAAATAGTATAGGTGCATCCTTATGCTGCATGTTAGGTGTGATTTAAATAATTATTTAATAATAACTGTCTTCTTTTCCCCTTCCCCTTAAACGTTTCAGAATATTCTTCCACATAGAAAGGAAGCTGCTGTATTGTAAACACATTCTACAGTTGGCCATAGTTCAAATCTGGTTGGTTTTTTTTTTTCCCAGTGCTTGTTTGAAGGTGGTTTCAAAACTTCCCTCGATCCACATGAGGGCAGCAGTGCAGCTCTTGGAGACCTCTCACATCTGAAGGCTGGATCCTTCCTCTCAGGTGAGTCTGGAGGGACCTGATGCTGCCGCTGCTGATCGGAGTCTCCCTCAAACCACCGGCTTCATTCACTCCCTCTATAGACCACACTGCACAGAAGCAGCACTGGGTGCTCTGAAACTCTCTTGAGTACTGGTGGATGAATCGGGTGTAGTCACTTGCTGCTGGTGGAGTGACAGCTGGCACTGAGGGCGCACGAGTTTGCGGAGTGTCGGGATTGCGTAAATGCGCACTGGTGAGTGAGGGGAGGAGACGGGAGGAGAGGGGACAGGAAGAGGATGAAGGGTGGAGGGAGATGATCAGTGAGAGGAAGGAGGGCGAAAGTGACTGTTGTGTCCGCTGGATTCTCATACTGAACAGGTACTTCAAACAGGAGAGAGAGATTCCAGCGCTGTGAACGTGTCGTGGGCTGACATTTACGCGGAGTTTCTCCAGCGCGTAGAGCCGACCTGCTGTCAATCCTCTGGACGACAAGGTAAGGACTGCTGTCAGAAAACTTTCCACCTCTTTGGGTTTATTTTCAACCAAAAGTTGCGCATGCGGACTCTTGAAACCTGGCTGTAAACGCTGGTATCCTGCTCAGGTTGGTGCAGTATCGCGCTTTAGCTCCGCGCACATGTGCTGGTCGTGAGGAGGCTTTAGTTGTTTTTGTGCGCTGCAATGTGGACTACATCGTTGTCAACATGTGCGCATTAAATCGGAGTTTATCTGCGCTATTTGAGCGATGGCAGAGTGGATAAAGATGAGTAAAACACTCTGAACGCCATATGTGAACAATCCCATCACAGGTCAGTGTCACAGTACTGTTAATCTCGTGGGTTTTTATTTCATGTCAGCCATCAGATGATTATGTAATGGATATGATGATCTTTTGCTTAGTTAGACTAGTAGGTACCATCATCTGCAGGGATGTACAGGAATCACTGGAGTGTGTTTTATGTGTGTTGCGTGATTGTTGGTGCAGATCCAGGGATGTAGGCTAGAGGTTGGTGAGGGAAAACTCCATCCAGCTGTTTAGTGACATGCGTCTTTTCTAGGTAAGCCCGTGCCATCTGCTGCAATGCCAAACATCTGGCTGCAGCTGTCACTCACTGGCACTTCAAGAGTCCGCCTGTATTATGATGCAACTTCAACTTTCTGATGTCTTTACTGGAGGATGGGATTGCTGCCCTCCTGCACCTCAATTTCTCCCTCTCTCTCTTCCCTCTCTTTCTTTAAAGCGGGGCGTCCCACAGGTTAAAGAACTCTTGAAACTCGACTCTACTTTTGCTTCTGCCTGGTTTGTATGGAGTGGCTTTTTTAAAGTGAGGTTGCATGGAGTTCAAGTCAATTCTAAGAAAGCTTTTGGCCATGAGAGGAGCTGAACAGCAGGGTCCCTTGAAGACGAGACCAGTGGAAATGCAGCCTCATAATTTAGACAGAAAAACAATGCTGGGGTAAATGCATGCTCTGTCTAATACATTCAGTGCATTTTACTTTGTTTTAGCAGCACTTTGGCACACACGTTCCTCTGCTAGGAGCAATTATGATATTGTGAATTTGGTCATCGCTACATCCCAGTTTAAGATCAATCAACAGATGTAGCTATAGATGATCCGGCTGACACAGCACAGAAATGATAACGTAGAGCTGTCAGCATTAATGCATTAAATGTAATGCTATTAAGGTCACAAATAGACACGTCCAAATGTTTAATCATATTTGTTTTGTCAGAAGGCCACTGTATTTAGGCTACTGTAGAAGGGCAGCTGCTGGATCCTGCTCATTGTAACATCTTCCTGCTCACAAAGTCATGGAAAACACGGTTGCTGCTGTGCAATTTCATGTGTCATTTTACTTAAAATCTCACAGAAAGACCAGTGAACAGGTCAAAAGTAAATTGCACCTTGTGATACTTAACATTTAACTTTTCACTTCTACCTTTTGCTTTTCATTTCCAACTTCTCAATCCATATTAAGTTATTTTGTTCCATTGTTAAAGTCCCTGTAAATTGAGAAAAAAAATCTGGTTTTTAGGTTTGTTGTATGACAGACCACTGTGAAATGAACCACCAGGCTAACTTTCAGTCTGAAAAAGCATCTTTAAGTTTATCAAACAAGCTTCAAAATCATGAAAAATGTGGCATTAAATCTGCTTTAGGATGGTGTAGGTGTGTCAGTTGAATGAGCTTAAGCCACGCCCACTCACAAGAAATGAGTGGGTGTGGCTTCTGATCACAGTACAGCTGCCTGGCTTTGAGCCAGAGCAGGGAGATAGATGTTGGGATTACATTTACAGTTTCTTGTACACATTTCTCTGTTATGATGCTTTTAATGACCTGTGGCTGACAGATTTGGAATTTTTACCTCACAATAAACAAAAAACACGGCCTGTAGCTGGCGGTTAACTTTCAGTGAAGGTATTGACGTCAGCTAATGACAGACTGTACTGAAGTGAAAAACTCTGTGGTTTTGTATCATTGTAGCCTCAGGGGGGCGTGGTTAATCTCCATCAAGAGTAGTGATGTCGTTGGTTCATGAATTTGCTGTGTTTAAATGAAAGAGGTAAACAACTTCATAATGGTCTTTTTCAAAAATTCAGCATCTGCCATGAATTTCAATCCACTATTCTTTCTTTATTTTAGAAAGAAAGGCAAGTCTTTATCTGAAAAGGAAGAAACGGGACTCTGTGTCAATTTCCGGCAAGGGGATGTCACTGTCACTCCTGACTCATGGAAAACCTCATCCTTATCCCCTCCCTCCTCTCAATACCAAACTTTCCTTTTTTTTGTGCATTTTTCAGAAGTCTGAAGTGGGCGGAGTTAGCTCTGAGCTAGGGGTTCACTTACACTTTAATCATGATAAACTATTGAAATTCAGGGATTAATCACAACTCATTTTGTCATTATACAGCACTGATGTTACATTTTGTTCTCAGACACTTTTTCCAGCTGCAAAAAAAAATGTGACCATGGGTTGTGTCATTATGCATTGCAAAATAATAATAGTAATAATAATAATGTAAGTGAAAGAACCCCTCTGTAGACAAATTTGCATTTTGCCCTTCTGGTTATTTGATTTAGATTAAGTAATTCTAAAGAATGTCTATAAACATCAACATTCGGTATTGTAGGGGGATCTGGATGGTGGGAAACTTTCCAAAGCAGATGATCAGATTCTACGTCTGTCATCAGGCAGAACAGTCTTAAAAATCTCAGATGTATGTGGCTGTTTTTTTCTGAACCAGGCCACATTTATTTATTAAAACAAGAGCAAAGAGCCATGCTAAAGGCTTCCCTTTCAGAGAAGATGTTTATGCACATTTCCTGACCGGCCTCGGCATGAGTTTTATCCGGCAAACCCCGGCAGTGTTGTGGGTTACTGCTTTTATATTGTTGCTCTGATTGGCCTGTTATGAATGTCACAGATAAGGCATTCATCCAATCACCCTGCGAGTATTTTTTGAGAAGTCCTGCTCTTCCCACATGCTTTGTATGTGAGGTTTACCAAATGAATATGAAATATATCCATGTGATGGATATTTGAAACAGTCCGTCTGAGTCCAGGTTAGATGGTGAACACTGCTGACTGCATGTGAGCTGCTGGTATTCTTTGATGCAAAAAGGTCTTCAAGTATTGTTTTTATCAAGTCACACTCATAGCACCTGCACCACCAGGTAACTTGGGGTCCCTCCTGTCTTGCACACTCAGTTGAAGTTACTCCCCTCTCTTGCTGTCAGACCTGTTGTGTCTCCATCTGCTTAATTTTCATCTGATCACTCAACCCACAAAAGCATCTTTTTTGTATCCACAGTAAATGAAGCGTCACATTTGCTGTAGAACTTGCTCATCTTATAGTTTGCTTGTATTTGCCGTCTGTTTATGAAGCCTGCAGACCCAAAAAAGTCGATCAGTGATGTGCTATGTAGAAGTACCATAGTAAAGCACTGTGAATTATTTTCAATACAGTGTGCATTCATCCTGATGTTATTTGTCCCAGTTTTTCCCCAAATTAGCTACATTGCATGGATAGAGTAATTTATCTTAGCATGCCTTCAACCAGCTGCACTGATAAGCATCTTCTGTGGCTGTCACACTTACTACTGGCAACTACCTCATACAACCCTTCTTCAAAAATAAGGAGCTCTCACTTTAAGAGGTTCTTCATTCCTCCATCCCTCCTCTCTCCTTTCTTCCTCCCTCTCTTGCGTTGGTGCTTCTTCTCCAAACTGACCTGCAACGCTATCTCCTAACTTGGTGTGAGGTAATTTGCATAAAGTGGGATTACAACTGACGTGCAGCGTCTGGGCCTGTCGAGCTGGATCCAGCAGAGAAGCGTGGTGCTGCGGTGGCTCTTATTGTGCCAGCAGAATGCCACCCTCAATCAGGACTCACTGGGAAGGCTGCGGTCGGCTCTGACAGGCCGGGCTCTGCCTCTTTGTCCCCTTCACAGCACAGGAAGTCAGGGACGAAGACAGATGGAGCGACAGAGTATGAAATCATGTATGAAATTAGCTCCTGATGTTGGAGCTGGCACAATAGCTTGTTAGGCATTAAGGGATGAATTTAAATGCCAGCATAATACACGTTATTATTTAAATAGAAGCAGCGTTACAAATTGATTTCCCTTGTCCATTAATAATTTCAATAAGCATCAGTTCTATGTGGAGGAGGAAAGACATCTCTTTTTATTAATAATAGTTGATTTTTTTTTTTAACCCATCTGCCCACTCTGCAGCTACTTCAACTTAAACGTTATCGAAAGGTCAAAGCCCATAAGACAATACAGGCCTAAAGCTCAGTGGTCTTAAACAGAGTCAATATTCACCTTAAATGTAGTGTTTCTTAGACTAAATTACAACATTTTGGTCAATTTTCCAGCTTTTCTCTGCTTCTTAATAAAATTGAATCAGTCTTATTCCATCTTTTCCTGTCATATAAGAAGCAGTGCAGTTCAATTATTTGTTGATTTTTATGATTAAGGATTTGAAGTTTGCCCTTCTGTTGAACCTGAGAAAAACTGAAGGCAGCTTGTGTTTTTATTTCCTCTGCGCCAGCGACAGTTGTGGCCATAGGCTTCATGTTTTCAGGCTGTCCATCTGTCCCACTCTTGGGAGCGTTATATCTCATGATCACCCAGAGGGAATATCCTCAGATCTGGGAAAAAAGTCCACTTGGACCAAAAACTGTAGAAAATATTGGATGAAGCCTTAATGACATGGGCCATTTGGTTACTTCTAAGTCCAGTCCATGGTAGCTGCCATAATGAAAACACTGACTTAAACCAACTTTAGAATAATCCAGAGAAAGAGGAGGAGTTGATGTGGGACAAACATGTACATCATGCCAGCTTGGAGTCATAGCAGCCATGCTCCTAATAATGCATAAATGGATATCCTTATTCATACCAACTATAGAAAATGAAGCCCCCACACAGTGGCTTTACTTTTCAACCACAGAGGTTGTTGCTTGACTCTGGCTTGTTGATCTGGTTAGATTTTCTTTGGGGAATGATAAAGGTGAAGGTTTCTGTGACCTCATGTTCGTGCCAGGAAAACAACCCCAGTAATGTCTTGGGGAACTTCACATTGGTTGATTTTTAGTTCTCTATTTTCTGATCTGGCATGAAGTAGCTGGCAGCCTTCCATTGCTTAACCCAGGGGGATTTTTTTGTTGTGCTTTTGTCATTATAAGAGTCAGTAGACAACTACATATTGTGCATATATACAGGGAGAGAGGGAGATGGTTTCTGCTATCATATCTGTAAATGCCAATGCATTTACATTTGTATTGGTCTGGAAACTTAGGTTGACGTCGGTAAAGCTTGACAGGTGGGCCATCATGACTGACAGGCCTAAGGAGCTGTCTACATTTTAAATTTCTGATTTCAGTAGTTTTCCAGACATTAACCTCCACTTTTAAAGTAGATATCAGCCCTCACCTTAAAATCCCTGTAAAGTGAAATCTAAAACGGTGTCTAATATGATTGCTACAAAAATATGAAAACTGAGATTTATGTGTGACTGAATTCTGGATTTAGACCGTTAGAAAGTTTTTCGCCTCATTTGGGGCTTGGTTTAATTGATTGGGGCAAATATACTGCCCCATGACACCACGAGGCGCTATGTGAATTATCTAGCCACAGCGGCCTATGGGTCATTAAAAGCATTTTAACAGAGATTTGTGACAGAAATAGACATCTGTCTCTTCTTTGGCACGGTAAGGTTAGGGAGGTCAGGGAGCAGGCTAATTTTTCACTTAAGAAGTTGCAGCAGTAACAAACATCTTATCTTCTAAAGGTGTGTTTGCATATTCCACTTGTCTTTAGTTCTGGATGATTAAAAGAAGCAGACTGTGGCTTTGTCTCTCTCAAAGCAGCAACAGTTCAGCCCCTCCTGTCTATCAGAAATGTCAGTAGGGTTACTACTAGCTGTCATTTTTATTTTTGATTAATCTGAACATTAATGCTTGCAGTTTATCATCTAGTTAGTGAGGATATAAAGATGAAAAGGACTGTGTAAAATAAATAATCACAGTGTACCAGCGCCTAGACTGACTGCTTCAGATGCTTTCTTGTGCAACAAACAGTCTAAAAAGTCCTATACTCCTGTACTGAGCTGGTAACAGCCAAAGTGCATTGACCACTCTCTTCTGTAAGGTCACACTCATGCGGTAGATCACGTCTTGTCTCTCCTTAACTGCATGCAGGTTGTTGCACACAAAAATGAATGTTTTTTTAAAGCGTGCTGAACTTCTCCACCCACAGAGTGTTTGTGTAGGAACTTTTCCCTCCCACCACTCAGGAACTTGTTTGGATTCCCAGACAGGCGGTCTACAGAGACGATTTTCAGTGAGTAAAAAATCTGAAACCTGTACAGGACAGACACACTTGAATACTGAGGGTAGCTGGTATGGGGACTGCTAGCAAGCCAGAGTTAGCTACAATTAGCTTACCCTTGCATGTAGATTCTGTGCAGCTCACCATCAGCTGATTTCTGCTGTATGACCTCTAAAATTCCTTGTTCTTTTTAATAGCATCTTGTCTAACTATTTGCAACTGTCTCTGGAACAAAACATGCCTATTTGCTGTAACAAAAAAAAAAAAAAAGTCAGAGGCCAGTACACCATGGTCTCCATGGCCTCCATTTACACGTAGGTTGGATGTCATGACAGCAGTGCATTGATGACCACACCTAAGTTTGGAGGAACTGTACCTTATACAAAACTGAGTGGTCTAAAGTCAAGTCAAGTAGAGCAGGAAATGCTTCATAAAATCTCAAGACTTTCTTCATTTGGTGAAATAAATCAAAGAGGAAATGTGTAAAAAAGATGAAAGATTGACCAGATTTAACATTACACACTGTGTAAAGATACACCTACACGCCATCAGTAAATTCCTCTTATGTTTTGCTCTGCCCATAAATTCTGACCTATTTCTACTCATACCCTTCTAGGACAGAGATAGTCCATTAGTGTACTGTACAGAAAATCTTGAAAGGAGCTGAAGGTGTTGGTGTGGGACAGATAATGTTGCTTTCATATACACAGAAGACAGCAGCTACAGACATGCAGTGAGAAGATGAGCTTGGACTATAGCCAGTATTTCCATCAGAGGATTGGAGAGATGCTTTCAGTGGACAGTTTGAAGATCCAGCCTGCCAACACTCAGGGTGCTTCACGACGAGAGAAATTTAAGAAAATGACCGTCTTAGCAGCTAAAGCAGAACGGAAAATGTAGTGTCTTGTGATGAATAGGTTGACATTTTGGATGAATTTGCATATTTGCTTTCAAGGTAAAAACATTAAATTTTAACAGCACTATCATGGCTGTCTGATGAATATGAAGATACTGTAGCATTTTCATTATTTTATTTTATTTAGTTAACACTTGGTTAAATCACTCAGCCCTCCTCACTTTCACCTCATAGGTCAGTAATCAACACATTATATTCATAATAGGTTAAATCAATTGAATGCAATTTTAAATTATTAATGCCAACCATACTAACAAAGGAGAACTTTTAAAGCGATGTCTTCAAAGCTATTTATACTTAGTAAGGTGACCTTTAGTGTGGGAACCCATCGACCTTTGTCTATTGATTAAGCTTTCTGTTTCACATCAGTAGAATATATCAGACAATATTGATATTAATAAACTAATATACAAAATAAGCCCTTCTATTGACTGGTGACCAGTCCAGGGTGTACCCTGCCTCTTGCCCAGTGACAGCTGGGATAGGCTCCAGCCCCCCATGACCCTGAATGGGATAAGTGGTATAGAGTAGGGCTGAACAATTTACAAAAATACTCAAATTGCGCACCCCCCCCCCAATATTGTGACTGCGATTTAATATGTGATTATTATTAGCTTCTTGATCTTATGTATTATCAACAAATTCAAGCGATAAAGCACTGTATATTCTAACCTACATTTAGTCAGGAACACTCTCATCATACATTTTTACCATTTTATTGCAAAATGGATATACAGGTTTACTTGGCTCTACTGATAAGAAGCTCCCTGGGTTGGTCTAGCACAGTGTTTCCCAACCATTTTTCCCTGGCGCCCCCTTACATGTAGTGAAGAAAAGCAGAGCCACCCCCAGGACCAAAAACCGAAGAAAAAGTGACACTCTGTGGTCAAAAATCAACATTTTTGACCACTGATTTTAACTGTTTCATGGATAAAATCCTAAAATAAGCCTACGCATGCTTTTCTTATCAAAAGAAATTTGTATAAACAACGTAATAACCGCTTTTTCATGGTTTTAATCAATATTTGACAGTCTAATTTTGGCAGCCTCAGAGCAGACAAAGCCCCCCCAAGATCTTTGATGACCCCCTGGGGGGTCCCAGACCCCAGGTTGGGAACCAATGGTCTATACCCGGAGTCATCAAGTACATTTGCACAAGGGCCAGATTTAGTCTTTTCAGAGTGTCTGGGGGCCAGACTTCCAAATAAAGAAAAATTAAATCAATATTTTGTTCTGATTAATATATTATTTTAATAGTATTTGTAGTTTCTTTTAAAACCCAGAACATTTTTTGTCATTACCAGGGAAATCTATTCTCATTATTTTTATTATTTTATTTGCTATTTTATCACTCTTTAACCCACTTTCCTGCTGTTTCACTTTACCATTGGCTATTTTTGCACCTTTTTGCCACTTTTAACCCATTTTTTGTCCCTTTCTGCTATTTTATTACTCTTACCCACTTTTTTGCCTTACTCTACTTTGCCATTGGCTATTTTTGAAAAATTTTTGCCACTTTTTTTTTTTTTTTTTTTTTAAAGATTTATTTTTGGCCTTTTTTGCCTTTATTAGATAGGACAGTGGATAGAGTCGGAAACAGGGAGGAGAGCGGGGAGAGACATGTAGGAAATAGTGCCACGGGCCGGATTCGAACCCGGGTCGTGGCACTATTTCCTGCGTATATGGCGTGCGCCTTAACCACTCGACTACCGGTGCGCCAAATTTTTTGCCACTTTTAACCCATTTTTTATACCTTCTGCCCTTTCTTGGCTTTTTAACCCGATTTTGTCATTTTTTAACTCCTTTAAACCATTTTTCTTGCCTGTCTCATCCCTTTTTTTTCCCTTTTTGCCTCCTTTTGTCTATTTTTGCCACTTTTCATTACTTTTTTGACCATTTTTGCCACTTGTAACTCATGTTTGAAATACTTTTTGCCCCTTTTTCCTTTTATACCAGTGGTTTTCAGCATTTTAACCTCTTTTCACCACTTTTCCTGCAATATTTTGTCCCTTTATGCAACTCCACAACCCGTTTAGATCTTATTGCCCATTTGCCACTCTCTAACCCATTTTCGCCACTTTATTTGGCCATTTTTACCAGTTTTAACACATTTTCAATATCTACTAATAATGGCTGACAAGTGAATTTCTGTAAAAACAGATCAAATCTTAGTCATTTTAAAACTATTTAATATTAATTGCTTTTAGGGTGGATTTAACAGCTGAAGACATTTAAAGATACTCTTAAAATCACAACATTTTCTTTTCCTGCTTTTCTCAATTTAATGATTTTTCAGGGTCCAGACAGGAAGCTTTGGGGGCCTGATTTGACCCCCAGGCCGCCAGTTGATGATCAGTGGTCTATACATTTGTATGACAATGTGTATTGATAATAATGAAATTATTATTTTAGAAGCAATGAGTCCATAGTAGCACAAACTGAATATGAGAATCCCAATTATTTTTGCTCATATTGCAAATTTGCAATATGAGCGATTGCTTAACTGAAAAAAAAGGTTAGAAAAAAATACATAACAAGAAGAGGGTTTTTTTTTTCAACCATTCTAAAAAAACGTACGCTTGAATGTTTGTATAATGTCTTAAAATCTCTGGTGCAAAAAATTAACGCATTAAACAGGCATTTTGACACATTTTAAGTTCAAGAAATATTGCAACTTCTGCGATTTGTAAATCGCAACAGGGTATATTGTGATTTAATCTAATTTGCAATTAACTGCCCAGCCCTAGTCTAGAAACTGGATGGATGGATTTATGGATATACAAAATATATGACAACAAAACCGACAGAAACCTGTCCTGCAGATACCACATACCACATTCAGATACCTGCTACAAAAGTTAAGGCGTCTGATTTTGTGCAGGTCTTTGCAGTCATTCCCAAATCTCCCATTTATGCCTGTCCAAGAAAAACTGTCCAAATTCCTCTCCAAGCATAACAATCATCATCTTTACATTCTAATTTTAGAACATATTAAATAGACATTTTATCAACTGAGCTTTAAAGATGCTGGATGAAGGATTTTTCTTAGTTTATTGCAAGCTTAGATAAATCAGTGAAAGTCACTGGTTGATATTTAGCTTACAGACATGAAAAGGCTGCCTGTCCTCTCATCTAATGCTTCTTTTAATTGCTGCATTTTACAGTATAAAGACGTCATGATGAAGTGATGAGAACAGAATTAGGATCAGTAGGAGAGCTGAAGAATGAACACTTCATTTCCATGTTTTCTCCTCCTCCTGTGGAGATGCTAACCCAGTGTGTGAGCCTGTTTCTCCTTCAGCTGCTCCCCATGTCAGCAGGTCGCTGCCATGTTAATTAAACTGTTTTTCATACATAAAGGTAGGATCCTGTTCAGCACACGGAGTAGATCTTGCAAACAGGTTTGTGTATAATAGACACTGCCTCATTTTTAATTAGATTATGTTGTTTACATGCGTCCTTTCATTAGGGTCCATTGACCCACAGAGCCTGACGGGAGGCTGCTGAGTTCATGGTTATGAGTATGTGAACAACACTGGAGTCCCAGGAAACAGGTTGTTCATGTCCCATTGATGTAATGGGAACAAAAGTAGGTCCTGTGGGGATCAAACAAACGCAGGTTTCCAGCAGCGCTGTGTTCAGAATAACAACCATGAAAGAACAGGGAAAACATTTAGGATCATGGCTCATTTCCAGCTCAGTGCAGCGTTTTTTCTGATTAAGTAAGTAAATTTTATTTGTATAGCAACTTTCACAGAATGTCACAAAGTGCTTCACATCAGTTAAATGAAAATACAACAAATAAACAACAGCAAAGCATCAAAAATATGAAATACCATGGTAAAACTGCACATATCCAAATCAACACAATCAACAAGTCAACCCTGGTCAGAAGACCTGAGTGATCGACTGGGGATGTAGGGGTGGAGCAGGTCTAAAATATTATTGGGCGCCTGCCCATGAAGGGCTTCATACATTAACAAGGATCTTAAAATAAATTTGGAATTTAATTGGGAGCCAGTGTAAGGAAAATAAAATTGAAGTGATGTAATCTGTCCTAGTGAACCTAGTCAGTAATCTTGCAGCAGCATTTTGAACCATCTGTAACCAATAAACGAAAGATTTATTCAAGCAGATGAAAAAGGAATTGCAATAGTCAAGCCGGGAGGATATAAAAGCATGAATCAGCATTTCTAACTCAGCTTGAGACACAACAGATTTTAATCTAGAGATGTTTCTTAAGTGAAAGAAACAAGAACGGGCCAGTGACGACGTGTTCATCAAAAAACATTAAAATAATCAAGTGTTACCCTGAGATTTTACATTTTTTTCTTTAAGAGGAAGAAAAGGATTTAAAACATTTCTCAACTTGAGAAGAGATGCTCTCTGAGGCGATGATGAGAATTTGTTTTATCTGTATTAAACTGAAGAAAGTTATCACTCGTCCAATCCTTTATGGCGCTTAAACACTCATGCAACATTATAATTTTATCAGTTTCAGTGGGTCTGAAAGACATATACAATTGGATTTCATCAGTGTACAAGTGGTATGACACTCCTTTGAATTTACTATGATGGTGCTCAGAGGAAGCATATAAAGGAAAAACAAAGGTGGGTTATAGGTGAAAGTGAAACAAGCCTTTAAGTGTTTAAAATAAGGAAGTGCATATAGATGTTTGTGTTTGAAAGGGTAATATTTCTAGCCCTAAGGCAAAAACTTTAAAATGTCACGTAGAAAATCAATCCTTTACAGAAACATGTTTTTTTTTTGTTTTTTGTTTTTTGTTTTAAATCAGTGGCTCAATAGGAGGGTCAAAGCTACAATATATAGAATTTTTGCACTCAAATATATATTACAATTAAAAAATTAATTTAAATGTGTTGTATACAGTGGCTGGTAAGGGCAAATGGTCTTCAAAAGCCAAATACTGAATGATATAAAACAGCTTCAATAAGAGCAACGCTTCAACTTTAGAGATGCAATCAAAGTCAAAACGAACGTCAAAAAGGGAAATGCGGTGCAACTGACAAAATGCTCTCCAAGAATCAAAAGCAAACTCTTGAACATCTCTTGAACACTGCAAATGAAAGGCAGTAAATACGTTATGGAATCTGTGTGGCTGATGTGTTAAGTTACACTGCTTTCCTTTCTTATGTTTGACTGGCAAATCATTTGCGAATCATTTGCGATTTCCAGACAACTTTCAACACACTTTTTCTCTCAAAAGTATTGATCCAGGTGCTGTATAGGCACCAGCACCATTTAAAAAGTATACATTTTAGCACTGCTATCAAAAAACAAAAAACAAAAAAAACAACAACAAAAAAAAAAAAAAAACAAGTGATACCTAACCCTAGTGTGAGTGCACACTTACTTTGGAAAAGTGTTTCCAATTTGGTGACTGCCATGGATGGGCTTTTATTTAAAGATATATTTTGTGATTTTTATGCCTCTATTTAGAGAGGAGGACAGTGGATAGAGTCAGAAACAGGCATGAGAGAATGGGAGAGAAACATGTTGGGAAGGTATCACAGGCCTGACTTGAACTTGGGCTGCCTGCGTACATGGGGCATAACCTAACCACTAGGCCATTTACGCCTTTAATATGGCTTCAGAAACCCGTGGGGGACAGTACTAAGACTACATCCATGCAGTATGATTGAGACACAGTTTGAGTCTTAATTCCAGGTTGATCATTTGCCTCAGAGCTTTTTTTAAGAAGAGTAATTATCAGGCTGAAATTAGTGAAATTATCACAGGTGTATCCAGAATGGGAACAATGTAGAGTTTACTTGATGGTTTGATTCCAAAATTGCTGTAATGGTGGTACGTTTTTGTTCAGTATTGAAAGAACCCAGCTCAGTGGAGACTCAGCTATTTGATATTTTTGTCTGATTGCTTCCCCTTTTGGAGTTGCCAGAAGCACAAACTCACAGTGTGTGGAAACAAGTTTCTGTGTGACTGCTGCCACACGGAGAAGGGGGTATTGTTTCAAAGTTTGCCAGGGGCGTGTAGACACATCAGCTCATGGAAACTGATTGCTGTTTGATCGCTTCATGGGACTGCCGACGCCAAAAACACTGACTTTAATACTATGAATGGAGAGGAGTGTGAAAAGTCTGCATAAAGGCTGAAACCCTTCGATTTAGAGAAAGCTTTATCATGAAAATTTTGACTTAAGCGTTTTAGACACAGCGAATCTGGCTGCACATGATTGTTCTCATTAAGCTCTGTTTGGGTATTAAATGGAGAAAAATACCCATCATGCTCGAGGGTTTATTTCCCAAGAATAAGTCTGAAGAACTTGGTGTACTTGACCTTTTCCAGTTGTCTGTGGGGAACTTACTTCCTATCAGTGTCATGATTATAATGCACATGGCATAATTGCTGCGTATTAATTGATTCTCTGTGCAGAGGAAATCTCTTTGCATTCTCCTAAAGAGTCACTCTGTATGCAGCCAGCGAACGCCGGGTTTCATCATTTTTGTTAACTCTCATGTGGATCTGCATTCCCTCGGCCTTAATTTACCCCTCTCTCTCTCCTTATTTCTCTCTTTTACTCATTATGTCCCCATCCACCCCAGCACTTCATTACTGGCCCCTCAGCTCCTCTTTTTTCTGCCTCGTTTGGAGCCGTGTTGGGCCTGATTGTCAGGCACCACAACCCTCTGCTTCTGATATGGAGAGCCACACAGAAAGCGAGGCTGGGAAGGAAGGTCAAGGTTCAACAGCTGGCGTTTGATTGCATGAGTGCTTCGGTGAATCCACCTGTGACTTTTTTTGTTTTGTTTGAAATGGTTTGGTGGTCACA
Organism: Cheilinus undulatus; assembly: GCF_018320785.1. Classification (NCBI taxonomy): domain Eukaryota; kingdom Metazoa; phylum Chordata; class Actinopteri; order Labriformes; family Labridae; genus Cheilinus; species Cheilinus undulatus. The sequence continues at coordinate 12,041,795 of NC_054875.1, read as the reverse complement.
GCAGGTTTTTTGTCCTCTCCAAACAATGAGCCCACGTTTGCGGCTCCACTGGAGGCTCAAAGATAAAATAAAAATGTCTAAATGTTAACCGTGCTGCCAGATGCTGCAAATGTTCACCTGGCACGGTTTATCCATCCTGCTGTATGGCTCAGAATGTGGGAAAGGTGGTGAGAGTGGAATGAAAAGGTGCATTTGGTATAAATATGCTTCATCCTTTGGCCTGAAGAGATTTCCATTGAGGACCTTTAAAAAAGAACGAAACTCATGCAATGTTGCACCGAAGTGTTTGCAGGTTTGCATACGTGTGTTGTGTGTTTTTCTTCAACTGGATCTTTTTCTGTGCAAGGGCACAGTCCAGAGCAGCTGGAGATAAGAAATCACTAGATTCATTTAGACTCAACAAAGAGGCTTCCTGAGGGATATTTTCCATTCTTTGTTAGCTGCTGCAGCTATACATCTATAGACACATTCAGCTGAATGTCCCCAGTTAACATGGTTGCTTGTTGACCCTTAACCCCAGGACAGTTATCTCTGTGCACAGATGAAAATATTCAAGTGAGCAGTGTAGACAGTATGTGTGGTTGAAATGAGGTTTTGTAGCTACACTTTACAAAAAGCTGATTTTTCCTACAGTTTAACCAATGAACCTGGTGTGGAGGTGATCATTGATGCAAATTACTTTTTTCTACTTTTCATTGAAACAGTGATAAACTATTGACTGAATTAAACTGAAGAGTAATGATGTGCCTTTCACAAATGAGCCTGCTCAAAACAGCTCCTTTATGTTAGCCACAGTAGCTAGCTTGGTAGCTATTTAATCCTAATTTAACTGGTACCAAATGAGAAGCTATTTAGGGACCAAACAACCAGCTCTACTGAGCTGAGCCAAATGATCTGGATATTTTAAAAGAGACGAGTCTCCATCACAATAAGCTAGACTGGATGGACTCAGCTGAGGAAATATGGGCAAGATAAGAGTTTAATGCACTAAACCATGGCAAAACTGTACTGAACCAAACAGTACAGTATTTCACTACTTTTTATTTTTGCACTTTGAACACTTGCCATAATCATAAACAGCCCAAAACATGTCCTTTTTGGCTGCCTCTCTATGTAGAAATTATTTCTTGCCCCCCATCGGGAAGTCTCCGCTGCTGCATGATGTCATCTGCAAAGAACCTGTATCCTGGAAGAGCTGGAAAGTTTCACTGGGGAGAGGGATGTCTAGGCTCTGAGTACCTATCATCAGTCTGAGCTGATCTGATTTTACTATGGTTTATTGATGCATATTTTGGGAGTTTTCATCCTTCATGACCTCCTTAAGTGTCACCATGTTTTAGTTTACATCCAGCACATAAGGTGCAGTACTGGTGTGTTACCTCTCCTCTAGAGGAGAACATGTCGTGCATGGTCTAGTACAGGGGTTTTCAAAGTGTGGGTGAGTGATCCTCCCCTAGGAGAAGATAATTTATTCTGCAGGCCCCCATCCTCATAAGAACAATTTACAGATCTTTGCAGTTGTTTGCAGATCTGAACACATATTTGCAGATATGTGCAAGCATTTGTGGATCTGTGCACGCATTTTAAATCTGCATTTGCAGATTTGTGCACGGATGTTTGTACGTATTTGTAGATACTTTTGCAACAATAATAGCTCCATACTTTTACTGACTATCAAAAAATTTCCCCTGACTTAGTGCTTTGACTCAGTATGACCCCATGGGTTTACACGACCTTATACTGTCATTAGCTCATACATCTTTGCAAATTAAACAGCATCAGTGTTGATCATCATCAGGACTCCTGCAGGAAAATCCTAACTTTAATAGTTGACTTTAGAATAGTCTTTGTAGTTATTATTAATCTGTTCAATTTGCCCCCCACACAGCAAAGTTAGCAAAGCAAATCCCCCTTTTTTCTGGTTTATGGGTCTGCGTCTCCCCTGAGGTCCTGTGGCACCCCCCAGGGGAGGCCCGCCTCACACTTTGAAAACCACTGTTATAGTGTGTTTACATAAACACCCACGACACAGTCAGATGCATACCCAAAAGCAAGGTTAAACAGTAAGCATGTCTGCAGCTTATCACCTTTAAACAATGTGGCTTTATAGCTCAATGCTAGAGCGGAGGTCCTGATCATGAGGACCCTTAATATTAAAAGCAGATCTTCATATGAAATCTGAATTTACAGGGAGGAAGGTCAAAGATAAGAAAAGGAGTGGTGTAATCTGATTTTGTTTTGATTTCTTAGAGGTTAAGCCAAAGCATCAGGGAAGAGAATTACTGTACTGGAAAAAAGGGCACGGATTACTTTCTTAACATCTGCAGCTGTTAGAGATGATTTAATCCTGTATAATCCTGAACATTTAGCAGTTTGATGACACAAGGGACCTGTAGGGCGTGACCTCTGAGACACTGAATCTCAGTCTAGGAGGGGGAAGCTGTCCAGAAAGAAGCTTAACAATGGTTCAAGCTTTTTCTCTTTCAGAAAATGTCAGAACAGGAAAATTGACAGCAGTAATCTCACTGGCTTCTTTGACTAAGTAGTTCTTGTCATGTGTCCAGGGTTCATTCAATATCTGCTTCCTACGGTCTCCAGAGACTAAAAATATGTCAGCAGAGATTGGAGAAAACGATCATCATGTATGGAGTGCTGAATTTGTATGGATTTGAAGTGTATCTCCAGCATAGTGCCCTCAGGGCCTAAATTTACCTCCCACTGAGCTGAGCATCAGGATTTTTCCCTCCCAAAAATGTCTTTTTATAGCTGCAGTTATACTTGGGATTCTCATTTGGTAGCATGGATAGAAGGGCTGGAGAATTCACCTGGGAAGTGAATGATTTCTTAATATTGTATGTGGATGTGTGCATGTGCAGAGGTCACATTGGATGTTCAGTTGAAACTGTCATGCTGCTACTTTTTGCATTCATTGAACATGACTAACATATAAGCAATGTCAATCTGCAATTTCTAGGTGCAACCCTCCTCTGTCCAACCAATATTTGGTGTGTGGTAACTGCCTGCATGCATGCATATGACACCACTGCCGTTAAGGAAAATGCAAATTCGATTTAAAATTAGCAAATTTCCCTTAGGGGACAATAAAGTTGAAAGTTGAAAAATGCCAGCTGGATGAGGTGGCTTTGAGTAAATATTTTCCTGTCATTAGCATCTCCTTGACTAAATGATGGTTGATGCTGCGTTTCTTGTTCACAGAGTAAGCATGCTGCACAGTCGGTAACATTTCAGCAGCTACACCTGCAGAGCACATATGGCATAGAGACGTGTCAGGCAGAGCATCATTGACCTTTTGTGTCTAAATCTTATTGTTACTCGGTCATACAGGCTGATTGAACATGCCTTTAAAAGGTAGATGTCATGCAAGTTCTACAGCAATTAAATCCAAGTTTGTTTATAAATCTGATGCAGAAATACAGTTTTGGTTTAAAAGGGTACACTTTATATGTCTGATGCCAGCTTTAAGTGAGTTGTAATGAGGCTGATATGTAAATCACATTACTGAAAAATAAACGCAGTGGTCCTGATTTGATCTAAAGAAGGCATTATGGCACACCTGAGTGTATTCAATTGGTTGGTTTCACCTTAATAAAGGTGTATTCAAAACTTTTTTTTTCAGTTCTTGTTTCTAAACCCGCTGTTGAGAATTTTCTATGATTTTCCACATCTGGCTGTTACAGCTAAGCAATTTGCTCCCATATGTCGGTGAAATTGAGTGAGCAAATGTGAGGAATTATTTATGGGCACTGGTCTGAGTTTGGTGATCTGGACTGGCAAAACAGCTATGATGATGAGTCATTTGCATCACCTCTTCGTCACTCTCCATGATTTTTAAACCTCAAATGAGCTGTTACTAATTCATATGAAATCATGAGATGTGAAATTAAATCTACCTGCTGTCAGCTTTAAAGTCCTCTCAACAGCCGGTGTCTGTAGTCAGCACTCTACTGAGAAATCTGTGTCCTGAAATTTTCAGCAGAGTGACACATCTCTTTGAACAACTATAAAGTGATTCTGCCAGGTACATTTTAAAGGTGATATATCCTTTTCCACCTTTTAACACGGCCTGCTGTGATGTGCTTTGGTCAGCCCCATTCTTCCATAGTGACTCAGCACTCCCCGAGAGGACACAGCTGTCCAACAGTATATTTTTTAACCTGAGTCATTCTCATTTTATCCCATCAAAACATATTAACATGCTAACCCCAGTTAACCTTGCAAAGCAGATAGATACACCCATTTCCGTGTTTCTCACTGGCGAATCCATCTTGCAAAGCTCCAGTCTGAAGCGTTTGAGTCCAGTTAGAAAGTGACAGGACCAATCAGTGTCGAGGGGCAGCGGAGTCGTGATGTAAGCAAGCAGCAACAAGAGACCGGTGCCGTTATGGTGGCAGACATTAGCGTGGATACTGCTAAAGCGCCGGTTATATCTGAACTTGACAAAATTTCTAGTTAAAAGAAGAACAAAGAACAGCAGTGAGTTGTTTTCTTTTCAAAAATGACAAAAGTCATGTACTGACATGTCTACAGTCACCATGGTTCACGTTATGCAGTTCTCTATGGAGTTTAGTCCTTGGTAGGGGCTCAGCTTGGTAGCGGCTACACCACGTGTGTTTGACGTGCCAAGTTAAACCCCACTCAGTGAATGAAACAAATTTGTAAGTAGGACTGCTGATAACACTGTTAGCTTGTACTTAGCATCCAAACTTATATGTACATACATATGGAGACTGTGACAATCTGGGGGCAAAAATATGGTGTGGCCACACTAGATAAGAAAGTTGGGTTGTTTTGTTGTAAAAAAAAAAAAAAAAAGTACAATTCGAAAGAATGGGGAAGATTTGCAGGTGAAGTTTGGCAGAGATGTTGCTGTGCTACTCGGGAATTGTGGGAGATATAGTGCTTTTTACTGATATTGCAAATAAACAATGTTTTCCTTAATACGAGGTCAATAACATGTAAACGTGTGTCGTCTACATCTTTGGTTTCCAGCCTGGTTTCTGAGTGTTAGAGACTTCAGGGGTTCTGAGGTAATTAAAATTAGATGTGTACGAATGAACTAAAATAATGATAAAGACTTATTAAATATTTTATACAAAGGTCTTATAGGGAAAATTTGTAGTAACTGGTAGACATATTTGATATATTTTCTGAAGTTTTTATTAATAAAACATCCAAAATCATTGTTTTTTTTTGACAACAATGCATCTCCTTTTTGTGTTGGTCTTGGTTGGGTCATCTTTTCTTCGAGTAAAGGGAGAGAGTAGGTGTGTCCTATTCCCCTCCCTTCTTTAATCAATCAATCAAACTTTATTTGTATAGCACTTCAATGCAGCACAAACAGCTGCTTTACAAACACACAAATAACAGACACAGTATGGGCAAATACACCATAAATGAAAGACACTGGAACTGAAATACTGAGGACATACTGAGGAAACATCATCAAATGAAATAAAAAAATGTATTAAAATGAAATGAAATAAAGTGGAATGAAAAACATGCAAAAATAAGAATAAAAATACTAAAATGTAACTCGGTGAAATATACTAAAATAAGAAAACAAAACACTTAAGGAGAACCTGGTGAAATATAATAAAATAAGAGCAAGGGTGTCAAACTTAAGGCCCGAGGGCCAAATCCAGCCCCAGTACAGTTGTACCAAGCCATTACCCAAGATTGTGAATTTGGTCTCATATTTTGACCTTTTAAAGTCATGATTGTGAATTTGATCTCATATTTTGACCTTTTAAAGTCATGATTGTGAATTTTATCTTATATTTTGACCTTTTAAGGTCATGATTGTGAATTTTACCTTATATTTTGACCTTTTAAGGTCATGATTGTGAATTTTATCTCATATTTTGACCCTATAAAGTCATGATTGTGAATTTGATCTCATTTTGACCTTTTAAAGTCATGATTGTAAATTTATCTCAAATTTTGACCTTTTAAAGTCATGATTGTGAATTTGATCTCATGTTTTGACCTTTTAAAGTCATGATTGTGAATTTTATCTTATATTTTGACCTTTTAAAGTCATGGTTGTAAATTTTACCTCATATTTTGACCTTTTAAGGTCATGATTGTGAATTTTATCTCATATTTTGACCTTTTAAGGTCATGATTGTGAATTTTATCTTATATTTTGACCTTTTAAAGTCATGATTGTAAATTTATCTCAAATTTTGACCTTTTAAAGTCATGATTGTGAATTTGATCTCATGTTTTGACCTTTTAAAGTCATGATTGTGAATTTTATCTTATATTTTGACCTTTTAAAGTCATGGTTGTAAATTTTACCTCATATTTTGACCTTTTAAGGTCATGATTGTGAATTTTATCTCATATTTTGACCTTTTAAGGTCATGATTGTGAATTTTATCTCATATTTTGACCTTTTTAGGTCATGATTGTGAATTTTATCTCATATTTTGACCCTATAAAGTCATGATTGTGAATTTTATCTCATATTTTGACTCTATAAAGTCATGATTGGGAATTTTTTTTCTCATATTTTGACCTTTTTAAGTCATGATTGTGAATTTGATCTCATATTTTGACCTTTTAAGGTCGTGATTGTGAATTTTATCTTATATTTTGACCTTTTAAAGTCAATATTGTGAATTTTATCTCATATTTTGACCTTTTAAAGTCATGATTGTAAATTTTATCTCATATTTCGACTGTTAAAACTCCTAACTTTGGCTTTAATCCCAGATTTTGACCTCCAAGACTCAAAAGTTAAAATTTGAACTCACTCATTATTCCAAATTTCTCTCTCATATATTAGCTTTTTAAAACCATTACTTTGACATTTTTATTTTGTGTTTTGACCTTTTTTACCACTAAGTTTGACTTTTCTAACTCAGATTTTGAGCCTTTGAACTTATTATTTTGGCTTTTTGAAAAAACTCAAAATCATTTAGCATCGGTGCAGTTTTTACAGTTTTCAGTTCAGTTTTTTCCCATAATTCTTTACTGGTGAAAATGAGGTGACAGCTTATGGTTAAATGTTGACCCTGACTCTCAGCTTTGACCTAAATTCAGAGTTCGTCCCGTGCTGTTATCGACTTTGACACCCTTAAATAAGAGGATCAACTACTCAAATATAATTCTGAAATCAGAACAGAATAAGATAAAACCTAAATTACTACAAGTTATGATGAGGATATTAAAGTCAGGTAAAGGCCAGACTAAAAAGGTTGTTTTGAGTTTGCATTAAGGCTTTTTTTTTCAGTTCCAGTGTAGTCGTGCCTCAGCTGAAACTCTGAGCTCTGAGGTTATTCTTAAATCAGGAGTGCGGCCGCCAGTCTTGAATTGTGTTGCTTGAGGTTGATGACGCAGCATGGTTGGCACACATGAATATGTTTATAGACAAGACCTCACCTTTCAGAGTAAAGTCCAACCTTTTCACTCTTGCGTTCTCTGAGGGGATTTAAGACACATGTTGGTCTTTGCAGTCAACAACAGAGCAGCTTATGGTGACCTTTTCTCTGTCAACATTAGTCTGGTGGCTCTCATGCTCTCAAAACCCCTGAAATTTGTCGAAGACTTTTGCAGAAGTTTAACTCAGACGCTGTGGATGGAGCTGTGAGATGAGGGGCAGGTATTAGAATAATGACTCTCCTTGATTCTGATCAGACTGCCTTGTGTTTTTAGACATAGGTGGAGCACAAACAAAAGACTGGGGTGGTTTATTTCAAATTTTAGGGGTTGATAGATACTCTAGTCGCCAAAATGAATGTGCCAAAAATCATTTCAGAGATTTTATTTTAATCTGTTAAAATTTATATCGCAAAGTTTCTGTGCTCATTTTAGACTCTTACTGTGATTATTTTGGCATTTTCTTGATTGTGGTTGATTTAAATAAGCTAATCTTGATCACTGATGTCTTTCAGTCACATAAATGAGCATGTCTTTTTTTATATTTTAAATATCATCCACACACAGAATAAATGGCTAAAATGTTGTTTTACTCTTTTTGGTTCAGTCTTTTTCAAGCCTTTTCTCATGTTTTTGTTATGTTTTTCTTTAACTGTATTCATTTCTGTGCCTGTAACACATCCCTTTGCATTTTCCCTCTTTTTCCAATAATCCTGTAACCCACTCATTCCTCAGCATTTTTCCTCTCTTGCTCTCCTTTCTGCAGTCTCTTCCACTCTCTCTGTCTTTTGCCTTGTTTATTCTGTCTCACCCATCTACGACTCGCCCTTCCTCCCTCTCTTCCTTCCTCCCACCCTCTGTCTGTCCCTCTCTCTGGTGGCTGCTCTTAATTCGGCCTTACATCCTATCTATTTAAGGAAGAAAGCAGCATCTGCTGGGAAACGGCTTCGCTGGGTGGAGAGATTTTAGCTGAATGGCACAGCGAGTCCCCAGATGCCCCGTTGTGGCTCCTGCTGCAGAGGAAGAGAGGGAAAGAGAGGGTGACGCACTGTGGCAGATAAACAGACAGAGACGGATATAGACGAGCAACAGCATGGTTAAGAGAAAACTGTTGAGGAGAAGGGGGGCTGTGTATGGTGGAGAAAGGAAACATGGAAGTAGAAAAAGATAAGCCGTAATAACTTAGATACCGATGATGAGCTGGTGATAAACTGTTGAATGAGAGCTTGATCCTAACTGTAGTTTATCACTAAAACACCAGACAGCGCTCTAATGTCACTTCTTATTAGTTTTTCCACTGGATGTTTCTTACAATCTGGCATCCTCCAGCTTGATTCAGAACTTTTACAGTCAACACAGACATTTGAGGTTAATTAGAAGTGACCGAAACCAGCACAGAGTCTCTAAAAAAGAAGCAGTGTGCTGCATCCTGCCCTGCTGTGATTGTCTCTGAGTCTTTCTGGTCCATCGTGACTCAGACTGCTGCTGCTGCTGCTGCTGCTGGCGGCTACAGATGCTGTGCAAGCATCCTGAGCACACAAGGGATGCCACAAAAGGACGTTTTTCTACCAGTTACTAAACTCTGACAACACCAGTGTTACAGATGATAACAGCCGTTTTACTGGAAAGTTCAGACATACATTTTCCACTGAAATGCAACATCTTTAGAGAACTTACAATGATCATAAACCTTAGATCTTTCACCATCATGCTGACAATAAAAGGCCCCTTTACATGCCTCTGCACATTTTCTTTCCCTCTTTTTATGATAAGAGATGCCTTGTCTCTTGTTGCTCTGCTGTAACTTTGCTATCTTGGGTAGGAAATCTCATATTTTGACAATTGCAGTGTCTGTTTCCTTACTTAGTCTTGATAAAAGCATGCAAACGGGTGGTTGTAGTGTGATGGGGCCCTTCCCCATGTTGCTCAGCCCTTATCTTTACACATTTGCTGTCCTCATGGATCAAGTTTGAGCCAGTCTTATTTCACTACTAGAATAAAATGTCAGCAACTTCTGCATTGCACCAATTTCCCAACTTCCTTCAGCTCATGCATACAAGTTTTAAGCTTTTTGTTTACAAAGTTGTTGTCAGTATACCTTATACTCCATATTCTAAATTATTATGCAAATTGGAATTTGGTGTCATAAACATTTCTTTTTTTGTTTTTTCAATTAAACTCATGGATGGTATTGTGACTCAGGGCTCTTTGGCTCACTGAAATCAATCTTAGACCCCTGTGTTCATTAGTTTGCCAGGTGAGCCCAATTAAAGGAAAACTACTTAAGAAGGACGTTCCATAAACCTACGATTTGGCCACTCCTAACCAATGCTCACAAGCAGAAATGGTTGCAGTGGGCCCAGAAATACATAAAGACTCATTTTCAAACAGTCTTGTTTACTGATGAGTGCCTTGCAACCCTAGATGGTCCAGATGGATGGAGGAGTGGATGATTCGTGATGGTCACCATGTCCCAGTTATGTTTTGATTCATGGAGAGAGAGCTGGTAGGCCCCTTCAGGGTCCCTGAAGATGTGAAAATGACCACTGCAAAGTATATCAAGTTTCTGACTGACCACTTTCTTCCATGGTACAAAAAGAAGAACCGTGTCTTCTGTAGCAAAATTATCTTCATGCATGACCATCTTGTGCTGCAAAGAATACCTCCGTGTCATTGGCTGCTATGGGCATAAAAGGAGAGAAACTCATGGTATGGCCCCTATCCTCCCCTGACCTTAACCCTATTGAGAACCTTTGGACCATCCTCAAGCAAGCATCCTGGTTTTGTGAATCAAATTAATTCTAAATGCATACCTTCAATTGTCTGCCTTGGTGGATGGGGAGAGGGGACTCCATGTCTGCAGCTGCGTCATAGGCAAAGTTATCCTCAGATTTCACACGGCTCTAACCTCTTTATCCACCAAGATGGGCTGTAAAAAGTTCTGCCAAACTTTTGCAGTAGGTCCCATTGGTTAAAAAAGTAATCCAGTGCTGAAGTCCGTGTTGAAATCAGAAGGATAGATGCTAATTAGCATACTTAACAAGCTAACTTACAGTTGTATGATGATGCGTTCAAGTTGGCTGGGAAACTTTAGTGTTTCCAGAATAAATATGTCAATATATCAATTAAAATAACCTAGTAATTCAAAAACCTTTTAATTATTAATATTCTTATTCATTGAAGACCTTTTGGAAGGATGTTGCAGCATTATTAAAAAGTTAAATGCTAATTATTCACCCTATTTATTTCAATACACTTTAATAGAATTAAGAAATTAAACAAAAACTAAACAATTATTTATTAGCTTTAATTACTGTACCTTAAATGTACCAAACCGTGACTTCAAAACTAAGGCATTTACCGAACTGAAATCTTTCCATACGTTACACCCCTACTGCTAAGATGTTTTTGATTGAAATAACTTTTGATTTCAGTAAATATGACCTCCCAATGTTGCAAATTCAACAAATGACCATTTCAGTTTTTTGCAGCCTGTAAAGTGTTTTGAAACTCTGTAGTGCATAATAATTTGGAACAGTGCATTTTTAGTTTTTTATTTTATTTTTTTAAAGTTTGTCATTGGGAGGTTTGTTCAATAAAATTTAAGTTATGACTTGAAAATTATACTGACTGTCATTTGCATCGACTATTTAGGAATATGAGAGAAAAATATCACTTACATAATAATTTGGAACACAGTGGATATGTGAGATTATTCCTTGTTTCTTCTTTTATTACCTTGTGAAACATCGTTGATCACCATCAACTACAGATGTATTCAGGGGATTATCTAATGATAGGTGGTCACAACTAGGGAAGCATTTTATTGGATTTTCCAAGTGTCTCTGGTGCAAAGAGCTGAGAGATGAGTAGGGGTTTTATTCATAATGTTCAGGGCTCAAGGTGGGCCTTCTTGAGTGTGTGGCACTCTCAGGAATATACAAAATCATACTGTTTATATATTCTTGCCAAAGAAGTGCTTTTTGATTGGACAGAGGCGCTCTTGTTCCTTTAACTGAATGGGATGTAAACTTGATAGACTCTTATTATACCCAAAAGACATTGTTAAAACTTTGAAACAGCCATGTTGAAATAAAGCAGAACAATATCTGAAGGATTCATAACAAGCTTTACGCCTGTATAGTGGTCAGAAGCAACAGCTGCAGAGTGGGAAATCTACCTCAGATAGCAGAGGGAGACTGAACTAAACAAACTGGTGCTCTAACCAGATCATTACAGAGCTGCTCTGCCAGACGAGGGTCGTTTATAATCCATTTTCATTTTGTACACAAAACAGCACATCCTCCTGGTGTCTGTAAGAATCAACAGCTAGTGTAGTAGTGCCATGTTTTATTCACAGAGGGACCAATGATAGAGAGAGTGATAAATCATGGATATTTCCTGTGGGTGGGAATGTGTAAACTATTTCTTTAATTCTCTAGAGTGACTCAGAGGGGGAAGTTATTGTCTTTGTTAGGCTTTGGTACTAAAATCATGTTTAGAAAGAGTTTTTATACCTTGAGAGTTTAACTATTAACACCTTACGTAATTAAAAAAGCTGTTGAATGTCAAAGATTATGCGAGAAACTGTTGATTCTTGTTGGCAAAAGTGAACATTTACTGGCAAATGTAGTGAGCTGCAGCTAATTATGTTTAGTGTGAGTGGGCAGAACAAGCAGAAAGACTTATTTGGCTCCGGTCTGGTTCAGTTAAGCCTTCAGTCAGTGCATATTCACACTTGGCCAATACACATTTCTACTTTTTCTTGTAAAAGACAAAAAGCCCCTTTCTATCTTTTTCCATAGAGGAATGAGTGGTCTGAACAAGAGCCCACTGAAGTCATTTATTCAAGTGAAAATTGGAACAACCAGCTAACCATCTTTTTCAAATGTGGCACTTTGTGTACAGGGAAAGAAAAGTGGTTTACAAACCCTGGTGGTCTGCATAATCATTTACATCAAAGATCATTTGTTCCAAAAGTATTGGAGCAATCAGGCCGGTTCCTTTATTTTTGCTGTAGACTGAACACATTTGAGTCTGACATCAAAAGATGAATATCAGACATATAGGACTTAATAATTAGTTGGAAATCCTTAGCTTTAATAACTGCACCAAGCCTATGACTCTTTGACATCACCAAACTTTGGCATTCTTCACAGTTTCGAAGGGTTACTCCCTTCAGGCTCCTCTGTAACGGGTAAAATTCGTGCTCTATAGTACGGAGATTATGGCCAGTCTAAAACCTTCTACGTCTTGCCTCTGATGAACTCCTTTGTTGTTTTGTCAGTGTGTTTTGGATCAGTATCTTGCTGCATGATGAAGGATCTCCCAATCAGTTTGGTTGCATCTTTCCTTAAACTGGCAGATAAAATGTTTCTGTAGACGTCTGAGTTCATTTTGCTGCCGCCATCATGTCTTACATCATCAATGAAGATTAATGAGCCTGTCTCAGGAGATGCAATGCGTGTATGTTTGGGATCATGAGCCGATCCTTTCTTTCTCCAAACTTAAGCGTTTTCATCACTTTAGTAAAGGTTCATCTTTGTCTCATCAGTTGTAAAACTCTGTACCAAATTTTTTAGGCTTGTCTGCACTTTCCGCAATTCCAGCCTGGCCTTCCTGATCTTCTTGCTAATGAGTGGTTTGCATCTTCTGGTGTAGCCTCTGTACTTTTGTTCATGGCGTCTTCTGTGAACAGTAGATGGTGATACCTTCACTCCTGCCCTCTGGACGTTGTTGCTGATGCCACAAACAGTTGTTTGAGGGTCCCGCTTTACAGCTCTCACAGTGTTTTATCATCAGCTGCTGCTGTTTTCCTTGGTCTACCTGCTGGACATCCATTACCTAGTACACCAGTGGCATCTTTCTTCTTCAGGACATTCCAAACGGTGGAACATGCTATGGCTAATGTTTGTGCAAGCGCTCTGGTTGATTTTCCATCTTGTCTAAGCTTCAAAATTGCTTGTTTTTTTTACCCATAGACAGCTCTCTGGTTTTCATTTTAGTTACCCCTCTAGCTATAAATGCAGTCTGCACAGGAAAAACCCAAATCTGAATCTGAGTATAATTTACTCCATAAAATTACAGACTTGGTCGATTTGTACATTATTAAAATCACTGACGTCATGCATGATTATTACAAATTATCAGAGGTCCCTATTCTAGTCCTGAAGTGGGCCCTTTTTGGTTTTTGTTTAGGCAGTTGGGGGACATCAAGACAGTCAGGGGTTGCATAATGCCCCCCCCCCCCCCCCCCACAAAAAAAAGAGATATTTAAAATTATTTACAGTTGATTATTTCATCCATTTTTGAAAAATATCCTTATAATGAGGTCCATTTAGAAAAAAATTATAGTTACTAAGAGAGAGCTGTGCTTACATGCAATGATTTCAAGAACTCCTTAACATGTAAATTTGTACCTGATGCTTTGTGGCCATAAAATGGCCCTGATTAGAAATCATTTTCAGCATTTTTATGATGTAGATTTTGAGCTTCCTAACTGCTCTTACTAGATCAGAGTGGGCCACAGCTAATTCTGTGTTTGCTTTACCTTTACAGCAGCGTCTAGTTAAATAGAATTCCTGTTTTGAAGCTGATATCCGGACTCCTTGTGTTCCTGCTCTTACTCATTTTCATTCCAGTTTGAGTCTTTTTCTCTTTGACCTTCTGTTAAACATCTTATTCCCTCTCTGTCTTCATTTGTGAGTTGTTTAAGTCTTGTTACCAGGCAACCATTCTCAAAGGAAAGGACAGCCATCGGTAGCAGCGCCTAAATCTTCAGATAGTTTTCTATTTATATTGAGAACAGACCCCCCCCCCCCCATGAGGAGACATATCAGCCCCTTCATTGTTGTCCTCTAACCATCCTCTCTCTTTTTCTAACCCTAAATCTGAGGTTTTCTGAGTCTGACCTACTTCAGGACTCCTTTTAAACTCTTTTATTCTTCAGCAACATCAATTATGCTTCTTTCTCCAATGTTTGCATCTTTTACACTGAAAATAATTCCTAGATAAAGACATACAAATTGAATTTTTTTTAATCTGTGCCTTTAAACAAAAGATTTTTTTTACTTTGTATTCTTTTGGCAACTCAGCAACAGGCTCTTTATTAGAATAGACACTTTCTTCACACAAAACATGTCCAAATTAGGCATCACACATCCATACACCCAGCATACTCCCACATAAAACACTGGCAGAATAAATGAGTGTCTTCTTGAACACTCTAAGTAGACCTCAGATAAGCTCTACTCTGTAGTTAGAAATCTTAGAACACTGCTGCAGTAAGAGTGAATGAAACAAATAGAGGATTTGGTTATCTGACAGCTTTTTCATGTTATTTTGACCAGATGTAGTTTCACATAAGAAATCTTTTGACTGTCAGCCACATACCTGTCTGTTCACTACAAGTTTCTACAGTTAATATAGCAAATAATGGAATAACTCTAATATTGCTGTGAAATAAATAACATTAGATGCATTTTTAGACAGTATTTTTTCATGCATGCCCCCTGGGTGGCTGGTATAAAAGAATTTATAAAACATGATGCCACCCAATGGTGTCTGAAATGAAGTGTTGAAAATCAAAAATTGCTTTTCTTTGCAAACAGCTGCAATGCACTGCTTTGATGGTCTGATAAGGCTGGCTGCACGCCAGATGATTTTCAGATCTTCAGCAATATTAAAAATGTGGGAGACTGCAGACACAATGCCAGTCTGAAATGATTTTTCATTTGAAGTCCTCTGAGTTCATACACCAGATGATTTAGCTAGGCCATGAGAACACACACCTGTGGTCTATAGTGGAGATTTCACAGTGGAGATTTCTGGACATGAAATCTTACTAAACCTGCATGATCAAATATGACTGCAGGAGAAAAACAACTGACTCCGCCCCCTAATGCTACAATGGTGTAAAATCACAGGGCAGTTCATCTCAACAGTCTGTTAGCTGAAGTCACTGCCTTCACTGAAAGTTAACAGTCAGTTAAATGCTGTTTGTTCATTGTGAGATAAATTTGCCAAATCTATCAGTCACAGTGGCCTATAGATCATTTAAAGCATCATAATAGAAAGATTTGATTTTGATTGGTCAGTGACAGAGAAATGACATTGACCAGCATGGCATTGATCCAAAGGTTTAACCTTTTCTATAAACAGCTTTTCTCTGAGGACAAAGAGAATAACGCTGAAATTACAGCACTGTGAAAGAGAAAGAACATGGTAGAATGTAAAGTTGTCATGTGATCCTGAATGTCCATTGGGGTCAGAAAGTGAGGGTCAGCCATTAGGAATGAATGGGAATGGAGGAAAGTTAGTAATTTAAAGCTCGAAATGGACCTCTTTGTTGCAGTGATTGTCAGAAATGTATACATACATTGAGGAGAATCCCTACACTTTACAAAAAAAAAAGGTTTTAACTACAGCTTCTCAAATTTACCTGGCCAGGAGGCAATCAATATCACATATTACTAGGGCTGCAACAAAAATGATTTCAATCTTTGATTCATCAGATGATTATTTTCTCTATTCATCGACGAATCGGATGCTGTGGAGTTTTTATGACAACGAGCTAGAGTCTCATCCATCATGAGACATGGTTGATGATGAATGTATCAACTCATTTTTCCCGCAAATCATCAGATTATATCAAAGAAGTACCAAACCAAGCAAACCAAAGTAAAGTTTATCAGCTGTCTGTGTGTGACGTAAAGTGACGCCATAACCGTGTGACAAAACAAATCGATAAATACATTTGTTGCCAACACTTTTATTTATCTATTTTTACCGATTTGTTGTTGCAGCCCTTCATCTTACTCACTCCAGAGGCCTCCAAGTGTCTTCTAGCCAGATGAAAGGAGACTTGAGTCTTAATGAGTTTTGCGCTGAGCTAAGAGGATAGCTGACCCCCTTTAACATATGAAAAATATCATAAACATGATTGTAATTGAAACGGTGATATGCTACAAACAACAGTGTGATGGTGTGCTGTTCACAAACCAGCCTGTGCAACAAAACGACTCTATAACATAAGCCACTGTAGCTAGCTCCTGTTTGAGTGTCAGTTTCCTTTCCTCTATCTTTCGCTGTTATTTAATCCATTCAAAAAGCCAAATTGTGACCGAATAGAGAGCCGTTTGTGAGCCAAAAAAAACAGCTCTAATGAGCTGAAGCAACTGATCTGGATCTCTTAATCGAGACGGATTTTCCATCTTTGCTGGTTGTGACAGGAAATCTGTCTCTTAATCAAGACGGATTTCCTGTCACAACCAGCAAAGGTGGAGGTTGGTGAGATGGACATCAGCTGTGGAAACATGAATAAGAGCATTCAATGAGCTAAACCATACTGGAACAGACTGAACCAAACCTTTGAACACTTTACATCGTTGTCAGCAGCTCAAAACATGGCCTTTTTGGTTGTGAAGAAATCACTGCTTGCTCCCCAAGGGGAGTTCTCCGCTGCTGCCTGACATCTTCTGCAAAGAATCTATACTATCACCCCTTTCTCCCTGCCTTATCATTTTTTTTTCCACAGTGCACAAATAGAGCATGAATGGCATGTACATAAGGAACAGAGAGAAATATAAATAATAGCAAAAGTAACAAACTGCAAGACTGTCAGAAAAATCCCAGGCAGAGTCAGCTACATAAAAATGAAAAGGCTCCACACTACGTCAAACTTCTGAAGGTTTTTGTTAATTAAATGTGACTCAAGGTTCTGCACTGAAAAAAAGTCTGCAGAGAAAATTCAAAGGCCTTATGAATATCTAAAGTTATCAGTGCTTTGTATCAGGAACATCTGAGTGTCATTGCTTCTGTTCAAATATTGTTTGTCACATAAAATATACTTTGGTTTTGACAGTGTTTTTGTATTTCCATAGTAATGACATTTATCTCTAAGTGTGGGGTCTGATTCCCAGTCTGTAAGCAAGAGCAGAAAATATTCTGACATCTTTATTGAACACCTCCATGGAATAGAGAACACTGCTGTGATTTCCCAGAAAAACCTCAAACTCAATATAAGCTGTGGCTTTGACTCCTGCTTCTCTCTGCAGGAAGGAGCATCACTCGATATTACTGCATGGTGAGGCTAGTGGAACCAAATAAATATTAAAAGATTTCCGATCAGAGAGAGTTAAAATCAGCTTCTACGGACACAAGCGAGGAGAGGGTGAAGGAGTGCTCTGAGATATAAACTTCTACACAGGTGTATTGTGTTCCTCAAAGTCAAGTGTAAGAATAGTGGAGTGCACGGCTGCAGAGGGAAGTCACTGTCAGATACGACTCCAGGGATTTGAAGACAAAAATCTAGGCTGAGCCACCCCCCAATTAAACCAGTCAAGCAGTGAAATCATCTCCTGTCTAGTGTGTGACACAGAGAGAGAGACAATGTGTGAAAGAACCATGACCTTAACCCAGTAATAGATTAAAACCCAAGTCGGGCATTACTAAGCCAACAGATGGACTGAGAACATGACCGGCTGCTCTCACACACACAAACGGTCTACATGTACGTTGCAGGCTGCCACATTGAAAAAAAAAAAAAATCTAATTTAAAGTGTGCCGACATCAGATGATTTTATTGTGAAGTCACCCTCACAGGTCAATTAAAATGAAGTCATATTGGATTGCATGATGATTTGACTGATGACAAACATGTCTGGAAAATCCATCTGCTTTGCAAAGTTGCTCATTTTTCCATTTTTTGCTACAAGCTAAGAAAAAATTGCAGATTTAACTTCTTTTGACATTAATGATTATATTAACATTAGTAAACTGTGTCTGGTTGGCTGCTGAGTAAGTTTATCAAATAACTGAAAGTACTCTCGATCCCTGACTCCGCTTTGGCTCAACATACAGTAGTAGTGTGAGAGTTAGTAGTCAGTTCCTCTTGTATATACAGTATTCTGTTCCAGTAGTCTTATGTTTTATTTCACCCGTTGCTACAATGGTTCAGTATTGATTTTTGTTGTTTGCACAAATTCCAGCTTCAGGCCATCAAGTTGACTGATTCCCCAGTGGGGAAGAAATGAAGCTAGCTTTGTGTCTCAATGTATTTTTTAACGTTCTAAATAACTGAAATCAGAGGAACTGCCTTCTGTTATGTAATGCTTGTTTTTCTGTTTTAATGCAGAATTAAAAGCATCAATCCAAATGTCACTTTGGGAGTCTCTATAATGTATTAGTTCATAAATATTAAATATTCTAAATCATTTTTTAAGTAGAATTTATTGTTATATTTTCACCATTAGTATATTTCCTCACCAAAGCTTCAGCTTGGTAATCCTGCAGTGCCAATGGTTTGACCAGATTCCATGTCAAGCTTCAAACTGAAATAGATAGAAACTTTATTAATCCTTTTCCAGGAAATTGCTTTACAGCAGCAAAAACATTCAGGCAGCCCATCATCACAGAAACACACATAAATGCACATATATTGACATATATTCATAAATAAAAGTAGCCTACACACATGCACACACGTACAAAAACACATACATCCATACATATGTTCCTTCACAAACACATAAACATCATATAATAAAATCATACAGTGCAAAAAGCACGGTGTGCAAAACAGAGCTTTCTGTAATAAAGTGATAAAAAAGGTCAAGAGACGGAGCTAAACTATTCGAGAAATGACAATCCTAAAAACTCCTTTAAAACTATGTATTCAATAATTATAGCAGCATATAAAAAGAAAGCTATTGCACATTAAAAAGTCTTATGGATGCTGGCAGAAAAGACTTCTGGTAGCGTTCAGCCTGTGACTGAAGGTGCTCTGTCAGAGCAATGGTCAAAGAATGAACGGACCAATCAGCATCCTTCAGGGAGAATGAGGCTGTAGCTATGGGTGTGATGCATGGTGAAGAGATCAGCTTCCTTCAGGGAGGATGAGTCTTGTGTGTCAGGTTATCAGCTCTGTTTGTGAAAACCAGGAAGTAATGGAAAGTAATGCTTCCCGTCCTTTTTCTGTAGGACCTCTCTTGTGACTTGTATCTAATAAAAGTAAAAAATCCAAACAACAGTTTTTAGTTTGGTCTCTTGTATATTTTTTATTTCAAATAGCTTTAAATTTACATTTCTAAGAACTTGATTTTTGTTAGTTTTTAATGTCAAAATTAAAGGCTTTTAAAACTTGGAAATTAAAAGTTATTTTCTCATAAATTTCTGATTTTTAAACTCTGCAATTCTGAGTTGGTTTTTCCTGTAAATACATAACTTTATAATCCCAAAACCTCCCCAAAATGTGGGTTTCTTGCTCACAAGTTAACAGATTCTCTTAATTTCTTATCTTTAAGGTTGGCCCTAGTACATTATGTTTAAAGTCATGATTTTAAAACAGAATGGACATCTTATTTTGACGTCAGAGCAGACAGCCCCCCCCCCCCCCCAGATATTTGCCCCTCTCCCCAGGGGTACCCCGACCCCAGGTTGTAACCCCTGAAGTAGAGATCATTGAGTAGGGTAAAATCAGAACACTCTAATCAAGACAAAAGCCCCCAGTATTAGCACTTTTATAGACCTGCATTGAGGTTCGTTAGCACCATTCGACTGAGTTGGGCCCTGGTGCAGGGTCTCCTTAAATTGGGGCCTCTGGGTATTAATTAGAAAAAGTTGGATCTTACTGTAGAGAGGAAAAAGGTCAGGCTGTTAGTGCAGGTTAGAGTGAGACATCAGCTGGAGTGTTCTCAGAGCTGATGATGATGGATGACACAGGGGGTTAATAAGACCGGAGTCAGCTGAAGGTCATGATGTCACACAGTGAGGACTGACAGAAGTGAAAACGTTGTGATGGTCAGTCCAACGAAGGGCGACCTGTTAAATAGTTTGTGTTTGTGTAAGTCTTAGAGATGATTTGGAAAAAATGAGGAGTGTCCCTATGGAGTCACCTCACAGCCTGCCTTGCACTCTGTGTACCACATGTGACCCACTAGTCACACTGCCCTGACACACCACAGACTATACCAGCTGTCACAGGTAGTTCTAAATAGATGAAAGAAGCTGTAAGCTGCACTACTGTCACTTAAAGTAATAAAGGATGGAAACCTAGAATTATAAATCCCTGACATTGTTTTTTTCCTAATGAGCTGAACCCAAAATTGAGTTACTAACAAAATGATGAGCTCTGTGAACAGATACATCCCTAGAAAACAGGCAATCAAATAACAACGTCATGTTACAAACACAGAAACAAGGATGTAGCCAAAGTAGCGGTGACACGAAAAGGCAATACTGACGACACACAGGTTGGATCTCCTGAAATAGAGGTTGTGTTAGGTCAGAAACACAAACCATTATGGCTTACCATCAAAGATGCATCCAATAAAAACAAGACAGAGATCTTCAAGATTGTGGCTTTACGGTTATCTGTAGCTAATGCCTTATTTGATCCGACTAAAGCCTTTAGAAATTGCATTGTAGCTCAGCCCACCAGCTCCCTCTGAGTCTTGAGGTGTGATGGTGCGTTTCTGTAGGCTCTGTCCTTGTCACTCGCTGTAGGGATAATGTTTAGACACAGCTTTAAATCTTTATTTGTAGAAAAGCCAGAAACTTCACTTATCCATCTGTCTTTATTTGAAGAGAGAGAAAGAAAGTGAAAGCTGGGTAAAGAGGATTACATCTAGAAGATTAACTGGTACAGATTGGTTTATGTTGCCTGTTTCACTTCATACAGTCTTGTTTGTGGCCCTGAGGTCAATGAACTGATGCTGTGTTACTCGTGGCACAATCTTGCCAGTAAATGAGTGACTTTTGGGACGGACAGTTTTTAGGAATAAAGAACTTTATAGATAAGATTTGATACATAGCAAAAAACAAAGTACAAGGAGAGTAGCGGTCAGTGAAATCTGTTTTGTGTCAGAGTTTTCTTAGAGCCATGCAAACAGTGTGAAGGGAAGAAGAAAGATGTAACACTGTGACTGTGAATCTGCAGGGACAGAAAGAGACCTGACATAACCTGAATGTTTAAAAAGCCAGCAGGCCTTTGTTCATGACAAACAGGAACTCAGACTTAACATGAAGTTGTAAGACTTGAAAGGCTCACAGGATGCGACATCTGAGATGTGAAGACTGATCTCTAGTGTTAGCAAATAAGGTTTAAAAAATCTAGATCTACTGCCTGGCAGTTACATTGTATATTATTGTTGTACAGTACATTGTTGAACAGCAGTGAACCGAGGAGGGTTTTTGTGGTTATTGTGGTTGCTGCACCATTTAAAAAATCTTATTTTTTTAAAGGTGTAGACTACTAAATAAGCTTCAGACAGAGCTGGTTAAGTCAGAGTGACCCCCTAAATCTAATCAGTTCATGCTTACGTCCAGGTTTGTGCCACATTCAACAGAAAATCCTCAATGCATTCTTGAAAATACTGTGCTCACAAGATTAAAGGTCATCATGACTTTAACCTTTGACCTTCAAATCTAATGAGTTCCCTCTTCAGTCAGAGTGGACATCTGTGCAAAGTTTGAAGAAAATTTCTCAAATAGTTTTTTTTAGATATCCTGATCAAGAGCGATGGATAAGACCAATGGCTTTTACCTTTGACTCCAAAATTTAATAGGTTCATTCCTGAGTCATAGTTGCAATTTTGAAGGAAATTCTAAGCAGTGCTTCCCAAAGTGTGGACTGTGGCCCTTTGGTGGACCTCAGAGGTCGTGCAAGGGGGTCATGAAAGGCAATTTAAAAATTAAATATAAAAATCATTATGGATATTTCAATATTTTTGAAGTTGAGTCAAATGAAGTACCTAGCAGCAGAAGTGGCATTGGCCTCTGGTGATTTTAGTGAATATTGCACAGTGAAACAGGTGGGTACAGTTTCTTCCCTTAATGTAGTGAGTTTTTGGTAAAAATTGGCCACAAAACAATGTTGAAACAAATGCACGCACTTTAAAAAGCATTTTGAAGCATTTTATATCCAGAAAGCCTCTGTGTTTTTGTCACTATCTTGAAATGCAAGAGCACGTAGCCTGTTGCCAAAGCCTGCATTACAAAATGGTGACAAAAGAACAAAGGCTTTCTGGGTATAAAATAAAAATGCTTCAAAAATTTCATTAGTGCGTACATTTGAGCCAACATTGTTTCAAGGCCAATTTTTACCAGAAACTTACTAAATTCCATAGAGAAACTGTACCCATCTGTTACACTGTATAGCCTAGCTTCCTGGACGGTACAACCAGTGAGTCCCTCTTAAAGGAGCAATGCTCACTGAAATCACTGGAAGCTAATGCCACTACTACTGCTAGGTACCTCATATGGCCCAACTTCAAAAATACTGAATTTTCTCATTTACATAAGCATGATTTTAAAAGTTGAAAACACTTGTAGTATTATAAAATACTTAATTAGATTGGTATGTTTTTTTTATTTAACCATACTAAAAATATTGCTCACAAATGGGGAAATTATGGTTCAAAAATACATTAAAATGCATAAATATTTGTCAGAATAATTTAACATTTGTTGCTTGGCTAGCTGGTTAAGGTGGGCCCTGTGTCATATTCTCTCTGGGGGCCCAAAGTCCCTAGCTACACCCCTGTGTATATCAGCCCTGCGATTGTCTGGCGACCAGTCCATGGTGTACCCCGTCTCTTGCCCAATGATAGCTGGGATAGACCCCAGCTCCCTGTGACTCCCAATGGTATAAGCAGTTTATAAAAATGGATGAATTTTGTGGTTGTCATAGGTGTCCTGTTTAAATTATAAAATAAAACTGGTGGTGCCACCATTGCTAATACAGTATTCTGAAGCCAGTCATGTCTTGCCTCCTGTTGTTAAATGAACATTTTTTTAATCACTTTTTAATGTATAGTTAAATACTTAAGACTCATTAAGTGTTTATTTTCCATAATTAACATTTGAATATGTATACACTTAATGAATTTTTTATACCATAAATGGGCAGGGGATCATATATGGTCACTTTGTTGACCTTGATTTTCACTATAATAATAAAAAATATATATAAGTGACTAAAGCAAAAAAAGTGTTGGGATGTCTACCAATAATATTCCAGGGTTTATATTTTGTGACCTTAAGGGTTAAGAATATATCTTCATTCTATTTTCCTTGTTCTGTCCTTTTACAGCGGCTATTCCATTTGAATGGACAGCACTGTTAGAGTGTTTTTAGTTTCCAGCCGTCTTCTCTAAAGACTTACCTCCAATTTCCACATACAGCGACCGCGCCGCGATCCGCCAGTGAATCGTACTGCAGAGCACATCACTCCCTCTCTAGTCTATCAGAGCATTTCCACAGCACACGCTGCTGCTGCTGGACTGGAGCGCCACTCATTCGCCTGCTTCATGCGAGATATGCTGCAGGTCTATTTTCAGCGCCAGCCGCTGCCAAACCGCATCAATTCCCGTTGATCAGAAATCTCCAACAGGAAGTCTCAAATGTAGGTTCTTTCAAAATACAAGACAATGCATGTACTCCCGATCATAAATCATCACTATATCAACATTACGTCTCATCCTGCAGCGAGAGCAAAGGGTCAGTGGGTCACAGAGCAACAACCGCACCATTGATGAGGAAAAGTTAACTTTTTAGGACAATTAGCCAAAGAATTTTACATAAAACCATAGATCCTTACCTAAACATTAACCTTTTGACTTCCTAATGTACTCACCCAGTGGTGGAAGCAATAATATCATGAACTTATACTGGAAAGGCTGATAAATTAACCCCAACAGGTAAAACTGTCTGCTGTTGACATACTATTTCTGTGTGAATCTCTGCCCGCGGCGCAGCGTTCTAGACACGCTTCCAGTGGATGAGGTCACTCATATTTGGTCAGAGCAAACCAGTGGTGCTTCGGTGCGCAGCGCAGTCATCCAATGTGGAAATTGTGGGTTACATCACACAGCTTGTTAATTTCTCCGTCAACCATTATTCAACCATTATTGGACACATTTCCCTTACTAGCTGCTTCCACATGTTCCTTTAGTAAGACCAGAACTAGAAAAGAGTATTTTCTTATTCATAGATTTCTCAGTCTATTAACCCTTTTTACTATTACTATTACTTTTTCATTTTTTTCTTAATGTATGAGCTACATTTTATACTACCTATTCATTGTTGAAGCTTCATGTTCATTACTGATGGTTTGAACATCCCTTTATCAGCCTTGTCTAGTTTTTGTATTGCTTTGTTTTCTCTGTAATAGCCTTGACACAAAGATGTTTAACATGGCTTGACTTTGTTTCTTGCCTGATCAGGACACCTCATCACGTATGCCAGCCTGAGCTGGGAATTAGAACCTCCAACCTTGCAATTAGAGGACAACCTGCTTCCCCATTGAGCCACAGCTGCTGGTTAACAAAGTCTCTCAAATGTCTGCTGGCAAGAAGATGCAACAGGGAGCTCAGGGCTGCATTTCAATGTAATTATCAACAATTTTCTCCAGATGGTAGATTGTGTCATAATGGACATGGGTCGCTCCATGCCAGAGAAGACCTCAGAGCACCTCTGATTAGAAGTATTCCCACTTCCATTCTCAGAATGGTAGAGTTCACTGTCAGCCACACCACTCTGTTCTCCTCTTCTGTGTCTGCTCTGACCTCCAGGGTCAGGACAGCCAGTGCTGGCGGTGTGGTTGAAGGGCACGCAGGGAAGACCACATGGTGCTTGTTCTCATCCAGAGCTTCATAAAGTAAAATCTTTTACCAAAACAAGATAGAAAACAGAACAGGTGGGCATGGATTTAACAGCAATAGGACTCTTCTTTTTCTCTTGCAAAACAGAAAAATGTATCATGCATTTTTGGCTTTGTAAAAAATGCCAACACACATTAGCACTAAGAAACATGTAGAAAGAGGGGTATGACTGCATGCATCAGGAGATCCAGGCTGAAACCAATTCATGGTCATTTGACCATGCTTCATTGGCTATATCTATGAAGATTTTAGTCCAAATTCATCTTTTTCATCAGGATTAGATGTGTTCTGTTTCTTTATCTTGCATGCAATTTTTTGATTTAAATAAATTTGCTTCAATTATATTGGACCAGCTGCCTGTCCAGCTGTGCTTTTTGCCTCTGTTCTGTTTTGTCTCTCTGCTGGAAGTATAGCAGCTCCAGTATATTTTCTCTCACTAAGTTTCACCTTACCCTTTCTCTCTGAATACAAACTTCAGTGCCACACAGGGATGCTCTGACAACCAGAGGACCAACTAGGTCACAGACCGCCACGATGTGCTGCACATGTTCATCCAGGACTGAATCTGTCAGGTCGGCACACAGTAAGTCTGGGTGAAGTGGAAGGGTCTGAAAGTTATAAAGTGGAGCCCTGAAAAACCATGACCTAACCCACATTAAAAGTACAGTGCATGGAGTAATATAGGTGCGTATGTGTTCTAAAGGCCATATCTTGAACTCTGTGCTTTCATGATTAAAGATCCTCCCACTGAAAATTTTGAGGTCTTATTTTACTTAAATTGTGTGAAATACATTTTTCAAAGGCAGAGAAATTCTGCTACAAAATGCAGTGAGAACCGCTGCTGGAAGCTGCTGTTCTGTTGCTGTACCTGATTCATGCTTTTTGCTGCTTACTTGCAATGGTCCACAGTTATCCTCTGCCATCAGCTGGGAATTCAATCTCCGAAGCTCGCCACCATAACACGGAACTCCCTGCAGCCCAAATAGGCATTTACAGGTTGAGTAGACCCCAGGCCAGGTGCTCAGCATGCCGAAGCATTCTCAATTGCGGACCATGTTCATGAAAACTGCTCTCCATAAGATGTATTTGCTAAACAGAAAACCGTTCTGTTTTCATCAGGGATGAAACGGTATCAAAATCTCACAGTACTGTATTTACCCTGGTGGCAAGTCCTAAGTGTGGTATTTATTGAACCCTTTTTTAAATGATGGTTTACCAAGTGGCTCATCATGTTTGTTACTCATATTCCCCATGAAGTGTGTTGCTGTGGTCTGGCAGCGCTGCATACTGTCTTTTATTTTATTGTCTTTTTTTTTTTTTTTAACCAGGAAGCCAAAATGTTTCCACACATCAGATTTAAAAGTCACTGGAGCCTTTCACAGTGTCAAAAACTTTGTCACTCATCTCTCCCTCGCTGCTCCATGCATCCACCATTTTCGCTCTGTACAACCAAGCAAGCACAAAGCACAAAGCACAAAGCATGGTGGGTTCTCAAGGACCAATGGGAATTGTAGTTTCCATGTCTATTAGCTCTGCTCCACTTTCTGCCCTGAAGAAATACTGTTTGAAACAGTCACATGTACAGGACAGGATTCAGACACTTCTGATGCTGAAGTTCTGCGATATTACCGATACCATTACACCCCTAGTTTTCATTTGTGATTTTCTCAGGCTATGGAGGTGGTGGTGCTGTGCAGTGCTGGAAATGTGTGGAGTGTTTCCGTGTTACAGAGATGAGTTTGGGCCATTGAACTCACAACCTATGACAGCCATCGTGACAAGACATGTCCTGTTCCAATTATTTTGCTTGAGATTTTGAAATTTTTATGCCCTGAGTGGATAGAACACCCTACCTGCAGTCCTGAGCTGGGCTCCAACGTTAAACTCTTTTAAAAACAAGTTGAAAGCTTGACTTTTTGCATCAGTTTATGGTTCGATATCATTGCATGCTTTCAGTGTGTTTGTGTGTGTGCGCGTGGGTATGTGGGTGTGTGTGTGTGCTTTAATCTGTGTGCCTAATGTGTGGTGGGTGCGTTTAGCTTATTTGACTTTCTGCCTTTATTTTAACTCTGTACTTTTGATTATGTTTATAATTTGGCAGTGATTGTGAAGCACAGTGTGTTGTGATAAATTTGCTTAAGTAATAAAGTTTGACTTGACTTGAAATTAACCCTCTGAGACTGGCGTTGTTGTATATGACATGTTGTAATCATGTTATATATTTCTGCTGAAAGCCCTCTGTTGTGCCATTCTAATGACACTCTCCATGCCTTTGTAGCTCTTACAGAACGTTTTCTAGCAAGCCTGGAACTTGGGTGACTTTCTGGGGTCTTTTAAAACCAAATCCACACCAGTAACTCTGATATTTGATGTCTTTTTATCCACTTATATTCCACTTTTCAATTGTTTCTGCAGATTGCAGGGTAGCCTGTCACCATATAGTATGTGTGTATCCCAGAATGCATTGGGACTGGGCTGCAGGCTGTTCTGTTGTCAGATCATGCTCATGTGCACAGACTTATAAACTGGAGGAGAGAGGCTGAATGACTGAGAGAGAAATAGACAGAGTAAGGCTGTGATTTGTCCCCCAGCACCACTGCAGACAGGAACAGCTTTAAACACAGTAAACATGAATGACTGAGGTTTTTTTTTGCACAGACTTGTTCTCCGATCTCTTTGGGACCAAAGAATTAGTAACGGTTATCAGTAATAGTAGTTCTGTGACAAAAAGTCTTCTAAATTTTCACATTCTGACAAAAAAAAAATGTCCTTATGCTTTTGGGAATTTGAGTCATCACTTAATAAAGACATTTCAATGCAAAATTTCTACAGATTGTATCTTTAACAGCTTTTCTCCCTCATAATGAGAAATTCACCCATGAAACTTAAACATCTATGTATTCTTTAGTAAACACGCCTTATTTTGTGCTGTTTTTGCTTCGTTTGTCCTCAATTCAAAAAGAGAAGTCAACAGTAGAAGTGGGCAGAACCGGGCAATGCTTCGTTCTTTGTCGTAAAATAAACATGATTAAATTCTACCCCAAAAGTAGCTTTGCTTGTTAGCCACAAGTTTCTTAACTTTTCTCACATACAGCCCTTCAATTTCTCTAAATTTCATGTTGACTTCCCCTGAAATCTTCTTACATCCATTTTGTCTGTCAGATGAAGAAACAGCAGTCGACACAGTAATGAAAGTTTTTACTAGAGATGCAGCAATTTTAAAAAACCAGGACAAATACTGTAAACAAATGTTTTTTTTTAAATAAAGACTTTGGTGCAAGACTCTCACTGTGCAAGAATTTCCTCCTGTTTATGAGCATGAAAACAAACCACAATCTGTCCAAAAAGTGACTTTATGCACAGTAAAAAACATATTTTTTGATTCATGAGTTGTGTCAGCATTAAAGCAATATTTTTGTATTTCTTGAAGTTTGGTTGTTTAAGGTACTTGGTCATACCAGTGGCATTGGTAATTTCAGTTATTGTTCCCCCTTTAAATATGTTGCACTTGGATAAGCTAGGCTATACAGTGTAACAAATATGAAACAAAACACTGTTGGCTTTATCAAAAAAAAAAAAAAATTGTAAATGTTTTATTTTTCATCCAAAAAGCTTCTGTATTTGGCACTATTTTGTGCTGTGATCTTCTGCCTCAGCGTTTCTGAACAGCTGTTTGGGTCTGCCGGCTTCATCAGAGGAAACAAGTGGAGCCAAAACAATGCTAAAACAAGCTTTTTGACACAAGTGACAAAGACGTGCTGTTTACTGTGGATATGAGGAGATACTTAGGGTATACAAAGGAACTTCTACAGATGGAGACTCTAAGAAAGAATGAGAGGGAAGAGAAACTTTAGCTGGCTGGTTAGCAGGAGAGATCCCAAGTTACCTGGTGGTAGATGTGGAAACTGTGTCACTAGTGGGACTTACAATACTCCTACAGTTACAACACTTCTACAGTTGCAGTACCTCTTCAGTTACAACGCTTCTACAGTTACATTTTTGGGACATTTCTGATTGAGGACAGGGGCTCACATATGTACACTGATTCTTCCCACTGCTCTCCTCTTTAGAAGTTCACTGATGCATCCTAGTTTTTACCTTTATATTGAGGCTATTTTCCATTGGACTCATTCACAGCAACTACGTGCATCATGTAAATGTAATCAACCCTTCCTGCTCCCTACTTGTGGATGTTTTTGGATCTAACCGGCTGCTTTCAATTATCAGTCCATCTTGACTTTGTGCAGATTTCGCTGGGAGGCTTTCAGGCAAAAGTCAAGGTAAAGATGGACTGAAAATATTGGCTTTAGTGTATATATATATATATATATATATATATATATATATATATATATATATATATATGCAGCTGCAATGTCATTCGGTATGAATAGAAATCAAACTAATTAGTTCTTCCTTTTACCTCTCTCCTAAAATCCTGGGCTTATTCTTCTCCTTTTTCATCTCTCCTTGCCTTTTGGAGGTCTGGATGAAAGCAGACCTCTGCTAAGCCCCTCCTATTAACACCTCTGGCACGAGCTGCCTCTTCCTGCTAACAACAGATGAATTGGCCTTGAGCAAAGTGGCGCCTCGACCCGTGATCCCCATCACTTTACTGAGGCTGGCCTGTGCTTGGATGCCAGCGATGTTTCCATTAAAGCTTGGGCTGAAATACGCGAGCCCCTGGCTGTTGGCCCCTGTTCCTGATGGCTCAGTCTGCCCTTCACTTCAGTGGCTTTTTCTGTGCATATGTTTGTTTTTACAGTTCTACACAGAAGAATTGGTCATTCTTTTCATAATTCTCAGAATTGGGCACTGAGGAGGCTGTATTATCCAAACTTTGGCCGGCCGTTGAGGCAGGTGGTTGGAGTTGGAGTGGGGGCTGACATCCAGATTTACAGACCACATTATGGCTATTTCAGAAGAACCAGACATTGGCTGATGAAAAAGTCAGGGAAGAGTGAAATGTTGTATTCTGAGCCTGTTTATTCCTTATCTAAACAAATAAAAATGTGGCATAATCAAACCTCTCCAGGCCAACTAGTAAACCAGTCTACTGATTTGATGCACAGTTTATTTATTTCTAAAAATTAATGTGGTCACCCCCCATCTGGACAATGCATTAGATGGGGATTGACTGTATATCCCTTTTGGGCATTCAAATACAAAGTAGCAATCTTTACTGCCCTGTGTGGGTGTACCCCTTACTGATTTAATGTTCAGTAGTTTAGATTGCATTCAGAAGCGGTCTACAATCATCCAGATTAGACTGGTTGTGTGGACCCAATGTGTATTAGCACTCAAAGACAACCCCCATCAAAGATCCGTGATATTCCTTTTGTAAACAAACGTGGCTTTCTTTGTGTCTGTCTGACCTTTCTTGGTGTGACAGACAGCTCTTCACTAGGCACAACTTTGCCTTTTTTATGTTATAGAAACTCCCTTACTGTATATTACCATTTCTCTCCACAGAATATCTATGGTAACATAAGGGAGAAAAGCTGTTAAAGAGGCACTGCTAGTCTCTTTGCTCGTGGCTAATTCACCCCCATGCATTCTTATTCCTAGAGGCTTCACTGCTCACAGCATGCAAGGGTACTAAACCGCAGTGAAAGAGAGCCACAGGCATGATGTATGGTCTCCTGTTTACATAAGAGACAGGCCAAGTTAGATCTGTTATCAGTTTGTCACTGAAGATGTATTGCTAATGCATAGCATACACATACTAAAGCACAGTCACTTGTTACCCAGATGCCTGAAACAGATTGTTAATTCATAATGAAATGGGGCCTTTGTCTTTCACCCAAGATGCATTGCTAATGAGGCAGAATTTAGAGTCTGGATACTAGGAGATTCTGCTTGTCCTTGGCTCGGACTCATAAAATTCAATGCTGCATGGCTGTTGGGAGCCTGGTGTTGGAGACGTTCAGCCTCAGTGACAAACAACACTTCCTTCTCACTGAAGATTAAGCCTGTTCTTTGCAGACAACTTATTTTATTTCAGGTTTCTATATAGACACATTTTTAGCTGCTGTTAAATCTCTCAATATGTCCGATATGTAGTGTTTACATTGTATCTGTTGCTTAATTCATGAAAAAGCCTTAAATCATATTGAGTAGTACTGTGGGACATTTTAAGACATACAATTCCATGCATGATAAGATATAATAATAATCTGAATATCTGATTCATCAAACTGGCACGTATTGGACATGGTGATTCACACCAAGTGATTCAAGCATCATTTACACAAACAGAAATATAAGCGGGCTATTAGGAACCACCTCACAGAACGATGACAAATGGTACCATAATAATTGATAACTGGTCTTTCATCCTCATGTGAATGATGGCTGACCCGTCTATTTTCTTACCTGACATGCCAGATAGACTGATCATATCTCCATTGCATCAATATATTTCTCACTCATCCGGTAAACCTCCTTTAAGAAGTGTTTGGGAATGGCAGGACTTTTCAAAAAAATCTCAGAAGGTAAATGGACTTTAGCTTGTATAGAACTTTTGACTACTCACACCCACTCATTCACAGCCATTCCTTCACATATTTATTTACTGATGGCAGAGGTTGTGATGGAGAAGGTGATTTACAAACATTCTGTCTGTCACATTAATTATGGGCCAATCAGAGGAACAAGATAAAATTAGGTAGTAGGCATGCAAAACTTTGGTACTAGCTCTACAGTGCTAACCCTGCCGTAATGTTTGAACAGTGGGGAAATTTGTCGAGTAAAATTCACGTAAAGCTGGTTGTGAGATGTGCAAAAACATATTCCTCGCCAAGTTCAGCTTTTAGTGGGTCACTCTTTGCTCTTCTTTTAACTCTCTGAGGTAGATGTTGCATACAACAGCTACAGACAGCTCACAAAACGTTTAATAACTTTTGAACCATAAATCGTAGCAACCTAATTTTTTTCCTCTGGAAGCCCTCTGTTGTGATGTTCCAATGTCGCCACCTGTGCCTTTGTAGCCCTTACAGAGGCTTCTCCAGCGGGCCTGGAACTTTGGGGATTTTCTGTAGCATTTTTTCAATCATTTCCCCTGCTAGCGACAAATGCTATCTGCCATATTGTTTTGTCACATGGGCTGTGACAACCAATGGCAGGCTGTTCTGTTGTTGCTTCATACTTTGTCAAAATGCGCACACAGTCTGAATAGCTCATAATGGGGAGAAAGAGCCAAGGGGAGCTGTGAGGTGGCCCTCTGTGTCACTGTAGACAGGAACTACTTTGAATATTGGCACAAATGAAGCTAACACAAAGGAATGGAAGGACTTTTTTGTAGACTTTTTGTCACAGAATGATTATGTGTTCACATTTTGGTCCCAAAGACATGGGAGAACACATTTATGCAAAACAGTCTAAGTCATTATTATTTACTGTGTGTCACACATGAAAATCTTTGAGTTTTATTTCAGTTTTTATTTTCTTTAGTCTTTGTTATCCCAAAACTTTTTTAAAAATTCAAGTGACATTGCTGCGGCACACATGTCCTTAAAGCCCAGGTTGTCCTGGATGTCTAGAGCTTGACTGCGTCACAGCGTTGATGTTTTACAGGCTTTTAAAGACAAAAAGTCCAGGCAAGACAAAATGTTTAAATATGTAGCTTAGGGCTCAGAGGGTCGACAAAGAAATGTGGTCCAGTTCTGATCAAACTGTCGCTCTACTACAGCTACATCTGAGCAAATAGCTGCCATCGCAGCAGCCATTGGACACACTTGTAAACCCCACCCATCGCCATAACAAACTCATGCCACAGCAGACCAGGAGGGCAAAAAACATCTTTTCTGTTCAATTGCTGCACCAGTGGCAGCCATTACTCTTGGCTCACAGTACATCTAAACCCCACCTGTAGGTACTGCCTTGTTCTCCTTAAATGACATTGATCAGTCTGAACCATGTTAAATTTGGCACAAATGTTGTCAATTGGAGCTTTTCAAGATGGATTTGCCTGATGACAGACACGGAGGCTGGCAAATCCATCTACTTTGCAAGGCTACAATTTTCATAATAGCCAGTAGCAACTCCAGCATTCTGTTTTGGGGTATATGAAGTGCTTTAAATAGTACGCCATCCTCCTAAAAATTATGTTAATGGCTTTTAGATATAAACAAGCAATGAGACTGCTACTTTCATCCAAAGTTTATGATTTTAATGACACAACCTTTTAACAGCAAGGCTTAACCTTTCATGCAAATAGATACTCAAACTCTATTAATGCACATCTAAAACAGCGATCATACCCAGTGGAAAGTGGCTTGTCTAGTCTGTTTGCTTCCAGCATGACTCCAGGCAGAGCTGAAAAAGATGCTGGTCCTTGTACCTTGTCAGGCTGTGGGCAATTTTGGTAAATATGGGAAAAAACTGTCACCAGAACCTTTGCAGAACTGAACTCATGAGTTCAGTGCAGTAATGAATAGATGAGTCATGCTGGGGATTATGTCATATAAGATATATATTGTCTTATATGTTAAAAAAACCTTAAGGCGCTTTTCGACAGTGTAAACTTTCTAAAGCCTGTTAGATTAATGACATTACTTTATTCAGGTTGTTGTTCCCTTAATGAAGCAGTCCATATCTACAGTGTGTGGGTCAGCCAGGCATTAATGCAGTGAGGGTCCATCATGCTTTTGACCGTTTGCCTGTGTAGTATTCATTTAAAAACAAAGAGCTGCTGGTTTTATTCAGTCCTGAAGCCTCCTCTCAAAAACTTTGAGGGAGCTTTGTACTTCTAAACACAAAAAAATGCGAACCAAAAATATTAGATTTCAATGAGAAACACAGGCTTTCTTTATACAGATGTGTTGCAGACATTTCTATATTAATGTCAGTGATGTTTTCTGGGTAATATTTCCCATGCCAGACATCATCGCAGAGCTTCTTTAGGACTGGATGTCAGCCAGAGAAG
The DNA here is from genome assembly GCF_018320785.1 of Cheilinus undulatus. Lineage (NCBI taxonomy): Eukaryota > Metazoa > Chordata > Actinopteri > Labriformes > Labridae > Cheilinus > Cheilinus undulatus. Next base: position 12,007,805 of record NC_054875.1, on the reverse strand, counting down.
GTACAGACCAGAAACCAGCAGGCTCTCTGCTAGCAGGCTGATAGCTCTCTTGCTGGAGGCTAGCTGGCTGAAGATTAGAGGACATGGGGCTGGCTAGCTGGCTGGGGGCTAACAGGCTGGATTACAGGGGCACTGAGGAAGTCTGTGGTCTGCTCTGCTTTGGTAATGAGTCTAGCACCCTGGACTTAAATGACACTTCCTTGTGCACAGCCAGGGCTTCCTTAGAAATCTCCTTGGAAATAGTGATTTCAAAAGTCCTTGGTCAGTTTGTTCTGAGAAGAGTTTGTGACTATTATTATTATTATTATTATTATTATTATTATTATTATTATTATGTGCATTGTCTTATAAGTTTTCTTCTTTATTTATATAGGAAGACAGCTGATAAGAGTAGGAAACAGGGATGAGAAAATGGGGAATAACAAGGCCAAATTTGAGCAAACTTAGAGTGTGACCTTACTGCTAGTTATTTGTATACTACCAGTCAGAATACACTGACTTAACGGTCAGATAGGTTTATTTACTGATATTGTCTAGTTTTTTGTTTATTTCAAAGGCCAATTGATTAGTCTGTGAATGGATGTAAATTAATCTGAATCCAACTTTAATTGAAGGTGCTACTTGGATAGAATTCTTACTATTAAGGTCATAACAGTATCTATTTCTTGAAGGCTGGGCTTTTGTAAACTTCACACAAATGGTAAAAACATTTGTGTTTTGTAGATTATTTCTTGGTGTAACAATGCTTCTTGGCAATAAATCGTATACTGTTGGCAAGCCTGTTTATCTTATATTTGTGAGGAGCATGCATTTGTGGAATGAGCAGCAGAGCTGAGTAAATGAGTTGCACTATGAAAAATCTGCCAAATCTTCTATGCCAATGCCAAATAGCTTATTTTGCTGTCTGCAACACATGCACTGGAATCTGAGCATGTGCAGAAACGTTGTGTTTGGTGATTCTGCCTACGGCAGTTGGATCATAGGGTCAGAGGGAGGAAAAGACGCAGAGAACACTATGTTGATTGCTGCACTGATAGAGTAACATTGGCTGTTACTGTTACTGTTTGGCATTGGCAGAGAAGATTTGGGAAATTTTTCATGGTGCAGCCCACATACTCAGCTCTGCTGCTCATCCCACAAATGTATGTTACTTACAAATCTGGAACCATTTAAAACAGTATGAGATTTATAGCGAAGAGATATTGTTACAACAACAAAATAATCTAGAAAACACATATGTCCTTACTAGGGGTGGGAATCACAGGGTACCTCACGATACGATATGATACGCGATACATGGTCCACGATACCGATATTATCACGATAAAGCGGTACAGCGATAATCGATATATTGCAAGAAAATTGTATAACAATATATCACAAAATATGTCTAACTAGAGAATACAAAATAGTTATAAAATGGTCAAGTGCAGGATTTCTCAGTTTATTCACAACAATTTAGTATCAATTTCACAGAATTTGACACAGACTGAGCTAAATACTGAATATGAAGTGCATAAAGTCTATACATATGTGTGTAGTATATATATGTATAACTTATTATGTAATTTTAAGTTAATATCGAATCTAACAATGTAGAATTAAGCTATTTAAAAAAATATATAGTCCTGCATCATCTCGCATTTTACCTATCTTTGTTCAATCAGAAGATGAGGATTTTCCCCATTTTTTACACTGAATTAAGATACTGTGATTTTTTTTTTTGAAAGAAAAGGGGAATAAATTATTAGAGAGTGAATGTACTCCAATCTTTTATATTTCATATTTTATCAGTTTTTTATGTCATCACATAATGTGTTTGTGGAGGGAGATTATGGGAGACGTCCTGTCCAGCTTTAAGACTAACAGACTGTGTTTTGCGGAGGGCATGACGTGACAGGCCAGTGTTTCTTTCTTGTGTTACCGAAGCCGTCATTGTTATCGACACTACACGGGACAGGTCCTTACAAATAATACGACTGTGATTATGGTTGCATGAGTAGAGACCAGCGGTAGCTTCAACGGGCTTGTTTGTTGACGTTAGCCGTTAGCTGTAGCGCTAACGCGATGATGCCTAACTCATAGATTCGTCGTGTTGTCTGAGTATTTTACTCTGGCATGGCGTATCTTGCAAACGACTGTCTAACTCCTGTCTAAGTTTGTGCTGTCTTTAATGTTTTGGAAGCCAAAATAAGTCTACACATCCACTATGAATGCAGCAGAAGTCGCTCTGCTGGGTAGGTACAAGCAACCGGCTCACGCAGACCGGAAGTCTCGTTGTCTCAAGAGAGAAGAGGCAAGAGTCAGCTGCCAGCTAGCGATGCCTGCCGCCAACTAGCGGTCAGGGGGTGAAATTACACCACAAACTACCGCACCAAAAAAGTGAATAATTAGCTAATTCATTAAATATCGATACTGCATTTTAAAATATCGATACAGTATCACTGACGTATCGCGATATTTTAGTGTATCGATTTTTTGTCCCACCCCTAGTCCTTACTTTTTGTGCTAAGTTAGGTTATTTAAGACAGCTGAAGAGAGGCTGGAAATACAGGGAAAGAGAATGGGGGAAGGCATGCACCAAACATGAGCCAGGATACAGATTCAAACCTGCAACTGTTGTGTTGTGGACTGTAGCCTTATGGGGGCCTGCTTGACCAAAGTTAAACAGATGCCCTAATATCATTAGTTTTAAGTGACTAGGTGCTCAGAAGTTCTCCGTACAGGTGTGCAGATGGGAAAACAGAAACTGAAGGCAGTACAGGGAGAGTAAGAGAAGGACAGGTGAGAAAGAAAGACATTACATGACCTGGGAAAACTGATGAGAACTCTACTGAGAGTAATTTTATTGAAATGGTTTTGACAGGAGATTTTAAATCAGTTTGAATCAACTTTATCTAAATGTGAGACCAGATTTAAGCAACAGGTTTTCTCGCCATCACAGAACAACTTGTTGAAATTGATGAGAGGTATCACTCCTTTAAAGACATAAGGTTGGAAATGCATTATTAAAAATCAGTATCCCTTTAATCTCTATATCTGATTATCATACAGGCTAATGTAAGAATAAATGTGGGTGATCTACTGGGAAACTGCAGCAAGCTTGTAAGAAAAAATAAACTAGAAACTGTGTTTGCAAAGGTTGATAAAGCACTGAGACTATTTATGACATAGAATAAAACATTGTGAGTGTGGATTGTTCTTAAAACTTAGACTTGTTAAAAGTAGCCTTGCATGCACAAAACAGACCAAATCACCTGCCTCTGCAGTCTAATGAAAGTTCTATTCTGTAAATAAGACTCTAACAGCTTCATTAAAAAAGTCTTTGACAGGAAAAACAAGAAGAAAAACTTGTAAGAGTGGGGATATGCATTTGGCTGCCCTGCTGTTACATTATAGCTATTGTTATGTGCTCCTGCTGCGTTTATTGTGTGTTTATAGCCTTATTTTAGTGAAGCACAATGCTTTGCCTCTAAAGAGATTGATTCTTTTGCCTCAGTAAAACAGCACGTTCAGTACTCCTGCACATATTGCACTTGTTGGTTTAGAGCAGTTACTGACTTGTTGAGGCAGTGAAAAATCTTTTTTTATGTGGTATTTGAATTTATAAAAGCTGTCTCAATGTGTTTGTCTGTGCCATCAACCTGTTTAGCAGCTACTCTTTGGTATGTTTGATCAAATCCCTGGAGAGATGGATATAAGCTGCTGTTCTGTGTGTGCTGTAATTGCTGTTATTGTGCGGCCCTTATTAAACGGCAGCTCACAACAATGCAAGAGGAAAAGTTTACAAGAATGTCAAAGCAGATTTATGCCAAAGCTGTGAGTAGGAAGAACACAGGAAAAAAAGGGATTAAATTGTTTACAGAGCACATGTTTTCTTTCAAAGGTTAATGAAATGTTTAAGGATGGTGTAGACAGGCCCAACAGCAGACCTGAGAGTTATTTATTTAGCTTTTTGGCCTTTTCCTTTTGATTGAAGTGTTTATATTGCTCATTTTAATTCTATATTGGCTTTCTAATGTGTAAATGTTAAATATTAAGCTCCAAGTACACACAGCGAAAAATATCAAATTTCCCTTTGACCAGCTGATAAACCCATTTATGGAAAAATCGTTGAAGAAAATATTAAAAAGGATCTCTCAAAATAATTTTCAACCAGTCTGTAACTGACTGATATCTTATCCAGACTGCCAGTTAAGGACACAGCCCTAAATTATTGTTTTCATGTGAATCGACACATGTGACCTCCAGTTTACACATACAATGTCTGCACCGCAATCTGCCAGCTAAACGCAATACAGGGCAAATATCTCCCTCTCTAGTCAATGGGAGCATTAAGAAGACCACGCCACTCAGCTTCATTGGAGATACTGCAGGTATTTTTCACCGCCAGCAACTGCCAAACTAAATCATGGGTTTCTGTCGATGTCTTTAAAACAGTTTTTTAAATTTTAACTTCAGACAGTTGCTGTTTAGTTGAATGCTCTAGCTGGGGGGAAGGCAGCCCGGTTGTACTTCAACAGAACCCAGTAAGAAGAAAGAAAAACACGAGGAGTGCAGGTGGTCGAGTGGTTTAAGGCACTATCCATGTACATGGGCGGCCTGTGCCCCTTTATTGCATGTCTCTCCCCATTCTCCTCCCTGTTTCCAAGTCAATCCACATGTCCTTCCTCTACCAAAATAAAGGCATGAAAAGACCCAAAATAAATCTTAAAAAAAAAAAAAAAAAAAAGGAAAAAAAGAAGAAGAAAGAGAAACATGCTAATGCTAATGCTACTAGGTACTCCCAAGAATCAGCCTCCGGTCCTGAAAAATGAAGCCATTGCTTAAGTGCAAAAAAACTGATTGGCTCATCTAATTTGATTGACAGATAGTTTGACAGACAGATGTCTCCAGAAGGACAGCTTTAGTGCTAGCTGAGCTGACAGGAAGTCAAGCTCAGTGGGCGGGCTCTTGTCTGTCGTTTGGTTGAGACAGGGATTTCAATATGGAGCCCGCCACGTATTGGCTTCAAAAGCTGTATGAATCCGTCTGTTCAACTGACTGATGACTGATGTCACACAGACTTTGTCCAGTTCTTTCTACAATCTATGGGTACTCCACAGTCCCTGAAGTGTACGATAGTGCTGAACAGAATTCTCCTGCAGATCAACTTGATCAAAATATAACTGCCTTTAACAGCGTTGAACTGGAAGCAACAGCTGACAGTGATCCTCATACTATCAGTAGCTAACAAAGCTAGCTAATGTTAGCTGTTTGGCACTCAACTATGCTATGATGATGAATAATTTCTTGCCCTTCACTTCCCAAATGGCAGCATTTTTAACCAAGCCATTTCCAAAATTTGTAAAGCTATCTGCTTTTTGGTAGATCCTCATAGTGATAAGAGGAGGATGTTATTCTGGATCTATCAATATGTAAACACTGAGGTTAACTTCTGGCAAAGACTTTGCTGTTTTAAGCCTTTTAAATTTGTCTGAGGTGCTGACTGAGGGCCCCAAATGCCCACAATGGACAGTTTAGATCAATATTTTGGTTAATCCAAAGTTGCCATGTGATGTAAACATGGATTGCTTCAATGAGATTACCTGTGCTGCAGCTCCACATAGTAGTCAATGGTGGACACAACATTCATGGACTGTTATAACCCTCCAAACCTCAGCAAGATGCCCCCCCACCCCCACCCCCCATCCACGAGCTAAAGATGTGGAGCAGAGGCAGTCCTATAGCTTACTGGTAAAGAGCTGCAACAGATCTATCTGTCAGTAAACTCAGCTACGTCCCTAATATTGAAAGTTAATCCATTACCCTGAACTATAATATATTTAAATGGATTTGCTATAAGTGTATGTATTTCCTACGGAGTGTGTAGCATCAAGGAAATGAGCTACTGAAATCAAATCTGGTTTTAAACCAGGCTGAGATGTGCATTTCTGTGGTTAAAATGGCCAATAAAAAGAGCCTAATGGGGATTTCTTGGCTTTAGAGCAAGCCTCAAATGGATTATCAAGGAACTGTTGTATTATGTACCTCCTTATTGGCTTCATTTTTCATAACCAAGGTTGCAGTTTGGTGAATGCAAATCATTAGCATGTTTATTTGCATGTAGAGCAAGGAGATGCATCTACACATGGTCCCTTAAGATGCATGTAGAGACACATGCTACTGCCAGGTGTCAACATTCATAGGGCTGTCTATCCATGCTTATATCACCCAGGGCACATGCTAATGCCAGGTGTAAACAAGGCCAGCGAGACCATCACAGATGGACAGGGTTTTATATACTGGAGGCCCAGTTGGTTCCCATGATCCTCTGATTGTCATAGTTTCCAGTTTGCCCTGAGTGATGTCATTGGCGTGGTCTCAATGGGGGCGAGTAGTGGAGCGTCTGATTGGACAGTTAACATCAGGGGCATCACCGCCAACTGTGCCTGCTGTTCCTCTTAGTGGCTCTGATGGGAAATGTGTGCCGGAGAGAAACGCTTTCATTTAGTGGGCCCAGCAGACAGTGCGCTGGTATAATTCCCATGCAAACACATTTTTCTTTGCTCTTACATGCCTCATTGACTGTGACCATACTTAGCCTCCTCTCTCTGCCTTTCACTAGCCCTCTGCCAGTGTTTTTCTTTTAGTAGTTCTATTTTTATTGTGTCAAAACTTTCAGGAACAGTTTTTCTTGTCTTGTCTTATCGTTTTCTTTCATGCAAATTGGAACTACTTTGCATTTATGTTCAGTCTTTTTTTTATACCTCTGCCCCTCTTTGTTTCTCCTCTTCTGTCTTCTCCTCTGTTGGGGAGAAGAAGAATCTGTTGGGGCTTCGAAAATGGTCCCTTTGGGGTTTCTATTTAGGTCACAATTTGACTTAGTATGGAGCAAAATAGCAACTATCTTCTGTCTTCCATGTGTGTCTACAGAACATTTGGGTATTTCTCAGCATGTGTGTCCATGGGTTGTCCTAATCTGTCAGGAAATTCACCACAATGTGTATACGCTCACTGACTCCAGCATGGACTCCCTGTAAGCTGGCCTGGGCTTAATTGAAACTGGATGACTGAGCAAGAACCCATTCACATTTTTACAGAAAGCACTCTACCCTCTTGCAGCAGCACAAAGGTCACCAATATGGTTTTATAAGCTGGTATTTCACCCCACACCCTCTGCAATTACTGATTGACTTGAAAACCTGGTGTGTGATTTTCAAATTTGACACTTCTGCTTCCTCCGATAAACGGGACCGCACCAGTGTGAATTTTGAAGGGACATCTGCTGCTTTTCCACATGGTTGTGCCTGTGTATTGTTGCTGACAGTGTACACATTAATGCTCTAGAGACAAAACTTTAAAAGGAATTAACATCCAAACTTATGTTAATTAGAAAGGTTTTTGCAAGTTTGTGTGTTTTCTTTTATACTGATTAAATTATGCTCAAAGTATTTCCATAAAGGTAGTGTACATGATTTATTAGGCCTGGAAAATATGACATCTGCCCAGTTGACTCTGGGGTCTCGGCCCCTACTACACTCTTCAGTACCAGTATGGACTGGCTGATGGGGCAGGTCACGGGCAGAGAACTGTGGAGTGCCATTTGGCGTTGTCCACTTTGGTCATGATGCTGCAATCTTTGAGATGCTGTCGATGGCCTTGTGGGGCTTTTAACTTGCTCATGAATGCTACTTTTTGAAACCGGGTCCCAGAGTGAACAAACCTGTAAATGCTTACCGTTTTGTCTCCATGTGGACAGCCAGTTGCATCTTTCTTGAGACAATTACATCATACATAGCATATCCCACTTAAGCCGCGTGCGCGGTTCAAGCCAAAACAACAATGGTGGATTACAGGGTTATTTTCATGCTGCAGAAGCTACTGAGCTTATTTCGGCTTCTACAGCAAAATCTTATGCTAACTTTACCACCACCAAGAACAGCATACACCAGATGTTCTTAGATCCACCATGGAGAACAACCAGAAGGGCAACTAGGAGAAAGTTTCTGGTTCTTGGGGGAATTGTAGACAGGCCAGGGGCACATATTTTTGTGAGAAAAGCCTGCAAAAGTATATTTTGCATAATGTGACCTTGAAAGCTCTTGGTAGGCAAACAAAGATGCACTGCAAGTGAGCACTCTCGCTGTATGTTGCTGTTATTACACACATCAGGCTTGCAGAGGAGGGAACACACATTTTATCTCACTCCTGTGCCTCATGTTAGTTACACAGACAGAATTGGGTGATGTTCAGAAGTTACCTTGCTGCTCTCCAGTGTCAGAGAAAATAATGTTGTCTATGGGACTTATAAAATTCTGTTTAAATAAAACACAACTCTGCATATACATATTAAACAACCTAAAACCCTTGTATTGAAATTGTACTTCATATTACTCATACATTTTTGTGTTCTGAATGTCCCCCTTGGCATGTACTCTGTACATAACTATGCTCTTTATATATTTTGTGATATCTGATTGGCAATGAACAGCACTTTGTCATCTGTTCCCTTCAATCTGTGTGAAAATAAAAAGAGTAGGTTTAATCATGTCTGATATTTTACAGCATAAAAATTTTCAATATCATGCCTTTATTTGATTTTTATTGATGTAATTCCGACTTAGTTCCTTGTGGGTTTTTGAGAATCCCAATTTGTCAGGATCCAGAATAAAGCCTTGGCATAGCAGTTTTTCTTATCTGTGTGAACCAGGTCAGAGTAGAAGCATTGTGTCTTAGTGCATTACTGCAATGCACTGAATGAATAGTGTTTGAACATAGCTGGAATAGCAGAACTAAAAAATGCAGCACTCGATCAAACCCCTCTGGTGGTGTTATACCAACGATTCACTGTGTAACATTGAGATCCAATTTAACACTTCAGAGAGTATTAACAGCTCAACACAAATGTTTTCAGCCCAACCCAAAAGGAAATAATGTCTACGTTTCACAGACGCTCCTAAGGCTGTTCCCTTGTCTGTGTACACTCCATTTAAAATCTCAAGTGAAAAAGCAGAATTCAGCTGCACAGTCTCAGACTGCAGTGACAGCAGGCTGTGGAAGAGGCTTAACATTTATTTTCTTGAACATGACAGCTCATCATCCCACAATGTCGGCTACACACCCAACTGTACCACCTGTTTCAGCAATTCACCTGCTAAACTCCATCCTGCCGTAAGCTCTTAGACAATGGAAAGATAATTTCTCTGAGTTTCTTGCATAGAGTACAGCTGTACTAAATCCTGCTGACTTCCCTTGATGAAAATGATTATCAAGATTGTGATCTAACTGTGAACTCCATTGTCTCAGGATTTCATTTACAATAAAACAGCTACAATGTTTGAAATTTGTGAGTATTTTTTCACCCACGCTGTCACAGCAGCACTTACAGCCATTCCAGACTGACAGTGTGTTTTGCTTCTTGCAGCAGTTGTGTGTCCAGCATGCACTGCCATGGATTTCATACCAGGCCTGTTTGAGCTGCGTGTTGGCTGCATCGCTCTACTGTCAAAAATGTGTCAGTCTCCGTAAGTTACACCTCAATAAACCTCCCTACAAGTCAGCCAGTGTGCCTGAAGAATAAAAAACAGCTATTCTCTACAAATGAAGGGAGTTTCTCTGAAGAAATGCTAAACCAGGTTTTTAATCTGGAAAAGCACAAACATGAAGTGTAATCAGTGTTGTTCTTCCATTTTTAAATGTAACCAGGTACCAACTTCCAACTTTTATACTGTAAACAATGGAGGCAACAGCAGTATTTTTTGTTCTCTAAAAGAAGTTTTGTATGCACAAATTTGCAGTTTGCTGATGCTGTGAATCTCACCTTATCCTAAAAACATGCTGCTTCCCAGAACAGAATCTGTGGGGTCTTTATGTACCTGATGTCTCTGACACCTGCTTTTTTTCCTGAGACACACAAACCCACATCCATCGACAAACTAATCCATGACAGCCTCTAATATCATTGAGACATGATCAGATTATGTTCCCATTAGAGCAAAAACATCTCTTTCATCAGAAATCCTGCAGCCTTGAAGAGTTGATCATCTGTTTGTGTGACAGGAAACGGGTGTGTTTGATGGTTACTGGAAAGAAGAAAAAAGCTGTGGGAATCCAAGGGTGCTTTCACACTTATTTATGGTTTTTGTTGTTTGCATCTCATTTATGTCAGAGGTGATCCCGCCCTTCTGTTCACATCAATCTGCAGCCGTCACGTCACTGTAGCACTGTAGTTACACTGAGCAGGAACTGTGAAGTGACTGAAAAAGAGCAGAGAAGGAGAAAAAGGAGAACATCCCTCGAGAGCAATGAGCCTCAGGAGGAAGATGAGGATATGAAAGTGGGGAACCAGAGCACAATGAGCGGCAGATTTGAATTATGAATGACATGCAGCATCAAACTTTTAGACTGACTGTGACTCTGAAAGCGAGCAGCGGGGACAGGAGACGAGAAGAGACGAAGGAGAGAGCGCTCACTGAGAAGTTGTCTGGAACTATTTTGGGGTCTGGGATGGACTCAGATTTCATCTTATTGTTCAGTGCATTAGAAAATAGCCTTCATGATGATAGCCAAGGGGAAATTAAAAGGCTTTTAACTATTCATAGCAGAGAGAGAGAGAAGCGCAGCAGCTGCTGTGATTACACGCCTGTCTCACTGCTCTTCACAGCTTCCGCATGGAGAGACCGTCCTGCTCTGGATGGTGGGAAGTGAAACACAAAACAAAATTGACCTTCTGGTTGCACAACATGTCTCAAAAGGTTGGCACACATCTTATTCAGAGAAGAGATCTGCCAGCAGGAATCACTTTACAAGTAACTGACTTTATATCTGCAGGGTGTTGAAGCAGAAAGTCTTCTCTGCCAAGAACTCTGCATGTGTTATATCAGACTCAGGTATTATATTATCTAATGCTTCTCTAAAACCAGCATCTCTATATTTATTAGTTATCTTTAAATAGTGCAGCTGCAAATATTCTTATATCTAAGACTTCAATAATAAAACAAAAAATATTAATAATAATTGCAAATGAAAGGCAAAATAGGTTAAAAGTGGCAAAAATAGCTTAAGGTGGCAAAAATCTGGCCAAAAGTAGCAAGAGTGGGCAGTTGAAATGGCAAAAATCAGTTAAAAAGTAGTAAAAATGGGTTAAAAGTGGCAAAAATTGACAAAAATATGTGGTGAAAAGTCATCAAAATGTGGTAAAAATGGGCTAAAAGTGGCTAAAATAGGTTAAGAGGGGCCTTAAAGAGATAAAGCAGCAAATATGGGTTTAGAAAGGAAAATAGTGGGGTGCAGGTGGCCTAGTGGTTTATGGCGCGCCCCATATACACAGACAGCCCAGGTTCGAATCCGGCCTGTGACCCTTTACCCTCATCCTTGTTTCTGACTCTATCCACTGTCCTTCATCTATCAAATAAAGGCAAAAAAATGCCCAAAATAAATCTTAAAAAAAAGAAAGGAAATAGTAGCAAAAATGTGGGTAAAACACTGAAAATCATAAAGTAGCAAAAATGGCTTAAGGTGTCAGAAATGTAGCTACAAGTGGCAAGGATTGGCAGTTAAAAGGAAAAAGGCAGTTAAAAAGTAGCAACAATTCCTGATGAAAAGTGGTTAAAAGGTGGCAAAAATTGGTTAATTGGAGCAAAATAGGTTATGAATGGCAAAAAAGGATTTAGAAGGCAAAATAGTGGCAACAATGGGGGTAAAAATGTTGAAAAACAGTTAAAAAGTGGCAAAAATGTCTCAAGGTGTAAAAAATGTGGCGTAAAGTGGTAAGAATGGGCAATTAAGATGGTAAAAAGCACTGAAAAAGTGGTAAATGTGTATCAAAAGTGGCAAAAACTTGCTCAACATGCCAAGAATTGGTGATAAAAATGGTGAAAGTGGTTAAAAAGTGACAAAGATGGATTGAAAGTGGCAAAAATGTTTATATATTTCAGTTGCAAAAATTAGCTTAAAGTAGCAATAATTGGCTAAAAGCACAAAAATTGGTTTACTCTGAAAACAAATGCAGCAAAATGGGCATAAACAGTGATGAAATAGGTTTAAAAATGTCATAAATTAATATTTTGAACATCAGAACTCAATATTTGCTTGACACACTGTTCAGCTCAGCTCAGCCCAGACAATTCTGTTGGCGGGCCTGCTAACACTTAATTTGTTAACCAAAAAAATTAAACAAACATCATACATGCGACCATCACAGAAGGTCGGATTTTATTGCATTCAGAGTCTGTGACTGGAGCTGCATCGGTCTGTCAATCATAGCTTCACTCTGTGATCAGATGCCTTAAAATGACCAAATCGACCAATAAGAAACAAGTTCTCAACACAGCCATATAATGGATCGCTTTAGAGTAAGTAGATGGATCAGTGTTGATGGAGAGAAGCTCAGGAGCAACACTTACACCATCAAAGAGCAGACTGAGATAAAGTGCTGCTGCATCTTTATAATCAATGTTTGAAATGTGCTGAGTGAATTTTGCTGTCTAGACAATGTGAGGGAACTACTTAATTTGAACAAGCGCACTTGAAGGTAGGGAGCATGTCTGGTAACAGAGAGGAGCGAGATGCCGCTGTCTTTTAAATGGGTAGAACAAACACTTTTAGTCTGCCTCGCCTCTAAGGCAATCAGGATGTCCCACTCAATTGTATGAACAAAGTGACAGGAGGGGCTTGAAAAGAGATGGAGAGTGGCTTTCAGTTCTTGTCTGCTTTCACCTTTTTGCACATCTGTTCAATCTGGTTTTTAGTTGTGAAGAAGGACCTAATTTCTGGTCATCGCAACCACAATTCCCTTCAAGACTCAGATGGGATAAAGGGTTTTTGACTCTTAGGGACAGTTGGAAGAGCAATTTCCTTGAACCGTGTCCTTTTGTAGGTGATTTCAGACATGCTGCAGAAGATATGTTCATATGAGGCTGGATATATTCGAAGGACAAAATTAGACATGTCTGAGTACATGGAGTATGGAGTATGAAGTATGGATAACCCTCAGGATGCACAGGCCTTGAAAAATGACAGCATAAAAAGGGCAATGTGCCATGCAATGTATGACAGTGAGAGCATTTAAGACCTCTGCAGGAGTTTAAGGAGTGTTTGTTTCTCTTAGGTGTGAAGTTACTGTCAGTTTTACTATGGCGCACTGAAACAGTCAACTCGAAGACTCCTCCTGTTCCTGTTAAATTTAGCAACAAAAAAAGGTTGTGAGCACTCCTTTAGAGGAGCTAAGCCTCTTTCCTAGAACTCTAAGCTTCATTTTCTGTCTTAAGATGCAAAAACAGTTCACTGCCTTTTCCAGGGTGCAAAATCACTTGTTAAAAACTTAAACACTGAGGACGATTACAGTTTGTTAAAAGACAGATGTTGGGATCTTTGAACATTTGGCCCTTAATGTGACCCTGGCTGAGATTTCATTATCACTTCAGAGAACTCCTCTTTGCATTATTTTGACTTTTCTGCGTGGAGAGACCGTCCTGTTCTGGATGGTGGGAAGTGAAACAAAAACAAAATTGAACCTCTGGTTGCACAACATGTCTGGAAAGGTCCGCACACATCTTACCCCCAATTTCCATATACAGTGTGTGCGCCGCGGAACGCCGGGGAATGGTACTGCGGAGCACTTCGCTCCCTCTCTAGTCTATCAGAGCATTTCCATAGCCAGCGCTCCAGACCGGCAGCGGTTGTGTGCCTGGAGCGCCACTCCCCTCCGCTTCGTTTCAGATACACTGCAGGTGTATTTTCAGTACCAAACCTCATATATTCACTGTCGTTCAGAAAGCACCAACCATGGAAGTCACAAGTGTAGAACATCCGGTTCTTTCAAAATAAAACACAATGCTGGGACTTTGATCTACTTATGCAAAAAAAAAAAAAAAAACATCAAATTTAAGCAAAAGTATTGAATTCCTTGCCAAAAAGAAAGAAAAAAAAGCCATTAATTTCATACTCAAATAATCCAGGATTGATTCTGATGTGTAGAAAATATGTACCAATGAAACAAGCTTAGTTTTACAATTAAGCGCCCATGGTAGACTAACTCTTTTAGATGATACCTCTCATTTTTAATAACTTTGCAACACAGATGAATTCATCAGACTTCCTGTCTGTCATCAGGCAAATCCATCTTGCAAAGCTTCCAATTTAAAACAATTGTGCCTGGTCTCATAAAGCAGTCTGCTGACTATTGGACAATGCAACTGTTGCTTCCCTCAATATTCACAGTCAGTTGTTTAAATTTTCTTTAGTCCTGTTCCTGTTCTTGTTCTTATAATACTGCTCTAATGTGCTTACTGCCAATTGTAATCCAATGAATGCCTTCCAGAGAAAGCTGTCCAAACATGCATTTATATTCCCATTTGAATAATTACCCTCAGGCCTCACAAACAATTTTGTTTTTAGGAGAGCCAAGTCTTTACTCTCTGACTGACCTTTTACCAAGTGTTCATGAGCAGCCAAGTTCTGCATCTCCCTTTGGGCTTTTCACAGAGCGTTGAGAACAGTTGCACTGGCTCCAAGAGTTTCCCCCTATTATGCTTTCCTATTCCATGATATTCTTTTAAACAATGATTTTAGAGCTTTTTCGGGGCAAATGTGACTCAGCTGGTCATCTCTCACTTTGGATTTTGGTGGTTTGATCCCAGCATGTTGAAGTATCTTTAGGCAAGAGACTGGACCCCCAAATTGCTCAAAAAGTTGCACAGTCAGTGGCCCGTGAATATTTATGAGATACATCTAGTATTACTGATTAGTATTCTTTGCAGCAACCTCTGCTAACACTTTATGAATTTGTTGTTTTATTTATTGTGCCGGGGTAATCTCATGTAACTGGGATGTTTAATGCTAACATTAGCCACAATCTGATGGTAACTGAAGGGTTATCAAATTTGACCCAACAAAATGTGGTTATTTCTCTCAATTTTTAGATTCCTTTGATTTGTACTTACTTCCTAGTCAGGAAGCAATTCAATTAGAGATTCTTTTTACTGGCATGATATCAGTATAGGCAGATATGAAAAATGAAATTTCCCAGTTTAGGATCAATAAAGTCTGTCCATCCATCCAATCAGCTCCCTAATCTAATTGATCAAAACACATTTAAATTGTCATTAAAGAACCGGGTGTTTTCTAAAGCTGCTGTAATCATTTGGACTGATGACTTTATCAGATAAATGTAACATTAACTCTAGCTATAGTGCTGAACTTGAGCCATGTAACATTTTCTACATGAAACACTGAATGGGACTTCCAGAGCAAGGGGTGCCAAAAATAGTTCCACCCACTCCACAGCTCTGTTGTGACTCTGTGAAATTACTTTTGACGTTTAGCTTGTACGGGTGAAAAATAAAATCAAAGCATGGAGCAGAAAAGGTAGTGAAGCTAAGTCAATGACAGCTCAAAGACAAACCCTGTTTGATGTATAAATGTCTTGTATTGACATTGGTCCAAATGTCATTATGTGGTGTCATGCACCTTTATTCTTTAGCTTCAGCCTTTGAGAAATAAACAATGCATCTGTCATGTGAACAGTTGTGACGCTGACTTGAATATCTTTAAAATACAATGTTCTTTTTCTGTATTGATTCCGTGTGAAAAGCCACGGCTGTCTGAAGTTGAAACAGCTGATGATGACATTTGATCTAAACTTTGATTATTGTTGACACTCTATAGTATTTGTAGGAGGGGAGGCATGCATGTATGTTTCATCTGTCCCTTAGAAGTCTGTCAGCGTTTCAGAAGCTCAGCTGCCTTTTAAACATTGATGTTCAAAAATCGACTTAACTCTCTGATTAAAATTCACATCGTTCACTCTGCAGTGACTTAAGACTTATCTTGATTCCCATTTAAATGAGGCAAACAAGATCTGAAGACATGAGTGGAGTAGAGATACCAATCAACCCACGGTGAGCATTATTCATCATCATCATGCATTTTGATTCTAAGCAATTAAAATCATTATCTCTCCACCAGCTCTATGTCTGTCATCCTTTTCCCAGAGGGCCTCTTTGTTATCCTCCTCCTTCACTTCTCCTTATTTTCTCCACATCTTATTTTATTTATTCTTTAAAAGCTAATGCATATGACTTTCCTAAAGATGATAAAAGCACATTTTTTACATCAGCATGAATATGAGAACTCCCATCTGAGCTGGGGAGATTTCTTATTGCTGAGCCACAGTTTCTGTTTAGAGAATTCATTCATTAAGAGCTTGATCAACTGATGGGCGCTCTCCTAAACTCTTTTTGATATGCACTCGTTAGTAAGACAAATCCCACAGGTTCTGAGCCATTCCTACAGTGAGAGCTTCCAAAAAGAAATGTTTGCTGTAAAAAAGAAAACTGACTTCACAGAAGAATAGAGACAATCATATCACATTCATTTTGTTTCTAAGAGACAAAAGGGACACTAAAGTGAAGAACTTTCTTAGATGCATTGCAGAGCTCCTCTCCTCTCCTAAGGACTTCCTGCTGACTATAAAGAGTAACTAAACCCCAGGGTTTCAGCTGAAACCATGTGTGCTCATGTAGAAGACACAATTTCTCATGTTATCAACCATGTTTTAGGAAAAAAAAACAGTTTATGTGCTATCTCTGCCTAGGGTAGTACCAGTGCCTCAGCAATGTCTCTGATTGGCTGAACCTGGCATTATGCAAGACTTCTGCGTTCTATCTATTCGACTGCTGCAAGAATTAAATTTGTTTTTTAGCTAAAGGTGGTTTTAGTTGCATAACGAAGGTACACTGTACGGACAAAAATAATTGACCACGCCTGTTGATTGTTAAATTGCCGCATTCCAATCAAATTGTAATGAAACAGTTTGTGAAATTTCATCCCTGCTGGAGATTCCATGCTCAACAGTAATGATATTATTTGAAAGTGGAAGCATTTAGGAGCAACAGCAGCTAGGCCTCAGAAGCAGCCACACAGCAGAAGACCATGTAAAATCACAGAGCGGGGTCAGAGACTGCTGGGTTGCACGATGCGCCAAAATGCGTGAAAATCGTCAACACTGCTGATTCCATAGCTGAAGAGTTCTGAACTTTCACTGGAATTAATGTTTGCGCAAAAACGCTGTAGTGGGAGTTTACAGAATAGGTTTCCATGGCCGAGCAGCTGCATGCAAGCCTCACATCACCAAGTTTAATGCAAGCGTCGGATATAGTAGAGTAAAGCACACTGACACTGGACTGTGGAGCAGTGGAAAGCTGTTCTGTGGAGTGACAAATCATGCTTCTCTGTTTGGAAGTCAGATGAGTGAGTCTGGGTTTGGTGGATGCCAGGAGAACATTACCTGCCTGACTGCATTGTTTGGCATGGGGTTGTTTACAACTCACTGGCCCCTGTGTTTAGGCTCCTAAAGTGCAGGTCAGGCCAAATGTGTCTTTTCCATTAAATTGAGCAGCTTGGCTCTACCTGGTTTGACTTCCATGGCAGATCAGCACGGTGTAGGTCTAGGGCTTATGAAGCCATTCACTCACATCATGCCTGCCCATGCTGTTGTCACGAGGTATTTCAAAGTTTGATGCAGCAGTTGCTACTTAGACACATCTGCAGGGTGTCCTGGAATGAAGCACTTGGAGATGGGGCAGGTGCACTTGGCCCCTGCTTCAGAGCAGGATCATTCTGAGCGTGGCCAAGCTGGTGATGGAAAAGTAAATCAGCACGGCTTGGTTTGGATGCCAAAAGTCATATTGGAAAAGCCCCAATGTTGTGCTACTCCAACCAAAACTGGGCTTTCATAAACATGCATACATGTTAGCCCATCTGATATTGTTGGTTAGATTTCTCAAAGTCAGACTATCACGCATAAACAAATCAATTGTTGGTCATTTTATTCATGCATGTAAAAAACTCAGTCATCACCACAAGTCCTGGCCTTCTGCACATGCTCATCAGGCCCCATGATCAGTCTTTGACTGTAAGGTTGAACAGCAAAAATGTGCAGAAGAGAACAAAGAAACTTTCAACTGCAAAGACAAAAAATACAGAGAAAAAAAAAGAGTACTGGAGTCAAAGCCCTGGTTCAATATGATGTGGACAGAGCACCAGAGGTAAAAGGCTGTGCTAAACTTAATTTCTATTGTTTAAGAGAAGAAACAGCTGATTGGACCCCAACAGTGGGGTATTTCTGGTACCGGAGTAGAACTAAAACAATTGCAACATTAAGATGATCGTACTAGGGTTAAAGGTAGAGTGAGTTTTATCTGAGAACACTGAAAAAATCACTGGTCTTGCCAAATACCCTCCACAGACACTCACACACACACCTTTCTGCAACCAAATTGGATTTTAGTGGAGTGTTAATGTTTGTCTGATATATTCAATATACATTAAGTGGGTCATTTTCTTGAGTGGGATAGCAGTGGCTGTTGGCAGAGGCTGTGAAGTAAAATGTGAGGGCTGCCAGGATACTGTATAGAGGCAGAGAGTAAAATGAAACATTAAATGAGGATTTCAGTTGAGGCAAGCAAACACTTTAACGACATGTCAGTCTGCTCAGACATCCTCAAGTACTGCATGTTGGCTAAGACGACATCATTTTTTTGTTTTGTTTTTCAGTTGCAATCAGCATCATGTGTGCTCTACATTATTCAGATTTATGCATTTCTCACACTGGGGCCTTTTCATTACTTATTTGAAACTTTGATATGAACCCACTGTGTAATGAACCAATCCACATTCATTAACTTTACTTTAGTATGAATGATCTTATCATCTCAGATCACTTTTAAAGCTCTAACAAATAATGTTGTATCGTCTGATTTTATGATTGAGCCCAGATCTCTGTGCCGCTTAAACTTAGAAATAAATACATGATAAAAAATTCAGAGACATGCTATTTTTTTTATTTTCAGAGACCAGCTCCACTCAGCTCATTAAGTCATCATAGACTTAAAAGGGATAGGAGGAGCAGAAGGAGGAGAGTTAATTTGATGGCTATAAAGCCAAAACAACAAGCTCAGACAGTTGTTCCCAAACTTTATCTTTCAGGCTTCCCTTTGGTGGATAAAAAGAATTCAAGCCCCCTCACCCCACCCCCCCCATTCATCACCACGCACGTCAACACGTATTGATAAACACAGAAAAGCCTATCTCAGGCAGGTATGATGTAGTAAAAAGACGAAGTGTTTCTATCTCTAATACCCATCAATGTACAGGTAAAACCACGGGGGTGATCATTCATCATGATTTCTGGGTGCACTGAAGCATCAAGTTTAAGGGGAATCAAAAAACTGCATGTGGAATGACATCACTGCTGGGGTTAACAGTGTTGTCGGAGTTTATCAATATCAGCATACATCTGCCTTCTTTACAAACAATGCCCATCTGCTAAATAATGTGCCACAAACAGATATCAATTAATTGATGTTTTCCAAGAAGGGACCACTTTGACAAACTCTGATCAGTTGTCAAATTTGAGAGAATATGTTGTAATACTTAGAGTTTTGCACCAAAAGAAGTAATGAAAAACATCAGCATCGGCTAAATTTTATGTTCAACATTTGTATTGACATTGGTCCAAATTTTCTTGATCTGTGCATCCCTAACGTCTGGTGTGGATTCATTGTTAGCCTTAGAATTACTGCCTCACAGAATTTACCATGCTTTGTTGGAAGTGCAAAAAAGCGCACATTATTTTTTAATTTAGTCTAACTGAGCCTTCCCTTCAGTGTTTAAGGTAGAATCCTTCACATAAATGTTCAGCAACGGGTAGAAAATATAACTACATAATTTTACGTGTAAATAAACACGATGAGGGTCGGTAGCAGTGTTGTTGCCACTGAGAATCCGTTCTTAACTCAAAAGATGTGGAAAGTCTGCCCTAAAAGCATCAGATCTCTGCACTGCTGTATGTATACTGCCATCAGTACATATCTGGCTGGCATGACAGGTACCGTACTCTTCTGGTGTGTTTTTCAAAGCATAAGGCTGATCACTTTGTTTCTGTTGAAACACTAAGTGCCTTTTCACACCATGCTTTTATTCTGAAATGTTTCCAGGATATATCGGTTGTTGCATTAACTTGCAATGATGTTTTTTTTTTTTTTTTCAGCATCATTGCTGAACTTTATTTTGTTTCTTCTCTGTGTGATTTAGAAACATCAGATAATGATAAATATTAACCCATAATTCAATCTCCATCTCGTACTTTGCTTCCTAATCTGTCATTTCTTTTCATGCAGCGTGAGCTTTGCCCCAGTATGTCAGTGAAGCACCAGGTTTAATGTAAAATACATTTTTAAAAGAGCTGTTTTCCAAAAACTCTGATAACCAAAACCACCTCTGCACAGATGAGACAGTCTTTAAAGTTAAAAATGAGTATCACTGATGTGTATTAATTAGATTTTATTCGAGCACACAACTCATCAATTATTTATATACATCCTATATACTGTGTATCATATATATTTAATACAGAGCAAAATAGAGGCTGCTGTTAGTTAATATTGTCAAATATGATCTGAGTTAGTTCCTTAAAGATTTGAGGTCATTTGTAGCACTTTTTCCCTCTGTGTTACCTCTTTATTTGCTCATATATGGACTTGTTCTCAAGCAAATATGTTGCAGCGGTCCAAGGGAATTGTCATCAGAGCACCTATGTCGTGTTCTGTTTTAATTTTGGTTCTTTAACAGTCTTTGCTGTGGCTGTTCAGTGATTTATGCATGTATTTGTGAGTGTATGTTTACGTGTGTGAGAGAAAGAAAAGGTGCTGTATAGGCTTATTTACAGCTGCATCTGTGTGCACAGTGTGGTCAAGGCTGTTAATATCAGGAGATGTGCAACACCGTCCTTATTATTAAGACACTGATTGCACAGCAGCTTAAAAAACAGGGAATGGTTGTGTTGTCTATGTGTTTACTCATGGGTTGGGCTCTGTCATTCATTAAAAAATGCAGATAATCATGGGTAATGGGTCGGGTCTTGATTCTTAGTTCTACAGGTACAGGTGGATGCAGGTTTGGAAAAGCAGGACCCGTGCAGGACTCTGGCAGTAATTCTACCCTAAACTTTGCAGTCCATACTTGGGGCCACAGGCCCTAGTTTCAGGAGGCACTCAGCTAAGAAAAGAACCTGGGGGAACAACAAATTTTGGTTATCTATTTGCACATAACATGGAAGTCAATAAAGCTTTAATTTAAACCCTCAAAAATATATTTTTGTCCAGGGTATAGCCTTAATATTTCTCACCTGAATGCATGTTACAATAAAACTAAAAAAAATAGTATTAGCCGAAGTTAAAATGTACTCCAAAATATGTCTGACTTTTAGTAATGTCTAGATATTTAGATGTGGGAAATGTTTTAGCACTTACTTGTTTTTCTGCAAGCCTCTGGAGCATGAACAGATAGCAGTCTTGCTGTGGCACAGCAGAGAAACAGTCCACACAAACTAGATCCAGAACTTCTCAAAGCACAAACATCTTTGCTGTAATTAACTCATCCTTGCTGCCTCTAGGCAGAGCTGCAATCAGATGTGATTTATTTATGATTAAGTGTTTACAGCTCTGCTGAACTATAGCCAGGAGTGCAATTTACAGCTGACTTTTAATGCAGCCATGGACACCAGTGAACATTTAGGTGCTTTTCTTGCCAAGTTTCATTTCAAAAGAAGCCAAAGGATTTATTTAAAGCACTTTTCAGTGCCAGATAATACTAATTAAAGAGGTGTTTAATAAGCCAGAGGACACTTGTCTTTGTGGTGGAATATTCAGTTTAAACACAGGTACTGATTCACAAGTGAGTGATAACAAAATCCTGTCACATTACAAGAGCTTAAAGGCTTGTACTGACTTAGAACTTAGTGTGGACACATGGGTCTTTGCTGGTTTTGGTCTGGCCATAGTGCAGATTTCTTTCAGATTACTGAATTTTAAACCAAGGACAAAGGTTGAATAAAGCACTAACTGTAGTGAAAGATTATACACGGCTCTTTATACCTGAGTCAGTTGTCTTGGTCAGCAATAGGAACTTGATCCCCAGCACCTGCAGTCACATGTCCATGTGACCTTGGACATGACGCTTGAGCCCAAATTGCTCCCACTGCTGTGTCAGCGGTGTGTGAACATTAGCAGATGTAGAAGGACTGGGTAGTTAATACTGATGCCCACTTTACTTAGCTGCTTTCACCATTGGTGTGAACATTTACTTGTAAATGGGTATAAATGAGCAAGTGTGACCTGTGGTGCTAAAAAAACAAAATTTAGTCCATTTACCAATTACCTCCACCTGTTTTATGCTGGACTTATGGCTATAAAAGGTATTAGCAGTTCCCGGATATTTCATCATCATCATCAGCAGCAGCAGCAGCATCATCAAGCTTGGTGTTATTTTAGGCTTATAACAGAATCCTCAAGAGGGTTTTGTGACTAATGTTTCTGTCGCCTCATGAGAGGATTCCCAGCTGATGATTAAATTTCCCATCTAAGTAATGGGCCCTTAGGGAGAAACATCTGCAAATTCTCCTCATGGCTGTTCTGCTCTATATTTGTCAACAAATCACAGGAGACCAGTTAAAGTGTTATTTTGGGTCCAGAGAAGCTTCAAACAGACAGACCGGTGGATGGAAGGATGTCTTAGATACCTTATGTCAGAATTAGGGGTCGATTGGATTTTTAGGGCTGATACTGATACCAATCAATAGTAGTTCATGAGAGTCTCATGACAGACAA
Source organism: Cheilinus undulatus (assembly GCF_018320785.1). Classification (NCBI taxonomy): domain Eukaryota; kingdom Metazoa; phylum Chordata; class Actinopteri; order Labriformes; family Labridae; genus Cheilinus; species Cheilinus undulatus. Next base: position 11,985,156 of record NC_054875.1, on the reverse strand, counting down.
AATGCACTTAATATGACAAAAAATGAAATAGCATGACACTAAAAATAGAGCAAACTGAATGATTTAGCAGTAGCTCTGTAAACACGAGAAATGGCTCAAAGCAATACAAGAGCAACAGGAAAACAGGAAGTGATGCCACACTCTCCCTGTGTCAGTGGTAACAAACTTGTAGTGTGACTTTGGAGACCAATTGGGCATGTTACCATGTGACTATGGGGACCAATCATGCACCAGTAACAGTCCTCAGCAGCTCCACTTGTGCACACATGATCCCAGCCATCCTTATCACTCATTGTGGCCCTAAAATCAATTTTAAAATGTTACAAAACAAAACAAAAAGTTCTCTGAGGCCATATTTCAATACTGCTGAAGGTACTATAACCAAATCATAGATAGATGAACATTTATTTGAAAATTCTTGCATGAAACTAGTGGCTTTAGTTGGCTGATCCATCTCTACTATATATATTTCAAAAATAGAATATAAATGGGGCATTCTTACACTGTAGAATGTACATTTTATCTATAGGTTTGTCCTATAATAATTTTCATTTTTTGTGTTTTTACCTGCTTGCACAAACATTTTATTTGGATTTAAGTTTCTCTAAATACATTTCTGAATGACTTGGACACATCTTTTTATTTTCCTGAAATGTTTATTTCAAGAAAAGGTTGCTCGTCCAATATTGAATTTAAAAAAATTGGTATCACCCATCCCTATTGAAAATATGGACTGGTCGCCAGGCTGACATATAGGGACAGACAACCAGGCACGTTCACACTTACGGCCGATTTAGAGTCACCAATTAGCCTCTCACAGGGGTTCTCAAACATTTCGAGGCTAGGGACCCCTTACAGGGCTGAAATTGCAATAAAATCAAACTCCAGATAGCTGTCGTCATGATTGCTCAGGTTTTGCTGGTTTGGGCCTAGCATCACTTGATGAAGTGGGCACGCTCAAATATTTATCCATTGTTGCTAGCTGGACCTGCACACCCAACACCACCTGAGCAAAGTGACTGATGCGTGATGAGTGATAGATTTACGCTTTATGTCACTATCATATCTGAGTTTTTACTGGCCCAAAGCTGACTTATGTGGGACTCATTGGTTTAGTATGGTTGTGTTATGGCGCTGTGGTCCCTATGTGTTTTTATTTGCTTTTTTAATGACATGGCATTACTTTCATAATTTATTTTAAATTGTTTCACAGAACCCCAAGCTGTGGCTCTTTGACCCCCAGGGGTCCCTGGATCCCAGTTTGAGAACCACTGGCCTAACAAGCATGTCTTTGGTGGTGGGAGGAAGCTGGAGTACCTGGAGAAACCCATGCTTTTACAGGAAGAACATGCAAACTCTGCGCAGATGGTCAGCTCTTAAATGAACACTCCAGGTTTAAAGAGTTAAAAATAATTAAGAGTAAAACCCTCACTTCCTAATAACTCCTCAAATCAGGCACAGTGGTCTAAATTATTTCTATTTAAGAAGCTAAATGTTAAATTGTTCCCTCTTGGGTTTCATCCTTTTTCTGGGAATGATTATTTTTTTCTGCATACATCCCCCACAATATTAAACAAGTGATATTACAGTGTGCAATGGAACTTTTGTAATCACTGAAAGCAGACTGGCTTTTTTATTTTTTAAAAGTAAACTGATAAAGAAAAACTTGCTCATCAAAGATAAATAAAATCAGCTGAGAATGTGCACTGCTCAACTTCATCTAAAAAGATTAATTGCTCACATTGTCAGAGGTTTGTTGTGATGTCAGATACATTTTTAAAGCCATTAATACTCCAACACTGCCAGCTTGTCAACACTGACTTGAAAATGCACCTATGTGAGCTGTGACCTGGCTTTGTGTTTGAGTAAATCCGCCACTCACATCCAGATTGATAAATGCGGATCTGTGAGTGAAAATGACAGAACCCAAATTTCTGTCGTACGCCAGTCTGATAAATGCGGGCCAATGAGCTAGTGGGGAGTATATGTGCTGTATAATTTAACCAAAGGACTTTTCAGTAAACTGACTTTGATTTGCTGGATATTTACACTTTTCTCCAGTAAAAAAAATCAAGGACTCACACTGAGATAAATGCAGTCACCCCCCCATCCCCTGCATTATGGGTGTAACTCTGTATTAAGCTGTGATTGTGTTGTTTGCTCTGTTTGTATTAAGCCTGTCAGCATATGCTGCTAACAGGAACAGAGCTCTCTAGGGATTCTTGGCCATAGTCACATCTGCCATACACGCTCTAACATGAAACCATTCACAGCTTATAACCACAGAGTATAATAACCCCTTACAGCTGAGCATTGTGGGAACTGTGTACTTGTTAGCCTGCTGGTTATATGAGATAAAACAGCTCATTTAGATTCTTAAACACAGTACACACAGTAATTTCAACACAGGAAACAATTCCATAAATAGCTCATTCTTTAGGACACCAACTTTAAGTTTCATCAAGTATTTCATTTATTGGAAGGACTAAAAAGGCTGTGTGCTGCAGGAGGGACATGGTGTTTTTAAGGAGTGAACTTAAAAAGACACATTTACATAATTTTGTGTTTTTATGTCTGCTTTTATCTGTGGGAGATTCGCTCAGTTAAAGAGACTCAAAAAGCAGTGATACCAGGAGGTTTGAGGATGAGCACACTGCACAAGCTTCAGATGTAAATTCAGCCTTGAGTGTTTTATATTTCATGTTACCACACAGCCATGTAGTTCTTGCTTATTTTATAGCAACACATTTGTGACTAAATTTTCATATTGTTAGGAAACCGCAGGCTCGGCTTTGCCTCCCAGAATCATAGAACTTTGATGAATAATAGACGAGGAACTCGAAACACAGTCAGATATTTTTTTATGTTGCTGCCTTCATAGATATTGGGGTGCTGCAGGCACAACAGACGATGGCACACACATCATCACGCATTCAAATAGAAATGCTGTCAACATTATACATAAAGAAATGAATGTATGCATGAAGGTTTATGTGTGTATTTGCATTATTGTTCATCCAGTTGACTTCACACTCATATGCATTGCAAAAGTCAAAATGGAAGGCATTGTGACTTATGGTGCTATTTTGGCATGATGCTATAGCTTTAACTCTTAAAGACCCTGTTAAGTGAAATCCAGAACTTGTGTCTTAACACTCTGGATATGTTGGAATAGTTGCTGTAAACATGTAAAAACACAGAGATCTACATGTGACTAAATTTTGGATATAGAACATTAGAAAGTTTTTCATCTCTTTCCTGGCTGGGTTTAATTTGGGTGGGGCGAAATATGACCCTGCCCCTCTAACACTATAATATAAAATGAGCAGATTTCATCTGACCGGTGTGTTTTCAAGAGAATTTTGAAAATGAATCACATGATATTTTCAGTTATTGAAAAATTAAACGTTACTGAAGAGAAATACCTGCACAAATATCAATCATATGTCGTGACTTCACTAAATTTAAGCAAGTCAAATGAAGCCAAACTGGCAACCAAACAAAGAGCCGTTTTAGGGCTAAAAGGGTCTGGTCTTCTTGGTATACTGAGCCGAGTGATCTGGATCACTTAAAAAGAGCCCAGTTTTTTTTTTCCTTTCGCTGCTTAGCTCTCATAGTGCTCAGTCCCAGCTCTGGTCAGAACTTTGTTTTGATTGGCTAGCATGGCAGCCATGCGGCCAATCACATGTGAGGATAAAGGATTATACCATTATGTAAAAACAGAGAGGGGGGGGTCTCACTACCCGATCCCTCCCGGAAACCCGATTTGTACTACGCATGTGCAATCCCGCGTCTACATCCGCTCTGCATTAATTCTAACCCTGACCAGTGGAAAACAAATCAAAAGTAGGAATGGTTTTGTAACAGAATAAATGCACAAAATTAGGCAATTATAAGGCTTCTCATAAAAACACTGAATGCAAAAGGGTTTTCAACTCACTAACCATTAATTTTTGCGAAGTTAAGGTAAAATATAGGGCTTCAAAAGATCCTGAATAAAGAGCCATTCAAAAGAGCCAGCTCTTGTTTGGGAGCCGAGCCAAAAGAGCCAGCTCTCTGGAAAGAGCTGAACTTCCCATCACTAAGAGGAATGAGGCGGTTGCACTAGAAGCCAAAAGCAATGGTTGGCACCAATGTAGCGTCAAGCTTGGATGTAGCTATAATACTAATACTAATATCAGAAATGGACTATGCTTATTTATCAAATTAAGAACAAAGAATAGCCCTGGAAGCTCTTCATGATGGAAAAGATTTTTTGCTCTACTGCTGACCTTAGCTGGCATGAGTTTGTAATAGTTACAGGCTATAAACTGGTATATGCAATGGCTGCCACAGGTGTAGCAGTTAGCTTGAGTGTGACAAACCGAACATTCGTCCAATCACCTTTTGAGAATTCTCTTTGAAAAGTCCTGCCCTGGAGATATGTACGACAGCGTCTGGTGAATCAGGTAATCTTTAAAGCAGGGCAAGGATGATGAGGATAGATTTTGTCTGAACGCCTTATATGTAAGGAAGTTTTTCTTTATTTATATATTAGCTTCTTTTAAAGGCATTTCTCTGAAACATTACAAAACATCTTCTATTTCCCCCCTCTGACTTTTAATATTCCAACAAACACGTCAGTAAAACATGCTGGTCTTATAGACCTGACAGGCCAGATAGACTGTTTCTTATGTCCAGTGCATGGTATATATTTAACATCCATCTGAGTAACAGTTAAACTGGCAAAAATTTCTGTTTTTGTTCTTCCTGTCTGTCCTGCAGAGACAGTCTCATAAAGAGAAAATACATCCACACATGTATTTGCAGGTTATAATGCACCTCTCATATGCTTCTGTCCTCATTTTTCTGTCTGGATAAAGGTCAGTGAATCTGGAGGACTCTGGCCAGTGAGCAAGTCCAGGAAGTAGACTTAATATCAATTTGTGTCTGTAATGTGTTTCTATAGCATGTGGGCAGGAGGGAGAATCTGAGGAACAGAGATAGGTATTGTGTCACTTTCTTTCTCTCCTCACACCTGCTAAATGTCATTGGTTTCCCCGTCAGTCAACAGGCCATGGTGTGCTTACCTCCTGCTGAGTCTTCACCACACACAACCACACACACACACACATGCACTGACACACAGCAAGGCATCTAATTGCCAGCAGTATGAATGTGATTCTGATTATTACGTGCATTGTAATGTTAGTGTCATGCTATTATGTTGAAATCCGACAGGATTACCTACTAACTGAACCTTGATTCATCCATGGAGGGAAATTGCAGAATCAATCTGCATTAGGAGATCAGGAGAGATTATGTTTGCAATTTCACAACTGTACTGCATAAATGTAGATCTCATTTTGATACTCTTTAGCACTAATACCCAATTACAGTCAGAGAACTCATTCCTTTAAATTACTCAGCGACAGTAAACCACCTGGCTGCTGCTGTTTGGTACTCTCACATTGTGTGGTTAACTCCAGCTGCTCAGGCTCATTGCTTGGTTGTAGGTTGCATGCAGCTTAGAAATGTTAAGGAAATTCCACACAATTTTAGCTGCCCCTGTCTGTCTGTATTTTTATGCGAAGCTTGTTTGAGTCGGTCGATTCTCTGTACATACTGGCACTTGTTTTCAATTTACAACTCTCTCTTCAAGAAGTGCATCAGTAGTGGCATTGAGATGCCACTCTGTCAGAGCCAAACAGGCTTCAGCATGAACCAGATGAATCATGCAGTCGCCCCAATTAAAAGCTGCCACAATGTTTGACGTCCACACATTGTCATGGAATGATGAGTGCCTCTCAGTATTATTCAGTTATGGGGAGTAGCAGAGCCAGCTGTGGCAGAATGATACCAGCTATTGCATGAAAATTACACCGACTGATGGTCCAGCCAAAGATAAATGCTAAGTTCTTGCACTGAAGTATTTTAACCTTTTAAGGTGTTGTAGCATCATCTGATGAGGAAATGCTGTGGCCAGTCAACAATGAGCTAATCAATATTTATCTATTTAGTAAGTCAGTAACAAAGTAAAGGGACCATATGCTATATTTCACATAAAAGTTGACATTTGATGCGTTGTATCACAGTCAGCATCAGTTGGCCAGCCACAATTGATAAAATCAATGTGACGCCACTTCCAGCTCTCTCAAGTGACTACGCCCCCGTCTTTTGTGCTGCATTTTTTGAATCAAATTATTTAAAAAGCCATGACTTACTACCTGTTTTATATCCTCAGTTGAAATAAGAGTGTAAAAGAAGAGCCCTGTGTCTTTTTGCTAAAACTAGAGAGACAGCAGGAGCAGACAGGGGGGTCTTGGCGTACTCCCCCAGAAAATCAGAGGTTAAACACTTGATTTCCTGTGTTCAGGTGTATTTTATACACTTACTTGTTAAGATATGGTTTCTATATGTGAAGGAAAAGAATTAACCATCTGGGTCAATTTCATTGCACTCTTGATCATCCAGATTTTAACATCATAAGGGGATTAGCTTTAAAGAGATATGTTTCTTTTATTCACTCTCTTACTCTCTTTTTTTGTTAAACCGTTCCTATGAGCAGAAAATAACTCAGTGTGATGTGTCTCATTGTCACTTTCTTATATTGTTTTATTTAATCACACGCTAACATGCCAAGGCAGCACTGAACATTAGATCGACAATAGAACAGCGGTGTCCAAGCTTTTTCCACTGAGGGCCACATACAGAAATATATACGAATAGTGGGGCTACTTTTATATTCCTCACCTTCAGGATATTTGAGTAAGACTAATCCAGTGTAAGTTAAAACATGCGTGGCGATTGTATACACCTGAATGGCTTGATAATGGGTGACAAGGCAAATAGAGTCACTTTCAGGATTTGGGAGAACCAATCAGATTCAGGGGGTCCTGTTAGACCTTGGCTACCACTGGCTCTGCCCCTGAAGTGCTATTGGTGCTGCTATTTGCTGCAATAATCCATCAGAACATTGTTAATCAAGACCTCTTCTTGTCAAAATGTTTGTTTACAGAATCAAAGTGGAATCACTGCCTGGTGCTGAAACTAAAAAGTACAGTACAGTTCAAGCTTCATTATCTCATGTGGGCCATGTTTCATTTTAGTTCTAGAATTTGCTGCGGGCCAATGTTAATGCAGAGAAGGGATAAAGACAAAAGGGCGGATGATGGCAGCACTGTCCTGTCCTGTTGCTTTTGGCTACTTCATGCAGCTCTCTTCTCGTCTGTATGCTCATGCAGAGTTCAGCCTCTAATCAGGTTTTGGGTTGCCAGGTCACTGGGACAGAGGGGTTGAACTTTTATTTTATTGATTGTGTGCATGTTGCAGGATTCATACATGAATCCTGGTGGTGTGCTCGGAAAACACTGAAAAATGTATGATTCTGTGAATTAGCGTATTTCTAGTTGAGCTGTGAAAATTACCTGAGTTTCCCAGGGAGAAGTGACAAAATAGCAGATAGGTGGCCAAAAATAAGGGAGAAACTCAAGATAAACAGGCATGTTGGCAGGTATGCAAAGGTAAATACTGGCTAACTAAAACTCTGCATTCTTGAGTTTATCACTTACCTGTTGCAGACAGCAAAGATAGATTTAGATAGATTTTATACTTCTGACTGACCTTTATCATCAGCTGCCAAAGACTGCTTTATGGTAACACATAAATGTAGCCGCACAGGAATCGAATAACATCAATGATTGAAAACTGGTCACAAGGTAAAGCAAGAAAGGACGATTTAGCAAGAAACAGCACAGTGAAGTAGAAGGAAAACAGGAAGTTAGGCTCTTTGTCTATCAACGTCACACCAATCAGAGAGTGTGGTGAGTGGGCTGTGACTAAAATAGACCTCCTGGATTGTTTTTTATTGATTTAACACCGCCTTAAGAAATAGTTAAATGCTCATGTGGCCTCTCATGTTCAAACAAAGGGCCTTTATTTTGTTTTGAACTCATGCTAACTGATGAACCAGTCACTACTGCTAGGAGCAAGTATGTAATGTTTCTAAGCAGATGGGGATGTTTTACTTCATTGTAGCTAATTTATTCTTCCTGTCTTGTGTTTTCTTCCAGGTAAGGACTTGTAGGATGACGTTCACCCTCTACAGAGCCACTTGAAGCAGCAGAGCGTCCTTCAGAAGGCCCCAAGCCTGACAGCGAGTCATGGAAGGAGCCGCTGTTGGAGTTCTAGTTAAACCGAGGGAACAAAACCTTTCTTGAAATGCAGGGAAGCCTTGCAGTCCTTTTGCTCCCATAGAGTTTAATTTCAAGACTTTACTTCATTTATTAAAGGATTTTTTTCCCCCTGTAGGCTCTATATCAAGAGTTCAAATAGAACCGCAGAGCTGCGACTGTCGGCGACTGGTAGCCTTGGATAATTGCCTTTTGTTTAAAAGATATAAAATTCTTCGCCGCAAAGGCTTTCTCTTGGATTATCAGGGCACTACTGAAGGCTTGTGTTTCTTAACTCTCTCTTTTCTGGTCTTTGATCCAGTGCCATCCCTCCACTCATCTTTTTCTTCTTCTCAATTGGACTTGGTTGGAGTTTTTGCTGGATTAAGTTTTAAGCCCTGGGACATCGTCTTCAAGCATCAGCATTATTTTTCTCCAGGAACATAGACAAGCCAAAACTTTAACTAAAAAAAAAGTGTCCCAGGAGGATGCAGTGAACGAGAGGAGAGGGCAAGAGAGAGCGGGATAGAGGAGGATGAAAAGCAGATGGCTTTGCTGCACCAACACCAACAGCTAGATGAATAAAACATTTGGATAGAGAGGCAGTCGTGACATCTGGCTGAAGAGTGAGCTGGATATTCTCATTCTCTCTCCATTTATTTTTACCTTTTCTGTCAATTCTATCAATCCCTAGCCTCCCTGTTCCCTCCATTTCCTTCTTTCTAGAAATTTTACATTTTTTCTTTCCCCCTGAGGACTCCGGGGTTTAGGTGGTCACTCACACGGACTGAAACAAGCTTGTGCCTCTGCTTGTTTCTCCTGCTCCGGCTCAGTACTGTTCCACCTTACACCCACCTGCACCTGCCCTTCCTCCTCCACGGGTGCCGTGTGTGATGGTGCGTCCCCTCCTCTTGGTATTGGAGACATGCCTGTACAGGAGATGGCGGTGAGTCCTGTAAAGTCCCTATACTGGGAGCGGTTCCCCCCCATGTCGCAGCGCCGTGTCTACTGCACTCCAGTCTACCACGAAGGCCTGCTTTACGTGATGGGGGGCTGCAGCGAAACCGGCATGCCTCTGGACAGCGTGGAGGTTCTGGATGTAGAGAGTCAGACGTGGAGCCAGCTGCCGCCGCTGCCTACTGCGAGGGCAGGAACCTCAGCTGTGGCTCTCGGGGGCCAGGTGATGGTGCTCGGGGGTATGAATCAGCAGCAGACTCCGCTGGCTTCTGTGGAAATTTACCATCCTGATGAGGGCAAATGGGAGGCAAAGGCCAGCCTGGGTCAGCCATGCATGGGAGTCACAGCTGTGGAGAAAGGTAGGAGAGGTTTCTGCTTTCATGTGTAATTAAAGTGTTATCTTCATTGGAATGCTGCTGTTGAGCCAGGTTGGACCATGCCGGTTCCACTTTGGACCTGTTGCTGTTTACTGTCGGTCTGTTGATACAGGATGAGTTACTCAATTTACAGCAGGAGCAGCTGGTTCAGCCAAACTGTCAGACTGGTGAGAATTTGTCTCCTTACTGTCTGTTTGGAAGGTCAGAAATAAACTTGGGGTAAAAAATTGTTTAAGTTGCCTTCTCTCTCTGAGGATGAATTCCAAAAAGACCTTAAACTGAAGAGCTGCTTTCATAGGATGCTTTAAAAGTGCTTTGAAATGACTTTGAGGAATCTGACTTTAGATTTCTGCCTAATATATTCATAGCTTTCAGTGACTGGTGCAGAGGCCTGGAGGGCAAAAAGAGCTTAGGACAGTAGCAACTATGTTTGACTGCTGCATGGAGCTGCCACACTTGGCAGTTTAATTCTCCATCTCCTTAAAAAGATGCATGTATAAATCATCTGACAGGTATTTCAAGGTGCTGTGAAACTTTGAGTACTGGGGCATCAAAAATCATTCCCCTGGGTGTGTCTTTACTGAGGGAATTCTGAAAAAAACAGCTCAGGAGAAACCTATGCACCAACTCAACTGGGCCGAAAAGCCGTTAAGAAGGGAAATTAAATAAAATAAAGTTCACAAGCAGAGATTATTTGAAAAATATCTCCCATACTGGCCAAATGGGTGCTCACAGGTGTGAACGAATAAAACAGCTGTTCGATTCTCCTTTTTGCACCTGTGAGCACCCATCTTTCAATTTTGCAGGCTCTTGGTCCGGTTTATTTGGGTGAAGACATCTCTGTGATTTTCTACTTTACTTGAAATCCACAGAAAAACAGGATTTGATTTAAACTGTAAGTCATGTAGGATGCTGATACAACAACCAGGACACTTTTTCAGTCACCAGAATCACAAGAGTCCAAGCCAAAACTTTTCTTTGGTGATGTCTGCTTGCTTTTATATCTGCTGTTGTGGAGAATTGTTTCCATATGAGGTATGGACTTTTTTTAAAGGTTGAAAACACTGTTTTTATGATGGAGGCCCAAGTCTGCTAAAACAAGAAAATCAGACAGTTAGGCAATTCTAAAGAATAAAAACAATCCTAAATCATAATTATGAGATAGAAACTCAAAATTATGAAATAAAAAGTAGAAATTATGAGATAATTTTTTGATCTCATAATTTTAACTTTTTTTCTCATAGTTTCACATTTTTATCTCAAAATTAGGACTTTTTTTTCTTATAATTGTAACTCTTGATTTCATAATTATGACTTTGTTTTATAATTTTGGTATTTTATCTCACAATTTCATTTTTTTGTCTAATAATTATGACTTTTTTCATAATTTTGACTTTTTATCTTATTATTATGACTTTTTATCTCATAATTACTAGATAGGATTTTTTGTGTGTTTGTTTTGGAATTGCCTTACTTTCACATTTTTCTTTTTTAAGTGGTAGGAATGGGATTCATACTTTTTGTAAAATTCCTTCTAGGTAGATTTTTTGAAGCTCTCTCAACAGTGTTTATGTGCAGACTAGAGAAACAGAGTTTTGGGCCAGTTAAGTCACACTCTGTGCTGGCTTCTCCTTGTTGATGGAGTGCCAGGTTATTACCTTTGTTTACATGGCAATGATGGAAGCTAAACTTGTGCTGATGGTAAGTTTGCTTACTGGACTTTTGACATGCTTACACATACACAGAGTTGCTTTCTCACTTTTTGATGAACAGAGATGCTTACATGAACTACAGAGGTCACTACTGCTTCACACAACACTCTCAATGAACACCTAAAATGATGCATTAAGGTTATCTGCATTGCAGCTGGGTCTCTCTGCACAGTTGTTTATCCTGTCTGTCAGCTGATTCCAGGCTGACATGACAGCTACAGTACTCATCTGATTCTTTTTCAAAGTAAAAGCCCAATCAATTTGTTTCTATGGTGAGACTATGCCTGTTTTTACATGATGCTTTTATTCTGAATTGTTTCTGAGATAGTTTTGTGGTCGTTGTAGTGCCTTGCAAAGTTGCTTCAGTTTTTCTCTGCATCAAGACTCAATGTTTGTTTTGACTCAATGTAAATGATTTATAAAAATCAGATGATGAGAGATATTAACTCATATGTGATCTCCTCTTCCTCCATCTCTGTCCTTCTCCTCAAGTACATGCCAGTTTTAGAGTAAAATAGATCTTTATGGAAATCTTTATATAAAAACTGAATGCCTAAAACCCATCTAACTGAAACCACCTATACAGGTAAGACAGAAAACCTGCAAATTTAAATTCAAAGATTTTTTTGTATGAAGACCACACAAGCTATTGAAAATATTTTGTTTATAATTTTCAGAAATATCGTAATATCATAAAAATGAATTTGTATCATTGATGATACAAATTCATTTTTACTTTTCTACTTAAGTTCATTTCAGAGCCTTTACTTTTTAACTTTCACTTCAGTAAAGGAGTTGAATCAGTACTTCTACTTTTACCAGAATATTTTCTCACATGCGTTTTTGTACTTCAGTACAGAATGGGAGTCCTGTTACCGCCTTTGTATTTTCAGTTAGAATGTGTACCTTATGGATTTAATGGAAGTTATCCTCTTGATGACTTTGACAACCCAGCTGTTTAGTCATCTGTTCTGGTGACCTGCATAATTTTTAAGTTAATTTTTATTTACCTGGTATGGGCTGCATGGCTGCACAGGGGTTAGTGCTGTTGCCTCACAGAAAGAAGGGTCTTGGTTCCCACACTGGTCAGGGTCTTCCTGTGTTGAGTTTGCATGTTCTCCCCATGCATCAGGGGGTTCTCTCTTGGTACTCCAGCTTCCCTCGTTGGGTTAATTGGTGACTCTAAATTGTCCGTAGGTGTGAGTTGTTTGTCTCTCTGTGTCAGCCCTGTGATTGACTGCCAACCAGACCAAGGTGTTCTCCGCCTCTGGCCCAATGATAGCTGGGCCCCCCCTGTTGCTGTATCACACCGTGGCAACCTGGCCAATCAGCTCCACAGGATGAAGCTGGTCCACACAAAAGTGGTGCCACTGCTCAAGATGGCAACAGGCACATCAAGCAAGTCATGGATAAGCATCTTTGGCTGCCCCAGAATTATAAAAAAAAAATCGATGTTGTTTCATCACTTGGAGCTAATATCCCAACATCCATTGGGAAGAGCTGCCGCTGCTGGTAAGGGATGTAATGTGTCATGTGTGTGACCAGAGATTGTTGGTGTGGTGTGAGAGCTCACTCGGTGACAACCGTTGCAAGAATTTTACGCAGACATAAGTGCTTACTTTGTTATTTTTGTATGTTCAACTCAGTTGTGTTGGTTGACCTGATTTTTTAAATAAACTGAACAAAGAGGTATTTGATTTGATGGTTAATTTAATCTGTAATAATGACACTGAGTTTGACTGACTCTTACTTTGTCCATCTTCATTTGCATTGTCTTTAATCAAAGTTGCAGAGCTTCTGTCTGTGTTGTTGTTGATTTGATGCTGCAACGATAATATTCTTTTGGTTTTGATTATAAAATGTAAAGGTATCTTATTGGTGGTTAAACGAAAGTAGAATAAACTCTAAACTAAACCTTGAAAATTTCAGTTGCTGGTTGAACCTTACAAGCTGCTGCATTGTGATGATCATAACTCTTTCCTATGTTGTTCTGAGTAAACTACACTGTTGTAATTTGTGAGTCTACAGTCAGGCTCTGATTCTTCTGTGTGTTAGCGATCCACAAACACATTAGATGTTTACAATGTGAGTTTGACAGGTTAACTTGATTGCTGTGCTTACAGAGTGCTCATTTCTTTCTCCGCTCTATCATTCCTGATTAGTCGGAGCGGGGCCTCGTGTTCACCTCATCAATTACAGCCAAAAAGCTCATGTAGCCTCATTAAGAGCTGATAAATTGGACTATTCAGCAACTTTGACATATTCATTAGCCTTTGAAATAATAACGGCAACAACAAACTCCTTAATTTAAAGTGAAGTTGATGAATTAGCATTTCCGTCATGGTTAAGTCTGTCCATGCTCTGAGATCGATGGCTTCCCCGACAATTCATGACGCCGTCTTTAACTCAGTATTACACTCCATGATTCAGATGATTTAAGTAAATGTGTTCTGAGGGTTTTTGTGGCTAACTGTAGATCCTGTTTTTGTGTGCAAACTTTCCATACATGCTTTAAGAGATGTCAAACAAAGCTTGCGTAGAAGAGACAGAAGTCACGCAGTCTATCTCTGCTGAATAAACATACTGGACTTAATGTTCATTCCCCAGGCGTGTGCATGTCTGAGGTTTGTGTGTAGGCTCTGGGGAACGGAGAGTCGTGAGAAAGCCAGGAGAAAAAAGAGTGGGAGGCAGGAAGCAAAGGAATGAACTTATCAGTCTATTATAGGGGGATATACACTAAATATCCATTGCTAAAAAATCCAGTGAAACTTCAAATGTGACGTTTTTGGAAGAGTCGGAGCAGAAAATGAAGAGAGGATAAGATAAACTCCAAATTCTCCTCTCCTGCAGTTTCCTGTGTTTACAATTCAGGCAGCCTGCTGCAGCTGTGTCGACCTGATAAACTCAGGAATATATTTGACCTTTCACTGTAAAAGAGAAGAAATGAGGGGATATTTTTATGCTGTGTATTTCTATTTTATAATAAACTGTATCTAACTCACAAGAAAAAAAATTTGATAGAAAATCAGAGAGCATAAGATGGCCGTTTAATGCTGCTGTTTGTTTTTTTCCAAAATGTATAGGATTTAGTTCATGTTTATCAAATATTACACATGCTGGACAAAGATAGTATTAATCTATTTACACATGCAGCTCACCCAGTAAATTCTGGAGGTTTTCAGGAGTTGAATTGGATTATGTGCAAGTCTCCAAAACCGATCAAAATCTACTGTACCTGAGTCGCTGTGAAAATAAAATCATAAATACAGATAGAGTGCCATAAAAGGTATTCACCCCCTTGAATGTTTGACCTTTTTATCGATTTTATAAATCAATCATGGTCAATATGATTTGGCTTTTTGACAAAAGAAGTTTCTAAAAACACATCTGTAATGTCAGAATGAAAACAGCTTTCTACAAAATAATGTCAGTTGAAAAAATATGAAATGTAAAGTAAGTGATTGCATAAATATTCACCCCTTTAAATTGACTGATTTAATACAGCAGAGGTCCAGCTAACTGGGGCTAGTAGTTTCACAGTAAGTGAAATGAGGATGTGGCTAGAAATTGTAGTATCGACACCTGTGTCTGGAGGGTCTAGTCACTGGTTAATCAGTATTCCTGGCTACCATTTCACCATAAAGATTAAAAAAACACACAAAGCAACTCAGAGAAAAGGTTATTGAAATTCTAAGTCAGGGGATAGATGCAAACATTTCCAAGGCACTGAACACCCCTTGGAGTCCAGTTAAACCCATCATCAAGAAATGGAAGCAAGCTGGCACATGTGTGACTCAGGCCGTCCTCACAGACTGAGCAACCATGCAAGATGGAGGCTAGTGAGAGAGACCACCAAGACACCTATGACTACTCCGAAGGAGTTCCAAGCTTCAGCAGCTGAGATGGGAGAAACTCTGCATACAACAACTGTTGGCCGGGTTCTTTACATATAAATCATATTAAATCTCTGCTGGAGTTCTCCAGAGGGCATGTGGGAGACTTCATGGTCAAATGGAATAAATTTCTTTGGTCTTTTAGGACAAACACACCATCCACACTGAGAGGCACTGTGGTGGCAGCATCATGCTGTGGGGATGCTTCTTGGCCCTGGAAGGCTTGTAAAGGTAGGGGGTAAAATAAATTTGGCAAAACACTGGAAAATCCTGGGAGAAGATTAATTTTCCAACAAGACAATAACCTAAAGCATACAGTGAAAGCTACACAGAAATGGTTTAAAGACAGCAAGGTGAATGTTCTGGAGTGGCTGAGTCAAAGTCCAGACCTGAGTCCAATAGAGAACTTGTGGCTGGCCTTGTAAAGGGCTGTTTATGTCCATTCCCTGTGCAACCTGACAGAGCTTGAGCAGTTTTGCAAAGAAGAATAGGGTAAAATTGCAGTGTCCAGATGTGCAAGCCTGATTGAAATCTATGCACACAGACTCAGTGCTGTGATTGCAAGCCAAAGGTGCTTCTACTAAATACTGACTTAAAGGGGTGAATATTTATGCAGTTACTTAAATAGTTTTATTTAACTGACATTGCTTTGTAGAAATTTGTTTTCACTTTGACATTGACTGATTTATAAAACCAATAAAAGGTTAAAAACATCCAAGGGGATGGATACTTTTTTTAGCTTTCACAGAAGGTGAGAAAGAGTAAAAGCTGCGGGCTTTGATTGGCTGGTTATGTGCAAACTTATCTTTATTTTATCATTTAAAAGATGAGATTTCCATTTAACATTTTTAGTGACATACAGTGATCAACATTTGTCCTTTGTCTTAATTCTAATGACATTACAGTGCCTGATTTAGCTGTGTATAACTCTATGGATTGATCCTTTACATGTTTGCTGTGTTGTTTGTCCTGGACAAATATTTCCACCTTTTTATTTGTATAAACAAACAGGGTTATTTGTGGAGCTATCACTGTGCAGTCAGCGGTGTGTTGTAATGAGCGTGGCGAAGGGATTTGGGCTCAGACCAGAAACTGGTGCAGCAGAGGAGTTATGCTGTAAAGCCCTGCAGTCCTAACACTCCCCTAAGTGGATGCTGTCACACTCATTAGAGAGAAACTCCCACCAGAGAAAAGCTTAACATCAACCGCTCCAGTGTGCATGTTTGCATGTTCACTGAGTGCCGCAGTAGAGATACACCGGAGAGTAGCTGCTCTCTCAGTAGCTGCAGTGTGAACACAAAATTATTTTAATAAAGCACAGATGAGTCGAACAACCCGTATTATTCTTCAGTGATGATTCATGTCACTCTCTTTATGTCCACTTCTCAGGGGAGAAAGATTTTGTAGTTGACTGTTACCACAAGTAAATGCTTTGAAATGATTAGCATTGAGTGACAGGAGGATAAGGCATAAATCTATTAGGATTACGCCAGCTGTTACATATGGGTGTTAATCTTGGACTTTGTTTCCCTCTGCTGCCCTTCTCTGAGACAGCTCTGCATCCTTATTACCTCATACAACTGATTTAGTGGTGTTTTGCGAGGCTATATGTCAAAGTTATCCTCTTATGCTTTCTGACATCTGTCATCTCAGTTTGTGATGTTTTCTATGTGTGGCAGCATGTTTGCTGTTTATTTACTGATACTTAATGGACACAAATAGCTGAAGTTCAGCAGTGGGAGCCTTACTTTAATTGGGTACCAAACTTGAAAATACATTCTGTTCTCTTCCGTATAATATGCTGCTCCGCAGTAACCGTCTCTGCCAAAGTCCCAGGGTGTGGGAGACCATTAGGTCTCCGCCTAGAGTTACATCCAGGAAAGTTTCCCTAAGGCTGATTCACATGAGACTCTCGCAGCTCCATCTGCCCTTAAGAGATTCAGAATTCAAATGAGATTCAGTGTGAGGATGATGGAGGTTTAGAGCAGTGATGAGAGAGGATGGGTTCATCATTTAGAGTAAAAAGGTGGCTTGTTTATTAGAATTCGGACTGAGGCTGTCATGGTTACAGAGTGGATTTGATAAATGGAGTAGAAGATGATGCAGAGTTTTTCATGTGTCAGGTTTAAATGCATGCTGATGGAAAGCATCTGCTGGTACTAATGCATATCATTAAAAAATGGAACAGAAACTACAAATAATTAGGTAGGAAATGTATAACATGATAACATTTGATTCCTTAAGAGTGCTGATGGCCCAGTGGCCATATTGTATCAGATCTGCAGCTCCTCTCCTGCATGTCATTCTCCACTCTTTTCTGATTACCAATGCTTTCGGGACACCGAGACAAACACTTAAAGGAATCATGGTGTTCATGTGATTCTTTAAATACCAGCTGTCAATATAACATTCTATCTATCCATCTATCTATCTGAGACTACCTGTCTGTCTGTCTGTCTATCTTTCTATCTGTCAGTATTTATACATGTATGAATGACAGGGTTGGAAATGAACTTTTTTGCCTTCCTCCCTAACATATAACATATTTATAATAGGTAATATCATGTATCTTAGTGAATGCTCTTTATGATTGATTGTCCTCCACTGACTTTATCTACTCATTTTCACCCTCTTCACTATTATTATCCACACATTGCATGCCTCTGTCTCCTCCTGTTGTCTCTATGCCTCTGTGATCTTTTGTCAATATCCCTGCCTTTATTTAGGTTAAAGAGTTTCTGTCATAATCTGCATGTGGACGAGGTTTATTTACGAGCGTAAATAACGATCATAAATATAGCCAACAGCATCAGGCACCATGAGAAACATGCACGCGAGGAGTGAAAAGACAAAAGGGGTCGTTCACCAGTTTAATGATTCCAGATGAATGAATTTTAAAATGATAAAATGACCGTCAAATGAACCGCAGATAGGCTGCTCAGTCATTGTCTGTACAGGAACTGATCCCCTCCGATATTCACGGCTCACCTGTGAGGGTCTGTGTGTATTTCTGCCTGCTGTGGCGTGAAGATCAAGAGAGAGTTGGTGTGGACATGAGCCCAACCGTCCTGGTTGCAGCTTGATATACGTGGGATTGCAGGACTTTCCTGTATTACAAGGGACTAGGTATAGATCTGCTCTATAGGAAAGTTTTCCTTAAATGACTTCTGTTGTGATCTGGTGCTATATAAAATACAATTAAATAAAATCCACTTGACGTTAAAGGGGGGCGGGGGGTGATAGAATGGTAGGGGGAAAAACACTGGAACGTAATCCACATATCATGAAACCTAATGACGGAGCAACTGTGAGCATATCTCGTGTAACAATGTGTAGGCCTTTCAGGTCTTTCAGAGGAAAAAAATGGATGAACTCAGCCTTTTTTAATCAGAGCCCCTTGTTTCATTAAAAAAGTCTGCTAGACTGATTATTTTTCCTAATTAGAGTTTGCTTAGATTTACATGGTTTGACAAAATACATTTAATTGAGTATATAGCGTTAGTTCAACCAGGTGTCAAACGCTGCCATTTCATTAAGATCAACTGATCTCATGCAAGCCCTCACCAACTGAGTGCCATCTGATTCCCACTAAGCTTCCTAATGGCTAAATGCACTCATGACACCAAGTGTAAGCTGCTCTAGCATGCCTTCTCTTTGCTTCTCTCTCTGCAAGCTGCTTTTGCAACCCTTCTCCAGCCCAGCTCCTTCTTTATCCTGCCATTCTGCTGCCATTGATGCCTACTCTGTTCGGGTTTTCAGCTGCTTCTCTTCCTGCCTCAGGCTTTCCTTGTAGCCACAGGAGAGGTTGTGCCTGCTTGATGCTTTCCATAAAGGCTGGTGGAAGGGCAGGGGGATCCCAGAGCAGCAATACTTTCAAATATAAATACCAGCAATAAATGCATAATAATATCTGCTAATAAACTTCGTATATTAATGACTGAAAACTATCTGTGTTTCTTGACGATGTGGTCCTGACTGAATTGATACTAATTTGTGCCAAAGCTCCTCGTACCTGGATCAAGGGAGCTCAGATATGATGTAAAACCAAAATACTCATTTGAAGATGGGATAGACAACACTAAAAATATGACTTAACTCAGAGCCTTCATTATAATGATTGATGTAGGGATGTTTAAAGACTGAAAACCCCCGAAAAGGCTTCAAAATTAATTGCAGCTTCAAAGCTGTTATAAAAAGAGGTTGTTTTTTGACACCATGGTTCTCTATTAGTTTTCTCAAAGGCAAAATTATGTCAAGTAATCAGACCCAAGGGCTGAAGATACAAGGTTTTCTTTCTTCTGTCTCACTGAAATTTGTTATATGTGCAGATATACACATATATGTTTTACACTTTTATTAGTATTACAAATCAGTCGTGGTTGATATAATTTGACCTGAATAACAATGAAAAAATAAAAAAAACTCTTTGTGAAAACATTTTTACAAAGAAATGGCGATTAAAGAAAACTATTTCAAAATAGAATTTGTATCTTGACTTGTAGAGGGTTGTTCACACCCTGATAGAGCTTGAGTAGTTTTGCAAAGAAGATGTTCAAACTTGATTGAGACCTATCCTCACAGGCTCAGTGCTATGATTGAGCCAAAGGTGCATCTACTAAATACTGACTTGAAAAGTTGAATATTTATGTAGTCAAATCTGTTTTCAAATCTGTTTTATATAGGTTTTTTTTTGTGATTTTTGTTGTCAAAAAAGCCAAATTATATAGATCATGATTGATTTATAAATTCAGTAAAAGGGTAAAGCATCCAAGCTGGTAAATAATTTAAAAGACACTGTAAATATTGAACATCTGGCTAAACATCTTCATAATAAAAGCACCTGGTACCTTGCATCAAAAGGACAGATGTGAAGCATTATGGGTAGGCGGATCTAGAGATGCTCTAATAGAGATGTGACTGTTAATTAGTGTGCTGATTGACATTGCTGTTAATATGATCTTGACCTGAACATTTCTATTTCACAGCTCATTTGAGTAAATCATAAATGTGTCTTACAAGGAAGAATATTTCTTGGACATCAGTCACTCAGCAGAGTTGTTGCCTTGTTTTACAAAGTGTAGAAAAGTGTTTCACGATAATATACATATCCATGATTGAAGTGTTGTGCGCTGTCATATGTTACCACATGAGCAAAACTACTGAAGTCAGCGGCTCATGCATACAATTCAAAGTAAAGAATAAAAGCATTAGATACACATTTAATGACATTCACAGAGCAGAGAAGTAAATATTTAATGCAGTGTAGCCAGTAAGTGGCCAGTTATGTGTGCTGTGAAGTGATTTCTGATGCTCCCATGCTGTTCACACTGCTAAGCTCCCCTCACCAGATCGACCAATCATGGAAGTAAACCACTGTAACCGTAAGTTATCTGTCCATTCAGCTAGTTATGTCAGACTCAGAGGAGAGAACACCTGATAGCTGATTGAGGTACGCCCCCGAGGTTTAAAAGTAGCAACTGCTGTGTGCTGCAGAGTTGTTTGCTCTTGGCACTATGGAGGCGAAGAGATAATAAATGTATGATCTCTACATTAATAAAAAGATTCACAGGCATATTAACACCCACCTGTGAGTGGTGTGGCTGCGTTCTGTATGTATGCAATGTATTCCTACAGCGTGTAAGTCATAAGCCTGCTGGCACAAAGAAACTCTCCCACTAAAAACCTGCTTGCGGCAGACAGCAGGTGTTTGTGAATTAATTCTGACTTCAAGAAGGATTTGGTGAGTTTCTGAGGATGACTCATTTGACATTTTACTTTGGCCATGAAGCTGAACACAGGCTTATTATTCTTGAAATAATACTTTGTGTTTAAACTTCAGAATAAAAATACCAAGTTATGCAATTTGACATTTTTCTTTGATCCAACTAAAAAGCGCCATATAAAGTTATCCTTAGCAACTGTAACCAGGCATGATGGGCTCAGGATTTCTCTACCGGCTGGAGCGGTGAGCATGGGCCTGGTATGGAGCTGAGTGCGTCTCCTAAATCCTAAACAACACTGGAGGGACTGTGGAAGAAATGTTAGTATACAGTGTTTAATGTAAGCTGCAGTCATTAGCATGCTGGGCTAATTAACTCGCCGCCCACACCAAACAGCTGCTTCCAGAGGCAAAGCAACTGTTAGCTACCACATTAACTTATAGGGTTACAAGTTATATTAGAAAATAAATCAATGTAAGCATTTAGGTTGAAGAGAAAATTATCCTTACTTATTTAAATATTACTGTCATTGTCCCTTGTTTTTATTGGTTGTCATAAATCGCAAAAAGGAATGGATTAAGTTAACAGGCAGAGGTCCAAATTTCAGGCAGAGAGCCGTGTAGGTGGGATACCTTCAGATAAAAAGGTTTGAATGCTTTGTGTGGAATCTGACGGGGAACAGGTGGAAAGAGGCAGATAGATTTACTGCACTGCTGATGAAGTTAGAAAGGTGAGCAGGTGGGTGGGAGTTAGTGGAGTTTTATATTTTAGCCTTTTGCTGCAGACAGACTCTTCTGTTGCAAACATACATTCACTTCTGTATTTTTTCTAGTTCAGTGTGTGATTTTTAAGTTATTATATAGCCTATATTTATATTATATATAAAGTTACTGTTGGTGGTGTTAAACTGCCTTTCTTTAATGATTTCTACATGGTTTAAGGGTAGCTGAGCCAGTCCTCTCTTCAGTGGTTGGTTGAGGATTTGATCCTCACCTCCTGCAGCCCAGTGCTAGTGGAAGGATTGAAGTGCCCTTGGGGGAGACATTGAACCCTGAAGCTCTGCCATCATTGCATCAGAAGTTTGTGAATGTGTGTGAATGAGATCATTTAACACTGTTGGACACTTTACATCCTCTCTGTCAGTGTTTTAATGGGCAAGTGCAACAACAACAAAGAGTTCTATAGCCCTATTGCCCTGCTGTTACCCTTATATGAATTCTGGATATGACTTCTGGTGCTTCGACAAACCAGCATGCTCTATATTAACAGGAAACTTATACTCATTATAAGAGCATTTCTGAGGTTTACATGTGTGAAGGTCATCTGGTACACAGACAAAATAGTGGGGGGATGATATGAAGAAATGACCTTAAATAATGTACACAAGTGGATTTAAATAACTGTGTTAGCTTCTTATCAGTACTTACATAGTAAGAAAGTTAGTCACATTTTTGAGAGTTGGGACACAAGCTTCGATGCTTAGCACATGTGCACACTGGGACCACTTCCAGAGCAAATGCAGGAGTGCACTTTTAGTGAATTAGTCCCTCATTATGGGCATTTATGGATGAAAACAACATTGGTTTTCTGTTTGGAAAATAAGCCTTATAAGGTGCTGTCTTTATTGAAAATAATTCTCAATTCAAAACAAGCAAATAGCAGAGATGTGCAGCGCTGGACTGTAATCATTTTATTGTTATTGTTCCAAGACAGTCTGGCAGCAAATCTCAGCTCTCTTGCAGATATAAGTGAAGCTGAGTGTACAGTCTTCTCACTGTAAAATACTTTGTCTTACAAGAAAACACTAATGCAACAACATAGCAAAGGTTAAATCTAACGCAGCTACATTCGCTTGTGCTATGTTTGCTAAAGCTAACTCAGCTACATAGCTATCTCAGCTTTAGCTATGTTAGCTACATGACCTACATAGCTATGTTAGGTTTCGCTATGTTGGACAAAGCTCATGTAACTAATGCTAAAGCTAACCAAACTACATTTGCTTACATACTAATGTTAACTATTTTGGTAGCATAGCTCTATAAGCTTTAGCTTAAGCTAATGAGGCTAAAGCAAGCCACTGTTCTCATAACTACTTCTAAAACAAGTCTTCACATAATTCAATCCCAGGTAAGACCTCTGACTTTTATTCTGTTTTATTTTGTAATTTTGTTTAGTCTTTTTAAAATGTGGTTACTTCATGAATGTAACTGCCAGACTTTGTTTATGAATGAAGTTGAACTGAGAAAAAAAAAACAAAAACAAAACACTGGAAACTAACCTGACAGGACAGATTGGATTTGTTTCACACATCCATTTAGTAAACCTCTCATAGACAGCGTTTGGGAAAGGGCAGAGCCTTAAAAAAGAAAAAAGAAAAAAAAAACTGGGAAGGTGATTGGATGAATGTTCTGTCTGTCACATCTTTAGGGGCCATTAGAGCAACAAAACACGTGACGTAGCCGCTACCAAGGAGTAAACTCCATCGAGGGCTGCATAACGCCAACCATGGCATGTTGTCGCTGCTTGCTTACTCTGCTGCGCCCAAAAGCACGGCCCCTCGACGCAGATTGGTCCTGTCACTTTCTGACCAGGCCCAAATGGTTCAGACAGGAGCTGTGCAAGATGGATTCACCAGTCAGAAAAACGGAAACGGATGAATCCATCTGACTTCCAAGGTTCACTGGAAACAGGTTGTACCAGCAAATTACATTTCTGCACTTCTTATAGAGGCGACATCTCTCTGTTAAATGACTCATCTAATGCAAATAGTGGTGTTTGAATATGCAATGATTATGGTTTGCTGTTGACAAATTTTAAAAATCCATCCATCTTCTTCCACTTTTCCTGGGCTGGGTCACTGTGGCAGCGGACTAAATAAGTCCCCCAGACATTTTTTCTCCAGCTCTTCCTAGGGAATTCTGTCACTCCAAGCCCGGATGAGATACATAATCTCTCTAGCGAGTCCTGGGTCTACCCAGGCATCTCCTTCCAGGTGGATGTGCATGGAAGACCTCCACAGGGAGGCGACCAGGAGGCATCCTGACTAGATGCCCGAACCACCTCAACTAGCTCCTTTTGTGGTGATGGAGCAGCGGCTTCACTCTGAGATCCCTCTGGATGTCTGAGTTCCTCACCCTATTTCTAAGGCTGAGTCCAGAAACCCTCCTGGGGGATGTCATTTTGACTGCTTGAACCCGCAACCTCATTCTTTTGGTCATTACCAAAAGCCCATGAGCATAGGTGAGGGGTGGACAGAAAATCAACTGGTGAATTGAGAGTTTTGCCTTCCAGCTTGGCTTTCAATTTAGATTTAAAAATGTCGACATGAATAAGATAGAATGTGCATTTTTGATATCCCAACTCCAAAAATGTATTTCTGTATGTATTAAGTTTAATCAGACATAACAGTTAAAATCTTTCAGGCACAGTGACCTCTCAGAGTCTTTCTAGTAATTTGGAATTCTAGCTTTTGTAATGTTATCACCTGATTGATTTATACACAGGTATTATTCTGTATTTAGCCATGTAGAGTTGAGGTACCAGTGGTATCTGTAAATGTTATGTTATCATGTTAAAAAAAAAAAAGCAAAAAGAAAAAGCTCTGCATCAGGTATGTTTGCATGCATGATTGTGTGTGTATGAGACCCACAGGAAGATGGTTTAGCACGGCACTGAGCCTGTCTATGGATGTGCCTTCAGCCAGCTCTCGCACATCGCTCCACTGATGCCGTCTGATGTCTGTGTGTGGATGTGCGTGCGTGTTCATGATGGTGGTTGGATGATTGTCATGTCTCAGCTCCCTCTGCAGCCCTGGAGCCTCCCCTCTCCCCTTTTCTCTCCTCTCCATCGTCACTTTTTTTGCATTTCAGAGCCCACTGATCAAGCTGGCGTGGCTGTTGCCTAGCAACAAGTATGTGAGTGCCGTGTTTGTATTTAGACTAATCAGAGCCAAAGAGCAGATTAAGTTTGAGCCGCAGACAGAGAGCGTGTTCACATTGTGTTTTTCTAAATTAACAGCGTTTGACAGCGTGTCTTTGTGCTTAATTTTGGTAGCAAAGAGAACACTCTGTGTATGTTTTTTCCTTTTTATCCTCCACTTCTCTCCTTCTCTTTATCTCTCTGTCAGTTTTTTCCTTCATCATTAAACCCAAATACTGCTGTAAATCAGACAAACTCCCCATCACTGTGCTCAAACTCTTACTTTTCTGTTTTGCTTTGCGTTTCAAGGTTTGACCTTTTTCACAACTTCTCCTTTCTTACCTCTTTCTCTTCACTCATATCTCAGCTTACCGTGACACCACATCTTTTTCCTTCTGGCTCAGCTCGTTCTGCAAAGAGACATGAAACATTTTGTCTGAAAAATACAGTCACCCGCTGTGCCATTAAGCGTCTAGCTTTGTGCTTTCTCATACTTGAGCAGAGAAGCTTTTTAATTGCTACTGCAGCATGACTCAAAGAAGTGTCATACTCTGACTTTACTGATGGGAACAATTTCCTTTTCTCCTGCCTGTGATTAATGACCATTGTCCTCTCCTCACAGTCAATAACCTGAGTCTGGCCTGAAAACTGACTTACTGAACAATGACTGCTCTACAGCGCTGTCAAGCTCCTGGAAAAATAGCAGAAGTGTTCCTACAAGCGGGAAGATAAAGGCACGCAGTAATGGCTTCAAAGTGGTGCAGGAGGGTTCTTTGGGGAAAAGGTGTGAAGCCTGTTACAAACAAAATCCCCAGAAAGACTCCACTCTCTCCTCCTGCAGAAAGAGGGAAAGGTTTGAAGGCAGCTCTACTACAATACGTTTTCTTTCCTCAGATTTACCACAAAAAGCCGAGCAGTCAGCTCAGATTCCTGGGATTTAATTGAATATGTATGTTTCTACTTTTGCTGTGCTTCAGAACTTTCTGTTAGTAACTACCAAGTCTTTTCTAGTGTTTTTCTTCAACAACCTGTGATGACCTGGTTTCCGGGCTCCTGGGGACTCAGTATACATTATGCAAAAGTCTGCTTCCTTCTGTTATCAGTGGAGGTGTTGTAAAGTTCTCTAGGATGCGGTAGTATGCTGGATTTGGGGTCATTTTGGTCATGTGATGGATTTGTAATTGGAAAGAAGTGACTTAGAAATATGCAGGGAAGGGTTCGACTGGATTTCACTGGTATTTCACTCAGTTTTACTGACAGATTCTTAAAGCTACATTATGTAGAGTTTTTGCAATAAAATGTTACGTTGATCAAATAGTAACTATTCCTCTATTATATACACTATATTGCCAAAAGTATTCACTCACCTGCCTTGATTCACATTTGAACTTAAGTGATATCCCATTCTTAATCCATAGGGTTTAACATGACGTCAGGCCACCCTTTGCAGCTTTAACAGCTTCAGCTATTCTGGGAAGGCTTTCCACAAGGTTTAGGAGTGTGTTTATGGGAATTTTTGACCATTCTTCCAGAAGTGCATTTGTGAGGTCAAACACTGATGTTGGACGAGTCTGCTCTAATTCATCCCAAAGATGTTCTATCGGGTTGAGGTCAGGACTTTGTGCAGGCCAGTCAAGTTCATCCACACCAAACTCTCTCATCCATGTCTTTATGGACCTTGCTTTGTGCACTGGTGCACATTCATATTGGAACAGGAAGGGGCCATCCCCAAACTGTTCCATCAAAGTTGGGAGCATGGAATTGTCCAAAATCTCTTGGTATGCTGAAGCATTCAGAGTCCCTTTCACTGGAACTAAGGGGCCAAGCCCAGCTCCTGAAAAACAACCCCAGACCATAATCCCCCCTCCACCAAACATTACACTTGGCACAATACAGTCAGACAAGTACCGTTGTCCTGGCAACCGCCAAACCCAGACTCATCCATCAGATTGCCAGATGGAGAAGTGCGATTTGTCACTCCAGAGAATGTGTCTCCACTGCTCTAGAGTCCAGTGGCAGCGTGCTTTACACCACTGCATCCGATGCTTTGCATTGCACTTGGTGATGTATGGCTTGGATGCAGCTGCTCGGCCATGGAAACCCATTCCATGAAGCTCTCAACGCACTGTTCTTGAGCTAATCTGAAGGCCACATGAAGTTTGGAGGTCTGTAGTGATTGACTGCAGAAAGCTGGGGACCTCTGCGCACCATGCGCCTCAGCATCTGCTGACCCCGCTCCATCATTTTACGTGGCCTACCACTTGGTGGCTGAGTTGCCGTCATTCCCAATCACTTCCACTTTGTTATAATATCACTGACAGTTGACTGTGGAATATTTGAAGCAAGGAAACTTCACGACTGGACTTGTTGCACAGGTGGCATCCTATCCCAGTACCACGCTGGAATTCACTGAGCTCCTGAGAGCGACCCATTCTTTCACAAATGTTTGTAGAAACAGTCTGCATGCCTAGGTGCTTGATTTTATACACCTGTGGCCATAGAAGTGATTAGAACACCCGATTTTAATTATTTGGATGGGTGAGTGAATACTTTTGAGTTCTTAAATTACCTCCAATATTTCCAACAGTTCCAGAGCCAGGAAAAGCATTAATTTCTATAGTAGTAACTATTTTGTTTCTTGCCATGACACAGCTGCTTTGATGGACATCACTTGTTCATGATCACTCTAGTAATGCTGGATGTTATTATAAGGAAGCATGAACTGCTACATGAAGCTGCTGCTCTGTAGCTGTATCTCATTCTTGTTTTGTGCTGCTTACTTTTGGTGGACCATGTTTATTCTCACTCTTCCTTAACTCAGAGCTGGCACCTGGCATGGTGCTTATTTCATATCCATCTGTGCAACAGCCCATAGTCTGTTGTCTGCTGTCTGTCATATTCATTGCAGATCAATCAGAGTGACAAAACATTTGACCTAGAGCACATGCTATGGCACAAAATACACAATACAAGCTCAATGTTCAACTGTCATTGTTGTTCACTGTCAGTGTAGTCTGCTGATAAATTAAACACTTGCTAAAGCTGGTCAGCAGAAGAGCAAATCCATCTTCTCCACTGAGAAAATCTTTCAGTGCAGTTCTTTGCTTTTCTTTGAAAACAGAAATGTGCAGTTCTCATAAAACTGCCGCTATAGGCATGCAGAATCACACAAACACTGTGCCTGAAAACTGTGCGTAATTGGAACGGCTGCACAGCTGACTTAATGCAAACAAAACAGGAGCTTTAAACTTCCGTTTCACCATGATGCTGTTCTTCCATGATGCAATATGCGCTTTACTGGCACAGAGTATCTGCCTTCTGCTGGGGGGGGGGTACATGACAACGTGCATACAGGAAAGAAAGACAAACAGTGTTGCCTCATCAAGCTTCTGTTTTTCTTTCTCTTTTTCGTGACCATAAGAGAAAGGAAATCTGGGATTTCTCTTTTAGTAATGGATTCATTTTTATAAAAATCTAACTGATAACGGATTACTTGATTTGTAAAACTATCTTGTTACATTACTCATTACAACAATACAAGTATCTGAGTACTCTATCAGATTACTTTTAATGTGTTGCCCCAACACTGATAATGGGTGAAGAAAGCAGTTTTTCTTCCTGTTTTAAGGCTTCGGAAGTAGCTTGAAGCTTTAACCAGGAAGGCAACTAACAACCGCTTTCTCCCCAATTATGCCAGACTTATCAATAAAACCTTAACCAGTATCTAACTGCTGAGTAAATGCACCTAATGGAGTCCTAAATAAAAAACAGAAAGTAAGTAGCAGAACTGGGAGAAGCTGAGCAGCACATCTCTACTCACCATCTTAATATTGTTTTGTTAAGAGCCCCCTGATGGTGGAATTTACTGTACAAAGCAGAGGACCACTTCTGTATCAGTTTACCACATGGGGGGGTCTGGCGTCTAGTTAATATCAACACACGTGAAACATCATTAAAGGCTTACAAGGTTAAACTGTAATGCTTAGGAAAGTTATAAGCAACATCCAGAAAGACTTTAACCTAGCAATGCAGATGGATACGCCCGTTTCCGTGTTTCTTACTGGTGAATCCATCTTGCAAAGCTCCCGTCTGAACCATTTGGTTAGAAAGTTACAGGACCAATTGGCGTCGAGTGGCAGTACGTGACGTGAGCAAGCAGCAACAAGAGACCGGTGCAATTATGGCAGAAGACATTAGTGTTGATGCTGCTAAAGTGAAACAGAACTTGAGGACATTTCTTCATTAAAAGAAAAACAAAGAACAGCAGTGAGTTGTTTTCTTTTCAAAAACGGCAAAAGTCGTGTACTGTCATGTCTACAGTTGCCATGGTTCACATTATGCAGCCCTCTATGGAGTTTAGTCATCGGTAGCGGCTACGTCACATGTTTTGTTGCTCTGATTGGCCCGTAAAGATATGATCAACAGAACGTTTATCCAATCACCCTCTGAGTTTTTCTTCAAAGGCTCTGCTCTTTCCAAAATGCTGTCTGTGAATGGTGTGCCAGGTTAGTAAGACTTTCAAAATTAAAAAAAAGACCAATAATATGTTGTTAGAGTACAAAGCATTTGCAGTTTAGTCATATATAGCTGTAATATCATGTGACAAGGTTTCCTGGAAAGTTATAATCCTTATTCTATATTTTTTTATGTCATTACTAAAGTGATATAAAAGATAACTTATTAAAAGTAAACAGATGAATATTGCTCAGAAAGGACTGTAGCATTTGATTTGCATATAAACATACATTGTTATGTGCATACATTTGCCATCACACATATTTAATAGTTTGCAGAGATACTGTATATGTGAGTAAGGGGATCTGTCAAGGACAAAGGCTGGTCTCAGTGTTGTAATGCAGGTGCAGCACAGTCTCACTGCAGATGGGATGAAAGACCTGCAGTAGTGCTTGTAGAGGAAGGGGGGCACTCTGCTGTTAAAAGAGTTCCTGAGGGCCTCTACCCTGTTCATGATGGTTGTCAGCTTGGCCAACACCCTCTTATTACCAGCAGCCTCCTCAAAATAGTCCAGAGGACAGAAGAGACCCTCTGACCAGTTTCTTTTAAATCTTTTTTCCCCTCTCTGCTCTCCTTCTCCCCAGCAAACCACTGCATAGAGGAGTAAACTAAACAACTTAAGGTTTTTAAATTGAATGATGAGTCATGACAAGTGTTGTGGTTTATGAATTTTGGACCTGCAACAACCATTAATGCTTGGTTACACTGCAAAACACTGGTATGTTCTATTTGTTTGATTTATCCCACACCAGAGGAATTCTGCAGTATTCACACTACACTACCATAGTTAAAGATCACCTTTTAGCAGGGAGCACAGATTATAAATGGGTGGTCAGTTTTCCAGTTTTTAACACAGGCCAACCAAAAACCAATCTTTGGGTGGGCTTGTTTCACACTTTGTGGGTCCTTAGATACTCTGTATTATAACATATGTGCAAAAATAATAAAAAAAAAAAGTGGGTTCCCATTATACGCACCATTAAAAACTCCCTGCAGTGTTCATTTTAGGTATTCATCCATCGACCACATATCTACACCACTTATTATGTTGAGGATTGCAGGGAGCTGGAGCCATTCCCAGCTGCCACTGGTAAAAGGCAGGGAATACCACTGAACTGGTAGCCAGTCAATCACAGGGCTAACAAGCATGTTTTTGGTCTGTGGGAGGAAGCCATAGTACCCAGAGAGAACCCACGCATGCACAGAGAGAATATGCAAACTCCACACAGAAAGGCCCTGACTGACTGGGATTCACTTTAATTATTATGGCTAAAAGTTATTTGCACATTTGCATAGCTTCAGCGTTTCTGATTTGACTGAAAGTTCAGCACTGTAAGGGTGTTTGGCAGGAAGCATTTCTAGTATGATGTCCACCATTATTGGTCTTCAAAACACCTCTTTAAAAACCAGTGGGTGACTGCATTAAGACTATATCTATATTATTTCAGTCTGTGATATTTATACAACCAGATTTGACCAAATCTTACTTAGCAGCTTCTTCTCACTTTGTTATTAGTAGCAACTTTTGATTTAAACTGCACTATGTTTCCATATTTGCTACTTTACTGACTGCCTATGCTGGCCTAAATTTTGCTCACCTTGCAAAGCCATTGGATTGGACAGAGTCTGTGCCTTACAAAGAAGTTAAATTGTTTGACTACACGTTGGTCATCAGGCAGATCCATCTTGCAAAGCTTTAATTTCAAACATTTCTGTCTGGTCTGAGAGTGAAATCAATGTCAATCAAGGATAAAGAGATAGTAGCTATTGGTGTGGTTTAGCTGAACTGTAAGCTGGTAAACAATGACAGCCCTGACAGCTCTGATGTAACTTTAGCAGCAGTTTTTTTAGAGAAGGATAGTATTGCTTTAATAAAGGGATATTTCAGTAATTTTGAAGTTCAACTGTATGAAGTACCTAGCTGCATAAGTGGTATTAGCCTCCAGTCATTTCAGTGAGAATTGTTCCTTAACAAAAGACTAGCTAGTTGTACTGTCCAGAAAGCTAGGCTATACATGACAGATGGGTACAGTTTTGCAGCAGAATTTTGCAAGTTTTTTGGAAAAAATGAGCCACAAAACAATGTTGAATCAAACATTTTCACTATTGAAAATCTATGAAGCATTTTTATTGTTTAACCAGATAGGTTATGTGCTGTAATTTCTAGTTTGAATTGCAGCCTTTGGCTAGTGATTATGTGCTCTTGCTTTGCCAAATAGTGACAAAACACACAGGCTTTCTGGGTACAAAATAAAATGCTTAAAAAAATAGAGAAAGAGAGACATTGAAGAGAGAAATTGTACCCATCTGTTACACTGTATAGCCTAACTTCCTGGCCAGTACAACAGTGAGTCCTAGAGGACTGAAATCACTGGAGGCCAATGCCACCACTGCTGCCAGAAACCTCATGACTGAATTTCAAAAATACTGAAATATCCCTTTAACAGAGGCGCAAGAGCCACACTGAAAGCTTTTCTTCACAAAAGTAATCTTTGCTCTGCTCCTGACTGGCTTCAGCGAGAGATTTATTCACCAACAGGCTCCACCGATAGTTAATGATAGCAGGAGCTTGTTGAGCTCATGCTTTGTAGCGTACTCCTTCTGGTTGCACATGCCCACTAGAGTTAGCAGGCCTAAACAGTGCCTGGTTAGATGTTGTGCTCGTCAATTTGTATGTGCCAGACTTTTGTATTTTGTTGTATCTTTTTGCATTAACAAACCTCCCTTAGAGAAAAC
Source organism: Cheilinus undulatus (assembly GCF_018320785.1). NCBI lineage: Eukaryota > Metazoa > Chordata > Actinopteri > Labriformes > Labridae > Cheilinus > Cheilinus undulatus. Next base: position 11,953,178 of record NC_054875.1, on the reverse strand, counting down.
AATGCTAGAGTCTTTCCAGGACTTTCAGAGCTACAGCTTACTTCTGTCAACAGTAGTGCTTAGTCAGATTCTGTCTCTACACCTCTGTGTTAACACTAAAGAAATGCCTGAGGACACAACAGGACACAGAAAGATTCCTCTGCAGTTTCCATCAGCAGTTTCTGAAAATCAAACAGTTGTTCTTGGAAGTGGAAATCATTATACAGGTTATCTGTCAGTATCAGTGCAGGGCGTTTTCTCTTAGACCTCTGCACTTACTCTTTCCATTTGCAACTCAAATTCAAGTCTTTTTGCCAATTTATTCAGCTGCTTGACTTGCTTTGGAACAATAACCTAAATGGGAGATAAAACATTAATTTTTCATATGTAGAGGAGAGTAAAAGGCTTCAATGTCTGAGTAAGCATGCAACAAAAAGGGCACTGAGGTATGCAGCATGATAAAGGTTTAATTCAATTTCTGCTTCAGTCCAGGAAACAGTTCAGCTCTGCTGTAGCACGATTTCAAACACACATTGTCAAATCTCTTTACAAGCCAAGGAAAATTTAAATAATTATCCAATACCACTTTATAGGAATCATTTAATGATTTTGTTGTTCAAAGATACATTTTCTTACAATTCAGGAGACAAGAACAATGATGTGTTGATACCTTCTTTAAAACTGTGGTGTCAGCGTAAATTAAATAAAAAAACACCAGTAGTGCAGTACAGAGAAGAAGCCTTTAAAGAGTACATAAAGTATGGCTATTAAATAATGAGACTGTGCTTATGAGGATAAAACCATGTGGTTCATAGTCACACAGAGTTTTATTTATTAAAAGTTGGATATTCACGCACATCTGCTGCAAGTTTCCATTAAGTGACATCTTGTGACGTCATAGTGAAGGCTATGCTGATTGTTTCTTTGACATTCTTTGACACTTTGTAAATAGCCATATGTCATATATCATGACTCTTGCAACATTATGTAAGGACAGGAAACATAAGTCTGATCCAGTTGTTTTCTGGTAGCTTCCTGGTACAATCAAGAGATGGCTAGTGTAGGTCAGGAAAATTAGACCATTGAGACAAAATAAAATTAGGTTACCATCTCTCAAAATTAAGCCCATTCAAAGAAGGATTAATGTGCTGTTTAGAGTTCTGAATTGATGTTCAGATCTACTAAGCGACTGTATTTATAAAGGGAATGGGAAATTGAAAAATTCATAGGTAACTTTGCAGGAAGAGTGAAGAATTTCCTCTATATTTCATCCTATACCCCAGGCCCTCAGGTTGTTTGCTTCAGCTCTCCTATCAGAGCCACAGCAGCGGTTTGAACAGTGAGCCTGTTTGATTGCAGACATCATATCCTCATATCAACGTTCATATCGCTAACACATCAGATCCATGGATGACGTTTGTAAAAGCTGAGGTTTGGTTGGTTTATGGGTGAAAATTGACGTGGATATTGTGGGTTAAGTGAAACCGTTTCACATACTCTCCTGGAAAATTTCTAGAGAATTTCAGGCGGGCTGCCCCTGAAATCCTTCTGATGTGGTTGATCATATATGCACTTCATGGCAGGAGAATATCTCTGTCAGAACAGAGAGGGGAGGAGGACGCAAGATATAGTATGAAAAAAATGCTGTGGAGGTGGGGTATGAATGAATAGTCTGCTACATGATACTTATGCCCTGTCCACATGGAGATGAATTCAAACAGCGTTTTGGGAGGCCGTAAACGCTACTTTTTGAAACCGGGTCCCAGAGTGAACAAAACTGTAAATGCTTACTGTTTTGTCTCCGTGTGGACAGCCAACTGCATCTTTCTTGAAATGATCACATCATACATAGCATAACCCACGTCAGCCACATGCAACAATGGTGAATTACAGGGGTGTGTTTGTGCTGCAGAAGCTACTGAGCTTATTATGGCTTTAACAGCAAACGCTGATGCTCCTTTACCACCAACGAGAACAGCAGACACCAGATGTTCTTAAATCCACCATGGGGAGCAACCAGAAGGGCAACCAGGAGAAAGTTTGTGGCAGTTTTCTATAATCTTCTTCTTTCTTTTGGTGCATTTCCGTGGCAGCATTACAGCGCCACGTACAAGCTTGGCATATGTACTACAGTGCTTCCAGTCATTTTCAGTGGTTCTGTGCTTCTGTGGACATTTCCTGATAATTTAGGGAAAACTTTTTCAAAACGAAATGGTAATTTAATGTTTTCGTCTTTGTGTGGACAAGGCCTTAGATTAGAATATTTATCTTTATATCAAAAATTCATCAATACAAACAACACCTTTACTCACAATATCAACTAAAGAGTTGAGAACTAACAGACAGAAAACATAACGCAGCATTTTCACACAGAAGTCGTTCTGGTCGAGTGGGGAGACGCTGATGGCTTATCTCCATATTCAGACACATAACAAGAGCAAACTGCTCGAAGCTGCTGCACTTCATGTAAGTGTTGCTCATCAGATGAAGGACTTTTAACCATCCCACGATCACATCCAAAACTTTATGGAGACAGGGCTTTGTCTGTACCTGCTTCAACACTGGGGAACAACCTGCTGTCACGTTGGATCAGCTGATTCTCTGGACTGCATCAAAAATCACTTTTACTTCCTTTGATGTTAATTCTTTGCTTGATCTGTACCTTAACTTGACTTATGAGCTCTCCTTGTGTGTGAGTTTGTGTGTGTTCTGATGCCTGCAGCCGCACACATTCTGTATAAATAGTTCTATCAACTATGGCGGTTTAAATCTGTGTGGTAGTGGTGTGTTAAAGTTAAAAGTCTCACTGTGAGACAACGGTCCATATGAGCAGGTATGTGAGTCACCAGTGGGGCGGCGCCATTGTATTTGTATTTCTGTGCCTCGATTATTTTGGCCATATGGTCACAATCTTTTGATCATTTTAAAGGATTTCTGTACAGCACTTTGTTTTAAAGCCATTCATGGGTAAAGTTTACTTTTACTTTGACAGTGTTGTTGCCAGGGCTTGACATTAACTATTTGCTCACTGGACGAAGTGGCTACTTGTTTATGAAAAGTTACTAGCCACTGAGCATTTCCACTGGCCACAATTTTGTTGATCGGAAACTATGTGTGACATTGCAAATTGGGTATGTCTGGTATGAGATGAAACACATGCTCCATTTCCTTCTTTGTTGGCTATTAAGTTAAACTAATATTAAAACATTGACTTAGAATTAACGTTATTCAAAAAAATCAGGAATGCAACTGGTATCATCTAAATCTCACTCAGACAAATATCCATCAGAGAATGCTGAAGTTGTGACACTGATAAAATCCACTGAGCAGTGTGGCTAGTTGAAGTCAATCTGGTACCTGCAACAGCTGAAATCCACCCGAATTTGTCTAGTTGGCCAGTGTAAATGTCAAGCCCTGCACCCTTATCTAGAAAAATTTGGCCTGCTAAAGCAGTGTCTGTTGTCCGATAAATGAAGTGTTAGAATCAAAACTATTGGCACTACCTTGACTGGCTGCAGTTAGTCCATGCATCCACAAGAGGGCAGTATTTCCCCTTGAATGAAGAATACACCTGTGGAAAAATACCCAAACAAGCTTACCGATTCTCGACTCCCAACAGCAAAAGGAGCTAACAAATTAAACTATGTACTAGCAAACAAGTTAACAATTTTTCATTTACCTATATTCAGAAAATTTGGCTTGCTAAAGCAGTGTATGTTGTCTAAATTAGTCAGATAAATGAAGTGCTAGAATCATAACTATTGACGTTACCTTTACTGGCTGCAGTTAGTCCATGTGTCCACAAGAGGGCAGCAATTGCCCATGAATATAGAATTCACCTGTGGAAAAATAGCCAAACAAGCTTACCAATACTTGACTTCCAACAGCAAGAGGAGCTGACAAAATACTAAATACTAGCAAACGAGCTAACAAATTTTCATTTACCCTTATGTAGACAATTTGGCCTGCTAAAACAGGATCTTTTGTCTAACTTTGTACAATAAATGACGTGTTAGAATCATAACTATTGATGTTACCATGACTGGCTGCAGTTAATCCATGCATCCACAAGAGGGCAGCAATTTTTCTGGAATGCAGAATACACCTGTGGAAAAACACCAAAACTAGTTTACCCATACTCGACTCCCAACAGCAGCCGAGAATAGACCAGGTTGGAGCTGGCGGGCTTTCAGTGCACCTTCCGTGCAGTGTTTTGGCATGAAATTGTCACTGCGCCAAGCTGAATCTGTCGACACCTACCCCTGGTGCACCGCCACACCCATCTCAGCGCAGCCCGGTCTACCAAATTGCCAAATTGGCTGTGCACGGTGGTGCACCGGACGAAATTACCACTGTGCGGGGTGCGCCATGCTCCGCAACCCTGCGCTGCGCCACAAAATTAGAGCCCATAATCTTTTTGTCTTTATCATTAAGGCATTATGAATCAAAATAGTACTTTGGTTGTTCTTATGTTTACTATTTATGTTGCTGTCTCAATCTAATTATGAAAATAAGGATGTTATGAAATTCTTCTTGTCAAAATGTTTGTCTACAGCAGCCTCTCCCAAACTTCACTGCACTGCAGTCCGGTTTGAGACCTGAAAATTTAACGGTGTCCACTAAAATCTTCGTTCACAGAGAATTTTAAGGAAATGCCTGTTTTTACAATACATTAACACCACAAGAAAGTGTTGGCATAGCCATAAAGAACAATAATGAGCCGGTAGCTTTTATTTCTTTCAAACAGGCATCTACACAGTCACCTATGTTTTAATTTCTAATATTAACATCTAAAAATTTACCATGTGACACTATAAACCAGCGGTACTCAACCTTATTCTACCAAAGAGCCACATTGTCTTAGAAATACTTTAGTGAGAGCCACAATCCAAACTGGGGATGTAAGGTAGATCATAGATCAGATAATCCATAGCTGAAATAAAATAAAACAGTGAATTGGTGGATAATTGTGAGGTTAAATGGGATGCAATAGGCTGCATAAAAATGTTTACGTAGCGACAGAAGGAACAATATGTCACTGATAACAAGCATATTTTTAATTTTATTTTTTCACTGACATCAGGCCAAAACCTTAAAATTTTCTTGATTTTAATTTGTTTTAATAAATCAGTGCTATTGGTCACCCTTTACATCTGTCATGGGGTTTAGACCAATTTTAAAGAAATAAAAAATGTCAAGATACAAGTTTTTGGCCTGACACCAGCGTTATGAGAGTTCTACCTGGCTGACATTTTTATTTGAGTATTTATGTCTCACACTGGGGCATTTGCTGGCGTTCTGTGGCTTTATTAACATTAAAGAGATGCCTTCTAATTTTTTCCACTCATTATTAATTCTTTAGCTAAAGGGGGAGGGGCCTCATATTGGTCTTTGCCCTGGGACTCCAAATGAGTAAAACCGGCCCTGCTTAACATCTGCAGCTCTCCAGACACGTCATTCCACCCTGCCTCATTTTGTAGCTTTGGTTCAATGTTTCTGTTCTTTTGACAGTATTTATTATCATTACTAAGTTAAACACCCACATTTGGACAAGTTTCACTAGATATAACATGATCTCAACATGCAATCCGTGTGTGTTGGGCACGTTGATGATGATGCGTATCGGCACAATCATAAATTACAAGTGTGAGAGAGCATCAGCAGGACAGGACTGAAGGAAATAGTTAAAACGAGGGCATAAGAAGCTTCAGTTTGAACACACACCTCAATGAATAATCTTACTGAAGAGATGCAACACCAGCAGGCTTCCTCTGCTCTCTTCTCTTACACACGCTCCTCTGTTGAGTGCACCTGACAGTAATAATATACGGATTTGAAAAAGAATAAAAGCTTTCCTTTAGATTTGCTAGTTATAGCTCATCTTCTTTGTGTGGGTAACAGATTTATTGATGTGACTTACAATGATTCTGTACTGTTGACAGCGTTTAACCCTAACCCTAACCCTTACCGAGCCTTACCTGGTCACTAAAGAGCCACATGTGGCTCGAGAGCCACAGGCTGCGTATCACTGCCATAAGCCCTTTCCTAGTAGGGTTAATGCAGCATGGTAGAATATTTAATGCAGTATCACCAGTTAATTCAGCACCAATCAAACCATGACAGCAGTTCTCTACATCAGAAAACATAAATGTTGAAAAGGTGATGTGGGTTAAAGATTCGGGCTGTTTTTTACTTCTTTAACTTAAAAAAAACCCTTTTTAACATATGATCAAATATTTAATGATCATTTAAAACTAGTTTTTGATTTTTAAATGATGTTTATGGTTTTCATGTAAGGTAGGCCCACCTGTTGTACACCCAGGGGACATAAATTGCAGTCAAGTTTAGTGCCCAAATGTGGGTCATATTTCTTTTCTCTTCTTCCTCGTCTTTTTTTTTTGGACAATTTACAGCAGGCCAATTAAAAATGGGCCACTGGCTGCATCTGGACACCCCTGTAATATGGGAGAAAATCTGCTATAAAGTGGCGCCGCCAGCTTGGCCTGCATCATTATATATCCCAGCATGGTTTGAGCAGCAAGCAATACACAATGAATGAGGGGGAATTTTTTAATAGCATCAGGTCCCGTGCAGTGGGTGATGAGGGTGGCCGCAATAGCAGCCATGATGACCCTCAGCATTATATACTTGTAAACTGATGCTGGTATGTAGGGCACAGACCATAGTTTAGATGAAAAATAGGCATTCAAAGTTTGTTTTTATTGAACTTTCCCCTGATTTGGCCTTTTCTTTTGACACAAACACAAAAACACATCAACACAATGACGTGACTCTAAATGCTTGACTGAGCAGATTTTCAATCGTGCTCCTGGCATTAAATCTTACATTGTAAAGTTCAGATTGTTTGTGAAACTTTTTTGTCACCTTAAAATTATGATCTCTTTTTACTGTGAGAGGATTCTATGAATGAAAGCAGAAAATCCAGAGCTAATAACATCACAGTGACAGTCTGTGGAGACTTAGCACTCAGGCTTTTTTTTTCCTGACGATGCTTCTGTCAGTGTTCTGAACCATAAGAAACGAAGACATGCGCTCGGAACAAAGTTTTCTCCTTTTTTCCTTCCCCTACTCCTTCCTAAAGCCCCAAACCAGCTGGCAGCACGAACGCAGGGGTTTCTATTCCCGGTATCAGTCTCTGATGGCAGACACTGTGATAGTGCGGCCCAGCTGAGCTGAAGATGAAATGTTCTGCTGGAGGCAGTAAGCTGTAGTTTCCTCCTAACAATCTCTCCTATACTGTATCACCTACTGTACCTCTGACTGACTGTACAACTTTTGTCACTTTTAATTCACTGTACACAGGTAAAAAACATCAACACTAATGTTTTGGAAGTAAAAAAAGTTATATTTAAGTAGTAGGTTTGATTTTAAACTAGTTTGGCTAAACATGACAAGAAAATGGATCACATAATGTAAAAAGTAGGATTGTAAAATGATTAAAATTATTCATATACTTTTCTAACCATGATTTGCTGCTACAGCCTATCCTGGCCTCATATAGCAGCTATCTAATATTTGCAAAGTTGATAAAGCTATTTTCTTGATAATAACCTTACTCTTTATTCTATTTACCCACGTCTGTCCTGTTTTAGTGGTAGAGCCTCTAAATTACATTATTTTAGAAAATGTTTTGAAATATATGTATAATGAATGAGTCAAATGCTAAATGCAGGAGGTGGCCACAGCATCAAGCACCAGGACAAGGTGCTGCTGATAGCAGGAATGCACTGACTCAAGATTGGCATCATGTTCTTGAGTGTCTTCCTAGAGTGTAATGTCTTTCTGTAAAATCAGGAGCCTTGCCAGTAGCTTAAACTTAACCACTGTGACTGATGTAAGACTGAGAGAAATGTTTGACTATGAAGAGACCCAGCGAACACAACCTCGCCATTAAGAGTGGATGCCACAGATGAAGCTAGAGGAAAGACTGTGCACCCACTGCAGCCAACAGGAGCTGGAAACAGAGCTGCACTTTCTAACCACCTGTCTTTTGTACAACGACATAAGAGACAAGTCCTAACCACTGTGAAACAGTGCAGATGATGCAGCATATTACATGAGCTGTCATGACCAAAGACAACCTCAGTCACCACACCACCACCATGAAATGGACTTTCTGCATATTTAGGAAAAGTCAGCCCTACACATGGGTCTGTACCTGACTGCCAGACTGACTGAGTGACTTTACTCTCAGAGCTGTGCAGAGATGCATCAGCAGAGGACTAGTGACATCTAATGGTGTTTCATGGTGCACAGAGGACTTCTGGTGATGCTATGCTCTGTCTGTAGCACTGTGGATATCTTGTTCAGGGGAGTAGGTGGAGCTACTCCTCTCCTCTGCCTGGTATTTCAACAGGCATCCCTGATACAGTATACATATATACTAGGTTTTAACCTAGTCTTGTTAACCATAATTTAAAGTTAACCAAGTTTTTGATATCAGTTATAGTACTTCTTTTCTGCTATTATTATTATTAATATTATAATTATAAATTTGAACTTTGCTTTCACAGTGAAACTGATGTTTTCAATAGAAATAAAGTCAGTTGAATTGAACTGAACTGAACTGAACTGTGCATATGCATTATTCAGTTGTCTGACTGCTGATGGTGATACTGGACAGACTTTAAGTGTAGTCAAGGAAATTAGCAAACCAGGGATTTTAGTTTCCATAAATCTGGTGACGTGCTTTGTCTTTTATGACTGACATTCCCTGTCCTGTGGTTTATTTTTTGGTCATGCACACATCTAATATCATATGCTATTAATTAATACAATAAATCACACTTACACAGCCCTGGATGTGCCATTAGGAGAAATTCAGGCCTTGCCTGTCTGTCTTACCCCACGTGGTGTGAGCTGAAGAGTTAGGGGTTCATAATGAAGACAGAAGAATGAAATATATGATGGACACTGTTTAAGGTTAGATGATCGCAGTGCCATAAATTTGTGCCATGACTAAGCATTAAGTTATGGCATAAGGATGAATTATATTCTAGCTTGTTGCTAATTCTAAAAGTAGTAACTCACTGTTTTTTCTCAACATTTCTTTTCTCAGTCTGGTAGTCCCTAAACATTGCATCATTTATTATTATTTTTTATTTATTTAAATAACATCAGCACAAGGTTTCAAGTGCTTTACAAAATGCAGAGAATAAAACAGGATGAATACACACAGTAAAATATGGCGAAGACTACAGAGAGGGGCTAGGTAGGTACAGATTAAATAGATCCCAAAATCAACAAGGATTTTCAATTTAAAAAAGCCTTCCTATAAAAAAATAAGTTTTAAGAATAAATTTAAAAGCAGGGAGCGAGTGAGTGAGCCTTATTTTCTTTGGCAGGGAGTTCTAGAGTTAGGGGCTCCAGAGCTCAAAACACTTTTTCTGTCTCATAGCTTCATCTCATGGAAGCAACCTCATCACTCTTGTTTGGCTTTGCTTTGTTTAACTTTCTTACTTCTGCACGTGCACAGCACCCTGTACTCTAACTGGAAAATGTCACTGATGTCACGTAACAAGTCGTAGGGGGCAAGACACAAAAACATGCTAGATTCTCTGTTGGGATGGTGATTATGCGATGTCTCGGACATGCCCTTGATTGTTGTTCGCTATGAAACAACTGATTTTCAGGGCAGACAGATCCTGAACCCCTACAACCATCGGGTTTGGCTATATTAAATACAAAAGGCTGGAAGAACCACTGTCTTGTCGGTGTGAACACAGTGCTGAGAACAACAAACCCAGAAGGAGTTTGGCTTCACTCTTTTATCAGATAGTCGTTATTCTATGGTATATTTTGTAAATATTAATGTTTAAAATTTTGCATGTAAAACTTTTAATTTATGTTTGTTTTGATACCTAATGGCTGGACTAATGTATCTGGGGGTTTATATTCAAAAGGAGTAGTATTTCTTTGATATGGGGGCATTTTTTAGCTTTCCAGACATCAACATTTATTTTGAGTTTTGGGGTTAGAAAATGTGTCTTTTGTGCAAAGTGTGCTGAGGGAGAAATCCACTTTCTGAGAGGCAGAGATACAAGTAATGTCATTGACTGCTGCCTCCACAGACCAGAGTGCCATACAACCACAAGACATGTTGAGCTGTAAATGTGGCTTTTGCTTCCTGTGAACTGGAACAGCGACCTGGCTCTGATAGGTATAAGTACCCCTATTGCTCTTTCCACCTCCACACACTCACTGCAAAGCATCCAGCATGAACCTTCTTCTGTCAAAACACATTCAGGAAACGCAGAAATCTCAAAGTAGAGGCAGATGAGAGTGGCAGGGGAAAAGTAGATGCACCAAAAAAAGAAAACAGCATGTCAAGAGAAAATAACTCCTGCAAGTGCACTGAAAAAATCAGGGAGTGATGCTACATAACAACCTGAGAGTGTGTGAGAGTGCTGATGTCCTTAAGGGTAAATAAGCAGAGTGCCTGCACAGTAAAAAGCCTCTGATCATATTCCCTGTGCCACTCTGACCCAGCAGAGCCATAAATCCTAGCTTGAGGTGCTTTGGCCAAAGACTGAGGTGCTGCCTGTGTAAAGCCAGGATTACTTCTGCTGAAAGTCTGCTGTCTGATGATACTCTCAACACACTTACTGTAGACTCCAGCAGCAGTGCCTCATCCTCTCTGCAGAACGGCTATACCAGGGGAAGCCTGGGGCCCTGCTGAGACTTTCATTAGATGCTTAGAGAGAAGATGATTACGGTGGGAAAGCGACACAAGCAAGAGCTAGCAGTGTGAAATCTGGTGGCATGAAACAACAACGACGCTCAGCCGTGTTTTTGGTCCTGGACGAGGAGCTTCTCTAAACTCAGCCATGCAGGAAAACAGACTGAATGAAAGAATTTAAATGCAAATGCAAACATGAAAAGCATGTGGATTGTAACCATCTGTAGGGCGCAATTTTGACTCAAACAGCTTTTGATTCACTTTAATGAATACTAATTTTTACACTCACTCAGGAAAATTCATAATTACATATTTAATTGTTGAAAATCAAGTGTCTTTTCTTTCTAGTTGACAGTCTCCAGCTGCACTTGCACTGTCTGCACAAAGGCGGCCAGCAGTGAGCCCTGGCAGGAAACTTTAAAAAGAATAAGAGTGAACATTAATTATTCAGAGTACAGACAGCAGGAGGGCAACAGTTCAAAGCACATGCTGTGCTTTACATGTCTTTTTTAGATTAGTACAACTTGAGGTGTTCAAACACAGCACTTTTATCAGTTTTAGTGTGGAAACTGAGGTTTTGAAGGGCATTTGCTTTTGTAGTCTTAGGAACTTTTACTTTAAAGTTTTAGGTTCAATGACAGTAAATCATGGAGGAAATGTAGAATACAAGAGAGGCTCCATTTACCTGAAATCAATAATCAGAGGAGCTTCATTTTCCAAGACAGTCTGGCTGCAGACGGGTCATCTGTGACGGCCACTCTCACAGATGATTCATCTGAGATGCCACACAACGGAAAAGCATGCTGAAACTCAGTTAAGAGTTAGGGTAATAGTTAAAGGGATGCTTCAACATTTTGGCAAATTCGCCCATTACCATAATTTCTATAATCTTAGTAATAGGTTCGTTTCCGTTAGTTGTCGTGGCAAGCTGTTTCTAGATCTAGGGGGACTGATATACCAGCTGCACAGCTAACGCTATGTAAGCAGACGGTATTTTTTGCTTTCCTTCATCAAACTCATCAAATACACAATCCAACAACTCCAAAACACTCTCGTGGACAAGTTGTGACCTGTACATTCACCACGTTATGAAATAATCATGGAACATTAAGAGGCGGAGATGTTTTAAAGTTAAATGCAAAGCCGGAACTACACTCCAGACATGGCTGCTGCACTGTGTCACTCCACCCAGTGGTTCACTCAAGAAATAGTTCCGAGTATTTACTTCATGTGTTGTATTGTTACATAATTATATGTTATTATTTCATTTTCTGCTGGAAGTATCCCTTTAAGGGAACAGGTTGGATACCAAAACATAAAAGTTAAAAACATTACGTGCAAAACTGGATTACAAAATGTTTAATAAAGCAAAGAAAACAGTCTGCTTGCAAGAGGAAAAACAACCCAGCCAGCATAATTTGCATAGCTCCATTAGCTATGTAAGCTACATAGATATTGTAACTAGTTAAAATAGCTAACGCAGCTATAGCTAAGCTCACAGAGCAGCTACATAAACCAGATATCTCAACTGTCTACATAGCTAAGTTAGCTTTAGCTACATGTTGCTCAAGCTAACTGATCTATGTTGCTAACGGAGCTAAAGCTAAGCTCACAAAGCAGCTATGTAACTATCTTATCTACTTGAGCTCTAGCTATGTTTGCTAAAAGCCCACATTGCTAAAGCTAACTTAGCTACACTGGCTTATGTTGTAACATTACTTAGCTAGCGTAGCTATGTTAGCTTTTGCTAAAGCTAATGGAGCTAAAGTGTTACATCGTTTGTGAAACTGAAGGTAATTTAATCCCACATTAGATCTCTGAACTTTTCTCTGTTTATTTATGTAATGTTGTTTAGTCTGTGATGTTTGCATGTGGATATTTCATGAATGTAACTGATAGACACCGTTAATGAATAAAGGTTTTTTAATCTTAAACTGAAAATACAATTATGGCACTTCCTTTCTGAGGTATACAGTGTCTCAGAGCAATCTGTGGGTGTGCCTGTCAGAAATATGTGGTCTGCACCCCTCTTGAATTTTCACATTTAAGGCTAATGGCACAGAGTGAAATGTAATGACCAAAGAAATGCACAAAATTTAAGGGAAATGCACAAAATTTAAGGTAAAAGCACAGAAACCACAAAACTTTGGTATTATTCAAAATACAAATGGAACACTTTTGATTGGTGGGATTTGACCTTGTTTGACTGACTTCAACTTTACTTTAAGGGCCAGATCAACAAAAGGATTGTATGACCATTATCTGCTAAAGGTTTGCAAATGAGTCAAAAATATCTTCATACCATTCATATTTTAATGCATTAAAAGCAATTGCACTTTGAAGTCTGAGTATAATTGTTAACAGGAACAGTGAACATATTGATATGTTCACTTAAAAACATCATCTTTGAACAGTGATGCATTCACCTGTTACTCTGCTTATCAGCGTACCTCTGAAGTGAGCTCCACACATTGCTCTAAGTACTGAAGTGTCTTTAAAAGTTCAATCTGCATTAAATTCATCACACTTTTGCACCCACTGATGTGCCTCTGCATAGTGATGCATTCACTCACTGTTACGCATATTAAAGAGCATTTGAATACTGATATTAGAAGAGGCAGAGGTGGTTGGATGAGTCAAGACTAAAGACACTAGCGTTCAGAGCATATGAAGAGAATAAGAGTGTAGAAAGAATTTTAATTGCTGACACGGCGACCTCATACTTGTTAACAGCCTACACCAACATCCAGTGAATCATCGAGCCCTCTCTAACTGACCCCACAGTTTTCAGATGTAAATAAAGATTGATTTACTCCTGTCTTTATGCACCATTAGATATTATGATGAGGGTCAGAGAGGTTGGAGGCTGCAGAACATCTCCTGACACATTTGCTTACAGAGGCAGCACACATATATTTTACATTTTAAGTGTTGCAGCTTAGCTGGTATGTTTTATTTATTCATTTCCCACAAAAGTGCCTCTACAACAAATGCTTTGGCTTTAGCAAGAACCATAACTGATATATCTTAATATTTCTTTCTTTCTTTTGGAGTTCTTCCCCTCATACATACAAATTTTATTGTTGATGTTTTAAAGGGGTGAGCACTTATCATAATCTATCAGTAAAATATTAGTTAAGAGAGATGTTAGTGCTGATTATGGGATTTTATGCTGTTATTAGAATAGGAGAGTGGATAGGGTAGGAAAGTGGAAAAAGAAGGAGTGGTGAAATGACCTGTGGGAAAGGAGCACAGGGCTGTTCTGAATCCAGGCCACCAGCTTTGAGGACAACAACCTCTTTAACACAAGGCATGCAGTAATACTAGATCACAGTTCCTCTACCAGACCATATCCTTATATCCTCATATCCAGATTCATGCCACTATGTATTAATTGCTTTTGAACTCACTACAACTTTTTTGTATTCAGTACACATTGTCATTAATGTATCTAATCATATGGGGGTTACTAGCCACGCACTGCCTGAAAAGTCAAAGCATGCTGCTTGTCTAACCCAGGAAGCAACATTTGAGCAGAGCCTTCTCCACCAAGAAAAACTGCATATTTTGCAATGAGATGGTAAAATGTATGACAAGAGTGTTCCTGACTGAAATGAGAAATCAAGACCCAAATTTCTGAAAAGTTTTGACCATTTAAATGTTGTTAGTGAAACATGTTGTACGTTGGACCTTAGATGGAACAACTCTTACTTTATTTTACTTTTGCCATGATAACGTGTACATTTTTGTTGTTTTCCAGAGATCAAGAAAATAACACATCATCATGGGACAAACAGCTTTCCTATCCCAAGACAAAGTGATAACTTAGTTGAGATTTTCACACACTAGATTTGATCACAATTTTTTTTTTAAATAATAAGAAAAAATGTTTAAGTTAATAACCAGAAAAAGCTTTTTTTTTGGTATAATTTTTCAAATACTGTGTCAACAAGTCAGGCTTTTCTCTTTTTCTTCTGCATCAACCTCTTGGCCAATGCATTTCATATTTTACTTTTTTTTAAGTATTTAATTTTAAAATGATCGGCCTTCTCCCACAATATATTTAAGTTCAAACATTTATTTCCCTGCATTCTGATCTACTTTCTGAAACCAATTTCTCCATTTTCTGCGCCACTTAAAAATGTATATGTGTGTGTCCTCTTGTGTGTTTTTAAATTTCAATTTCAATTTATTTAGGGTAGCCCCTTGAGATGCAGCATCTTGTTTTCGAGGGGGTCCCAAAATCTACTTTAGTGGTTGTTAGGCACATTTTAACACCTTGATTTTCATTTAAAAGCATGTGGACTTCCTACAGCTGAAGCTTTAAACAAGGAGCTTGTTCATATGCATTTTTCTATCACATTTGCTTCAGCCTTGTTTACAGACTGCCAAAGAAAGAAAATATAAATATAACATAGAATTTGATGAATTTTTGAGACGTGCTTGTGCAGTAAAGATGGGGCTGTGTGTTATTTTAACACAACCTTGACTTTTATTTTAGAAAGGGTCTTGAAAATGTAAATTTACTGCAGTGAATTAGGCTGTGATGAGCAGTGACGTATACGTGTTACACTGGTACCTGTCTGCCGCTCACGATGAAATAGAGAGGAGGAGGAGGAGATGCAGAGTTAGGTGATGCAGCATGCATGAATGTAGGCTAAAGAAATGCATTTGAATCTATGATTTTACTGTTTGAAACATTTTCTGACTAGAAAGCACTCGGAGAGCGCCGACCTCCACCATTAGCCCTATCTCCCAATAGTAAAGAATCTTCCTGGATTCCTGGATCCAGACTGTGATCCTCCCAAGATCACTCACAAAGATCACAAGATCACTCCCAAAATCGAATCAATTCTTCCTTATGCCATTTCTGTAATTTCCTGAAAATTTTTATCAAAATCCGTCCATAACTTTTTGAGTTATGTTGCTAACAAACTAACAAACAAACTCACTAACAAACCCTGCCGATCACATAACCTCCTTGGCGGAGGTAATAATGATGGATGTCTGGACCACACCGCCTCCCTCCGTAGAATGATGCAGATATTTTAAGGTTTCACTTCACTGATTCCATAATGGCATTTACCTGCCAGGTGGAAAGGATTGTAAATAACTCAGGAAAATGATGGAAAGCAAAACAATGTGGGATGTTACAGCTACAATAACAGCAGGCGATCTGCCTCTGCCATGCTTTACTCACTGACCGCGGTGTGGTACATCTCTCTACCCTTTTTGAACCGCAGCAACCCAGAGGATGCTGTCTTTAGAGCTCACCAAAAACATGTTCATAACCTTTTTGCAGATTGTGCAAATAAATGTTTTATGCACACTGATGGTTCAGAATTCCAAGACAGTAAGACTGGACTAGATCTTAAGTTTCACTTTCACTTGCAGCGTGAACCACCACTGCATCAGGAAACAGAAGCGGAGGGGGCGAGGGGGCAAACAGCTAGAAGTAAAAGAGCCGATTCTACAATAAAACAGTTTTAGCAGATCACGATACATTCTATTTCTTCATAATTTGAGATCGACCTCGTGCAACCACTAGTTATGTGCAATAGGATGAACAAATACTTAAAGCTAAAATGTAAAGATTTTGACCCTAACTGATCAATAGTACTACTAAATCCCCATATGTAAAGGTACCTTTACAAATGGGGATTTAGTAGTACTATTGAAGACCGGTCTTCATCTAAAAAAAGTGGTCTGAGGGTTTTTGTGACTGTTAAAACCTGTTAAAAGTTCGATGGTCTGTCTGCAGGCTTTCAGTTCTCATTGTCACTGCTGTATTCAATTGTTGCTCATGCCATACATGGCTAAAAAAGACACATTTCTTTTGATTATGAGTGTGTAAACTTTTTCAAGATTGAAGCAACACAGCAGGCACATTCTCTGTATTTGACAACCGACGAACAGTCACTGCACTGAAGAGAGGCCTCGTGGTAAAAATCCAGTAAAAGATTTAATCACATATTACATAGATTAAACATCCACAGATTGCTTCAGATCTACAAATAATAAAACATTTTCAGTTACAGTATATTATACGCCTTCACTTTAGTGTTTCTGTACCTAATGCATGTAGGTCGAACAGCATTTCAAAATAAAAGCACTCAGCGCTAATGAGTATTTTGGCTGGTTATTAGGTGAGCTTTCCAGTGGCAGTGTCCTCTTGGAGTGGTTATCTGTGATTCATTTTGCTATGAAAGAGCAGGATTTGAATCCTCCTTCAGACTTTACGTGATCCCTGTTTGTGTTTGCTCAAAGATGTTAAAGGACAGTTTAATATGAACTTACTTGATTTTGAAATTAGTGTTCAGGTAAAAAAAAAAAAAATTAAAGAATAAAAAAATAAATGAAAACCTAACACTGATAATAAAGGATTAACATGCATGTGCCCAGCATGGTGTTTTATTGCCTGGTTTGTTTGCAGCAGGAGAGTCCGATTGCATTTTTCTTTTCCATGACTAAAATGAATGATCAACGATGAGTGAGTAAACAAGGTAACTTCTGTCTCTAATCTGATTATTTTCGTCTCAGTCATCTGAAACATTTTGTGCCTACTCATTTTTTTTCTTATGTTCTAACTTTCCTCTTAGATATTCTTCCTGTTCCTCCACTCTTCCTCACTCATTGATTACACAAAGTCTTACTTTTATTATCGTTCATGCAACTCGTTTCCTGTGTCTGCCTCTGGCCATCGCCTTTGTTCGCCTTGCTCTCCCTGCATGATAATAGTGAGCCAGATAATAGAGAATTAGTGCCGTCTTCACACCGTCTGAATATGGATGAGAGGCTGATTATTGCTCCGAGCAGGATGTGGGGACGGATAACGATGATTGCATGGAGAATGATGAACACTCGTCTGAGAATAAACTCTAATTTAATCAGTCAAACCTGATTCAAGGTCCCCACAACAAAGCGGAAGTCAGGACGCCGACGACAACAACAGCAAGAGCGACAAACGGTACAAGACTGTTAAAGTTGATGTGTTTTTTACAGGGATGGCCCCCAGAACAAAGCAGGCAGAACTTTTTTCATTATTCAGGACATGCAGTGGAGGAGAAAAAAGGAGGCAGTTGTTCTGAATTAATGTCAGTCTGGGTGGATGCTATTTCCCGTCTCAAAGTGTTGACTCATCCTTGTAATGGACAAACAGAACGGACCACAATCCTGTTAAGCTGAGATGAAACTTTATTGATCCGTTTGGGAAATTGAAGCAATGTAAGAGCTCAACTGTAAAATAGGATTAGAGATAAATCTTACAAAGGATGACAAGAAATAAAAAAAAAGGAGCACGTGATTGGGGTTTTATCATAAAACCATTACCATTCCAGGGCTCCTTCGAGCTATATTCATGCATAAAATACAAATACATGCACCATCTTAATCAGGCGGTGTGTGTGATGTCTCATGACATATTGTATTTAATTCATGCTCACTCAACCATTATGCTGCCCCCTTGGCTTTTTTATGAGACGTTCCTGCCAGACTTCATGTCTGTTCACCCTAAAGCTTTCGTAAAGTGGGACAGGACGTCAGTATCATGGAAAAAACTCTAATCAGTACCAAGAACAGTTGTTTTGATCGTGGGGCAGTTAGGAGCCATGGTCTTGGGTAGGTCTAATTAGCATTGTCACCCAGTTCTTGCATGTATGGAGCCTGGGTCTGGTAAAGGTGGCAATGCTGTTTGAGCTTTAATGGTCATGTGATAGGGTAGACAATAAGAGAGGTCTTTTCATTGGGCAAGAGATAGACATTCTGTTGTATCTTGCATTTATAAATACGTCCAACTGAGTCACAAGTTTTCTTGTTAATATGCACTATACGGACAAAAGTGTTTGGTCACAACTGGTATTATTGAATTCAGGTGTTTCAATCAGACCCATTGCCACAGGTTTATAAAAACAAGCACCTAGCCATGAAATCACCATATTCAAACATTTTTGATACAGAATGGGTCAATCTGTAGAGCTCAGTGACTTCACCTGTGGTACTGTGATGTATGCCACTTTGCAATGAGACAGTTCATAAAATTTCATCCCTGCTGGATATTCTCCATTCACCTGTAAGTGAAGTTATTAGAAAAGTGGAAGCGTTTAGGAGCAACAGCAACTAAGCCACAAAGCAGGAGACCACATAAAATCACAGAGCAAGGTGGGCAACTGGTAAAGTCACCAACGCTCTGCTGATTTTGAAGTCTTCTGAACTTCCACAGGCATTAATGTCAGCACAAAAACTGTGCAGTGGGAACTTAGTGGAACAGCTTTCCATGACTAAGCCACTGCATGCAAGCATCACATCAACAAGTCCAATACCAGGCAATGCAACAGAGTTGTGTAAAGCACACCGACACTGGGCTGTGGAGCATTGGAAACATCACAGTTCTCTGTTTAGCAGTCAGGTGGGCAAGTCTTACTTTGGGGACGCTGGAAGAAGGTTAACTTCCTGACTGAACTGTGCCAACAGTGAGGTGTAGATGAGGAAGCATAATGGTATGTGGCTGTTTTTCAGGGTTAGGCACCTATATCAAGTGAAGGGCATTCTCATGGTGGGTAAATGTTTGGATAAACCTGACTGGCCTGCACAGAGCCCTGACCTGTACCCATCGAGCACCTTTGGGATGAGCTGGGATGGAGATTGCAGGCGAGGCCTTCTTGTCCAACATCAATGCCTGACCTCATAAATGTTCTAAAATCTAGCTTTCCTAGAATAGTGGGAGCTGTTACGGCTGGAAAAGGGGGCCAGTTCCATATCAAAGTCCATGTATTTGAGTGCTGTCACAATACCTGTTGGTGTAATGGTCAGGTGATCGAATACTTTTGTCCATATAGTGTTTTTGTCTATATATGACGCATGTTGCTAAAAGATACTGGTAGAAGGCACAACAGCGAGCTCAGGCTGTATACGACTACCTGATGTGTGGGATGTGTGGGAGATCTAAAATAAGTCAGTAATCAGTAATCAATAGGAATCAGAAATTAGCTCAAGCAGCTGTTGACCAGTGTCAGAACAGGCATGTGCATTGTCTTCACTATTTCTCCACCATTTTCTCTATGCATGCACATTATGGGCCCGGATCTTCGCCTTAGTTAGTGACTTTGCTAATATGCATCTGTGGTTGGTTATGCATCTTACCAGTAACACAAAGGGGCATGATTGAGACTAGCGGTGTCTTCTGCCACACACTCAAAGACTTTTAATACTGTAACCATTATTTTTCAAAGTGGGAGACCCCAAACATGGCGACATATAATGACAGATTTAATTGTTTTGTTCATATAGTGTATGCAACGAGATGATCAAGACAACAAACCTCACACTAACAGGTTTTGTTTCACCAACTGCTAGAGTCTGGTCCTGGTCTTGACTCTCAAAAATCCAAATTTTGCATGGTCAAATGCAACTTTAGAATAGCCAAGCTAACTGTTATCTATCTTCTTTTTAAATTTTTTTTTTTTTTTTTTTTACTTTTTAGTGCCTTTATTCGATAGAGGAGGACAGTGGATAGAGTGAGAAAAGGGACGAGAGCGGGGACAGACATGCAGCGAAGGGCCACAGGCCAGATTTGAACCCGGGCCGACCACATACATGGGTCATGCCTTAGACTGCTAGGCCATCTGCACGCCTCTTTGTCAGCTACCTTCTACATCCATTGCAATAGCAATTGTGGTCCAATTTTCTCGGTTGTCTGAATTTGTTGTATGTTTTACAGTTTTGTTGCCAGAAATCAGAAAGTTGCTCATCTATATCTGACTTCCATCGTACTCTGCTTCACATTTACTGTCTTTGCCATGGCTGTGTTTTTGCTGTTCTTCCTCCTCCTGTCATCTTGCTTCCTGATTGACTATGATTCCGTTCTATGTAACAATTCTGCTCATGCCTGCTCAGCCTCCCACACAACGGGGTTTCTGATCGTAAATATTGAACCTAACTAATATTAAGTTTGAGTTGGAGCACCCTAAATGTCCTCCAGGCAGGTCGGAGAGGATAATAGTAATTCCTAACACACCGTACGCTGCAGGATAATCTGACAAAATAATCTTTAGAACTGATAATCAGGCCTTTGCTGACTTTGGCTGGAAGGAGGGACTCGGGCCAAAAATTGACATGGTCATCTTATAGTGTGGGCCCAGCTTTATCCTTTCATTAGGGCTCTAGTAACGTGTTTATTTTAAAGGGATTCTAATGATATGACCTAAGGATCACAGACTACGCATCTCTGTCTAAAGATTACACGTAAGATACCACAGAGGCTATATTCTGCATTCATCTACCTTTTCTGCTCGATATTTGCACACCAAAGTGCAGACTGTGACTGTCTCTTTTAATTCCACATGTACTCTCTCTGCTACACTGACTCATGTTTTTCTCATCTTTGCACTCTCCTTGTCCTTGCTTACTGTCAGATGCTCCATGACCTCATGTTATCCACCAGTATAATCCAATCCTTTCATTTTTCATGTGTGGGCTAAATCCACTTATCTATCTAAAGGATAACGCCAATGTCATGGAGTAAACATGTATGTAGAGAGCTTAGTGATGACTATGGACCACTGTTTGCTTTTTCAGTTTACTCAATGAAATGTAGATCTCTGCAAATAAGATCAGCCTGATGAATTTAGTCTGATTGTGTCAGAAACTTGGAAGATAGAAAGGAGCAAAAATACAGTCAACAAATCTGATAATATTATGTAACCTATTTGAGATATGATTAGCAACTGAACATTGAAGTTAAGTTTAAGTGTTTTTTTTCCAGGCCAGTCATGCAATTTGAAATAAGAAGGACATGCTGCATGTACCAAATGTAAGGGTGGGATTTGCCTCTTGAACATGTCTTCCACAAAAAGCTCCTCAAATGATTTCCCCAATCATTAACATTTAAAGACAAAAGCTTGATCTCTTCTTCTTTAGTATTCAAAGGACTCTTTAAACACAGAAGGTCATCCCAACAGACTAACCGTAAAACATGTATGAGCTATTTTAGCAGTTAGAAACAAACGATTTGAACATCATGTTTTATGTGTACAGAACACTGACCTCCAAAAATAGACAAACCTCATCATGTGTAGACTGCTGTTTGTTTTGAAGGAGAGCCTGATCTCAAGAAAGGCCCCAAGCTCTTTTATGTGGTTACAGACATTAGAGGCTAATCGACCCCTATTAACCCTGAATTAAAACTGCTCTGTTCCAGTCTCTGAGCCAACAGCCCACTTACCTCAAACCTTCAAAGACGTTCTTTTCATTAAGTTTTGCCAACATTTTGAAAATGTGTCCTTCTTGTCTTTGCTCATGCTCCTCTTGAAGTAACTGATTTTCTTATGGTGTGGTCTGGTACTGGGGTCCTTGCAGCTGGTGTCTCTTGTTCCTACTTATCTCAAAGGTTCTGTCCAAATTTAGGAGGCTGATTCCTCTGAGTGCACCTTTGAAGGATGCGTCACTACATTTTCAAGCACAGGAAAGTTGAACAACCATATAGCTTGATTAGTATACATGCACCACAGAAGCACTGGGATTTGGGAATATTTTGGCCTCTTTCACAATAGATGGTGATACAGTATGTACCCTTTAAGCTAACCAATATGGATCTTCTTACTTGAGACCTTGCTAGCAAGTTAGCAAACAGCTAATGGGTTGCATGTCAAATAGTAAAAACATTAAGCATTGCTTAGGTTAGACTTGTGCTGTGCTTAGCAGTTATGCTCATCGACTTCTGGGTCAAAGTCCAGAGTGGAAACTGCAGAACATGCACAGAATGACAAGACTCTTAAATTTAATTTAATGTGATTTCAGCTGGGATTAATGTGTCTGTATGCATTTTAAAGGTTCCATTTTGTCAGATTACAACAATAATTGGATTTATCATTATTAGATAAATAATTGGATTTATCATAATTAGCGGTTTATCATTTTTAGAACTAGATAAAGATTAATTACACCAATGCATTTCTATCTAATTTAAAGCTACTTAAATGTCTGCTGGTAATATGAAACTTTGGTGTACGGAGTGTTTCCATAGAGAATGGTAAACATTGTTACTCTACTACTAGTAAGACAGTATCAGTGCAGACTTGTTGGTGGAGGACTTAACAACCCACCACTGCTCCACACATCTATTTAGGATGGCACTTCATGTGGCAGACCCTCCACATGAGCATACAAATGGAGTGGAAGTGTGCAGGAAGTGGGTGTGGGGATTGGTTTGAGAGAGGCCCCTCATATTTGCCTCTTCACACAGCATAGCGAGCTTCCTCTGCACTGCTGCAGGTTGGCTGAAAATGGATGCATCTTTGCTTTAGAGTCCTCCTGATTTTTAATAGAGATTTGCATCAATCATGATGTGATTGAGGTTGGATATAAATGCACTGCATTTTTTAAGTGCACTCTATTTCGTCATTTTAGGCCCATTCTAATTCAGCAGCTGGATACTACTTAGCCTATCTATCATCGTCCTGCTCCCACAGTGACGGCTCAGTGGACGAGTGAGTCTGAAGTAATCTGTGCATTTTTTGAGAGAAGATTTAGAAAAGGACATTTGTGTAAAATATTGCTCACTGCTTTTAAGAATCACTACAAGAAAGGTGAATAAATGGCAATGATTCATCAAATTTTGACAATAAATAGAACCCTTAGACCAGTGGTTCCAAACCTTTAATCCTCAGGCCCCCCTACTCATATCTAAGAAAAGCTAAGCCACCCAGCAACCACTTGGAAAATATTTTTTTTTACCCTGAAATTATAGTTATCATCTGGACTTTGACTTTTTAAAGCCATAAATCTATGACTAAAAAACTTTGATTTTTCCAACTTCATCTGCACAGTCTTGCTAAGGTACTTCCCTTGTGAAAGTTGTACCTACTATAGTTGTATTTATTATGTGCAAACAATAAATAAATAAATAGAGTTTTTAATGTTAAAAAATGGCTTAGTTTAGTTTAACAGATCCTCTTTTCCCCCCTCTTTTAGGGGGGCCCTTATATGTTGTCATACATTATGTTTCCAGTGAAAAAATATCCACATCTAATTTTGAAATAATAATACATGTTTAAAAGAGAGAGAAAAACACAGAGATGCTGTCCTACCTCACCACCACTTTAAGCAGCTCATTATCGTGTTATTTTTAACATGAGAAGTCACACTACAATCAATGCATCCAAGGACACATGTAGCAGCAGATGTCCCTCATTCTCTGTTTGCCAGCAGAGCCTGTTCAATGCTGCTTTCTGCTTATGCTGCAGGTAGACATAGTGAGGGATTTTACACAGACAAAATACAATAATAATAATAAAACCATAGTATGGCCTACAAATACAGCTAGGCAACCGGCCTAGCTGGTATCTATATCCAAATTAGCTCTGCAAAGCCATGTCTTCCTTGGCATCCTCTTCATCCTTCATCTTCCATCAAGGCCTCCTTGCCATGTTTTAAAGTTCAGGATGATGCACAGCTTGAGGGGCAACTGTGAAAAATGCATGTGAATTTCAAAACCAAGATGAATCTAAAGGATAACTAGCCTATGTCATCAGTGTTTGAATTTCCATTGATTTGACTGGATTGTTGTTTAACCAATGGATTTATTGATCCCCATCTTTGCAATGTAAAAAATAACATTACCTCTCTGACTGAAATAAGCAGCTTTTATTCAGAGGTGTGAGATCGACTTTGTTGCAGAGAATAAGGATGCCACAGTCTTCATTTTTTTGCTCAATAGTGGACCTTTTACATGATAGATCTCTATCAACACATGTGGCCTTTCATGGTGTTCCTTTTTATTGTATTTTTTTATTTGTGCTGTCTCTCTTCCTCTGAAAAGTGAAAAAATAAGATGCAATCTAGGAAGTAAAAAGAAATCCATCTTCTTTCCATGATCCTGCTGAAGGCGGAGGTCAGAAGACTGAAGGGTTTGCCCTACTTTGGGTTTTGATCCCAGAGCTCTGGTTGTATGATGGATCTAGAGGGCTGTGTCAAAACATTGGCTTGTTGCCATTTGGCTCTAAACATCCAGCCCTCCTTTGACATTGCAAGCATCAGTATGACCCTCCAGTTATAAATCTTGATCCATGTCATGCAGCTTGTCTGTCATATTCTCCTGCTTTTTCATGATTTTCTTCAGTACACCATGTGCTGCAGAACTCCACAGCTCTTTAGTGTAAGAATAACAGCATCTGTTCTTGTGTTTTTGCTCTCATTTTTAAAAGTTATCCTCCAGATTCACTATAAATGTTTTCTCACTTTACTATTGTATTTAAGAATCTTTCTAAAACATCTTCATGTTCATTTTTTACAGTCCAGAGGGCTTGGATTTATTTACTTTTGGCATCCTAATGAATCTAAAAAGACAGGATATTATAAGCTTCAGGGTACATCATGATTTCTTTATTGCGGTTTAATTCTTCTCGTAGTCCGTCTGCTTCCTCTCATTATCAGAAGACCTGGGCTGCTCAGCTTTCAGTTCAGGTTTTGGTAGAATTTTTGGATGAAAGATTTTGAAATGATAAAACAATCTTTAAAAAAAGAAAGAACAAACTGTTTTGGAATGCTAAATTATCTTCTAAAGTACTGAAGGTATCTGGATCAAAAGTAAAAAAAAAAAAACTTGCTTTTGGTTTTATTTGGTTTAAATCAAAACATTTCAACTAAGGATTTAATAAAACTTCACAGTAAAAGTATAAAGCAGGAAAATTTGGACAATTTCAAACAATTACATGGAAGTTTATACAGCAATTCTCTCTATCTGAGGGAACAGAGTGCAGCTCTGTCACAATCCAAAACCCAACCTCTATGGAAAGACGGAAGACACCAGCAGATACACAGAACAAAATATCTGGAACAGTCCATTTACTTCTATGTGATGTTGACATCACCATCTAATCCACAGTGTCCCTGTCCCTGCTGCAGGTTCAGACAAATATGAGATCAAATATAAATCCTGAACAATGCCACAAACCACTTTTTGCAAGACTGTCCTGGCTAAGATTTGCTAACGAATTTATAAATTAAAGCTCATTATTTTAGTGCAGATCAAACTAAAGAAATAAAATAGCATTTAAAAAACAACAGTGGTTTGATTTAAAAGAAGTAAAATTAGTAAAAATCTAATATTGATAGTAATTGGGATTTATTGGAAATTCTTTGGTGTAATAAAGCTTCATTATTTGTACAGTGGCATTAGTGTAATTCACTTTATTTTCAAATCTGCATGTCCAAAATGGCCTTCTTAACTACTTTGATTGTGCCAATATTTGTTATATTGTAGTGTCCCGACAGGATGTGCACATAAAGATGCATGAACGATCCTGACGGCCGTGTCCACGCCAAAACAATGAAATGCTAACTGCTAGCTCCTGTGCTCCTGATCTGTCCACATCAGCTAACATACCAGCAAGGCCTCAGTCACCACTGTCTTGACCAGCCCCCCAGGTCCTGGGTACCCAGTAGCACTGAGCTGGTTCAGTCCCTAGGAATGTGCACAAAGTGCCCATTATCAGGCAGGCAAACCTTCCCATTCCCACTTTCCCGAGCATGTCAGCATTATACACAAAGTCTTGTCAACAATTCCCAGTGGGCTGAAGACAAATAGTCACAAAGAAGTCCGGATGGCAACTCTGGCCATCAGTCTCAGTCCAAGCCTCACAAAAGTATAGAAAGATCAGGAAGACCAAGGACCGAAAGACTCTGACTTTCATTTCCATGCTTGGATACCAGGAATGCCCTCGCCCCTGCATGAATCTCAGCCTCGCATTCAGAGGATTGATATAGATATACTAGCATGTGATTAATGCACTAAAAATACTAGAACTGTATTACATTTGGGATGCATGAATTGCACCATGATCAACATGCTACTGCAATGTCTGCAGTGTCATATGTAGCATGCTACTGCATGCTGCATATGACATTGCAGCAGATTTTGCACATTAATTCTACTCAGCTGGATTTTTAAAAACATGCTGTCAAATATGTTGTGGTAATACTTTGTGCTGTCAACAAATAGTGCACCTGTTGGCAGACGTACCACATGTATAAATGTCCTGAGCTGGACTGAAGATTGGAGCAATTCTTCCAGCTCTCTGTCCTCCACCTCCATGTATTAGCGCTCCAAGCATGTTTCAGGGAGAAGGAATGAGACGAGGGAAGCCCAGTGAGTCGATCCAAACGTGAACAATGTAGGTTTGTGCCTCTCTGGGTGTGCATTACTAAAACAGCAGGGATGAGTCTTCACCCTATGAGAAGCTAATCAGATGAATAATGTAAGCAGCCCTGGTGGATCAGTGTGTGAAAGATTAAAGGCTGTTCCTGCTGCTTTTCTGCTGCACCACTTTATGTACATGTATGCATGTATGAGGAGGTGAGTGAACACATCAGACTTTCTACATTATTACAGATTCTTATATAAAATTGGGCAATCCATGCACTTAGGTGATGTGGCACAGCAACTCCACACAGCCTCCACAAATAATTGACTTATGAAAGTAAGAAACAACCACTTAGACACTCACATAGAGCCACATGAACTATTTATAGCAGCATGGGACTCTCAGGGTGCTGTGATGTCTTGTTATTTTCTGCTAACTTCACTTTTGATATCACATTATGTCATTTTCAACATCGTCTATCTCCAGCTGCTTTTCCCACACGCTCCTCTATGTGGTCCACGTTCTACAATGAGATACTTTCTGCAAAAACAATGTGGTTAATCTGCACATTTAGATCAGAACCATCAGAGTGTTACTCTCATGATTTTTTCAGCCTGAATAAACAGAGAAAGCCCCTCTCTATAGCATTGCATGATACATATTTCATTGTCACTTCATTTTTGAGGCATGCAGCACAACTCAGGATGCAATCAAAGAGCATTTATGATGGCTGAGCCACAGAAAGAGCCTTCAAGTATAAATAAAAACCATGACACATTCACAGGAGATATTTTGGAGTGTTAAACAGATGGAAAGCAGAAATATGTTGCAAAACAATTTAGCATGCATGTTAGTTTACAAATGTTGTCAACATGGGAGAAGCTTCACATAAAGTGAGCACGTTGTTGATTAGCTTCTTATTTGATAGCTGAGGATAATGAAGATTATCGAAGAGTGATTGTTAGGATTGGTAGCTGAGTAAGACTGGAGTTTGGTTGAACAACATGCTAAGGTGTGTGCATTCACATGCTGATACCAAAGTGGATTTGTGATCCTTAATCACGCAGAATTTAAATTCTGTGCACAGAATTAAAATTAGGGAGGAGTGTGTATAACCAGCTAAACAGTTAAATCTGGGCCCCTTTTTTGTCAGCAGCAGAGTTACAAGTCAGTTAAACTATTTATTAATATTTTGTATCAGTTCAGGCTGACAGTCCTGGTCAAACGCTTTATCTAAACCAGTGGTTCCCAACTGGTGGGTCGGGGCCTAAAAGTGGATTCAGAACAGTTTTCAGTGGGACTAGGTGTCTGAAAAATAAAAAAAATGGTGGCAAAAGTCCTGAAGACCGTATTGGGCATGCATGGATACCTCTTATTTTACCCTGTTTTACTGTGAAATTGGGTAAATATAAATGTTTGACAACTATTTTATCTCCTCTTCTTGCAATAAATGGCTACTTTTCCATGATAATAAAGTAAGTTCTCTAGAAAATTGGCAAAAATTTACACATATTGATGAGGAAAGAGGGTATAAAATTAGCCAGTTTTGTCCCTTTTCTTTTTTATATCAGGTGTTTTGGTCCAATCATGCTCCAAACTAACCTGACACACCAAATGGATTTGTTTCAACCATCCATTTGGTAAACCTCTCATAGACAGTGTTTGGTAAAGGGCAGAGCCTTCGAAAAAAAACTTGGTGATTGGATGGAAGTTCTGTCTGTCACGTCTTTACGGGCCAATCAGAGCAACAAAACACGTGATGTCATAGCCCCAAACCTACAGACGGGTCAACTCCATAGAGAACTGCATAACACGAACCATGGCGGCTGTAGACATGTCAGCACACGACTTTTGTCATTTTTTAAAAAGAACTTTCCCTTGCTGTTCTTCTAACAAAGAAACATCATCAAGTTCTGATAAAACTGACACATTAGCAGCATCCATGCTAATGTTTTCCAGCGTAATTGCACACGCCTCTTTTGGCTGCTTGAGTATGTCATGACTCTGCCGCACGGAAAAGTACTGTCTCCTTCGACGCTGATTTATCCTGTCACTTTCTAACCGGGCCCAAACGGTTGAGATGGAAGATTTGCAAAATGGATTTGCCTGGAAACAGGCGAATCTATCTGCTTTGTAAGGTTAGCTCCGAACTGCAACATATTCAATTAACTAAACATGCGTTGTTGCTTTGGAAACTTGGGTTGCGATCTGTCACAAGACGGACTAGGGAGTCCTGAGAACCACTGATCTAAACTGTGATCTAGCTGCCTGCCTTTAACAGCCATTGTAGTTGTCTTAATGACAACTGCCCAGCTGTTACATCACAGTTTAGCTCTATTTCGATACTACACTGTATATATACTCACACATTACTGAAGCACTGAGTGACAATATGCAGCTCAGGAATGTGAAAATTAAAAGGATGGAAGGTCATTGGCGCTAGCCCTGCTAACACTTACCACATTCTGTAACCCAGTTTTGCACAGTGTGACGTTGTTGCACTGTTGCAGTGTAAAGTTGTCTGCAGAATACATTTATTTGACTTTATACTAGTCTGCAATCATATTTTGCATTGCCACCCTCCACCCACCCCTCTGATGAAGTCAAACTGCAAAAGGTAGGGATGCAAATGGTTAAATGGTTGAATTTGTAAATTAAATTAGCAGCTGCAAGGTTTATGAGTCAGTAAAACTTAAGTACCTTTCATTTATTATGAACACAGGCCTGAAAATCCCTGTCAAATGTCCTTTTTAAAATGTAATGAAGCCTCCAAACAGTAGCAGCTGCTGTAGCAGAAGCTCAAGGGTTACCATGTCGTAGGATTAGTGGTTATGACATTTTTATTAAACTAGAAAATGGAAATAAAGTGGTGTGTACTGTTGAGGGTTAAAGTCATATATTACTACTCATTTGAAGTGAACAGGGCCACATATTAAAGCATGATATTAATCTGCAAAGAGGAACGAAGGCTGGTGGAGCCAGTGCTTTAAGTGGGCCGGTATGCAACAGTACGCAGTACCAGCACTTCTAAATTTTTGCCCTTGGCGTACCGGAACTTCTTCCAGCTTACCGGCAAGTACTGGTACGCTCTCCTGTCCTCTCCACAGCTGACAGCTTAAGTTGATGATTCATGACAGTATTTATGCATTATGTGGCACACGGCGTTCTTCCCGCTATGTACTGTGACGTTTTTAACTGTACGCGAATTCAGGTGAACTAACCCGCCACTGTTGAAAGGAAACCAGAGATAAAATCGTTCACCTCTCCTGGACAATGACGCAGCGCGTGAGCGCAGCATTGCCTCTGCCAAGGAGCTTGGTCCACTGACACCTGTTCGTACTGCCGCTGAATGAGACATCAACACTAATAATATTCAATAACAGTACTCAAAATGACCGATCAGACTGTTGGTGAAAGGATCAGGGCTGTAGTTTTGCTTAAAGAACAGCTGACTCACTGACAAAGACTAAAAGCCTGGATATATGGCGGCAAAGTCAACTCATAGACGGAGCAGAGACTCAGGGTGTCAGTGAGGAGAGGGGCTGATTAATCTCTACATTTGGTGACAAAGAACAACTATTCAACTCACTGCATTTTATATTTCTATTTTACTAAAGAGCCTTTTTTCTTTTTATGTACAGTATATATATATATATATATATATATATATATATATAATTGCTTATGTTGTTATTTCATACGTTTTTTTAAAGATTAATTTCAGGGCTTGTTGCCTTTATTTGGTGAGGACAGGACAGTGGATGGTGTAGGGAATCATGAAGAGAAAGTCAGGAATACTGGGACTATGAATCACTAACACTAATAGGCTTCCTGACCACAAAATTATCTGTTTCAATGCTGAGTCTAGTGGGGAAATAACATTTCATTTTTCTAATTTTACAAGCTTTCTAAGCTTTATTGTTCAATAGTGTGTCTTCCCCACAAACATGTAGTTTATTTTTATTAATATTTCATGACCATGTTGACAATGATCAGATTGCTGTTAATAAAAGTGACAGCAGGGCATTTGATCCATGTGGATTTGACCTAGAGGTGACAGTTTTTGTTATTACTTTGTAGAGTAAAAATATTCAAATATAAATCATGTATTGCCATTCAGCTAAATTACTACTAAGATATGATTTTTGCTCCATACCGCCCAAATTAGTTCTGGGATTGTGTGAGAAGAGAGTACCAGCACTTATTTTTTTCCACTTAAAGCACTGGGTGGAGCTAGCTGCTAAGGTTAGCCACACTCTGCACAGGTTATTACATCATACCTGCTGACACAGGGACCCTGTAATGAATTTTTTAAATTTAGGTGGAAGAATAACACCAGCTCTAGTATTGAAGCATTCTTGTCTATTTCTTTAGTACTGTAAATATGTGACACCTGCCATCTCATTCTCCCTTGATTTTCTGATCATTTGTGCTGAACTCATTCAGTCCAAGGTCCTCTGACTTTTGAGCAGTGACTCAGCTGCAGTGTTCACATTGTTGAAGAATAACACACCAGCTGCCACTGGTGTCATCCCAAATATGTTTCCACAAAGTCATGTCCCTTCCAATATGACATTGATTATTTGTCCCAAAGCTGAACTGAACAGCACTAATCTGTAAAAGCGTCCTATGGCCTCCTCAGAAAAGTGATTTAGCTGAAGGCTTAGCTGTCCCCAAAGTGTTTTCCAAGAAACGGAGACGCAGTCAGAGCTTTGTTCCTTGACGTGTTACTGCCAGCTCAAATTCCCACTGTGAGCACATAAAATCTTCTTTCAAGTCCATGTCTGTCATGCTGTCAGGCTCCATCAGTGGATGGATGCTGGTGATCTGCCATGTCACCAAACTTTCAGTCTCATTACATAAAACTCAGTTTTCTTTTATTTACTGAGTCATTGAACTCATCAGTGAGGTGAACTCTTCAGTTTCATCAAGGACATCACTGACCTAATCAAAACCTCCTGATTCATTTTATTTCTAAGGCCGGCATCAGTTTTGTCAATTTTTAATGTTCCTCTCCTGTTTCCTGTTATCAACATTACTTTTTGCTTACAGAATCTGTATATATCCTTGTGCCTGTGCCTGATAATAGATGTTTAAATAAACATTAACTGGACCTAATTTTTTGAGTTCTTGTGATCTGAAAAGCTCCAGATGTATGAATCTCATTATATCAGCTGATGTGACATCTACATCCTTTGTCCAGTATAATAAATGTATGGTCCATGTAGAAATATTGATTGAATGCTGATCAATTGTGAAAGTAATGGCTTGTGAAAGCATTAGAGTGGGATACTTTCACATCAGATATTTCATTGAATACTGGAAAAAGCAAATAAAATCGAATTCATTGTTTTTAGTGTTTAGTGATTCTCACATGGAAGAGAAAGCCTATGTCAATCTTATAAAGGTGAATAAATAAAGAGAGACTCAGACATCACTAAAAGGGTGCTGGATCCAACAAAACATGAAGAAAAAGGAAAGAGGTCTACACACCAGGGACTTCCTATTTCAAGCATTTATTAGCAACAAGTGACGTTTTAAAGCCACATGCCTGTTTTCAGACCAAATAAAGAACATTAGGGCTCAAAACAGAGCTTGTTGCAAAAAAAAAAGCTTGAAATTGAGAGTATCCTGGTGTGCAGACCTCATTCCTTTATCTTTAATAGTCAAAACTGTGCTTGTGTAAACCCCCATATAGATAGATACATTAATGACAATGAATCTGAATCTAAGGGGTGCAGCTAGCTATGTGCTATAAAGGAGGAGGCTGGGGTGGAGGAGGTTAAGCTTTGCTGGCAGCAGCAGCAGCAGTGTGGTTCATCAGCATTAATACTAGCAGGGATTAAAGAGATGTACATCAACTGTTAGACTTTTTTTTTTTTAACTTTTATACATTTTGTACTGAGCAGGACTTATTTATTGTTCTCTATAAAAATCAAAAATGTATTTAATGTACCTTGTCTTGTCAGGTGTTTAACTTGCTACATAAAGTTTTATATACAGTATGTTTCGTGTTAGTTTTATGTGAGACAAGAGATGGAAATGAGCAAATCGCTACAGCTAGTGCACCCATGTTTTTATTTACTATGTATGAATAATTAATGTCACTGCACACCTGATAAATAACTAAACTAAACTTAATGAGGAACAGAAGGTTACACTATGATGTTTTCAAGGACAGCTCAGTAAATTGACTATTAGGTGGATGCTGATAATATTATGATGTGTTCAAATGTAACATCAGGGAAAGGAAAATTCCATTTTTGATGAGAATAAAAACTGTTGTGAGGACCAGTAATGCACTTGTTAAAATAGATATAGCAGACAGAATCGTGACCTTTGATACTCTTTAACTCCAGCACTACACAGCTTATACTACTTATGACAATGATTCTTTTTGTATTTCCACTAAACAATAGAAACTTATCAATAGTAGTATCAATAAGGTCTCAGATCGATAAAAAGTATCCACAAGAGTGTAAATGTCAATAAAAATGAACGATCACCATGCCGAGATTTGACCAGCCAAAAGTCTATAGTGTTTTTCTTCTCCTACTGCTCTTCTCCTTTTTTTCCTGCTAAGAAGAAACAAATGCACCTCAACATTTTCTGAAGGTATTAATAGAAAATTATACTGATTGTTGCCTTTTCAACTGCAAGAAGAGCTTCTTCAGTCCGAATAGCTGCAATGTTCAGTTTACATAGCAGCTGTAAGGAAGCTGCTGA
Source organism: Cheilinus undulatus (assembly GCF_018320785.1). Taxonomy (NCBI): domain Eukaryota; kingdom Metazoa; phylum Chordata; class Actinopteri; order Labriformes; family Labridae; genus Cheilinus; species Cheilinus undulatus. Next base: position 11,919,638 of record NC_054875.1, on the reverse strand, counting down.
TGGAAGAAATGATAGGGCTGTTATTTTGTGAAGTATACACCATTTACTCGTTGATGTCCTAGTTTGTCTTTCTGTCTCTGTTCCTGATTTTACAGATGTAGCTTTGTAGTGGCATGGATCTCATCTCCGTGTTTGATTGGTTTATCTTATCTTGTACTTGTCGATTGTTCCTTCAACTTACTCTTAAAAATGAAAATAATTGAGTAGTTTTTCCTCTCAGGGATCGATGAAGCCTCCAGAGAAAATTAAACTCAGATTGTATTATTGTAAAGGTACCAGAAGATGTTTTTAAAATGCCATTTAAGTTTCAAAGCAGTGAAATTTTGTCTGTTATTTGAATCAGGCCGACTATCTCTGGCAACAAAAACCACATGTCCCTTTATTGCACACCTCAATGTTTCAGGAAAGCTTGGAGCCTTACTTCTATTGAATAGATTAATGAGCACATTGCTTCCTCTCCAGTGAACTATTCTGATCAACAGCCTGCCTGAAAAGGAAGTTGTGTAGAAGATCTGATGTAAAACTGGCTCATAGATCAGGCTCTCAGAGTCACAGGAGGCTGAACAGGTGTGGTAGAATTTCTCTGTTCTAGGTCAAAAGGCGTTCTTCACAGACACGATAAAGCAGAGGGTTAATGCTAGCAGATGGTCTTCAGAGCAGGTACAGGAAGGCAGAACGTGATAAAGGCTGGATTTCTCAAGTGGCAGTCTGGCAGAGCATGACTGATGGATGACCTCTGCCTCAGACGCAGGCTGTTTGTATGAGGAGCAGCTGGGTGGGCAGATGACTGGGTCAGGTTATGACAGGAGAGGTTAGTATGTGTAACACAGAAGCCCTGTGCCAATTTAAGGACATCTGTAGACCAAATTAATCAGATTGGGCAAACGTGGCCGTACTAGTACAGGGTGCTCCACATTAGGCTGAAAAATGTTTCCCTTTTTAGTCCAACTTAGAGGAAAAGTGGAGGGTTATTTGTAGACTGCAGTGTGTCAAAATCCACTTTCCTCTTTACAGATTCCGATGATGCTTTTTCTCAGGGTGCTGATGCTGATTCCTGCTGATACAAGAAAAAACAAGTCATGTAGCTTTGTGGGAACTTTGCTTTTACCTTGATCTTATTTCTATCAGTCAAACACTCCTGATGCCTTGTCATCTACTTCTCTCATCTCAACGTGAGTGACAGAGGAAAAAAGGAGCAGGGCGAGGGGAAAAAAATATATTGCATTGCACCACTCCACATTGCGCCATGCCGCAATTCATCACATTGTAACACAGTGCATCACACCACATCATGCCACACCACACCACGCCACATCGCATCACACCTTGCCACACCACACCGCGCCACATCGTACCACGACACATCACACCACACAGCACCACATCGTACCACGACACATTGTGCCACATCGCACCACACCACACCACAACATACCACGACACGTCACACCACACCGCGCCACATCGTACCACGACACACCACAACATACCATGACACATCGCATCACACTGCACCACATTGTACCACGACACATCGCACCACACCATGCCACATCATACTATTCCACATCATACTATGCCACACTGCACCACACCACACAAGACAATACAACAGGAATCAGCGTATTTATATCAAGCATATTTTGTTGTTGATGCTCACTTGCCTAGCCTCTAGTTATGAGAAAATTAAAGCTCTTTTTTATCTGTATGATTTATATTAGCAAATTTAAAAATCAAGGCTTCTTTAGGGAGCATGGGAGTGTTTTTTCATCCTGTCTCCATGTACCTTTTGGACTCATGTGTGTCATGTTGGGGGTACTGCAAGAATATAGAGTCCTGAGGCCAGTGCTGCGAGCCATCAGATCCCTGTAAAACCAAAGTGACAGCTGTGTCCCCATCCTTGACACAAAGTTGGACACATTCCAGGTGTGTGTTGGCCTCTGCCAGGCCTCCAATTCTGTTTGTGATTTTCTAGATAGAATCTTGAGACCTAGCCAGGGAGAGCAGGGTTTTTTGTTTGGTGATCCCAGAATTTCATAGCTGGAGACTTCCTGCATTAGCTGGAGCGGTTTGTAGCTGAGTGCAAAGCAGTAAAGATAGGGGCCAGCACCTTCAAGTCTGGGGCTATGGTTCTCTGCTGGAAAATGGTGGGGAGTGAGTCTTTGACCCATGTGAAGGAGTTCAAGTATCTCAGGGTTTTTTCATGAGTGAGGGTAGAATGGACTGAGTGACTGATAGCCAAACTGGTGCAGCATTGGCAGTATTACAAATGTTGTATGGGCCATTGTGGTAAAGAGGGAGCTGAGCCAAAAGGCAAAACTCTCAATTTACTGGTTGATCTTTGTTCCAACCTTCACCTATAGTCATGAATGACCAGAAGAATGAGATTGTGGGTCCAAGTGGTCAAAATGAGATCTCTCAAGAGGTTGGCTGGGCTTAGCCTTAGAGATAGGGTTAGGAGCTCGATCATCCAGATGGAGCTCAAAGTAGAGCTGCTGCTCCCTCAATTCAAAAGGAGACAGTTGAGGTGGGTTGGGCATCTTATTAGGATGCCTCCTGGTCGTCTCCCTGTGGTCTTCCAGTCTATCCAACTGGGAGGAAACCTCGGGTAGACCCAGGAAGCGCTTGAGGGATTATATATCTCATCTGACGGGAACGCCGAAGAATCCCCTAGGAAGAGCTGAAATATGTTGCTTGGGAGAGTGTCTGGGCTGACTTGCTTAGCCTGCCCGGCCCTGCATAAGCAGAAGAAAACGGATGGATGGATGGAATCAGGGCCAATGCTGATGTTTTTTTTTTCTTTTCTTCTTTGTGGTAACACTACCATAATGCTATCATTTTCTCTTATGTTTGACCATGAAAACAGATCTGAGTTTGTCGGACAGATGGCAGGGTCCTTTCTATTTTTTGATAAATAAACATAGATATTGCCTTATTTTTTCTATCGGTTTAAATGTCAGCATTTTAAAGGTGGAAAGTGCAACTTGACATGTCAAAAGTAACAAACAGGGCTGTGATCCTCACTTCTAAGACTTCTAGGAAAAGAGGAAAGAGAATTATGGAGCAGTTCATGTCAGGCTAAGAAAGTCTAGCTTTAATCTGAGAGTAGACTTGTCAACTTGTGGTTTCCTTTTACTTTGAAAGACTATGCATGGAAACAGAGTGATACCATATGAGCATTTTATGATCAACTCTCCAGATTAAGAGACTTTTAGCCTATTTATTGCAAACAGATAAACCATATATGTCAGTTTTCCAGATGAAAACATAGTGTGACATGCTGATGTTAAAGCCTCCTCTGATATCGTCATGTGCTCATACTGAGATCACAGTCGGCCTCCTTTAGATGTTTGAACTTATTCCCTTGTTTTTTCAGTGACAGCTGCTCTGCATAGTGAGATACCAGAGTCATGTCTGAGGACACACGCAGAGATTCTTCCCCAGGGGGTCCAACAGGCAGAGAAGGACAGCTGCCCCCGCTGAGTCCATTAATTCCTAATCTGAGACGCCTCAAAGGACATTATGCAGCTTTTAGTAACTTTACATGAAAAAGAAAAAAAGCATTTAAGTCAGTTATTTGTATTTCCACCTGTAAAGAGATGGATGTGGCATTTCCCAGCATGCTATCACCCGAGTGACAGACTGTTACTTTTACTCCATGGTGTTGTTTGGCAATGCAATAGTTTACTATTCCAGTATATGGGATGAACCTCATGACCTTTATAGGAGATAAAGTCTTCACCAAGTCTTCTTGTACGATGCTAGACAGTCACACCATTTCCTTAAAATGATATAAAAAAATGTCTGACATTGTCTCCTTAACATTTTGCAATGAACTTTGAGTGAAATCAATCATCGTGTACTGACTGTTGTCAAGTTACAGGTTTTAGACATCTGCTTATAGTTAGCAACCAGTGCATTAAATTAAATCATGACTCAACAGTTTCACTTGAGCTCATTAGTATATTTCAGTTATCAGGAGGTAATAGCCAACATTGAGCCAGTCAAAATGGAGGTTTCATCCAGATTATGGTATAATGGGTGTCAGAGCTGACAATGAAACAATTTCTGCTGTTAATTTTCTTCCTGCTATCATAATAATTGTAATTCTTCCATGAATAAAAGGCTCAATTTGAATCTTAAAACATTTTTCCATTTGTCCAATATCTATTTTTACTTCTTGTCCTGTTCAGGGTCATGGGGGCTAAGCTGAGCCAATCCCAGTTGTCATTGGGTGAGAGGTGGGGTACACCCTACTGGTCACTAGTGAATAAGAGGGCTGACATGCAGGGAGTAAAGGTCTCTGCACACTGAATCTGTTTTTGTTGGATGCCTAACCTGAAAACAAACATTCAACCTTGCACACTGAGTCCGTTGCGTTTTGTTTGGTTCACATTAGAAACATAAATAAACAGTGAGAATGGGCTCAGGGCTCTGTCACTCCTTAAAAATCACACTTGATCCATCTGTCCTGATAGAGCTTCTTAATGGCACCAGCTGATATCCACATGATACATGGTCAAATCACTGTGTTTTAAGTGAGGTTTCAATGCGAGGGAGGTGAGAGAGAGAGTGGAGGGGTCAGGTGGGGGTGATTGAGTAAGAGAAAAGGAAGCAGCAGGCACTGTTTTGTATTCTCAATCATGCATTAATCACTTGGGCTGATGTGAGAATTCGCATAAAATTGAACCTGTTACAGAAAAACAAAATGGATGAAACTTTTAAGTCGATGTTCAAACATGATTAGAGAAACGATAAAATATACAATAAAAATAGATTCAGTGTGCAAAGGCCTTGAGAGCCACTCGCATGCACTCATACAGTCAGTTTACCTCTCTCAGCCTGATAGTGACATATATAATAAGAAGTGACGCAATTTATAAAAACCTAATTTACTTTTGAAACACAAATCCTAGCCCATTACTTTTTCTCCTCTTGGCGCTAGCCATTGTGCCATTCCAATGACGCTATCCATGCCTTCAAATCCTTTATGGAAGCTTTTCTAGTGAGTCTGAAACTTGGCTGACTCTTCAGGGTCTTGAAAGATTAAATCCACACCAGTAAATCCAAAATTAAACATCTTTTAATCCATTTTAAAACCATTTTTGATTGTTTTTTGCCTTAGCAGCTAATGCTAACTGCTTTATTGTTTTCACAGATTGCTCTGTGAAAGGCTGTTCACCAGGCAGACTACTCTGTTTTTGCGTCATGCTGTGTTAAACTGCACACGTCTCACTAGGAAGATCATGCAGGGGATGGCCTGGATGGCTTATTATGGAGACAAAGAGAAACAGAGGCTGTGATGTGGCCCTCTGTGTTTCTGCAGACAAGAACTGCTTAGAATAATGGCACAAATAGGGCCAATACAAAGTAGTGTAAAGATCTTCTTTTGTTTTTAGATAAGTGAATATTTACTATGACTTTTTGTAGCTAAATGAGTATTTTTTCACTTTTTGGTCCTCAAGAGATAGGAGAGCAAATTTGTGCATTAAAAAGGTCCTAGCCATTATTGTTTTCTGTGGCTCACATAAAAATAATTTACTTTTAATTTCCATTTAGTTTTATCTTTTGTCACATATTCTTTAAGGTCGGGATTTATAAACTTTTAAGAGAAGAAGTCCCAAGAGACAAGATGGTTCAAAGATTTCTTAGGGCTCAAAAGGTTAAAGTAACATTTTACAGATGTTTCAGACTGGTTGCATAGAAAATTCAGAAAATTAAAAATAAAATTACTAGGTACAAATGAGGATTCCTCATAGAAATGCATGCTACTGATGTGAACATGCATATCTACTAAACAGGTCAAATATGGCATTTAATGTATCATTTTCCTGTCTTTTATGGCCAAAAATGACCTTAACTTGCTGTAAAAATAGGCGAGTCCTCTAGTCTGTAGATGCACTTAGTCTTGCAGTCTAATAGCCCAGACTTGTTAGCATGCATGCCTAAATGAAAATCAAACCATCACACAGTCACTACCCAGCTGCCTCACACACAGTCTGAAACAGCTGTTTACCCAATAAAGCATTTCTCTGAACTGGGGGAGGAAGCAAAAGTGCACGCAGGTACATGATGCATGGTAGAACTTGACACTCCACACAGAAAAGGAATCCAGCAAGGATTTGATCCAGGGTCCTTCCTGCTGCACCACCATACACATTGACTAACTGCCTCTGACGTTGACTTTTTCACTTCCAGGAATCAAAGAGAATTAAATGGCTGATATCATTTCCAGACTAGACAGTCACTCAAAATAGCTTTGTTGTCCTTGCTCTGCTGTCATCCGAGCAGTTTGTGGTTTGATATTTGCTGGACCTTTCATTAAGGGGATACACTTTATATATTAAAGTAAAGATGAGGGGAACCTCCACAAACCATAAAGCCAAACTGATGTGTGTTTTAGTCAAAGGAGTCAGGGCTGGATTTTAATTTATCCGTGTTTTCATTCCCACACCTGGTGTTAATCTTTTTAAAAGTCTGTGTGAGGATGTCATCAATCACTCTGTTACACATTTAGAGGTTGTTCTTTTTGAAAATGGGACCAGTTGACATTTTACACATACTTTGCACCATTTTAAATCACCTCTATATTAAAATTGATCCATCAGACCAACCCACCTGTCAGTGCTTAAGATGTTTGATGTAACACAGCTACAGCAAACTGTGGAGTGTCATTTACTGATGTCTAGATCACTGATCTGGACTTTACTGATGATGCTGTGACCCTTGCAGAGACTGTAGATGTCCTTGTGGGGGCTCTTAACTTGCTGAGTATGGGATGCACGTCTCCTGGGCCGAAATAAAGATCCTGGAATTTGGGGATGCCTTTGATGCACAGAGCAATGGGTTCACTGAGCAAGACAGTGGCGTTCCTGATATCTGAGCATGCAGACGAAGTCAAGGTCTTTCAGTCCTTGTCCCTCCCAGTCTTACTATACCTTTGTGAGGCCTGGATGTTGACTGAGAGCCAGAGGCGCTGGCTGGTCTCCTTTGTTACAGCTTCTCGTCGGAGCATTTTTAGGTATCATTGGCAAGACCATGTGTCTATTGCTGACGTGCTCAGGAGAGAGAAGATGAGAACAGCAGCTGCACTTTTACAAGCACCTGGCTCCCTTTCCCAGGCCTGATCCAGCTCACGGTACCCAGGACTTGGTGGATTGGTCCAGACATTGTGGAGAGGTTGGATGGGAGAACACCTGGAGAGATGGGGCATGGGTGAAATGGGCCCAGGCCTGGATGATGGCCTTAAGTAGGCCAAAGCAGTACAGGACAGGGGTTGACATGGCAAAGTGCTGAACCTGCATATGCTCCCATACCTGACCTGACCTGCTCAGAATCCACACTGGTTTCCAGCGAGTAGCATGCCCCTTTTGCCAGTCAGGCAAGGACAGGATTAAATGGGGCAGATGGTGTTGTTTCATATGCAAAATGCCAAAATGTACTGCAGCTACAGCTGCATCTACAAGCTCTGGTACAGTTTGAAACTACGTCTATTTGAGAGTAGACTTTTTAGGAGGTAGATAATGTTAGTGGAACTAAATGAAACCCCTGACAATTACCATTGGACCGTCCATCCATCTGTTCATTTTCTACACTGCTTATTCCTATTAGGATTGCAGGGAGCTGGAGAATTTCCCATACTTCATTGGGCATTAGATGGGGTACATCTGGACTGGTCGCCAGTCAATCACAGAGCTGACATACAGAGACAAACAACTAGGCACGTTCACACTCACACCTACAGTCAATTGAGAGTCACCAGTTCACCAACAAGCATGTTGTTGGTGGTGTGAGAAAGCCGGAGTACTTGGAGAGAACCCATGAATGCACTGGGAGAACATGCAAACCAGGCACAAAACGGCCCTGATAAACCAGGATTCAAACCAGGAACCTTCTTTCTGTAAGGCGACAGTGCTAACCCATGTGCAGCCATGCAGCCCCACCATTGGATTAAGTTTCTCAAAAAGTCCACTGTCCCTACACTGGAAACATGGCTTATGTTTAACCTGCTAGTGTCCTTTCAGAGATATGCAGAGTCTCTGAAATGGGAAAGGAAAAGAAGTAGAGTTACTCAGGGAGAAAACAATTAAAGTAGGCAGGAGGAGGTAAAAGGGATCTGTAAGATGTGTGAAATGACAGGATAGATGTGGGTAGGAGGAAACAGGGAGTTAAAGAATAGAGAAAGAAAGAATGAGAAAGGAAGGAGGGAGGGAGAGGATGCAGTGGACATGAAGTTAAAGTCTTTTACATTTTGCTGCATCACAGCTTGAGCCACCCTGCTTACACTGCATCCCTATCTTCTCTTCACACTGATGTACGTGACTAGGTTGGAAATTCCAAGCTTGTTTTTACTATGAATTGGCTTGTCAGACAGTTTATTTGTATGTGCTGTTGTGTGAACGTTTCCCTAACATTTTCCTGTTTCTGTTTTATGACTAAAACATGCAAATAAGTATGTGTTTTTACAGATTTCCTTCTGCAGATATATATTTTTTTTTTTACACTTTGAGGTTCAGCTCCCAGAGGCGTGGAAAAATTCATGGGGGATGTGGCAGTGGGGACATGAAGCAGAACAATTGTGTGAGGTGAAAGAGAAAGGTGAATACTTTTGATGTGATACAGCTGCGGCTGTTTGGGTGAAAATGTGACTGTGGCACGCAGCTCATGGACCTAATTTGGAATTTTTAAACCCCCCCAACACTCAATGTTGCAGTTCCAATTTCAGTAAAAGTTAGTTATTTTTGATGTCCTGTCATAACTCAGTCAGATTTGAGCACATGTATATACACACTCACCAACCACTTCATTACCAATTCATTAGGTACATTTGTATCACTTTACCATAAGCAAAGCATTTATGCATGAAGACACATGATTTAAATTATGCAAGTATCACATACAAATAGTCTTTAAATTGTTTTTTTTTTTTTTAAGATTTATTTTTGGCATTTTTGTGCCTTTATTTGATAGAGGAGGACAGTGGATAGAGTCAGAAACAGGGACGAGAGCGGGAGAGAGACATGCTGTAAAGGGCCTCAGGCTGGATTCAAACTCGGGCTGTCCGCGTACATGGGGCATGCCTTAAACCACTAGGACACCTGTGCCCCAATCTTTGTAATTTTAGACTGAAGAAATTTTGATGTAGACATAGAGACAGGTCTGTCCAACTTTGCAAAGTGACTTCAATAGTGTCACTGAAAGAAACCATGCTTTTACTTTGAAATGCAAGGTCAAGCTCAATGACATCTCTGCTGGTGGTTTCGGCTCCTTGGAACATCCACATCAAAGGCAAAAAGGCAGAACTAAGTTTCATACTTTAATTGCATCGACAAGGTGACAAATACATAACTTAATGCATCTTAACACATAATAAGTGAGGAAGATGAACAGAACAGCTTTAGGCCAGCCTATAGTAACATAAAGAACAAGACAAATCCAACAATAGCCTGCTCAACTAGTCTACACACATTCACTATCATGTGACAACCAACCCCAAAGAGAACGTTACAACCTAACCAATTTTTCTTGAATTTCTTGCTAGCATCAAGGCTAAGAACTGTCTAACAACTAGTTAGCAAGCTAACAAAAATCTAAACTGTTGCTTTTCCTTAACCCTTTTCAAGAGTAATATTTATTTGTTATAAACTTCTTGTGTAAAAGCCTAGAAGAAAAAAACAGAGCTGAATATTTTAACCTTGCAAAGCAGATGGATACGCCCGTTTCTGTGTTTCTCACTGGCGAATCCACCTTGCAAAGCTCCCATCTGAACAGTTTGGGCCCGGTTAGAAAGTGACAGGACCAATCAGCTTCAAAGGGCAGTATTTTCGGATGTGGCGGAGTCGTGACGTAAGCAAGCAGCAACAAGAGACTGTTGCAGATATGGCGGAAGAGATTAGCGTGGATGCTGCTAAAGCGCCTTTTTTATCAGAACTTGATGACATTTTTTCGTTAAAGGAAGAACAAAGAACAGCAGTGATTTGTTTTCTTTTCAAAAACAACAAAAGTTGTGTACTGACATGTCTGCAGTCGTCATGGTTGGCGTTATGCAGCTCTCTTTGGAGTATACTCCTTGGTGTCCACTACGTCACGTGTTTTGTTGCTCTGATTGGCCCGTAAAGATGTGACAGCCAGAACGTTCATCCAATCACCCTCTGAGTTTTTTTCAAAGGCTCTGGCCTTTCCCAAACACACTCTATGGGAGGTTTTCCAGATGTATGTGTGAAACAAATGCATCTGGCATGTCAGGTTATGAATATTTACAATTTGACATTAAAAAAAACACAAGAAGTCCTCTCACCTCAAGCTCAGCAGTCATACTCCAGAGAAAACAGTCGGTGAGCTCTGATCCAAGTCTGGAAATTTCCATACCAAATTCTGTGAGACAGCGCCTTCTGGTGGCAAGACATAACAAGTGTGACAACCAACCTGTGTGACAGCCGACCCCATTCTACCCTACTGTTTAAATTGAAAAGTTGAATTATCTGTTCACCAAAATCTGAACATTTTGCATGCATGCAATGAGCACTTACTGAGGTTTAAAGCAGCGGTTCCCAAAGTGGGGACTGGAACCCCTGGAGGGTTCTAAAACACTAAGGAGGGTTTGCAGCATTCATTCAATTTAATGGTTTGAAGTGATATATCATTACTGTGAAAAAAATCCTAAAAATCTGCTCAATTCAAAATAAGCCAACAGCTAATACGTGAGATTTGTGCTTAAATGTAAATAATGTGTACAAAAACTACTTAAAAAGTAAATCTGTATATGCGGCTTTGAGCAACATTAAGGGACTGTGGAGGTCCATGCTCTCTGGCATTGTTATTTTGGGGGTCAAAACCAGAAAAACTGGGAAGTATTGCTCTAAAGGGACATTGCATGTGCTCCATTGACCACACATTACAAAACAAGAGTAACACAGCATGTCCCACAGTTATCATTTTGCTTTAAATGATCTTGGTTGAGCCAAACAGGGAGTAGAAGTACAACTTGAGCGTGCCTCAGCATCAGTCATTGCGTCCAGCTGAAAACCTATATATGTTTTTTTTTTTTAAATTTGTGAGCAGATCATTTAGATAAAAGATCATTTCAGGATTGTTGGAGAAATGATCATGATTTCCATCCTGCATGTCCTAAATATTAAATTAATATGTTTTCAGGCATATCATCGGAAAAAGTGACTCCAAAGTGACTTTAGGGTTTAGCAGTTTTCTGTTTGCAATCTCTGACATCAAGACTCCAGGATTTCTGGGTAAATGAAAGAAATCTGGACCCTTTTTAATAGATAAAGCTTAGCCCTTTTCATGTTCCTCAAAGACTTTAGCCACAAACATCAGCAGACACGTGTTATCTTCTCTTTTGAAGCTCTGCCCTGCCTGCACTGCGGTTGTCTTTTCTGCTGGATCAGGGATTTTGACTTCAAGCTGGCCTTCAGCAGATGAAACGTTTGCCTTGCTGGAATGACATCAATAACTTACCGACTCGTTGAGTATTATAAATAATCATATAATCTGATTTTTTAAAATTTTTTACGCAGGGTTGAGCATTGCTGCCTTGCTGCATTTTAACTAAAGCTGGTTTGGTTACAGTTATCTTCAAACAGCCTCAAAGTGAAAAGTCAGGTCTTTAATGCCTTTGTCATTGTTTCAGAGACACTTCTGTCATTGTACATATACTTATCGAATTCTCTATGTTTAATTATTCCTTTCATCAACAAAGAAACAGCTGTCTTAAATTTAATTTATATTTTTCTCTACTGAGAGCCTTGGAATGTTAAATTGCCACTGTATGAGGAATAAGAGCTGTGTGATCCAGACTCCTCTCTCTTGATCTGTCACTCTGAATGTCCAACATACTTTTAGCCGACTCTTTTCATTTATTTATCATGACCACCCCCAACCAACAGACTCTTTTCTCTTTGCACACATGAAGACTGAGTCATAACAATGTGCTCATGGCAGACTATTTGGACCTTTTTTAAAACTCAGATTTGATCTAGATTCCAGAGCTTACTATTGAAGCAGCATTTGAAAATCCCTCTGTATGTTTACATGCACAGTTGAGCTGAGTCACTGTTCTAGCTAGATTAGGCACTTTAGCTGGACTACTGTACTTGCCCCAGTGCCCATCGACACAGGAGAATATATTCACTGGTGGCAGCATGTCAGCCTATGATATGGTAGATGGCAATATGCACCATTTTAAGCTAGCTGTGTGCATTCTTCCTAGCAACCTCATTAACAAGTTAGCAATCAGCTGCCTGGTGGTGTGCCTGTCAATGAAAACATGGACAAATTTTACAAGTCTATTCCTTCCAAACACTCTTAGTTTTTTACCCTCACCTGCCAGATGGATTTGTTTCACACATCCATCTAAAAACCATCAACACTAAACCTTTGGGAAAGGGCAGATGATTGGATGAACGTTCTGTCACATCTTTACGGCCCAATCAGAGCAACAAAACATGTGACATAGCCACGACCGAGGTGTGCGTGCACAGCTACTGAGGAATAACAACTCACTGTTCTTCGTTCTTCTTTTAACAAAGAAATGTCGTCAAGTTCTGAAACTGGTGCTTTAGCAGCATCCACACTAATGTCTTCCAACATAACTGCACCGGCCTCATGTTGCTGCTAGCTTACGTCAAGAGCCCACCACGTCTGAAAGTACTGCACCTCGTCGCTGATTGGTCCTGTCACTTTCTAACGGGGCCCAATCGTTCACACGGGAGCTTTGCAAGATGGATTCGCCAGTGAGAAACACGGAAACGACCTTATCCATCTGCTTTGCGAGGTTACTAAGTTTTACTTCTGATGCAAATTAGATGAGCACCATACTAGAAGACAGCTTGACTCCTGCCATGCTTGGCATTTATGCTGCTGAACTTCCAGGTCAAAGCCATATAATATGGAAAATATCAAATGAAGCCTGAGTGATGTTGACCATTTGATTTCTGAAGAGGGCTTTTGAGTCCTACACAAGGCCACTGTCATATTGAAAATACTATCTCAGGCTTAAAGATCAACCTATGTACCTACCGCTATGTGAGCTATGTAGGTACGTTATCAATGTGGCTACATTAGCATTAGCTATGTTGGCTAAAGCTCACATTTCTAGAGCTAGCTTAGCTACACTGGCTTATGTAGTAACGTTTATTAGGAAGCTAGAGTAGTTTTGTTAGCTTTAGCTAAAGCTGACACAGCTAAAGTGGGCCACCCTTCGTGTAACTACTTCTAAAATGGGTCTATATGTAATTTAATCCCTGATTAGTCCTCTGATCTTTCTCTCTGTCTTATCTGTGAAATGTTTCTTAGTCTGTAATGTTTGCAATGTGGTCAATTGATTTGTTTTTTATATTTGATTTTATTATGAATGTAACTGCCAGACTTTGTTGCGGCACTTCAATTCTGAAAGAACCACGTCTCACACAAGCGGTCTATGAGAGCGGCTGTCAGAGACGTACAGTCTGCAGCCTGTCTTGGTCAGAGGTGTGTACATGTAAGAGAAAATCACTCTCTAACTGCTTCAACCACGTGTCAGTCCAAATTCGAGAAATTGGGTTCAGTATGATTTTAGTCACTGAAATGTTTACATGCTTTTCAAAAGTCCAGGTCTAATTTGACTTTTTCTTTAAACCTCCTGATTCTGCTGTTGGTATGGACAAAAACACTGGTCAATATCTCACCATATATTGTACCAAGTAAATTAAACAATATTAGTGCCTTTTGGATTTACACTAAATCAGGCACAAGACTTGCAGTGTTATTAGCAGCTCTTAATATAAAATATATTGGCAGCTTAGTACTTAATGACATGGAAATTGATATTGTTACTGAGCAGTAGACAACCTTTTACAACTCCCTGATAAGTATTTGCGAGCATAGCAGATAGAATATTTATGTAGATCTCTACTGTAGACACCATCGCTGCACTATCAGCTCAAGTTGCACAAGTTTAAGTGTTTAGTTTAAAGCAGGAGGATCTGGCAGCAGACTTCTGTGGTGGGGCATTTGGATGCAGACCTCTACAATAGGGCGACCTCAACCGTGGGGCGGGACGTGACTTACATTACCCAAGCCAGAACTAGAATGACGTTCTGAATGACGTATATCTAACCTCAAGGTTAGAGTGAGTACGTCACTTCCTGCCCCATGGCTGAGGTCGCCCCATTGAGTCCACATCGCCCCGCCCTTGAGGTCTGCAGCCGGATGCCTCTGTTTAAATGCCATTTGGTATTTAGAATAGAGTTTGCACTCTGATAACATTTGAGGTGATGCACAAGCTGAGATTGCTCCAGTTTAGGCAAAAGCTATGAAATTGAACACCTCCTAATAGCTGTAAAGTCTTCCTTAAAGTGTACTTGTGGTGATGTATCATTCTGAAAGATGGGATAACTTAGGTGACATGGAGCTGAGGGTTTTCAGACTGTTTGGTTGCACCGGTGCCTGCTCTGTGAAAGATTTCATCCATCAGAAATGCTTGAGTTTGATGTATGAGTAAAGAAGCAGAGCAATATTTTAGTGCAAAAAATGTATGACAAGTATTCACTTCTCCTGCTTTACTGTATACTTCATATCATATCAGATGTGTCAGAAGGTCTGCAGCTATGGTTCAGCGTGCCTGTTTGCAGCATTTTGTTCCCCTCAGGGTGTCGACAGTTTAACTTCTCTCCCCACTTTCACATCAGTTTAACCTCAAATCTACATCTCTCTTAAGCTTTCATTTCCCTTTACTGCCTTTATGTTTCTCACCTGTCTCCGTCTGCCTCCTCCTCCTCACCGCTCTCTGTTTTTCTGTCTCTCTCTCTCTAACAGGGCCATGTCATACTGAATCATACAGTCCACTGCGTTGCCTTTGGCTGCTAACCTTGGAGCCGGTGCACACGCCGAGGTCTCCAACAGAAGACCTTAAACGCCCAAGGCACTTCACCTTTTTCAACATGTTGATACAAATCATGTTGAGTTTGACATATACACAATGCCTCTACACATCCCCCCCTCCACACACACACACACACACACACACACACACATAGATTCCTCAGTTGATTGCAATTGTGAATACATTTTGCATCTGTCTTGATTTTTCTCTCAAAATAATATGTTGAGACCTGTGTTCTGTGATAACTTTTGTTAGGATTTTGGGTTTTTTTGTTTGGGTTTAATTTGATGGAAGATATTCTTTCATTGGCAGATATTTTATTGACACTACAGTGGTAGCTCTGCCTTTGTTTGAAGAAGAACCAGCTCAGAAAGCAAAAGAGAAAGTTATCATGGTCATTGCATTTCAAAGTCGTTCTGCACAGGGCAGCATAGACAAACCAATACTGAATACAAATCCCTGATTACTTTTCATGGGAAGGACCAGTGAAGGTGAGCATACAGAAAAACAATCAGCTTTTGAATCAGAACTCAAGGGCATGACTTTGGACCAGACTTGTGTCTGTTGAGACTAAAATGCTCACAGTAAAACTAAAACTTCCTGACAAAGGATTAAAACTCTGCCTGTGGCAGACCATTAACTTTCCATAAAAGATGAGGTGTCTACATATTTTACATCTGTTTTATACTGCTGAAGTAAAAAATAATAATAATAATAATAATTTGAACACATTTGAAGAAATCATGACATTTTATTTACATGTACTTCCTGTTCGGGTGGATCAATATTCTTAACAAACAGGACTTAAAATAAAGTTTTGGATCACTTTTTCAATGCTGATGTACAGTGCCATGAAAAAGTATTTGCCCCCTCTCTGATTCCTGACTTTTTTGCATATTTATCACACTTAATTGTTTTGGGTCATCAAATCAATTTGTATATTTCACAAAGACCACCCAATTAAATAGAAAGTGCAGTGTCTGAATGATTATTTAATTTTTTTAAGGGGGGAAGAAAATTCCAAACCTATCTGGCCTTATGTGAAAAAGTAATTTCCCAGAGGAAGCAAAAAAAAGGAGCACCCTCCAAACAATAAACTCCTCAAGGTGCACGCCAAAAAAGACTTACTAGAAAAGGAGGTGTCAGCACTCAAAAATATCCTTTAGGTAGTTTTTATTCAGGCAAGGCACAATGGATGCGTTTCGACTCGTGGTCTTCTTCAGCGTGTCCCCCTTGTTAAATCATGACTTAACTGTGATTAACCACAATTTTTGAAAAGCTGAGTTCAATTCCACTGGCCACACCCATGCCTGATTACCCGCAGAGTGGTTGAATCAAGAAATCACTTAACTAGAAGCTGTCAGACAAAGTGAAGTAGGCTACAAGATCTCAAAAAGAAACGCATCATGCCACGATTCAAAGAAATTCAAGAACAAACTAGAAAAGCACTCAGAGAGCGCAGACCTCCACCATTAGCCCTATCTCCCAATAGTAAAGAATCCTTTAAAAATTTCCTGGATCCAGACAGTGATTCAGATCACTCCCAAAATGTAATCAGTTCTTCCTTATGCCATTTCTGACATTTCCTGAAAATTTCATCAAAATCGTCCATAACTTTTTGAGTTTTGTTGCTAATGAACTAACAAACTAGCTAACTAACAAACCCTGCTGATCACACAACCTCCTTGGTGGAGGTAATGAGAAACAAAGTAATTGCAATCCATCAGTCTGGAAAATGTTACAAAGTCACTTTCAAGGCTTTGGGAGTCCAGTGAACCACAGTCAGAGCCATTACCCACAAATGGAGAAAACTGAGAATAGTGGTGATCCTTCCCAGGAGTGGTCGGCCAACCAAAATGACTCCAAGAGTGCAACGACAACTAATCCAGGAGCTCACATGAGAACCTAGAACGACATCCAAAGACCTGTAGGCCTCACTGGCCTCAGTTAAGGTCAGAGTTCATGACTCAACCATAAGAAAGACACTGGGCAAAAATTGCACCCATGGGAGAGTTCCAAGGCCAACACATCTTGATGATCCCTGAGACTTTTGGAGAAATATTCTGTGGACTGACGAGACAAAAGTTGAACTTTTGGAAGGCGTGTGGCCCGTTACATCTGGTGTAAAAATAACACAGCCTTTGATCAAAAGAACATCATGCCAACAGTCAAATATGGTGTCAGTGTGATTGTCTGGGGCTGCTTTGCTGCTTCAGGACCTGGACTGCTTGCTGTGATTGATGGAACAGTGAATTCTGCTGTCTACCAGAAAATCCTGAAAGTGAACATCCGTCCATCTGTACGAGCCCTCAAGCTCAAGCGCTCTTGGGTTGTGCAGCAGGACAGCGACCCAAAGTAAACCAGCAAGTCCACCTCTGAATGGCTCAAGAAAAACAAAATGAAAGTTTTGGAGTGGCCCAGTCAGGGCCCAGACTTAAATCCAACTGAGATGCTGTGGTGTGACCTTAGATAGCAGTTCATACTGGAAAACCTTCCAGTATGGCTGAGTTAAAACAATTCTGTGAAGAAGAGTGAGCCAAAATTCCTCCACAGCGATGTGAAAGACTCATCAGCAGTTATCACAAATGCTTGATTTCAGTTATTGCTGCCAAGGGAGGCACAACCAGTTATTAGGTTCGGGGGGCAATTACTTTTTCACATAGGCTTAGGTTAGGTTTTGTTTAGGTTTGGATTTCTTTCCCCATCTTAAGAAATTAAATAATCATTCAGACACTGCATTTTCTATTTACTTGGGTTGTCTTTGTGAAATATAAAAATTAATTTGATGATCCAAAACATTTAAGTGTGATAAATATGCAAAAAAAGTCAGGAATCAGAAAGGGGACAAATACTTTTTCATGGCACTGTAAGCAGATGAAGAAAAAAATGTCCTGCTGCAGCTGAAGCCAGTGTTGTGATTGCATTCTCCCAGCACAGCAGGTCTTTTTTCTTCAAGCCAACCATTGAAGGAACTGAATTTTGGTTTAATTTGATGTGCTTTGAGTTCACGAGACCTGTTATGAGTATTCCCATACTAAGTGGTAATCCTTAATGCTTTCCATGGACATACAGTCATGTGCACAAGTTTTAGGCATGTAGGGAGCTACAGATTCACCATGGAGCCAGTATGCCACAACCTGGGCTGTAGAGGGGGGAGAGGGTGGCCAGAGTCAAGCTTTATAGACACACATGTCACTCAGCAGCCAAGGTCAAGCTTGACCTCATCTCTTTTGTCTGGGCCTTTTCCCCTTGGAGACCACAGTTTTTGGGCCCTGGGGACATCCACATCATGCACGACCAGGGGCTCATGGGCCCGGACAGTAAGGTGTGGACTTTGTTATTTTTGCTTTTGAAATCCAGAGAATGACCAGGGCTGTGTCAGTCTTCCTTACTGCCCAGTGGTGCATTCTGGTAGCTTAATCGCCACATCTACGCTTTACTGCAGCCTCCGTTTGTGGCCGAAACACTCCCTAAAAGTTCTGCACAATAATGCACCTCAATGCATACTGAAAATGGTTTCATTTCAGATTCAAGACTGCATATGGAGGTGATCTGATGTGGTTATGGAAAAAAAAAACAAAAAAAAACTGGCTGCTCTGTCAACTAATATGGTCTGCCGTGTTCCACTAGTGTTAATTTTTCGCAGCTATTTTAAATTCATTTTTAGACTTTTTTTTTTTTTTTTACCTTTGTTGTCTCCTTTAAAAGCATGTTTATGATGGCATGAGAGAGAAAAGCTGTTAAAGAGGCAACAGCAGTCACTCGCTTGTAGCTTATTTTCGCTTATTCATTCTTATCCCCAACATGCAGGAATACCAAGCCTCAGTAGGAGAACCATAGAACTGATGTATGGGCTGCTGCTTGCATAAGAGGTGGATAGGTGAGTTCTGATATCAGGCCATCACTGAAGATGCATTGCTAGTGCATAGTACGGCTGTACAAACTAAATTTGTATCTGAATGCCCAAAACAGATTAGAAATGCAAATGTAAACATGGCCTTAAACAAGTTATGTTTCATGTTTCAAAGATGTGCACTCACTCTGCTCAAAGAGAAACCTCTCTCTTGCATCTATTCACGACAATAAAGCAAAGAGTGTTTTATTTAGTATTGGCAGGTTGGTGCAGCTCTGTAATGTGATTTCAATGTAGTGTGGGAAATTCATTTTAGAAAAACAAATAACTCAGTCACTTATAACTAGAAGCAATATAAAGGTGCTTTAAACAGATGCTTTTCATTTACTACAACAGTAAAAGCAAACATAAAGCGGCTATGGCGTTGAAGAGCAGAGGTAGGCGATAATGTATGCAGGTAAGACGTCTCCAGGGATCAGAGCTTGTTGCTTTCATATTTCCATATTTTCCTGCTTCTCCACATCAGTATTCCTGCAAACAACTTCGCTCATTAGCAGCAGGAGATATAGGGCTTATTTTTATATACTTATTATATACAACCCAGATCTCTCAGGTCTGTAATGATGGAGAGCTGAAATAGGAGACGGAAGCACCTGTATAGGCAGAGTCAAAACACTCATATATTCAGCACCCATGTGGATAATCCTAAAGAGAAAAACAAACTTCAAAAAGCCGCTTTTTCTTGTTCAAGTTTGTTTCTGTCCTCTGAGATCAAACTCAGACGTATTTGTCTTATCACTACAGGAATGTGTCGAGTGATCAGTCAAGCCCTCATGCTTCATGCAGTGCATTAAGTCTATTGTTTTGATGTTTCCCATGAGGACTTGCAGATGCTGTTAGCCAATTATGAGCTTCAGTGACTCCCAGGCTTCTCCATTTAAAGTTTGTTTAAAATCAACTTCTCAAATTTTGGAGACTAGAGAAGCTTAGTCCCTCTGCCAGCAGGAGTCGGATAACGGCCTCTGATTGGAGATATCTTTGTGGTTTTAATACCATCTCTCAATCTGATCAATCAATCTCTATGTTTGAATAAGAAAGTTTTTCAAATTTTGTCTTTCCAACCTTTCCCCCAGGAAAGGTTAAGATTTTTTTCTCTCCAAGGTCAAGCAAAACACTACATATCAAGTCTAAGCACCTCCGCTTTGACGTGTCTCTGAAAATCAATAAGGTTATTCAGCCCTGAATATAGAAATCTGTAAACCTCTGGCTTCAAACCCTTGGACTATGAGAGTATGACTTTGTTCTGTAAAAACATTCTGGTTCAACTTTAATCAAGTTCTATCCAGATTTAGCAATGGACGAAAGTAGTAGCACCCCTGGATTTTTTCCAGAAAATACATCATTTCTCCCAGAAATTGTTGCAATTACAAATGTTTTTGGTATACACGTGTTTATGTCCTTTATGTGCATTGGGACAACACACACAAAAAAACAGAAGAAAAAAGGCAAAAATGACATAATTTTACACAAAACTCATAAATGAGTAACATTATTGGCACCCTTTTAAAACTGTGAGTAAATCATTTTATTTCAAACATGTGATGCTCATTTAAACTCACCTGTGGCAGTAACAGGTGCTGGCAATCTAGAAATCACATCTGAAGCCAGTAAGAATGTATAAAAGTTGACTCAACCTTTGTGTTGTGTGCCTGTGTGTGTCACACCAAGCATGAAGAAGAGAAAGAGGAGCTGAGAATTGTCTGAGGACTTAAGAAGCAAAATTGTGGAAAAATATGAACAATCTCAAGGTTTCAAGACCATCTCCAGAGATCTTGAAATTCCTTTGTCCACTGTGTGTAATATAATCAAGAAGTTTATAACCCATAGAGCTGTGGCTAATCTCCCTGGACGTGGACAGAAGAGAAAAATTGACAAAAGAATGCAATGCAGGATAGTTGGAATGGTGGATAAACATCCTCAGTCAACTTCCACACAAATTCAGGCTGTCCTGCAGACTCAGGGTGCAAAAGTGTCAGCTCGGACTATACGTGGTCTTCTGAATGAGATGAAGCACTATGGCAGGAGACCGAGGAGAACCCCACTGCTGACAAAACAGACATAAAAAAGCCAGACTGGAGTTTGCAAAAATGTACCTGAGTGAGCCTCAATCTTTCTGGGAGAACATTTCGTGGACAGATGAGACTAAGGTAGAGCTTTTTGGAAAAGTCCGTCATTCTACTGTTTACAGAAAACAGATTGAGGCCTACAAAGAAAAGAGCACAGTACCTACAGTCAAACATGGTGGAAGGATGTTTTGGGGTTGTTTTGCTGCCTCTGGCACTGGGTGCCTTGACTGTGTGCAAAGAATCATGAAATCTGAGACTATCAAAAAATTTTGGGCTGCAATGTAGGGCCTAGTGTCAGAAAGCTGGGTCTGCGTCAGAGGTCATGGGTGTTCCAGCAGGACAATGACCCCAAACATATGTCAAAAAACACCAAGAAATGGTTGGAGACAAAGCACTGGAGAGTTCTGAAGTGGCCAGCAATGAGTCCAGATCTAAATCCCATTGACCACCTATGGAGAGATCTCAAAACTGCTGTTGAAAGAAGCACCCTTTAAATCTGAGACCTGGAGCAGTTTGCAAAAGAAGAGTGGTCCAAAATTCCAGTTGAGAGGTGTAAGAAGCTCGTTATTTTTTCCCGAGGGTGTGCAACCAAATATTAGGTTGAGGGTCCGTCCCATTTTTTGAGTTTTCTGTAAAGTTATGTCAATTTGGCTTTTTTCTTATGTTGTTTTTGTATTGTTTCAATGCACATAGAGGAAACAAACATGAGTATACCAAAAAAAAATTGTAATTGCAACAATTTCTGGGAGAAATGGTGTATTTTTCTGGAAAATTCCAGGGGTGCCATTACTTTCGTCCGTGACTGTATGTCTCTGCATCTTCAACAGCAGAGGCCAGAGGCTTTATGTTTTCTGGTGGTCCTAGGCCATTCTTTACATTTTTTACAGGGCAATATTTCAAGAACACTTTGAGGAATTTTCTTCAGACTTTGCACGACAGTCCACTCTGACTCAAGAAAGATCTGGTTAAATTGAAGGCATGCATTAAAGGTCAGGGTCATTAGACCACATGTTCATCTTTTTCTCAGGATTGCAATACCTCCAGGACACTTTAGGTGATTTTCATCAAGTTGCACAAATGTCTGGTCTGACTCAGGGATGAACTGGTTGGACCTTGGAAGAAAAGGTCCTTGCCTGAAACACCAAACTAGCAACACCATTCCCTTTGCCTTCATTGTCATGTCTGATGTTTCTGACCCTGTCAGGAGACGCTGCAATAAACTCAGATGACTGTAATGTTTGACCTGCTCATGCTCCAAGTCCTAAGTTTTATGGGAAACATCATGTCGATAGAGTGTGATTCAAGTATGTACTTAAAAAATAACTGCGTAAAAAATAAATATCTTAATATTTTCTAACGTGTAAGAGAATGCATGTGACTTTTTCCATAAATACCTTTTAAATATGCATAGAATCTATAGAAACTTTGTTTTTACCATGAATGGGCAAGGAAACATAAATGGTCAGCTTTTCACTATGATAATGTTAAAAATATATAAAAGTGACAAAAGTTTTTTTTTTTAAGTCATGGGATGTCCACCAATAATTTTCCAGGGCTTCAATATTGAATTCAAAGCATTTCAGTGGGTGCCCTGTGAAGGGTTAAAGGAAGATTATGTCTCTCGCTGTTTTAAATAAGTTGAATCACAATTCATTTTTTACTTTGCCTCTTTAAATCATTTATGTGCTCCTATTTTCTAATGCCTCATGACTTGCCGTTCTAACTTGTGTTGACTTGCTTGCTTCACTGCGCCTTCCATGAAGCAGTTCTGTACTAATCTGCACTTTAATGAGAAGCATGCACCAGTCTGGATCCTACAGCGAAGGACAGCCTGCATTCTGTCTCTCTCTGTAGAGGAGCCTCCTGTTTCTGTTGCTTATATTTTGGAAAGACAAAGAACATCCGTGGTTTGTTGTACTAAAACAGAGAGATGACTCTATGTACTCATCCTTGACCTTTGTGCAGCAGTGCTCCAGAGTCCCTGGGCACTGGTGGGGCATGAAATGTGAAAGTTGCCAACACCTGACTGAGGTCAGAGCTGTTGAAACTCTAGACCACTATGAGGACTGTGTCTCCAGGGTTAGCTTTTAACAGAAAGAGCCCTGTTCCTGGAGTCAAGACGATGCTCGCCTCACACCCACGTTGCTTTAAAGCACAGAGATGTTTGTGGCTTGAGAGATTTGTAAGGATGCGTCCATGCTCAGACATGAAAATGTGCCACACTTGTGTGTGAGGGGTGTATATGTGTGTGTGATGTTTATAATCAAACATTTCTATCTGCCTGCATCAGTGTGTGTTTAGCAAGCATTGCTCCCATTTCTCTTCATATCATGAGCTCTTAAAACAAACTTAGTTAAGCCCCTGAGTGCTTAAATGAAGTGATCTTACTCCAAATGGTGTTACAGCACAGAGCTTGGTATGGAGTACAATGCTTTAAGGCCACAATGTAGACAAACAAGAGAAAAGAGAAACTGTGAGCAGTAGCAGATTTATTTTTTACCTTTAGAGTAGCTCTATGAATGGCTCACTATCGGCTACACCGCCTACTGAAGCAGCTGCTGTGCGATTCTTGTTTTTTTTATTTTTTTTTTTTACTTCTGTACACATACAGTATAAACAAGATAAACCAGGCATGCATGCAAATCAGCTACAGAACAAGACTCATGTCTATTTATGTTGGATGCAAGGGTTATTTTAATGTGCTTGTGTGTTTATCTCTATTCATCACTTTCTTTCTTCTTGATCATCTCCACCTTCCTCTGGTCAAGGTAAAAGTGGTTAAAACATCTCAGTGCTGTTCTTTGTTCTTCTTTTAACAAAGAAATGTCCTCAAGTTCTGATAAAACTGGCGCTTTAGCAACATCCATGCTAAGCTCTTCTGCCATAATTGCACCGGCCATACATCACGACTCCACCGTGCCTGAAAGTACTGCCCCTCGTCGCTGATTGTTACTGTCACTTTCTAACCGGGCCCAAACGGTTCAGATGGGAGCTTTGCAGGATGGATTCACCAGTGAAAAATAAGAAAACTGGTGTATCCATCTGCTTTGCAAGGTAAGCAATTATGGGTTAAGACAAAAAAGTAGCAAATAAGGGTAAAGAGCAGAAACAACTGGTTAAGAGTGGCAAATGAGAGCATAAAGCAGTAAAAACTGGTTAAAAGCAGCAATAATGGGCAAAGAGTGGCATAAAGAAGGTGCACAAATGGTTAAAAGTGTCAAAAAAGTAGAAAATATGGGCAAAAAGATGCAAAATAGGATAAAAGTGGCAAAAACAGGTGAAAAGCAACAATAATGGGTTAAAAAGGGCAAATTAGGGCAAAAGTCACTCAAAAATGGTTAAGAGTGGAAAATTAAGGCAGAAAGTAGCACAATGGGTTACAATTCAGTGGGCAGGCCTACATATGAATGAGTTGTATCGTTTGAAAAATATGGGTCTATTTTCATGTATAAAGGGAACATGAAAATGCCCTAAAGGTGTCTACCTGTTCACAGTTTTTTTTTTTTTTAATCCAACTGTATTCATTTGCTTGCTCATTTTTAGAGTTATATTTGGCCTCTTTTAAAACTGTCTAGACTGGCCTGTTTTAGAAAAGATAACCATTTTCATGGTCTGGGGTTTAATGAAGGACAATATTGGCTGACAATATAAATGATGTGTGGAAATATAAATAAACAACCAACACTGTCACACATCCCTGCATTTAAAATGCTTATATTAGGGTTTGACTTGCTATAAATGAATTGCCACTGCTAAAATCTCCAAAAGTTATGCATCATTTGCTCCTGCTGTTTGCTCCATCTTAAGATCTGATTCAGAAAGCACTAATGAAATTCACCATGAACTTTCCCTGCTTTGCCAATTTGCATAGAGCTACTGCCCATTATCAGCTGTTTTTTTCTACTGGCAGCACTCAACCTCAATGTCAAAGAGCTTCTCACCAGTTTTTATCTCTGATGACATCCAAGCATCCAGACACAGCTTAAAGACACGTGACACAAAACATCTGTTACATTTCAACCAGCCCTCTCCCCTGCCTGCCTGTTTATCCATACAAAAAATGTGATGGAACCCATACAAGTTCTGAAAAGTTAAGAGGACTTGAGCTTAAGTCAACCAACTACACCCACTTTTGATGACTTACCTTGAAATGAAACATGATTGGATTGGTGACTGTAATAAAAAGCACCAGAGAAGAAGCTGTGATCTGTTTGGAAATCCCACATCTCCATCACACAGACATCCTGATGATATAACCCTGGAGTAGCAAACATAGGAAGTATATTTTAAAGCTTATGGCCTTCACATAACCTTGCAAATCAGATGGATTTGCCAGTTTCTGTGTTTCCTACTGGTGAATCCATCTTGCAAAGCTCCCGTCTGAACCGTTTGGGCCTGGTTAGAAAGTGACAGGACCAATCAGTAACGAAGGGCAGTACTTTCGGGCAAGGCGGAGTCGTGACGTGAGCAAGCAGCAACAAGGGGCCATCGCAATCATGGCGGAAGAACATGGCGTGGATGCTGCTAAACGTAAGTTTAATTAGAACGTGACAACATTCCTTGGTTAAAAGAGAAACAAAGAACAGCAGTGAGTTGTTTTCCTTTCAAAAACAAAAAAAGTCATGTACTGACATGTCTACAGTCGCCGTGATTCACGTTTTGCAGTTCTCTATGGATTTACTCCTTCGGTAGCGGCTACATCACATGTTTTGTTGCTCTGATTGGCCTGTAAAAGTGTGACATACAGAATGATCATCCAATCACCCTCCAAGGATTTTTTCAAAGCCTCTGCCCTTTTCCAAACGCTGTATATTAGAGGTTTTCCAGATGGATGTGTGAAACAAATCCATCTGGCGTGTCAGGTTAGCTTTCACATGCATCTGTTCAGCTTTAAATGTTCTCATGCATTCAAATAGAGGTTAAACACCTGTAGAACATGTTATTTAACGGCAAACTTTAGCATGATTGCTTCACACAAGTCTGCCTCTCCAAGCACCATCAATGGGCTGTTGCCTGAATGGATGTGAAAAATGAAACAGTCTATCTGGTGTGTCAGGTTAGTCATATGCCACTGCAGAGCTAATAAATCTGTAAGAGCAACAGCCACAGTATACTATAAAATTAATTACCATGATAGGATGCCAGTCCAGTCGTGAAATTTCCTCGCTCCTCAATATTCCACAGTCAACTATCAGTGGTATTATAACAAAGTTGAAGTGATTAGAAATGTCGGCAACTCAGCCACAAAGAGGTAGGCCATGTAAAATGACGGAGCGGGGTCAGCGCATGCTGAGGTGCATAGTGCGCAGAGGTCGCCAATCTTCTGCAGACTCAATCACTACAGACCTCCAAACTTAATGTGGCCTTCAGATTAGCTCAAGAACAGTGCATAGAGAGCTTCATGGAATGTGTTTCCATGGCTGAGCAGCTGCATCCAAGCCATACATCACCAAGTGCAATGCAAAGCGTCAGATGTAGTGGTGTAAGAAACGCCACCACTGCACTCTAGAGCAGTGGAGACGCGCTCTCTGGAGTGACGAATTTCGCTTCTCCATCTTGTAAACTTATGGACGAGTCTGGGTTTGGGGATTGCCAGGAGAACAGTACTTGTCTGACTGCATTGTGCCAAGTGTAAAGTTTGGTGGAGGGGGGATTATGGTGTGAGGTTGTTTTTCAGGAGCTGGGCTTGGCCCCTTAGTTCCAGTGAAAGGAACTCTGAATGCTTCAGCATACCAAGAGATTTTGGACAATTCCATGCTCCAAACTTTGTGGGAACAGTTTGGGGATGGCCCCTTCCTGTTCCAACATGACAAAGCAAGGTCCATAAAGACATGGATGAGGGATGGAGGATGTCACTTGAGTTCATATGCGAGTCAAGGCCGGTGAGCAAATACTTTTGGCGATATAGTGTATGTCGGAACAAACACTTACCTTTTCAGATTTAAAACTGCAGGTGTGTTTCTGACTTCTACTTAAAAATCTGTGATGAACGATGATCAACAACAAGGTTTAAGCTCCCATTAACAAAGGGAAAAACAAACATAAAGAAGAGACAGCATCAGCTCTGAGGCATGCATGCACCAGGTGAGAACATCACAACTGTGAAAGCTGCAGCAGTTCAGCTGAGGCGGGCTACGTGCAGGAACTCTTTGATGGACTCTGATCCTCATTGTTATGTCTTGGAGCAGCCAGGGCAAAGCAGAGGGCAAACTGTACGGATACTGGAGTGTCAGTGTATGACAGGTCAGCACCTACAGAGTTAGGACAAAATATTTTCATATTATTTTAAATAAATACAAAAAGACAGGACACAAAATAGTTTAAATACAGATGTTGGTACCCAGCTGCACAGAGCTGTCATTGTTTGAAGGGGGGGTTTCATGTCCTCCCCATGCTTGTGTGGCTTCTCTCTGGTACCCCAGCTTCCTCCCTGTCCAGAGTTGTGCTCATTAGGTCAATTGGTGACTCTTAATTGTGCATAGGTGTGAGTCTTGGATCAAAGGTGACTGTTCATGGTGTGCCTCATGGATGAATGGGCAACTATTGTATGTTTTGAATACAAATATCAGTACTACTACTGAGCCATGTGGACAGTATACCACACACCATGATTGAAGGACAGCAGGTGTGCTAGGCTACTTTAGATTACTAAATCCTGCATTACAGCTTCAAGGCTAGGTGTTCCCTTTATGCATTAATATTGCATTTACAATTCTGTTGGGGATCTCAGCATGGGATTGCATGTGTACTTAAATTATCACAGATTTGCATTAAATATAAATGGGGCCTCCGGAGTGTAAGCACGAGGAAAACACTGAGCTGCCTGGCAAGAAATGTAGGGCAGCATAAAGATGGAATAAATGTGTTCTCTGTTTTCCCAACACTGTCTCAGGGAGCCACATCAAGCTGCAGGCAACAGATGAGGAGGAAAAGTGGAGGTATGAGTGCTTGTAAAGTAACAATGACATTTCATACTTCTTAGGACTGTATAATCCCAACAAATACATGATATTCTCTGAGATTAAACTGAAGGATGATGCTGGGAGATGAAGGATGGTGTCTATTCAGAGGCAGCTGCACCTCTGGGTGCTGTTTAAAAGAGAAAAATAAAGCTCTGCTCACTATGTGGGCATGGTGCATAGGTGGAATGCGGACTCAGACTTGTAGATGGACAACTTGTGCGCTCCATCCATGCTCCTGCTTAACATTACACTCAGTTTGAATAAGTCATACATGATAAAAGGTGGCAGCTCATGGGATTACAAAAGGAGGCTGATTGCAGCTGAGGTTCATGCATGTGCACGATTCATTGATTGATTGCAGCCCAGTCTTGGACTTCTGCTTCGTTGGTGCATGCATTGTATGTGATGGCTGAATTGTGAAGCTCCAGCTGGGTAGGAGTGGGCGTAGATCAGCCACAGAGAGAGAAAAAGAGAGCGAGTGAGAGGGAGACCTCTGCTCTAATGAGGGTTGTGATGTAAGATGTTCTAAACATAGACTGCATGAACAGAGTGGATGTAGCTACAGTAATGTCAGTGCTGTTGACTATCTGAGGCCTCAGATTGGCGTTTAGACCGTCGCTATCATGGATTTTTGTGAACATATGTGGACAGAATCTATCCTGTACAACAGACTGCTGTGCTAAGGAACTGTCAATCAATTCTCTGGAACAGACCTGAGTTATAAGGCTAGACAGGACCATAAGTCATGAAATGACATCCTCCTTTATTGACAAAAACTCTGACCCATAAATTTCCTCCTTACGCTTGAATGACAAACAATAGGATGTCACCGTTTGCGCCTGGCAGCATATAATTATCTTTTCAGACCCAGAGGCAATGCCACAGCTATTTA
Source organism: Cheilinus undulatus (assembly GCF_018320785.1). Lineage (NCBI taxonomy): Eukaryota > Metazoa > Chordata > Actinopteri > Labriformes > Labridae > Cheilinus > Cheilinus undulatus. The sequence goes on along the minus strand of NC_054875.1, from coordinate 11,890,930 downwards.
CAGTCCTCCAGGACTCAGTGTGAAACTTCGACTCTCATCCTTCCTGTGCTCTGTGCCAGCGGATATCAGAACAGGAGGGAGTCTGGAAGAGGGAGCGCTGGATTGTGAGTTTCAAGTGCACATCTTTAAATCAGCCTTGCCTGCTCTCTCTGGGTGTGGAGTGACTTTTTGCCCCAAGTGAAGGACTTCAAGTATCTCAGGGTCTTGTTCATGAGTGAGGGTAGAATGGGCTGTGATTTTAAGAAGTGGATTGGTGCAGCATCAACAGTTTTTTTAGGCACTGTACCAAACCCTTGTGGTGAAGAGAGAGTTGAAGGCAAACCTTTATAGATTTAATGGTCAATCTATGTTCCAGCCCTCACCTATGGTCATGAGTTTTGGGTAGTGACTGAAAAAATAATACTGTGGTGGAAATGAGCTTCCTTGGGAGGGTGGCAGGGCTCAGCCTCAGAGACAGGGCAAGACATCCAGAAGGAGCTTGAAATAGAGCCGCTTTAACTGTCTCCTTCACTTCTGAAGTCGTTTAGGCGTCTGTTTGGGATGTCTCCCGGTTGTGGAGGCCTTCTGGGCATGTCCAACTTGGAGGAGACCCCAGGGCAGACCTAGAACACGCTGGGGGTAATATATATCCCACCTAGCCTGGGAACACCTCAGGAGTAACTGGAAAATGTTGCTAGGGAGGGGGTTGTCTGGGTGGACTTACTACCACCGCGACCTGACCTCGGATAAGCAGAAAAAGATGGATGAATTGATTTTTAAATCAGTGCTGTTCATAAATCAAAAATAATAAAAATTGAGTATGATCACAATAAAGGTAGTGATGAATCACAAAGGTTTATAAATGTATTTTTATCCTTAAAGATATATGAATTAAACCACATTGAAATGTGAAGCATGCTACTAAAGGTGTGTTACAACTTGGCCTATAAGTGGGTTTAGGATTTTTGGGTGGCTTCTGAGGCAGCCTTAGTTGTTTGCCTCATACTAATACAGGGGCATTTTAAAAATGGGAATATCCTGAAAGTGTATTTGTTCTCTGTGGTTGAAATTAATAAGTAAAAACTCCATATATCTGAGATTCATTACATTTAAGTTGAAATATTTCAAGTTTTTTTTTTTGTTTGTTTTAATATTGATGATTACAGCTCACACAGATCACAAATTAACTCTCTCCAAATACTGAATATCATGAAAAACATTCCAAAAAATACCATAAAGTTGACCTTTCTGGAAAGCTATGCTCATTTATGCACTCAGTAATTGGTTGGAACTCCTTTCATACAAATTACTGCATCAGTGCGATATGGCATGGAGCCGATCAGTCCATTGCACTGCTGAGGTGTTATAAAACCCATGCTGATCTGTATCACTGAGTCTGGCATCTCTCATTTTTTAAATTTAGGTCTCAAATTAGGCTGCAGTGCACTAAAGTTTAGGGAGCCTTATACAATGGACAGTAATTGTGAGGAGAACTGAAAATGCTCTTTCTGTGCACCCTAAGCTGAAAACACATGACTAGCAAGATCATTTTTAATCCGCATCTTTATTGCACATGACATATTTTACTTGCTAACTATATTATATTAACGCTGTTTTTATTTTTCATTTTTATTTTATTCTGTTAGCAGAACTCTCTTTTTCTCTGGGGTAGAGTAAGCATAGCAGCATTTTGGCAACCTTTACTGACTTTACAGCCTGGTCTGATATCAAGTGAAACCCAGACCATCCAAACAGTCCTCTAGATCTGAGATACAGGTGCTATACAGGTGCTCCAGGATTGTTTTGTTGTTGCGCTAACCCCTTCACGGCAGTGAAAGGGTTTGTGCTGTTGCCTCACAGCAAGAAAGTCTCTGATTTGTTTCCCGGTCAGGGTCAGGACCCTTCTTTGCAGAATTTGCATGTTCTCCCCCCTGCATACCTGGGTTCTCTCTGAGTACTCTGGATTCCTCCTACCACCAAAGACATGCTTGTGAGGTTCATTGGTGGCTCTAAATTGGCTGTAGGGTGTATGTCAGCCCTGACCAGTCCAGGGTGTACCCTGTCTCTGCCTCTGCCCAGTGACAGCTGGGATAGGCTTTTTGTTTTTTTTTTTGTAAATTATCCTTGAGTGCTGAGAAAGGCGCTTATACATAAAATGTATTATTATAATTATTAATGTGTCAGTCACCTGAATTAGTGAGTGTTGCATCAATGTGCATTAAAAGGGATGCTTGATTTGGTTTCTCCGTGCTCACATTTTACATATGGGTTATATGTGGGCTACAGTATGAGTCCCAAGTGGGTTTGACCATGGGTTCCATGGTAGCCCCACCTGTGACAGCCCACGTGAACTATAAAGGGGATCAGGCCATATGAGTCCAATTTAGAGATCCAAGATAGGTTCTACTTGTAGTAAACATGGGCATTTGCAGGGATCTCTAAATGAGGCCTATATGGGACTCGTATGGGCTGCTCCACGCTATCCACACCCAACACTGGGGGGGGGGGAATAATGATTTTATTGCAGTTCAAGGCCAAGACATTGTAATCATTTTGGACTGGAGTGGAAAAGGAGTGGTAGTAGTGAGGCACAAGAGCCTTTGCCACATGTTTTCCTTTTGCATCATCCTACCTGTGTGAAGATCCGCAGCACCAAATAAACCGAGAGTTGTCATTGAAATTATTGCAGGAATGGGTGTCTAAATCTTAAAGATGTTCATAAAATGTTTATTTTCAGGGAATGGTTCATCTTCAAAGTGTCAGATTTTTAAACTCAACATTTTTAGGTTTTATGTCATGGCTTTGGTTGGGGTAGGGGGGCCTGAAAATATTTTCATCTGCCAAAGGGAGGCCTGATTGAAAAAGTTTGGGAATCACTGTCTTAACTAAAGAGGGGATCAATTTGACTCAACATTTGAATTTAAATGATTCAATAAACAATCTGTTTAACTCTGTATTGTCAAATATAAGACTGTTTTCAAGTTTAGGTAGTGCACAGTAAGGCTAAACCTTTTAGCCAGCAGTTTCCATTATGAGTTTGATTCAAGCTAAGGTTTACGTCATAATCCATCTGTGGTCTTTATGCAGCATATTTATACCAGTGTTTCTGAGTGTGCATTTGTCTTGATGATGCAGATCATTTTGTTTTTTCTCCAGTACTTTAGTTCATACACTTAAAATGTGGGCTCGTTAGTCCATCTCTCCTTCTCTTTGTGCTGCATAATGGACTGTTATTATCATTTAGTGTTTTCTGGGGCTAATGTAGGAGACTCAGGCTGTTTTTGTATTTGCATAAGAAGCAAGAAAGTGTGTTTTTTAATGTGAATAATGACTTTGCTTGAATCGACCACCCTAACATGAGTCCAGGTGTCTCTTACCAGACTAAACATAGCCATGCTCCATGTAAATATACAAGTGGATTTATTTGTGTTTGGAAAAATACTAAATGTGTTTACGTACAGCTTTCTTTCCTTTCTCTTTTACTGAAGGGGCTTCAAGGATAATTTGGGGTTAAAAACTTGGCTGTCACTTTGGCCTTTAAATTCCACACATTAATTGCTGTAATCTGGAAATTCAGTGACATTGCCAAAGAGATGCTGGAACATTCACTCCAGGTCCAAGGATAATTAGTCCATTTATCAGTCGCCAGGAAGCAGCAAACCAGTCTGAACACTGTGAACCCATTGGCTCTTAGCAGACAATTAAATGAATGCTTCATTCGTTACCTAATGCTATTAAACTCTGTGCAGTTTGTAAACTGTGTGTTTAATTATGACTGACAGCGACGCTGCAACTCTGGGAAAAATGGTTTGTTAGTAATTAAACTGTTTGCAGGCTGTACTTGTATTAAACAACATAAATAACACAGCAGCATGCACAGAACTTTAAGGAATGTAAAATGGTTGCACTGGTATGAAAACAAAACTGAATGTGAAGTAAACGGTTTACAGCTTCCTGTTACGAGTCCTGTCACCATGTTTATGTCTGTTAGGAAAATAAACTGGATTTATGCTAATTGTTTTAGCTGTTTGTCACATGTTCAACACCACAAAAAGGTGGGTGTAAAATCGTGAAAGCAGGAGCAATTGACTTCTGCAGACTGTCTATTCTTTTATACTTACATAATTTCTTTCACAATCTTATATAAGCACATGCTAAACAACACATACTAAATATAAGGAAAATGAACATATGGAAGTTTAAATTAAACCATCTGCACACTGTCACTTCAGCCAGAAGAGATTTTATCAACCTAAAAGAGAATGAAGAGGACACAAGTCCTCCAGTGAGTTCTCCTCCTCCTCCAAAGTGCTCCTCATAAAAGCATGGATCAGATAAGAGAACAGATAAAACTGAAACAGTAAAGACCTCCTGCAGGTTTGGAGATTCTTAAGATTCTTAAAGCGGCTCACATGTGGCCTTGAATCTAAAGTAATTTCTGAGTAGTTTCAGTGTGATTCATTTCGGGAACTGCTCTCCTCTAAGATGTACTTTGTAAGTTGCTCTGGGGTAATGAGTCCCTAGCTCATTCTCATGTATCCCAGATTGGAAGACATACATGCCCTAACTACTTCAGTGCCTTTTTAATGTTTAAAGCAGGGGTTCTCAACTTTTAAAGCCCATGACCCCAAAATAAAGGTGTCAGAGACCGTGGACCCCCACTGTACCTGAAGGTGGCTGACCACAGTCATGCACATTCAAGAGTAGTCATGTGGAGACAAGGCCGCCCATTAGGAGGGGAAAAATGGGCCCTGCCAAACTGGGACCAGCAAAGTCATGGTCCATTGTAAAGTAAAGCTGTGGTGTTTTATATTTAACCTGAATCATCACCACTCTTACCAAAGAAACAAATATCTTTTAAATTCATTTGTGCAGTTAAGTCACCATCTTAAAAATGTTAATCCTTTTGTTTAAAACAGAATTAAAGTATATTAAAAATAGCTAAAATGGGTTAATAATGGCAAAACATACTGGGAAAGGTGGTGAAATTGGAGTTTAAAAGTAGCAGAAAGGGGTTAGAAGTGAAAAAAATTGGAAAAAAATGGCAAAAATATAACCGGAAGGCAGAAATGCGTTAAATTGGCAAAAATAGGCGTATTAAATGTGGAATGTGGCGTAAAAAGTGGTAAAGAGGGTTAATAATGGCAATAATGGGTCAACAGAGCTAACAATAGACAGACAGTTGTAAGATTTGGTTTAGAAGTGTTAAAAAACAGGCTGAAAAAAGTGGTGGAAAGGGTTTAAAACTGATAAAAAAAAAAGGGTTTTAAGTGGCAAAAATGTCTTAAAGTTGGCAAAATTGGTGGGTAAAAAGTGATGACAACGGGTTGAAATCTGGCAAAATTGCTGGAAAGTGACAACAGTGTAAATTTAAAAAATATTCCTAGTTTTGTAAGGCATGTGGAGACTCGCGACCCCCAATGGGTTCCTGACCCCAATGTTGAGAACCCCTGGTTTAAAGGAACAGGCAGAAGAGCCCGCATTGTGCCAAGTAGCTGAGCTGGTTCTTTCTCTTCCCCACACTTTCTGGTGATGCTAACATTTCCAGGACTGCTAGCTCAGAACAGACCATCTTAAGCTGCCATCTCTCCCTTAAGTTTCTAAAGACCAGCTTTAAAAAGTGATATCTGAGAGCCTGGATGAATGTGTCTATAAATCAGTTCCAGAATCATGAGTTTACTTCTGTCAGTCTCACTGTGGATTTAACAGTTGTATTCTGCTTTAACAAACAGAGCTGTGGTGTGAATGACAGAGTTCAACAGGCTGCAGAGCTCATTTAGCAGCTTCCATGGCTGTTATTGTGAGTGCTACTAATGCATCATGCACTCAGCCATTAACATATGCTATTACACCTCTCACTTACTCTCTTTTCACTCTGCTGATTGTGTGTGCTAACAGTTTTTCCAGACTGTGAAGTGTGGATGTTAGTGAACAGTTGTTTTAAAGCAAAGCTCATATCACACCACTTGTTAGAACAGTATGAGTCTTTTTGCAGCCTTTTGAATTTGATGCATCGTGTTGTAACAATTTTGCCTGTCAAGGTAGCTCCTCTGGGTAAATTAAAGGTTAATAAATGGACTCTTTTATGAGTCAGTGAGGTCCTTGTTATTTAGTAGCTTCTCTAAATGTTCAGTGTAGCTGCTTGAATGGGAATCCTATTTTCAGTTGTTTTGAGAACTCTGCATCCCTGGTGAGGTTATTTTTCACCTTCAAAAACAGATGAATAAAACATGCAGTGCACAGATGATCCACAAGGGGACACAAAGCATGCTTATTGGACCTTTGCACAGAACAGCAAAAAATGTGAAAGTCAGTCAGTGACAAACATGTGACTTTTAACACTGTAGAGAACTTTTTTTTTTTTCAGTTAAAATCATAGTGATCAGAGTTTTTTAAATATTTTAATCTGCATATTATAAACTCAATTTCCTAAAACACTGGGACATTGTTTGAAAAGTTAAATTTGGAAAAGAACAGAGAACAGTGATTAACCGTTTATTAACCCACCGTTAAACAAAGACAAGATGCATCATATGAGCATTAGTATGTGGCCTCACCCATTAATTATTGCCACAGGTGTATAAAACCAATCACCTAGCCGCATTTGCAAACAAGTCTGATACAAAATGGATCGTTCTGAAGAAATCAGTGACTTGAAGTGTGGTACTGTGATGGATGCCACCTTTGCAATAAGACGGTTCATAAAGTTTCACCCCTGCTGGGTATTCCACAGTCAGCTGGGTCAACGACTGCCAAGACACATGGAGTGCCAAAATCGACAGCACTCGTCTGATTCTGCTGAATTTTTCTGAACTACCACTGGCATTAATGTGAGCACAAAAATTGTGCAGCGGGAGCCTCATGAAATGGGTTTCCATGACTGAGCAGCTACATGCAAGCTTCAACTCGCCAAGCCCAATGCCAAGTGTTAGATGAAGTGGTGTAAAGCCACTGTGGAAATGTGTTCTGTGGAGCGATGAATCTCAGGATAATGTTGAGGGCTGTTTTTCAGGGTTTGCGCTGGGCCCCTTTCTCCAGACCACTCTTAAAAGGAACCCTGCATGATCAGACAAATTTACCTCATTGGACAGATCGGGCTGGCAGCAGCTCAGTCTGGAAGGAGTTCGGCTGGAAGATTGGGCTGGAAAGCGGAAGGTTGCTGGTTCAAGTTGGGTGGGAGTGCAACTGGACTATGGCCTGGTAGCTTGAGAGGCTCTATCACGTCCCAAGCACTACCAAAGTACCCTTGAGCAAGACACTGAACCCCCCAACAGCTCATGGCAGTGTTTAACAAGAGCAGCAAGTCCATCACTCTTATGTGTGTGTAACATCTAAAATAGAACAGAGTGAAAACTATGATTTTACCTCCGGGGATCAATAAAGTATGACTTGACTTGACTTTACTTTAGATATTTGTACCCCGCATATTTATATCGAACCAAAAATCTCACTAGATATCAGCATTTTGACTGCACTAGTATACTGGTGAGGAGCGCTCTGGCCAAATGACATCACATTATCAGCGTGGACCAAAACATGGCAGCCTCCTGGTGAGTTTATAATCTCACATTTACACAACATGCAGATATCTCGCAAGTTTGTTTTGTTCATTATACATATGAGAGTTACAAATATCTATCCAATAAGTTGAACATGTCTGATCATGTCAGGTTCCTTGTAATGCTTCAACATACCAAGACATTTTTGACAATGCTATGCTTTTAACTTTGTGTCTGGGGAAGGCCCTTCTCTATTCCAACCTGACTGTGCCCCAGTGCACAAAGCAAGGACTACAAAGGCATATTTTCCAGGCTAAAGAGGAAAAGGACCATTCAGATTCAAATGCCAGCACCTGTGATCGATTAGTACCAAGGCACAGCAATGGTATTACACATCTCTGAAGGTACTATTAATACTGAAAGGTACAGACAGGTTTTGGGTCAACATATGCTTCCATTCAGAGGATTTTTTTCCTCAAGGATGTCCTTCTTACTTTGGCATGACACTTCAAATTCTGTATGAGTTACAACAACATGGCTTCACGGTAAAAGAGTTCAGACTGATATACATGCAGTCCAGACCTGTCTCTCATTGAAAATGTGTGGTACATTATGGAGTGTGTATTCCAACTGCAGAAACCTGCACTTTTGAGTACCTAAGAATGAACATCCAGCAATACTATGAAGAAATCCTCTTCGAGTACTTAAACAATTAGTGTTGTTAGAAGAAAAGGTGATATGCATTCATATGCATGGTCCTGTACCAATGTTTTTGGAATTTATTTCAGGCATCAAGTTCTGAATGTGAACATAAATAAAAAGTTTATTAGTATGAACAATAATTAACTGTTATTTGTTTTCAACTGAATGTAGTTTGAAAAGCAATTGTACTGTGCTCTGTTTTTAGTCACATTTTACAAAATGTCCTAATTGCTTTGGGATGCATGTTTGTACAAAAAATCCCTTCAGTTTCAAATATAATACAAAACAAAGCACAAATATAAACATAACATAACATTAAGTTTTTTGACGTTTTTATCAAATGTAGCACCAAAGAATTTGAGTTTTTGCAATGACTATTTGATGGTTCAGGTCCTGCAGGGTTAAATCCATGGATTATGGTATCTCCAATGCAAAAAAGAGGACAGAACCAACAAAGGGAAGGTTAGGTATATAAATCTAGGCCATAATCAGTAGATAACACCACACACAGAAACCTAGTGCAGATTGAAGCAACACACATTATGATAAAAGCATGCATCTGTCCGATAAGAGCATGGCTGTCCTGTGGAGGAATCTGCAGAGGCGTCCTGTCAGAATCGAGAAATGTAAGAATCAGCCTGTCTTCACAGCTCTCTGTCAGCTCCTAGTATAGAGTTATCCATCAGGATCATATCTCTGGGCCAGTGTGATGCCTGAGCAGTTTTCTCTTTCACACCTGTCTGAAAGCGTCACGTTTAACCTTCCTTATTTTTCAACCAGACGACTTTCTCACCTGAACACCGACCAACCCACACAGGAACACTTCCAGATCCGTCTGATCTCCTTTCTTCTGCTGCCTTTCTTCTCACCTTTCTTCTAGTGACATTATTTTAATGTTCCATTCAATAAAATGTACTAGTCATTTTAAAAGATAGGGTGGTCCTCTCTCTCACAAAGGCATAATAGCTCCATGGTGAAAAAAGCTTCAACCTCATAAAGATCTTAATTCCATTTTCTGTTTGAGCTTTCAAATTCTAATTTGAAGTGAGTGAAATTTGTAATCTTTTGACTTACTGTACTCAACAGGATATGATACCTGCCTGCCTACTTTCAATGTAGCTTTCCCAAAAAACTTAGTTTTCTCTTACAATCAATGATGAAATTAAACATAGACCTAGTCCCTACCACGCTCACACTATTTAAGGCTCCATTGGAGTTTATTGGTTGTCATTTAACAGTGTAATCTAAGGTTAAAGTACATGCATTTGCAGAGAAACATCTGCTCACATAAATCCAGTTTTTAGCTGAGTCACATTAAAATACTTTAAGTCCTGGTCATAATGAGGAGCTTCTTTGGTTGATTAAGGTGAGGAGGTAGAGTTTTGCCTTGGGTGTGAACTAAATCCTTAACTGGGGTGGGGCCAAAACACACTTTGGGATAAAGTAAATGCTCTTTGAATTTTCTGAAATGATTTTCAGACAAAACTATGCTCATCAAATCTTAGAAAAAAACGCACAAACTGCCCCTGTCTTTATGGTAAAAACCTTTGCAAAAGAAGACAGAACAAAAGTGGATTCATCATTAATAAGTGCACTGATGATTTCATATCACAGCTCCAGACGGGGGGGCAGGGAGTGATTTCTGCATAGAGTAGCATTATCAAAATGCCATAGTTTTGAACTGTTAATGTTTTCCCAAAAGTAGGAACTTGTTCGGGGACGGAAGTTAAAAATCTCACTGACCTCCTATTTCCACATACAGCGACCGCATCACGATCTGCTGGCGAATTGTACTGTGGAGCAAATCACTCCCTCTCTAGTCTATCAAAGCATTTCCACAGCTGCCGCCACTTTGTTCAAGATAGCTGCTTCAGCTCTGGCCGCTGCCAAACCGTGTCAATACCCATCAGTCAGAAAGCTCCTAACAGGAAGTCACCAGTGTAGAGTATCTGGTACTTTCAAAATACAACTCAGTACACGGATTCCTGATTGTAAATCATCACCATATTCACATTACAACTCATCCTACAACAAGAGCAAAAGGTCACCGAGAAGTCAGTGGGTCACAGAGAATTATACATAAAACCACAGATACTTTAATCCAGTGGATCCCAAAGTGGGCCATGGGCTCCCCCAGGGAGACACAAGGTCATGATGAAGGGGAGGGGGGGCACAAAGGCACAGCTTAGCAACACAAGCTGATGACTTCAGCACTGCAGAGTAGGAGCAGCTCACTGATATCACCTCAGACTCTACAGTGCCATTGAGAGCCTGGCCACACTCTTTCCTTTTGCAACATCCTACGCATGTGAGATAGTTGTTTTTTCTGCTGTTGCTGAAATTAAGACAAAGAACAAATCAAAGCTGGGTGTGGCATAAGGTGCGCCCCATGTACACGGGCGGACCGGGTTCGAACCTGGCCTGTGGCACTCTCCCTCATGTCTCTCCCCAGCTCTCTCATCCTTGTTTCTGATTCTATCCACTGTCCTCCTCTATTATTAAAGGCATGAAAAACCCAAATAAATCTTAAAAACAAACAAAAAAAAAAAAAAATCAAAGCTGGTCATTAAAATGGGCCTGAGATTGTCGGCCTCACGGCTGCACCCAAGCCTCAAGAGATCTGTAGAACCAAAAAGCCCACTGTAGTCACTGAATTTATGGCAGGACATATAAATCTTAAAGATGTTTGTCAAGTTTGTATTTTCAGCAAAATGTTCATCTTCAGAGAGTCAGCATTTTAAAACTCAAGTTTTTATGTTGTGGTAATTTCTAAATTCTAGTGTGCAGAAGTTGCGAATGCCAGTGTTTGTGATACATTTACATGTTTTTACATGTTGATATGTACGGTGTGGGTTAGGGAGAGCCTGAAAATATTTCCATCTGCCAAAGGGGGGCTCAACAAAAAACTGTTTGTGAACTACGGTTTTAGTCAAACATGAACCTTTTAACTTCCTAATATGCACACCTAATGGCAGAAGCAATAATATCATATGGACTTATATTGTAAGGATGATAAATTAACCCCAAAAGGTAAAATAGTCCACTGTTGACACACTATTCCTGTGTGAATTCGCAGTTTGCCCATGATCTCTGCCTGCTGATCAGAGCTGTGCTCTGCCGCGCAGCGCTCAAGACAAGCTTCCAGTAGGCGAGGTTGCTCACCTTCTGCCGGAGCAAACCAACAGCGCTTTGGTGCACGGCACGAGTCCTATGTGGAAATTGCGGGTGAGAAACAGCAGCACACAAAAATAAAACACCTCTGTCTCAAGCTTCAACGAGCTGTGCCAACACAACACTCACTCACATAGTCCAGTTCGCTTCAGTAAACCTGAAACCCTTTGGCACTGTAAATCCTTACCTTGCTTGTGTGTCTGGACAGCCTTGCTTGTTGCTGTGAGAAATCTGCCTCCTTTTAGAGTTTCGAATCATTTGGCTCAGCTCAGTAATAAGAGCCTGTCTTTTGGTTCCCAGATAGATCTCTTGGCACCAGTTTAGCTTTTTAAATGTGTACTATATAACAACAAAAACGTGATAAAAAGAAACTGGCTCATGAACAGGAGCCAGCTCCTGTGGTTCATTTAAAGGAGCCGTTTTGTACAATAGACTGGTTCATGATTGACATTAATTTCTTGTGTGGTGTAATTCTTCTTAACTGTAATGCTGACACAAATATGTACTTCGGGTTATGCAAAGTACCAGAAGTATGTTAAAATGTATAAAAGCAAGAATCCTTGTCTGACCGTCTGAAGAGAAATATACCTGCTGATTTCCAAAGTGTCTGAGGTAAACTGCAGGACCTGCTAAGTGACAGGTGACTGGCTGTGACACTAAGCTGCTTTCCACCCCTAAAGCACTCACCTTAAGGTGCATAGCCTCCACCTTTAGCTCTTGATTCCCCACCTCCATAAAGCTGAGTATCAGCCGAGGCTTCACAGCCGACATCTCTGGTATAATAGAGAGATTTGTCAGAATGAGTGTGACAGGCGGCCCAGGATCTCAGAGCTCCACATTAGATTCCCCAACCACCTCTGCAGATTTTAGACCGACCAATAACCCTCATCTCTCTGGATCCACCACCAAGAACTTTCTCTTTACCAGAAAAGCTGGCATTGAGCATAAATTCCACTTTGGTGCATTTATTGAGCTGCTTTTGGGAGAATGCAAAGCAACACTGTTGAAAGTGGACCCAACAGGCCCAATCTATCAAGATATTTGGCATCTGTTTTTCTCTTTTTCCTCATTGGAATATTTCTAAAACTAATTTACAAAACACAAAGAAAATATGCTAATTTAAATAAAAACTGTCTGCTTGGCAGTCGGGCTCCAATTTAAAGCATGTGCCATTAGACTTGGGCCCCAAAAGCAGCTGCCACCTCCAGCTCAACACACAGGACAGGAGCAGGGGATACACTCCTTTAACAGGCACACTTTGACTGAAAATGACTCAGTTTCAGTGCACTGCCAAATATTATTCCTCTGTGCAATACAGCTAAAAAAAAAAAAGTAATGAGTCATGCTGTTTCACTGAGCGACATGTCTCTTCATTTCCATAAAAATGGACGCCGTAGTTTATGTCGAGTCAGTCTTGCATACATCTTCCAGCTGCTCTAAAAATACTCACTAGAGCAGAAAAACAGCGTCTGAAAATAGACCCAAACAAATACATTAGACACTTACATAATTTACTTTATGAAAACCCAGACATATTGAAAGCTTTGTGGAACTTTTTAAACATAAATTCTAAAGCTGTTTCCTTTTTATAAGAAATACTGAGTGCCATGATAAGGGTTTGAAGGTCAGAGAGCCTTTGAGTTTGTCATTGCTAGAGACTGAGGCACTCCTATGGCCAATTTAGTCACTAATTAACCTGACAAGCATGTCTTTGGTGGTGCATGCATAGGGAGAACATGTAACCTGCACAAAGAAAAGCCCTGACCAGGAAGCAAATCAGGAACCTTCTTGCTGTGAGGCAACAGCGCCTGTGCCACCTTAGCCCCAGCATTAAACAAAAAGGGGATGAAACAATGTAAAACAATGAAAACCAATAACAGAACATGAACAAATAATATCTTGAGCTACAATAAGATGTGCCTTTAAGAGGAACGTTTCATGTTTTTGATGTGTGAAGTGTACGGCCACATTGTTATAAAGGTTAGATTTAAGGCCCGAGCCTGAGGTGGCCTGCTGCCAGGTTGGGCTGGGGATTCCCCCTCCTTTGGCCCAGGCTAGGATAGGCCAAGAGGGGTAAATATGTCCTGCTAGACATGCATAGCAGCATTACCTTGAATGATTTTAATTTGTTCTTGCAATAACTTCAGAAAAACTTCCCCTGGTGCAAACCAATTGCAAAAGCCCAGGTCACATGTCTTGAATTTCTAAAAACAACACTTTATTTAATGTCATGATTTTGATGTTAAAAAGTGATACTGCTGCTTGCAGGGTGCATACTCTGTGAGCACACAGTCAAATAGTGCAGCTTGGGATAAGCAAATGAGAAAGAGAGCAGCACACAATTACATGCAGGGTGAAGGAGAGACAGGCAAATGCAACTCAGTTTATCAGTGATGACATGAATGAAAAGCAATGAAGACTGCATGTTCTGTGTTCATATCTGCACATCCACTCCTCATTCTCATTGCTCTGTTTATTATAAACAATAAATAGGCCACATCTGTATAACATGCTTCTGTATTGTGCTCATTAAGATCTGATCTTTTAGATTTCTGTCATTAAAACAATGTAGAAGTGAAGTTTGAAATGTAAATATAAAGCAAATTCATTAAAAAAGATTTGGTTTAAATGGGGCAGCCTGGGCCAGTCTTGGAGAGAGCATGCACAGGTTTAGGTAAGGTCAGGCTGAAATTTCTAGACTTTTCTGAGCTCTATTTGTTAAGGTAACAGCAGATGCAGTGGTTATTCATGCTAAGGCACCGCTCGTGTATTCCTACAACCTCAGACTGGCTCGTGTGCACACAGATCAGTGGTGGTTCTGCACTTTGCTGCATCAACCTTGTCAGTCTATTTTAAAAGAAGATCAATGCATCCCAGGATATTTACTTAACCTAGTTTGATTTCAAAACTAGTTAAACATTTAGTTTATTTTTAACGTGACAAATTCTCAACTCCAACCCTTTGTATTATGTCATATAAAATGTTATAGATTACATATATTTACATATTAATGTACCATATAACTCAAAATGTTTGTATACACGTATTCCTTCAGCTGCAGGAAACAGCACTTTTTAGCCGAAATAAAGCCATTTACTGCATATTCCCTACTGATCCTCTCTACAACTCCGCGGCTGGACAAGCAGACTTGTGCTAACTGTGACGTCACATGCATGCCTTTACAGCGTGCCTACCAAGTGAGGGTATGGGTGATTGTGGAAATGCAAACTATTTTGGGATTTAGCATACTGAATCATACCAAAACATACTCGAACTGGACCTCCTGATGGAAACACAACCAAAAATGCTCTGACAAGTTGTTACAAAGGAGTCCTTCCTTACAAAGGAATTGTAGAGGCTTTGAGAGTCTGGGGTTCAGTGGGTGACAGTAGACAAAAATGCATAAACATCTAAATATCTACTTTTTTATAACAAAAAGCTGTATTGTATTCATATTGATGGATGCAGTTACCATTAAGCAGTGACTATTTTCAGTTATTAATAAAATTTCCTTTGAAGAGCAAAAGCCCCCTATGTTTCTAAATTTTGTCAAACTTAATTCCTTGTTATCTGCAAGAAGCTATGAAAAAATAAGTGAACTCCTGAGCTCACACCTCTGCTTAAGCTTAACTTGTAAACTCCTATTGAGCTGAGCTGATCAACAGATGACCTAACACTCCTCAGGGATGTTATGAACCACTAAATGACGGTGTTTACACAGCAGACATTAATGCCACACAGAAGAAATCCTGCCTGGAAGTAATTCATCTAACTGCTGCCTTTACTGGAATTATGGCAAAATGAGCATCCATTCCCAGAGGCAGGAGCCGTATATCAGACAGTGATATACGCTGACTGCTAAAGGGCTCTCAGATTGAACTAGAAATAATCCGAGTTTTATGTCTGAACTCGCTGCATAGCCTGCAGCTGCTGTATCTCATGTTGTCACTCTGGTTGGTTGTAGGCCTCTCTGATTGCACAGAGGACATTTTGTAACACCTTAGATTTGATGAGAGGTTCCAGGATAATTGTTTTTTCGTGTGCTGGTCTGAAAATGGCAGACTACCAATTATGTACTATGGGCCTGGAGTTTCAGAGCCCTTAATCTGATTGATACTGGAGCACTGTATTTGATTGACACACAAAAACAGACCTAGATAGACTTGTTGCAATAGGCCTTACTGTAATAGATTAAAACAGAAAAACGAGTCATAAAATGTGTTAAAGCAGACATCTTGAATCCCGTCTATCCTGTCGAGTCCAGCTGAGTTTTCTCCCGTTGACTCTTCTAACACCTTCTGTTTCTGACAAATGACTCAGACCTCCCTTGAGCATTTAAAGCTGGCAGCCAATGAATTCTTAACAGCATGCCGTCCTGCGCTAATGGCCTTTTGTCAAGAAACAAGTCACACAATGAAGAGTAATTTCTCATATACACTCGCTTACTAAAATAGAGTCTTACAGGGGTGTTACACATCCGTATATGTTGGCTTTTACGTCTTTGTTTACTGGCACGTATACTGGCACCAATAATTAGCAGACTTGAACTGTGCGCTAGGTGTAATGGGACATCGACAATGAGAAATTGAAGGTGTGGCGCCATAACAAAGCCATCACACAGGAACATAATCATGTCAGAAAACAGCAGCTGCCATGTCTGCTGTGCTTTGGGGGAGGACTAGATGTTTCTGTTCACTCGAGTCTGTGCAGAAGAGAAAGATATGCACCTCAGTGGCTGTCAAACCATTTATCATTTTAATGAGGCAGAGGTGGTGGTGGAGACATCTCAAGGGTCCAAATTCAGTTGGAAAAGTGATGCTTAGATATTTTAACGCTCTATGGCTCAGAGAGAAAAGTTACTATAGTGCAGTTTGAAAGAGATCTTTCTAAGCTGCTGTAAAACTTCTCTTCATTGATGTCTTGTGAGAAGAAAACATCTCTTTTTGCTCGGTGCTGCAGACAAATAAAGCCTCTTCTGGATCTGACAGGATTTTCCTTAGAAGGAGAAAAGCGTGGACCGTCACTGTCATTACCTGATGAGACCTGAGTGCAGACGAAGTGCAGGATCAGGGAGTGTTTACTCAGGACTGTAACTTTGCATGCATTATACTGAGCAGTCATGCACTCCTCTGGGAAATTAGTGAGTTTGATAATGCAAAAGGCTGTTGTTCCTGCAGTGTGAGACTAATCAATTTAAAAGAAGTTTATATTCAGAACTGTAGACTTTAAAATTATTTCTGGATAGTTGTTTTGATTTTGCCCAAAAGTGAAAAATGATGCGGACCAGTCTGGACTGTGCGGTGATTTGTTTCCAATGATTAAATGCCACTTATGTCAATGATTTCCTGAAGAACTGAAACTAAAATATTAAATCTTAAATGATGTAAAACAGCACAAGCCATCAACAAATGATCCCAATTAAGCTGCTGCTGTGAGAAAATATTTAATTTACTCTTAATTTTTTAATCAATCAGATGCCAAATAAATTTAGAATGATTTACTGCTGAGGGATTAAGAAGTCGACTGAGAAGTTGTACTAACTCTGCTCACTGACTTAATCTAACATCAGAAAATTATCATCATATATTATGAATTTAGACTATATTAAAAGATATAAAGTTAAATTCAGATTCCAAAATGCAAACACAGCTGCAGCAGCCAATGAAAGAGGAACTGAATGAGAGGGAATATGACTGTGAATGCACAAAGTAGGGCTCATAATAATATAATAGTGTAAAGATAATAATATAACTTATTTTTGATTACAGCATAAGATATTTAAATATGATAACCCTGTCTCTGCCCTTAAATAAACAATTTTCTCATATGTGGCAGGGCTGACATCTTAAGACATGGTATTTTAGGTGCAGCTCCAACTGTATAAAGCAGTATGGACCTTGAAAAAAAGGAAATAAAACATAACTAAGGGCAGTAAAACTTCAGGAGGATAGGAGAGGGATTATTGATTTTCAGGGATATTGATACCCATATCAATACTAGGACTGGGTAGTTCCTACAGCCTCAAATTATGATAAACAACATGCAGGCCTGAAATACTCAGTAAATGGGCCCACCCCAGTTATGAATAATTGATCATATCAATATATGTATTGGATCAGGAGCCAGGGTGCTGACATCTTTTCTAACAGTTACCTCATTTTGGAGCTGAAAAGTGTGACGAGCCCTTATTTTTTAATGCCGGAAATATTTATCAATGCTAATGCTTGACCCTCTCCCACCCTTTAGCCCATTTTCACCACTTTTTGCCCATATTTTCCACTTTTAACTAGGGATGCTTGCGGTTAAAACGGTTAAATTTGTTTACCAAATTAGCCGGCGCATGATTTAAGAGTTATTTAAACTAGTAACCTATCATTTTTATAAACACAGGCTTGAAATCTATAATGCTCTTTTAGACTGTAATGAAACTCAGGCCACTAGAGGCAGCTGTAGCTTCAGTTAATGGCCGCTGCCTTCCTGTCTGGCACTTCACTGGATGTAAACATGAGAAGCCCAGCGGTGGCTTAGCGATTAGCGTGTAGCAGGAACAGTGCTGTACGACAGTTTTTTTAAGCAGTAACTGGAAATAAAGTAGTATGTTGGCTGTCAAGAGTTGAATCATGTTGAGGCAGGCGCTCAGATAGCCTAGGGGTCTAAGGCACTACTGATGTGCATAGGAGGCCCAGGTTCAAATCCAGCCTGTGGCCCTTGACCGCATGTCTCTCCCTATTCTCCTGTTTACGACTCTATCCACTGTCCTCCTCTATGTAATAAAGGCATGAAAAGCCCAAAAATAAATCTTAAAAACAAAAAAAGAGTTGAACTCCCATTTAAGAGGCCACACATCAAAGCATGATATTAATCTGTAAAGAATAACAAAGGCGGGTGGCACTAGCTTTTAATGTTAGCCACACTGTAGACAGTATATCATGTTAACATCACACCCTGCAAGGAATTTGACTGTTTTCCAAGGATTTTCTCCTCTTTAGACTAAATGAAACAAAAATTAAATGACCATTTAGCTGAATAAGGAAATAGACGTTTAGGAACATCCTTACTTTTAAACCCATATCTGCCGTTTTGTAACCACTTTTTATCTGCTTTTCCTGCCTATGTTACCTTGTTTATTGCACGGCTTCATGTCCACCACCGGACTTCCTGCAGCTGAAATAATCCAGTTTTTTCTGCTTTTAGTCTTGCTGGCAGTACATAGACACTATCATCCATGTTGCTGGAATTTCTGCCTGTAACTCATTTTTGGAGTGAGGCATGTGCTGCATCGTGCAGTTTGACATCTGCTGCCATCTGCTGGCTTTTATGTTAAATGCACCATGGGGGTGTGTATTTTTAAAACTGCTGTCACAGCATTTATAGCATATTGATTTTGTAAAATCTGCACAGACTTCTCCTAATCCTACAATAGCATTTTGTGTTAAGTTTATCAAAATACAATTGTCTTGAACTATTATTACTATAGTGGCAGATTCCAGACTGACAGCTGAAAGTGATCCTGATGCTGATATTACTTGACTTCACTGTATGCATAAAACTGTCCATACTTTTGCAGACTTTCTTTCCACTGGTGTTAGGGGAAGATTTACTAGTATGAAACATTACCAAGGCTAAGGCCCGGCTCAAACGTATCTGGTTTTAGGGATTTTATTAGTGTCCCAGTTGCTGCAGAAGGATCCAACATGACAAAAACTTACAGTTTAAATTAATTTTCTCAGTTTTCAGGTGGTTTAAAATGCATCATGGAGCATTTAAATGCCCTGTGCTACAGCTCCCTGCAGCATTCAGAGGTAGCTGCTGCTGTCCTAAAGCTTTTGTCCCTCAGGCCTCTGTGCCAGTCATGTGACTGAAAACTATGGCAAGTGGCAGCAATCCAGCACAAGCAATATAAACTTAAAACAACCTGTTTGGTTTTAAACCCCTGGTCTAAGTTTGTCTGATCAAGCCCTTAATGTCCTGTAACTGTGGGTTAAATCTCTCTGAAGCCTCCGGGGTAATCTAACAACGATCCTCTAGCGACCTCAGCTTTAAGGCTGGAGACTAATGGTACATTTTGACCAATGCCCAAGAGGAAAGACATTTGAAAGCCTCCCATTAATTTTCCACGTAATGTATGCATTGTGTTCACTGTGTGGCGAGATTCAATAGGTGGCCTTTCACACTGGCTGGTCCACATTTGCATAAAGTAAAGGTCCAGTCTAATTAATGCAAATCAGGAGGAAAGGAAGATGACTTTTGACCTGGACCGTCTCAGTACTGTAAGAAGATATTTTAAACTTTTTAGCTCAAGGGTCACAGCTAGGCTGCCGTGCAAAAAAAGTTCAATTTTTTTTTTTTTAAATATAACAGTTCCCCTAACTTTAGATATCTTTGATAAATCTCCTATGAGTCTGACACTTGTAGAGCTGCCTCATCTGTCGTCTTGTAGCTCTATCTCTGTGCAGTTTTGTATTCTGTGTGATTTTGGAGCTGTGAGAGCGCTCCTGTGGTTTGTGAGAATCTTGGCCATCTGTCTGGTTCGGCTTGGCTGTACCGCCTGAGCTGTTCTACTTCAGTAAAAAGCCTCAGCAGAACATTAGCTAACGATCCCATCAGAACTTGTATTACCACTGAGCTTACCAGGGATTACACACTGTGGAGCAGTGCAGAGGAACATGCAACACTATCAGACACAGTGGAATAATTCACAGCAGAGAAAGGTGGAACCTACCAGAATACATTAAAGAAAATCCAAGGAAATTAGTCAAGGTCCCTTTGTTAAAGGCAGCACTGAGTGTGAATCCTGGGACTTTCTAGAAATCTGAAAATTCTTCAAATCTCTGTTATAACTGGGATTTCAATGTATTTTGAGTTGTGACTGCTTTCAGACAGCTTCTCTTTAATATTTTGAAGGATTACAACTATTATCCATAGACAAGAAAAAAAGACATACCCTTTTCTTGAGCCTCATGCATTTGTAATAAAAACTTCACCCCTTTGTAGAGTCAGGTCAGTATGGCCAGCTCAATATTTAAGGCTGTATTTTTTACGGTTTTTGACGCGTGTGAATGCAACAGGCATTTTCCCTTGGCACTTGGAACCAATCTGATTCAGATTTGACCTTGTCTTAGTTATCAGCAATTACTTAATATAATAATTCTCTTTTGTACATGGGTACATACACTATGTGGACAAAAATATTTGGCCACACCTGTAAGTTGTTGAATTCAGGCGTTTCTATCAGATTTGTTGCCACAGGTGTATAAAATCAAACACCTAGCAATGTAGTCTCCATTTATCAACCTAAGTGATACATAATGGATCGTTCTAAAGAGATCATTGACGTCAAGCATGGCACTGTGACGGATACCGCCTTTACAATGAGGCTGTTCACAAGATTTCACCCCTGCTGTGTATTCCACAGTCAGCTGTAAGTGTTATTATTAGAAAGTGAAAGCGTTTAGGAATTACAGAAACTCAGTCATGAAGTGGAAGACAGCATTATGGCTGAGTGGTGACTGCTAAGGTGGAAGGTGCATAAAATTCAGCAATGCTCTGCTGCTTTTTTTAGCTGCAGAGTTCTGATCTTCCACATTAATGTAAGCACAAAAACCGTACAGAAGGAGCTTCATGGAATGGGTTTCCATGGCTGAGCAGCTGCATGCAAACCTCACATCACTAAGTCAAATGCTAACTGTTGGATTTAGTGGTGTAAAGGACACTGACACTTGGCTGTGGATCAGCTGGCAGTCAGATGTGAGTGCCAGGGTTTGGTAGATGCAGATGACTGCATTGTGCAGCTGTGGAGGAGGGATAATGGTGTGGGCTTGTTTTTCAGGGTTTCGCCTGTAGGGTAGGCCCCTTATCTTCAGCGAAGGGTAATCTTATTGCTTTAGCATACGTAGACATTTTGGACAATGCTATGCTTCCAACTTTGTGGCAACAGTTTGGGGAAGGCCGTTTTCTATTCCAACATGACTGTACCCCAGTGCATAAAGCGAGGACTATAAAGACATTTTAATGAGTTCTATGTGAATAAACTTGACTGGCTTGCACAGAGCCCTGACCACAACCCCACAAATGCTGTTGGGATGAATTGGAATGGAGATTATGAGTCAGGCCTTCTTGTCCAACATCAGTGCCTGACCTCATAGATGCTCTACAGCAGGGGTTCTCAAAGTTGTAATAGCTGAGGGCCAATTTGATAACCCAACATTGGACTGAGGAAAAAGAAACAGAAACAGAAAAAAAAATCCCATTTGTAATCATTTTAATGACCAGGTTGCATCTTTACAGTTTACATGTATTGGTCTGCATCCAGTAATGTGTAATAAACACATTTTAATTAATAAATTGGGCTAAACCTGGCAAAACTTGAGAAAACCTTGAGAAAAATCAAATTTGAGATGTAACAGTCCTGTGTGCAGTCCATTTCAGAATATATGTAAAAACTTATTTAGAACAAACATTCAGTCTCAGTGTGCCTTGCTTCCTGTCTTAAAAATTGCGGGCCACCAGAAATGTTTCTGCAGGCTGCCATTGGCTCGCGGGCCACACTTTGAGAACCTATGCTCTCCAGAATGAATGGGCACACATTCCCTCAGAAACACTCCAAAACTCTGTGGAAAGTCTTGCAAGAAGAGTGAAAGCTTTGATAGCTGCAAAGGGGGACCAACTCCATATTTAAGTACATGTATTTGAATACAATGTCAGTACAGACCCTGTTGGTGTTATGGTCAGGCGGCCAAATACTTTTGTGTCTGTTTTTAAAGTGTAACGATGTGAAGATGCAAGATGCAATTACTTAATGTTCTTCCTTTTTGTCTCAAGCATCACCCTCTGGTGATGAATAATAAATCCAATATGGAAGTGCACAACAAACAAACTGCAGTTCCTTGAGTGTCCACTGGAGGCTTGCTGTGAAATCCCTGGGAGTCACATACACACCCATGTGAAGATGGGCATTTTTTTTGAGAGTCGAAATAAACATGATAACAGCCTGGATCATAAATGATTTTGGTTGGCATAGTTCATGTATTACGGTGGCCATGAGAGCTCACAGCACTGCAACTTAAGAAAACACATGCAAAAAGACAAAACACAAGCAAATTAAGAAAAGATCTTCATCAATTTGACAACACATGCACGGCATTTAGAAAACACGCTGCAAAGCCCACAACACAACACATTAGAAAAACGCGCTGCAAAGACCACAACACAACACATTAGAAAAACGCGCTGCAAATAGACCGCAACACAACGGAAGTGTTTCCAGAGGACATTCAAAAGTGATGCACACATCCGGACACGCTAGTTGATGTTGTTGACAAGGATTTTGAGTCACAATGGTGTTGGAAAATGAGATAAAAAGTGTTTTTGATTTAGTTTAACATTGTGATCGCATGATTCAGATATTAGCCTATTGCAGTGATCTGCTGTTAAACTACCGTTAGCCTTTTGCTTGTAATTAGCCTGCCAATTTTCATAACCTGATGAAATAATACACACGGTTAATTCACTGTGAAATCATAGACTGTATATAGTGTGAAACATGCAGTCAGCCGGCTATAGTTATTTACTATAGTTACTCAGAACTGTCACCAAGTAATGTTCAAGGAAGAAAACAAATTCCAAAGATGCAGTTTGACAGCATGAATAATATTTTGAGATGTATACTGACCCATTCTATAAAGAAAGAACGGACAGCAGAAGACAATGTAACATGGTATCTAAACGTCTTTCTCAGATCAAAATGTATTGTCCTTTCTGCGGCGTCGGATTGGATAACTGCAAAATTTTGCCATTCCTGTGGGCGAGATATCGGCTTTATAAACGAGGCAGCTTCCACAGTATCTAGGACTGCAGGTGAAGACCATTGGTCATCTCAAATTGTGCCCATAGCTAATATTATCTTACTGAACTGCCTGGGTTATTATTTACTGTTCCGCATTGTTATGTGGGATGTTTTTAGCTGGGAGCTACTTTTAATCAGTCTCTCTCTCTTAGGGACTGATGCATGTTCCCCCCCGGTAGTCTAACTTGCTTGTCCCCTATTAAGGGTTCTGATAGTAAATAACTATTGCCAGCTAACTGCGTTTTTCACACTATATACAGTCTATGGTTTTACAGTGAATTATTTCATCAGGTTATGAGAATTGGCAGGCTAATTACAAGCAAAAAGCTAACGGTAGTTTAACAGCAGATCGCTGCAATAGGCTAATATCTGAATCATGCGATCACAATGTTAAAATAAATCAAAAACACTTTTTATCTCATTTTCCAACACCACTGTGACTCAGAATCCACGTCAACAACATCAACTAGCGTGTCCGGACGTGTGCACCACTTTTAAATGTCCTCTGGAAACACTTCCATTGTGTTGCGGTCTATTTGCAGTGCGTTTTTCTAATGTGTTGTGTTGTGGGCTTTGCAGCGCGTTTTTCTAATGTGTTGTGTTGTGGTCTTTGCAGCGCGTTTTCTAAATGCTGCGCGTGTGTTGTCAAATTGATGAAGATGTTTTCTTAATTTGCTTATGTTTTGTCTTTTTGCATGTGTTTTCTTAAGTTGCAGTGCTGTGAGCTCTCAGGGCCACCGTATTAATGCTTTATGAGCACACACTTACCATGTAGTGATATTATTTTGAGTTTAAGAAAAATATACCCAATGCTATGCATGATTGGGGACATGACTGATATGACTGCATGTCAGCCCAATGTGTTCAAAGCTAGTTTCAGACAGTGTTTTCTACATACACATGGCTGCCAAAGATTGAAGAAGGCTTAACAGCTCACACTTGAGGCTTTGGTCAGACTGTGGGACCACACACCTGTAATATTTTAGAGTGAAAGCTGCAGAAAAAAATAGGAGAAGATTAAAGGAGAATCTTGGGTACAATTTAGATGTAATTGTGTTTATATCATCAAAGTTTCTTACAAGTGGTGAGCGACTTTACCCAGTCTGCTTTCATTGGTTGTTGTGGGTATTCTGTCAAAGTCAGTCTGACCCAAATTTGTAACTATCCAACAAGATTCACATTTGTGGTTTGAGGTCGGGAGGCTCTGACTTGGTAGAGAGCAGTACAATAATCATTTTGGCACTGCACACTTGGGATATATTGTGGAAAATAATAGTTTGCAATGAGCCTCAAACTGGGATATGCTCCCTTAAACCTGGCCTGATAACACAACATGATAACCAGTTACATTACTCACTCATAAGGCATTTCCATGGCATTGCTTTACATGGAAGACAGACAGAAAATGATTACATCCTAAAGGTTTTTTTGCAATGGAATTACTTGCTTGGCTGACTGATTCCCACTCAGTGAGTGAAGAGTGATCTCCTTAATATCAGAAAAGCTCAATCTCTAAAATGAGCACTGTATCACTGTACTCTTGTGTAAGTGAGTAGATTTTATTTTTGTTTTTGTGAGTCTCATTCAGCTTGTGTGTAGCCCCGAGGAACATTGCGAAACATTTCAGTAAACCTCAAAGCAACAATTACATTCACAGACACTGTTTGTTTTGCTGTAGAAGGAGATGGGTTGTCGCAGCTTGTTCGTGCAGTCGACAGCTACAGAATGATGGGTAATGATGTTGTTGTTTCTGTGTTTGAACTGTGAAGCAAAGTGCGCTGCTATTGCGCACTGTGTCGTCTCCCTGTCATCAGCCAAAACAACAAATCATCTGCAGAATGGGACAGATCAGAGAAATCTGACATGTGTGTCTGAATCAGAGAGGAGGAAACAGGGAGAGCCAACATGTCTGATTTATCTGTCATCAGGACAAATGGAGAGTGTGTGAGAAAAGGCATGAGCGTGTCTGCCTGCAATGTGCCTCAGCATGCTGTCACTTATGGTTAATGTTATGTATTTGACACCTAGGAAACATGCGTACAAAGCCATTACTGCATCTCATTAATCATCATCCATAGTTTGTGTCCGAATTACATTTCAGTATCACTACAATTCCTTTGTGTCATATTTAAATCCATTCATACACCTCTCAAGATGCAACTGAGCCATTCCCTCCTTCGGTGAATTTCCAATACTTGTCTAGAAAAATATCATAAACTCCTGTTATTAGAAAGGATGAGAGGGGTCTGGCTGCAGAGTGCAGATCTCAGACGCCCCCTCTTGCAGACCACTACTTTGATACATCATGTCTGTCAGAAGGGACACAATTTTAGTTTTATTGCATTTAAGATGTGTTTTTTTCTTTTTAAGTAAATTATGTTCATAAATGATGTCTGGCAGTTACATTCAAGATTAAACAGTTCATGAATAAAACAGAAAAAAGGTCAGAGGTTCAATCCAGGATTAAATTATGTATAGAGCATCTAAGAAGTAGATTTGAGAACTGTGGTTTACTTTAGCCTTCTGGGCTTTAGCTAATGCTAATATAGCTTTGCTAGCTACTACATAAACAAATTAACTTGAAAAAATAACATTAAATAACATTAGCTGTAGCTAAAGCTAACAGAGCTAAAGCCACTGTTTACATAGCTACATCTAAAACAGGTCTAGTTTTAGAAAACGTAAAATAACAATGTAGCTAATGTAGCTTTGTTTATTTTCGGTTTGGCTATGTTAGTTATGTAGCTATGTTATCTACATAGTTAATAGCTTAATTAGCTGATGTAGCCTCACAAGCTTTAGATTTAGCTATGTTAGCTGCCTTTGCTACATTTGCAAAGTAGCTATGTTACCTACATGGCTTATGAAGCTCAAACGGCATCGTTAGCTTCATTATCTTTAGATTTAGCTATGTTAACTGTGTTAGCTACATATCATTGTTACCTGAATAGCTTACATTGCTAGTTGCTAAAGTAGCTTTGTTATCTTTAGATTTAGCTATGCTAACCATGTTAGCTACATATCTATGCTACCTACATAGCTTGAACTGCTAAAGTAACTAATGTAGCTATATTAGCTTTAAATGTAGCTACACAAGCAACATGGGCTATGTAGCCATCTTCCAATGAAGCTTATGTTGCTAATATAGCCAATGTAGTTTTTTTTTCTTTAGATTTAAATAAGTTGGCTACGTAGAAGTGTTACCTACATACCCTTCATAGCTAAGGTCAGCTAAGGTAGCTTTGACCTTAGTTATATTATCTACATAGCAATGTTAATTACATAGCTTTGAAACTTAATATGGCTTTGTTAACTTTAGCCTTAGCTACATTAGTTATGTTTCTGATGTAGCTAACAAAGCTAGTGCAGCTTTGTTAGCTTTAGAGATATCTATGTTAGCTATGTTTGCAATGGAGCTAAATAACTATGTTAGCTACATTAGCTGTGGTAAGAGTGATTTCATGTTGGACATACTGTTTTCTGTAAGGGGATGTTCGGCTTTATTAAATCAGGTTTTCAGGTCAGGTTTTTGACTTTTAACTTTTGATATCCTGACCATTACCTCAACCTTTACCCTAACCATAACCAGATGTTTAATTTTATTTTAAAAGTTTTAGCTTGTATTTCCATTCATAGGTGGTGTCTCACCGTATTGATCTGCAAGGGGGTGTCTGTGATCTTGGTTCTGTTAAAAGAGACAGGAAATTGGGGGGAGGGGCTTATAAATTATTAAATCAGGCCAGGACATTGACAGTCACATCAACACATAACCAAGATTTATGAACAATTGTTTGTTTTGTTGGGTATCAGAATGACTCTTGTGTTTCTCTTTCTCCATGCTGTGTGCGGTTGCAGACTTTCCCAGCTAGGTTCCCATTTGCTTTGATTTCATGATAAATTATTCACTATGTGTCTGATAAAAACAGTCTTTTAGGGTTTTTTTTCTAACTGAGGTTTAACAGAACCTTGGATAAGAAAACACAATAAACAGGCCTTTTGTCTTTGCCATGAGCTCCTACAAAGCTTTACAATCTCCTCTCATTGTCACCAGTGTAGTAAGACAAAGCCTGTCCTCGTTCTGCTGCTGCTGACTCAAGCAGAATCTATTATCCTCGGCTTTGTACAAGACTCACAAATTAAAACAGCAGTTAACAAACAGAGGCACTCATTACAGTTACTCCCAATCATTAGGACAGTGGCTTTACAGGAAATCAGATTAGTGCAGCATGTGGAGGGAGGCGGTAAGACTGCGGAGATAGAAACAGACTGTGAAGAGAATGTTTTTTTTTTTTTTTTTTAATGGAAAGGCGCTTTATGAAGCAATAAAATAGGATGTGAAAACAGGAAAGTCAGCATGCGTTGAGGCAAGTAGTTTTACATGTTTTACTACAGAAGGACTGCATATTTTAGCCATGCATCAGTTCAAATGTGTTACAACATTGGGGACAGAAAAGTGTTCTTCAAGAAGCAACTTAAGGCCAAATCCATTCACTTGTACAAAAAATCTTATGCTAAATTCACAAAAGTAATAACTTTGACAGTTTTATAAATACCTGCTCACCAGAGGGTGCATTTCATGGGTGATTATAATCAATGCTGCAAAAATATTCCATATGAAACTCCATGTTATTCTACATGTGTTTGCAAATTCCATTCAGAAAAATAGTAAGCAAGAGGGACCACTATAAATGTGATGTTGAAGCAGTTGTGCAATATGCCATGCTATTGTTAGTATGTTATCCTTTACATAAAGTTTCTGCAAAGAAATGCATAAACTGTAGTAGTAGTTTTTGGTAAAAGAAGAGTTTCTGTTGTTGTACGAGTAGAGTTTTGCAGTGTTTCAGTGGTAATTGGCTGAATGGAGAAGTCCATCCAGTTCCCTTCAATTGCATCCACCAGTCCCTCATTTGTGCCTTTTATTTGTGTGCCTTTCTTACAGCTTAATCCCTTCCATCAGTTGCCTGGCAAAACCACTCATAGACAGCGTTTGGGAAAGGGGAGAGCCTTTGAAAAATAAACTCGTAGTGTGATTGGATGAACGTTCTGGCTGTCACATCTTAACGGGCCAAACAGAGCAACCAAACACGTGACGTAGCCGCTACCAAGCTGTGCCCCTACTGAGGACTAAACTCCATAGAGAGCTGCATAAGGTGAACTATGGCAACTGTAGACATGTCAGTACACCACTTTTGACGTTTTTGAAAAGAAAACACCTCACTGCTGTTCTTTGTTCTTCTTTTAACAAAGAAATTTCATCAAGTTTTGATAAAGCGTACACTTTAGCAGCATCCACAGTAATGTCTTCTGCCATAATTGCACTGATCACTTGTTGCTTCTTGCTTGCATCACGACTCTGCTGTGCCTGAAAGTACTGCCCCTTGTCGCTGATTTGTCCTGTCACTTTATAACCAGGCCAAAACAGTTCAGACAGGAGCTTTGCAAGATGGATTCGCCAGTGAGAAACATGGAAACAGGCGTATCCATATGCTTTGCAAGATCATTCCATCAGATTCATGAAAAGAAGCAGAGCAAAGGACTGAGCATATTAGGAAATATATTTTAAGACATGAGGCATCCTTTCCTCCAAACCATTATGATGAATAGCTAAATAGCTGATAATGCTTCACAAGCTTTAGATTTAGCTATGTTAGCTGGGTTTGCTACATTTGCAATGTAGCTATGTTACCTATGTGGCTTACATAGCTAAAACATCTTTGTTAGTGTCATTATCTTTAGATTTAGCTATGTTAACTATGTTAGCATGTATCGTTGTTACCTGCATAGCTTACATTGCTAAAGTTGCTAATGTAGCTTTGTTATCCTTAGATTTAGCTATGTTAACTATGTTAACTATGTATTATTGTTACCTGCATAGCTTACATTGCTAAAACAGCTTTGTCAGCTTCATTATCTAGATTTAGCTATGTTAACTATGTTAGCATGTATCATTGTTACCTGCATAGCTTACATTGCTAAAGTAGCTAATGTAGCTTTGTTATCCTTAGACTTAGCTATGTTAACTATGTCAGCGAAATATCTATGTTGTCTACGTAGCTTACATTAAAAATGGGTCAACATATTTTCTTGGCATTTTCCTTTTTTAAGTAAAACTTGTTAAACTACACGGATTAGATGCTCCCATCTACAGCCATTATGCCCCTGACCTCTGTGAGCTCGTATTAACCACCAGAGCAACTGTCACAGAAATCACTGGAGGCTAATGCCACTACTATAGCCAAGTACCTCATACAACCCAACTTCAAAAATCCTGAAATATCCCTTTAATGTGGCCCTGGTTTCACTGGCCAGCCCCCTGCAAACTGTCCCTGACTGTCTGACCACCAGGAATTTGTTGAATCAGAAAATTTAGCAGTGTAATAAAGAATCAAAAGCCTGCCGCAGTTTAGCTCGTCCTCTGTGTAATCGGCATCCCATAGAGCCTTGAAGGAATAATTACTGCTTACAGGGTGACATGTTATCTGCTTTGGATGAGCAATTAACTGCAAAACTGCTGATAAGCCTTAATGCATTTTAATTCTGAAATCAAGCAAGTTTTCCCCCACAGAACATACTTGACAGGTCCAGACCACAGAGGGACAAACTTCTGATAAATAAGTTGTCAAGTGATAAGATGGTGGATATTTATTTAAGAAATATGGCATTACTATTAGTCATTCTTGAAACTATCAGCCCTAAGATCAGGTTAAGGATTTTCTGCAGAAGATGAAAAGGCTTTGGACTTTGAAGTTTTATCAGCACACCAGATGATCAAGTTTTAAAACCAAAAGTTTTCCAGCCAACTCTTACTTAAACAAAGTTAAATGAAGTGACATGCTGTGTGCAGAGCAGTAAATGTCACAGACAGGGGGGAGGTTTAAAAAGACAGATTAGATGTTCTGGATGGGTTTATCTGCAGAGAGGAGAGGCTGCCAGATATCAAAAACAACCAATTTTCCTCAACAACAGCCACTGTATCACTTGTCAGCTGAGATCGATGCTTGCTGATGATGCTTCATTGTGAATTTAAAGTGGGCTTTAAATCAATGAAAATAAGCTCCTTGTGTGTACAGACAGTTTACCTGTGAGGTTTAAGAGAAACTTTTCACACAGCTCTGCAGTTTTACTTTAGAAACAGGCAGGTATTGACGGTTTGAAAGGTCGCTGCCTGACTACACTGGCAGACTCTGTTTAATGCAGCCTTAATCCATTCCCATTTGGTCTGTGTCTGCAGAATGGTAAAACCAAAAAAGCAATGGTGTTCACCAGTGACTGCTATTGCATTATTCTCCTGGAACATCTTGCACACTGCAGAGCTCCTTAATTATTTATTGCGCCGTAGTAGTGATGTTTTGAGCAATGCACCAGTGTGGAGTGCTTTATTATGTATGGGTGACAGTATTCATATGATCAGTCACATGAGCAAAATACAAAAAAAAGTTCCAAATATATAAATATAAGATCCATTGACAACAATGAATACAAATATATGTATCCATTCATCCATTATCAGCATTGCCTATCCTGTTTAGCAAAGCTTAATCTCCTCCACCCCAGCCTCATCCTTTATAGCACAAAGCTTATTGCACCCTTATTTTGAGATTCATACTACTATGGATTCATTGCTTATGAACTAATTTTAAGGAATTCTTACTCATTGTCATGAATCCATCCATATGAGGATTTCTATCAGGGGAGCTAGGCTAGGGAGCATCTTTTGAGCAGAGCCTTTTCTGCCATTAAAACTGTATATCCATTTTACAACAGAAAAATAAAATGCATGGCAAGAGTGTTCCTGACTCTAATATAAATTGAGTATCACAGGGTTTCCCAACTATTTTTCCTTGGAGCCCCCTCTAAATGTACCTAACAAAAGTGGAGCCCCCCAGGACCCAAAGAGAGAAGAGAAAGTGACACACTACCACCAAAAATCAACATAAATTTTAATTTTTAATTTTTCCACTGATAAAACCCTAAAAAGGTATTTGCATGTGTTTCCTATCAAAAGAGGCTTGTATGAACTATTTAAAACTGCTTTATCATGGTTTTAGTCAATATTTGCAAATCTATTTTTGGCAGCCTCAGAGGAGCTAACCTTTGGCGCACCCATAGACTGTAGAAAGAATTGGACAAACCCCGTGTGACGTCAGTTGTCTGCTTAAAATAGGTGGACTCAAACAGCTCTTGAAGCCAATCTGTGGAGGCTTCCATATTGAAATTGCGGTCTCAACTGAACTTTGGTTCAACCTAACGGCCCGCCCACTAAGCTTGACTTCCTGTCAGCTAGCTAGCTAGCATTCTGGTTGACAGAAACGTAGCCTCTGCCTGTTGAGCTATCTGTCAATCAAATGAGATGCAGCAATCAGTGCAAAGTGAGGTTTATCCTAAATATAATCCAAACGATCGTGGTACAAAAAAATTCACCCCCTGTACAGTGAGAGTGCAATAAGACACTAGCTAATGAGACACATTTGGTGTTTTGAGCCAGGCTGTAAACCAGTTTATTTCTAGTGTAAAAACCAGTTGTTTAGCAGGTGTCCAGATGGGACTTCCGTTGTTCCTGCAGCCAGCCTCAAGTGGACACTCACCGTATTGCAATTTTTTTGCACTTCTGTATTGGATTCATTTTTCAGGGCCAGAGGTTGCCACTTGGGCGCACCCCTAGGAGGTCCCAAATCCCAGGTTGAGTGGGTAAAAATATATATAAAAAATTAGGTAAAATACATTTAATTTTAAAAATATATCTGAAGTCATAGCCCTCGGATTACGGTTCCCATGTGGTTCTGTAACATTTTCATGCCAAACATATTTGCTGCTGTCACAGCCAGCAGGTGGCAGTGGACACTGCAGTTCCACTGTAGTAATGACAGACGTTCAAGATGGCAGCGCCCACAAATCAGCCATAGGATTGGTCTATTTACAGTCATGTGCATACATTTTAGGCATGTACCTTGCCAAGGCTCAATACACGCCGACACACATGTGTCACTTGGCAACCAAGGTCAAGCTTGATGGCATTTCTTCAGTCTGAGCCTTTTCAGCCCTGGTGATAAGCTCTGAGACTGCTAGTGGTTTCTGGGATGGCCACAGCTACCAGGGGCTTGTAACGACCTTACTACTAGCCTGAACAGTACTCTAGGTTATGCTTACTCGCACATCCACCCCTGAGTCTGCCCTAAAGGTTTGACTTTGTTAGTCTTCTACAGATATTTTCCCATGCTCCTTATAATATGCAAGGACATCCAGAGCATGACCAGGGCTGTGTCAGTCCTTGTAATGGTGACTTCATGCAGGCTTACCATTACATGCCTTATTGCAACCTCATTTTTTGGCCCAAACATGCCTTAAACTTATGTACTGTACTGTATGATGGAAGACATTTTTTTTGTTGCAGTATTTTCCAAAACTCTTAATTCTTAATCTAAGCAGATCTTAAAGCCTGACCTGCCGATGCTGCACTCTAGATGATATGAGAAAGAGAAGCCCTCAAGTTCTCCATATGCGTAGATGTTTCGAACAGCTGAAATCAGACTTTAAAGTCTAGATGACTTTTTCATTTGCACCCACTTGTGTGCAAGTTATAGGAGAAGCAAAATACTCTGCACTCTTATTTTGTGCAGTGAAAGTTGCAAGTTGGTATTGAAACTTACAGTAGTAAATTTCAGTGCTCTAAATTGATAAACTGCAACCCCAATGAGACCAAAAACCCTGCTGCATTAAATTAAAGTTGTGCTTAGATACAGTAACTGTGTAGAGCAGCCTCCAAAACCCTGTCTCAGACAGAAACTCCACTTAGACAGAAAACAATGCTACTGTACTCTAAATAAAACAGTTAAAAATCCTCCAGCATAGTTCCTTTATTCAGCTATGCAGTCTACATCTAGTCACAGTAAATTAGCAATGATTAAAGCAACTTTTACTCTCTTAAACTTTGATTTCCTTCATCCTGTATATGATCTCTACTCCCTCTGTCTGCTCCACATTGTTATTTTCTCCGGGTTTCAAATGAAGCTAATTCCTGCAACGCCTGATTCCCTGAACCACGATTTGAATAGTAAGAGGGTATAGGCTCGCTCCTGCCAGGCCCCCACATAACAAGAGCGGTGAAGAGCTTAATGAGCCTGGGTGCCACCGGCAGATACTCTAATTATGGTTCTGAATCCCTGCTGGAGTGGCATTTTGACTATTTTAGGAGTGCAGCAGGTGTAGTGGTACCCTATAAATCCTTAATTCCAGTGAGACTTTTAAATGTCACTAGATGATAAAGTTCTCAGTAATTTAGTGAGGTTTTTCCCCTCTGCATGATTGTGAGTTAAATAAAGTGGAGAGGGTGAAAAAGTAAGAGGAGTGAAAGGTCAGGATGGAGCAGCTGTTAGTTGATTAGTCCACAACAGTCTACTTAGAAGTGGGAACTCGTAACCTTAACATTGTTTGCTTGAAACTCGGATTGCTCTCAAACCTTGGTCTTCTTTTTTCTTTGCACCTCTTGAGAAATGTTCCCGCCCTGTTATTGCTTTTCTTCCCCGCAGCCACCAGAAGCACCAATTTTTGTGCTTGTCCATTTATAGCTGGCCATAGACTGTCAGTGGAGTGGGAGCATCCATCATGATTTGACCTGTTGGTTTGTGAGTGCCGTTTAGAGCTGGAAGTAGAGGTGTTCATCTTTGGACCAGAGGGTAGGGTTGGGACAGGAGTGAGGGGTTGGGTGGTGTTAAATTATCAAAGTTTTCAAGTTATCTGGTATATGAATAGAGTGGTGCAGGAATGAGTCCTAAAACGCGGAAGTAAGTTAGCATTTCAGCACTTCTGGTTCCCTCGTCTGAAAGTCTATGTGAATTTTGAATGCGTTTTCGGTGAAATGCCTAAAATAAGGTCTGTGGTGAACACAAGTTCAGGAGAGTTTAATGTTTTATCCTACAACATAAAATACATCTGAAACGTGCCCCACCTTTGAATTGTGTATCTTTTCACGTCTTAATAAAGGCGGATGTTAAAGGAAAGCTAACAAGGACTACATACATCATCATCTGAAGCGCGGTAACTGAGCCATTCAGTTGTATCCGCGTGTGATGTCGTAAATTCAGTCGACCGTGTTGTAATTCAGTATAGCTTGACGTTAGCTTTTTACAGTTAGCTTTTTGACAGTTAGATTAACGAACCAGATATGATGCTTATATTATCAATTTGTGAAGATTATCTTTATGAACAAAACGTGTAAGTTTCATAAACTTTTATCGGACACAGAGCTTATTTTCAGCAGTAATCCAAAAACCCATTGAAAAATCCCATAGGCTCGATGCCGAGGGAACCCATGCTATGCAAACGTCCAGGTTTGCCTACAAAATTATGTCACGACTGCACCACTTTATAAGGCCTATTTGTTATGATTTAATCTACTGGTTGTAAATAGGATTTCAACACTGGATTAACGTGCACACTAAAAAGAGTAGAAGCAAGGCACTTCAAGCTTAAAATTTGAGGAAAGAGAATTCAAAAAGCCTCATCATCAAATTATGTATAAAGCTCACCTGGGCCTTGTAAGGTTGTTACTCAACCCTGCCCAATCAAAGAGCCAAATTGTTGAAAATACCTAATAGTGCATGAGCCACAATCTAAGTGGTGAAAAATTGGCAAAAATAGCTTGAAGTGGCAATAAAAATAAGTTAAAGGTGGCAAAACTGGTCAAAATGCAGCAAAAATGGTTGAAAAAGGGTGGAAATGGGTGGAAAAAGTGAAAAAATTAATAGAGAGTAGCAAAAATGGGTGAGAAGTGGCAAAAAAAAAAGAGTTTCAGGTGGGAGATAATGGTCCAAAAGTTGCAAAAATGTGGCAAAACAATGAGTGAAAAGTGACTTAAATGGGCAAAAAGTAGTCAAGATTGGCGAAAATGGGCCAAAAATTGGAAACAAGTGGTATGCTATGGCAAAAGGTAACTTAAATGTGGCAAAAAAAGGTGACAAAGGGCAAAAGTGGGCAAAAAAGTGGCAAAAAGAAGAGGCAAAAATGTAGGAAAAAAGGAAACAAGTGGTATTTAATGGTAGCTTATTTGGATGAAAGTGGCAAAAAATGGTTAAAAAGGGCAAAAATGGGATATGTCAAAAAGAAATTGCAAAATGGCCAAAAAAAAAAAAAGGAAACAGGTGGTATTTAATGGCAAAAGTTTAATGGCAAATGTTTTCAGGGTAAATAATATTTAAAATTGACACACAAATGAGCCACAAATAATCACAAAAGAGCCACATGTGGCTCTAGAGCCACATTTTGAGTATCACTGCATTATAAAATCATGCTTTCTATTCTTTTCCAAGCAGCCTATTTTAGTGTCATTTTTGTCCATTTTTCCTACATTTTTAAATTCTGCAGAAGTAATAAAAATATTTCTATCTGTACTGGCATCACTGAATTATTACATTAAACAATAGTATTGTTATCAGCCCTAATTTTGCATTTTTTGGGGCATTTCTAGTCCTGACCATACATTGATCTCACTTGTTGCAAAGGTTGCATTTAACTTCTGCCTTGTAGAGGTAATTTACTTCCACTCAACAGCAGTTCATCTGTTCTTCCAACACTGTGTCCCAAAAACACATTTATATTCAAATGATTTTTTTTCCAAAAATGTTTTGAGGGAATGCAGTCAGGATAGTTGTTATTGGCTTTTTTAATGACCAGAGTGCTTCTGTTTTGTGCCACACAATAACTCCTACAGTCACAGAGCCACAGCTACAATGCAGCTCTTCTGAATGCTAATTTATAACATTTTTCAACTATTTATTATGTTCTTTGTTCACTGTTCTTTGTGCCCATTTTCTGAAAGCATTCTGAGCTTGCTGAAACAAGATTAGACATAATTATTTCAGAAGTTAGCTGTTAATGTTTAATCTGCATCAGACTATGTCTACTATCCACTTTCAAACACCATAACAACTAAACTTTTTATTTAGACAGGTAAATAGCCCATGAGTGATATTTGTGTTCAGAGGAACTCAAACACTCAACAGCAGCTGCAGGTCTAAGCTCTCTCTATTAACTCGGTCAGCTGAAAGGAAGCTGTCTTCACCTGTGTTTAACCTCCATTATGAATCTGAACTCAGTGTGCCGCGGCTGCTTTATGTGCTATTTATTCTTCTGCTCCACACAATCGAGTTCCTTCAAGCCAAGAAAAACACTTTGATCATTTCCGTCCTCAAGGTGGTCTTCAGATCCGGGTTTTTACAGGACTATTGATTGACCCCCGGCTTCTCTAAAGAGGACATTGTGATTACTTCGACATCTATTTTTACAAGTGACCCTTCTGTGGATCTGTGATTATGTGTGGGGGGTGTTGAACGGTCAATATGCCAACACTTATCTCTGAACTCATGGTGATTGAGCAGTTTGTATGTCTACACAGGCAATAAATGCAAGATATAGAGAGGACAGAAAGAAAGAAAGAAAGTGAAAGAAAGAAAGAAAAACAGAAATAGATGACTCATCTCGTCTTCCTGTCCTTGCGGCACTAATTGATCCTCTCAAACATAAGACCCTGAGCTCTCTCCGTCTATAGTTGGCATGTATAGCTCTCAGCAGGCAGGAAGTCCTCATTGATCTCGTATTGATGACGCTTCATTAGAAAGAGTGCAGTGCCCTTTAAATGTCTCTGCAGGAGATCGTCTTCCATCCACCACAGCGGCAGTCAGGATTGTCATTACAGGAGCAACAGAGGACACGCTTGTCATCTGTACTAAGGTTTCTTTGGATGAGAAGGCTTTGAGCTCATGGTGAAGTTGATACACATTTTAATAAATGTCCATTCTTGTTTTTGAACGATTATTAGTTTTTCACTTGAGGTCACTTGGCTTAAGTTTTGCCTGTTTATCTGAGCAGGTCAGTTATGCTGTTAAATGAACCCAATGCGGGATGCAAGCTGTCAAGCTAGAAACATGTGTAGCACTTGGTAGCTAAGGTCAAACTGGAAGGCATCGCTCTGGTCTGGTGAGACAAGCAGCAGTTTTTGGGCCCCTGGGAAATCCACAGCACAACCAGGGTTTCAAAGCAACCCCACTACCCGCTGGACGATACCCTGCTCACTGTCCTAAAGGTGTGGACTTTGGCATTTTTCTACAGATTATTTTCCTATGCCTCTGGCAGGATAAAAGGACAACCAGACCACGATTTGGGTTGTGCCAATCCCCCTTTCATCCACTTAATGGTGCCCTTAGGTGGGCATTCTCGCCACATCTACATCTTACTTCAGCCTCAATATTTGGCCCAAACATGCCTAAAAGTTATGCACAGGACTGCATGTATATACTTGTCACATCCTTGTTGGTTTATATCTTAAGCTTACTGTGTGGTCTGCCATTTAACTTGATCCAAAGAGGGCACTTTGTTAGTGTGAGGTTAGGTTCTCTAACTTCTCAGGATACCTTACATAAGTGCTCCCTTTACCCCATGCACATTGTCTGAGCAGTGATCTAAGTATAGATTTCAATAAAACTACAGGAAAAGCAAATTTCCCAATGGTTTTCCATGAAGACCTCAAAAGCAGGGCTTCGTGGTAGATCAATATTGACCAACTCACGCTGGAATTGTGTCCTTGTCCTCATTAGAACCTCCACTTTTGGCAAGCTGGACTCAGACTTAGTTGTTGAAAGCATTTGAGTTGTTAAACTTTATTTTTTGAGCATAGTGTCGAGTATTTTGCATATATGCTCATCAAAATGGTGAGCTTGTTTAGCATGCTTTCAGTTGTCTGACTACTTAAAGTGCTTTCATACCACAGCTCACACCTACCCATTTATGCCACATCTGCACAGATGGCAGAATTGAGCATCATCATTAGCTAACCCCATTCATATGCATCTACACCAGTTAACACAGGGTTAAGTGTCTTGTCCAAGAACATATCAACATGTGACAGCAGGAGCTGGGGATCGAACCTTCTGAATGTGAAGCAATGGACTCTACCTACTAAGCCACAGTTGCCTCAAAAAATTGTGATGTCACTGCTCCAAGAAGACTCACAGTTTACTTTGATGGTAGATTAATGAGTTGTTGGCATCTTTGGCCATCCCACTGGTAAAAGCAGTACAGCATGGCATTTGCTGAGCATACAACAAGCAAACTTGCAGAGCGAATTTAATCCGATTCAGTCACAAATTATGAGTCGCACGACTGACTTGGAAGTTGCACCGACTTTCAGTCCAGTCAGGCGTTTTTCTTGTACCATGTATAGTGGGATTCGACAGTCGACAATGACCTTAACACAACCCCACCAGCTACTCCAGACTGGTCTGATGGAATTCTGACATGTTTGATGTCATGGCCGTATGACTCCAGACACTTCCATAGTAAGAGCAGAAACACGAGCAGAATAAACAACTTTGGGTTTTTTTCCTTTGTAAACTATCAGACAACGTTCTAGATCACCATGACGACTGCTGAAAGGACTTTCTGATGCCCTGTTAATGATAACAGAAATAAACGAGCGAGAAATTTACCTACCTATGGACCTGCAGCTGACACGGATGGTGATGCTGTTTGTGTGTGGGATAGAGAGAGGTAGCGGGAGAGAGAGAGAGGGGGCGGGGAGGATATGACTGGAACAAGCAGCAACCTCCGGTCCTGAAAAATGAAGCCAATGAGGAAGTGCAAAAAATTGCAATACTGCAAGTGTCCACTTGAGGCTGGCTGCAGGAACACACAGGGTTTGTCCAATTCCTTCTACAGTCTATGGACTGGAAATACGTCATCCTCAGTAAGTGAGACTTTTTAAAAAGGAAATTGCCCTTAGTCTTTAGCAACAAAGCAAGAAAGCAATCTAAATGTAGGCTTCTGCAGGTTACATGAAAGTAAACTTCAGATTTGTATTATTTTTAAAGATATCAAAGTTACGATCAAACATAATTTCGACAGTACTGCTGGGCTTTCTAAACCTTCTAAATCTTGGACTGGTTGGTAAGAATTCTGTATGTTCACACTGTTGCTCATGTATTCATGAACTGAACCAGATCTGTAATTTGAACATGAAAATGAGTTGTTTATAAATGTAAACAATATTATGTTAATTTAAGACTTTATGTGAGCCATGTTTACCCACTTTCTAGGACACACTGCTCATTTGTGTCTGAGGTCGATGTTCCATGTGTCAGGATTGGTCCCTGTGGGTTCATTAGAGACAGATTTGCAGCCCTGATGTTGTTTAGTTCAGCTCAGACAATGTATGTGATCAATACTTACACTGTATTCATCCAGTGGGAATTTAACCAGGTTATCCAGGAGGAAGTGAACACCTTATTGAAGCTGGTGTTGTTGTGTCTGAGGAAAATAAATCTGCACACGAGGGACACTGAGGTGTCACTCAAAATCTCATTAGCTAAAAGAAACACATTTTATTCACCTGTGACGAGTAAAAAGTGATTCAGTTAGTGTTTTTAATACGTAACTCTGAGATGTTCTGTCATTTCTTGTATTTTTGCTGTTAACATGGCAGAGCATCCAATAAAAGCAGCCCAAACGTTGCTGGAGGGGAGGATGCAAATGGATAAGCAGTAATGGAAAAAGAGATGAGAGGGTGGGATAAAAGGATAAGCCGATAGGCGAGATAAAACAGGAGGGGGAGAAGGGATGGTTGATGCAGTCAATTAAGAGGAAGTGGAGAAAAAAGGTGGAAAATGATGAAAGTAACGTGAAAGTTGCACTGAGGATGCCGCTGTCTGCTCAACCTCATGAAAAACAAAAAATGGAAAGGGACATGCAGCTGGATAAAAACAAGGGAGGGACACAGAATGATGAAAGATATCATGCTGTAAAGAATCAAAGCTGCTGGCTGAGTGTTTAGATCAGAGATAGGGAAGAGAGGACAAACATATGAATCATAACTCATGTTTAACAACACTCAAACATTTGGTTTTACTTTTAAAGCTGTAGGCACTATTGAACTAAAAGACGTGCGTCATTCAGTTCAGCCAGGGTATGGCACAGAAAGCTTCTTTTCTGTATCACTAAGCTCCAGGTTGTGAGTCAGTGGTCTGGGTTTTCAGTGGTGACAGTTTTTGTTCACTGAGCACCATGCTGCCAAACAGCCACACCATAATAATAGTCTGTAGGTTACACTGTGGTTGCTATGGAGTCTCCCAGGGTGACAGGAGGAGAATAAAGTACACTTTCCTTAATTAGAGGAGATTGCTTATGATTAGAAGCAGGCTGTGCCAAAAGATGAGAGCATACATATGGACACACACAAGGAAAACAGTACTAGTGAGATAGAGGGTCACTGGTAACTGTGGGTCAAGCAGCAACATTAAATAATTGGATTTATCATCATG
This sequence comes from Cheilinus undulatus, assembly GCF_018320785.1. Taxonomy (NCBI): domain Eukaryota; kingdom Metazoa; phylum Chordata; class Actinopteri; order Labriformes; family Labridae; genus Cheilinus; species Cheilinus undulatus. The sequence goes on along the minus strand of NC_054875.1, from coordinate 11,850,428 downwards.
CCATACTCTAGTGTTCTAGTGTTGACAAAACTGTACTTCTGTTAACCTTACACGGATATTGGATCAATTTGTGGGAGTCAAGTAAGATGTCATTGATATTTTCTTTTCTTAATAATAAATTAGATTGTCTAAAGTCATTTTTGTTTTTTTATTTTACCTGGTAGTCCAGGGTTCTCTGTTCGGTTCAAGGCTCAAACTGCAACACTGTTGAACTTTACAGTGGTTTGGTTCTCATTCACTTTCTCAAATGGACCATACCATCTGAATGCGGTGAAGAGTGTGATAGTACTTGAGAACTGTCTTGGTCTTGAGACCGGTCTCAAGACTACATTTTGAATGTCTTGGTCTTGTCCTGGACTCTAGAGCATTTTTACTCGGTCTTGTCTCGGTCTGGCCGTACTTGGGATTTTCCATCAAGACCAGTCGTGACCAGCACTGATCTGCTATTCTTGGACTTCATGAATGTGATAATAAGGAGAAGCACCTGCTAAAAAAACAAATAGCAACACCTTCCAAAACCCAGACATCTGTGCATTTTATTTCTAGTCAGAATTAACTTTGAACACTTACTTTAGGCCTCATTCACCAAACAAATCTATATAAACATCTTAGATATTTAAAATACTTCCCGACTTGCCAGATTTTTGCATGTTGCGCTTTGAAAGAGTTGCAGACACCTTGTTTTTAGCTGTCAAATTTATTACAAAGAAAACTAAGATTAAAGAGAAAATTCTCTTTAACTTTTCAAACTTGTCATGGGTTTTTAAAATTGACTTTTATGCTCTTGGTCTTGTCTTGATCTTAACTCAGTCTTGACCCCTATAAGTCTTGGTCTTGTCTCTGTGCACTCTGGTCCCGGGCAAGTCTTGGTCTTGGATACTTTGGTCTTGAATACAACACTAGTGGTGAAGAACAAAAGGTGACGTAGCAGAAGACGAAACCAGAACCCCATTTTTGCTTTTGTTTAGGGGAACTGTGAGCAGCCAGCGAGGCATAGAGTTGCCCAGCATATCGTTCTTTACATGAGACTAATGAATCAGTACGGATGAGGTAGGCGGGCCAAAATGAGAGCTAGAGACTTTTACATGTTGCCATGGTTATCCGGATGCTGAGTGAGGTACCAACATGTATTTGAGGGTATATAAATATATTCATAAATCATTGTTCTTGTTTGGACTGTACCAGAGTTTGTACCAGCTTTCACACCACTCCTAAGGAACCTGACTATCCGGGGAAACGGACCAGAGTTTGTTTAAAGCAGACCAAACAGCTCTGCTGTGAATGCACTAGATTCATTTAAAGGTGCAGTGTGTAAATTGAGGGTATAAGCAACATCTAACAATCAGATTCTAGATTGCAATGCTTATTTCTTGTGGTTAACATGGCAACCAGTAGGATTATTTAAAAAAAAAAGATCTGTTATTTGCTCCTTTTTATGGTACTTTGGAAACATGGAAGATGTAAAAGTCAGAGATGTTGGAGTCTTTGGAGCAAGCCTTCCCTGTGTATAAATAAAAGGCTTATTCTGAGTTAATTAAGAGTATAATCCTTTTATATATTCAGGTAAATAAACATTTATCTAGAGAGCCATACTTTAAATACTGTGTTTCATTTGCACCAAGTTTCTTCTGCGAAATGCTCCTAGGCTAAATATTACACACTGCACCTTTAATTTAAAGTGAGAGCTTTAACTGTACTCAGAATTACATGTACTTTACCTAATAGATTCCTGATGCATTTTCAAAATGTTATACACTCACAGAGTGACTAAAAAGATAATTCTTTTTCATTTCTCATCTTGAGTGACCATCCTTTGGTAAGGGAAATTTGGTGCAATGTAATAAAGAGAAAAATACAACTTGAAGGTGGATTGTACAAACCCTCTGTCCATTGCATTACATGCCAATTTCAGCAAGAAAATACACTGTTAAGACCAAACAGTTGAAGGTTGTTTAAAATAATAAGTTGTGTCAACTCAAAAATCCAAACTAGCCATTTTAACTGTTTTTTTCTGAGTCAACTGAACACAGTTTTAGTTTTAAGTAAACAGTACTTAAACATTACAAGTGTTTTTGTTGACATACTCAATTTATTTGACAATCACCCCTTAATCTGCAGTTTTCCCCAAATGCCTTTTGGCATTGGACCCTTTTGCACCATGAGTGAAGTTACTTACTCAGTTAGAGAAGTCCTGCCAGTGAGGAGCAACCATAATATACAATGACTGAAGATGATTTCCTGGTACAGTGTGCACTTTTCTTTCACTGTCACTTGTAGTCTCTTAAGTTGGACCACCTTGGTCAGCAAAAATGTTCAAGATTAAAGTATGTGATAGATAAGGGAAAATGCAGTGAATGAAGAACACGTGGTTTTATGAAAAATACTTCTGAATTTCTGAACGTCCACTGGCATTGATGTAAACACACAAACTGTACAGAAGGAGTCTCATGGAATGGCTTTCCAATGTGGGTACCAAGTCTGGATGGGAACTAATGTTCTACAAGAGATTACCCACATAATGTTTAAGGTTAAAAGTAAAAGTGTTAATGTACGGTTTAGGGAATGGGATAAGTACTCTTCATTCACATAACTAGAAACCCCCATATGTATGGATAACTTATGACGGTGTCTAATGAATATAATAAAATTAGTTCAAAAGCAATTAATCCATAGTAGCATGAATCTGAGTATAAGGGTGCAACAATCTTTATGCTATAAAGGAGGAGGCTGGGGTGGAGGAGGTCAAACTAGCAGCAGCAGCCTGGTGCATCAGCATTAATGCAAGAAGGGATTAGTAAGAAGTACATCATATGTAAATAAACCACTGAGTTAAAAGAGAGAGCTGTGGTTGTCTTCATGAGCTTCATTTCTCTGTCCTCTCTGGATTTATCATATAATTTTGCCTTTATCCCACGCACATTGTTTGACCATTTGTCTCAGTTATAACTGATTGAATTTCAACAAACCTGCAGGTGAATTAAGGACTGTTCTCTAACTCTTCTGCTCTTTCACAAAAAAATGGAGATTTGGAAAGTGGTGACTTGACCTCTACCAATGTCCTACCAATTTACACTCTGGGTGTTTTGTAACAGGTGAAAATACCTTGTCACACAAATGTGAAGAAATTGTTTAATCAATGAAAAAGACAGGATAAATGAGTCAAAAGTTAAAAAGAAAGGTGCTAAAAGAATAAATATGATGTAAAATGATAAACTAAGTGCTCTTATTCTTCCTAAGAAAGGTATTTGTATCAGCAAATCAGAAGCCTGCTTCTAGCAGTAAGCCAGAAGCAGCGAAAAACCCGCAGGCAGGCAGAGGCGACAGAGAGCAACCAGAGCAAGTTGGAAGAAAAGTTACCAGTAGTGAATTTAATGACAGAAATGCGTGACAAACCCAAGCCATAAAGTCAATACGGACTCTAAAGAAGATAACCTAACCCGTGATAAAGTGTTTCTTGCTGAAAGTAAGTACAAATGAGTTTATTCAACTCAGTAATTGTTAGCATATTAGCATCGCGATGCTGGCGCTAGCTTAAATCGCTACGCTATTAGCTTCTTATGCTATTCAGAGAGTGTGGAAAATTCAAAGACTTTTGTCACGTATTGTTGCAGGAAACAAGAAAACCTGTGGTTTACTGGGCGCTGCCATATTTTATGTCTGTGCTCAACCTACCCAGAGATGGGTGAGCATGTTTATCATTGTTTTACTCCTTTAAACACTAGCTCTTATGCATTTTCTCTGTATTAAGCACTATGTTTAGCTACAAAAACATCTTCCATTATGCTTATCTAAAACTATATGTTTCTATTGAGTACAAGTTTTACATTTAAAAGTTAATTACTGTATTGAATTAATTTTATTTTGCACTTAGTGTGAAAAATAGAATTGTTTTAAAGCAGCTAAAGCTGTTTAATACACAAAAGTAGGTGTTTAAAGGATGTACACTAAAAAATGGAAATGTTACAAAGATAAATGTTAAGTTTCATGATGTTTATTAAAAAAGTGATTAAAAGGTTGATTCATATACCTTATTGCATTTGAAACAATTAAAATTGTTAGTGAAGGATTAATGTTGTTAAAAACAGTTAAAGATAGATAACAGATAACTGAGAACTCATGATTTTTCTCTGTTCTCTGACCCTGTCTGTTAACAGGTCAGGTCTTTTTTTTTTTCTTTTTTTTTTTTTTTTTCATGCTGACCCATCCAGTGAGTTAGATGGCAAGCCTTACCACCTGGATCTAGAGCGAGACCCCTGTAACCCCTGGACAGATTCTGCTGCACTACCCGGTGTGGTAGGCCCTGAAACTACAAGTACACTCACACTCAGCCCTATTGCAAAACTTCCTTTCTCAATCCCCCACACACATACATTCACACACGCCCAAGAACTCTGAACTACCCAGACTTCCGTGATTTTTCATTAATCCTGGGAACTTGGGCTTTAACCTACCTTTTTGGACTCTTCTTTGCGCTTGGACTCGACTAAATACTTGCCTCTTTCTGGAAAATTGTGTTAGTGGTTGATGTGTAGGAAGCTATCCTCAAATGACTGGCGTTTGTAATGCAAACCAACATAAAAGGTTACTTTGTTATTGTGGACTGTGAATTTGAATAAGCAAAACTTGAATTTAAAGCTGTTACATAGAATTCAAGTTGAACAAAAGAGTTCACCCGAGTTATATTTGATTTTGGCCAATTTGATATTTGAAACTGTTATTACTGATATTTTTGTATGTTGTTGAAATCTAACTGTGTTTTAAGCTATTTCTTTTCCTTTTATTTTTAACTAAAGTCAGCACATGTAAAATTCATAAATTGGTCTCAGTGTTTGATATGTCTGCAATCAAGGGTTACAGTTTGTTTTAAACCTTTTCTCTTTCAAGTGTGCAATTATGACTCAATTTCCACTTCCTCAGTGAAGGTTGAGACTTAACCCTCATTATACCAACCTTTTCAGAAGCAAACCATGTGTTTTTCATTGTGGAGAAAACAGCTGGCACACTGTCATGCAGCTTAAAAGAGTCCCAAGAACTTAATCACCACATGCATCACTGAAGAGCCCTGATTCAATGCGAAGGTCCCACTTTTTTCTCTTTATTTTTTGGAAAGAGCTTATGGCCTGTCAGTACATGTTCTTGGCTGTGGTGTTGCAGTATTCCTGCAGGCACAGATGGTTATGGTCATACTCCATAAAACGGAGAGAAGAAGAGGAGTACCAGCTGGTAAACATATAAACAATGTAGGTTTATTATACTCAAAGAAATCAATTTTGTAAACATTTATGAGGAAAGTGATTCAGTCTCCATGTTTTAGCCCTCAGGATACACCAGCATGTAAACACGATTGCATTACTTGAATTAAAGGCTCTGTGAGGAAACACTCTGTTAGTCAGTCTGCCAAGGGAAACAGTCCTGTCTGAGAGGCCAGACTAAAAGCCATTTAAAACACCTCTATGAATCTGTTTTCCAGCTGAAGTGACCTGGACATGGCACTGCGTGGGCTTTGGCATGCTGTACACTATGTGCTGTAAGAAAGTGAAATGTAACTTTTCTGAGAGGAAAGGAGCCGGCGCCAGAGCAGAAGGTTAAGATATGAAGTGAGTCTCCTTGACATGCAGATCAGTGCTGCATCAGCAATAATGGAAACAGTGTACCTAAGAGGAGGAGAAGTAGCCAAGCTAAAAAGAGGTATTCACAGCTTTAATGACAAAAAGAATGAGATAAGGATTACAAGAGGATGAAATGGATGTTCTTTTCAGGGTGGCTTGGAATTACCCTGAAAAGAGTCTGGAGAGCATTTGAAGTCATCTTGCTTTTGAGAGACTTATTACAGTGGTTCAGACATTACTTATATGAGCTGTTTTCACACATGCACATCTGATTAGCACCAGTCAGATTCCTCCTCACATCCTCCTGATCTGGTTCAAACTTGCAATTCACAGTAGGATACTATCTCTATCAGGCAGGAAGGGGCATCTCCTAAGGCAAGGCATTGTGTAATAAGTCGTTTCCACTGAGCAGTCTGGTTCAGTTCGGTGCAGCACGGCATGCATTTGTTGTGTTTCCATGGAGCAAAAGTTGGAAAGGTTCCCAAAAAAAAGACTCGTACCATCCCACTTTTTGGCAGCCTTACGTAGGGACACCATTCTTACCTATCCATCCAAAAAAGGTGGGGCTACACACAACAATAGGGGTTTGCTATGACATCATGTCAGCGTGTGACAGGACTGCTCGGCTCCAGGCTGCAAAACACGGAAGTCTGCTCTGCTGAGGAGCGGGTTAGTGCTGAGATTGGGACTCAATTCTTGTTAAGTGCATTGAGGATTCTAACCTCAGTGTATGGGGATAAGAATAATGCAACAATATGTAACTCTCCCATCCTAAAAATATAGTTTTAAACGGGAGAAAAAAAGACTAATATCTTCCTAAAACTGGGGATATTTGGACTCGACAGAGATCTACACTGTTTTTTAGTCTGTGGATATTCAAATCTGACCACAAATCAAGTTTTCTGATGTTTATCTTGACCTGATTTTTGGAAACACAAACTATTTTGGTGTTTAGCGTACTGAACCATACCAAACTGTATTCAATCAATCCGTACCACCTGGTGGAAACCAGGCTTTAGGGTGACCAACTGACGCTAAACTCTTATCTGATTTTAAAAACATGCTCTTAAAATTGCTCCATTCACTTGTGTTTTTTCTGTTTGTGCTCAGTGCTGCACAGAAGGGCAGTGTTAGAGATGTTGCCTGACCGCTAGAAGGTCTCCAGTTCGAAACCTGATCAGGACCTTTGAGGAGTTTGCATGTTCTCCTGGTGCATGCGTGGGGTCTTTGCTGGTACAGTTGCTTCCTCCCACAGACCAAAAACATGCTTGTTAGGTTAATTGGTGACTCTGAATTTCCTGTAGGTCTGAGAGTGAGCATGCCCTCTTGTGTGTCTCTAGATGTCAGCCTTGAGATTGCCCATTTGTTCACAGGACACACTGAACTTCAATTAAGTTGTATTTACAAACTATACAGTTAGCTTGGTGACAAGCATTATGGGTTTAAACTCAAACAGTGATGCAGAATATCTTGTACCTTAACAATTAAGATGAGAAAGGAAATGATGTAGAGCTCTACCGCCTTTGGAGGTTTAAGTTTTCTTGTCAGAGGACTTATTCATACCATGGTGTAACCCAGTGAAAGTGTTCGTAGGTGGCATATCTTGTAATTTACTGCCTGATAAAATCTGAGTCTCTCCCATAGAAGACATTTACGAGACTACTTTATATCCAGGCTCTCCTCCGGGCATGTAAATGCTTGTTCCTTCTTAGTGAAACAGGTTCTCATTTAATTTCCCTGCTCAGACAAAAGAGCATTTAGGTGAGTAAAAGCTCAAGCAAAAGCAATTTAGTCTGACAGACGTTTTGATGGTTATTTTCTTTGTGCAGTTTTTAATGGTTTATGCAAAGGCACACAGGCTGTATGAGATTTAATTTGCTCTGTAGTAGACATTTACAGTTACAATCTGATTGTGTTTCTAATCTACTGTATTTCTCCCTATTATGTGCCAGTCTTATCAGTCCCTCTGACACACACGGACACTGGGAGAAAAATGTAACATTGTTACTCCAGCACAGAGCCTCAGTCAGTCCCCCCCTTTGTGATAAAGTGGTTTTATAGGAAATCATTAGAAAACCATAAGCAGAAAAATCACTCAGGATTCAACTGAGTTGCCAACATTGCACTTTGGTATACACACACATGCATTAATTCATTCAAGATCTATGCTCTTTTTAAGGCCATTTTGACAGCATGGTAATTAGATTTTATACCTGTGGACCCTCATTGACATTTAGAATGACCTATACAATTATAAAGCCTTTCTCACTAAATGTTCTTTTAGACATTTTTACTGCAGTTTCTCAACATTTTAAAATGTCTCACAGCCATAGCAGTTTCTATCAGCAATATAATTTTGAATTTCTGCAGTCCCTGAGGATAAAACATGATAAATGATGGACTTTTAGGGCCCACTCCATCTTGAATTTACTGTAATGTGCCTGAGCAAGCTTGACCCTCAAAGCCTACCTTGTTCAACCAGTATGCATGCACCGTGGTTGGCTCAAGCACTTCCTCTGCTATGGCATGGATGGAAGATGTGCTTCAGCATGTTATGATTGCTCACACACATGCACGTGTACAAGCAAAGCAGTGTGGCAGTTTGGTGTAAAAGTGACATGATTGTACTCTCAACAATCATTTTAAACAGTGGTAAAGTGTTGGAGGACTGTATCCATCCACAATGACTTAAACTAAGCCACAAAGTGAGTAAAGTTATCGTCATTCCACATGATGAACTATCTGTGCTCAGGCCTGGTTGACCTTAACACAATGTGAGTGCAATCCAGGAGCAGGTATGGGGTGCTTCAGCATGATACGGGGCAACTGGGCCTAGTGTGAGTGCACCTTTAATATCAAACAAGAAATTTTTGAAGCTGTTTTCCTGAAACAGTGACTTTTAGATAAGTGGTAGTCTTTGGTGTTGAAAACTGAAACCAATTTAGAGGTGCAACAAACTGCAGTTCCTTGAATGTCCACTTGAGGCTGTCTGCAAAAGTCCCAGAAGTCCCAACCCACCTATGTTGAAATAGACATGATGGCAGTGGAGATAAACATATTTACAGTCAAGGAAAAAAAAAAGTTTAGCCAGAAACTTCACAATTAGTAATTTTCTTTGCATAAGTCATGTATTTCCATTCAATTAATGCTCATTTTTATGCATAGATTAGGGAGTGGCCAGTTTGATTGACATGTGGGTGCTTTATATCTGTTTACTTGGAGACTTCTACCTCATAGACTAGATCATAGACCGACAAGTAGGTACTGGGATCTGTCTTGCACAGGAGATCAACAATCAGATGTCAGAGTGTACATCCCTACTGTATTATTCATAATACATTGGGATGTAATATTAGGCTGTATTGTTATTGCCATTGTCTCGTATTTCCTAGCTTTTCAGTGCAAAAAGTCATCTAATCCACATTAAGCCTCAAGCCTGAAACATTTTGGTGCCGCACTGTCCCATCATATGATACACCTCAACTACCATCCTGAGCACACTGATGGCAGCGCATCAACATCAAACTCCCCACCAGCCACTGTGCTTGGTACCAGAGCCTAAAGATCAATGTCTCCTCACCTCTCACAGTGTAAGTGGAAAAAAAGGAAGGAGAAGTAGCATTTTCTGGGCAACTGAGGCCTCCCACTTATTGTATACCTCGAACAAAAGATGGCGCTAAATGTCTCTGAGTGAGCTCTCTAACAGAGCTGCTACTACAGCAGCTGAGATGTGCAACACAGCAGCTCTGTCAGTAAAACACTGCCCGTCATGGCCATTGTGTAAGTTGCCGCCATTTACAGTGCCTATGCGTATCCGTCTGCCACCTCGGGGATTTTTCAAAGAAAATAATGGGGAAATAGTTTGGATGCGTGTTGGACAGTGCTGGTGTGTTTTGGGCTTCAGGTTTGCCTGTATCTTAGGGCCAAAAACGTTATCTCTCTCCTTGTAAACCACCAAGCTTTGCCAACAGATACAGCTATCTCAGTGAGCATGTAATAGATCATCCTTTCCACTTGTGCATGTATGGGAAGGCTTTAATGCCTATGTGTTATTAAGGACAGCACAGTTTCTTTCAGATCCTTTGGTTGGCACCAGAGCGCACCGGTTTGTGTCACCATTTGCAGTTACGATGTTTGTGCTGTACTGAACCGATACAGCTCTTGGTAGGTTAGATTTTTCCACCTATAAAATCTAGGGACTTCACACATTTATTTTTCTTCTCACTGCGCCTCTCAACAGGTGTTGCGTTGCACGCTTACTGTATGTGTTCAAAGCGTCCTTGCTGAGTCATTTACTTTTTTGAAATTGGATTCAGACATAACTGCTCAAGTGTGAGGCAGTCTCACTCGTGTTGAGCTGCTCTTGGAGTGACAGATTTATTATTGCTCTATTCTTCACAGTTTAAGTCACAGCTCTGTGGATCTGTCATCTGTCAGGGTGACTGAGATCCTCACTCTCCTCCCTCCACGTGTCTCACTTCCTGTCCTCCAAATAACTGAAAGTGCTGCTGATTTTTAAATCATAAAGCTGCTATTTCCCCTACTCTCTTTATGTTTCCTCCTCTCTCCTGATATCTCCTCTTCTCTCCTCTCTTCTTGTTTCCTCCCTCTCTCTCTCTTTTCTCTCCCTCTGTGCTTCTGCAGGATCACAGTGTTTACTCGCTCAGCACTTTTCCTTTCCTCTCTCTTCCTCTTACTTCTCAGTATATTCTAATGACACTGCAGTTGTCAGAAATGTTTGCATCAGTCCTTGGGTAAAAGTCATTTGAGGGTCATCTGAAAGTTTCTTTGACTGAAATTTAAATATTAGAGAAGACGGATAGTGGACCAGAAATGTTGGAACACAAAGAGCACCATGATGCATCACTTAGTCTGGCTGTTGGCAGCATTTTAAATTCACTAACCTCCCATTAACCCTGCAAGTAGTTTGAGAGCAAAAGTCTATCGACCAGTCTCTTGTGCCAAGAAAGTAAATTTTAATAAGCTCTTTAAAGGCTGTTAATATGCAGTGTGTCTGTCTGCTCTGTCTCTACAGATGGAAAGGTGTACGTGTTTGGAGGTATGGGGGCCGACACGACGCCTCAGGCCCTGGTGAGGGTCTATGATGCAGAGAAGGACCAATGGCTGCCTCTGACTTCAATGCCAACGCCACGGTACGGAGCCACACCCTTCGTAAGAGGAAACAAAATCTTCTTGATGGGTAGGAAACCAGATCATCTATGTTTTTCTCCTTTATTTTTAATTTTTCAATTTTTCATTTTTTTTTAACCCCACATTACCTATGCCAGTATTAGTGGGATAGCATTACTTTCAAAGGTAACTGGTGACCGACTGAGAAAGTAGCATGTTAGAGTAGAGCCTATGATTATGAATGGATTTGAGATTATGCAGCACTTTTCTTGTCGTCTGAATACTCAGCTGGCTATCAGTACTAGCTAATCCCATTCATGTGCATACAGACAACAGCAGGAGCAAATTAAGTGTCTTCCTTAGGGACATATAAACATGTGACTGTGGTAGCTGAGGATTTAATCCATGACCTTCCAATTGCAAGATGACAGCCCATCACTACAGAGCCACAGTTCCCTTTGCTTGTAGGTGGTGAGTTGTTAACTGGTATCAGTATTGTCACCAGTAAAATTTCTGCCATGGAATGGATTTTTGCAGTACCTTTATCACCAGTTCAGTCAGAGTCCAGTCACCAGCATGTTTTGCTCTATTAGGTGCTCTTCCCTCTCCAAGTTTGATATCTGTAATAAATGTAATATACAGCGAGTGTACTCACTTTGCAAAGTGTCTCTGTTGGCCTGACCTGGGTTGTAACATATGCAGTGTGCTGCATTGGTGTGCCTTGAGCTTAGCTGTGGCAGTTCATCTTATAACAGCTTTAACAGAGGTTTGAAGATGTGTTAAACTCATGACTTGCTTGTGTTAAATAAATGACTGGTCCAAGAACATTGCTTTAAATGAGGTCAGAGAAACGGGGGAAAGTGTGTAGGAGACTGCACCTTTTTGAAACTCAATCTCATCTGTTTTGGATTTTATTTGAATTCATACTAAATCAGAAAAAAACCCCACTGATTTATTTATTTGTTGTAAAAAAAAAAAGGTTGAAAATGTGTTTAACTGAGTGATATCGAGTCATTTTGTTATGACTTATGACAGCCAAAATTATTTTTTGAGAGCATGTCAGTTGCAAAAATGGCACAAAACTGACAATGTCGGCCTTTGAATGTGCTGGCTCTACCATTATTTAATGCCTCTCATAAGGGGCCCACTCATAAGCTTTCAGGGGCCCAGGTGCGGGGGCTAATGGAGATCAACACTGAATTTAAGGCAATGATAAACTTTGATTTCAAACCTTAAAAACCTAACTTAAAAGCAATAAAAATTTTTATTTATAATGCCTGTTTTTAAATGGAGGGCCTGTTAAAGTCAGCTGTTGAGACAGGAATATCCGTGTTTATGGTCATTCTAAAGGCTGACACAAACTTTTTTCCATCGCTCCACGGCTGATTAGAGTCAGACTAGTCCAATGAACCTGCACTGATATCAACATATTATTTGCATTCATATTTTAAAAGGACATTATGGTAGGGCCTATTTGCTAGGCCTTTCAGGGTCCCAGCCGTTTCTGTGGGTGGACCTGAGTCATTCCACCGCCAAGTTTACAGCCCACAATCTATAACCCTGCAGCTTATTAACAGGAGCAAAGTGATAACCTTCACAGCTCTTTGATGCATTCACAATCTGAAAAAGCACTGAGCAGAGGAATAGATTTTATGCACAGGCTTCACAGGAAAAATGACACCACAAGATTTTGAACTTATATATGACTATGTTGTTTCTGTTCCTGTCATCCAAACATTCATCACAATGGTGATGATTCAACCGTAATCCTGTCATCTCTGCCTTCTCATGAGCTCAAATAGCTACAAATGTGCACTGACAGAGCTGTGTTTACATTCTGAGCTCAGAAAACAGGTAGGGGAGAAACAGAAAGGGTGTAGTGTTCTTTTTTTATTGTTGATTTTTCTTCTTTCTGGTAAAGGTAAAGGGATATAGGGCATTTTTTCAGTTACAGATAAAGTTGCAGAGGATGAACCAACTATTTTCCTGTTCCAGCTGAGAATCAACTTTTTGTTTGAATGTGTCGGATGGTTCAAAATTAGTTTCAAGAACTGGAACTGGCATGGAGTCCTGCTGGTCTGAAAGGCCTGTGAGTAACAGCTGTCAATTCAGCACCATAGACAGCAACACATTTACACAAGCTAATTTTTGAGCTAGAACATCAACAAAGTCACTTTTCACAGCACAAATGCTTTCTTGTACACATGGCTTATTAATATATTATGTGGTTCCCATTGTAGCTATACAAGAAACAACTCATCAACACCACATGAAAGACAGAATGCAAACAGGAAGTTACAAAGCATTTTTGCTGTAAATGCCAATTTTAGAGTCAGTCTGAGTTGACAAGCAGTCCAGCCACTGAGCACACTAAATAACACACAGGTGCATTTACACCCAAACACACAAACAAATTCTGTAAAGCAAGAGAAATCAAGCCTAACTTTCAGAAGTTTACATGGTGAGCTTTTGTTCCTGCAAAGGTCCTCACAGCAGCCTCTAGATGGATTTTCCGAGCTAGTTCATGCTCTGTAGAAAGTGTCGCTAGCCCACTGAGTCTTTCTTGTTTCACGGAACTGTGGAGATAGATTTTTATTTTTCAGTTTCCGTTTTGAAAAACTGCGCTGTCCTGAAGTGACAGAAACAGGAAGGGTGGCTCATAAGGGTTAGGGGCAGGAGGTGAGGGTTAGATGAATGGTTGATTGATGAGTGTGGATTGGGTGACACATTGCTCAGCTTTTCTTTGTGCTTACAGGGTGTTTACTATACCAAGAAGGCAAACTGCGATTGGTTGGTTATTCCGTACACCACGTTCCCACTTATTATGCAAATTATATTTTTCTCTGATTTTCCTGGATAGTTGATGCAATGACAGTCAGTATAATTTTCAAGTCATCAACCTATAGAACATAATTCAAATTTTATTGAACAAACTTCCCAACAATAACTGTTTATTTATTTATTTATTCATTTTTTCAAAAATTAAAAAACTCAGAATGCACAGTTCCAAGGTTGTATAGAAAACTGAAAATGGTCATTTGTTGAATTTGCAGCATTAGGAGTTCATATTTACTGAAATCAAAAGCTATTTCAATCAAAAACATCTAAACCAGCCAAGTTACATGTTAACATAGGAGCCCTTCTTTGATATCACCTTCACTATTCTTGCATCCATTAAACTTTTGAGCTTTTGGAGAGTTTTTATGCGTGAATTTCTTTTCAAGATGTCAGAATAGCCTCCCAGAGCTGCTGTTTCGATGTGAACTGCCTCCCACCCTCATAGATCTTTAGCTTGAGGATGCTCCAAAGGTTCTCAGTAGGGTTGAGGTCAGGGGAGGATGGGGGCCACACCATGAGTTCCTCTCCTTTTATGCCCCTAGCAGCCAATGACACAGAGGTATTCTTTTCAGCATGAGATGGTGCATTGTCGTGCATGAAGATAATTTGGCTACAGAAGACAGGGTTCTTCTTTTTGTACCATTGAAGAAAGTGGTCAGGGAGAGACTCTATATACTTTGCTGAGGTCATTTTCACACCTTCAAGGACCCTAAAGGGGCCTGCCAGTTTTCTCCCCATGATTCTGGGCCAAAACATGACAATGATGACACTTATTTTTTCGTGAAATATCCAGTGTTGGGCACATTACTTAAGTAATGTAAGTAAGTAAAAGTAACTGAGTTAGTAACTGAATTACTCCACTATAAAAGTAAATAGTTAAAGTAACTATTGCGTTACTTTTTAAAAATTTAAATATGTCTAAGAATTTGGATTTTTTTCTAAGCAGGTTTCACAAACCAGTTGCATAGAGCAGGGGTTCTCAACATTGGGGTCGGGACCTCATTTAGGGTCGTGAGACACTGACAGGGGGTCTCCAGATGCCTTAAAAAACTAAGAACATTTTTTAAATGACACTGTTGCCACTTACATCAATTTTGCCAAATTTTAACCAGTTTTTATTACTTTTCCCCACCAATTTTATCAAATTTAACACATTTTTGCAACTTAACCCATTTTTTGTCAACTTTAAACCCTTTCCACCACTTATTTCTGCCTGTTTTTGCCATTTCTAAACCAAATCTTGCAACTCTCTGCCTATTGCTGGCTCTGTTGACACATTATTGTCACTATTAACCCCTTTTACCGCTTTTCAAGCCATATTTCCCAATTTGATATACCCATTTATACCAGTTTCTGACCTTTTCTGCCTCAGCTAACCCTTTTTTGCCAGTTTATATCAATTTTCATCCCATTTCACAAGTTTTCCAGCTATTTTTTCCACTTTAACGCAATTTCAGCTATTTTTGAATTCATTTTTACCACTAACTAAGCCCATTTTTGCCTTCTTTGGTTATTTTGCCACGCTTATCTAATTTTTGGCATTTCTAACCATTTCTTCTACTTTTAAAATCCAATTCTACACCTTTCCCACCATGTCTTGCCATTAGTAACCAATTTTAGCTATTTTCATTGTATTTGAATTTTTTTTTTCAGCAAAAGGATTTACATTTTTAAGAGGACTACTTACTACACAAATGAATTAAAATTTGTTTCTTTGGTTAGAGTGGTTATTATTCAGGTTAAATATAAAATACCACAGCTTAACTTTACAATTGACCATGATTTTGCTGGCCCCCAGTCTGGCTGGGCCCCAGAAATCTCTCCCATTTTCCCCCCTAATGGGCGGCCTTGTCTTCACATGACTATTCTCTGAATATGCATGCAGGGGTGATAGTAATCTGGCACCGTGCCGGATTTCCAGCATGGCGGCATTTGACTGCTGTGAAAAAAAACTACTTTTGTGAGCTTGTTTATGTGGGACAGCCTGACGTCAAGTCCCTAGTCAGTAAAGATAACTGACACTGTCCATCAACCACACTAGGCCTACTAACCAATCAGAAGTACAGCGGAGACAAATCTTAGGTTGATTTCCTGCTCTGCCGTTCAGTGAATCTACCAATGATGAATCCCTATCAGGGCGTATGCAGTACAGGTGTCATTATGTTGAAGAGGAGAGCTGCTGTAATCCAAAGTTTGATTTAAAGGCACGTAGGCTAGACAATGTTAAAAACGTGTTTCTACTAGCTTACTTCTCCGTTAGCTTCGTCCTCTCCAATTACTAACAGACGGTTGCAGTCGTCAGTGAGGGGACAAAGCGCTCAGTCTGTGCTGACCTCTGATTAAAGATTAATGTATAAAAAAGGCAGTTTTTCTCCACTAATATCGTAGCTGCTTCTTTATGTTAACACGCTAATACATGTCTGAATGTAGCATACAGTTCTGATATGACACGGACAGACAGCAGTGTGACGGAGAGAGAGAGAGACACTCATACAGGAGCACGGAGGAGTGTATTTATTGTTAGAGTAAAGATGCAGTTTGGAGATAGATTTTTTTTAAATTACCAGTGAACTCCTGTAGTTCTCATTATCATTACACTGTTAGAGAGAAAAGAGAGATTTATTCATGTAGATTAGCTCTATAAACATCAGAACCAAGTGTGATACAGCAATATGGATCAAACTCTTAACAGTGCTTAATGAGTGTTTAATAGTGTTAGGAATATTTTCCTATTACTCCGAGTATCAGTAAATATATAAGGGGTGTCCAAACTGTGGCCTGTGGGCCAACTGTCGCCCTTGATCCTTTTGAATTAGCTTGTAAGGAATCCATTAAAAAAGACCCACATAATAACATAAAACTTTACTATATTTCTTAGTTTGACTAGGAATGCACAATATTGGGGTTTATACAGTATGGGGTTATTTACAAATTAAATTTAGCCAATATCAATACCAATATAGAAATGTAGTTTAGACCTAACACTTCAGTCCTTGACACACAGTTTAAGGATGAACAAAGAAACATACTTAAGTCTATAGAGCACACTTTAAAGTTTAAGTAATAAGGATGAACACAGAAAAAGACTTCAGCTGTCTGTTGGTCCTGCCAAAAGTAGAAAAAAAAAAGATGAATACAAACAAAAGGATTACAGCAGCAAATGGCAGCACAAACTGAGCTCATTTGCTCCTCTGTCTGATCTCAAAGTCTGATTTCTAAATCATACTGCTCTGATCATCTTCAAGCCCCACACTTCTGTAAAGTTAGTCAGCTTCCAGCAGTTTGCTCTTGTTTTGCATCTGAATGTGGAGTCAGCGTCTCTCCTCTCTGTGATTGGCTGTTTGCTTTGGTGGACATTAATGAGAGCTGTAATATAGGCTGTTTTGGTTTTGTATTTCAAGTACATTCACTTACTAAGCATATATTTTGATTACATGTTGTTTTTAGAGATGTAACAAACATTTTATATATTGTGCTACAGGTTTTTGTTTTGTGCTACAAGATTGTCAACCTCTGTAGCACCAGCGCTATGGGCAAAAAAAGTTTACGTACAGCCCTGCTTTAATGAATGGTTGCTAATCAAATGTTATTGTACAACAGCTAGAAGAAGCCTCACATGCCCCCATAACATTGTGACCATTAACTTTTACTATATTGCAGTCAGATCCAGTACTTTTGTTGCTATTGGCCTTCCTATGTATACGTCCCCCACCCGGGAAAAAGTTCAGGCTCAGGATTTTTTTTTTCACTCTCAGCCATGTGCATGGCTGTGTTAGACCACCTTCAGGTACAGTGGGGGTTCCGCGGTCTCTGGCCCCTTTATTTTGAGGGTCGCAGGCTGAAAAGGTTGAGAACCCCTGGCGGAGAGTAGAATTGCATAGAAAGGTACTTACACAGAACTTTTCCATTTAGTTCAGTCTGTGTCACAAGTTTTTGTGAAGCTGGAGCAGAAAAATCCAGCTTTAGCTGCTTGGACAGCGCTGTATCCTTCTTTGTTAGCGGAGCTCACGTTAGCCACACCTGGCCTGCTATCATCATCAACAGTGTCAACAGCTGTGTTTTTAGCCACTAGTTTTGTAGAAGTGTGTGCCGTTGAGAGATGCTTTATTAGATTGGAGTTGCTTAAAAGGGACGTGGACAGACACTTCACTCCAGAACATAATGTACACTTCACGTGTACGGTCTTGCCTTTTATTTCCACTTTGAAAATGCCAGCTTTTCCTCCAGACTCGCCATTGCTGCAGCTTACCTCTGATAGTTTAGGTGTGTGTGTGGTTTGTATGTGTGTAAACTCTGATTGGCGAACCATGAAGGCTTACTCTACCTTAGCCAATCACCATCACTTTTTCTGTTGTCTCGTCCCTCTCTCCTCCCTCACCAAAGGAAAAGATAAACAGTTTTGCAGCTCTTGTGGCTGAGAACTAAGTCGGATGACAAGAGCTTCAGTGAGTAGCTTTAGTTTATACGTGCCCCATTTAATTCTCGGTAACGGCAACGGCGTTGTAACGATGGAAATAGTAATTAGTTAGATTACCCGTTACTGAAAAAATAACGCCATTAGTAACGCCGTTGATTTTAACGCCATTATTCCCATCACTGGAAATATCTAACGTTTTCATATTATGTCCAAGGCAATGCACTATCTGACGTTTTTCGGCAGAGGAGAGATCCTTTTTCTTTCCCATAGTGCTTGAAACCTGTGGCCTGCTTAATAATGTGGAAAGTTCCTTCTTAGGTAGTTGTCCTTTAATTGTGCTCACCTGGCAAACTAATTCTCACAGGTGTCTGAGATTGATTTCAGTGATCCAAAGAGCCCAGAGACACAATACCATCCATGAGTTTAATTGTAAAACAAAAAAAATCGAATGTTTATGAAACTAAAATCCAATTTGCATAATAATTTGTAATGCAGTGTATATTTTCAGTTGTTTATTTTTGCTGCCCCTGCTGAACTGCATATGTGACATATTAAAGTTTTTAACTGTTTGTGTAACAAACGGATATTATCCAGGTCTTCCTTGACAAGGAAATCTCTGATCCCTGATCTTGATGGGACTACTCTGCTTTGATAAGGGTTAATTAATAGAATCTCTTTACAAACTACAAAAGCAAATTACAGCTGTAAGCAGTGATAACAGGCCCTCAAAACTATGTTGCTATGACTTAGTATACAAACAAAACAGAGAGAGAAAGAGGGAAAAAAGATTCCAAATTTCAGTTGATCCTATGTCCTGATGTAACTCAGTTTATCTGTGGAGGGCATCACTGGACCAAGCAAAGGTAGAAAGCTTACATTTATGTCCTTTCCCTTTGTTTTAAACGCTCTACATCCATGCAAACACACACATTCAAATGTGTCCGACAGGATCAAGACAAATCACGGCAGGAAGAACATCATTATCTTTTTACAGAGCTCTGAGGCTTTACTCAGACCAGAGGAAAAAAAATTTGTTTCTCAAATCAGATGATGTACTTAGTCACGGTCCTACAAAGCTTAAAGACATTTGTGTTTTGCTTGGGTCATATTGAGTCCCCGTGACTGTACTCCAGGGCACAAAGCACGGACTATAAAGGCATGTTTTGATGAGTTCAGTGAAGACAAGCTTGGCTGGTCCTTACAGTCCTGACCTCAACCCCATCAAGCACCTTTGGGATGAACTGGAAGAGAGATTGAGAGCCAGGCCTTCTGGTCCAACATCAGTGCCTGACCTGCTTTAATATGGAGTTGGACAAGGGGGCCAACTTTAGACTGGCCGAGCACTTTTTTCCATATAGTGTATCTTAGGTACCCACATGGAAAAATATGCACAGATGTTGACTTTATTTGAAGGATGAACTGAATAGATTTTGAGGTCAAAGGTCACTGGGCCTCATGGTCAGCCCTTGTTTATAACATTTCGTCCTTGAGACCCAGTCCTTCTTGACCCCCACCACTGCAGTCTGACTGGAGCTGGACGATTATGGCAAAAATAATAATCACGATTATTTTGATTGATATTGAAATCACAATTAAAAAACACGATTATTCACTGATATCAAAACTTGAGTATTTATTGAACCATAACTCAAAAGAACAATCAAAAATAAATGAGTAACAAGTAAAATAATAATAATATATTAAGTAATAGCAATAAAAAACAATAAATAAAAATAAATACCCAATCTACATGCACTCCTGTAAAACTTGCAAAATTTGCAACATGCAAGAAACCCTAATAACACAGCCAAAAACACAACCCAAAAATACTCTTTGAAGTCTTTTTATAAAACCTTTTTTAAAAACAAAAGGATTGGCCACACAGTTCTATACTCCCTGCAGTTTGCTTCCTACAAACTCAGGTTTTTGGCTAGGAACACCAGTCCGTTCACTTGGTCTGGCTTTAATGATGAACGAAGGCAAGTGACGACATTACCACCTGTGCTAAAAACCCGCTCTGATGCAGCACTAGTGGCAGGGATGCACAGGTATTTCCTAGCCAGTTTGGAGAGCCGTGGGTAGAGTGTCTGTGATGCTTTCCACCACTCAAGTGGGTCAGCCTCAGTGTCAAGTGGCCTTGCCTGGAGGTGGGCTTGAAGCTCAAAAGCTATGACCTGGTCTCATTGAGGAGGAGATGATCCTAGGGCTGTGGCTTTGAAGAAGCTTCCCAAGCCCCTCCTCTTCTTCTGTGCTCCACCAACAGCAGCATCAGTGTCGGCAGCTGGTGTCGTGTCTGGCTCAGCTGGGGTCCTCTCCTTGAAGATGGGGAAATATATTGAATACAATATGAATTTCATATTTCACCTGAATGAATGGTAGTTACACATAACTTGTATTACACTACATTTAAGTTTACATCATGTCACATTTAGTTTACTGTCAAATATTTGCTTTTAATACAATCATTACTACTACAGTTAAGTACTACTGCTTAAATAGTAATAATACATTATTGTTCACGGCAGAGGCCATGTCGAGGAGCTCCTGTGTTTCTGAGTCATCGTATTTCTCTTTGAGGTAACCCATGATCTTCTGCTTGATGCTCTTGGGTAGGTCTGTGTCATTCTCCTGTACTGCTAGTATGGATGTGCGTAAGAGGTGGAGAGTTGGCTTGACAAGTGATACACTCACATATTGCTCCCCAGAGAGTGCATCTGCAAACTCAACTAGAAGGCTTAGTGACTTGTTGATGGCCTCTAGTACGTCAATGTCCTGCCATGTGAGGGTCAGATGTCTGGTTTTACGGTCAGTGGAGAGGACCTGGGCAATGGCCTTCTGCTGCTCAAGGACCCTGCTGATCATGGCTTGCCGAGATCCCCATCTGGTGGGACACTCTGTCTTCAAGGAGTGCTCAGGCAGGTTTAGTTCCTTCTGGACTTCTGTTAGCTCCTTCTTTTTTCTCCAACTGTAGGAGAAGGTGCTTATCACTTTTTACAGACCCCCATCGCACAGTCAATCATGCTGTCCTTCATTGCATTCTCTAGGATGACAAAAAAAAAAAAAATACATGAATGTTTATCATGCCATTTACTTTTGATTAACATTACTTTAATCAACAAATCATGCTGTGGAACTGAGTGTTTGAGTGAGATCATAGTGTGACTCACATGAAATGTATTATCTATTTATTATTAAAGTCAATGAATGACTTGACACAGGTTATTAAGTGATCCAGAGGAAAATGACTACACATTATTTTCAGTTATGTATTAAGTATATTTTCCTATGTAAAAAATTTAGGTGCTTGCACTTTAGTATTTCTATTTTCTGCTACTTTACTTCCACTCCACTACATTTAAGTAAAATATTTAGGAAACTTTTACTTTTACCAGAGTAATATTTGAACATCTAGGTCTACCCTAACTTTTGCTACAGTAGTGCTCTTTGGTACTTTCTGATTTATTATTTAATAAATAACATCACACATGTCACACAGTCAGGGGTAAAGAAAATTTCTCACTTATAGCCAAGTGGAGTCTGTGCCCGAAGCCCTGCAGCCTTATTCAGCCATTGAGTTCAGCTGCCAGCTTGACGTTTGAGGCATTGTCTGTAGTCATGCACACAAGGTTCTCCTCCTTCAAATCCCATGCAGCCATAGCTTGCTTCAAACCATCGGCAATGTTATTCCTGTGTGGTCGTCAGGGAAAAATGCTGTTTGAAGACATTTTGTCTTCATGGTGAAATCTGCATCGATGTAATGCAAGGCGAGAGATATATACGGCTCCATCATGCGGCTTGACCACAGATCCGTTGTTGTGGCAAAATACTCGGCGGTGGTGACATCTGTTTCAACTTCAGCACGGCATTTATTGTACAGAGCTGGCAGTGCAACTCTGCTGAAATGTTCACGTGATGGCAACACGTAACGCTTGTCCAAAGTTTAAGAAGTGTCTTGAATCCTGGATTGCTTACGGTACTGATAGGGCACATGTCCTTTGCTATCATAAATGTCACAGCCTCCGTTAACTCCTGATGTCTCCGGGAGCTGATGGGATATGGAGTGGCGTTGTAAAGAGTGTCCTTAATAGAGGACTGTATTGCCATGGCACTGGCTGAAGTTGAGGAGCTTGCACTTATTTGGGTCTTTTGCTCCTTTAACACTTGGTCATAGACCACTTTATGACTGAACTGTAAATGGTTAAATAAATTGGTCGTGTTACCTTGGGGTGCAGACATGACAGCGTGACAAACTTTGCGCATAATTTCCTTCTGCTCGACGTCCGACTACTTGAAGCCAAAATGTTTCCAGATGACCGGAGTTGTTCTGCCTTTCTTCTCAACCAAAGGCTGCCGTTCTGTCATGTTTTTAAACGTTTGCTCCTCGTATTATTGATCCACATACGTCACACGCTTGCTGCAGCTGCGCACGCAACACAGGTGCATTCACGGTGCTTTTACAGCGCAGGAACTTGCATACACACCACACCGTGCGGCACATTACTCGTTTTTCTTCAATTATAATGTTGTTATGATCGTGAGAAGCCAAAATCGAAATCACGATCAAAATTCAATTAATCGCCCAGCACTAACTCTGACTGCCCCTTAACTGGAAACCTGGCAGAGGATGTCTTCCTAGTTGATTTTATTTCACAGAAGCCTTTCTGTTACAGCAGGAAGTCATAATTAAAGGAGCTAAGCATGCAAATAAATACGTGACGTGTATGCAAAAGTGCAACAGATGAAGTCGATGCATGAGGTGAGACATTTTAACAGCTACTACAGTCATGGACAAAAGGAGAACATAAACGACCATGGATAAATTCCTCCTGACCATCATCGCTGCATCAGGAAAGTGAATCTCCATTAAATATTTCTTTCAGAGTTCAGAGACAGGACACAGTACACTGGTTTGTTTTAAGGCAGTTTTCCTACCATAGTCCAGTATAAAGAGAAGTTTTACCATGATAGACAAAGATTTCTAGTTAGTCATAGAGAAAAAACCTGCTTTAAACACTGTTAAAGTCTTTTAGACATTCTGAAGATTTTTAACATGTACTGAAGCTGTACTGTTACTGAACATCAATAATACATTTTTGGTTTTCATCTCATCACTATTCTTCTCTTCACTACAGGATTGTGCACTGTTCTCTGTCACGCTCAGCGTTGGTATTATTTTGTTTACAAGCCAAAGACTATAACCGAAGCTCGGAGCTACTGCAGAGAGAAATACACAGACATGGCCACCATAGACAACGAGGATGACGTAAAGATCTTGAATGAAATGGCAGACTTAAGCCGAATGATCTACTCAGAGTACAGCTATGTAAGTGAAATATTCATTGTTATATTTCCAAGCCAGTGTTTAGAATGAAGCAGTTTGAGAGCTGTTTGTATGATGATGGGCTCAATGAAGGACTGACACTACTCTGACTGTTTCTATCTGGTTATGAGAGACTTAATGTGTTCACCAAAAACAGCATCAAGCATGGTCAACAGCTCAGTCCCCACAGGATTAGTATTAACTCTGGAATCTGTGCTAGAAAAAGTTTTAAAGAAGTGAATATTTTCTCCTTTCCTCCCAGCAAGCTTGGATCGGTCTGTATGGTGATGCAAGCTGGAGTTGGTCACTGATGGACATGAGTTTCTACAAACCTGGAGAGAGCGAGTTTAGGAACTGGGGATCTAAACAGCCTAATAACGTAAATGGTGTCCAGCACTGTGTGGGTCTGTTTCATGATGGACACTGGAACGATCTCAACTGTGAAAGTAATCAAATGACAGTCTGCAGCAGTGTCACAGGTGAGAATATTGACAACTTAAAGATGTGCTCTGCACTGCTTGTGTTTGCTGTCGTTCAGAACAGATCGTCTTAGCACAGGAAGCAGTCATGAAATTACTCACGTAAAAACTGTTGAGTCATAAGGCTCCATTAGCTGAGCTTTATAAACAGCACTGTCCCAATCAAAATGGGACAACAGAAAGGAGTAAGATCATTCCTGATTTGGGATGATTTTATAGTTTTATGTTCTGGTGAAATGATTAGAATTTAATGAGAGATACACCAAATCTCCTTGGTGTTCTCTGAAAATGAAAAAAGGAGCTCTGATGAGTAATCTATAATATGAAACCAGTGTTAATTTCGTCAAATAAAACTATGACTAGTAATGTTCATTGGCAGCCTTTTTTCCATGACAAAAACTAGACTAAAACTAACAAAAATAGATCTGTGATGACAAAAACTATCAACAAGTCAGTTTAGTTTTCATCAAGATGACTAAAACTAGGCTGAAATGTAATGTAATTTTTGTCGGATATTCAAAATCCATTCTAATTCTCCACTGTGGGTAAATCTGTCAAAAAACAATGCATCTGTAGCTATTTTGCCTCTCATCCATAGAGAGCAGGGACCCCAGGTTTTGCAGGGTGCATAAAACACACTACCATGACTTGGTACAAGATTTATGCAAGAAAGTAAATGCTGGGACTAAAAGTAAAGACTAATATGTGGAGACTTTTAATGGACTAAAACTAGACTAAAATGTTTTGAGTTTTTGTTGACTAAAACTAAAAAGAGTGGAAATGACTAAAATGAGACTAAGACTAAAAGACATTTGATGTAAAGACTAAAACTAAGACGAAAATTAAAAATAGCAGGCAAAATTAACGCTGTATGAAACATGGTCAATAGTAATAATCAGTAATCCATAGTATGAAACATGATCAATGTTTATGATCAGTAATCCATAATATGGAACAGATCAATATTTTTAATTAATAATCTCTCATATGAATCATGATCAATATTAATAATCAATAACTCTAGATATGAAAGATTATCAATATTAATTGTCAGTATTCTAATTAGGAAACATGGTCAATATCATTGATCAGTAATCTATTACATGGAACATGATCTATATTTATGATCAGTTATCCTACATGTGAAACATGATCCATATTATAATCATTGATCTAGGTATAAATCATGATCAATATTGTTGATCAATAAATCTGTTGTGTGGGGGAACAGTGAGATCAGCCAGGGATGCTCTCTATGGATCTTCTCATGGGTATAAGTGATAGCCTATCAGAAAGCAGGAAACTTTTAGTTTTTATTTACAGAGCTGGTAAATAGTATTGTCCTCCTCTCTGTTTTTTTTTCTTTTCATATTAGTCACACTTAAATGTTTTAGATCATCAAACTAATTTAAATGTCAGTCAAAGATAACCTGAGTAAAAACAAACGTCAGCTTTTTTTGAAGGGAACAAAACATCCAATCCTACCTGGCCTAATGTGAAAAAGTCAAACCTAATAACTGGCCATTCCACCCTTTGAGGCATTGCAATCAAGCATTTTTGACAAATGGCAATGATTCTGTGACATCACTGTGGAGGAATTTTGGCCCACTCTTATTTTCCAACTTCAAGAGTGGACCAATCTTAAATTAGTTTGATTATCTCAAACATAAAAGTATGACAAATATGCAATTTTAAAATAACTTAGGAAGTGGTACAGTACTTTTTACAGCATGTTACATCAGTGAATGAAGCAGGTAGCAGATACACACATCGTACACAGGCTGCAGTTTGTCTTTACTGGTTATGGCTACCATCACCACGAACTGCAGCGTTATTATGAGCCATTCTCTTGGAGAAATACAGTGGTAGATGTTAGTGTTAGCTCTACTTATTAGAGGCAACACCAGTTCCCCTAAACTACTAGTACTAACTGAGACAAAAGTCATATCCTATAATACTAGTTATTCACAACTATGAGGCAGACGTGAATAAAGGAAGTAGAAACTGATGCACACAGAGTCATTACGATAGAAGTCACACATTGTCTCCTCAGCAGCATGAACTGACCCTTAAGTTCCACATACTCCATCTGCACAGTGTTCCCAATGCAGCACACACTGCAGAGCAAATCACTCCCTTTGAAGCGTAGCACAAATACCCCACAATCACAGTGTGGTAGCTAAACTATCAGTCACTACATTGTGGTATATTTTCAGGGTCTACTGTGTCGTTTGTCCTCATCAGCACCACCATGCCCTGGTTAGAGGCCCAGAGCTATTGCAGAGAACACTACACAGACCTGGCCAGCGTGAGGAACATGGAGGAGAACCAGAAGATAAAAAATCTGCTTCCTTATAGAGGGATAGCCTGGATTGGCCTCTACAAGGGCTCATGGAAGTGGTTGGATGGGAGTAACTCCACATTTCGTTTCTGGAAAAAGTCATCAGATGAAATTATCAAAACTAAGACATGTACAGCAGTGGATTTCAACAGCACTGGTGAATGGGAGGGCTGGCCATGTACTGACAAGAAAGCATTCATCTGCTACAGCGGTAAGCCATCATTCTCCAACATTAAAATGTGGATTGGGCCTTATCAAGCTTAGTTCTAGTCTGCTTTGATAGTTTTGACGTACAGACCCACAGCCCACCAGTTGCTCCGGCCCCCTTCTCTGGTCACTTGTAGTCTTTAATTGTGGGGACTCTTAAATGAAACCAGCATTTGAAGTGATTAAGATTTGAAATTAATGCATTCAATTCAGATAATCACACTGATCACATGCTACTATACATTTTAGTGTGCTGCGAGGTAGCAGCTGAATACTACCTGTAGCGCCTTCCTGCTGTCACAGTGATGAAAAATAAGTCTACCACTTTTCCTTTGAGTGTCTCATTTGAGTTTAAAAAAGTCAGAGACAGCTCAGTGGACAAGTCAGAAGTCATCTGAACCTTGTATCAAACAAAAAGATGCACCGATTGAAAATAAGGGCTGATATCGGTGTTTAACAAGTTAGCGGATGGCAAAGGTCAATGGTTGTTTTTTGATGATTTTACTCCCACGTTGCCATACCATTGTCTTTCATGTTCAAACGTGAAAACAGATCAGTTAGTCCTAAAGGCAACATCTCCTGCCCTAAAATGAATCCCTAAATCATCTGGTGAGCTAAATGCAGCATTTAAAAACTGGACACAGCAGATGAACATCTGCTACTGGTATCTTTTCATGGCATCAGTGTTTTCTGATGTTTGTCTACAGGGCTTTTAACAGCCAGAACTGATCTAACAATGTTAGAGCTATCCAGCTTGATCAAGCATTGTTTGTAGACATCAGCCTACATCAGCTTTAAATATTGGCCCCTAACAGTCTATATATTGGTCTATTTCAGCTGTAAATATCGACCTATATCAGCTGTAAATATTGACTCATATCAGCTGTAAATATTGGCCATTATTAGCTGTGTAAACATCAGCCTATATCAGCTGCAAATATTGCCTTCTTTCACCAGTAAAATCAGCCTATATCAACTGTAAATTTCAGCCTACATCACCCCTAAAATCAGCCTATATCATGTGTAAATATCAGCCTATATTACCCCTAACATCAGCCTATATCAGCTGAAAATATCAGCCTATATCACCTGTAAAATCAGCCTATATCAGCTGTCAATAACAGCCTATATCAGCTTTAAATACTGGACTATATAAGCAGTAAACAACAGCCAATATTAGCTGTGTAAATATCAGCCTGTATCGGCTATAAATAGCTGCATAAATCAGCTGTAAATTAAGGTCTACATCATCTTTAATTATTGACCTATTTAAACACTATATTAGTCTATGTCAGATGTAAATATTGACCTGTGTCAATTTTAAATATCGACCCATATCAGCCATAAATATCACCCTAAATCAGCTGTAAATATCTGCATATATCAGCTGTAAATATCAGCTGTAAATATTGGCCTATATCAGCTAGATACCGTTAATATCTTGAATACAGTTTGTGCTAAACATCATTGATAATAGTTTGTTTTCAAAGGGGCTTGAGTTAAACAAGTCTGATTCTTCATTTAATTTTTATCTGACTGAAAGTCTGATTCCTTTCTAAAGTCCCAACAGGCTCTAAACAATTGATCAAAGTGAGGCTGGTGAAACAAAGCTCCTCTCTGGATCTGAACGACCCTGCTGTGATGGAGAACATCCTAAACCAGGTAATCATTTCTCTTCTTAACAGACAAATGCAGTGTTTTTTTCTGACCAAAGAGGGGTTGACCAAAAAAAAAAACCAAACAAACAAACAAACAAAAAAGCTCATGAAGAGTCAGCATTCAGATATATCCTTCAGGGTAGTTTTATTACTAAGCTTGGCAGTGTACACGCCACATCGAACACGCTTCCACACATGCAGTCTTCCTCTGCATCCTTGAAGACCTGGAGGGCATATCTGAGGAAAGACTGTATTTGTGATTGTTTTGAGACAGACTCATGTGGTCTTAAGCTGAGGAGAGTTTCCTGTCAAACCAGATTAGCCATCAATGGCCATCTTCTTCAAATGAAGGCAGACAAAAATCAGCATACCTGATCTCTCTATCAGTATGAGAACAGATAGACTAACAATCTTTCCCTTATGTTGACTGTCCTTTTCCCTTTCACTCAAATATTCAGTTAAGTTCCTGCTTGTGTTTGTCAGCTCAAACAGAATACGAAGGATCGCAGGGTGGAAGGAGACGTCAGACTGAGCTGGAAAAGGCAGGCGGACGGAAAGGTGTTTCACAAAGAGGAGAAGGAGAAGAAGAGGGGGCTGAGGATCACAAAAGGAGATGAGCTCTAATGTTGATCGCAGTTACTTCCTCCTTTAGGAAACATTTCTGTCTTTCTTTGGGCTTTGCTGTTTTCATTTATTTGATTTAAAGGTTAAAGTTGACATTCCCTAAGCAAATGTTTGATTCCCACACTGTAACAGCACTGCTCTATAATTAGATGTAAATATCAGCATGTTAACAGGAAAAGTAGACCATGAGGCTGGATACAGGCCAGGCGATTTTCAGACTTGTACTCAATTATTTCAAAAACCCAAATTTTTTTAGACCACCACCCACAGTAAGGTTTATGCCACAGCTGCCCTAAATTAACAGCACTGGTAATTACCAAAATCATTTTTTATGTTTCTGCAATTGTTAATACAACAATATGTAGAAGCTCTTTAACCCAAATGATATTTTTAATGCTAAAATATAATTATTATTGTTATCCATGAGTTTTAAAATTTACTGATTTACAAAAAACTTAAAAAATAGTGCAGCACATTATTTTTTCTTGATAAATATGTCAGATTATAGTTATTTACTTGCATTCCTGAACAAATCAAAAAAAGAGTTTTAGTGGTTGAATGTTATGCTTGATTAATTTCTGACTTCTCAGAGAAGCCCAGTGAGCTGGCTCAAATTTGGATATAAAAAGGTGAATTCAGTTTTAAAATTCTTCATTCCTGTTCAAGATGGTAAAACATGGAGAGCTCACTGAAAATGAGAGAGTCCGCATTAAAGCACTTCATGATGCTGGATGGTCTTTGAGACAAATATGACAGGTGGTCTAATAAATTTGTTAAGCACTGTATGTCCTTTTCCTTTGTTTTGAACACTCTACATCCATGCAAACACACACATTTAAATGTGTCCAACAAGATGGAGACAATATACGGCAGGAAGAACATCATTATCTTTTTACAGAGCTGTGAGGCTTTACTTAGACCAGAGGAAAAAAAAATTTGTTTCTCAAATCAGATGATGTACTTAGTCACGGTCCTACAAAGCTTACAGACATTTGTGTTTGCTTGGGTCATATTGAGTCCCCGTGACTGTACTCCAGGGCACAAAGCATGGACTGTAAAGCCATAGTTTGATGAGTTCAGTGTGGAAGAACTTGACTGGTCCTTACAGTCCTGATCTCAACCCCATCAAGCACCTTTGGATGAACTGGAAGAGAGATTGAGAGCCAGGCCTTCTGGTCCAACATCAGTGCCTGACCTACTTTAATATGGAGTTGGACAAGGGGGCCAACTCTAGACTGGCCGAGCACTTTTTTCCATATAGTGTATCTTAGGTACCCACATGGACAAATATGCACAGATGTTGACTTTATCTGAAGGATGAACTGAATAGATTTTGAGGTCAAAGGTCACTGGGCCTCATGGTCAGCCCTTGTTTATAACATTTCGTCCTTGAGACCCAGTCCTTCTTGACCCCCACCACTGCAGTCTGACTGCCCCTTAACTGGAAACCTGGCAGAGGATGTCTTCCTAGTTGATTTTATTTCACAGAAGCCTTTCTGTTACAGCAGGAAGTCATAATTAAAGGAGCTAAGCACGCAAATAAATACGTGACGTGTATGCAAAAGTGCAACAGATGAAGTCGATGCATGAGATGAGACATTATACTGGCTTCATCTACAATCATGGACAAAAGGAGAGCATAAACAACCATGGATAAATTCCTCCTGACCATCATCACTGCATCAGGAAAGTGATTCTCTATCTTCAAAAATATTTCTTTCAGAGTTTAGAGACATAGAACACAGTACACTGGTTTGTTTTAAGGCAGTTTTCCTGCCATAGTCCAGTATAAAGAGAAGTTTTACCATGATGGACAAAGATGTCTAGTTAGTCATAGAGAAAAAACCTGCTTTAAACACTGTTAAAGTCTTTTAGACATTCTGAAGATTTTTAACACATCTGAGCATGTTTGTGTACTTTTACTGAACATCTGTGATTCATTTTTGGTTTTCATCTCATCACTGTTCTTCTCTTCATGACAGGATTGTGCACTGTTCTCTGTCACACTCAGCGTTGATATTATTTTGTTTACGAGCCAAAGACTATAACCGAAGCTCGGAGCTACTGCAGAGAGAAATACACAGACATGGCCACCATAGACAACGAGGATGACGTAAAGATCTTGAATGAAATGGCAGACTTAAGCCAAATGGTCTACTCAGAGTACAGTTATGTAAGTGAAATATTCACTGTTCACTTTTTTTTTGCAACCCAGTGTTTAGAATGAAGCAGTTTGAGAGCTGTTTGTATGGTCATGGACTCAATGAAGGACTGACACTACTCTGACTGTTTCTATCTGGTTATGAGAGACTTAATGCGTTCACCAAAAATGGCATCAAACATGGTCAACAGCTCAGTCCACACAGGATTAGTATTAACTCTGGAATCTGTGCTAGAAAAAGTTTTAAGGAAGTGAATATTTTCTCCTTTCCTCCCAGCGAGCTTGGATCGGTCTGTATGGTGATGCTAACAGCTGGAGTTGGTCACTGATGGACACGAGTTTCTACAAACCTGGAGAGAGCGAGTTTAGGAACTGGCTATATAGACAGCCTAATAACGCAAATGGTGTCCAGCACTGCGTGACTCCCTTTGAAGCGTAGCACAAATACCCCACAATCACAGTGTGGTAGCTAAACTATCAGTCACTACACTGTGGTATATTTTCAGGGTCTACTGTGTCGTTTGTCCTCATCAACAACCCCATGAAGTGGTCCGAGGCCCAGAGCTATTGCAGGGAACACTACACAGACCTGGCCAGCGTGAGGAACATGGAGGAGAACCAGAAGATAAAAAATCTGCTTCCTTATAGAGGGATAGCCTGGATTGGCCTCTACAAGGGCTCATGGAAGTGGTTGGATGGGAGTAACTCCACATTTCGTTTCTGGAAAAAGTCACCAGGTGAAATTATCAAAACTAAGACATGTACAGCAGTGGACTTCAACAGCACTGGTGAATGGGAGGGCTGGCCATGTACCGACAAGAAAGCATTCATCTGCTACAGCGGTAAGCCATCATTCTCCAACATTAAAATGTGGATTGGGCCTTATCAAGCTTAGTTCTAGTCTGCTTTGATAGTTTTGACGTACAGACCCACAGCCCACCTGCTACTATGATGCCCTTCTCTGGTCACCTGTAGTCTTTAATTGTGGGGACTCATAAATGAAACTGGAACTGTACGTGTAAATCTTAATGTGATTAAGATTTGAAATTAATGCATTCAATTCAGATAATCACATGTATATGCTATTTTACATTTTAGTGTGCTGCGAGGTAGCAGCTGAATACTACCTGTAGCGCCTTCCTGCTGTCACAGTGATGAAAAATAAGTCTACCACTTTTCCTTCAAGTGTCTCACTTGAGTTTAAAAAAGTCAGAGACAGCTCAGTGGACAAGTCAGAAGTCATCTGAACCTTGTATCAAACAAAAAGATGCACCGATTGAAAATAAGGGCTGATATCGGTGTTTAACAAGTTAGCGGATGGCAAAGGTCAATGGTTGTTTTTTGATGATTTCACTCCCACGTTGCCGTACCATTGTCTTTCATGTTCAAACGTGAAAACAGATCAGTTAGTCCTAAAGGCAACATCTCCTGCCCTAAAATGAGTTCAGGTGAGCTAAATGCAGCATTTAAAAACTGGACACAACAGATAAACATCTGCTACTGGTATCTTTTCATGGCATCAGTGTTTTCCGATGTTTGTCTACAGGGCTTTTAACAGCCAGAACGGATATAACCAATGTTAGAGCTATCCATCAGTGTATCCTTGATCAAGCATCATTTGTAGACATCAGCCTACATCAGCTTTAAATATTGGCCTCTATCAGCCTAGATATGTGTCTATATCAGCTGTAAAAATTGACCTATATTAGCTGCCAATATTGGCCTATATCACCTGCAAAATCAGCCTATATCAGCTGTAAATTTCAACTTGAATCACCTGTAAAATCAGCCTGTGTGAGCTGTCAATAATGGCCTATATCAGCTGTAAATATCAGCCTATATCAGCTTTAAATACTGACCTATATAAGCTGTAAGCCAACAGACAATATTAGTTGTGTATATATCAGCCTACATCAGCTGTAAATATCTGCATATATCAGCTGTAAATATCAGCTGTAAATATTGGCCTATAACAGCTAGATACCATTAATATCTTGAATACATATTGTCCTAACCATCACTGATAATAGTTTGTTTCCAAAGGGCTTCAGTTAAATAAGTCTGCTTCTTCATTTAATTTTTATCTGACTGAAAGTCTGATTTCTTTCAAAAGTAGTTTTATTACTAAGCTTGGCAGTGTACATGCAACAACGAACACGCTTCCACACATGCATCCTCCTCTGCATCCTTGAAGACCTGGAGGGTATATCTGAGGAAAGACTCTGTATTTGTGATTGTTTTGAGACAGACTCATGTGGTCTTAAAGGGATATTTCAGGATTTTTGAAGTTGGGTGGTATGAGGTGCTTGACTATAGTAGTAGCATTAGCCTCCGGTGATTTCCGTGTAATTTGATCCTGTTGTTATTACGAGCTCGGAGAGAGCCGGCGCATAGCGGCTGTAGATGGGAGCATTTTGTCCACGTAAATTAACAAGTTTTGTGAAAAAATGGGCTAAGAAAATATGTTGGCTTGCCTGTGCACTGTGTTGAAAAAAACACAGCGCTTCATTTCTCCCCAAAACCCCCTCTGTGTCAGGTACTAATTTACGATGCAGCTTTCGCCATTTTGTATTCTTCCACCTCCACACACTGTGTTCGTTTACATTCGCCAGTCAGCTGTGTTCTACAGAAGTAATAACACAACATCAAGCTAACACAAGGATAGCATGAGCGATTTCGACATGAGCGATGATGATGTGCCGTTTACTGTGGATACGAGAGAATATTTGTATGAACAGGAGTACACTGAAGAAGAACTTATACAGATGGATACAGACCGGACTTATACAGTGGACTGGAAGAGAGACCAGAGAACCTTCATTTGAAAGTTAAGAGCAGGACAGATCCCAAATTACATGGTGGTGTAGGTGTGAAAAATGCTAACCCATGTCAACCCTCTCGGAGAGCTACTGTTGTGTGAGTGGGACTTAGTTGTGACACTTCTTAAGGACATTATTGAATCAGAGGATAGCGGCTCACAGACGCCTGCAGTCTGCATCACACTCCATCCAGAATTTCCTATCTTACTAAATGCCGATGTTTTGCGGACCTTCTCCAACTTTCTGAAGATAAATTGGAAAAACAGACCCCGACCAGAAGGCTGAATGGAAATTTGTCATCCAGTTAAGCTTATGACTGTTGCCGTTTTTCCTCTAATGGCTGGTACAAGCTACAGCCAGCACAAAAGTGCACTGAAATTATATGTCATACAAGCCCACCCATTTCTGTGAAATACCACATCTTTAGAGTTGACTGTAGGGCATCAGGAAGCTGTGCTTCGTGGCTTAGGCTTTGCAATGTAATTGCCTGTAAATGTGCGAGCGTTTGGTAGTGTGTTTTAAATGTTTATGTATCGGTAAATAGTGCTTACCTGAAGTGTAGGTACAGCGGGGCTCTTCCACCTATGCTCGTGTTTTGGTAGTCCTTTTAAATAGTCCTGCTTGGTAAAATGGGCACTGCAATAAACTAAAAAACTAAGAAGGTGGGCTGTATATATCCATATTAAAGCCAAAGTTGGCAAAGACCGATGTCACGTAGCGGAATATGGTGAAATCTGTATGGTGTCCAGGAGGTGCTTGTTTAAACAGCCTGGATAAATGCAAGTAGGCGGCATCTTCTGAATCTGCAAAAAACGGAATAAAAAAGCTCACAACGCGTTGTAGTAACCGATGCTTGACCCCGCTACACAGCAGACCCACACAGCTGACCAGCAGACATAAACAGAACACAGCGTGTGGAGGCGGAAGAATACAAAATGGCGAAAGCTGCATCGTAAATTAGTACCTGACACAGAGGGGGTTTTGGGGAGAAATGAAGCACTGTGTTTTTTTTTTTTTCGACACAGCGCACAGGCGAGCCAACATATTTTCTTAGCCCATTTTTTCACAAAACTCGTTAATTTACGTGGACAAAATGCTCCCATCTACAGCTGCTATGCGCCGGCGCTCTCCGAGCTCGTAATAACAACAGGATCAAATTACACGGAAATCACCGGAGGCTAATGCTACTACTATAGTCAAGCACCTCATACCACCCAACTTCAAAAATCCTGAAATATCCCTTTAAGCTGAGGAGAGTTTCCTGTCAAACCAGATTAGCCATCAATGGCCATCTTCTTCAAATGAAAGCAGACAAAAATCAGCATACTTGATCTCTCTATCAGTATGAGAACACAGATAGACTAACAATCTTTCCCTTATGTTGACTGTCCTTTTCCCTTTCACTCAAATATTCAGTTAAGTTCCTGCTTGTGTTTTTCAGCTCAAACAAAATACGAAGGATCGCAGGGTGGAAGGAGACGTCAGACTGAGCTGGAAAAGGCAGGCGGACGGAAAGGTGTTTCACAAAGAGGAGAAGGAGAAGAAGAGGGGGCCGAGGATCACAAAAGGAGATGAGCTCTAATGTTGATCGCAGTTACTTCCTCCTTTAGGAAACATTTCTGTCTTTCTTTGGGCTTTGCCGTTTTCATTTATTTGATTTAAAGGTTAAAGTTGACATTCCCTAAGCAAATGTTTGATTCCCACACTGTAACAGCACTGCTCTATAATTAGATGTAAATATCAGCATGTTAACAGGAAAAGTAGACCATGAGGCTGGATACAGGCCAGGCGATTTTCAGACTTGTACTCAATTATTTCAAAAACCTGTAAAAAAAAATTTTACTTATACAATGTTTAAAACCAGATTAACTTACATGTGGCAAACATCTTACAAAGCTTGTTATTCTTTAAATTTGCTCATGCATGTGTGTGTCATTAGCTCTGATAACTTTTTACAATCCCAGTTTCAAAAGAGTTGGGTCGCTGTGTAAAATGTAAATAAAAACAGAAGTCAGTGATTGTCAAATCTCATAAATCCACATTTCATTCACCACAGAACATAAACATCACATCAGATGTTGAAACTAAGACACTTTACCATTGACCGAGAAATATTAGCTCATTTTAGATATGCAGGAATCATCTAAAAGGGCAACAAAATGCTGACAAAGTAAATAAAAAACAGCTGGAGGAGCATTGTCAACAGGTCAGTGACATAGTATAAAAGGAGCATTTCAGAGAGGCAGAGTCTCTCAGATGTAAATATGGGCCATGCTTTTTCACGTCTACGTTTGACATTGAAATATATGTAAAGTCAAAGTCTTTGGAGCTGTGTTGGCAAATTTCAGCTTTACTTTCCCATCCAATCAGGAACAGAGAAGTAAAATTCAGGAGCAGTGACTTCCTGTTTCCAGAGGGTGGCGCAGCGAAATTTAACAAAATTTCAAGTATGAATGTATTCAGGCCTAACCTTGCAAAGCAGATGGATACGCCCTTTTCCTTGTTTTTCACTGGCGAATCCATCTTGCAATGGGCCCGGTTAGAAAGTTACAGGACCAATCAGCGATGAGGGGCAGTACAGGCACAGCAGAGTCGTGACGTAAACAAGCAGCAGCAAGATGTGTGAAATACATCCATCTGGCGTGTCAGGTTTATTCAGGCCTGGAATGTTACCAAGCACATGAAATTTGTCTCAGATATGACAATGTATACCAGAGTTAAAACTGTTCAAATAATGGTGGCGAGACAAATTGGTGGCTTTTTTTTGTTTGTTTGTCGCCCAGCCGAGGCCACACCCTCCACCCATGAAAGGTCACAGATTTTAAACTTCCTTTTTCAATCACTTTTTTCTATATTCCACCATGCAAATGATTGTTGTGCTTCCTACAGAGGCATTGTAAATTAATAGGCATTTTCCTGCATTATGAGAGTCAGCCTTAGTAGAATTTAAAATTTTGTGTGCAATTTTTTTTTTAAGATTTTTTAACCATGTTGTCTCACCTGGAGTTTTTGTCTTTAAAGGCTTATAAAGCATCAACCCTATGGTTCAGAGTCAGGCTCTAAACATCCTTTTGTTCAGGACAGCCTGGGCTTTAAGAGCAGGCGTGCTGCAGTGATGTCACTTGAATTTTAAAAAGAGTTATGGGACTATAAAGACAAAGAAAAACATTTGTTTTTGTAGATCTCCTCAACTCAAGCTCCATCTACACATATTTCATAAGTAAAACAGCCTTTTGACAGTTTTCCATAAAAGCATGAAAGAAGGAGCTATTGAGGCAATTCCTGGTCATTTTTTTGGGTAAAAGGCAAAAAGTGTATACATATGGATTACTGAAGTTGATATTTATTTAAACTATAAAGTGTTTAAATGTTTACCAGCAGTTTGGTATAAACAGTGCTTCAGAACTTACAGAAATTACTGTTCAATTGTAAACTTTTATACCCTGTAGACTGGTAATGCAGAAAAAAACAAGGAAAGTGCCTCGGAGGTAACATTCCAGTACAAAACTGTATTACACAAGTGTTTGTAACCACACACTGTAAACAAAGTGACAATTCATTAGAATGTAGTGCAAACTACCTTGTTTGATCGAATCATAATTTAGCCTTAGTGTCAGGTTCTTTAAGTGACAACAAAAATAATAGTAAAAAATAAAATCTAATGTTAACAGTTAAGTAAAATAAAAATTTACCTGAAGTAACAACTACCTAAAAAATGTCCAAATCAAGTAGCCTTTGAATTCCTGTAACAATTGTTACAGCAGCTGAAGTGTCCATTTCACATATAAGTAGGGGTCACTTTTTTTTTATTCAGAATGCTCATTGAAGAGCAATGACAGGTTCTTTCTCAAAAACACAAACATTTCAGCCCTTTCTGCAGTTAGTCTGTTTCTTTTTTCATCCACAGTATCAGAGACTGTGCTGAAAAATTTCTCTCATCAGTCTCCATATGTCCATTGTAAAGCTCATTGCAGAAACATCTCTTAGTTCTAACAATAATTATCCACATACTTTTTTGTAGAGTGCAGGCAGAGCGTTCTCAGAAAATTATTTACGGGATAGCGGACAGTATTGTGGTTCCAAGTGTTCAAGAAGACGATGAAACCCCTCGTTTTCAACCACTTGCAGGGGTTGGCCATCTAAAACTATAAATTCCAGCACTTTGTCTGTTATTTTTGACGCTTTCATACTGTCAGCGGAAAGCTTCTCTTGTCTTTACAGAGTAGCCGACAAAGTTAGCTGCTTCGTTTCGTCGGTCTTTTTCGTTTGTTCGTAGTCCTCATATTCTTTGGCGTGGTGCTTCTTTAGATGCTTAATTAAGTTTGTTGTGTTGAATCTTGCTGAGTGACCACCCCCTCTCGAAACATTGGCTTTGCATATATTGCATGTCGCCGTTGTTGCTCTCGGTGTACTGAGAGACTCCACACCGTGGAGCCTCTGCTGTTAGCCACCGCCATGCTATCATTGCTCTTTTCTTCACAGGCGCACGCGTGTGACGTCATACGAGGGCGCCAGTAAAAAAAAAAAAAAAAAAAAAAAAAAGGCATAGAGCGGGATGCCTAGATTGGCACCATGGATTGGTCCTCTCCCACCGATACCCGATCCAGCTTTGAGGGGCTGGATCGGGCCGATACCCCATACCAGGATCGAGATCGGTGCATCCCTACTGTGGTGCACAGTCAAACTCTGAACATCCTTTTGTTTAGGACAGTCTGGGCTTGAAGAGCACGTGTGCTGCAGTAATGTCACTTGAATTTTAAAAAAAGTTATGGGACTATAAAGACAAAAGAAAAGATTTCTATACTTGACACAGTAAACAAAAATGACTAAGACTTTTGTTTTGCACAAACCAAAATTGACTAAAACTGAAAAAAATAATTATTCTGAGACAAAAAGTCTTTAAAATATTCACAAATTTACAATTCACATTTTTAGTCATTTTGAACAATCATCACAAGAATATTTCAAATTAAGAAATACTTCAGTTTGTGAGAAAAGTACTGCAAAACATGAATGATGTCTTTCACCTTCAGCTTTACTTTACATTCAGTAAATGTCTGCATTCTGGCGTGGTACAGTAAGATGGTGAAAGGGTTAACATCAACACAGAAACACATGACCACACACATTGATTTCAGTTAATTGATTTTCTGTAGATGCAGCATTGCCATGTTTATTTTTTTTCACTGAGGATGAGGCATTCTTTCAGAGCCAGAAAATGAATGTCCATACTCACAATATACCATTAGGTAATAATATATAGGAAAACATATTAGAATGCATGTTGTGTTCTCTGACAGCTGCAGATACGAGCTGTTAATACTCCATCTTAGCTGTAGAAAAATTATCCTTTAAGAAATATAAATGCTGGAGCTGATGTCAATGGAGCCATCTTTGTGTTAATGCAGATTTGTGAGATGCCATTGTTTGATTAAAAAGAGGAAAGCAAATTGATTATTCCCTTTTAAGTGCTAAAGAAACATTTGGAACTCTTTCTACCGAACAACTTGAGTCTCTCTGATTTTGAGCATTCCTAGACACACAGTCTCTCAAAGTATCAGAGAGTTTTCTTCAGCTCTGCACCTTTTACCCCATCTTTGTTTCCCTGGTAGTTTAGTAGGAGTGAAAGGAACTGATAGAAAAATAAAAAGTGACTCATAGGTCCAAGGAGTCATTCAGTCTTATAACAGTATTGATTGGACAAACAGAGTTGGAGTTAAAAGCTGCTCTGTTGGAAAGAAAATACAGCATTTGTTAAGTACAGACGCTGAGTTTTGTCTCTTTCTTTTAGAGTGACACTGTCACCAGTAGACTCATTTCATGAAAAGAACATCATGCTTTTACTCTATTGTGTCTCATCAGGGGTTGTTATTGCTCGGTGACACCCGGTCAAAATTTGACACCACTGCTGCGAGAAAAATTGGACTCACAGGGCAAGGTGTGATCATTTTATTCCACATTTTGCCAAGAGATGGAATCATTTCGCTGCACCATACTAGCAACAATTTACATTCAGCACCAAGTAGCTGTAATCCCATAACAGCAGGAGCTTTGTTGACACAATTTGGAGAAACAAAAATGAGAAAAGCTCTCCAAGTAGATTGCATCTTTTTACAATGCAACAGTGCAGAAATTGAACAAGCTCTTTGTCAAACATATCCAGGCTCATTTTGTGTAAGGATGGGAGGTCTGATTGAGCTAGTGAAGCTCCGGCTGTCATTCAATATAAGAAGAAATAAGAGGAATCATTGCGTGCATGAATTACTGGGCTGCCTGAGTAGGGATGTAAATGGTTATTGGACTGCAATAGTAGTGCTCCTTTTATTCTGTTAGTCACACAAGGCACTTCATACCAAATGTTGGTATTCACTCTTACACTCACCAACATTCATTATTAGCCATGCTAGGCTAATCAACTAGTCAGTCACATACAATAACACGCGTCAGGAGGCTATGCTTTAATTTCAAATCAGTTCAATTCAATTTTATTTATATAGCACATTCATGCAAATGTAAACCCAATGTGATTTACAGAGGATAACAGACAAACAGCAACAAAGATACACTATTGAGTCAAGAAAAACAGAATTTTTAGGCAAAATAATTAATGATCTTGGACACACCTTGCAACCATCTGTACAACATAATAATAATAACAATAATAATATCTTGAATTTATATAGTGCCTTTATAGAAACCCAGGGACGCTTAACAATGACACATAAAACATGGACAGACTATGTGAGGATAGGATGAGTGTAAGGGCTGGTATAGTGGAGACTGTAGGCTGTGGTGAACAGGTGGAATATTTTGCATATACTAATGTTGGGATCTCCTAAAAGGAGCACATTCAAATCCATGGACAAGTTTGCACACAAAGATGTCCCAACAACCAAAGGCTTGTGAGAAAAGCAGCGTTTTAATGCCACTTTTGAAGGAACTAAGTGTTTCTGCAGATCTCAGGTCAGCAGGCAGTTTGTTCCAGAGGACAGCACCATAGTGACTAAATGCACCGTTGCCAGATTTAGTTTTAATTTTAGGTACATTGAGGAGACACATGCTTGATGATCAAAGAGGTCTGATGGGATGGTAGTCAGTGAAATTTCAATATCTACACTGCAGGTACTTGAGCCACAGCCAGCCAATAGAGTGCATGATTGATTTAGAAAGACGCCCTATTTTGACAGCGGAAAGCGCCTTGTCCAAGTGTTTGGCGATTCAGCGATTTTGGTGTGTCAGGTTGGGTTTTGCCAACTGGATGACACACAATCCTTGTGCAAACCAGGTTGCAAAGACCAGAGAGGTTAGATTCAGTGTTTAGGAGTGACATGAATTAACCCTCTGAGGACGGTGATGTTGTATACAACATCACTGTCAAAGTTGAATAACCTTTGAACAATAAATCATAGCCACTTACGTTTTTTTTTCCTCTGAAAGCTCTACATCCTGCCATACTAATGATGCTATCCACGCCTTTGTAGCTCTTACATAGCATTTTCTATCGAGCCTGGAACTTGGTGACTTTCTGGGGTCTTTAAGGATTAAATCCACATCAGTAACTCTGATAATTAGATGTCTTTTTATCCATTTATAATCAATTTTTTTACTTCTTCAGGCTCTGCCCGGCCGAGCCCCATGGGTGCAGGCTCAGCCACCAGGTGCTTGCCATCGAGCCCCAATCCCAGGCCTGGCTCCAGGTCATGAGCTGTGGGTTGTGACCGAAAGAACAAGATCACGGATACAGGCAGCTGAAATGAGTTTCCTTCGCAGGGTGTCTGGGCTCTCCCTAAGAGATAGGGTGAGAAGCTCGGCCATTCAGGAGAGACTCGGAGTGGAGCGGCTAGTCCTCCGCGTTGAGAGGAGCCAGATGAGGTGGCTCAGGCATCTGGTCTGGATGCCTCCTGGACGCCTCCTGGGTGAGGTGTTCTGGGCAAGTCCCACTGGGAGGAGACCCAGGGGAAGACCTAGGACACGCTGGAGAGACTATGTCGCTCGGCTGGCCAGGGAACGCCTTGGGATCCCCCAGGAAGAGCTGGACGAAGTGGCTGGGGAGAGGGGAGTCTGGGTCTCCCTGCTTAGGCTGCTGCCCCCGCGACCCGATCTCGGATAAGCGGAAGAAGATGGATGGATGGATTCAATTTTTTTGTATCCCAGAATGCATTGTGACTGGGCTGTGAGAACCAGTAGCAGACTGTTCAGTCTTTATGCCATGCTTTGCTGAAAAGCTCATGTGTAGACTGAAGAAAAGAGTGTTTAGAGCAAGCAGCAACATCTGGTCCTAAAAAAATTAAGCCAATGCGGAAGTGCCAAAAATTGCTATACCGCGACTGTCCACTTGAGGCTGGCTGCAGGAAAACCGGAAGTTCCGTCTGCACACATGTTAAACAGCCGGTTTTGGGACACAAAATAAACTAGTTTACAGCCTGGTTCAAAACACCAAACGTGTCTCATTAGCTAGTGTCTTATTGTGCTCCCACTGTACGGGGGGTGAATTTTTTTGTACCACGATTGTTTGGATTATATTTAGGATGAAAGCTGATTGGCGCGTCTCATTTGATTGACAGATAGCTCGGCAGACAGAGGCTCCGTTTCTGTCAACCGGAATGCTAGCTAGCAGGCTGACAGGAAGTCGCGCTTAGTGGGCGGATGTTACATTCAGCTGAGACCGCGATTTCAATATGGAAACCATCGTGAATGTGCTTCAAAAGCCGTTTTGGCCTGCCTATTGTAAGCAGACGACTGACGTCACACGGGGTTTGTCCAACTCTACAGTCTATGGTTTAGAGCTTGACTGTGTGCCACAGGATTGATGTTTTACAAGCTCTTTAAGACAAAAAGTCCAGATGAGACACAATGGTTACAAAAGTTTTAGGGCTTGGAGGGTTTAAACCATTTAGAATATTAGCTCGTATTTCCTTTAAGAACTGCAGTTGAATGCCAGCTGGCTTATTGTTATTTAGATATGGGATTTCAGTTTTATTCTTTTATAGACTGAACTCAGCCAGCTTTTCAAACTTCTCTATTTTATTTTGCCACTAAACATACATGTAAAGGATGTAGTGAAAAACTTTATGGACAAGGAGAGATTGCTTTTCATATAAGGCAGGAAGAGACAGAGGTTACAAAATGCTGAATTACTTTGGAACCATAAATCAAAGCCACTTTCTCTTTTGCCTTTGGAAGCTGTGCATTTTACCAGTCCAGTGACGCTAGCTATGCCTTTGTAGCCCTTACGGAAGCTGTTATCCCATTTTTAATCCATTTATTCAATTGTTTCAGCCAACAGCGGCTAATGCTATCCACCATCTTGTCCATTTTGTGTCCCACAATTCATTGCGACAGGCTCTTACAGGGGGTTCTGTCCTTGTGGGCTCTTAACTTGCTGCGTGAGGAGGCTTAAGCTTTGGGACTACATGTCTCCTGAGTCAAAACATTGAATCTGTATCTGGGAATGGTGAGAACATAGAAGTTGTAGAGCTGTTCACCTTGAGGCCTAATCCATCGATCCACTGACTGCAAGGCTGAGATCAACCGCTGACTTAGACCTGCGCATGGGATGATGGGTCTGCTTAACAATACAGTGTAGTGTTCCCAGTATCTGAGCATGGGAACGGCAGTCAGGGTCTTTCAGTCCTTGGTCTGATCCAGTCTTACTATACTCTTGTGAGGTCCAGACATTGACTGATGGCATGATGGCCACCTTTGGGTATCATTGTCAAGACCTTGTTTCTCATACAGCCATGCTCAGGATAGTGGAGATGGGATGGGTGAGCTGCTTGATACGGGAATGGCAGCTTCCCTTTTAACACTACCTTCCTCGGGCCTAATCTAGCTCACAGCATACTGGGTGCCCTGGACCTGGTAGGCTGGTGGGTGACATGCATGAGTCGTGGAGGGGGCAGTTGGGTGGATACCTGGAGAGATGGGGCATGGGCCTGGACGATGGCCATCAGAAGGTTAGAGCAGTACAGTACCACTGGCAGTACCAGTATATGCTCCCATAAATGACGGGACCTGGTACCAGAACTTTCAACTAGAAATTCCTGTGACTTGTCATAAGAAAGGACAGTGAATGGAGTCAGAAACAGGGATGGAAAAAGGAGGCAATGACATTCAGGAAGGAGCCGCAGGCCAGTCTTGAACCTGGGGCACCCATGCACATGGGGCGCAGCCTAACCACTAGGCCATCTGCAGACTCACAGTTTTAGTTTAATTTCATTATATGGCTGCAACTTTGCTTCAAATGTTGTGCTGATTTTTCTGATGCTCTGTGCCCCACAGGTGGAGTTGAGTAAGAAAGCAGCTTGGCCTCCAAATGAATCAATATATAAAAAGTTAAAACCATAAATTAAAAAAGAAGTTCCACTTAAAATAAAACATCCAGAAGTCCTCTGCAGACTAGTGAGCTAATTCATCATGGTATGGCTGAAGCTAATAGTGCCTGGTGAATCCATGAAACACAGAGGGATGACGGGTCTAAAGTGCAGCCACATGGGCACAACAAGCACACAGGATTATACAAA
Organism: Cheilinus undulatus; assembly: GCF_018320785.1. Lineage (NCBI taxonomy): Eukaryota > Metazoa > Chordata > Actinopteri > Labriformes > Labridae > Cheilinus > Cheilinus undulatus. The sequence continues at coordinate 11,806,302 of NC_054875.1, read as the reverse complement.
TGGAGGTTTAATCACTTTACATCACATTATGCAGAACTATGAGTGATGTCTGAACATTATAATGTGATTTTCATGCTGTTTGTTTCATAATTTGGGATCCAGGTCATTATTCCTCTCTCTCTCTCTCTGATGTTTGTGGATGTTTTCTCTATGCACTCGTACTTGAAAAAGTTGACTGTAAATCGCTTCCTCAGCTGCTCTCTACTCAGGGGGTTTGGATCAGAAAACTCTTTGATTAATTCTGTGTGTTCCTCGTCAGCAGCAGACTTACTGGTTTATGATGTAACCCATCGGAGCTCGTACAGATTTGAGTCCCTCGGGTGTCTCTGTGTGTGAATACAATTAAAGTCAAGGATGTTGCTGCAGTGTCAGGGTTTGCAGGCAGCAGACAAGAGCAGTAGAAAAAAAGCCATCAGTGAGTCAGGGTAGATCAAATAATAATTATGTGAAACATGAAGTTATGCATACAAAACTTGAGGGCAGATTTTCAAATCTGACTGCATTGGTGTCTTGCAGATTTTTGCCACCTTACAGGAATGCTTGATGCTGTTTTGATTACTGCAGCTCTTCTTCTAGTAGTAAACAACTGCTGACAAGTTGGTCTTTTCTAAAGTAACCACACCTTTCAGTTTTTGCACAGGAGTACTGCAAACAAGACCAGCACCAATAACTGACTGCATTCCAGCATGAGTTCTGAAGGCCTTTTCACTGAAGCAATCCCTGTTTCTTCCCTAACTCTTTTAGAAATCTAAAAGAAGCTTAAAGGTCACATATTTTACCCTTTGAAGAAAAGTTTATATTGGTCTCAGAGGTCCCCAAAACATGCCTGGGAGGTTTGTTGCTGAAACAACACTCCAGTATTGGATTGTTGCACATCTGAACACCCCTCTGTTTCAGCCCTGCTCAGAACAAGCCGTTTCTGTGTCTGTGGCTTTAAATGTTGCTGAGCTGTCTGTCCGCCCCTCACTCCACCCCTCATTAGGAAATAGATGTGGCTTAATGGATGTGATTCCCCTGATCCTCCTCATCTGGCAGCTGAAAGGGGGATCAGGAGACGAGGTGGAAATTTCTTCAAAGCAGTGAGGGCTAACTGAACCTGGGGGATTTTCCCCTCATGACATCATGAGGGGAAAATCTGAAAACATCTTGTTTCAGCACACATTTCCTGAAAGGTGGAGAAAGAGAAGCAGAGAGGGAATGATTTTTTCTGATTCTTGAGGGGGATTGTGGACAGGCCAGGGGCACATATTTCTGTTAGAAAAGCCTGAAAAAGGGATTTTTTTGATAATATGTGACCTTTAAGAACTCCTATGTTCTGAATTAAGTTACTGCAGATGTCTTCTGCCCATTTTGTTTTGTTCTTTAACGCTAGAAGAACATACTTTTACAACAACCAGGTACAAGGAAACCTTTTAAAAGACATTGAAGTTACCTAAACAACCATATGCCTAAAAAGCTGTTCCTGATTGCCATCATACCTGCTGTAAAGGGCTTTACACACTGGGTCTGTTATTCTCAGATGTGTTTTTTTTTTTTTTTTTTTTTTTTTTCAGATCTGTAACCTGAAAAACATCACGCACTCGAACCTTGCACACTGAGTTGCACTAAGTTGCATTTTTATTTGCCTTCACTGTGAAAATGCGTAGAATGAGGCAAATTGTTCCATACTGTGAGCCTGAGGCTGTCACATCTTTTAAACTCTGGATCCAGCCATCCTGACAGAGATCTTCATGCAGCAAATGCTTATGCATCATAGCACTGTGCCAAATTGGAGAGATGGAGAACAGCTTTTAAATTCAGTCTCTGTTATGACCTGTGAGTAGGCCAGAAATGTCTGCCTTTAACTGTTACAGTTCCATGGTTGATATCCTCATGATACACTGGTAAATCATGGTGTTTAAAGTGAGGATTCAGTATAAGAGAAGGAGAGAGAGAGGGGAGGGGCTGAGCGAGTAAGAATGCTCTGATGTAAATCATCAATCACCCATTTAAATTATTTGGACTGATGTAAGAATTCACATAAAATCAAACCTGTTCTGAAAAAATTACATGATGACAGAGCCAAAGAAACAGACTTCACTGTAGATTCACCTCTATCTTTCGACATGATTCAGCATAATCTTGTGCAGTAAGCACCAGAAATCCACTACTGCAAATGATACCAAAACTTCCTAAGCAACAGCAAGTCTTCACCTTTAGCTATTAGCACAGTATCATCTTATGCCAGAGATATGCCTGCTGTTTCACCTGACCTTGCATGTGCATGAACATCTTAGTGAATGCAGTATACTTGCCTAAGTGCAGCACATTTTACTGAAGGATACCTCTACTGAGCACTCCAGCAAGCCCAGGCTGTATAAAACTTTCTACTGTGTGGGATGTGAACCACAAACATGACAACACTCAAGAAATTTATAATAATGTTAATTCCAAGACAAAAGCTCACTTTATAGTAACATCAGATAAGCACATAGTGATGACTGATAATCAGAATATATGATTTTTTTTTTGTGGTAGATTTATGCATATATAGCAAGGTTTTGATTGAAAAAAGGAAAAAATTGTGTTTCATTTATTTTGTTGTATAACAAAGACTAGTGGAACTTTTGTAAGATGTGTAACAACAAGAATTGATTATTGCATGAGTTTATATTGATGAAGAAACTAAATTAATCAATTACTACTAAATCAGAGAGACGTACACTTTATAAATCCTGTGAAAATGTTTTGCTGAGGACGGACTACATGAAAAAGGTGAGAAGATTATCCAAAGTTTACTGTTAGTATCATAAATATCACTTAGTGGCCTTCACACATCAGGATACTTTTCAATGCTACAGAGTGTCCATCTTGGAAAGTGTCTATGAGACTATTTCCATTGTGTTTGTGTTTTCTGGTAATGAAAGGTGTTTTGAATATGCATCAATGATGCGCCTGTTTGTGTTTTATGTTGTAGCTATATGCAACAATATTTTCTTCTTAATGCAAAGTCCGTCAATGCAAAGCAAATTGAATATGCATTAGTGTGAGACTTTCCAGCCACATAGATTATGTGGGAAAAATAAATCCATTAAGAATAACCAGGAGCGTCATGCCCATTCAATCTGAGAGGCTTGAGCTCAGTGTAATAAGATTAGATGAATAGACCCGTCCTCTGAAACTTGTTTGTTATGAAAGCAGAAGCCTAACTCCAGTATGGCAATATCAATTTTAAAGCTTTTACAGCCTCCTCATTTGCTAGAGTCAATGAAGAAGCTGTTCTTTGTCAAAGTTCATGCTACGGGATGAATGCATCCGAGACTGAATTCAAATGCTTTTTGAATGATTTTCAGTGATTCCGATATTCATACATTCATAGCAGATTTGCTCGCTTTTGAGCTACAAGAACCTTCCTGTAAAAATGATTAAAGTTGCAAAGATGCTAACAGCCACACAGAATAATTTTTGCTTGAAAGTTATAGTGCGGTGCAGTTGTCAAGCACAGAATTTCAAGTTATCTTGAAACTTCCACTTCTTTGGCTGAAATCTAAAAATTTTAAAATAGTCCATAAATTCTCTGCCCAAATGTGAGGACTGTGAACCATGAGATAACTTTGGAGATGAGCTCTCACCCTCCCTGCTCATTATCCATATGTGGTCTCATTGAACTCAGAGTGGAGGTGCTGACAGCCTTTCTTCACAATCACACCGATAACAAGAGAAAATCACAAGAATCTGCAAGACCTCATGGGTGTGATTGTGCTGAAATGTATTAACCCAGTATCTTGTGTGAGTTGAACCTGGAGACAGAGCTGATAGCAGTGATGGGTGGTGAGCTTTTCTTCGCGATATCAGTAGTCTGCAGTCTGTTCTGTTTGATATCATCCTTTTCTGCTGAGGCAACTTTAAACACACATTTTTTTTCATACACTCCATTCTCATTAATGAAAACTGAGTTAAGCAGTTTAATACAAGCATATTTCCAAAAAAGTTGGGACATTGTGTAAAATGTGATTAAAATCAGAATACAATGATTTGCAAATTATTTTCAAACTATATGCAGCACAGATAAAAGATTTTTTATGGTCAAACTCATAAACTGTATGCTGTTTTTAAAATATGCACACTCTGATGCCTGCTATGTGTTCCAAAAAAGTTGGGACACCAGTGGTTAAAGCATAAAAGGGGAATTCCTTTCCATTCCAGCTTGGCGTACACATTAAGTTGCTCAGCAGTGCACGATTTACGCTGTTGAATTGTGTTGTTCATACAGTGCTATGCTTTTTCTTTCTTTATTATTTTTTTAAGATTTATTTTTGAGCCTTTTCGTGCCTTTATTGGATAGAGGAGGACAGTGCATAGACTTGGAAACAGGGATGAGAGTGGGGGTGAGACATGCGGCTTAGGGCCACAGACCGGATTTGAACCCGGACTTCCCGTGTACATGGTGTGTGCCTTAAACCCCTCGACCATCGGCGACCAGCGCTATTCTTTTTCAATGGGTCCAGCCCAGTCTGGCACTCGCCATGCTATCATAACTTGTACTGAATGTGGCTTGGCATTGTCTTGCTGAAATAAACTGGGATATCTCTGGAACAGATGTTGTCTGGGTGGGAGCATTTGTTGCTTTAAAACTTTTATACTTTCCAGTATTAATGATGGCTTCACAGATGTGCAAGTTACCCATGCCATGAATCTAATACACCCCAACATCACAGATGCTGCCTTTTGAACTTTGAGTTTTGAACAGTCTGGATGGTCCTTTGAAATGTGGACCTCTCAGAACACAGCACACTTGTCAGTACATCTCGGATGAGTTCTGGCTCAGAGAGGTCAGCCATATTTCTGGGTGTTGTCAATAAATGGCTTTAATTTTGCAAGGTAGAGTCTTAACACATTTTGTAGATGTAGTGATGTACAATGTAAAAGACAAAGGTTTTCTGAAGTGTTCCTGAGCCCAACTTGAAATATTCATCACAGAGACACTGAACATCATGGGCATTCATTGTTATATATTTCAGTCTTGCCGCTTACATGTAGTGATTTTTCAGATCCACTGAATCTTGTGATAATTTTGTGTCGGCTGAACTGCGGCGCAGGTTAGCGTTGTGGCCTCACAGCAAGGTTCCTGGTTCGCTTCCCGGTCAGGGCCCTTCTGTGCAGAGTTTGCATGCTCTCCCTGTGCATGCGTGGGTTCTCTCCGTTTACTCCGTCTTCCTCCCACCACCAGAAACATGCTTGTTAGGGTAACTGCTGACTCTAAATTGTCCATAGATGTGTATGTGAGCATGCCTGGTTGTTTGTGTCTATGTGTCAGCCCTGCTTCAGCCCTGCTATTGACGAGTGACGAGTCCTGGGTGTACCCAGCCTCTCGCCCAATGGCAGCTGGAAATAGTAGTAGGAAAATGGATTGATAGATGGTGAAATCTCTAGTAATACTTGGAATTACACATTGAGGAACATTGTTCATAAACAGTTGCATTTCAACTCCAGCAAGTCGTAATGGATGCAGACTTGTAGGAGCTGAAACATGTAGACGTTCCTTTTTTCCTTTTTAATAAAGCATTTTTAATCACATTGGAGTGCCTCAGGTCTTCAGTTTTGACTTCCATCTCACTTTTTGCAAATAATCTGGCAAGTAATTTGTCCTTTTTTGTTGTTCATAAACTGTTGGACTGTTTGTCCATGTAGTATTTAACAAAGTTGAGACATCACAGACTCTGTACCAATTGCAGTGCTTTCTGTTTCTGTCCCGTTTTTACTCTTTATAAAATCATTTAACACATACAACGGGACCAACCAACACCCATTAATCGCTTCTAAGAGGAACAAGCTGTCCTGTCCTGTACAACACACAGTGCTTCTAAAATAATTGGTTTCCTTCACCCAAACCTCTGATCTCAGTAACAGACACGTTTATTCCCATGATTTTATTCTTCAGCCTATTTTGGAGGAGTAACAATAACTTTGATTTTTTTCACACCAGTGTGCCTCTGCACAGATCTGAGAACCACTGGTTTTAAATTAAAACCAAACTCGCTAAGGTAAAACTAAGCTAACTACGCTGACAGTGCTAAAATAGCTGGCTTTGTGCAGGTGCTAGATCAGGCAACAAAGCAGAGTTAGGATGATTATTAAAAACATTGAAATGAACTACTAATTCCTGTCTGTACCACTACTTAAGGAGGAGCTCAAACAGGCTGTGTTTTTGTTTGGTCTTTGTGCACATCACTTTTAATTCTCTGATTACTCTTACAACTCTTAAATCTGTCTGAAACTACACAGATGTGTTATCAGTGCTGAGCTGAGTTCTGCTACTTCTGTTGCAGCATCACTTTTTGTCTTTATTCAAGGATATATGCCTGTAGAATAATCTGGTCACACCCACTTAATCATAAACCTGACAAAACTGTATGCAGACGACCCTGTTCACAGCCTGTATGTGTTCAGCTTTAAAGTTAACTTTTGATGCCTCTGTAAGCTGAACATTTCTATTTCAATGAACACATCCTTCAGCTGGATTTTTCCTCTTTCTCACATCTCTCTCACTCTAATGCGTCCCACTCAGTTCGGCTCTTTGTCTCGCTATCGCTATCGATCTCCGTGACACCCCACCCACTCCAGTTGACCCTCTTCCACTTTCTTCTTTCCCTCCTCCACATTTTCCTACCCTGCCTGTACTACTTTTTGCACATTTTCTCAGCGCCTTCGTCACATTTTGTCTTGTTTTATCTCATTCCTCATCATCTGATTCTATATTCTTACAGTTCCTTTTTTCCCCTCTTTGTCTCTTCTCTTCTTCCCTTATAGCTCCTATTACATCATCCTCTCTCTGGTATGACACCCCCCCTGGATCATTCACATTCAGATTGCTGTAATTTGCTCTGTCTCTCAACACTCTGCCTCCCCCTTGTACTTCTTTCACAAGGTTAAGTTATGATTTGTGGAAGTAAACAACTTGTAAATGTCCTAGTGGAGCACCCTGCTGCTTTGCCGTGCTCTCAGTCCAGAATGAAAAGTGTTCCCAGTTCTTGTCAGCATGCTCGCCAGACTTTGACATTAATGCCACAGAAACTTTGTGTCAGGAGCGGGGATTAGAATAAACATTAAAGGGAACACGAGTTACAAAACAACAATGACAAACAATGTCAAGTTGGGGATTTGTATTCATGCACATGCTGATATTCTTGGAAATGCAGCATGGAAATGACACCATCATGTTAACATACATGATTTGTTGCTGTAAATCTTGGCGGAAGCTTTATGCATGGCTGTGTGCTAACTTGAGTCTTCCAGCTGGTTGTTACAGCAATTTTTTCACAGAATATTTTGACAGATAAGCCACACAACCTCACTGTTGGTACAAATGCGTTCAGGCATTAATGGGAACATTGCCTCCCTCCTGCAGGTGGTCGACAGGGAAAGCTGCCAGTGACGGCGCTGGAGGCTTTTGACCTGGAGACGAAGAGCTGGACACGTTACCCGTGCATCCCGAGCCGGAGGGCTTTCTCCTGCTGTGCCACAAATGAGCGAAGCCTCTTCAGCCTGGGGGGCCTCCAGCAGCCAGGACCACATAACTTTTACTCCAGACCTCACTTTGTCAGCACCATGGAGGAGTATGATCTGGATCAAGGTAAGTGGAACAAATGGAACAGTAATTGGTATCATTGAACTACATCTTTAAATTGCAGGGGTCGAGGTTGAGCTGCAAATTTGCACTGAAAGGTAGCTCTTTTTATTGTCTGCCTTATGAGTTAGACTGACAAAATGAAAAGTTAAAACACAGCTGGTTAGTCCAATTTGGTCCGGTGCTGATTGACAGTCTCTTCCTTCCAGTCAATTATATCGATCACCTGCCTGTGTCCTGGGGCTCTGCCTGCCCTTTCTTTCATTTGTAATAAAACAACATCATGTCAGTGCTGACAGAGCCAGGAGTTAACAGTCACTAACTCATTAAAGTTGAAATCTCTGGATGAGAGCCAATTATGTTCAAAAAAATGTACTGAATTTAAGACGAAGTCTCAATTCAGGAGCGCACATCACATCAGCAGGTGATGTGGATGCAGCAGCTTTACTGTTGCCTCATTTTTTTATGGTTTGATTTAATATACTAAAGAATATACAGAATTTAGCCTGTGATTAGCTGTTTACCTTGAAGAGCTTTTCTCCTACACAATGATTTAATTAGGTAAAGGGGAGTCCACACTCAAAGAAAATGGTGCTGATTTAGACTCTGATATCCTCCTTTGGACAAAAGTCAGCAAAGGTCCAATTATCTGATGGTTCTGAAGATTATCATATCAGATTTCCTGTGGTGTGACTTGTGTTAAGATCATTTCCGCTCTGATCTGCTGGGAAGGCAATTGGAGCACTCTGCACTGAGATTATAAATACTTGTTAAGTATTTATGATCTGAAATTCTCCTTTGATCTGAAATAGCTTTCACTGCATACTTTGGGTCATTGTCTTGCTGGAAAATAAATCTTCTCCCAAGCTATAGTTCTATTGCAGATCAACAAGATCGTCCCAAAGGATTTACCTCTATTTTGGCGCATTCATGTCTTTTACAAGCCTTTCAGGGCTGGCTGCTGAGAAGCATCCCCACAGCTTGATGCTGCCACCACTGTGCTTCGCAGAGAGGATGGTATATTTGTCTATATTTGGATCCACATGTTTTATGATGAACTTTAGCTGAGATAGAAGATTGAAGTGCTTTACCTTTGTCACTCTCCCATAAAGATTTGACTAGTAAAGAACCAGTCTGTATGCAAAATCTCTCCCACCTCAGCTGCTGAAGCTTGTAACTCCTTCAGAGTAGTAATAGGTGTCTTGGTGGCCTCTCTCACTAGTCTCCCTCTTGCACACTCACTCAGTCTGTGAGGACGGCCTGATCTAGGCAGATTTACACATGTGCCGTATTTCTTCGGTTTCTTGATGAGCTATTTGAACGAACTCGGGGGGTAATGTTCAGTGTCGTGGATTTTTTTTGGATCCATCCCCTGGCTTGTTAACCTTTCAAAGCAGATGGATACGCCTGTTTCCTTGTTTCTCACTGGCGAATCCATCTTGCAAAGCTCCCATCTGGGCCCAGTTAGAAAATGACAGGACCAATCAGTGACGAGGGGCAGTACTTCCTGGCGCAGCAGAGTTGTGACGTAACCAAGCAGCAAGAGCTGGTGCAGTTATGGAGGAAGAGCTTAGTGTGGATGCTGCTAAAGCGCCAGTTTTATCAGAACTTGAAAACATGTCTTCGTTAAAAGAAGAACAAAGAACAGCAGTGAGTTGTTTTCTTTTCAAAAACGACAAAAGTCGAGTACTTACACGTCTATAGTTGCCATGTTTCACATTATTCCTCAATAGCTGTGCACGTGCAGCTTGATAGCGGCTACGTCACGTGTTTTGTTGCTCTGATTGGCCCGTAGAGATGTGACAGACAGAACGTTCATCCAATCACACTCTCAGTTTTTTTCAAAGCCTCTGCCTTTCCTCAAATGTTTCCTACTGAAGCTTTCCCAGATGGATGTGTGAAACAAATCCATCAGGCATGTCAGGTTACTGGCTTGTACTTTTCAATTGACTTTTCTCTGAGTTGCTTGGAGTGTTCTTTTGTTTTCATGGTGTACTGGTTGCCAGGAATACTGATTAACCAGTGACTGGACCTTTAGGACACGGTTATTTGATTGACTTTGCTTGGAAGTAATCTTTTTCCCTTTGACATTAAGGAGTGTTTTTTTTTTTGTCAAAAAATCCAAATTATATTGACCATGACTGATTTATAAAATCAGCAAATGGGTAAAACATCCAAGGGGGTGAATACTTTTTAAATGCACTGTAATTTAAAGTAAATGACTACAAATATAAAAGTTAATGTGTAGTTTTTAGGTTTTTCTAGTTTGTTGTGTAAGTACTGGTGTGGACTGTATTTAAAGAGGTTTTTGATATATTTCCCACCAAACAACCATATCACCATCCTTTCTAATCTTACAGGGTTTAAATTATATCTATCTTTAGCTACAAAGTCTGACTGGTTGATTTTTGAGGTCAGTGGCTGCTTTCCTTCTCTTCCTCTTTTTTATTTGTTTCTGAAAGGACTGAAAACAATGTAGAAATGATGAACAGTGTTCAGAACAGGGGCAGAGTGCTACAACAAAAGCATGTCAGGGGCTGGTCATAAGTCATTTGTCAAACCGCCTGAAAAGAAAAAATCATAGATTATATGACAAATGTTGAGAGCATTTTCCAACCGAAGGGTTTAGGGAGAAGCACTTTTAGGTCAAAACACTGGCTAAATGAGGTATATTCATTTTATGAGAATGAGTTTGTCACATATACTTTTAATATTCACTCTACCTAGTAAATACAACATTAAATCTGTGTATATATAGAGAGATAATCCCTTCTTAAAGTTTTTTATGCATACACAAAACTCCTGAAAATGCCCCTGATTTTATGAAGGTAGGCCGCATAAGCAGCCAAGTTTTGTCTGTTTTGCTGGAAAGAGCTTTTTTGGAACTATAAATGAAAAACATTCATTTTCAGTAGATTGGTTTTGCTTAATTGGGGCCTCATCCTCTATGGCAAGCTTGCAGCATTAATGTAGAGACAAAAACCTGTCACTGCTTCTACTTTCTCTTTGTCCGCTTTGTCTTTTTTGCTTGACTCACTTTTTCTGGAGCGCATGCATGAAACAGACTTTAGATGAATTTATTTTCAAAATACAAGCAGCCTTGATGGTCCCCAAAAAAAGTCTGATTTGTGTTTCTTAAATTGCACGCATTGTCACCCTGGGGTGCTTTAAATTCAGTCGGAGGATGATCTGTTCTGTGCAGATAGCAACACTGTGATATGGAAAGATTTGCATCAGTCTGTCAGATAGCATCAAAGCTGATGTTAATACAGATAGAAAAAACATCTTCCTACAGGGGTTTTTACTGAAGAGTTACGCACATTTGAAATGTAATTTCATTAAACATTACTGATCAGTTCATGTGTGAAATTTAGGCAATAATTCGCCTGCTGACTTAGATGAACAAACACTTTGGTGGTGTAAAGATGTCCTCAGCTGCTCTGTATCTCTGACTGATTCTCTCTGAGAATCCTTTACCTTTTACTTTAAGGCTCTGTTTCTCTGACCTCCAAATGCCCCCAGGGAAAGCTGGATTAGCAGCTGACAAAAAGAATCATTATCCCAGAACAGGTTGATTTAGGCTATAATAAGCTTTAATTAAACCACACTGTCATTTTGTACTTCAGTGCTAGCGTTACATCATGCTTCTAATCCTGTTTTAAACACCATGAATGCCTATGGAGTGTCTCAATCAAATATTAAGCTGTAATTATGTTAAAATGATCTCATGTCTGATTTTCCACATCCGCTTCAGATTCTTTGTGAAACAGTCTAGTCAAGTAGGAAACACTTCCCTTGATTTATATTATAGTTTATAAAGCAATTTCCACGAGAGCTTCTGCAAAAACAGGGGCTTATCCAGGTGGCTGACACAGATGGTATCACAAAGAGAGCTCTGCTAAAAACACGTGTGGCTACAAGATTCAGGAGAAAATGTTGATTCTGAACCCTTCACTAGTAGAAATGCTCACCGACCTATAGAAACAGGTCACTGTTGTTTCTATCGGTGGTGCCACCAGCTGTAATCCTACAGCATTGTGCAGAACTTGTCGGCATGTTTGGGCCTAAAATTGAGGCGTAGATGTTGGAGTAAGCTGGCTGGGGGCGCCATGGGGTGTGAACGAGGACAAAACCCCTGTCATGCTTTGGATGTCCTGCATATTACCAGGGGCATGAGAAAATAATCTGTTGAAAAAAAAAAAGTCTTCACCTTTAGGGTGGCATACTGTGTAAATGTGGTAAGTAAGCATGGTCTAGTGCAGTGGTTCCCAACCTGGGGTCTGGGCACCCCTAGGGGGTGCGGGACCCTGTCTGTTCATATGTTGTCAAAATAAGATGTACATATATATTTTTTAAAACCAGGATTAGTAACAATGGCCAACCTAAAGATGAAAAAATGAAGACAAACCATTAATGGTTGTGCTAAAAAGTCACGATTTTGGGGGGGGGACAACTTTTTTGAGATTATTAAGTCGTATAGTTACAAAAAATTAAAGTAGAATTTTAAAGTTTAAAAAGTTTAACATTTACAAGAAAAAATCTTGAAATTTCCAAGTTTGTAATTTTTAAAATTTCAACACTAGAAATGCAAAAATTTCAAATTTTAATGATTGTAATTTTTACAGCCGTGTAAAGTAAAAATTCTGCAAGAAACTGAACTGAAAACAGTGGTTGAATTTTCGGCTTCATGGTCTTAAAAATTCTATGTTTTGGTCCAGGTACATTTACAACTTTTAAAGGTAATTTTTTTACTTGTAATTTCGAGTGGCCCTAACACACCGTCACAATAATGGATAGTTTCTACATTGTGTAGTTTCTACATTTAAGCGTCCTTGGGTTTCTTGAAAGGCGCTGTATAAATTCAAGATATTATTATTTTTATTATTATTATTATCAATCTTTTGTCAAGAGCAGGCGTACATAGGCCTGTTATGCTGGGATTTTGTCAATGACAACAATTAAAATTGGGTCTCATCTTTATCTAGATATGAGTGGGGGGGCCATAAGGACAAAGGTTTGGAACCACTGGTGTAGTGGACTGTCTAGGGTTGCTAAGAGGCCATGGTTGTGCTGTTAGTATTCCACAGGCCTGAAAAATGCCAGTGGTCTCTGGGCATATCAGCAGGTTAAATAGATCTACACAGAAGAAATGCTTTTGATCTTGACATTAGCTGCCAAGCAACAGACGTGTGTGGACATATGTCGAGCTTGACTCTAGCCACCCTCCCCCTTCTCTCCAGCCTTGGGTTGTAGCATATCAGGGAATCCTTAGCGAACTACATGCCTAAAATGTATGCACATGCCTACATTTAGATGCTGATCAGTTCTTTTTCTGTTTTCTGTCCTTAAGTTACAGTCTTTCCCTGTTTCCACTCACCGGTGTCAACACAAACACTTTCAAAGGCATGTGTCACAGTTTTGATTTGGATTCTTGAGCTACATTCGTGTTTCCTTTCATTCTGGCACTGAACTGTTAATTAGCTATGTTGTGTTAAGTTTAATGGGGATGGCAAGAATAAAGTAGTATTCGAATGAGCAAATGCAAATGAACACTTTTCAGGCTTCTGGGAATATTAAGCGACTTTGTGGTGAAGTTTTTCCTGAGTGTAATAATATTAAAGAGTCTGCTTATGTAAGCCCTTCAGCATTTGTAGCCAGCAGCCAGCTAGTCCATGACAAAGTTATTGCACTTACCTCCATCAGTGGCTGTTTGCATGCCCAGAAGACTCTTAAATGCCCCCCTCACAGCAGAAAACATCTACAAATGTATGTGTATTTGCTACCTCAGCTTCTAACTCTGTCAGACATGTTGCTGGTGTTTGTCTGATTGAATGAGTGACCATTTTAACTGTTAACTTCAGTGGAAATGCACCTGTTGTCAGAGTTACATCAGGTTTTGCTGATGAAAAGTCATGTCTCTTTGTTAAGTTTTTCATAAATGGCAGCTGATGCATATATTTTTAATCATGATAAAAATGCAAGGAGCCATTCCGTTGTGCATTTTCTATCTTCCCCCATCTGTTGTAACTGTGATGACCTCAGATGTGTTTGGCTGAAAGTTACATGTCAACTTGATTTAAGCTCAGTGCTGCCTTCTACTTTGTATTCCTCCAGAGTGGCTTTAAAGTATACTGTACTTTACAACAGCACATTAGTCTTTATGTATTCACCTGGCAGCTGTTTTAAGGCCAGTTATCTGGCTACTTGTGTTTAATCCAGGGTTTCAATGTTGTATGGGAGCATCAAGGGCTGGCTCTCTCTCCCTCTTGCTCGCTCATTCTCTGATAACATATGTGCCTTTAGGAACCTAGAAGATAAAGGGGTCTTACATACACTGAAATGGTTTTTGTGTGTATATGAAATCTAATCCTAGCAGTGCCATGGGTCAGCATGATGATAGAGAAAGCCTTCTCATTTTCTACTTGTAGCTTTTATTGAATCTAACATAGTGTAGGAAATCTTTGATTCTGTCATTTTGGAATATTGGACAAACAACATTTCTGTCTTTTTGCTAAGTTTTTTTTTTTATTTGCCAAAAGATATTGGCTTCAATGATCTTGAAGGCATAAGTGCAGCCCCCCACCCCCACCCAAGTCAACCAGTGCAATCTCACATGAACAAAGCTGTAATGATGCAAGAAAAAATCTATTTGTTAAGAACCCATTTATAATTTTGTAATCTCTCATGAATATCGAATCATTTTGATGTTTTACTCTAATACTATAATTATAACATTTTACTACAACTTTGTTCTAGAATAATAGCAACCATAATTTTGTAATACCACACCTTCATTTTGTAAATATCAGATTTTTGGTAGCTTGCGTGATTGTCACATTGAAAAAATGTAGTTGTATTTAAAGTCCAAACACTAAGACACAACAATCATTTTACTTATCAAGTGAGTCTGAGGTATAACAAGCAAATTTCAATGACGATGACAGCTGCATCGTGTTACTCACCTGAATCTCATTTTTTTAAATTTTTTATGTGGCTTTTTTAAAGTGTGATTTTCTGTTGACTATCTTGACAGTGGGAGTTCTGTTGTTTCTGAGCCCTTTACATACTTTTTCTTCCACCTTAACATCATCTTTACCGCTTGTTCTGGTTAAAGGTCAAGGTCAAGGTCAAAACTGCTCTGGTTGCCCAACAACCAGAGCAGTTTTGGTTCCCAATATTAATTTATTCTTCTAGTTATTAGGTTTTGATGGTGGTTTGTTTGTTTAGTTCAGATTTAGGGTCCATGGATTCCATAGATTTAGTGTCATTTTTACTTTGTTTTTGTTTCCCCCTTTTTCAGTTGATATGGAAAGCTTGTGAGGAGCAACAAAGTTGATGTAAAAATCATAAAAATGTAAAAATACTATCAAACATGCTTTCCTTCACTTTTAATTTTTTTTAAGTTAAATTAAATCTTTAAATTGAATTCGAGACCAGAATGATCATTGTGTGAAGTCTTCTCTAACCCAGTCAGACATTTTTACTCTTCCCAGCAGGCCTGCCCTCAGAATAGCCTGAGCCCCTAAAAAACGCAGAGAACTGGACCCTCCTGGTGGGAGTTATTGATGATGTCAGTGTATGTGTGTTTGACTAGTAGCAATGATGCTAACATGCTGGCTAATAGAAACCTCATTTTAGGGCTGAAAACAGTCTCAAACTACAATTGGGTTCTGGTGTTACAATCGATTAATTGTGCAGCTTTGTAACCTTTTCCACTTTTTCTGCCAATTTTGTTTCCTTTTAACCCATTTTTTGACACACACACACAATGTTTGCACACTTTCACCATTCAAACCCATTATTGCCACTAACCAACAGTTGCCACTCTTAACTAATTTTTGTTATTGTTTGTTATTTTAAAACTTTTTTTTTTACTCATTCGGCATTTTAACCAACTGTTGCCACATGAAACCTTTTTTTTTTTATTTTAACCCATTTTCCTATCTTTTGACCTTTTTAACCAACTGTTGCCAAGCAGTTGTTGCTGCTTTTAAACCAGTTTCACCACTTTTTAAAATTTTTTCACCAATTAACTCATCTTTATCATCTTTGGACATATGTAGGCTTTTTGCCACTTTAACCCTATTTTGCTACTATGTAGTCAATTTTTTTTAAGTCTTGAAATAATGTAATTATTTTTCTTGTGGAGTTGTCGTTGTTTTTTCAGCTTTATTTTCTGGCACCCTGACATTACTTCCCGGATAGTTTGGTGAAATTTTCTCATCCACATTATTAACTTACCTTAAAAAGTTAATTCTTAATTGTAATACAGCATAAATGGATGAAATTATTATTTTTTAGCTTTGATAAGAGTGGTTGTTATTTATTAAAAATAAAATATGGTTATCACAGCTTAACTTTAATAATGAACTAGGATTTTGAAAACGAAAAAGCCAATGAACCTGCCATCTCTTTTTGAATCTCAGATGATGTGATCGAGACTGTAGCTTAAACCTCACATTCTTGGTTGATTTGTTCATGATTGATTCTCTCTCTTTAATGTTTCAACAGCTTATAAAGAAATTAAAACTGCAGCTGAGTTTTGATTTCAGCCTCCCTTTTCTTTTGTTGCAGTAAAAGACCAGATTTTGTTGCCACTGAAGCACTAAGGTTTATAAAGTTTGATGCCATGTCTCAGATGCTCAGATTGCTGACATGTTTAAGTAAGTATACTCTTAACACAAAGCATGTCCTTGAACATAAGTTCAGACTTCATCTGCTTCCTGAATAGCTAAATAGTTTTATTTATTGAAAAGTGCTGGAGGAAGAGTCTTCACTCTGTGGATCAGGCTTCAGACCTACCTCTGTTGTCCATCCTGATGTGCTTTACTATTTTTTCTTTTTTTATTTTTGGAAATCAGTAAATTTGAAAATTAATTGATAACAATAATGATTATATTTCAGCATTAAAAATATCGTTTGGGTTAAAGAGCTTATACATATTGGTGTATTAACCATTGCAGAAACATAAAAAATGATTTTGGTAACTACCAATGCTGTTAATTTAGGGCAGCTGTAGCATAAACCTTACTTTGGTTAGGGTTAGGGTGCGCTAATAAATTTGTTAAGTGCTGTATAAAAGGACACAGATAGTGGTTTGAGTTTCAAAATAATGATCCAAGCTTTTTTGAAGTATGCAATAAGTAATTAATCAATCAAACAGTAACTAAATCAATGAAATCAAAAGGGCTGCAGCCGCCGGCCAAAAAGAACAAAAGAGGGGTGGTGGACGTGGCTAACCGCGCAATGGGCCATTGGACCAGCCACCACCCCTAACTAAAACTACCTAACCAAGAGAACCTAACTATTTAATCAGGAAAAGAAAACAACGTGAAAATAGGACTACCGGCGACTACAGCCAAACTAAAATAACAAAACCCAGCAATCTGAACATGCATGGGGGAAAATTAAACGAACGGGAAAAAGAAACGCTTGGAAAAAAAAGAAACTAATTAATAAGTAATGAAAAGAAAAGGTGTAAAAAAGCCCCAAACAAACCTCCTCAGGCGTTTGTCTAGTGTGTGTGGAAACATGCAGCAGCCAGCCACATGTAAAAAATTGTTTATTTATTTATCCATTCACCCTTTCCTGTTATCTTCCTCAGTGGATGTTGTATTTGAAGTATAAGGCAGAGTTGTGGTGAGTGTTACTGTTGTTGGTGCACGGGCAAAGAGATATCAAGGATTTGACTGATTTATGACATTAAGAGTTTATGGCATTGACAATTGGATTCCATGTAGTATAAAAGTCAGCAGTTTGTTTTTTGATGGAGGCTGATTAATGTTCCATTGTTATGTGTTCAAACAGATTTTTCCAGATGGTTATGTTGATTTTTTCCCCTTGGTTTCCAGTTCTTGAGGATGGTTTTCTTGGCAATGGTTAGGGCTATAGGGAGTATTCTGCAGGCTGTGTTATTGATGTTTGACATGTCTCCTAATAAGCAGAGTGTGGGTGATGGAGGGATGTGGCAGCTCAGGAGAGTGGAGAGGAAGTCAGTGATGCTATTCCAAAACTGCTTTACCGGTGTGCAGTCCCAAGTGGCGTGTGAATAGTTATCTATTGTGTTTAATGTGCAATGTGGACAGATTTCAGAATCGGTGAAGCCCATCTGAAACATTGTTTCACCTGTGTAGTGTGCTCTGTGGATTGTCTTGTACTGTAGAAGCTGAATGTTTGAAGATGTTTTTACATATTTGGGTCCAGAAGTCAGCATCAGGGGTTATCTGTAGGTCCTCTTCCCATTTTATTGAGGGGATGAAGAGTGTTTGGTCAGAGTTAGAAATGATTTTATAAATATTAAAAAGTATTTTTTTCCTGGAACTGAAGTTGATGAGATCTGAAGTTGATTTTGGAAGGTCTAAGTTGATTGTTTTGGAAGCAGATTTAGTTATGGCAGATTTGATTTGGTGGAACTCTAGGAAGTGGTTCTCCCTGATGCTGTACTTCTGGACCAATTGTGGAAATGTCATCAGAGTATTGTTTTGTATGGTATGTTCTAGATGTGTGATGCCTTTAGCTGTCCATGATAAGAAGTGTATTGGTTTTTTGTTTACTAAAAAGTCAGGGTTGTTCCAGATTGGGGTCAGCCTGCTGTGAGAAATAGTGGTGTTAGTGATTTGGTGAAATTTCCACCAGGCTGTCAGAGTTGTTTCTATGGTTGGGTCCTTGAAACATGGATGGTGCTTGATAGAGGGGCTTATGAATGGAAGATTTGAGATATGAATGTCTTTGCAGAGGGTTTGTTCTGTGTCTGTATGTCTGGTTTGGTGGGATGGGTCCATTTGTAGATGTACTGGAGCTGGTGAGCGATGAAATAGTGATCAAAATTCGGTGCTTGTAGACCTCCTTGTAGAGGGTTTTGGATATTTTAAGTGTTTCTAATTTAACTCTGGATGTTTTATTTTTCCAGTAGAATTTTGTTACTGTTGAGTTGAGGGATTTGAACCAGTGGGGAGAGGGCTTGATTGGAATCATAGAAAAGGGATAGTTAATTTTTGGTAATCTGGTCATTTTGATTAATGCAATCCTGCAAAAAAGTGAGAGTGGGAGATTCATCCAGAGTTGAAGGTCATCTTCTGTTGTTTTAAGGAGTGGGCTGAAGTTGAGTTTAACTAACTCTGACAGCCTGGGAGAAATGTTGATTCCTAAATACGTGATGTTAGTTGTGGTGCGAATAGAGTGAAGTGAGCTTCTGGCTACCACATCCCAGTTACTGTGATTAAGAGGGAGGATGGTGGATTTGGACCAGTTGATGGTGTAGTCAGAGATTTGGGAGAATGTGTTGATGAGGTTGATAACTTCTGGGAGGGATGATGATGGGTAACTTAAACATAGGATGACGTCATCAGCATAAAGACTGATTTTATGTTCCATGTTGTTTGTTTTGATACCTGTGATATTTGGTTTCTGGCGGATGGCGGCAGCCAGTGGTTTGATGAAGATGGCAAACAGTAGCGGAGAGAGTGGGCATCCTTGCCTTGTCCCTCTGTGCAAAGTGAAGCGCTGTGAAGTGAGTCCATTGGTTGTGATAGTGGCCATAGGTGTTGTGTAGAGAACCCTCACCCAGCTAATAAATGACTCACCTAATCCAAATTTTTTTAGTTTTGAAAAAAAAATTGTGGTGATTGCATATTTTTTAAGTTTATTTTGAAAAGTTCCTGTGAAGCTGTTTCCAGCCACAAGTTTTTTCTGTTCTCATCATAGAGGTTGGGCGCGCACAAGCACTGACTGTTACCAGCACCTTCGCACCTGCACGTAATCACTGCAATCACCGCACTCACTTAAGCCTCGCTCAGAGACAACACCGGCGCCAGAGTATTCCTGCTCAACAGTGTGCCTCCATGTGCCGTCAGTGCTCTGCCCAGCCTCTGCCATGCTGCCACACTCTCCCACCAGACTCTCACTCAAGCCTCCACCGCCTCTCCTCACTCCACCTGCCCTCATGTCTCACTGGATCCCCCGCTCACTCTCTGGACCTCGGATTCTCACTCCTGTGTTCCCCAATAAAACCTTTAAAACTACTTCCTGTCTCCGGCTCTGCTCCTGGGTCCAACATCTACTACTGATTATTACAAATCATCACAGAATACTCTGGCCATCATGGACCCAGCAAACCCAGACTCAGTAAAGGAAGCCCTCTCCACACAAGGGATCCTCATAGGATGTTATGACAAAATGCTTCAAGAGATCATTGAAATCAATCCAGCAACTCCATTCCTCCTGTGATTAACCCACCTGAGCCTGCACTCCCCACTCCCTCCCTCCCTCCCTCCCTCACAAGGAGCCCTTTGTGCCCACGCCCGAGCCATATGCAGGAGATTTAGGTTCATGTAGCCTGTTTTTGTTAAATTGATTTTAAAGTTGATCTTTTGTAAAGTTGTCAAGCAACTCTTCAGAGGGTACACTAACAAAGTCATCAGGTGTTGCCATCCTAGATAACGTTACAAAAAAACTAAGTTAAAACTAAACAGATTTACAGTTAGCTACAACAAGTCACCCAAAAAACACATATAGACAAACAGGCTCAAGGCCTCAACAGTGTCCAACACGACAGAAGCAGCTATATCTCAAAAGCTCTCTCCACAAAATGGCTACCGGAGCCACATTCACAAAAGTAGGACTAGAAATTACCCGTCAAAGTACAAATTATCACAAAATATTACCCAAATAGGAAGCACTGGTAATATAAAGTGTACAAAGGCAACTCTAAAGTCAGGTAAACTAACCTACACAAAGTCAAGAAACACACAAACATTTAGTGAGCATAGTGAGCAAGCCCAAGTATATTAACTAAGTAATCCCTCAGTGGTTCCCTACCTAACTTAAACTCAACCCTAACTGTCTTCGATGGCTTGCCGAGCTCGAACTGTCACCAGACATACTGACAATGTCTGATGCAGTCCCTCCTCAGAGTTTGCCAACAAAAATAAAAAAGGCAAAATAACAAATGAGAAGCTGAAGGAAGGACGATGGAAATCAGCCCAGCTAGCCCCTCCTAACCTAACCAGGGAAGATTACGGGTACTTAATGTCAATATACTCAATACTATACTCACCAAAAGTTCACCAGAAAAAAGGAACGAAGCAGCACATAACTACATGATTTTAACAGCTCACCACTGAAATAAGCTACAAATCTACCAATCTAGGGGAAAACAACAAAATTAACTAATCCAGCTTTGATTTAATCTTATCCCGGATGAGCCCCCAATATGTTACGACCCTGGCTCAGGGAAAGCAACATAAAGGACTAGAGCAAACTGATCAAAGTTTAACAGAGGTTATTTATTACAAAAACTAAGGTTTAACAATGTAAATTATCCACACGGAGACAAAAACGGTAGTTGTTTATGGATTTATGCACTCTGGGACCCGTTTTCAAAAAGTATTGTTTACAGTCACCCAAAATGCCATTTTCTTGTGGATGAAATGCCTAAATTCGTCTTCGTATGGGCGAGGCCTAAGTGCTCATTAAGTTGTAGGTTGTTTGCGTAGCTCAGCCTGGTTTCTGTTGTTGGGTTGTGTGCATTTATGTTCTCTAGGTCTTTTATTTTTTGTTCTAAATTGTTTTGCAGTGTATGGTTTTCTTTAAGGTGAGTTGAATATGAAATGGTTTTACCTCTTAATACTGCTTTCCCTGTTTCCCAGAGTAGTGATGGTGCAATTTCCGGTGTATCATTTTTATCTAGGAAGGATACCCATTCTCTCTTTATGTAGTTATTGAAGTCTGGGTTGTTGAGAAGTGAGAGATTGAGACGCCATCTACCTGGGGGTTTGTGAGACTGGTTATTTTTCAAAGTCAAGGAGACAGGAGCATGATCGGAAATAGTGATGGGGTGTATTATTGTGTTGGATATCTTGTTAATGATGGAGTTGCTGGTTAGAAAAAAATCTATACAAGAATATGTGTGGTGGACAGATGAGTAGAAAGAGAGTTCTATTGTATTAGGATGTCGTAGCTACCAACCATCACCAAGACACAAATCCCACATGAACTGGATTATTGTTTCTGCGGAGTGGGAGGGTTTAGTTTTGAGTGTGTTTTTTGATCTGTCTATGGATGGGTTGATGACTGTGTTAAAATCTCCACTGATAATTATTGGGGAGTCAGAAAAGTTGTACAGGGAGTTGAAAAAATTTGTAAAAAAGGATGGGCTGTCATTATTTGGACCATATATTGATGCAATAATGAGAGGAATATTGTGTATGGAGATGTTAATGAGTCTTCCTCCGGAATCTGTAATTGTGTTGTTATGGGTGAATGAAATGTTTTTGCTGATTAAGATGGCTACCCCTCTTTGCCTAGAGTTGAAGTGGGCTGAGAAAGTATGGCTGTATTGAGCTGTGACTAATTTGTGACTATCAGATTCAGATGTGTGTGTTTCTTGTAGGAGGCATATGTCAGCTTTTAATTTCTGTAAATGGTTGAATACCTTAGTTCTCTTTGCCCGTGCACCAAATCCCCAGATGTTCCATGTTTCAACTTAAAGTGATATTATGTAAGTATTCTGGATCTATCATAAGTTTTAATGGCATATAGGTATGTAGGAGTTGTGGCAGTGTGTGTATATGTGTGTGTGAATTTTTGCGTCTGTAGGGCATGTATGAGATGTGTATGCGTGTGGTATAGGCATATGTGTAGTATGTGTGTGCATGTAGTATGGAGAGGTGGTGGAGGAGAGATAAGTGTGTCTGTGTTATGGTGTGGGGTGAGTAGTGTTTTTGCCTGAGCTGTGTTGTGTGACTATTTTGGATTGAAGCTTCAGGTATAACAACAAAAGAAAGGAGGAAAGTGCAAGAGAGAACAAAGGGGCATACAAAAATTACATTAAAATAAATTACATAAAATTACATTAAGAAAAAGGCATAAGGGAGAGTAGGTTATCAGTGGAGACTGTGGTACATTTTATTGATAATAGCGTTGTTGTGGTGCAGTGTGTTGTTGGGGGGGGGGCAGGGTTATTGCTGAGTTGTGGCAAAGTTTCCCATCGATGTACAGTTTGTCAACGGAGATTACTGCTTGTTTTCCTTCCTGAATGCTTTTTTTTGCGGACGGGGAGAAGTGTTTTCTGTCTGTCCATGATTTTGCAGGGGAATTAGTCGTTTATGCCATAGTCTGTTCCTTTCAGGATTTTACCGTTTCGTTGGATCAGTTGCTTTTGTTTATAGTGTTCAAATTTGGTGACGATGGGTCGTGGGCATTTGTTTGTGGGGGTTTTGGGGCCAATGCAGTGAATCCAGTGGAATGTTATGTCCTTTATAGTGTCTGGGGGTATTTTCAGGTGGTTTGTCATGAAGTCCTGTAGTAACTGTTCGGGTTTTCGTTGTGTTGTTCAGGGATGCCAGAGAGAACGAGGTTATCTCTCATGCTGCGTGACTGGAGGTCGAGGACTGTTTCTTTCATTAGTTTCTTTTCTTTGGTGACGGAGTGGAGTTGTGTTGTTAGTGCAGTGACGGACTGTTGGAGTGATGTTTGTTCTGTTCGTTAGCAGGGTTTTCGTCGTGCATAGTCGGTCTTAGATTTCGTCTATGAAGTCTTTGAGGTCATCCAGTTTTAAGTGTGAGTGTTAATCTTGTTAAATGTGTGAAGGACGGGTTTTGTTTGAGGTGAAACGGAGAGAAAATGTTGGTATGGGTAAACAATCTAACAGCGGGCTGCCACATTGGATCACCAGTCTCGTCGGGTCTCGCGATCACAGGCACATTCTCGCAGTCTCTTCACAGGCCTCGCCTCTCCTCACAGTTGCAGCAGAGGACTGAGCTTTCAAACCACCTGAATAGGCACTGGAAAACAGAGTCTGAGACTTCCCCTGGCACTGAAATGGGGGGGGGGGGTCTGCAAATCTGAACCCTTGCTGGGTTGGTGATCTATCACCTTCACTAACTCATGGGAGATCTGCATTGGAGCTGTTCTTTTTGGCTGCTGATCTACAACCAAAGGCCCCAGGAATGGATCCATGAGTCGTGAAGTGGAAGGCAGTGGTGAGGTTCGTGCATCTACACGTGAAGGCTGTTTTTCCTCTGACTGCATCATACTGGTGGAGTCTAGATTTCGGCCTGGTAAAGGCTCTTCTGGATTTATATTGGGGGTAAGTTCTTGTTAACCCTCCAAAAGAGATGGCGAGCACATCATTTTCAGATCTGGGTCTGGGATGGGCTGCTTGAACACAACCTCACCCCCCAGGACTGAATCCATTTCTGGAAGTTCAGCTGGGTGGCTACAAAAAGGCTCTGGTGACAGCGTCACAGCAGCGAAGTTGGTTGAAGACCTTTCTGGCACATCCTGACTAGGGCCAGGACGTATATCAAATACAGCTGATTGAGGCCGTGCAGAGGGAACCATATTAAGTTCTGGTTCCTGGATGTGCTGCTTCTCCACCTCACCACCCCCCAGGACTGAACCTGTGGCTACAGGTTCTGCTTGGAGGGAATTAGCACATTGTGGTGTTGGCGTCAGAGCTGCACAGTCAGTTGGTTGGCCCGTTGAGCCAACTTCTGGCACATCCTGACTGGAGCCAGGACATTCATCAGGAATGGCTGATGGAGTTGTTGGACAAGGAATCAGGTTATTTTCTGGTTCCTGGGTGTGCTGCTCTACCACAACCCCAACCCCCAGGACTGAACCTGTGTGTACAGGTTCAGCTGGCAGCATATCTTCAGGTTGTGGTGGCGGCGTCTGAGCAGCTGAGTCAGTTGAAGGCTCGGTTGTAGGCCCTTCTGGCACATCATTACTGGAGTCAGGACGTATATCAGGACGGGCTGATCGAGGCCGTGGAGAGGGAACCATATTAAGTTCTGGATCCTAGATGTGCTACTCCTCCACAGCACCACCCCCCAAGACTGAACCTGTGTGTACAGGTTCAGCTGGGAGGTTATTAGCGGGCTGTGGTGATGGCGTCAGAGCAGCGGCGTCTGAAACTTCTGGGTGTTGGTTTTCCTGCTGGACTACAACCTCACCCCCCAGGACTGAATCCCTGACATGAAATTCAGCTGGTGGGGCATTTTGAAGTCATGGGGACAGTGTCCATGCAGCAGCGTCTGGAACTTCTGGGTGTTGGTTTTCCTGCTTGACCACAACCTCACCCCCCAGGACTGAATCCCTGACATGAAATTCAGCTGGCGGGGCACTTTGAGGCTGTGGGGACAGCGTCCGTGCAGCAGGTTGCAGGTCTGGTGAAGACTCCACATCATCAGTGAAGGCTGGAGGTGGAACAGTGGGCTTGTTTGGCTCAAACAAACCACACACATGCTCCACTGTTACAGTGGTGATAATTCGGAGCACCTCAGTCTCAAAGTTGTGGAGCTTCTTCTTGAGAGAGTCTGCTGGGTACCGGCGTCTCACCTCCTCCTCGATGGTGCTGGCCATGTGGTCTCTGACGGACCGAGAGAAGGTGGCCTGGTGGAGCGTGGTGGACAACGATGAGGAGACTCCATCCAAGACAGCTTTGGTAACACTAACAGCCATCCCAGAGAGCTTCTGGGAGGGCATCTCACTGAGGTTGGTCTTCTTGGGCACCCAAAATGCTTGCAAGACTTTGGGCACCACCTCAAGGACGACCTCCCATGGGCTCAGCTGTTTGATGGCTGGAGCCTCCTGTAGCCGCTCCACCAGGCTCTTAGAGTACTTAAGTGCCTGGCTGAAGAATTTCTCATGTCTGTAGGCAGGAGGGATGTTTTCTGGAGAGTCCAGCAGTTTTTTAGCTTGGAACTCCACGTCCCTCTTCTGCATGGAGGTATTTACCTCCCAGACCACTTTGAGGAGGGTTTGACGTCCTTCTCGAAATCCTCCATCTCAAACTCCCAGAGCTGGACTCGCAGTGACTGCTTGCTGTCCTCAATTAGCAGGTCGGTCATTGACTCAGCCGTGAGCTGATTCGGGAGCTGGCCCTTCTGCTGCATCCTTAAAAGCTCGGCCACCACAGCGACCTTCGCTTTAAAAGACTGAACGTGCCAGCAGATTTGCATGGCACGATCGTAGATTGGGGTGTCGAACAAAACCCTGATGGGTTTATAGAGTCCTTTACTCCCCTCAATAAACTCCATGTCACAATGAGGCTCTGGGGACAACGTCACAGGAGTGAAGTTGGTTGAAGACCTTTCTGGCACCTCCTGACTGGAGCTAGGACATATATCAGGAGCAGCTGATTGAGGCCGTGGAGAGGGAACCATATTAATTTCTGGTTCCTGGACGTGCTGCTCCTCCACAACATCACCCCCCAGGACTGAACCTGTGTGTACAGGTTCAGCTGGGAGGGTATCAACAGGCTGTAGTGATGGCGTCAGAGCAGCAGCGTCTGGAACTTCTGGGTGTTGGTTTTCCTGCTTGACCACAACCTCACCCCCAGGACTGAATCCTGACATGAAATTCAGCTGGCGGGGCACTTTGAGGCTGTGGGGACAGCGTCCGAGCAGCAGGTTGCAGGTCTGGTGAAGACTCCACATCATCAGTGAAGGCTGGAGGTGGAACAGTGGGCTTGTTTGGCTCAAACAAACCACACACATGCTCCACTGTTACAGTGGTGATAATTCGGAGCACCTCAGTCTCAAAGTTGTGGAGCTTCTTCTTGAGAGAGTCTGCTGGGTACCGGCGTCTCACCTCCTCCTCGATGGTGCTGGCCATGTGGTCTCTGACGGACCGAGAGAAGGTGGCCTGGTGGAGCGTGGTGGACAACGATGAGGAGACTCCATCCAAGACAGCTTTGGTAACACTAACAGCCATCCCAGAGAGCTTCTGGGAGGGCATGTCACTGAGGTTGGTCTTCTTGGGCACCCAAAATGCTTGCAAGACTTTGGGCACCACCTCAAGGACGACCTCCCATGGGCTCAGCTGTTTGATGGCTGGAGCCTCCTGTAGCCGCTCCACCAGGCTCTTAGAGTACTTAAGTGCCTGGCTGAAGAATTTCTCATGTCTGTAGGCAGGAGGGATGTTTTCTGGAGAGTCCAGCAGTTTTTTAGCTTGGAACTCCACGTCCCTCTTCTGCATGGAGGTATTTACCTCCCAGACCACTTTGAGGAGGGGTTTGACGTCCTTCTCGTCGAAATCCTCCATCTCAAACTCCCAGAGCTGGACTCGCAGTGACTGCTTGCTGTCCTCAATTAGCAGGTCGGTCATTGACTCAGCCGTGAGCTGATTCGGGAGCTGGCCCTTCTGCTGCATCCTTAAAAGCTCGGCCACCACAGCGACCTTTGCTTTAAAAGACTGAACGTGCCAGCAGATTTGCATGGCACGATCGTAGATTGGGGTGTCGAACAAAACCCTGATGGGTTTATAGAGTCCTTTACTCCCCTCAATAAACTCCATGTCACAATGAGGCTCTGGGGACAACGTCACAGGAGTGAAGTTGGTTGAAGACCTTTCTGGCACCTCCTGACTGGAGCTAGGACATATATCAGGAGCAGCTGATTGAGGCCGTGGAGAGGGAACCATATTAATTTCTGGTTCCTGGACGTGCTGCTCCTCCACAACATCACCCCCCAGGACTGAACCTGTGTGTACAGGTTCAGCTGGGAGGGTATCAGCAGGCTGTAGTGATGGCGTCAGAGCAGCAGCGTCTGGAACTTCTGGGTGTTGGTTTTCCTGCTTGACCACAACCTCACCCCCCAGGACTGAATCCCTGACATGAAATTCAGCTGGCGGGGCACTTTGAGGCTGTGGGGACAGCGTCCGTGCAGCAGGTTGCAGGTCTGGTGAAGACTCCACATCATCAGTGAAGGCTGGAGGTGGAACAGTGGGCTTGTTTGGCTCAAACAAACCACACACATGCTCCACTGTTACAGTGGTGATAATTCGGAGCACCTCAGTCTCAAAGTTGTGGAGCTTCTTCTTGAGAGAGTCTGCTGGGTACCGGCGTCTCACCTCCTCCTCGATGGTGCTGGCCATGTGGTCTCTGACGGACCGAGAGAAGGTGGCCTGGTGGAGCGTGGTGGACAACGATGAGGAGACTCCATCCAAGACAGCTTTGGTAACACTAACAGCCATCCCAGAGAGCTTCTGGGAGGGCATCTCACTGAGGTTGGTCTTCTTGGGCACCCAAAATGCCTGCAAGACTTTGGGCACCACCTCAAGGACGACCTCCCATGGGCTCAGCTGTTTGATGGCTGGAGCCTCCTGTAGCCGCTCCACCAGGCTCTTAGAGTACTTAAGTGCCTGGCTGAAGAATTTCTCATGTCTGTAGGCAGGAGGGATGTTTTCTGGAGAGTCCAGCAGTTTTTTAGCTTGGAACTCCACGTCCCTCTTCTGCATGGAGGTATTTACCTCCCAGACCACTTTGAGGAGGGGTTTGACGTCCTTCTCGTCGAAATCCTCCATCTCAAACTCCCAGAGCTGGACTCGCAGTGACTGCTTGCTGTCCTCAATTAGCAGGTCGGTCATTGACTCAGCCGTGAGCTGATTCGGGAGCTGGCCCTTCTGCTGCATCCTTAAAAGCTCGGCCACCACAGCGACCTTCGCTTTAAAAGACTGAACGTGCCAGCAGATTTGCATGGCACGATCGTAGATTGGGGTGTCGAACAAAACCCTGATGGGTTTATAGAGTCCTTTACTCCCCTCAATAAACTCCATGTCACAATGAGGCTCTGGGGACAACGTCACAGGAGTGAAGTTGGTTGAAGACCTTTCTGGCACCTCCTGACTGGAGCTAGGACATATATCAGGAGCAGCTGATTGAGGCCGTGGAGAGGGAACCATATTAATTTCTGGTTCCTGGACGTGCTGCTCCTCCACAACATCACCCCCCAGGACTGAACCTGTGTGTACAGGTTCAGCTGGGAGGGTATCAGCAGGCTGTAGTGATGGCGTCAGAGCAGCAGCGTCTGGAACTTCTGGGTGTTGGTTTTCCTGCTTGACCACAACCTCACCCCCCAGGACTGAATCCCTGACATGAAATTCAGCTGGCGGGGCACTTTGAGGCTGTGGGGACAGCGTCCGAGCAGCAGGTTGCAGGTCTGGTGAAGACTCCACATCATCAGTGAAGGCTGGAGGTGGAACAGTGGGCTTGTTTGGCTCAAACAAACCACACACATGCTCCACTGTTACAGTGGTGATAATTCGGAGCACCTCAGTCTCAAAGTTGTGGAGCTTCTTCTTGAGAGAGTCTGCTGGGTACCGGCGTCTCACCTCCTCCTCGATGGTGCTGGCCATGTGGTCTCTGACGGACCGAGAGAAGGTGGCCTGGTGGAGCGTGGTGGACAACGATGAGGAGACTCCATCCAAGACAGCTTTGGTAACACTAACAGCCATCCCAGAGAGCTTCTGGGAGGGCATGTCACTGAGGTTGGTCTTCTTGGGCACCCAAAATGCCTGCAAGACTTTGGGCACCACCTCAAGGACGACCTCCCATGGGCTCAGCTGTTTGATGGCTGGAGCCTCCTGTAGCCGCTCCACCAGGCTCTTAGAGTACTTAAGTGCCTGGCTGAAGAATTTCTCATGTCTGTAGGCAGGAGGGATGTTTTCTGGAGAGTCCAGCAGTTTTTTAGCTTGGAACTCCACGTCCCTCTTCTGCATGGAGGTATTTACCTCCCAGACCACTTTGAGGAGGGGTTTGACGTCCTTCTCGTCGAAATCCTCCATCTCAAACTCCCAGAGCTGGACTCGCAGTGACTGCTTGCTGTCCTCAATTAGCAGGTCGGTCATTGACTCAGCCGTGAGCTGATTCGGGAGCTGGCCCTTCTGCTGCATCCTTAAAAGCTCGGCCACCACAGCGACCTTCGCTTTAAAAGACTGAACGTGCCAGCAGATTTGCATGGCACGATCGTAGATTGGGGTGTCGAACAAAACCCTGATGGGTTTATAGAGTCCTTTACTCCCCTCAATAAACTCCATGTTAAATCAAATTCTTGATCTCACAATACAGAAAAGATAACACAGAAGTTCAAAATATAAAGCAATATCCAACAATTCGCAAGCACAACACGATAGACTTGAAAGCAGATCGATCGGTTTGAAGCTCCAGTGTGAACTGAACAAATGTCTTTTAAGCGGTTTTAACCAGTTTTAACCAGGGACTTTCCAAACCTGTGATGTCACACTTCATTCTAAACATCAGAGTCTAGAACTCATGTTGTATCACTCGTCACCATGGCAACACAACATGAGAGATCAACAGCAGCTAGACTATTAGCCCTGGTTTAAAACCCTCAGTTTTTGGCCCTAATAATAATGATATCTTCCCCTGGAACAGACCTACGACCAATTTTAAAGCATTTTGGACAGACAGTTCTTCACAGTAAATATGAAACATGAGAGTTTTTGTCTCAACACAAAAAATAGGGTGACTCTTTGACCGATCAAACATTGGCCCTGGTCCAGTGTCATTGATAACAGTCACAGTTTTAGTTTGTCAGGGGCAGAAACAAACATTTTAGGTGCTGCCTTCCAAAAAATGTTGGCAAACTTTTTGTCAGATTAATTTTAATAACCTGAGTTAATACACAATGCAGTTTTTTATTAATGAGAAAATTTAATCAGGCCCTCTACACCTGCAATAAAATTTTGGAGCAGTGCGTGCATTGCTGTCAGAAATCTTCAAATAAAGCAGCTAATAGAACAAGTTTACAGACAGACTAACCTCTTCACACTGTACTTAGAGGAAGTTTGTCTGTATGTGATATGATTGGGTGTCCGTTACCACACCTGCTGTGACTGCTTTGGTACAATGAAACTACTCTGCCACAGTGCACACACTGCATGTTTGGCATTGAGATGTTTTGATTTTTAGCACTAAAATAGTCCAAGATATTTAATCCTGCTGTTCGACAGAGCAGGATCAGACAATTTCTCTAGTATTTTATTAATTTCTTTGATTTCTTCTTTGAAAGGTATAGAGTGAGTGCATATGGATGACAGAGAGATTGTCATTACCTATGGTGATTTGATGAAAATAACATGGCTCATGAAATATTTTGTTGTGCATGTAAAAGAGTGTAAAGAACACTGTAGATCAGGCCTATTGAATCAGCGGCCCGGTGGCTACATGCAGCTTAGAACCAACCCCCAAGTGGCCCAGCCTGTGGTCATGCCAGATATTCAGAGGGCAACCTGTTTCACAAGTTTTTTAAAAATTCCCACAGTATTTCAGTCCGTGAATGCAACACTCCCCGTAGCCTAGTAAAAGTCTACCGACAATGCGCTGCATTGTTTTGAAGCGTGGCTAGCGATGCTGACAGAAGTAGCCCCAAGATACAGAGTATAAAACATGTCCTTTTCTACTGTAGCTTCAACTGTGCAAATGTATTGTTTATGCTCTTTAAGATATGCCTGAGTAAGATTTGACCAAATTGTTGTTTACAGAATTTCATTTTATTGTTTTATTCTATTTATTTCATTTTCATTCAAGTGAAAAAAACATTTCTACTATCTCAGGTTATGTTCAAATACAGCTCTGTTGTTGTGTTTTCATGCACTTTTTATGTGCTTTTGTCATGTTGCCAAATTTAAAAGGGAGACTGAAAAAAAGTGCATATTTGTTTTCAAATTGATCTGTATTAGTTTGAACCAAGCTGCTTACTGGGCACTGAACATGTCTGGCTTGGCTACATTTCATGATTTTGAAATTCGGCCCTGTATAATATTTAATTGAATAGCCCTGCTGTAGATGATAACAGACTGGATCTGCCTTGTATGAACAGCTGTGATAATGCACAATGGTCAGCGCTGTTAGCTTGGGTATTTTGTGTGCAGTTAGCCTGAATTTTGCACTTTGCATGTGCTCTGTGGATCCAATGCAATCTGTTTTTGCCATTTTTGGAGCTTCAAAAACACGCCAATAGCAGTGCTGTTCTTTAGTGGATCAGACTCTTGGACATTTTCCTTTGTGTTTGCTAAGCCAGTGGTTCCCGAAGTGGGGATTGGACCCCGTGGGGAGGGTCACAGGACAGTGAAGGGATGGTTGCAGGATGCTTTCCAAAACAAAAAGAGAATTTAAAATTATTTTAATTAGAATATTATATTAATTATTGTAAAATATCCTCTAAAAAGACTCCCTAAAATGTAATTTTGTCCATGGTGCTTCTTGCAACAGGGTAAACTAGCCACTTCTAGTGACAGTGGGGTCCCCGGTCCCTGGCACTGTTATTTTGAGGTTCATGTTTGGGAAGCCCTGCACCAAGCAATTGGGTTGAAATAGTATTTTATTTCAAATTATGTCATTTATTTTTCAAAATAAGCTGCATTATGATAGTCAGATTAGGAGAACTGTTTCTTTAGTAGAATAAAAAATGATCGATGATATGCGGTGGTAACTAAAATTAAATTTAAAGACTAGTCACAGTGTAGAATTCTTTGTTAAGTGTGATGCATTAGACAAAGAGCCCTGTGTGCATGACTACACTCAGGTACTTGACATTTAGCTCTCCAGAGTGGAAGCTTTAATGTTGCTCTGAGGGGAGGACAGAGTTTGGGGGTTTTTGAGAGTTTGGGAAAACGGAACAAGATTAATTTTCTTTTTCTGTCCAATTCATGATGATTTAAGAGGTGTACTTTTGTCTTCCGTTCATGTTGTTTTTTTTGTGGTCAGACTTCTTCTAGAAAAGAAGCACTTTTCTGCAGCAGATTTTACCTGCAAAGTGTGGGCGAAAAGCCAGAAAATACTGTCTAATACTGAGCTGTAAAAGGAGCATGAATCTTTGTAACAGCTAGTAATGACTTAAGGGGCGTTGTAACGCTGCAATAGTATCTTCATCATCATTCATCAAACACAAATGTGCAGCGTGACCTACAGTAAATTTGTATGACAGTCGTATAGTTTAAACTGCTGTTGGCTGAACAGCTGACTGCACAAATTAAACACAAACAACATGCTGAATCAGCAGAGCAGAGAGAGATCCTACTCTGCTCATTGACATTTCATTGAATCCACTGCTCTGGTTGAGGGCTCTGACAGAGAGGCTGGTGGTATTTTATTTTTTTTATTTATTTATTAAACTGACTCATGGTCTTAACTGAAAAAAAATCCATGCAGCATAGCAGCTTCAGATTACATCAGATTTCTCAAGCATATTATCACAGCACATCTGTCTATCTGACAGACAGATCGGTGTTCTGTTCAACTGTCTGGAATACGAATGACCTTAAGCTGCAACCTGATGCTGAGGAGAACTCCAGGAACATGACGTCATAGTTTCAGTCAGTCCTTGACCACAGTTTTAGACTGGGATGTTGCTGTTAGCGTGTTGAATGGAGAAAGAAAACATGCACGGTTCAAGGTTGCTTTGAAGTTTGCATGATGAATGAATGGAAAACATAAGAATTCAGTGAGTATTTAACAGGTCAGCTTTTTCAGTAGTTCACTGCTTCAAACATGGATGCACCATAAGCAGGGAAATTATGTGTGCATGCAGAACTGATGACTTGTCAACATTCACAGATCCAACACCTAATAATTTGTACTTATTAACGTATTAATTTGGCACATAGAGGAATTCCTCTGTCATGAAAATGATCCAATCTACCATTAGTTGCTCTCTAGTTCTGCAACTTCATGTTTTTTTCTCAAACTTAAGAAAATCACATTTACGCTCACAGATTTTTTTGAATTATTTTAGCAGGCATCCTCACATCTCTGATTTTAGCAGATTAACTAGACTTCCAACTCTCAGCCGTACTAAAATCAGTTTCCTAACTAGTGAGATCAATAATAATAGCCTATATGACACAATCT
The DNA here is from genome assembly GCF_018320785.1 of Cheilinus undulatus. NCBI lineage: Eukaryota > Metazoa > Chordata > Actinopteri > Labriformes > Labridae > Cheilinus > Cheilinus undulatus. The sequence continues at coordinate 11,773,042 of NC_054875.1, read as the reverse complement.
AATGGTTGCCCAACCCATGTTGCATTGTATGTTTGGGTATTTATGAGATAAGATAAAACAAGACAAGACAAGATGGTGAAAATAGGGAGATGCAGAGCTTCATACCAACAAGTCCAATGCCAAGCATCAGATGAAGTGATGTAAATCAGTGGTTCTAAACTGGTCCGGCGTCAGGACCCACCAGTCTTTCTACAACAGATTGCAACCCAAGTTTCCAAAAAAATTTCAACAACGCTTTTCCATTGTCATGGAAAAAGTAGCCATTTATTGCAAGAAGAGGACATTAATAGTTGAAATATTGATTGAACAATTAAATTTACCCAATTTCACGGTAAAACAGGGTAAGATTAAAGGTATCGATGCATGTCCAATAAGGACTTGAGGAGTTCCTCCATCATTTTTTTTCTAGACACCTAGTCATGACCCACAGAAAACTGCTCCGCAACCCACTTTTGGGTCCCAACCCACAAGTTGAGAACCACTGATGTAAAGCACACAGATACCAGGCTGTGGAACAGTATGTGTTCTGTGGAGTGACCAATCATACTTTTCTGTCTGGCGGTCAGTTTGGCTGTTCTGGTTTTGGCAGATGTTGAGAGCGTCACCTCCCAGACTTCACTGTGCCAACTGTAAAGTTTATTGAAGGAGGGATGATGGTATGGGGCTGTTTTTCAGGGTTTTGGCTAGGCCCCTTTACTCCTGTGAAGGCCAATCTTAATGCATCAACTAAGACTTTCTGACTAATGCTATGTTTCCAAGGCTGTGGCAACAGTTCGAGGAAGGCTCTCCTCTGTTCCACCATGACTGTAACTCAGTGCACAAAGCAAGGACTATAAAGTCATGGCTTGATCAGTTCAGTGTGGATGAACTTGACTGGGCTGCACAGAGCCCTCTCAACCCCATTGATCTCCTTTGGGATGAAGTGGAAGGGAGATTACGAACCAGGCCTTCTCGTCCAGCATCAGTTCCTGATTTCAGAAATGCTCTTCAGAATGAATGATTTTGTTGAAAGCCTTCCTAGAAAACTATTTCCTGTAAAAGGAGGACCAACTCCACATTGAAGTGCATGCATTTGAATACAATGTCATTACAGTCCCTGCTGGTGTCAAGGTCAGGTGACCCAGTTAACTCAGTGAGGCACTTTTTCTGGTGCCCTATAAATAAACATGCCTTTCCTTGCCCTGCCATGCACTCGTCTACTTCAGAATAACTCAAAGTTTGACCTTAAATATGAAGCTGCCAAAACTGCTTGAACATTTAGGCATGGCTGTCCTGAAATGCTTTTCACCAACTCTGAATGCAATAATAACTTGCATTCTAAATGCCTGTGGCATTAGCTGTGGTGTTAGACTTTTTTCTACAAAGAGGCTTATTTTTTCAAAGGCAGATTTTAGTGCTAAATTTGCGTATATTACCTAGTTTAAATGAATGCAAATACCAGCAGAGCAAAAAGCTGCTATTTGCCTGAATGCACAGCTCAGGGAGTTGTTAACCCCGTACAGGTTCTTTGGGAATTACACATCTCCCACGGGGTCTTATTTGCACAAATTTTGCTGCTTTTAAATCCTCACAATGCTTTGTGAATTTGCCTCTTACTTGAGCATACAGTGTATGAGGCACTTTTGTGTAAAAAACGAGCTTACCTCCACTGATTCATACTAGTGAGTTCTTTCACTTACTCCATGCCTTTCAGTTTGAAATTCAGCCTTTGATTAATCTCTTTGCCTCTGTGAATCCTCTCTTTCAGGTTTAAAGCATCCAGGCTTTGATGGATAATAGCCTTTTTTCAACTATCAGGCCTTATTCTTTACTCATCTCCAAGAAGAAGCTGCAGACTTGAATGCAAAGTGAATGCAGTATTGCATGTGTGAGCTTTAGGTGTGAACTAAGCATCGATCACACCTAAAGCTCACTTTTGCATTTCTGTAATGATGAAAAAGTGCATCCAGATAGAAACGCAATATAAGCCCATAGTTGCAATTGAAAACATACAAGAAAACATTTTGTTCTTCACGTTCATGGATCAAAAGCAACATTGATATTTATTTGGAGTTGTATGTTTGTCCTTTGTGTTCCCTGCCACCTCACTAACTAGCTACCAACAACCTTTTCCTGAAAACTGTCTTAAAAAGAAAGACACACATTTTTAGTTTAACTGTATAATCTGCACATTTTTAGATATATTAATTTTACCCTCTACTTTTACAAGCCTTTGAGGGCTGCTGGGAAGCATCCCCACAGCATGATGCTGCCACCACCAGTGGGGATTGTGTGTTTGTGGTGATGTGCAGTGTGTTGAGTCTTGTCTTATGGCCAAAAAACAACATATTGGTCTCATCAGACCAAAGGACTTTCTTCCACTTGACCATGGAGTCTCCCACATGCCTCTTGGCAAAATCTTGTACAGATTTATCTGACTTTTCTTCAACAGTGGCTTTCTCTTTGCCACGGGCTCTCTGCATGCTCCCTTGATTTGTGAGGACGGCCTGATCTAGGCAGATTCACATATGTGCTGTATTCCTTCCATTTCTTGATTATGGATTTAACTGATCTACAGGGGGATGTTCAGAGCCTTTGAAATATTTGGTATCCACCCCCCTGACTTATACTTTTCAATAACATTTTCACTGACTTGCTTGGAGTGTTCTTTTATCTTCATGGTGTAATGGTTGCCAGGAATACTGACTAACCAGTGACTAGACCTTCCAGACACAGGTGTCTTTATTCTACAATAACTTGAAGTGCATTTACTGCACTCAGGTGATCCCCATTTCACTCTTTGTGAGACTACTGGCACCAGCTGGCTGAGCCTCTGTTGAATTAGGTCTTTGAAGGGGTGAATATTTATGCAGTCACTTATTTTACATGAAATATTTTTCTTTATTGACTTAACCCTGTAGAAATCAGCTTTATAAAATCACTTAAAGTATAAACCAACCCAAAGGGGGTGAATACTTTTTATAGGCACTGTACAGTATAAGAAAATATTCAGGGGAGATCGTGAAGTCAATCTCCCTCTGGTTTTGTTGTTTTCAGCTCTGTGGTAACGCCGACAGGACAGAGCTTCCTACAGTTGTTGTCACTCAGACACTCAAACATATTTCATACATGTATACTTCATGTAAACCCCACTTCTCCATTTGTTAGCCCTGCCATGTTGGGAGATGCTTTTCAAAAAAACAAAAACAGAAAAAAAGAAGTACAGTGATTTTGAATGGTATATATTACACTTAATTGCAACAGATATGTGCATAAAATTAATTTAAAATAAAACCATGTCATTGGGGGGCGTTGAGAACCAGCTAATTATGCCTCAGCGCTAACAGCGATGTTCGACCTGACTGATGTTTGCTGCATCGGTAACAAGGTAATGAGGGTCTTGAGGGCTTTGCCCTGTCACCTTAATGTGATGTTCAGATAATCTAATGGCTACAACTTCAGGAATACTCCCTCTACATGGATCTTTCATTCACAAGTGCTTATGTGCACTTTAGCTTAAGGGTGTGGGGATGCTAACTGCTTCCCGAGACCCCAGAGGAAAGGAAAGCCAACCGCCTTTCAGTTAAGGTTGCCAAACATTCCTTAAAACAAGGAGTCATGCCTTATTTGGAATGCTAAAGTGCACGTTCCTTACTCAATTGATAAGAAATACCTTTTGTTCCTTAGTTTTGACTTATTTGAAAATCAATGTCTTTATTGTTTTTATTCTAATGTAACCATCCCAGCTGCTGCTGTCTCTCTGCTTGGAACATGCAGAGTTCTTCATTGACCAATGAGAACAGACATAGTTCATGTTTTTTTAAAGTGAGGAATCATTAGTTTGATTTTTAACCTCCTGAGACCTGAAATTTCGAAAACATGTTTTTAAAGTATCCAATAACAAAACGTCTGTAAATAGCCCTAAAATCTTTCAGTGAGATTTTATCACGAAGCCTAGACAAAAACTTGCTCAAAATTTCCATGCAAAGTCCCCCCTAAAGCTTCTTAGCAACTTCTGAAATATTTAAAAATACATTACCCAAAATTCCAATAAAATCACACAAACATCTGTATAAATTCCCTGAGATTTTCATGACATTTTTTGAAAATTTCAAATACAACTCCTTCCCAGTTTCCTGATTTAATCCCCAAAATGTACAAAACCAACTCTTTAATTCCCATGAAAATGCAAAAAAATAAAATATAAATAAAATAAAAAATCTAATCAAAATTCTCAATTAAACCCTCCAAAATACATTAAAATATCCCTGAAATTTCCCTGGAAATACTTGAAATTTCTGGGCAAATTCTCCAAACTTTACCAACAGCGATTTTTCCAACATTTCAAGCAGAATAGTTAAACTTCAGTGGACACTCTGAACAATCATATCAATGATTCTGATAGAAATAATTACTGTTTTGTTAGAAAGCCAATATGTAATCTCCTCATATGTGTATGCAGGGTCTTAGGAGGTTAATCTCAATGGTTACATATCAATTTTTCCCACACTGGTCACGGTACCCTGTTCCATATTTATATCTCTGTGAGTTGACAACCTTACTTTCAGCTGTGTCAGCAGCTTCCCTAACCAGGCGATGGCTTTGCCATGTGAGAATGCAGAAGACTGTCAGATTGGTTTGGTCCACCTGGTCGACTATACTCTGATGTGGCCTGGATGCTGACTGATGGCAAGAGGTGCCAGTTGGACTCATTTGTGAAGACTTTCTTCAGCACATTTAAAATGGGCATTTTTTGGTATTTCTGGCAAGACCGTGTGTCTAATGTTGGCATGCTCAGGAGAGTGGAATACATGAATGTCAACTGCCCTTCTCCTGGCATTTGGCAAGATGTCTCTGGTCTCATGGGTTGGACCAGACTTCCAGGACGGCCACATGTTTCGGTCCAGCTGGGAATATACCTGGAGAGGTGGGGCATGGGCCTGGACGATGGCCATCAGGAAGTGTGGAAGAGTGGTACAGGGCCAAGGTCGAACCGACTCCCATACCATACCTGACCTGACTGGGTGATATTTATGCTAAATTAAAATACGCAAAAAAGTCCTTAAAGTTGACATCACACACAAAAAATGAAGTGGTCTGCTTCACTTGCAAGATACACACAGACTTTCTTACAGTTTGTAAAATATACTGTTATACTTTTTAGGCTGCTGAGTTCTTTAGTTTTGTTCTCATGGGAAAGGCCTGTTGATTTAAATGGCTATCCACCAAATTTAATCAGTCTATTTTTTGTGTTTGTGTGTGCATTTCTATTTTTTTCTTAACTAAGGGGAGGCAGCATGTCTTACCCTGCCTTATTATTGCAACTGATATGATTCCTGCAAATTTCCTCATCTTTTGCTAGAGCTTCAGTTGAAACGTAGATGTCCTTAAGATAATGTGAAACACTGGATGCTTTATTCTGTATGTAAAACCTACATATAAAATATAAAATGCATCAGTGCAAGTCTCTCACATGTGGCATATGGGAAGGTTGACATTTCATATGACAGGAAAGCATGAATTTGCTCCTGTGTGGCTTTGCTCAGTGTGGGTTTGTGCGATGTTGCATTGTCATGTGTGCTTCAGTGAATGTGACTAATGTCCCTGTCTCTCTGTTTTTGCTGGGATAAAGTGCTGTTTTTCCACTGCTGTCTCTTTTGTTTCTGTTTCTTTGTCTTTTGCTGTCATGTGTCTTGTCAGTGTCACCCTCAGAGAGATCAAAGATCACAGCAGCAGAGACACCAGTGAATGTCGCATGGAGCTAGCCTTCAAAGCAGCAACATTAATAGTAACAGCAGCATATGCAAATGCAATGTCCTCCTGAGGCCTTAAACAAAACATGCTTCTTCCTAGTTAGAATCTCACAGACTGGAGAACAAGATCATAAGAACTGAAAAAGACAGACAAAAACACTTAAAGTGCATTCAGATTCACACAGTTACTTTGATTTAAGAGATTTCAGTGCAGTCAAGTTTATCCAGAAGTGAATCATGGAGGGGCTGTGTCATTTGGTGGCTGTAGGTGGCTAAATGTGTGTCTTGCCCATTACAGTTATACAGTAACATTAAGGAGAAAATGCAGTTTTTTTTATCTAATGGACAAATCGGGCAGGAGGATCCATGTCTAATCTCTGATTTGAATGGCATCCTAAGGGCTATGTGGCAAAAGCCTACTTCTCACATTTTTCTGTTTGTCATATTAGAGCACAAACACAAAGAGACTGCATGTATGAAGTAGACCTGTTGACTACATAAAGGCTCTGCACCTTAATAAACCTGCTATACATGAACTGCAAATCAAGTAGACAGGTATGCTCAGATATTCTGAGACATTTACTCTTGTCTGTAGAAACACTGAGTTTGACACTCTAGTACAAGGTGATCAGTGTGAATGAAAGCACACCATACTCAGGCACAACTCCACTTAAAGAGGAGATCTCGGGCATGATCGATGTGTACATGGGCACAGAGTGCAGATGTGAATGCAACCATGGCCAAGAATGAGGTACTCATCAGCAACTGCAGTTGTAAAGTTAATTCAAAACCTAGTTTGCCTCTTTAAAAGCCTGTGTATGTGTAACATGGGCCCATTTCATCATCTGAGCTGCACAGTAGATATGGAAGTAGGAAGAGGGTCTATTCTGGCGTCATAATGAAGGTTGAAAGCATCCACAAGATGCAGGATGGACTCCATTGCTGGCACAGGGCATGAAAAATGTTGATCTGTGGCTTTCCTTGATTGTCTCATTTTCTCTCTTCTTCTAGGCACATCTTCTAGGCCCTGAATGAACATGTTCTTACCCAAAGACCTTGTACAAAGTATTCACAAGTGTTTTATCATGATTTTGATCAGTGTATGCAAATCTTATTTGAACTGCCTCAGAGCAGAGAGAGCCTCACGCCCCCCTGAGGGGGTCCCGGACACAAGGTTGGCAACCAAGGCTCTAAATGATGTATCTTGTATGACTGCTGACCACCAGGGGAAGAGGGGAAGGGCAAACGATCAGATCAAGGCATAATATCAAACAAATACAGTGCTTAACAAATTTATTAGACTACCACCCAAAGTAAGGTTTATGCCACAGCTGCCCTAAATTAACAGCATTGGTAATTACCCAAATCATTTTTTATGTTTCTGCAATGGTTAATACACCAATATATAGAAGCTGTTTAACCCATGTGATATTTTTAATGCTAAAATATAACTATTATTGTTATCCATGAATTTTCAAATTTACTGATTTACAAAAAAACTGAAAAAAATATTGCAACACGTTATTATTTCTTGATTAGTATGTCAAATTATATTTACTTGCATTCCTGAACAGAAAAATGAGTTCTAGTGGTTGAACGTTATGCTTGATTAATTTCTGACTTCTCAGAGAAGCCCAGTGAGCCGGCTCAAATTTGGGTATTAAAAGGTGAATTCAGTTTGAAATTCCTCATTCCTGTTCAAAATGGTGAAATGTCGAGAGCTGACTGAAAATGAGAGAGTCTGCGTTAAAGCACTTCATGATGCTGGATGGTCTTTGAGACAAATATGACAGGTCGTCTGTAAATTTGTTAAGCACTGTATATTGATGCAAAAAACAGCCAGACTGCTATTCCAGACTGGGCACATGGCAGCTGCATGTTGGCTACATCACGGCTTGGTTTAATTTTGACTTGCATGTCAACAAGTCATGGCTTTCAGACTGCCTGTGTGAGCACCACAGCCTTGTGTACGATGCCTATCTGTCAGATGACACATCAGTAGATAATGTTTAAGATTTGTGACTTGATGACCTTGAGGATGGTCACAAGCAGAAAAGCGAGGGTCTTATAAAGTTGTTCTTTGAATTTCAGCTATCGGTACTTTTCAAAGTAGAAGCCTTGATCAGTATTTCTGTGGAAAAACTCAACTCATTTGTATGGAAAGCTTTTATTTTGAAATTGTCACAGCTTAATTAGACTAGGAAATGAGCTAAGTCAGTTGTAGGAAGAGGAAAGGAGATGCAAGCAACATGCCTCGTATGAAAGCTGCAAACACTCACCCAGACTGAAACTGGTGTAAGATGCATTCTTTTTTCTTAGGTGAAAATTTTAAATGTCTTCCTGCATGACAATTTTCACTGTGTTCAGCAAGGTGCACAACATACTGCTCCCGTGTTGCTCTTTCTAGTATCAATGATTTTCTTTGTATGGAGTTTAAAATCCAGATAACTACCAGTAAAGTTGTTTGGCTCTCCTCCTACTGTGATAGTTGGGAAGTACAGACCAACAGCCTGCAATTAATTTACTTAAAGCCACTCTGCTCACTTCTGCTGGTGACTTGTTATCTTTAACCGAGGAGACTTTTCATTCAACTATATTGGCTTTAATTCTTAATTCTTGAGTATGGCTTAATGAGGGAGAAAAGCTGTTAAAAATTCTGCATTAAGCCTGGTCTTATTTGGGACTGGATTAGTTGTGTATCACAGAACATGTAATTTGCAGTACTCAGTGAATGGAGCGAGTAGTGTACCTTATTCAGGTTGTGTGGAGTGGATGATGGTTGCTGCATCTCTTGCTATCATGACTGTGCATGTCTCAGCATTTTGTCCTGCTTTACGGTAAAATATTAGGTATCAAAAGTAAGCATGCATTGTTGTTAGTCTTTTCAACTGACAAGTACCTGCTTGCTGCCACTGGCTGCCACATTGTACTCCTTTTAAAAAGCTAGTAAAAACACACAGGAGGTCACTAGATATTTGAAACCACTCACCCAAGACCTTGACCTATAACATCTGTAAAGATTGAATAAATTTAATAATTCTTGCTGTTATTTGTCGGATAGAGGAGAAGTTCAGACTGAAGAGAATGTTTTGTGTGTGACAGATCACTTTTATTCAAATGGACAGCTGAAGGGAGAGTATGGAGGAGAGAGAGAGAGGCAGACATGCATTATGGGACCAAGGATTGGAGTGGAGCCCTGGGTGACATCTCTGTGATTCATGAGGAGTTTGCTCCACCAACTGAGCTAATCTGCCTCCCTGCTACCTGTTTTTTAAAGCTATAATTGCTGTGACTTTTCCAGAAAGTGTACCAACTCGGTCTGTCTGTGAATACAGTGCTGCTAGCTAAAGGTCACGGTTTGACCTACATTATATTCCATCCATTTGCTTTATTTAATGTGACTTCTATAGCTGCTGTGGCATTTCTTATTTATCATTTCTTGAGCCAGTGTCATGAAGTATCAGGTAGCCAAGGCGTTCATATGCTATGGCTAGCATTAATAATAGCTGGTAACACACTGCCTTGAATGCAATGAGCTCTGCTCTGTGTGATGCATGCTAAGCTGCAAAGCTTACTTGTTTGTTTAGAAACAATACTCCAGCATTACATATGCTCAAAGAAACATGTTCATCCCTGCAGACTGCAGCTAACTGGTCATCGATCAGTTTGTTTTTTTTGGCAGGAGGGAAACAGAAAGTGTAGAAAACTGTGTTTATAGTCTACATTGTTTTCTAGTTGTGTATTGTTTTTAACATTGGTGTTCAGCTCATTTCTGTTCAGTTCTTCCAACAGATGATGCATGTTAATTTGTGCATACTGCCAATTAGAAAATGTACTAACATGGGACAAGGAAAGAGGGAGATGACAAAGAACCAGGAGTGTCACAGAGGAAAGTTTTTTATTTTTTTTGACTCTTCCATTTTCCTCAGTGGCCAGAGCTTTTTATCTTGATTCAAAGTGGAGATAGCTGTGCATTAATAATAATATCCACATCCGTGTTTGACATTGTGCTCTGGCTTGTTTTAACACAAGGGCAAGACTACCGTATTTTCTGGACTATAAGTCACACTTTTTTTCATAGTTTGGCTGGTCCTGCGACTTATAGTCAGGTGCGACTTATATATCAAAAAATATATAATTTAACATGTTTTTAAATGTTGATTCATACTGACTCACATGAACCAAGGAGTAAACATTACCATCTATAGCCACTAGAGGGCGCTCTAGGCTTGTGACAACTATATGCTGCTCCTGTACCACTGAAAAAAAATTAACTGAAACATTAACTTAAAGACAAAAGAAAGAAAGTTTGGAGTGAGTGAGAAACTTGTGAGGGACTGGCGAAAAGCAGAGGTTACTAATACTGCAATGAAGAAAACAAAGAAAGCTAATCGCGGGCTGAAAGCAAGATGGCCAGAGCTGGAGGAACGAGTCCACAGATGGGTGCTTTAACAACGTGCTGCCGGGAGAAGCTTGTCAATGGTGCAGTTACATCTCCACGCCCTGGTAGTTGCCAAGGAGATGAATATATATGATTTTGCAGATGGGTCTTCTTGGTGTTACCGCTTCATGCAACGCAACCGCCTCTCTATCAGAGCACGGACAACAGTGTGTCAGAAACACACTAAATAAGTGCGTCTTATAGTCCAGTGCGACTTATAAATGTTTCTTTCCTCTTCATGACGCATTTTTTGACTAATGCGAATTATACTCCGGAGCGACTTTTAGTCTGGAAAATACTGTATGTGGCGCATCGCCAACAAAGCCTCGTCAATACAAAGCACCACAGTTCCATTTCAGTTAGCCCATTTTTGCCATTTTTGCCTATGTTTTGCTTCTGGCATTCCTTTTTTTGACACTTTAAAAACATTTTTGCAACTTTAAACACATTTCTGCCATTTTAAAACCCTTTCCACCACTTTTCTGCATGTTTTGCCACTTTCCACCTATTTTTGCCCTCTTTTAGCCACTGTTAACTTCTTTTCACCACACTCTTCGACCATTTTGGCTGATTTTGACCAGATTTCATAATTTTCACACCATTTTTGACATTTTTAACCAATTTTTGCCACTTGTAACCCTGTTTAGCCATTTTTGCTGGTTTTTGCCACTTTGAACACTTTTTGCCACTTTTGCTCCTTTTAAAATCCCATTTCACCACCTGTTCTGCCCATTTTTTCCTTTCTTTTTTTTTTTTTTTTTTACCCATTGGAATTTTGTACTAAGATAACGTTTTTAAAATGGTTTATACAATGGCATAAATAGATGCAAAAAATACGTGTTGCTTTAATAAGAGTGGTTATTATTCAGGTAAAAAATGGTAATCACAGCTTTAACTTTTAATAGACCATGATTTTGCTGGCCATAGACCCACAGTTTGGCCAGGCCCCAGAAAGCTCTTCCCTTTAGCTTGCTTCTTAAATATGCACCATTTAGATAAATCTGAAATAGAATTTATTGTGAATAATTTTTTCAAAAAGACAAACTGCATGTAGCGAGGCAGACCTGGTAGAGGCATTTTAGAGGAAAAGCTCTCTGCAGGTCCAAACCGGCTTGTGAGCTGCAGACTTTCAGTGAGGTGACAGTCACGCTCAGAGAGCCAGTGAAGCTTTCTTTTGCAGACATGTTATTCACAGGTGTACCAACTCGAAACAACACTAGACTTACTTGAACAGCAGTTAATGCTTAATGTTGCATAATGGAGTGATGCTCTGTGAGTGTGAAGCATTTAATGTCCTATTTAAGGAGAAGTTACTGTATCTTCCACACAGAAATGACTATAAAGGAGTATAAAGCAGAACATCCATTAACCCTGCGTGCTGCTCTGCATCTCTAAAGCACTGAATGCTGATGTGGACATTTGTATGCAAATCAGCGTGATTAAAACATTTGCGAGATTGTAGAAAAATGAACAGGTAATGAACCTGCTCAGTATTAGTGAAGGCCTAGAGGGTTATAACCTCTATTAAAGAGAATAATCACACAACAGCTCTCTTTACACTCACACACTAGGCTTGTTTAAGCCTGATCTATTATAACAGACTTGTTGAAAAGAAAATGAGCAGGCAGCTCGAGTGTCATGTAGCTAAGAGGTTAGAGAAGAACAGCCTTAGCTGGAAGGTTGGTGGTTCAAACCCCTGAACAGATGCCACGACAATCTGACAAAATGACAGCTGCTAAGCAGAAGGGTTGTCATAGTCCGGATCAGATAGGGGCTCTATCATTACAGCCTTAGGATTCTCTGGCTTATGCCTGAGTGCTTCTTGATGATGTGTAAGGATGGGTTTAACACAGATGATTACTTTCCTCTGTTTTTCTTATGCTGACATGAAAATAGACTACATGGTCTCATTACCAAATGTTCAAATCCAAAATACAACAGAAAAACAAAACTCCAAGGATCTCCTGATATCTGAAACACAGCATTTGAGATATTTTGCTAATTGAGCTGTTGGATAAAACTTAAAATATCATCCCAGTGTTTTTGCTTTTTGCAGTGCTGTGTTCTGCTGCTATATTCTAAAATTGAAAGGATAACTCTTTTCTATGCATATTCAGATGCTACCCCCCCCATCACAAGCTTTAAGTTTCATTTCCCCCCTGCTTAGGTATTTACCTGCTACTGCAATCACTACATTTCCTCACGTGGCTGTTTGCAATAAAAGCACTCAAACAAAATAACAGCATTCAGTAACCTGACATACCATATACTGTAGCCAGTGCGTGAGATATGTCTTACATCCTTCTGGGTAACTGCACACAGTCTATATTTGGGAAGGGCAAAACATTAGATTAAAATCTCAGAGGGTGATTGAATGCTTGTATGTCTATCACATTCATATCGGCCAATCAGAGTAATCTTGCTGACTGTTAGTGGAGCCAGTTTGTGAAAAAAACTCATGCTGGAGCCAATCAGAAGAAGAGCAGAAACCTATTTTACCCCAAGAAAAGCTTCAGTGCAGTTGTTTGCTCTGCTTTTAACCCTTCAAGCCTGAAGCAAGCATTTTCAAACTCGTGCTGCAGCCCAATTAAAGACCTGAAAATCCAATGGAGGCCACCAAAGACCTATTGCACAACTACAACATGAGACTCAAAATGGACCTTTTGATATGTTTTTGTTTCCTCAACAGATAAATTATATGTTAATGCTTTGCTTTCAAATACAGTAACATCATTTGAAAAGTGTTTGTCACAAAGAATTCATCAGTCACTGGCATTTCTTTTGTTTTAATCAGGCATATGCAAAGTCACTGACTTGCAAAGCAGTGAGATACGCCCGTTTCCTTGTTTCTCACTGGCGAATCCATCTTGCAAAGCTACCATCTGAACTTTTTGGGCCCGGTTGGAAAGTGACAGGACCAATCAGTGACGAGGGGCATTGCTTTCAGGCACGGCGGAGTGATGACGTAAGCAAACATCAACAGGAGACCAGTGCAATTATGGCGGAAGACATTGGTGTGGACGCTGCTAAAGCGCCAGTTTTATCAGAACTTGACATTTCTTTGATAAAAGAACAAAGTACAACAGTGAGTTGTTTTCTTTTCAAAAACGACAAAAGTCATGCACTGACATGTCTATGGTCGCCGTGGTTTGCGTTATTCCTTGGTAGCTGCGCATGTGCACCTTGGTAGTGGCAACGCCGTCACGTGTTTCATTGCTCTGATTTGTTCGTAAAGATGTGACAGACAGAACATTCATCCAATCACCCTCTGAGTTTTTTTCAAATCCTCTTCCCTTTCCCAAACACTTAGTACTGAAGGTTTCCCAGACGGATGTGTTTCACACATCCGTCTGGCATGTCAGGTTACAAAGTCACTTAATTCTTTTAAATTCATCTGTGTAAATGTACTACTAGAGTATCATTAATGTCTGAAAAGACACTGATAATGTCCTAAAATTGTATGGAATGGTTAACAGAGTATCACCACTTAATCCAGCACCAGTTAAACCATGCCACTGGGGGTATACGTATATCAGACAAACATTATTATTATAATTATCATTATTTTTAATCCCGTAGAACTGACCCACGCTCATAGCTGTCACAGACTTCTCTCAGTTTAAAAAGTCAAACTTTTGGAAAAGCACAACACTCATCAACATCACTTTTCCTTCACTGCCTAATCAAAATCAAGAAGGGGCGGTACTTATGATACCATCTTTGTCAAACATAAACCAGCATAGGAAAAAACAGATCATCCCTGTCTTTATAAGGATAAAGTTTCCATGTCTACAGCTGCAGCATATTCCAGCTATAGCAAGAAAACTGACTTTTATCTGATCACTTTCTCTATTATGTCATAGTGTTGTAGTGAAGTGCATCCACAATAGTACTTCTTAATGAGGTGGTCAAACAATTTGACCTTCTGCTAGGCATGAACACTTAGTCTGCCTCTCTGTGGAGTTAACATCTATTTAACTAAGCCTAACAATTAAAATGAATAAATAAAGGACAGGGACTGTAGGGAGAGAATTAATTATTCCTTTAAAGCTTTGCACTTTGGGGTTTTAATTATTATGGTCTAACTTATGGCTCCTTGTGAGGTTTGGGAGTATTACCCTTGTTTTACAGTCACCCCATCCTGCTGTGGTTGAAAATTACATAGGGTGCAATTACAATAATATGTTCAATACATGAAAAGAGCTGCTTTCATCACAATCATTATCTTTTTCTCTCTTAACATTTGATTTTCCTCCACTGCTCCTTCTCTTTATTCATCCTTCACCTTCCTCTTTTATGTCTCACCCTTTATCCTCCATCATTTTCTATCCTTGCTGTTTTCCATCTTCTTCAACCTCTTGCTGAATAACACAGTTCCTCATCTGCTTGGCTGAGTAGTATCTCATCCAGATACTGTTAAAGCAAGAGAGGCTTGCTGATCAAAGTAGATCACCTTAAATGTAGCAAAGCTGCCCAGGACAAAATAAAGTACCCAAAAGAATTAAATAACAGGTGAGCATGGCTCTAGCCAGGATGGCAACTGAGCCTTGATCTGGACTGCGGTCAACCAGTTGGTGACTTGGGATGTGGTGAATAGAGGAGTAGTTCTCAACTGGTCTAGCCTTGGGTCCTCACAGGTTCCATGATGACAAATCATGACCCAAATTCCTGATTTATCTGTCAGTCAGTTGAATTATCTGATAAAGCATGGTGGACAGACTTAGTATTAGAAGATTCCTAAAAGTTTCTTGAAAATTATCAAGCACGTTCAGGAAAAACTCTCCCAAGTTCATTTCCATTGAAAATAACTGAAATTTTACTGGTGAAGATAGCTCAACGTTTCTGTGGAAAAAGCCTGAAATCCCTGGGGACATGTTTTTTAAGATTTAGGGGAACAGTCCCAGAGAAGAGTACTGAAAGTTTCTGCAGAGGCTGATGAAACCCTCCAAAATTATTTTATAAATCCCAAACCTTTTTTTTTTAAACATTTATTTTAAAAACACAGAGGAAATCTTCTATGAGTTTGAGTAAAATCATAAATCATTCAGGGGAAAAATAACCTACAAAACATTTTTCCCTTCTGTCCTCAACAACTTAACTGACTAAACAAAAGCATGTAATAGACTCTTAGGCAAATTTGTGGCCCAATAAATGCAGCTCTATGACAAATTTTAGGGTCCCAACCCACCTGTTGAGAACCACAGGTATAGAGAATAGGGGATGTGTACAAAATCCCACATCCCCTATTCTCTACATTCTCTCTGCATAGGGGATGTGGGATTTTGTACACAACCAGTGATTGCTGATGGGTTCAGGGGTAGAGTTTTTCTTAAATGCCTGCATAATTGTTGATTTAGATGTACAACCTGCGCTGATGCATGGAGATGATGCTTGCTGTGCAGCACATTTAGGGTGCATTTGACCATTCACAAATATAATATGGATTAGTTCTTAAATGGTGTGGCAAGGTATACTGGTGGGCCTTGAGGCTAGTCTAGGTGTGCCTTGGGAATTTGTACAACCAAATATTATAACTACAACTACACAACAATTTAAGTTAGTATAACATGTTTTAAAGAGGCTATTTTGTGTGAATATGGATGATGGTGTGTGTTGGGATATTAGCTTGAGCTTAGGTGTGCCTTGGGAAACAAAAGGTTGAAAACCATTGGATTAGATTGTGTCTCTTGGACTCAATTTAACAAATTTAATAGGCCCAGCATGCTATCTTTTTATAAGTCAGGCCCCTCAGTCTACAGACTGAAGACTTTAAAGGTATATAACTGATGATAGAGACTACTGAAGGACCAGCTGACCTGTGTTATACATTGCAAAGGCTGCAAAAAAAAAAAAAAAATGTATGGGTCTTTCAAAAATATGACCACTTTGCTGTTACTGCATTCTCCAGCTGAATTAGATCTATAAATCTCTTATTCCTAGAGGGAAATATTGTGTTATCTGTTATCATAAAGTAAACTGAAAATAAAAAGAAAGCATCTTTAGGTGTCGGCACAGTGATTAAAATGTAATGATTAATGTAAAATGGGGACACTTGCAATGGGAAATGAATGATAAAAGATTGTAACTCAGCACTTAAGAGGTAATTGTCTTCCTGCTGGTCCTTTTTAGAGAGATATTATGCAGACTATTTCCGTCTTAGAGTGAAACACTGAATCCATTTGTATTCTCCACATGTGCCTAATCTGAAGTTCTTATTGTGTCTTTTGATGCTGGTAAAGTCTGTTTCTTCTTTTACCTCACATCTTCTTTTGTTTCTTGTTCTCTTTCACCTCTAACATGATTCAGTCACCACTTCAGAGCAGTCCTCTGCTCTTCCCTGCTCTAAAATATCCTGTTGATGTCTCTGTTATCTGAACCGGGTCATTGATTTGATATTTTCTGTCTCCTTTCTCCTCCTAGAATTCATACAAGCTTGTTCAGCTGGATCTCATGAGAAGATTATTATCAATTTATGCGGTAAAGCTTTAACCTCTCATTCCTGCTGAACCTCCTTCTCAGAGATGGCATGCCGTTCAAGCTGGGGAATGTTAGTCCTACAATCCTTCATCTTTTGATTATTTTCCTCTTTTCATCTCAGCTGGAAGGGCTGGAGGTCAAATGAGATTATCTGGGAAATTGAAGCCTTTAAAAATTCAATTTTGACACTTTCAGGAGGATTTGGCAAAATGATCTGAACTTCACAGGCTGTTGTAGGTTTTGTATGGTTACAGTTTGAAGAGAACTGATGAAAATGTAAATTTTGTGGTTACACTGTAAAGCAAAAACTTTTCTGTGAGAGGACAACAACCTAGAAAATCTGTTCTCAGATGTTTAGAACACTCTGAACCCGAGGGGATCACCAGATATCCCAGGTGGCAACAAATGCATTTTTTTTTACAATATCTCAGGAACCAGTGGACTGATCTCCATGGAATTAATTGTTATCAGAGTCTTACCTTGTTCCCGCTCTATTGGCAGATTTTGGCATTTATATCAGGTTTTAAGCTGCAAAATCACTGTCATACAAAGATAAAGGAAGGTCGTCTTAGCTCTGGTTCATCACAGTGTGAATTTGTAGGATTCTGTTCCAGGGAAAGCTGGACATGAATTTGAAATCAGGCAGACCGTTCACCCGATATGTCATTTGTTACGGGGTGCACAGGGGACAGGACGGCCAACCATGGCCTGACCAGCTCCTGTAAACTGGTCCAATGATTTCTGTTCTGTTTGAAATTTTGGTTGTATGATTCCACAGACTTCCACAGCAAAATTACTGCCATGACTGACTGACAACTTCTTAAATCCCCATGAAAACAACTGGAACCCTTTTTGATGTACTTCCTTGACTATAATGAAGGAAATACATGGGCAAAAAATAGGCCTACCTGCTGACCCTCAACTAACACTGAACATTTGTTATTTAGCTGCTGTAATTGTTGGTGACTGTGTCTCAGTGTTAGAGCTGATTGACTTGTTCAGAATGATGTTGGTTTCAGTCCCCAGATCTTGCAGACAGCATGTCAATACATACTAGAGGAAAACCCTGAAACTATCAGAAGGCAACACGAGGTTTCATGGACATAGGAATAGTTAAAGTCCCTGTAAAGTGAAATTCCAACTTAGTGTCTGAACACACTAAATGTGCTGTAAACATGTGAAAACACAGAGATCTATGTGTGCCTGAATTTTGGATTAAGACCATTAGAAAGTTCACTTTTTCCTGGCTTGATTTTATTTGGGCAGGGCAAATATCTGAGTGCATGATATCACTGGTCTTCATGGAGAATCACTCCGCCCCCTAACACTACTTTGATGTTGAATCACTGAGAAGTTCATCCCAATACGGTCTGTTGTTAACTGATGTCAGTGCCTCTATAGAAAGTTTTCAGCCAACTACATGCTGTGTGTTTGTTCTTTATGGGGTAAATTTTCCAAAACTATCAGCCAAGGTGACCTACAGATCATTAAAAGTATTATAACAGAGAGATTTCTACCAGAAAATGACTAAATACAATCCCCAGCGTTTGTCTGTCTGCTCTGGCACAAAGCCAGGCAGCTGACCTTTAGTCAGAAACTTTTTTTATAATCTGAAAGATCGTATTTCTTGAAAGTGGGCGTGGCTTCAGCTCACTCAACTGACACGCCCACACCATCCTCGAGCAGGTTTTACTGCCTTATTTTTCATGATTTTGATGTTTGTGTTTTTTTTTTTAATTTAGAGATGTTTTTCATGACTGTAATTTGGCCCGGTGGCTCGCAACACAGTGGCCTTTCAGACAATAAACCTTAGATGAAGATTTTTTTTATCACTTTACAGGAAGTTTAATACTGGACATTGCTTCCTCTGCCTTCAGTCTATGAATGAATGGATTCCATGTAACATGGAATTTTTTCCCCAATACAATATAGTTACATTACTTTGAGACAGTTATTCTGGATCACTGAAGTTATGTAGCAGTAATAAACTATCTTTCTGTTTACTCAAACCATTTTTGTGTGTTTTTGATTTAACTGACTTTTGTAAATGTAGAATTTTCTTTGTCAGTGTGAAGTATGTGCAGAGGCCATCATACACTAGAACCTCAGAAGAACAAGGACATGTCCAGTCTAAACCTTTGGGTTCGGATTATGATGATGATGTTGATGATGATACATCCTCATATCATAAATACAAACTGATCTGAAGGGGCTTCACAATCTGTACAACATGCAACATGCTGTATTGTACCGTTCTTGGTTTGGTGAATGCAAAATTCTCATTAATAATATAGAATCACAATGGCTAAATTTAAGACTGATTGCAAATCATGAATGAAAGGATCCACTTTAGCATTGAGCACAGTTGATCCTCTACAGCACCCTATTTCACACCTGGCTGAGCTCATCCTTTGGCTGAATGAGCAGCATTTCTGCCAAAACTAGTGCCAAAGAGAATGAAAAGAGCTCTCCAAGATACTCATTTTTTTTTCTCTTTACACTCTGTGGTTTTGTCACCACACTCTCCACATGCAACCTCAGCAGTCCTTCTTTGACTTTTAACTGAAAAGGCTGACCTTTATACAAAGAAAAGAACAGAGCACTGACTACACACTGGTAGATAATCTACTCAACGTCTGCAATAACCCCTACAAGAGCTGGGTGTCCTCAGAGAGAGCAGTCTGCATTGATACAACACCATCAGTTTGGTGTCCAGAGCATTATCTTTTATTTGGACTTTTAAGTACACGCAGTCTACATTCTTCTTGTTCTTCTTACTTATGTTATTTTGAACAATATAACTTATTTTGATTAAAGCTGAATGAGGGTTTCTTAGATAAGGATTCACAACCTATAAGAACTTGTTACGAGCTTTGATTCATGAAAAAATATATATAGTAGAGGCTGAGTACCTATAGATTATGATACAGTCTTAGTTCAGGCAGCAATGGAGTCAAGCACTTCCATAAAATTGAGATCGACTGATTTCATGCAAGCCCTCATCAGCTGACGGCCAGCTGATTCACTTCTAAGCACACTATTGACTAATCACACTTATGCTGCCATATTTAAGCCGCTCCTCCACCCCAGCTCCTCCTTTATTCTGCTTCTGACTTATTCAAAGTCATTCTGTTGTCATTAATGCCTGCTCTGTTCTGTTTTTTTTTGTTTGTTTGTTTTTTTTTACTGCCCCTCTCCCTGCCTCAGGCTTTCCTTGTAAAAACAAGCCAGGCCATCGAGGAGAAGATTGCATGATGATTGGGCCTCATTTACCAGAAGTGAAATAAAGAAAACCTTTTCTGACTTTAATTGGCTTTTGCGTAGTTTTATCTGGAGATGATGAAAATAATTTGATGTGGAACAAAAGCCTAATCAGAATAGAAATGCATCATATAAACATGTGTTTTAGTCAGGGTTAAACTACTCTTACTACACATGCCTGTATCTCTCCTCACCTGAGCATGCCTTAGGCTTCTCTTGCAGATCTGCACTGTCCCCATGTTTATCGAGTGCAGGAGAAATTTACACTGCTGTGCTTCAGTTGTACTACTTTTCTCGAAAACATTAGATAATTTTCCTTCTACCTCAGATCTCCTACCTCCTCCCCATATAAAGTTCCAGGCCTATTCCTTTTAAGCATTTTCTCTTTCTGTCTTTAAGAACTCTACCGTTTCCTCTTCTCACTGATTCTTCTAGACAGATTTCCCACTTTCATCATTCTGATTTTTGCCTACTCAGCAGTAGAGAGACTTGGCTCTTAGACACTGCCAGTTAAAGGTGAGATATTTACACCCCTCGTGTGCCTCGTCTGCAATATGTGACACATAGAGGTGGAATGGTGGGAAGGGTTTTCCTCTGACAGTTATCTGGTTGCAATGTTTAATGTCAGAAGAGCACTGTGCATGTGCACGATCGGTGTTTGTATTCCCCTGCTGTCATCTAACATGGGAAGCCTCTCTCACTTCTAATCCCCTAATGCCAGGTCAAACCACACATAGGATGACAGTTTCACTATCATGATTTTGATGTGTAAAGGAATAATGATAGAGGACTTCTGTTGTGGCACAGTTAGGAAATTACAATGTGTAAGGGGCCACTAACAAAAACATTGTAGAACTACTGATCCGATCACCTGGTTAATACTCTGGCACCTGTGGCTTCTTCTGCTGCTGTGACTGATGCCGCTCAGTCATCCAGCTGGTAAACTCCCACTAAACAAAGCTCAGTGTTTGTTCATGCAGGATGTGGTTGTCATGCACTCAGCTGTGATCAGCTGATGGCCAGCTGATCCCAACTATCGCCTTCCAGTTCCCACAGCCAATCACCAATCACACGCCATGGTTCGTGTTATGCAGTTCTCTATGGAGTTTACTCCTTTGGTAGGGGCTCAGCTCAGTAGCGGCTACATCTCGTGTTTTGGTGCTGTGGTTGGCCTGTAAAGATGTGACAGACAGAGTGTTCGTCCAATCACCCTCCTAGTTTTTTTTCAAAGGCTCTGCCCTTTCCCAAACGCTGTCTATGAGTGGTTTACCAGCTGGATGTGTGAAACACATCCATCTGGTGTGCCAGGTTAGCCTCCTATTATAAGTAACTCATTTTCTTCTTAAAATTAAAATGACATCACGATCCCCAAGTAAAATGTGTACCCATTAGAAAATAAGCTTATTACACCAAACCTGCTCCGTAAACCAAGCTGTTAATATGTTATTTCTTCCTTTTTTCTTTTGCCTGTCTTGCAGCTAGCCTCAAGTGGACTCTCTGCAGGTTTTTTGCTCCTATTAATTTCCTTTTGCAGCTTTGAGGCCGTTGCCTGCTTAGAACTATTTTATATAAATAAATATTTATCTCTGTATGTCTTACTGCTTTATTATGGCTATCATTTTTATTTACTGTGAAGCAGAGCAAATATTTAAACCAACACAATATGTATCATCCCCTCAGCTAACCCATAGCTTAATTTAAAGTATCTCACCAGTCTCTGCCTCTGATACCCATGTGAGCCCCGATTAATGGGCAGTTACATTGCAATCATCAGCTCAACTGAAGTTAAGTTTTTTCGTTGGAGCGCCTGTTGATGAGGAGAAATGTAAAGCTCAGTAAATGTCAAAGAAAAACAACCAATCTAAAGCTGAGGCTCCTCTCTTATTTAGTTTACCTCCCCTTGTCTTGCTTTCTTAATGTGAGTCACCCTCAGTCTTTCATGTTCCCATCCTGACTGATCCTGATAATGAGGCTCATTACCAAAAGAAGCCTCCCGGTGCTTCTCAATGCAACAGGTCATTGTGTTTGTTTGCTTTCCTTCTGCGTAATTTACTCACCATGATGCATGGCTGTGAAGGTGTGATGCTGCAGACACATCAGTGTGCAAATAAGCCTTGGAATTATGCTAAAATATTCATGTATATTTAACTGAAGAGCTGCAAACAACCATAATTATGTTAGTATGAAGCGGTTGGTGCTCCTGTTGTTATAGAATGTGATTAAAAGACCAGCCCACTGTTCAGACTTTATTGGTTGGGACACGCTGTCACACACAGTCTATAAATAGTCCCTAAGGGGGGCTGGGGACAGTCTGTGCTTATGGATGTGTGGGTTTTGAGTGGACATGAATTTCAAGCAAAAAGAACACTCTGTTTGTTTGCCAGAATGATGATGGAAAGCTTCCCTCATTTCATTACAATGCAGATTTCCAGCTGTGGTCAACGGTTGCTGAGATTCTCAGAGGAGAGGCTGGAAGGAGAAAAAGGCAAATGAATAGAAAACATATTCATTATGCTGGGCCATATGTTATACCAGGAAGCTTGAAACCAGAGATTGTGTCATCATGAGCCGTGTACAGAGCATGTCCTCTGCCCTGCTGCATCTCTACGGATAGCAGCTAGTGATAAAAACCCTGCTGAACTAAAACTGAATCCTTTGAAACACTAGAATCATGTGTATGAGGGGCACTTTTGATATCTTCATTTTACATCTTAAAAGTTGACTGCACCCTTTGTATGGGTGCCACTGATATATGATTTGATCATAACCTCCAGTGTGGCTGACAGAATCATGGCACTCAGATGGTGCCGTTGGAAATTCACCCCATGCTCAAAATCATGCTGACAGCACAGATTAGGTTGGCAAGGGATGGTGCCAGTTTTTAACAGCTTTTCTCCCTCGTTAAGTCTTTTTGATGCATTTATAAACAGTGGTATACTGTAAAAAAATCTTGTGGTATTTTGGTCTGATTGAAGACTCCTCAGTTAACCTTAATATTTTCCTGGGGTCAGTGTTGGCTCCTTTTCAAAAGTTTTCATGGTAATAAATTCAATATATGGACAAAAGTATTCAGCTGCCGAACCCTTACACCAACACCCGACCAGTTAAAATCTGTGGTAAAATCGGCAAAACAAAGGCTAATTAGAGAGCCAAAGGAGGCAACGTACCATGACGTTGATGTGTTTAAAGAGGCTCAGACTTCTGACAATTCAAGAATGAAGGTATTATGTGTTCAAAGTGACATGGAGGAAATGGACTTTTGTTTTTAGCGGGAAATCTGAAAAAAGGTGGTCCTTTGAAGGAGAAATAGTTGTTTAATTAGTAATATATAGTATAAAGCATGAATTCAGTTAAACTGTATTTTAAATTCTCATTTTCATTTTTCCACTTCAAATGCTACAGTATTCCTAATAATATTACCAGTATTGTCAATAAAGGGTTTGATAATTAAGGTGCATTAAAGACCCTGTAAAGTGATAATAGATCCGTATTAAGATTTGTTGTATGATAGGTCACTGTGTTGTGAACCCCCAGGTCAAATTTCAGGTAAATAAAAGATCTCTAAGTTTATAAAAAAAGGCTTCAAAATCATGAAAAATGAGGCAGTAAAATCTGCTCCAGAATTGTGTGGGCGTGTCTGTTTAATAAGCTGAAGCCACGCCCACTGGGGCAGAAATACGGTCCCCTCAAATTAAAAAAGCAATGCTACAATCTGAATGGAGGAAAGCACTCACAACATCATACTGCATCAGCTAACAACAGACTGTACTGAGATGAACTGCTCTTTGAATTTATATTGTAGTGTTAGAGGGGCGGGGTCATGGCTTGTGACATCACAAGTCCACATATTGGCCTTGCCCAAATTAAACCAAGCCAGAATAGAGGTGAAAAACTTTCTAAAGGTCTCAATCCAAAATTCAGTCACATGCAAGTCTCAGTGTTTTCACATGTTTACAGCAACCATATTCTAACATATCTAATGTGTTAAGACAAAAACTTTGGATTTCACTTTACAGGGTCTTTAATAAGAGTACCATTATGAACAAAAATCAAAAATTCTCATCACAAAAGTCTGTTATCTAATGTATGTTCGTAAATTTATCAGTTTATTTCAGATTACTACATGGAGGCTACTGATGTTGTAAAATAAGTGTATAATTATTTTTTAAAATTTTAAGAGTAAAAATATGATGTGACTACAATTAAAGACTAAAATGTTAGGACTTTTGCCGACTAAAACTGGACTAAAATGTTTTCAGAGTTTTCGTCCAATAAAACTAAACTAAAACTATGAAGGGTGAGCAGGAATAAACTGTGATTAAAACTTAAACTATCTTTGTTTTAAGACTAAATCTAAAAACAGCTGCCAAAATGAAGACTGCATGGATGAATTTCTCATAATGAACGAGAAAAGCTGTTAATTGTGCTGTTTATTCAAGGGGGTCTTGGAATGCTCTGTGAGTCATTCGCAGCATAAACCAGGAAGCCTCGTACCAAAAGCTGTCTTCCCTCATAAGAAATTCGTCCATTAGACCAAAAAGTGGGTTTACTGTTTAGTAGATACACTGTATGGAGAGCCGTTTTAATGAACAGTCCTCACTCCAAAACAAGATAGTGAAATGAGGAAAGTGGATGGTAAGAGCATTGCAGCTACACACACAATGCAATATAACACAGGAAGACAGTTTAACAATTTTCCCACAGGGAGACCACCCAAAATACTAGCATTTGATTCTGTATGATCTATAATTAGTGTTTTACAGTACTTATGCAGCATGTACAATGAAATCGGAACAACAGCATTTAAATGGCAGAAAAGTTGGTAGGAAAAGGGGAACTTTGCTTCTGAGAGTGACGTCATTTGGGAAATGCCACAAACTGCTGTGTTTGAGTGTTGGCTGAGGCTCGCTCTAAAGGTGCTGAAACCCCTGCAGGATTAAAATGTTCAACTTTACAGCTGAAATTAAAGAGGGTACAGCCTTGTTGCAGCTAATATGTCTTTATCTAACACGGGGGCTGATTTTTTTATACAACCCACTCATTTGAATTTAATTAAGCCTTGAATGTATGTATAATTAGGAGTGCTGCCACTTTGAGTGACAGGTGTGAGCAGCAAGCTGTCTGCTGCATGTCATCCTCACTTATTCAGAAACTGAATTTATCTTCTCTGTCATGTTTGTGTTGACGGTGTCTTAAGCAGTCATTTAATGCAAAAATCTGAGAAAATGCCATAGCTTCTCTGGTTTTATGGCACTAAGTGGCTGTTTATGAGGTTTGTCCTTAACCTTTCTGAAGTGGATTTCTTTGGTTGTAGTGAGACTTTCTAAAACTGGCTGAACCGTCATCACATTAACTAGCTTGTTGGCTTGATCATGAGGTAAAGGATTCCAATCTATTAGCTTTACAGTGAACTTACACATCATCATGAGTTTCCCAGTGCATGCTGTTTAGCAACCCATCTCATTACTGTAGAGTCAGGCCAGCATGTGCTGATCTGTGATGTTCTGCAAGCTCTCTTACCGGCTGATTTCCTTTTGTAGTGAAGCATGTGGGTTACCCGGGTCATTTACCAGCTAATAGCTTGACTTCAGGTGAGGGTTGTTTAATATCATGTTGACTTTTTGGCTATTGCTTTAAAAACGCAGCAATATCAGCCATGTTTTGTGCATCCAAATGAGTTATATTATGCTTACAAAAAAGAAGCTCTAAAGGAAGGTTTACAGTTCTAAAATATGCAAACTGTACATTGCATGTAATATCTTGGAGACAATGATTGGAACAAAAGCCTAATCAGAATAGAAATGCATCATATAAACATGTGTTTTAGTCAGGGTTAAACTACTCTTACTACACATGCCTGTATCTCTCCTCACCTGAGCATGCCTTAGGCTTCTCTTGCAGATCTGCACTGTCCCCATGTTTATCGAGTGCAGGAGAAATTTACACTGCTGTGCTGCAGTTTAATTTCAGATAACAGCAGAAAAAGGATCACTGACGTTGGTTCATTTTAAAATGAAGAAAAAGAAAATAGAGACATCTGCAGACGCAGATGAAAGAGAGGAGTTTAAATCCCTGTTGTGAGGAAACGAGTGGAGGAGGCGTGCAGTGATAATGGTGTTTGTTTATAACACAGGCAGCCGCTGATTTAGCATCATTCCCAAAGCCTAGACTGGAAATGATAACAGAATAATAACACAGGGAGGGTCATCAGTTATGATTAGATGAGATACTTATCCAGAGAAAAAAACAACAAGACAACGGTCAAAACCCGAACATGCCGTTGACTTATCCTGCCTCAGTAAGACTAGGGCGTAAGTTGGCTGTTGCTACTGTCCACTTTGTTGATGAGTCGATACAAGGCTGTCAAAAGATTAAAACTTTTAATCACAATTAATGTCATATTTTCTGTAGTTAACTGCAATTATCACATACTTTTTTTTTATTGCATTTTAAAATTCCACCATTTGTCTATTTTTTTATTTTTCTACTGTCTTAAGAGTCATTTCCTTTCTGTTTGGATACAGACCTGCCTTTAGGGGTGGATTGAAGATTATGACAAGAACATAACCACGGAAAAAGTAACTTTTTATGGATTTAAAAGGAAATCAGAGCACAGAAAAAGTAAAATGTTTGATATTGCAAGGTCCAGATGACTCTTAGTTTGTCCACTGAGCAGTCAAAGGAGTTTCTAATGAGACATGAGACATTAGGAAGCAGTGGTGGAGTTATTTAAATCACTGTGGCTGCAAAAAGCAAGACAGTCGGGCTCCAAACTGCACATTTCTGACAGCCACTCTTGCTGGCCATTCATTTGAGAAGCAATCTGTGTCAAAACAAAAGGACCGTACATTGCTGGTGTAACATATTTCCAGTTTGGATTTTTTTCCCCTCACTTCATAAACAAAGTCTGACAGTTTCATCCATGATATAACCACATTGCAAACATTGCAGACAAAAAAACTTTTAATAAATAAAACAGAGGAAAAGGTTAAAGGTCTAATCAGGGGTTTAACTATGTACTGTGCTTAACAAATTTATTAGAACACCCTAACCCTAACCAAAGTAAGGTTTATGCCACAGCTGCCCTAAATCAACAGCATTGGTATTTACCAAAACCATTTTTTATGTTTCTGCAATGGTTAATACACCAATATGTAGAAGCTCTTTAACCCAAATGATATTTTAATGCTAAAATATCATTATTATTGTTATCCATGAATTTTCAAATGTACTGATTTACAAAAAACTGAAAAAATAGTAAAGCACATTATTATTTCTTGATTAATATGTCAAATTATAGTTATTTACCTGCATTCCTGAAGAGAAAAATGAGTTTTAGTGGTTGAATGTTATGCTTGATTAATTTCTGACTTCTCAGAGAAGCCCAGTGAGCAGCTCAAATTTGGCTGAATTCAGTTTGAAATCCCTCATTCCTGTTCAAAATGGTAAAACGCGGAGAGCTCGGTGAAAATGACAGAGTCCGCATTAAAGCACTTTATGATGCTGGATGGTCTTTGAGACAAATATGACAGGTGGTCTAATGAATTTGTTAAGCACCGTATAAACCACCTCTAGAAGTAGATACAGGAATGGTCGCTCAATTAGCTAAAGCTAATATAGCTATTTTAGCTGTGAAATTAATGATACTATCTATAGTCGGTGTAGCTAAGTTAGCTTTAGCAACTCGAACATTGGCAAATCACAGCTAAAGCTAATTTAGCTATATTGCTTACATAGCTGCTGTGTGAGCTTAGCTTTCGCCACATTGGCTACATTAGCTATGTAGCTTAATTATCTATGTAGCTTACCAAGCTACATAAGCTTTGTTTGCTGCATTGGCGTGTTTGCAGGAAGGACAAGCTTTTTTCATGTATGCAGACTGTTTACTTGACAGTGTTTCAAATTTTGTAATTAGGTCTGCAGGTCAGGTTTTTAACTTTTATTTTTTGGTATCCTGTGACCTTAACCCTTATTCTGACCCTAAACAAAAGTGCTATCCAATTTTATTTTAAAGTTTTAGCATGTATTTCCCGTCTGACACAGATGTCTCAAACCAAGAGGGGCCATCAGAGATAAGATTTATCATACAGAAAGTGAAAATAAAGCATACAGTTAATCATGATTTTGAAAAAATAAATGCATTTTTTGTTAATCTGAGAATTGCAATTTATAGGATCAAGCTTGACAACCTTATTTTCATATATATCAACCTTAAAAAAAAAACAGCTTCTTCTGCTGTGTCTGACAGATAACACCAGTGGATCAGCTCTGCACGTCTAAATGCTTTTTTTTCTGATTAAGTGCCAGTGTATATACACTGTATTGCCAAAAGTATTCACTCACTCACACAGGTGTATAAAATCAAACAGCTAGGCATGCAGACTGTTTCTACAAACATTTGTGAAAGAATGGGTCGCTCTCAGGAGCTCAGTGAATTCCAGCGTAGTGCTGGGATAGGATGCCACCTGTGCAACAAGTCCAGTTTTGGAATTTCCTCGCTCCTAAATATTCCACAGTCAACTGTCAGTGGTATTATAACAAAGTGGAAGCGATTGGGAATGACAGCAACTCAGCCAAGAAGTGGTAGGCCACATAAAATGACCGAGCGGGGTCAGCAGATGCTGAGGTGCATAGTGCGTAGAGGTCACCAACTTTCTGCAGAGTCAATCGCTACAGACCTCCAAACTTCATGTGGCCTTCAGATTAGCTTAATAACAGTGCGTAGAGAGCTTCATGGAATGGGTTTCCATGGCCAAGCAGCTGCATCCAAGCCATACATCACCAAGTGCAATGCAAAGCATCGGATGCAGTGGTGTAAAGCACGCTGCCACTGCACTCTAGAACACTGGAGACGCGTTTTCTGGACTGACCAGTCATGCTTCTCCATCTGGCAATCTGATGGATGAGTCTGGGTTTGGCGGTTGCCAGGACAACGGTACTTGTCTGACTGCATTGTGCCAAGTGTAAAGTTTGGTGGAGGGGGGATTATGGTGTGGGCTTGTTCTTCAGGAGCTGGGCTTGGCCCCTTAGTTCCAGTGAAAGGAACTCTGAATGCTTCAGCATACCAAGAGATTTTGGACAATTCCATGCTCCAAACTTTGTGGGAGCAGTTTGGGGATGGCCCCTTCCTGTTCCAACATGACTGTGCACCAGTGCACAAAGCAAGGTCCATAAAGACATGGATGAGAGAGTCTGGTGTGGACAAACTTGACTGGCCTGCACAGAGTCCTGACCTCAACCCGATAGAACACCTTTAGAGTGAATTAGAGTGGAGACTGAGAGCCAGGCCTTCTTGTTCAACATCAGTGTGTCACCACAAATGGGCTTCTAGAAGAATGGTCAAATATTCCCATAAACACACTCTAAACATTGTGGAAGGCCTTTCCAGAAGAGTTAAAGCTGTTAAAGCTGCAAAGGATGGACCAACATCATATTAAACCCTATGGATTGAGAATGAGATGTCACTTAAGTTCATATGGGTCAAGGCAGGTGAGTGAATACTTTATAGTATATATCATAATCTGATGACTTTATTTAGCACACACTAAACAATGCATTTGTGATCCTCAATCAGAATGATTTTAATCAGATTAAAGGAATAGTACACATTTTAACATAGCTGTTTAAAAGACTGTTCCTAGTTTTACTGTATATTTAAAGGAAAGAATGTTGCAAGGCATAACATTAAAGTGAGCTTGAAAGAATTTTGGAACCACAAAAAAAAAAGTCCAAGTTAGGAGTTCTTACACCATATAAAATGATTGTATTGACTAAAAGTGGTCATTATTCTGCAATTTCTGCTGTAAATCTGCAATTGAAAGGAAACAGCATCAATTGTTAATGAACGTTTAGTTTAACTGCTCAGTCGTTTAAAGTCTAATATTTGTTGAGTAAGATAAAACAATGTCTTAAAGAAATTGTGTAGTAACAGTTGCTTTCAAAGATATAAAGCAATGTAATATAAATTAATTATCAGTAGTTACTGATCATAAGAAATATTTCAAAAATATGTCAAAGATACAACTCCTAGACTTCCAACGATGTCTAAGTAAGAGAAACTGTCCTGTGTTTGGTGTTGTCAGCTGATTCGTTGCTTACACAACCAGCTGTTTATCTATATCCCAGCTTGTGCTGTGACCCAGGGCTGCAGCAGACTGCTGATCCAAAGCTGTGACACGAAGTGATCCTTTACTGTGAGGTTCAAGTGAAATCTCTCTGTCTGCAGGGAGTCGGACCAGTCAAATAGAAAACACAGTGAAGTTTGTGTTAACCTCATACAATGCCCTGCTGTTAGGAGCAAGCGACTCTGGCTTTTATCAGAGACCAGTAAACAAGATTGTTAAGTTCACAGTGGCCTTATGTATTACTTGGTCTGATGATAATACTTAGATTAAAAGAGCAAGCCTTTCTAAAAGGAGAGGAGTGTTGTATTTTCTATGAAGATGCATAAATAGGGGAAACTCCATCACCTGTTTGTCTTTTGGTGGCAGAATTACTGGAATTGCGTATCTTTCTCTTTGTATGTAACGTCTTTTCTCTAAAATATGACAAATATAGTGTATCTTTGATGAATGTGAATCCAGGAGGTTCTTTGGGTCATTGACTGCAGGGCTCTCCACTGGAGGCGGGTGTGTTCAAGGCAAAATGAGCCGCACTGGAGAGGAATTTGATCGCCTGTCAGACAAAGTCAAGGTTCTATCGAGAGGTTTGGAGAAACACTTGACTCGCTCCATCGCCCCAGGCGCTCCTTTGAAGACGCACACTGACTATCACACAATGGACTTGAACACAACCTTTTAATCCCTCCATAAGCAGAGCTCCATCATCTCTTAAAAATGACCTTGTCAGAGTAAAGCGGTTTGCCTGGATGGTGTGTCCTCCATTAGAGTGTTAACATCAGACCGTCAATCCTCCTCCAGGGACCTTTGAGTGTGTTTAAAACTGTCAGAAAGGATTTGTTAGATCTTTATTTCTCACTCCATGACCCTGTGCTTTTTTTTACTGCAATTTCTTCTTTCTTTGTTTTTTACTTACAACTTCTCTACCAGTTTGAAGGCTCAGTCCATCTTTATCAGATAAGAAGGACACTCAAACACACTCAGTGCTGTAAATAAGTATTGCCTCTTTTCTGATTTCTGCGTAGTTTACATAGCTTCATAGCTAAAGTAACTTATGCTAAGGTCACGAAACAGCTATAAAAGCAATGTAGATATGCTATCTACATAGCTTATGCAGCTAACAGAGCTACATAAGCTCCACTTCCTGCGTCAGAGTGTTTTCATGGAGGATGAGCTTTTTTCCTCTAAGCAGACTATTTACTCAGTTGTTTTGTAATCCGGTTTTGCAGGTCAGGTTTTTAACTTTTTTCTTTTGGTATCTTAACCATTTCCTTAACCCTTGCCAAACCCTATACCTAAGTTTAATCCGATTTTATTTCAGAGTTTTAGCATGTATTATCATTCTTAGATATGCGGCGTCTCAATGAACCATCTATGAGAGTGGCTGTGAGAGATGAACGGTTGTGAAGCCAGACTGTCCTTTTTAGAGGTGGACTTGCTGGTGTGTTTCAGATCATTGCCCTATTGTATAATCCAGGTGCTCTTGACCTTGAGGTCACAAACTGTTGGTCTGACATTCTCCTTCAGGATTTTCTGGCAGATAGAAGAATTCATGGTTCCTTTATTAGTTTAATGCCAGATCTAACTGGTCGCATTCCACAAAGTTCAACTTTTGTCTCAACAGACCACAGACTTTTTCCCCAAAAGTATTTGGAATCTCTTTCTTATTTTTGAATCTAAACACTGACCTTAACTGAGTCGAGTGAGGCATGCGGGTATTCAGATGTTGTTCTGGGTTCTTTTGCGACCTTCTGGATGAGTCGTCCATGCACTCTGGTAATGCACTGAGAAATTTTGGTAGGCTGGCTACTCCTGGGATGGTTCACCACTGTTCCAAGTTTTCCCCATTTGTGGATAATGGCTATCACTGTGGTTCACTGGAGTCCCAAAGCCTTATAAACGACTCTGTAACCCTTTCCAGACTGATAGATGTCAGTGGCATTGTTTCTCATCTGTTCTTAAATTTCTTTAGATTGAGGTATGATGTGTTACTTTTTGAAATCCTTAAGCCTACTTCACTTTGTCAGACAGGTTCTATTTAAGGAATTTATTGATCCAAGAGGCCTGGCAGCAATTAGACCTGGATGTAACTATGGAAACTGAAGTCAGCTTTCAAAAAACTCTGCTTATTCACAGTTAATTCATGATTTAACAGGGAGGGGCAATTCCTTTTTTACATAAGGCCTGGCAGGTTTGGATGACTTTTTCCCTTAATAAATGACATCATCATTGAAAAACTGCATTTTGTTTTCACTTAAGTTATCTTTGTCTGATGTTAAAATTTGTCTAGATGATCTATATCTACAATTAAGAGTGCAAAAAATGAAAAAAAACATCATATTTTCTTAGTTTCAGGTTATATAAGCTGTTACTTATTATCTTTGATGACTTGATTGTATTCTTACTAGTATTTTATGTAATCCAAAGTCTGATGTGGTTAATTCTTGAGATTCTTCTGTAACCTACAAGTATGCCTTCAGCTTTATGTTAAGAGTAGTAAATGACCAATCAGATGATAGCATGTGGGTTCTGTTTTTTATTTTAGCTGTTGAAATAATAGATAGGAATACATAAACCCTGAGTAAATACTACTAAATAATATGATATATTTGCTAATTGTTTCTTTCTCTTTTATATGAATTTGTTTTGATTTTAACTTGATTTTATATTAACACTGGACATACAGCCAGGGAATACAGGGAGAGAACAGACATACAACAGCAGTCTGGACTCTGACTGGTCCTGCTGAATTCATGTTATGCATCTCAACAACCACACCAACCGACGCCCTGCAGTGACCTTTTTAAAAGATTTATCACTGAGAACAGAACTGTCCTCCCAGAGGAAACGCAACCATCAGTCATTTCAAGAAATAACCAAATATTTTAAGTTCAAATGGCAAAGTTCTCTGTCCACATAAGAAAGAAATATTCTAGTAACTGGGGCAGAAAAAAGATTTCTGTAACACTGGAAGATATTTAAAATGCAAAAGGATGCCAGGTGAGAGGGGTGGGTTAACGAATGTTGGTGTCTGTCTTTAAAGACTTTGACCTCAAACAACTATAATCCTTATCTATGATGTATACCTGCATATACATTTGCTTTTAGAACTCATGCAGTCCACAATTTCCTCTTCTTTCTGATCTTCAAAAACCCCTGCATAGTGGGTGTCCAGGACCCAGTGGGTTGGCCCAGACCTTGAGGGTGGCAGTGTGCATATTGAATGAGCCAGCTGGGAAGATACCTGGAGAGTAAGGGCATGGGTCTGGGTGCAGGCCTGGGTGATGGCCATCAGGAGGCCAGAGCAGTACAGGACCAAGGTTGATGTGACAAAGTGCCAAACCAGCATATGCTCCCACACCTGACCTGACCTTAAAAACCCCTCCAAAGAATTAAATAGAATAGATTCCTGGACAAACATTTCCTACCACCCAATTATTAGAATAGATTTTTGGCCTACCACACTTAAAGTTGTAGGTGAAGATTTCTAAATCAGGGCTTCAAACCTTGCCTTATCAGCTCTCTTATGTATGCATTTCATTATCAAAGTATGTCCCAGCTGTCTCAGGTAGATCCAATCATTCTTGTAATTTTCTGTCCAGATGATTATAGAATAACCAGGTGCCATGTTCAACAATTTTGGTTCCTTCTTAGCAGTGTGTTTAAAAAGGTGAGTAAACCTCAAAATTCTTCAAATAAATTGTATTTTAATAAACACAAATGCATTGGGGACACTGCACATTCTATTTCAAAGCAAGAAAATTGGAAAAAGTAATTAAATTTGATAATATTTGACAGAAAGTCAAGAAATATAATGTTAAAAAAATAGCAGTGTTGACATCTTTCTTTACAAACTCAAAAATGTACTGTATAAACTAAGAAATGCTTGAAGATTTAACTTTCCTTAGAATCATAAACTAATATTTAGTTGCATAACCATGGTTTCTGATAACTGCTTCACATCTGTGGTACATGGAGTCGACCAACTTCTGGCACCAGTCAACAGGTATTGCAGCCCGGGACAATTGTACTACGTTCCACAATTCCTCTGTATTTCTTGGTTTTGCCTCATGAACAACATTTTTTATGTCAGCCCACAAGTTTTCTATGGGATTAAGGTCCGGGGATTGTGCTGGCCACTCCATTACTTGAATTCTGTTTGTCTGGAACCATGATTTTGCTCACTTGCTGGTGTGTTTGGGGTCATTGTCTTGTTGAAACACCCATTTCAAGGGCATTTCCTCTTCAGCATAAGGCAACATGACTTCTTCCAGTATTCTGATGTACTCAAACTGATCCATGATCCCTGGTATGTGATAAATAGGACCAACACCATAGTACAAGAAACATCCCCATATCATGATGCTTGTACCACCATACTTCACCGTCTTCACTATGTACTGTGGCTTGAATTCAGTGTTTGCAGGACGTCTGACAAACTGTCTGTGGCCCTTAGACCCAAAAAGAACAATCTTACTCTCATCAGTCCACAAAATATTACGCCATTTCTTTTTAGGCCAGTCAATGTGTTCTTTGGCAAATTGTAACCGTTTCAGCACATGTATTTTTTTTAACAATGGGACTTTGCGTGGGCTTCTTGCTGGTAGCTTGGCTTCACTTAGACGTCGTCTGATTGTTACAGTACTCACAGGCAATCTTAGATCTTCTTTGATCCTCCTGGAGCTGATCATTGGCTGAGCCTTTGCCATGTTGGTTATTCTCCGATCCATTTGAATAGTTGTTTTTCTTTTTCTTCCTCGCCTTTCTGGTTTTGGCTGCCATTTTAAAGCGTTTGATATCATTTAAGCTGAACAGCCTATCATTTTCTGCACTTCTTTATAGGTTTTCCCCTCTTTTATTAATTTCTTAATCAAAGAACGCTCTTCTTCTGAACAGTGTCTTGAACGACCCATTTTACTCTGTTTTTCAAGGACAAATGCACAGCCAGCATATGCAGCATCAGTTGCTTTGATCCTTAAATAAGGGCCACCTGTTTAACACCTATTTTTTTCACATAATCAATGACCTCACTAACTGAACTCGGCACTGCTATTTTTTCGAACATGCCCCTTTCAGTAAATGATTCAGTTTCACAGAATCAGCAGCATGCATGTCATGCCTGTTTGGTCTGTTGGTTTTCTATACCTTTACTAAACCTTCTAGAAACTTACCTGAAGTGTAGAAGTTGAAATTCTAACAAAAACAATGATTTATCTTGCTAGTGATGTGGGACTACTATTATTTTGAACACAACTGTATTTGCCTTTCAGCAAGATTGCACCAGTACAGCTTTTTCCTTTATTTCTTCACATGACACCATGGTAAGCTGTCCATGAAGGTCAAACCTTTGCCCCTTTGATGCTTCTTCCACCGTAGCTTCCTCAGGGATGTGTGGCTAGTTTGACTTGACAGTGTCGGCACATGTTAGTTTGTCTTCCAGTAAGGCTTCAACTAAAGCTGGGTGTACACTGTGCGATTTCAGGCTGACCATACGACAGTTGTGGCAGAATATCATCTTATACAGTACGACTGAATAGCTCATGATGCATGACGCACCAGTCATGCTCACACTGTACGATCCGGCGGTCATGCGCGACCTAAGTGCTCACACTGTTTGACTGAAGTCGGAATGGACTGCGACAGAAACCGGTGGTGTTTCCTTTTTAGAAAGTCTCAGGGTCTGAGGGTGAAGTGTTTCCAGTCATATGCTCTCTCTTTCTCCCCCCTCTATCTCTCCCACTTTCTCTCTCTCTCTCTTTCTCTCTCTCTCTCTCTCCCTCTCCCGCTATGTCTCACACACACAAACAGCATCACCTCCATGTCAGCTGCAGGTCTGTGGGTAGGAATATTTCCTGCTTGTTTATTTCCTTTATCATAGCGGGGTACATCAGAGCGTAATCCCAGCTGTTGTCATGGTAATTTAAGACAGTTTACAAAGGAAAACAATCCCCCAAAGATGTTTATTCTGCTCGCGTTTCTGCTCTCTCTGTGAAGTGTCTGGAGTCGTACGACCAAAATATTAAACATGCCAGAAATCCTCCCGACCAGTCGGGAGCAGGTCATGGGGTTGTAGTCGGGCCGTGGTCAGCCATCATACTCCCCTGTACACAGCACGACAAACAACACCTGATCCGACTGAAAGTCGGCCCGACTTCAGAGTGAGTCGTGCAACTCAGAATTTGTGGTTGAATCGCAGGAAAATTGTACAGTGTACACCCGGCTTAACAGGATGGCTGTGAAGAAGGTGTCAGCTGTGAGACATTTCTGCATCAAGACTCTCTGACTCACCTTTATCTTTCTTTGATTTTGGTCCATGTTGTCTTGTTAAGATATGAGAAGAAGGATGGAAAGTTTTGTTGGCGGCTTTAGCTGCATCTACAACCAGTAGGTTGTACATGTCTGTAGTGGGAATGGGGTACTTTTGGTTCTGGACTAAAGAGTTGTCTATGTACTAGATATTGACCCACTCTATGAGGTATACCTTGTTAGTACCAGGTTGGACTTCCTTTTACCTTCAGAATTGCCTAAATTCTTCATGGCATAGTTTCAACAAGGTGTTGGAAACAATCCAGAGAGATTTTGGTTCACATTGACATGATAGCATCACACAGTTACTGCATATTTGTCAGCTGCATACAGGACTTATCTGTGATAAGAATCGCCTGTACCAAAACATCCCAAAGGCACCAACAACGTCATGTTCAAAGTCACTTAAACTCCCTTCTTCCCCATTCTGAAGCTTGGTTTGGACTTCATCAAGTCGTCTTGACCATGTCTAAATGCCTGAATGCACTGCTGCCCTGCTAGCTATTTGTGTTAAGTAATTGAACAGGTTTACCTAATGAAGTGGCTGATGAGTGTATTTTTTGTTGCTGTTGCTTTCCTCTCATTACTCTGTATTTTCTCTTGTTTCTTAAAATGTGTTGGAATCTTGTTATGGGAATTCTGTCCCTGTTTTCTAGCCATTCTGTAATCAGAGGAAATTCATGGGCAATGCCTAACCTAAGGATTAAATCTAACCTTAACAACATCCACATTATCATTTGTCCAGTGATTGGAAAAAGTGATTGATGCTGGTGATGTCAGCTGCACATACTCATCTTTCAGGTCAATTTCCACCTCCATATTTTTCCATGATATTTTTGTCCTTGGCATTCCTTCTAGCCCGAGGTGCTTAGCTTTCCATATGTTATGAGTTTTCCATAGTACAATGCTTCGAGCTCTTCTACCTGACTCCAGTGCTTTTACCTTGTCTCCCTCAGTGGTGGCTCAGTCCTTTGATGCTGAGTTCTGAGGGCCCAGAGCAACCATGTTCTTTAGCCTCTGAACCATGATCCACATCATTAATCTCTCCGTCATCAATTAAAAAATATTTCAAAATTTTAGGACAGCAAAATTTTGTCTTTCTCAATTTGCTTGTCAGTTTGGCAAAAAGAAAATCCCCTAGAGCATCCAAAACATATTATTTCTGTTTAACAACAGCTACATTTTCCCAAGGAACCCATTAAATCAAACCTCTGAAATAAAGTTGTTATGAAATCAGCTGTCAAAAGCAGGAGAAACTTAAATGAACACCTGTGAATTAAAGTATACCTCAAGGCCTCACCTGAGGCGGTTAAGGATCAAGGTTGAGCTGATCAAAGGAGAGGGAAGGATCAAATGTGACACCTGTATTACTTGGCTATCAAGCTTTGAAATTTCACACAGTTGTCAAGAGTTTCTGTTATTTGAACACACTCATGCCAGGCATGGAACGGGCCAGTAAGCTGAATCCTATATTTGATGTTGCAGGATCTTCTGTGGCATTTCGGTTTCACACATGACTTCTAACACAGAAATGTGACGATCATCTGCAAAGTGACAGAAATCGATTTCATGAATGTGAAGTAATTTTCCCCTGAAGTAAAAGAAAATACTGGCCAAAGAAGGGAACCATGGCCAGAGCCCTGAGGTATTCTTTATTGTACATCAGAATTGTCTTATGACTGTGAGCTGTAGTTTGATAAGCCTTAAGCGGCTAGTTTTGCTGCCAAGTATGTTCAAACAATCAAGGAATATAACTTGATATTTTGGTGCCAGTTAGCCCCCAGTACTATGAGGTAATATAAAAGATATTAAAAAAATACACAATTAAATTTTGAAAACAGAAAAGTGTGTGAAACTAGAGGAATAGAGGAATTATTCATTGCAGAGGCTGTCCTTGTGAAATTGTTATTTAAGAAAGACTTAGCCTTTTTCACTGAAAAACAGATGGCAGCCTCTTGGAGCTTTAAAACGTTGTTTTATCTGTGTAGTTTTCTCTTATTTTTGTGTCTGAGAATGGACAGAAGCTGTCTGCACCTTCACCCTGTGTCTAGCTGAGCTCTCCTGCTGGAAAAATACAATTTTGTCCACAAAAGATGATGAATCAGAAAGCAGAGAGAAAACATTTTCAAGTTTCTTTGGAAGGCCAGTCCTGAAAATGGAGATGTGTCACCATCAAAATCTGAGTTTTCTTCCTGAATAGAGTAGCAAAGGTTATCTCTAAAAGGAAAACACAGCTTAGAAATGTCTTCACACATGTGGATGAAGCATTTGGCCATGACACTGGCTGAGGGATTTAACCCCCGTTTATATAAATAATGTTTTTCAAGCTAATGTTTATAGATAATTTATTATTCACTTGTGCAGAGGTGAAATTGTTTCTCTGATTGTCATAAAGTTTGAGTGTGACATGAATCCTGCTGTGCAGTTCCCACTTACTCTCAAGAAATGGTGATCATTCTGTAAGTAATTCTTCTATTTCCCTACTGCGTGTGGCTTATTTCATTGTCCGAAGTAAATGAATGCTTTTGCAATGACATTTCTTTGTATGGAAAGGGGCCAATGTCCCCCCAATGACTGATTTAAACAATCAAAAACAGCAATAGGGTAAGAGAAGCTGTGTGCTCAGCAGCACAGCCGGGGGTGCAAACCTTGATTTTGTCCCTTTTTTTTTTTGTCTTTTTGATTCATGCACTGTTTAGTTGGTCCAGAAGCAGTGCAAAACTTTGGTGAATCAAACTCACTGTCTCTGTTACTGGGACCACTTATTCCAGTTAAACCATTGGTCCAATTCTGTAGTAAAAAGGTGTCTCAGAGAAAGATAAGAATCAGTGACATTATCTACTGGGAGAAGACATATGTTGATGTCTTTACAGCCTTATCCATTCTTTTTATGACTGAGTTCCAGAAATGAAGTTTTCATTTCCATTGGTTTCAGATGTCTTCCTCGTGTTACTCCCTGTGTTTATCCTTGTGCTTCTCCAGTGTTTCTTTTCTAACTAAGGAAACACTGAAAACACAGGATACAAAGAACACAACACAAGGAGGGAAACTCAAACACAGGGAGGTACAAGGATTTACAAACACACTAGAACTATACAGAAATAATGAAACACAAGAATTAATCAACTAAACACTAGAAAGAAGATAAAACAAAGAGCAAACAAGGGCTACAGAAAACACCTAATAAAATAAACTAAAAATCAGGATCATGACACAACCAACCAACTGATCAATTGGCCACCAAACTAACCAGCTGATTGACTGACCAACCAACCAACCAACCAACTGATCAATTGGCCACCAAACTAACCAGCTGATTGACTGACCAACCAACAACCAACCAACCAACTGATCAATTGGCCACCAAAACAACCAGCTGATCATCTGACCAGCCAGCCAACAAATTGATCAACCTACCAACCAGCCAGTCAACTGATCATCTGAACAACCAACAAATGGCCAAACAACCAACCAACCTACTGATCAACTGGCCAACCAACCAGCCAGCGAGCCAACCAATCGACAAAGTGATCAACTGACCTACCAACCAACCTTTTGTATTGCGCCAAGTAAATGCCTTTTACAGCAAGAGCAGGTCTTTACCATGCACTCATCAATTGATTAGTAAAGATATTGTTGTTATGACAGTAGTACTGGCCGGTGCTTAAAGCGTTACTGTATTGACAAATACAAAGATGCCAATATCTACCGCCAACCACATTCAGTCTTTGGGCCATACATTTCAGCGGAATGTAGTACTACAGTGCTTCATCTTATAAGGCCAGGCATCAAGTTTGTTAGTTAATTCAAAACCATTTATATATCCATGTAAAAATATTTGGTAATATCTTCATACAAGATATTGATAACATTGTGCAACCCTGATATGAAACCACCATGAGCACCTTACTTCGAAACATTTGGCAAAGGCACATGGCAAAAATGAAATGTGTTACCAGGCAGCAACCTCAAGCTAAACCAAACAGAACAGATTCTTTAAAAATTATTCTTCAGAAATGAGCACACATGTTTTCTCCCAGCTGTGTTTCTCTCTGAGTCATACATTGAACAGTATGTCTCACACAGGTGAACACAAACACACATGTTGGGAGGCTAATGGACATGAACTCTGGTCTGTGCTGGCTCCTGTGGGATGTGTTTCACTCTGTAATTGAGCTATATTCAGCTTCATCCAGCTTCTCGTGTTCTTGCTGCTGGCTGCAGGTGTAGTGGAATAAATAAAAGGAAAAGGAGATGATGGAGGGAAAACAGAACAGTGAACCGAGTGGTGGCTGACTATCAGAAACGGAGTGAGTAGATATAAGATAAAAGAGAGGAAAACTAAAACAGAAAGAGGTATAGAGACAGAATCGCATATTCATGTTTTAATTACAGCCCTCGGTGTCAGCTGTCATCTCTGCATTTGTTATTCCGCCAGTGCAAAAGCTGATATTATTCTACAATTGCCTGAGCTATCAAATAGATTTGTTAGGCCTCCTACTGATTCTGTCTCTTTTTATTAGAGCACAATCTGCACAATAATTCCAGTCCCCACATCAGTGATACTCTTCCCTCGCCGAGGGGAGAGCACAGACTGTTGAGGTGTTGAGTGATGACTCAAAAGCCGTCAGCCGCTGTCAGACCTTCAGAACCAAAGACTTGTTTTTCTCCCTCTGAATCATCTCTGTCATGTTTACACTCTCCCCGCTTGTCTTCTTGTTGCAGCTCTATGAAGAGATGTGATGTTTGGGTATTGGATTTTTCTGCACCTTTTCCCCTTTCTCTTTTAGAAGCTGAGCAATCAGGAGAAGAGCGTTCCATCCAACCTGTTTTGCCATCTCTCCTCAGATCTCTTTCACCTTTCATAGCTGTAGAAACATGGTAGTCAGGAGAGACTGAATAGGAGACTGTGTCTGAGACAGAGGGACCTTGACTCCTACCAGTTTTCGTTGGTCTCACCATGTAGTCATTCTATAAAAGCGGTTCCTCTTTTCTACTATGTGGTATGCAATGAAAATGATTCAGTGAAATTAATCCTAACATCTTATTCCAGTGAAGAAAAATAATCACCTGTTGCTATGAAATTCAGCTCTCCTCTGAGTCTTGAAATGCTCGATTCTCAGTGCTGTTGTCATGACTCTCTGTCCCTATGAGAACCATCAAGATTTCATCTGAAAACCCTGGTTAGGCAGTGAATAAAAGATAGCAAAAAAATACTGACAGAAGTAGATTCAAAACAGACTAGAGCACAACTTGTACAAGCACACTGGAACCCAAACGGACTAAATTTACCAAGTACTGCTTCTAGTCAAGTCTGCTTTGAAGGGAACTCCTTACTCATACCTGGCCTAGTTGCCTTATACTGTGCCCTAGCATGACTGTTCCTTTTCCCAAGTCCCATGCTTACCTGAGCATGGTTATCTTCTGCACGTACATGATTCCTTTTGCACTTTGACAAAGAAACGGGCCTCTGATGCAAGACATGAAGGACACTGAATAGTCCAAGAAGGAGAAGGACCTAGTCAATAAGTCTGGAGGCAAAGCCAAGAAGAAGGAATAGCCTGCGGGGAAAGTAAGATATAAGATCTATAACTTGGTGCTATTCAACAATATAACCTTTTTCAAGCTATGCAGAAGTCCTAACAACAAACATACCCTGAAGATCCCCGGTTCCCGGCAAGCAATACCTTCTAGGAACTTCTTGCCAAAGGCATGATCAAACTGGTGTCCGAACACAGAGCAAAGCTGGTTTACATGAACAACATCAAAGGTGGAGATGAGGAGACCGCAGCAGAGAAAGCATAATGGTGTTCCCTTGTTTTCCCTCTTTCAAAAGGCAGTTAGTCCGCAAAAGTGAATTAAGATTATTGGGGAAGCTTTGGAACATTTAAGAGGAGGTTTTCAGCCAAAATGTTGGGGGTTGATCCCGATCTCCTGCAGTCACAGGAGTGTGGATAGTTTGTACTGATGGCAACTCTACTTAGCTTTGCCTAAGCATAGCAGAAAAATATAACCTGACACGCCAGATGGATGTGTTTCACACATCCATCTGGTAAACCTCCCATACACAGCCTTTGGGAAAGAGCAGAGCCTTTGACAAAAACTCGGTGGGTGATTGGATGAACATTCTGTCACATCTTTACAGGCCAATCAGAGCAACAAAACACGTGACATCGTAGCCCCAAACTGCGGTGCGTCGCTACCAAGGAGTAAAATACACAGAGAGCTGCATAACGTGAACCATGGCGACTGTAGATATGTCAGTACACGGCTTCTGTCGTTTTTCGAAAGAAAACAGTTCAGTGCTGTTCTTTGTTTTTTCTTTTAGCAAAGAAATATTGTCAAGATCTGATAAAACTGACGCTATAGCAGCATCCACGCTAATGTCTTCCTGCATTATTGCACCGGCCTCTTGTTGTTGCAACTCTGCCATGCCCAAAAGTACTGCCCCCTGACGCTGATTGGTCCTGTCACTTTCTAACCCAGCCCAAACAGTTCAGACGGGAGCTTTGCAGGATGGATTCACCAGTGAGAAACACGGAAACGGGCATATCCCTCTGCTTTGCAAGGTTAAGAAAAGTAAGCATGATAATGTTTTTTTGTTTTTTTTTTTAGTTGATTGGATAATAAAAGCTACATGCTTCTTATTGATTAATAAAACCATATGACACATGTGTATACAAAAGGCTGTCTCTATCATCATAAAAGAAAGGGATAGAACATGGTATTGCAATTCTGGGGTGAAGATAGCCCAGCGGTTAGATTGCACCCGATGTGTGTAGGCTGTCCAGGTTCAAGTCCTGCCTGATGCTCCTTTCCCACATGGTAATCCCTACTCTCTGATCTCTGTTTCTAACTCTATCTTCTCCTATCTCTATCTACAATGGCATAAAAAGCCAAAAAAAATTGTCTTGAAAAAATATAATTCAGGTGCCCTGCCTCAACAGATCATATCACTCATCTGCAGAATAAAGTGCTCATTTTGGATGAGTTACCTTTTTTTTTGCCCAACATGGAACCTCTAATTTTGCATTTTCACATAAATATTCCTGTCATGGTTTTTTGAAAGGTTACCTGAGCCATGTGACACCAAGAATAATCAGTCGCTCTGTTCCATCATTAACTCTTACAGCTTGAAGAAGAATTTTTCCTTCGTATTGACATGTTGTGTTTCAGGTTGAGCACTCTCCATCCTCATGTAGGCGTTGTTGATGAGTGTATCCATTTGGACTCTGCTATGAGTGGGTGGATCTTTATATTCTGTCCAGCAGCTGATTGATTGATTTGTACTTGCCTGCACTCTGGAAGGTCATTCTCAGAGATTTTTTTTTATGTGCACAAAAAGCAGGAGCGGGGGTTTTCAAAGGGAAAGAGCCCCATAAGAAAATATGATATATTCTGCACCCCCACTTCTG
Source organism: Cheilinus undulatus (assembly GCF_018320785.1). Classification (NCBI taxonomy): domain Eukaryota; kingdom Metazoa; phylum Chordata; class Actinopteri; order Labriformes; family Labridae; genus Cheilinus; species Cheilinus undulatus. The sequence goes on along the minus strand of NC_054875.1, from coordinate 11,729,292 downwards.
CCCTTGACCCCTAAAATAGAGCTAAAAAAACAACAATCTTTAAAGCAACTTAGATTTTAAATATCTCTGTCTTCTCTTTAAACCTTTTTCTTAGATTTCTAGCATTTCTTGTTTGCGTATTTGTTAAAAATTTGCCTCATCATCATGCTCACCTCTGTTTAGTGGGAACAGTGAGTCTGCATCTGAGTAGCTGGTATAGGGTTGCACTGTGGAAATGAATTACTGTAAATGATCCATGACCTTCAGCCTTGCCAGATAGTTGCTCTTGATCATCATCAATGACAAAGACCTGCACTCACACAGGCTTTCTTGGCATTTACAGTACAAAATGTCTCATTTTCATTTAATGTGACAAGATTTCCTTAAACTTCCTGTCAAAATACTCCTGTGGCTTGCTCACAAAAGTCAGGTGCTCAATCCAGTATACACCATGGTTTGTAAAGCAGGAGACTGGGATCCTTCTTTGCACTTGTCCGGCCACTAACAGTCATGGATAGGGAAATGCATGTATTTTGGCTATTGCAGTGTGTTGCAATTTATAGACCAGTACTTTTACTTGTAGCTAAGTAAAGTTTAACCAGAGTAATTGTAATTTTACTTAAATACAAAAGTCCTGCACTATTTTCCTCTGCTTTAGAGTACGTATTTTATGCCTATGGATGAAGACTGGTCTCACCATGCTGCCAAGTGGACCAATTACAATGCTTTCAATTTTTTTTGTTTCAGTGTGTAGTTATATTTTTTAGGAGGAGCATGTCAGCTGCATGCCCCAGGGCCTGCACAGGGCCATCTTATGGTGTATGTTATAGCATAGATGCATCACAGAAGGGAGGGAACTAGAGCCAACCACAGTTGTCATTGGAAGAGAGGAAGGGTACAGTTTGGACAGGTCAACAGTCAATCCAAGGAACACAGAAACATCACCATTAGTCAGGTGCTTAATCCCAATATGCATCATAGTTTACATAGCCTTAAGTTGTCATTAGCTTTGTGAGTTGCACATGGTAACTATTGAATATCATAAGGACGAGTCCAAGAAAATCTGAACTTAGGAATAGATGTGGGTGTACTCAAGGTCATCCATGGGGGGGGGTAAAGAGGAGAGCAAACTGGGGGCCCATGGAGTCAGCAAAATGATGTAAAGATAAATTGTGATAGTGATATATATATTTTAACCTAAATAATAACCACTCTTATCAAAGCAACAAATATGATTTTTTTAAAATGTATGCTGAGCGCTATACATCGTTTACATTTTTTTTTTTGTTTTTAAATGTAAACCCCTTTTCATAAAAACATTACCTTATTATTAGTGATGTTGACAATGTGGACAGGCATTGATCTAAATGATTAGGAAAGTAATGTCAGACTCCATAGGCAAAAAATTTGCAGAGAAAACTGAGACTTTTATTGGAAAAGAGTAGAACAACTGTGGAAAGATACAATGGATGGATTAAAAGTGGAGGAATGAATTTAGATAGAAAAATGTATTTATTTATTTTTACCCCTTTTACCCCATTTCAAAATTTAAAAAGTGGTAACAAATGGCAAAAAGGTTTAAAAAAGGTTGAAAAGTGGCAAAATTGGCAAAAAGTGTGAAAAAAGTTGCAAAAGGAGCAAAAATGGACAAAAAAAAAATTCAAAAAACAACCCAAAAATGGGCAAAAACAGCGGCATCAGTGAGCCACAATGGGTACAAAATGACAATAAATAGGCAGAAGGTGGCTAGAAAGTGGCAAAATATTTTCAAAAATTTTTACAAAAATTGTCAAACAGTGGCAAAGATGGGTCAAAGATGGGGAGCAGGTGGCCTGGTGGTTGGGGGCGCTCCCCATGTACGCGGGCAGCCCGGGTTCGAATCCGGCCTGAGGCCCTTTACCACGTCTCACCCCCACTGACCCTGTTTCCGACTCTATCCACTGTCCTTCTCTATCTAATAAAGGCACAAAAATGCCCAAAAATAAATCTTAAAAAAAAATAGATAAATAAAAATCTGCAATAATTGGAAAAAATTGCAAAAGACAGCTAAAGTAGGCAAGATTTCCAAAAAATATGACGCAGAATATGTTACAATGTTACAATGTCATTTAGCAGACGCTTTTCTCCAAAGCAACGTACATTTGAGAGCAAGAACAACACAAGCAAGAATATGCCAAAAAAAAAAATTGAAATCAAGAAAAATAGCATAAATGGAGGGAAAAGGGCAATAACAGGGATAAGGCTGTGAAAAACTTCCAAAAAGTGATGCAAAATGAGCAAAAAGCGATTGAAATCACAGGAAAACTGAAAAAGCAGCAAATTGGGAAAAAAGTGGCAAAATTGGCCAAAAATGGCAAATGACAGCTAAAGTACAGGCCAAAAAGTTGCAAAAAATAGCAAAAACCAGTTTAAAAGTGGCAAAAAGTACTGCAAATAAATTGTCTCATCATCAGAACCCAATTATAGTTGGCATACTTTTCAGCTCTGACATGATGTAGCTGTTAGCCAGGATGCTATCACCAATGCTACTGATCCAACACACATGCACTGACATCATCAACAAAATACAACTGGGGAGGGCCCATTCTCTCTATATCTCTGTAGTCACTAAAAAAATGTCGAATTTTACTCCATGCACTGCAGAAATTAACATAGCCAGTTACATTTTTCCTGATTTCTGTTTTTCAACCCCCCACCCACCTACTCACACACACACACACACACACACACACACACACACACTGTGCCTCCCTTGAAGACTCCAGTATGGCCCCCCTCAGGGGAATTGTGGCTCACACTTTTACAACACTGATCTAGAGCAAAGTAACAAAATCAACATGGACAGGAAATACTGTTGTTGGTTTTAGTTGATCTGTAAGTTGAAATATCAGTGTGCATAGTAACGCTATGACAGCAGAACTGATTATAACCCGCCTTAACCTGAAGGTCTACCAGCTACCAGCATGCATATGAATGAGATTACTGAGAGGTGAGAGAGTTTTATTAGCATTCTTGGTAGAAACCTGCTGCTTGCATCTCCCTACCCACTAACATTTCAGTCTTGAGTGCCCCCTAAAGCCCTCCTGGATAAGCCTGAGCAGCAGTAATCAGTTCGTCCAGGATCATCTCTAAAATGAGCTGGGTATTACCTTTCCCCCTTCACAAGATCCTCAGTCAGCTGAGATAGTCCGTCCATTCAAAGTGGCGAGAGACCTACCTCTGAATGCACGCTCTTATCTACGCACTCACAGGAAGTTGTGTAAGTCCTGGTGTGGCTTGTTTTTTTTCCGCAATTGCCATCCACATCCCCTTAATCCTCATAAGACATGCGGATTAGTGCATCGATCCCTGTAATCGATGGTGGAGTGCTATTAATCAAACCAGCATTGCAGTAACTGCCAAAGCTGTACGTTTGTTGGTGCGTGTGGCTCTTTGAGTGGATGTGATTATCCGTCTGTCGAGGATGCAAATCCAGTTGCAGAGAAGAGAGCTAAATACTTCAGAGCTAGATTTAAAAAAGAAAAGGGAGTTTACTGGTTTTATGTTTCAGCTGCTGATCAGCAGAAAACTTGACAAAGTCAGGAAAGAAAAGGCAAGAAAAGGAGAATTTTGAAAGCTTTTTAAGGCAGTCATTTTCAAGAAGTATTGTAAAGCTTGCTGCCATGAATGAATGAATTGAATTAAAGATAGACCTTAATGTGGGCACACCCAAAGGGCAGAATACACCAAACCCACTGATTAGACTGTTTGATATCTGAATTTGTCCTTATTAAGTATTATTGATCACATAGAACTTGATTTTCTTGACTGGAAAAACAAAAAGTTCTGTCTAAGCCATTATACAATAAAATAAATCAGATTTATGGCAATGACAGTGTTTTATCATCAGAGATAATGGCAATAAGGTAATCAGAATTTGATTCAGGATTTGATTTTCATTATTCTGTTCAGTGAGCCCTGTTACTTTGAACTCCATCAAAAGACATGAGTCAGCAGTTACAATTTGGCATAGTGCTGATAAAAGTTTAATTTGATGTTACCAAGGGGTTTTACAGCATGCTTATGCAGCACGGTGTGCCTGTGCAGCAGGAAAGTTCATAATGTGAACTTGTTGAATATAATTCTCAATTCTCTTTGTGTTGGTATTTGGACATTTGTCTTCTCACACTTCACATAAAGCAAAGCTGGGGCTAATTACACTGATCTGATCATAGCACTAGATTCAACCCACTCATCATTCTCTCCACTCTTACTGCTAAAGTCTGGTTTATATTCTGTATCATATCTATCCGATAGATACACCAATCTGAGCACTGCTACTTGAAGTGTTAGTGTGTCCATGATACTCCTGCCTAAATGCTACTGCAGTGCCATATTTGTGCCAGTTCCTGGTCCTGTGTCCCACTTCCTTTTCTGTGTACAGGAAACCATGGTAACTGAAGCTGAGTATAATATATGGGAATTGAGCTGATAAATATTGAGCAGCATTTGATTACAGTGCAGTTACTGAAAAAAGAAAAGAGAGGAGACATCAGAGGAGAAGGAAACGTTTGCCCCTAAATCAGTTAAAGACTAAGGATAAGGAATCTTTTTGCACTTGTGCAATCACTAAAGCTGAGTATACACTGTGTTAAAGCCAACCCTACGACAGTTGTGGCAGAATGTCAACTCAATGCTGAATTGCTAACGAGGCATGACCATCACACATGATTTATCTGCTCACACTATAAGGTCCATTGTCGTGCCCGACCTGAGTGCTCACCCTGTCCAAGCGAAGTCGGGACGGACTGTGGCAGACACCCGCGGAGTTTCCTTTTTAAAAAAGTCTCAAACACTGAGGATGAAGTGTTTCCAGTAATATGCTCTCTCCCCCCCTCTCTCTCTCTTGCTATCTTTCTCTATCCGACACACAAACAGCATCACCTCCATGTCAGCTGCAGGTCCGCAGGCAGCAATATTTCCTGTTCATTTATTTCCTTTATCATAGTGAGGATGGAGGGGCATCAAAAAGTCATTCCAGCTGTTGTCATGGTAATTGAGAACGTTGTCTGACAGTTTACAAAGGACAAAAGTCCTCCAAAGTTGTTTAATATGCTCCTGTTTCTGTTCTGACTGTGGGAGTGTCTTAGGACCAAAATATCAAATATGTCAGATATCCATCCGACCAGTCAGGAGCTGCTGGTCAGGCTGTGATTGGGTCGTTGTCGGCCATTGTATCCCCCTGTACACAGCACCACAAAGGACGCCCCATCCCACTGAAAATTGACGCAACTTTCAAGTGAGTCCTGTGACTCAAAATCTGTGGCTGAATCGGATGAAATTTGCACAGTGTATGTCCAGCATTTAGATTTGGATGGTTGTATTGCCACCTGAATCCATTTACCTTACTAATTACACACATTGGCACTTATTTGGGTGTCCGGTCATTTCTACACATGGATCAGCATTTATCAATCTTGACGTGGGTGTGTGATACAGTTAAATTCCATGCAAGATTGGAGCCTGTGTACACACACTTTCAACTCAGCCTGGCCTCGCTGCACATCATGAATCTGGAGAAGTTAGATCAGATATGACTTAGAAAATGTATCTAACATTAAACCAAAGCTTTGACGATGTGAGTAATATTGCTTTTGAAATGATGGTCAGCAGCTTTTGGCTGATTTCCTCATTGTATCTGTGATTTAGCATTTAGTAACTATTACTGGGGGGGGGGTGTCAGAAATGACAGATTATCTTGACCATGATGTGTTTTAACCTTGCAGAGCAGATGGATTTTCCCATGTCTGTGGTTGTGACATGAACAAGTAGCAACAAGAAGACAGTGCAGTCATGGTGGAAAAGCTTAGTGTGGATGCTGCTATAGTGCCTGTTTTATCAGAACTTGAAGACATTTCTTCGTTAAAGAAGAATAAAGAACAGAATTTAGTTGTCTTCTTTTCAAAAACGACTAAAGTTGTGTACTGCCATGTCTACAGTCACCATGATTCACGTTATGCAGCTCTCTATGGAGTTTACTCCTCAGTAGGGGGGCACCTTGGTAGCGGCTACATCACGTGTTTTGTTGCTCTGATTGGCCCATAAAGATGTGACAAACACAACGTTCATCCAATCACCCTCCCAATTTTTTTTTCAAAGCCTCTGCTCTTTCCCAAATGCTGTCTATGAGTGGTTTACCAGATGGATGTGTGAAATCTGGCTAGCGTGTCAGGTCAGGTAGGCCGGCCACACACTACAGGATTTTAAGCCCGATTTGGGGCAAGATTTGCCTCCCCCGACGATCAATGGGGGCGTATACCGACTGGAGCCTCGTTGCAAATGATTGTGTGTCTGAGTAGTCTGCATGTGTGTGGTGTCAACATGATTAATTTACTGCTCCAAATCGCGTCGCAGCCTCCCAAACCCCGAATCGTAAATATCAAACATGTCTGATATTTACGATTCTTGGTCATAGTGCTGCTGATAGAGTACCCACAACAACCAATGACAGCGAGCACACCGAGTAGCGTCACCAGATGAATCATATGTACTTTCACTGCTCACAACCATAAACACAACGGTACCTTAATTCCAGCCAGGATTTTGTCCTGAGTCTTTCCCCTGTTTTATGATTTATGCTGCACCTGTAACGCATGCCAGCCTGTTGTGGTGAGACAGCAAGACGGTATCGACAGACATCCGTGAGTTTTTTCTGAAGTCACGTGATCACATGAGGTCGTAGGCAGATCGGCAGGTGTGTGGTCTCCAGTGATCTGACAATCCGGCTGAGTAATCTAGTGTGTGCTTTCAGAGGATTAAAGATGAAAAATCTTTGGAAATTGTCCTGAAGTCTGTGGTCTCCCATGGTTTTAAAATCATTTCAGATTAAAAAATCGTCTAGTGTGTGGCCGGCCTTAGACTGATTTATGAAGTCAATAAAAATATAAACACAAAACAAGAAAAATGTAAGTGAATGCAGGTCCTTCAACTTTTGCCAGTCAGGTGACATGAAGCGTCTCTCTTATTGGTTCATCTCAAGTATTCCTTATGCTCAAGACACTCCCACTTTGAATGCCAGATGACACAACTGAAGCAAGAAGGGAGTATGAGGGAGGACTTATCTCCTAACTTAAGCAACAATCCACTTGAGTAAAATATGAATAAAAATGACAACATCAGGTTGCTAATTTTGGTAGTTCATTAATGGCAATTGCCATTATGTGCTAGCATAAAACTAAGAATATTCTTGTCCAATTGTGTACAATTGCACTAACTTCCCAATGAGTAATTCCCCAGCAGCCACTGGTTACCACCAAAGCTGTTATACTTTGTCCTCTAAAGGTCTGTACCATATCTTCTAATGAGTATGGGTATATTCAATCTGGATGTAATTATTGATTTCATTATATTATTTATTCAATAAAATAGTATTATATAGCTATGCAAATCTGACTCCCTTTGGCATTTACTTTCATCACAATGTTAACTACTCTTTCCCCTGTTTGTTGGTAACCCCCTTACTCCAGCAGCTTGTTTCTATATGGGTGTTTATCAGCCGTCACTTTGCCCCTCTTATTGAGCTGAATGACTGCTAGCACAGAAGCAGCTCATGTTTTTTTTTTAACCTCTTACTGATGAACTCTCATCCTACCTGCATGCAAAGGTCAGCATGGATCCATCATTAGTCTGTCAGCCAGCAGATGCAGATGTGTGTGAGTGTATGGAAACAGCCTGGCATTGACGCACAGCACAGACCTTGATGTAACTGACAGGGTAACACTTGTCACTGTGATTGGTCTCATTTTCAACACCTCTGATGTATGAAGATCATTACTCCTCATTCTGCTTACATTTTCAGTGATGACTCACCGTGGTGAATGTTGCTGTGGGATATCTGAATGATAATATATTGCACTCTAGCTAAAGTGATTCTGATTCTGATTCTGTTATAATAACATAGATCATCTCTGTCTAACCTGCACTGTGCTTTTCAATTAGTGGAATTAAAGAGATTGAAGACAAGGAGACACTTTAAAATCGGTACAAATGACCCCAGTGCAATTCAATTTGAATCCTCTTTTTCATGTATGCTCTGTTCATGTGATGCATTTTCAAATCTTCAGGGAAAATGGGACATCAGAAAGACAGATGGAACCAAAAATGGAGACAGGCTGCCCACTGCCTTTGTCCGGATTTGACAGGGAGCAGATGCAGTACTCCTGAAATTCTCATAGATTTTCTGTTTCAGTTATTTGAAAAACAAACAAACAAAAAACACGGTGTACCTTTGTGGAAACGTTGTTAGCAGATTAGTGAAAATCGACGGTATCATGAACAAGAATGTCTACTACAATATCTTAGTGCACAATGGGATCCCTTCTTTCATCTAAAGCAAGCGTGTGGAAACAGCTAGAAACTTGTTGGAGCTCAATAACGCAAGAGACTGTGGAAAAGTCCACAAAACAATGCCGGCTTAAACGGAAGCTATTATCAAAGCAACAGAAGGCCATACAAAATTGAACGAGGTCAGTCCTACACATGAGTCTGTATGTGACTGACTGACTGAGCGAGTGAGTGACGATACTTTAAGAGCCATACATACAGAGTTGCGCTATGGGCGGGGTTTAGTTGTACAGAAAGCCATTGGGTAATGGTATCCACTGTGGTAATTACCTCAGATACAGCTTTAGCACAGCTTTAGTCCGTTTTACTAGAATTGGACCATGTTTCTGTATGACATAAAGAATAAAAACAACACTAGCAGCTTTTCATGTTATGAAAGGTGTTTTCACTCTTCAGCCAACCTGCTTCAGCATGGCTATGTTATAGTAACAGGGAAAGGGTTAATTCTCTGGTGAATGCTTGTATACAGTGCCTGCTGGTGGAGTGATTAGCTCAGACTTAGCCACAGCGACACTTTGGTCAGAGCTGGACAACTTCTCTTTATTATAAAAAACACGGGCAGAGCAAGACTAAAAGCTTTCCATGACAGAAAAGATGTTTTTGCTCTTTTGCTGACCTGCTTCAAAATGAGTATGTTATAGTTACAGGGAAAGGGTTAGTAGTTGTGACAACTAACTAGCTATTGAAGTGATACACTCTTATTTAGCCACAGTGTAATTTATGCCAGAACTGGAAAGGTGTCTTTATTAAGACAAGGGGAGAGAGCAACACTGAAAGCTTTCTGTGACAGAAAAGATGTTTTTGCTCTTCTCACACTCTGTTTTGCCATGGGTATGCGATTGCTCCGGTGTATCCAGGGGCTGCTGCCACAGTATCCGTTAGCTCAGATGTAGTTGTAGGAAAGCGGCAGTTTAATCAAAACTGGACCATATTTCTTTTTAAAACAAGAGCAAAGAGTCACACCGAAAGCTTGTCTTGGCACAGAAGTTGTTTCTGCACGTCTCCTGAGCAGCCTTGGTATCAATTTTACATTTTTCATTCATTTTTTATTTTTCATTTTACAATCTAAGGCAGCAGTGGCCTGTACAAGTGTAGTGCATGCACACTGCGTCATTTGTCGCTCTGACAGCCCATCATGAATGTGATGGACAGAACCTTCTTCCAATCACTTTCTGTAGATTTTCTGAAAAGTCCTGTCTTTCCCTAACGCATTCTATGGGAGCTTTCCCAGGTGATTGTGAAATATATTCAGTCGATCTGGCGTATCAGGTTAGCTGTTTCCTACCAACACGGCTTTATGTTTCAAACTTTAAGGGTCCTTTAATTCTCAAGCCACAGACATTAGAAACAGCAGAATTACACACCCCAAACACTAATCACTCTGCCAGAACACACAATTCAGTCAGGCATTTCAACAGGCATCCTAGATAATCGCAGGCAGTCATATACAAGGGTTTAACCTAGTCTTGTTGGTGATTTTGTGTGAAAATTAATATTAAGTTGTTTCAGTTTGTTATTTGCCATTTTTAGTTTGGAGTCTTTAGTACAGTAATTTATTAGTTTAGTAACCTAGAGTCCCATTAAGAGCTTAAACTGAGTAAAAAGTTGGCTATGCTGGAAGGTGTGGCCTCCTCTGATTCACAACTTGTTACAAAGTCAGCTGAATACTACTATTGGACACGTATTCATCTTTTATTCTCTGCAGAATGGACACAATGTGGACAACTGAGGCTAATATTGTAATATTTTTTGATTCTATAAAGCAGTGAGAGTGCTGCTGCCCTGCATCCCCAGCTGCTCTTGTGTTGGGAGTACATGCAGTGTATTTGTTTGATTTCCTCCAGAAATACTCGGTGTATTTTTGGCAGATCTATCAGAATGAGATCTCAGCAAGAGCCTGCTGTCATTACCATCTCATTTCCTTGCCAATATCTTCCTATTCCTCCCTTGTGATGACATTTGGTGAAGCAGCAAAATGAGCTGTATGCTGTTCCTCCAGCGGGCAGGTGCACTGTGTGTAGGTGTATGTTTGAATAGAGATGGTGAGGTTTTAGATCTATGGGTGAAATGGCACACATTTGAGCTTCCATTTGTCTCAATGTGTGTCAGATTTCCCATCTATATTTTTGTGCATGCTTGCATCTATTTAAAGGCTTGTGTGCTGCTGTCTCATACACCTCTGTGTTTGTGTGTCAGATGGAGCTCAGTGATGGCCGCAGAGTGAAGGGCTGCTGCTGTGTGTGAGGGCGAAACAGGAGAAAGAAGAGGATTGATTCTGAGCTTTAAATAACACATTCCCCTCTCCTCCAGCTGAGTCCAGCAGACACATATCCGCCCCACACGTCACTCAGAGGAGCCACTCTCACAGACTAGTGTTAACGGTGTGAGTGTCAGCATGTCTGCGTGTCTGTGGCAGTCAGTAAGTGTGTGAGGTGTAAGAGGAACGCCAGCCAAAGGGAATTTATTGCCTCCTCATTTCTTATCCTTTAAAGTTTGTCGTCATCTAGGGCAACAGAATTAATAATTTGTGCTGATAAATGGCAGTGTTCCCTCCTCAGAGCGGCTCGTTTGTCCTCTAAAAGATTAGAGCGATGGTGAGAAATGCTGCATGGGAGCGCTTCTTTCTGTATGGGACAACAGTTTACTGTGTCTCCTGGTAGCTTTCTGCTTGTCAGGCTTTGTGAGAAGTCAAGTGTTGGAATATGTGACAGGATTCTGTCTGTCAGCACACATGCACCTGGACTCCCATGTGGGAGGTATGGCTGCTGTTTATTAGAACACAAGCAGGTTATTGATGACTCTAGGGTTGGCTGACCTGACTGATCAGCCACTAATCAGAGGCAGATTTTCTTAAAAAAAAAATATGCGTTTGGCCAGTTGAAACTAATGGTTCCAGTCTTCAGTTTCCAAAATCACCTGTGGTTGGGCAATATGGCCTAAAACTTGTACCACAAACAGTGAGTAAAAGAGTAAAACTGAGATCCTTTTCTGCACCTACAGAGGAGACTGATTGTCCTCTCTGATAGGAGGACCCCTGAGAAGACTGCAGGCGGTCCACAGATGACCCCCTCCTCACAGAGCCATCCCATCGCCTTGGGCCTAACATCGCCATTCAAACAGAAGACCAGTTGTCTTCTACTCTTGCTTTGTGCTCACCAAAAAGTTTGGCACACTCACCCAAAGGCGGGTCAAGGGCAAAAAGTTACCTTCCCCTCCTTTGATGCTAATTTGGACAGGAGTGCTCCAGAACGCCCACCAGTGTACAAAGAAGGACACACAATTCATGTCCCTTCTCAGCGGGACAGTACAAGCCCTGCTCTCGTCCTAAAGCTGAATCTTGATGTCACAAGACTTTTAACTTGCTGGAACTGTGGAAGAACATCAGTGGACTGCTTTTACCCCATTTTACTTTGCTGTGTCCATTTATTCAGTACAGTGCCTTCCCCTGCACAAACATTAGTGTTAATGCCATGGCACCAACGTCTGTCCACTGAGTTCTGTGTGGTGGTTACCGTAATGAGTTTGTAGACTCCTTCGCTGCACCAGGGAGCTTTCTTTGTTCAACATTAGAGCGTAGCACTGGTGCTAGTCTGTATTATTCTTCTTAGTTTCAGTACAAGGAGGTGCTACCATTTTGAAAAATTGCAAATAGCAGCAAACAGCAGTACAGGTGATGTTCCAGTGGTGGAGCAAGTGGCAGCCAGGGCCAATTAGACCCCCCTGAAATCTGATTGGCCACCCTAAAATCATTAAAATGGTTGGCTATTTCCTTTGTCAGCCATGAATTAGCCATTTTAGCACGCCCGATCACTATGCATATCTTAACCTATTAGACTGGTTTTACTAACTTAAATACCCTCATAGTGAGGTATATGAAAGTGGCCCCACCGTCCTTATGTAGTTCTGTATGTGGCCCCCGATGGGGAAAGTTTGGACACCCCTGTTTTAAGTCAACCGTCATTCATAAGTCACACGTGAAACCACAACAACACACACACACACACATTTATCGCTCTTTGCTTTGTAAATAGTTTGTTGTAGTTTTATTTCATAATCATTATCTGTTTAATCAAATGCTACTAATTTAAATTAAGGGTTTTTCGTTAAATACATTCTATTACAGGTTAAAAGAGAAGTTGTCTGTAATTATTGTGCATACACGCAGTGTTTTGGGAATGTTTATTTTATATTATTGTGTTGTTTTACTAAACATCTGAGATTAAAACAATTTAATCAGGAATGATTTTATGTTTCATCCATTTTTCATAAATCCACCTGTAAACCATTATTAGCGAATATGATTATGTTAAACATTTATTTATCAGTGTATTCTTGATAGAAAACTGCCGGAAACTTCTGGCTTCAGGTGTTTTTTTGTTTTTTGTTTTCCTGTTTGGGTTTTTCATTTATCACTATGTAGCATAGACAACATGAAATTTGTAGCTAATATTTAGCCAGAATATCTCAGTTGCCCCCTTGTGGCTGGCTGCAATATAGGGACTGATATCATTGTTGGAGCCTAAAAATTGCATACAATTGAAAGAAAATCAAAATTTATACAAAAATATGGTCATTGGCCCATTTAGAAAATGTGTTTAGTTTTTTGAAAGTTTGGCCCCCAGAGTGGCAGTTCAGGAAAAGCTGGTCCTTGTACAATGTAGTTGATGACCCCTGGTTTAAAGGGACATGTTCGATTTAACACCTATTTATTCAAATACCAAGATCTTTTAAATCATAGCATTACTACGTAATTTTGAAACTGACTTTTGCTTTTTTTGGATGTTGTTTAGTGTCTTCAGGGTAGTACTCTGTCAAGCATTAGTCTTTGTAAATAATTGTATTATCTCTTTGTAATAATAATTTTAATAATTATTAATATTTTAATGATAGCCAAAATCTAGCATTGCATGTCCCAACACTGTTCTTAACATCTTAACATCAATTTTTATTAGTCTCTCTGTGTTCATGTCTTTGTAATGGAAACTGTAGCTGTAAGTTTCATTTCTCTCCTGCTGATGTGTAAAGCTGTTACTGAAAGCACGACTTTTCCTGATGTGGGCATTCACAGTAATTTTTTTAAGTCTACAGAGCTACAGTGTTATTAGCTGGTTGGCTGTAATATGCAGCACTGCAGCATTATGCTCAAAACAAACTGAGTCCATCCATCACAGCACAGAGCCTGTGTTAAAGTTCCAGATAGGCCAACAGAGACTCCCTGCAGAGGGAGCACAATCACTTTATGTTGCTGTTATGGCATCAGACTTGCCCATTATGCATAACTACTGATGAGCAAGTCATGCATAATCATGTGAATCATGCACAGCCCTACATGATGTGTGGATTGGTGAACCCATTGCAAGAATCTCTGCAGCACTTAATTCAGGCTTTAAGCTACATTAATGTCAAAGTCTGATGCAACTTTATTCTAATAATCTCTCTTTAAGCTCTGGCATGATTCATACCATTATCAGTTAGTGTGTCTTCTTCAGTTTGGCTGACTTTTTGTCTTTCTTCTCTCTTTGCTTTTGCTTTGCTTGGTTGTTCTTTTCATATTTTGCCAAGTAAATCTCTTGTTCTTTTTCAGCAGTGCTCTGTAGAAATAAGAGACCATAGAAAGACCTAATTTACCAACCAGACCACGTAATAAACCTATATAATGAGGAAGTAAGCCCACTCATTCTGACACACACTCTTAAGAGGGTTAAAGTGTTGAGACTGCATTGTATCCAGAGTCAGAGGAGACACTGAGACAACAGTATTGTCAGGCCAATCTCCGCCTACTTATCTACAGACGTCTTCAAGAAGAAAAGGAAATCAAGGTTGTGCGCCTGTTTGAGAGCTCCACTCCTCTCCTCTCTTCCTGTTTATCTGCTCTGTATTTGCATCTGATCTGGCCTTTCTATTTACCACTGCAGAATAGATGATGTGTTGCAGTGAGCATATCTATTAGAGCGCTGCTGGTGGCTCTGCCTTACCTTCCTCTGACTCACAGATTAGCATTTAGGAGCTATTACTCGCCTAGAGCCAGCCACGATGCAGCTCTGCACCTTTCTGGTTTCTCCAAGCTATGCCTCACCTCTGTGCCTTTCCCTCCCTTTTTACTTTTATCATTTTATTGCTTAAATTCTAGTTTCTCAACATAATTTTATATCAGTGGTGCAGCCACTTATAATCCTGTTTGACTGTGCATACATTTTATCAAAGGTCTATATTTTATTTAGTTTTTATTCTATTTTATATAAAACTTGAACATCGGTAGTAATAGCAGGTTTTCCCTTCTATATTCTTCTCTGTTAGTCTTTGGCTCCTTTAACAAACACTTGCTGTGACTCTACTTTTGGTGTAATGTAACTAGGAACAGAAATAGTCAGGGTTTATTAGATTCAAACTTCTCCCACACTGAACTTTAAAGTTAGCTGTGTTAAATTATTTTTACTGTGACTGTTGGAAAAAATTTTGGTGTTATAGAAATAAGCAAACACATATAAGTGGCCGTGTTTCCACCTTTTGGAAATTAAAAGAAACTTTACCATGAAGCTTGTGCCAAATGTACCACCAGCAGATTGTCTGCTAATGTTAGCATTACTAGCATTTGTGCCACCAGCAGAAGGCAGCAGTCAGCTCATCCATGATGAAGCCCAGAAGTAGGGTGATTTTTTTTTCTCAAATATTGTGAATTGACATGCAGTTTTTAGGTTCCTCATCTTATGTGTTGTTCAACAAACACAAATCATTCTACATTATAACCAACAGTATATTAGATCAAATAAACTAGGGATAAACAATTTAAAACATGCGAGTTTTGCTCTATTTGCAAATTTGATCAGCTGCCATTAAAGGGGATTTTTATGTTCTGTCTTGTAAACAGAAAAAAGAGTTTTGTAAAATTCTGAAAAAGACACTTGAATGTTTGCATAATGTCTAGATCATAAAATCTCTGCTGCTGCTGCAAAACAAAATTGCATCAAACTGGTATTTTAACACATTTCAGGTTAAAGAAGTATTGCACTCTCTGCGATTTGAAAATTGGAGCAGGCCATATTGTGATTTAATTGAATTTGCAATCAATTGCCCAGCCCTACCCAGAAGCAATCTAAAATCTCACATACTTCCATCATTGACTGGTTTTGATGCCCAGAAGATTCTGACATTTTTTCCCACATAGCAGAAAACATCCACCATCCCATCTTTATATGATACTGGCTTTTTTAAAGCTGATTAGTTAGAAAGTAACCTTGCAAAGCAGATGGATTCACCCATTTCTGTGTTTCTCACTGGCAAATCAATTTTACAAAGCTCCCATCTGAACAGTCTGCGCTTGGTTAGAAAATAACAGGACCAATCAGTGATGAGGGGCAGTATTTTGGGGCGTGGCAGAGTCGTGACGTGAGCTAGCAGCGACAAGAGGCCGCTGCAATTATGGCAGAAGAGATTAGAGTGGAAGCTGCTAAAGCACCAGTGTTATTAGAACTTCTTTGTTAAAAGAAGAACAAAGAACAGCAGTGAGTTATTTGCTTTTCAAGAACAACAAAAGTCATGTACTGACATGTCTACAGTTGTCATGTTTCATGTTACACAGCTCTCTATGGAGTTTACTCTTTGATAGCGGCGCATTTGGTAGCAGCTATGACATCACGTGTTTTGTTGCTCTGATTGACCTGTAAAGATGTGACAGACACAACATTCATCCAATCACTCTCTGAGTTTGTTTTTTTGTTTGTTTGTTTGTTTGTTTGTTTTTTTGTTGTTTTTTTTTTTCAAAGACTCTGCCCTTTACCAGACACTGTCTGTGAGAGGTTTTCTGGATGGATGTGTGAAACAAATCCTCCTGGTGGTTAGTTATAAAGGGGGTTGCACTCTAGGTCAGTGGTTAGCCACTCTCCTTGCTGGAATCCCAGTCAGACAAGGCCTATCTGTGTGGAGATGCATCTTCTCTGTGTATGTGTGGGTTCTCTCAAAGTACATCTTCCTCTGGCAGGCCAGAGACATTCTTGTTAGGCTGATAGGTGAAGCAAATTGCCTGAAAGTGTGAGTGCAATTGGTTGTTTGTCCTCATATGTCAGCCCTGTGAGTAACTGGTGACCAGTAAGAGGCCTGCCAGCCTTTCAGCGCAAGTACATATGTATGGGTATACAAATATGTACACATTCGTCATTTGCCAAATTGGCCTGCCTGGGATAACGTATGACTGTATCACTGCCATTCCCAGTGTCAGTGTGTTCACTCTCTAACTTGTTCTCTATCTTGCTGTAATTGTGCATGTACAAGTAGAAACATAGAAGATTATGGTGTCCTACATGCACAGGAATTATTCTTGTGCATTCTATGACACTAAATCCTTAGGGTGCCGAAAGCTTAGTGGTTATATCCATGCACCCGATGCAAAGAAGCTGTCCTTGAAATGGACAGCCATAGGTTTAATCCAGCCTTCCTCATTTCCCCTCTCCACTCTCTCTCTTCCCCAAGTGACTCTATCTGCTGTCCTAAGGTATAAAAGCCCAAAACTAAATCTCAAAAAAAGGAAGCAAAAGAAAAAAAGAAATTTGATCCTGGCAGCACCACTGTGGCACTTAGGTTTCCTGTGTGCTTATTTCCCTTCTGTTTTATTTTTTTTCTCAGCATTTGCTGACCAATAGCTCTGAGAAAATTAGTTTTTTAACTGAAATGATATGGTCTTTAATTCTTTTGGGTGGTGGAATGTTGAAACTTTTAACAGCAGTTTGAAATAGTTGGTGACAGGAAATTACCAGCCATGCATACTCATCAGTTCAGAGGGCAGACATGCACTGCTTTACAAAGACCTTTAGCATTTCAAGAAAATAAATTGCTGTACTAATGTAATGTCTCTCTAGATTCTGTGGTGCACAGGGTTGACAGAGTTATAATTGGCAGTGTATTTTCCCCGTGCAGGGAGTCTCAGTTGCAGCAGTAGAAGTAAACTTTCTAACTACTTCCTGTCAGTTGGGATAACTGCTCCCTGGTGACCATTTAGAGGCCTGCACCTGTAAGACACAGCTGAATGTCTTGTCTGATTATTCATCCTCTACCCCTCTATTCTCTGATCAATACCAATAGCTGTCATTGCGGGGCAGTTGTCCATTTAGTCCCCAGAAATGTCCTCCATCACTTTCTCAAGTGCTTTCTGAGTTTATCCAGAGGGGACGTTTGTTCCTGCTCCTCATAGCGTGTGGGAGTAGCGTCCTGACTCGGAGCTTCTGTGGAACTGATTAACTTTTTACCCTGTCAGAGGGAGAGGGAGTGAGACAGCCACCCTGGGGCGCCTGGGCTCACCCACTTGTATTTATATCATTTTTTACAGCTCATGACCATATGTGAGGGCTGGAGCCAGGATCAATGAGTAAACTCTGCCCTGGGGTGGAGCTCTGCAACAATATGATGCAAATCCTGCAGGTCGTGCATGTAACCAGTGGCCAGCAGTTTTTTCTTCTTTCCCTGCAATTTAAAAGAAGAGGGGAAAAGATTTTATTTTCTATATTTTGCATGTAAAGGGCAGAAATTTGCCTTTGACTTACTTGTCAAAACACATGCAATTTTAAACATACAATATTAACACAAGACATTTTATGGAACTGTGTAGAGATTTTGGGACAATACTGAAAAAAAATGCATTAAACTTAGGGTGTTTTCAGACATAACTTGTTTGATTTAGTTATAATCAAGTCCACCTACGATGTTAGAGCTGTTTGTTTGCACTGGTGTGAAATCTGACAGTCGAACCCATGTGCAGACTAAACAACCATACCACACTGCTTGAAAAGGTGTCCTCTTTTGTTTGTTGTGAGAACATGATATGACCTCAATGCAACCCATCTGTGGGGAGCATTGTGTTCTTTTTTTTTTTTTTTTTTTTTTTTTTAATAAAACCTCATGTGTCAATAGGTTTAAGCTGAGAAAAAAAAAGATTGTGTGCCCCCTCCGATCCTCATCTGGATTCAGAAAGTTTTCACACTGGGTGTGAAGGTTTTGTACCATGGAGGTCCACAGGAAAAAATATTTTCTGCTTTTTTATTTCCTTTTTGGGGGGGGGATGGAAAGGCATTAGAAAGTCATTACTTCTATTGTCAGGATGATTTAGGGTGCTGTCTGAAAGTCTACCACAAAAAACAAAATCCCCAAAGTTGAGGATTCTGCTTGTGTTTCTGCTCCCACTGTCAAAGTTCTCCAGAGATGTACGACCACAACCAGTGTTAATTTTGTCAACTAAAACTATGACTAAAACTGTCAACAGCCTTTTTCCCATGAGAAAAAAATAGATTTTTGATGACTAAGACTGACTAAAGTAGGTTTACTTGTCATAAGATGACTAAAATTAGAATAAAATGTTATGTAGTTTTCATCAGATATTCAAAATTAATGAAATTTCTCCACTGTAGGTAAATATGTCAAAATAAAATGCATCTGTAGCTTTTCTGACACTCAGCTATAGAAAGCAGGGACCCCAGGTCTGGTAGGGTGCATAGAATTCACTTTGGTACCAGATTTAGGCAAGGTAATAAATACTTAGACTAAAATGTGAGGACTTTTTATGGGCTAAAGCTAGACTACAATGTTTTGGAGTCTTCATCAACTAAAATTAGACTAAGACTGTAAGGGGTAGAAATAACTAAAAAGCAACTAAAAATAAAATGTATTTATTCCAAAGACTTAGACTGAGACTAAAATTAAAAAATAGCTGTCAAAGTTAACATTGATATAAACGTGTCAGTAATCTGTCCATCCAGGCAGAGCAGCTGGTTGGGCCGTTGTCAGGTAGTGGTTAGGCGTCGTATCCCCTATACACTGCTAACGACACACGAAAGTTGGCGTGCCTTCCAAGTGAGTCGTACAACTCAAAATTTGTGGCTGAATAGGCTGAAATTCACACGGTGTCCACTTTTAGTGACATTTTTCTTTACCTGAGCCCACTTGCATAACCTGACACGCCCTGTTTCATATTTCTGCTTAAAGGGTATCTTGCATGTTCAGAGAAAACTCCCGCACAGAGTGTTTGAAACAATTCTTGGATGGTGAATGGCTGTCACGTTTAGATTAGGCCAATCAGACATGAGAAGACAAAATGAAGTAGCAGACATCCAGGCTTGAGTACTAACTTCAGCTGTACAGAGTAGGAGCTCGTCTGTGGCTAAAATGGCTGAAGTGCTGAGGCCTATCAGGAGGCATGCAAAACCATCTGCTCTGCCAAGAGAACTGTAGAGTGGCATTGGAGAAGTCACCGACAAGCAGACTTCCAGGATATTTCCCATGAGAAGTTCTGACCAGTAAGAGAGCATTTTCCTGGCACATCATTTGTACTTGTGCCTTCATATACATCCTGGTCTGAACCAAGCAGTTACCTCCATGGTTACAAGCTGAGCCAATTCAAAAGTGAAAGCTCCTTGATTGTCCATTTGAAGCTGGCTGTAGAAATACTGAAAGTACAACGTGCTTATTTTTACACCAAAAATTAATGTGTTTACGGCCTAGTTCAAAAAAATCATGTTGTTTGGAATAGTTAATGTCTCTCTGGGTGAACGCTGTATGGAAGTAATTTTTAAACTTGTATGTTTTTGTTCAAATGAGGGTATCAATTTTTTTTTCATGATTAGATGCATGGCTGATGTTACTGAAGCCAGCATGACTGTTTTTCAGGTGCCTGAGACCTCAGCTCCACCTCTTTGACTGTCTCTAGACTGATATAAAGTTAGTTAATATGGTGGCCGCTGCAGACTGGAATTTAAAGCCTCCTTCAGTAAATAAACAAAGGCTGAGGTATTTTCATAGTGGGAGAGATGATGATGAAAAGCAGATAAAAGTGGTACATTAAAATAATAACTTTCATTTATTTTTATAGCACTTTTAAAAACAAGGTTTTACAAAGTGCTTACAAAGTACATTAGAACAAATGTTGGCCTCTGTGCATCTGTAACTGGCTGATTAGAAAAAACCTCTTTGTTTGGTTTTGTGTCAGCATTGGTGGACTTGAGGGGTATTTTAATTTTTAATTTCCCTTTTTTGAGTTTCTAACATTGAGTCATCTTTGTGAAATATTCTCTCACCTTGTTAAACACAGAAACCTCTGGCTATTTGCTGAAAGAGTTACTGTCAAGGACAGGAGTTTTTATAATATGCTATTATGAAAAATCATGAACTTATTAAAAGACAATAACCCAGCAAATTGGCTTTTGCAATTAAAAGAAGAAAACACGACAGCAATCTTAAAGACTAATCTGTTTTGGATTAATTTGCATTTTCCGTGTTTGTACTTTGCTGTATCTCTGCTCTGCCTGATTCTGCAGCTCATCTTCCTCCCAGATGTTTTCTGCCGAGCAGGACTTGAAAGGAGGATGTGTCACTTCGTATCACTGTCTCAAATATAGAAATGTAATCTGCTGTTGCATTGTGGGTTTCAAGCTAGAGAAAGGGGAAGATCGAGGATGAAGGCGAGGAGCAAAAGAGCCCCTGAGGCAGGCCTTGTTGTGCTGTCAGATATAGATCTATTCCAGAAATTTCTCCACATTTTTCATCTTTTATATTTTAGATCCTCTCCCTCTGCCTAGCAAAGCCTTGGTACACTTTTTCATCCTTACTTTAGTAGCTGTTTTATTAGGTAAAAAATCAAATTAAATCCTGTTATACTTTTGTTGCAAAGGGTTTGAATCCATATGTCAGTGTGATATTTCAGTTTTTTATTTTTGATACATTTACAAAAAAATCTGTTTTTACTTTGTCATTATTGGGTACTAAGTGTAGATTAACTAGAGAATAAAACATTAATTTAAACGCTTAGCATCAACTAAATTCGAAGTAGGGGTCGGATTCCTTTTCTAAATGCACTGTATTTGTATGAAGTTATTTATATGTTGGCTATGTCACTTTTCAGATTGAAGCATCAAGATTCAGATTGTATCATCAGAAAAAGGAAAAAAACAAATCTTCAAAACCCCTAATGTGGTCAGTAGATATGCTGAAAACTCTCCACTTTTCTCAACAAACCAAACTTTAACAACACATCTATCAATACTTAAAGAAATAATTACTCTGATTAGCTCTATGCTTTTCTTTGGCTTTTAGATTAACAGGGAAATAAAATCATGGACTATTAAGAAACGAATGAGTAGATAAAAATGAAACCAAGCTTCGTAAAAGTTGCACACAGGCCTTTTTTTGTTAACAGCTTTAATTAAAGTTTAACAATCAAGATTCTGTTAAATGTTCTGCCCCTCCCAAACTCTGACAATGAGGCTTTGCACAAGGATGTGGAATCTTGCCCCGTGCCATGGACATGTCTGTCTGGTGTGTGGGACAAAAAAAAAATGACCGAAACATGGGTCCATACTTTTGAAATTGCTTTTTCCTTTAAATACTTCTAAATTTAGTCTTCTCTGTTCTCTATAGGTTGATCGACGTTGTCCAAGACGGCTGACAGTTTCTTTTGTTATTTCAGGTATTTGGATCAAACCCAGTCGGACGTCCAGAATGAGGGAGAAAAGAGCTGACTTTGTGGCAGGATGCCTGGGAGGAAGAATAATCACCGCTGGTGGACTAGGTCAGCACCTCTATTCTCCTTCTCCTTTTTCTTTTCTTTGTTGATTGGTTCTTTTGTGTGAGTTAATCACAGCACTGTACATTTGCCCAAGAATAAAGAAATCAGTAGAGAGACTGAACAACCCAGGCAGTCCTGGGAGATGTGCTTCAGTTCTTTAAGGCTTGAGGAGCATTTTTCAATTCAAAGAAACACCCTGCAACATGAAACTAGCCCCTGAGTGCATAGTCATAATGTCATCCGTGTTAAGTTGGCTACAAAGAAGACAATTTTCAAACCTTAATTTTAAAAACATGGAAAACCAATATCATAAGGGCAGTATCAAAAACTTTAATCAAAAACACCACGATAATTGTAATGATTTGAAAGAGATAAATGAAGACACCAGATTATAAAGAAACCTGTGTGATTAGGTGTGACTTCAGTTAAGAAAAGCAAATATGGAGGATGATTGATGTCTGTAGATGGCTGTGTTTTTTTCAATTTTGTGCAGCGTTACACAGAAATAAAAAAGACACGGGGTAAAAATCCCAACTAAGAGGACAGAATAGGAACAGCTTAACACTAATGGTGTGAGCTATGTTTATGCTGCTGTGATTTTAAGCTGTAAAAGTATCTACCATATGTTTGGAAAAATAATCATTTAACGTTATAACTGCAATTATTAATTATTAAAACCACAACCCTCAGGACTGCCTGGCTCAAAATCAGCCTGACATGATCTCGTATGTAGCCATCCTTAAACCATGAGTAACACCTGCTATCACCAGTTGACTCCAACACTCCAACTAATAAAAGGCTTCCAACCACACCGCTGGTGGTGCAAACTTCATTGCTTTCAGCAAATAAAGCACCACAGCTCTTATTTATCAGACAACCCCACACACATTATTAATGTTCACACACATACAGACACCCACACCACCAAGTTAATTTTCCATTAACTTTCTATTTTCCCCTTGACTGAGCTGCATTTGTTAAAGTAAATAGTGTGAAGAGAAACTGTGATTTTACAAATCAATCAGAGGACCGCAATGACTGCTGATAACATGCTTGTTATGCAGATATTGACTTTTATTTGCTGTACTCTGCATTTGCTACATGCATCAGCAAATTTAACACACAACGCTGCACAATACATACACTCAAAGCTGGAACTAAACTGTGAAATGTACAGACAGGTCATAAACCATGCAAAGATATAGTTCTCTGAAAATACACAAACAAAAAAACACATCAGATGATGGATAAATGGAAATAATTTTACAGTCAACAACAGCCATAATGGTTTCTTCAGCCCAGGTCAATCTGTGTACAGCCTGCAGGTATAAAGGGTTGAAGTATCCTTGGACAAGCACTGAACCCTGAATTGTTTCCACTGCTGTCAAAGTGTCATTTGCATTTGTGTGGTTAAACTGGTGGTAACTGTTCATAACATAATCCACCATCAGTGTAAGACTGTAGTGTAAAAGACGCAAGAGTAGTTAGACAACTGAAAAAGCCCTTGCAAGTTGAATTAACATTGAATAAGTAGTTGCCCGACCAGCCATTGTTATTCCAGCAATTCAAAATGTTGCTGCTATACACCTGCAGTTATTTAATTCTTGTAGCTTTTTAACCACTTTCCCACCCATATTGGCCATGTCTTTTTGCCACTTTAAACCTATTTTTGCTGCTTTTCTTTTTGCCAGTCGTTGCCTATATTTTCCACTTAATCCATTTTTGCAGCTTTTCGTCCTTTTTTCTCCACTTGTTGCCCACTTTGCCACTTTTCTAACATTTTTCTGCCACTTTTTTGGCCGTATATTGCTTGTTTTTGCCACTTTCCATCAATTTTTTCTCTTTTTGCTAAATTTGTTCACCTTCTGCCACTTTTAGCCCAGTGTTGTTGCATTTTGTCCATTTTTTGTCATTTTTTGCCACTTTTTTAAAACCTTTTTTGCTTCTTGTAACCCCTTTTAATATTTGTGCCCATTTTCACTTTCGGAATAGGATAGAGTAGAATATCTTTATTATCATGTACAAATACAAAGAAATTAAAAGGGCCATCCTTAGGTACTTCATTCATTCATTCATTCAAGCAAAAAAAAAAAAAAGAAGAAAAAAACAGTATAGTACAATATAAAATATATGGAATAAATAGAGTAAAAACACAATTATTTTCACATTATCCTTTCTTGGCAGCATTATCCTTGCCACTGTGCAGGCTGTCTAATTTTCTTTTATTTTCCTGCATCCTGACATCTGTGCACATTGTGGCTATGAAGTCTGACATTACTTTCCAAATGGTTCAGTTCAGTGTGCCCATCCACATTTTTAAAGGGGTAATTCTGTTTTAAGACAAGGGGTTTATATTTTGAAATAAAGGTTCTAAACCATAGCATAAATAAATAAATGCTTTTTTGTTGCATTGATAGGAGTGGTACTTATTCAGGTCAAAGTAAAATATTGTTATCACGGATTAACATTATAATCAACCATGATTTTCCTCATCTCCATGGGCCCCAGAAAGCTCCCTCCACACTCCTTATGGGAGGCCTAGATGAGCAGCAAGAGCCAGGGAATTTTGGAGATTATAGGCTCAGCAGAGTGGCGTTATAGCTGGACAGAGCTCATCATTGTTTTAAAGTAAATAGTATCTTGACCTGACATTTATCATTGCTAAACAAAGCAAAACATAAACCAAACAGAAGAGATTGCTGCATAAATTTGTGTTCTTGCCAATACCAGTGGCTGCACTATAAGCAGTATCAGATG
Source organism: Cheilinus undulatus (assembly GCF_018320785.1). Taxonomy (NCBI): domain Eukaryota; kingdom Metazoa; phylum Chordata; class Actinopteri; order Labriformes; family Labridae; genus Cheilinus; species Cheilinus undulatus. The sequence goes on along the minus strand of NC_054875.1, from coordinate 11,704,631 downwards.
TATTTCTGATTCTAGTATCAGAATTGGAAGAACTCTACTGTTACATGTGAAAATATAACTGCAAATAACTTCCAGGGCCCCCTTATTAAGCCCTTGTTGCTTTTTGTGAGATTCAGAGTATTTTATGAATGAATTAAATGAGAAAATGCTGGAAAATGCTTAGCCCGAACTGCCTTGTACAGTATAATGTGGTTTTAAATCACTTAGGGGCAATACAATGTACCCCTGTAAAATATAGGGAAGGTTTTGACAGTATTTAAAATGATACTGCCCAATCCTAGCACAGACCTTCTTTATCTTACCCAGCCTTCCACATGGCCATCAAAGCCCAAACAGCATCACCACCTTCAGCAGACCCAGTCTCTGTTGAGGGCTACAGGTAGTGACATTGTTTAAACCAACTGCTCCAGCCTGTTACCCCTAATGCCCCCACAAAGAAGGAACTGTTTCTGGTGCCAACATTACAAAAACAAAGAGAACTGCAAAGAGAACCTAAGTGAAAGAGATATTATCAAGAGGACTGTGCTCTACCTCCCCCTACTCCCTTATTTCCAGAGGAGTAGTTTGGAGGAGATGAGTGATTTTTGTCAATCTTTATTTTGGCCCCCAGCTGGCATTCTTCATCTTTATCCAAATCCACTTATTGTTTCAGTCTTTCACCCTCTACATCCCACTTCCACTGGACGAACCCTAACAGTCTTTCCTGTCAGTTTGGCCTCTGAAAAACAGACAAAACTGAGTTACAGCTGTGATATGGCTGATAGGCTTGCACAAGCTGATAAAACATGGAGTCAGTCATAAAACTTTTCATTCTCCTGGCCTGTTTCATCTTTTATCAACTTTAAAAATACAGTAACACTCCCCTGTTCCCTCACTAATATGCTCTGTCACTGTTGTGTTTGCTGTTGGTTCAGCATTTTTCTCATCAGCTCAGGTTTTTTTATTTGCAGGCCATAATGAAAGAGTGATGAAGCACTACTGGCTCTGTCACCCTTTTAATGAATCATGCACAACTGAGAGCAGGATTTGATTAAAGGCCAAAAATATCCCTATGTCAACATCAAACCCCGCATTGCTGAGCTAACTGATCCGAGTGCAGGAGTGTGCATATTTCCCGGCTGGTTGCATCATGTATCCATCTGTATCTCTTCAAACAGTCTGACTCAAGACGTTTTCTTTTGAAGTCAAATGTCTGCAATCCCTCATTTGTTTTAAACAAATAATTCAACCTATCAAAAGATTGGACAGCAAAGGCTCAGTGTGATGAGGTATGGCTGATGCAGTCTTTTTTATCATGGGAGAGAAAACGGCTTCAGCTTAGGCAGATCTCAGCCAAGGACCATTTGTTGGTACATTTTGCACAGTTTAGTCAGAGTAGGGGTTTTAGCTCAATTAAGCTGTTAAATTGTCCCAGCATACAAGCAGAGGGGTTAACTGATTTGTTAAATAAGGCAGGACTGCTTTCACTATGGGAGATGGCAATGTACACTCTTTCAGCAAGTTATGATTAGATCTTTTTACAAATTACAGTTTAATGTGGTAAATATAACACTTCAGAACTCTATATTTCTGACATATACTCTTGGTTATTCTATTAGAACAAATCTGATGCACGCTATCCCTCGAGCTTATGTTAGAGCGATTAGTCTGGGATAGCAATGTCTTGTGTCACATACAAATCTGTCACATTTTAACAGTGTAATTAAAAAATAACTTGAGACTTTTAATAGCCCAGAGGAAGTGTATGCAATGGCTCTGATCTCTGTGATTTCAAAGTTTTCCTTTTATGGATATTTTAGTGGTGTTAGTGTAGGGATGTAGCTCACAGTCGAGTGTCAGCTGGCTGGGATCTGTTTCCAACAATTCCATTTGCATCTTTAGAAGAAGCTAAAGAGGCTAAATTAAACATATTTACAGACTGGAAAAGTAAACAATCAGCAGTCCAGATGCTGTGGCAGTGAGCTAAGCTGGAATTAGGACATTGTCTGCCTAAAAAGCAAGTTTTGAACCTTCTTTCATGTCAGTGCAGAGCGGAGGTTGCGTCAACTGAAAATTCTCTGTCATTGACAGATTTCTTTGAACAATGATGAAAATTGTTTAAAGGTGGGCTGCCATTTTGATCGACAGAAATGATGAGGATGAGCCTGCGTTTCAGCACACTCACACAGATAAACAAATAAACCTTTTGTCTTTTTGCACACATGGACCATCAAGGAGTTTATTTAATCTATCAAAATAATCTCATAGCCTGTGAGTTCTATCCCTTACTTCAACACCGTAGATTAGTGACAGTGTGATGGGCTCCGTGCAGACAGTGCACTGAGAGGGTGGAGGAGTTGAGTGTGTCACAGAGGGATACAGGTTGGCATGCAGTGTGAGTGTTAAGTGGTAAGTACGTTATGATGGCTTTAATTTCAGATTTCTGAGAAATGATGTTCTCTTTATATTATATTCACCTCATAAAAAGAGTGACAGCCTCCTGCAGAGTAAAAATGATGATGACAGCAGCTGATGAGCACCCTGTAGTAGACTATTTATGAGATCGCACAGCAAACTTTGATCAGAAGTCTGGCTTAATTAATGATGCTTTGCCCTTACATTTAAATACTATCATTATCACAGGAGTTAAATCAGTCCAGTGTTGCTGGATGCTTCACACAGACCAGTGAGTTTACTTAATTTTAAATCCATATTATGTCATGCCAGTGATGCATACAACCTTTTAAGCGTGTGCTAGGCTGCTACACTATCCCCCAGCTAAGTGTCACCTGACTCCAGGGCTAGAGAGCCCATAGCCTAGTGCCTTACCTTACATGGTTCATTTAGGTTTTACCTGGATATCCCTCTGTGAGTGTAAAACTCCCCCTGTCTGTGAGGTTTGTGTGTGGGTGACTTACAGCCCTGATACGCCGCACATGCTGCGACCAGCTCGCTCTCGTTAAGATAAATCATTATTGTCCCCGAACCAAGTCACTTGTAGGAAGATAAGGGTTGATAAAGGCAAAACATATAAAGAAAGACAGGGTTGTTAGCACATGGCACACTTACAGGAGTAGAAATGCACTGCAGTTGCACTCTGAAACACATGCAACTAGTGTGAAACTGACAGTACACTTTATTTGCAGAGGAGGTGGACTAGTAAGGCAATATTGTGCTATGCCTTATACAGCGGGCCTCTTATGCTTTAACAAATGCATTAATGTGATGTAAATTAAAACACTGGGTCACCTATACCATTCAGTCTTGGATGCAATATGTGAGTAAAACTGTATCCATGGGGATCTTCACTAAAGCACTGCAGAACCACAACTGTGAGCTGCTACTGTTAGGCCACAAATTACAACACTTGTACAAAAAAATTGCTTCAAAAAATTTCATGCCTTCATATAAGTGATAAATTCCATCCCCCTCAGCTTAACATTGAAAATCAAAAACTGTTTGTGTGAGAGAGTAAAAGAGAGAAAAGCAGCCATCTTTTTGTGAAAAATACCACTGGACTTCAACAGGCAGCAGACAAAGAAAGAAAAGAGAGGATTAAGTGTGAAAAAGGAATGAATATAGTGTGTGTGTTTGTGTTGGCTGACTGCAAACATGAAAACAGCAGAGAGAGGTAGAGTGATAGCTAGACCACGATGTATGTCATATTTCTCTCTGTGTGAGTGTCAGCCGTGGGTCTGGCTCAACATCAAATCCATGGGGATATTTTGGGATTGTGAGTCATAGCTTGTTTGTGGCACATTTCCAACAATCTGCCTTTTGACTTGGGAAATAAAAGAGGAAAATACATCTACCAAGACCAGGGAGCATGTATAATGCAGTTACAGTGGCTGTGTGCTTGTAGATACTGTAAATGTATAGAGTGCAGGTTAGGGTGAAGGAAATAAGAAAGAGGAAGGCTAAGCTTATATAAGCTTGAAATTTTCTTCATGTACAAATTAAATGTAATTCTGTGAGCAATCTTCTGTGCTCTCTCTGTAAATGAATCCATCTCTCTGATACTGTTGACTAAAAAAGTCTTCAAATAGCTGCTTTCACTGGCTCAAATTGTTTGCCTCTTACAAGAAAAAAGTTGTCTTGGCAATTTTTTTCCTCAACTTGGTATTTGAGTTTTCTTTCTATGTTGTTGCCATCAATGAATTATTATGCTTAACCAAAAACCAGTTTACACATGCTACAATTGATAGGTAGGGTTTTATGGATGCATGTTTTTAATTAAAGGTTTTTTAATCTAATCTTCACTGACAACTACATGAAGATGAGACACATTTATTTTAATACAAGACTGAGAGGAATAATCCTTTTTTTATATCTGTGCATCTTCTGTAATTTAACTGCCAATGAAAAATAGAATGTTTAACTGTACATATCCTGCATTAATGAAGCTAAGCGTTCATGCAGGACATGGTGGTCATACGTCCAGCCGTGGTCAGCTGACGGCCAGTTGATCCCAGTTTTCGCCTCCCAGCTCTCACAGCCAATCACAGCTCTTCCTCTCAACACAGCGGTTTATATAAATATGACATACTTCCCTATAATACCTGCTTGCATTAATTCTGATGCACCACACTAATGCTGCCAAAAAAGCTTAACCTCCTCCACCCCAGCCTCCTCCTTTATAGCATAAAGCTTGTTGCACCCTCAGATTCATGCTGCCATGGATTAATTGCTTTTGAACTAATTTGATTGTATTTAAAAGACATTGTCATGAATGTATCTATCCATACTGGGGTGCCGTGCACTCCCTGGAAAGTCAAAGCATGCTGCTTTACTAACTCAGGGTCAATCCTTTAAGCAGAGCCTTCTCCACCAAGTAAAACTAAATCCATTTTGCATGTGTGACAAGTGTTCCTGACTGCCGTGTAATTTAACATAATGGCACTATTTCATGCAGTACAAGGTATAAGGATGCGTGAGTGCTGTCAACACAAGAAGTGATGTTACAATATAGGACTTAGTGATTATATGCGTGAGAACTTAGCCAGCAGTTGAGTATGTCTGTTATGTGATAGTCAACAAAGACAGTCGCTGCCTCCTGGTAATTCAGCACAACACCACAAATAGCAGAAAGTCTTTGTAATAATAAAGAGGGCAGGCACATGATTTCTCCTTCCTGCTCTTTATAAAAAAAGGTGACAGCAGAGTTGTGAAAATCAGACCAAAACAGCACCTCACAGTTAACACAGGTGTATAGAATCAAGCACTTACCTATTCAGTCTCCATTTGCAGATATTTGTGATACAAAATGGGTCGTTCTGAAGAGCTCTGTGACTTCAAGTGTGGTATTGTGGTGGATTTGTAAAAGTTCTTCCTTGCTGGATATTCAACAGTCAACTGTAAGTTAGAAAGTGGAAGCGTTTAGGAACAACAGCAACTCAGCCATGACACTGAAGACCACATAATCACAGAGCAGGGTCAACGACTGCTAAGGTACATGGTGTGTAAAAGTCACCAATGCTTTATCTAACTTTCCCCTGGCATTAATGTAAGCACAAAATCCGTGCAGCAGGAGCGGCTGCATGCAAGCCTCAGGCGTTGGAATGAGTGGTGTAAAGCACACCAACACAGGACTGTGGTGCGGTGGAATCTTTCATGGCATGGCAACAGTTTAGAAAAGGCTCTTTTCTATTCCAACATAGCTTTGCCTCTGTGCACATTTTTAAGGACTATAAAGACATGGTTTTATGAGTTGGGTGTGGAAGAACTTGACTAGCTTGCACAGAGCCTAGACCTTAACCCCATCCAGCACCTTTGAGATTGGGAACCAGGTCTTCTCGTCCAATGTCTGTGCCTGACCTCATAAATGCTCTTTGGAATGAATGGGCACAAATTCCAACAGAAGCACTCTAAAATGTTGTGGAAAGCCTCCCAAGAAGAGTGGAGTGTTATAGCTGCAAAAGGGGGGTAAACTCCATATTAAAGTGCATGCAGTGCTACCCTGTAGGTGTAATGGTCAGATGCTTTTGTCCATATAGTGTATTTGTGCAATCAAATCTGCATTTAATCCAAATGTACCAATACTGGCTGCAGAAGGCGTTTACTTTCAGAGACAGGTGTCTCATTTCATTTCTTTTATTAGAATCGAATCAAAGTCTTAAAACCTGGTATGATGACAGCCTTACTCATGTGCAGTTTTGACACAGGTGTTTTTACCTCAGAATAAATGCAACATTTACATCTGCCATTTATATGAGTTTAAAATATATTTATTAAATGTGGTGTCTTGGATAAACATGCGACCCTCTGAAAATGTTTGACTGAAGTCCCTCTGAGCAGAACAACCTCTTCTGGATCCACAACCATCATACCAGCTGGGACTGAGTTAGCTATCATCTGTTTCTAACCCAGCTAGCATGATGGTGCAGATCCAGGTTTGCAGTGGGAGGTGGTGCCCTGGTCCTTAACCTGCTTTTATCAGTAGCTCTTAACATGTTGTGGTAAAATCAGCCCATAGACCACAAATGTTTGTTGTTTCATGTGAATCTAATTCACAGAGTAAATCAGAACAGAGCTAGAAGGCTGATAATAGGTGCTGTATATTACCTGTGAAAATAAGATAAGTGCTGAAAAGAGGACATGTAATGACTCTATTTACAGCACCGATCAAACCGCAGGTTTGTTGTGGCTCCCATTTGACTGAACATGCTGTGTTATTGTCTCGCTGTCTGAAACAAAAGCAACAGGAGGTTTGAAAAATGAGAACAGAAAAGACAGAAAATAAACATTCAAGTGCTTCAGAGACAGAAACAGAAGAATGAGATTGTGGCAGTAACTGCAAATGAAAAAATGTAACAATAAAAAAACAGATTTGAGTCATAAAATGACCCAGGCTTTGAAAATTGTCTTGTTGTTGAAATGACTGTGACTTTCAGAGAAGTATATGAGCTGTGTAGGTGTTGACACTGATCAGCAAGTAAAGGAATCATGAATTTTGATTGAAAGGCCTAGTCGGACCTGCAGTGGCTGCAGTTTGGAGTTTACATGTTTTCCCCATGCATGCATTCTCTCCATGTACTCCGGCTTCCTCCCAACACCAAAAACATGCTTGTTCGGTTGACCGGTGAATCTAAATTGGCCGTAGGTGTGAGTGTGAGCATGCCTGGTTGTCTGTCTCTATATGTCAGCCTTGCGATTGACTGGTGACCAGTCCAGGGTGTACCCCACCTCTCGCTCAATGACAGCTAGGTTAGCGCCCCCCCCCCCCCCCCCAACGAGATAAGCAGTACAGAAAATGATAGTTGGATTGAAGTTGAGACTAAAGATTCATAACACAAAGACACAGTTTTAGAATAATGCAGGGTAATGCAGCGGTGTGAACTAAGCTATCTTACCTCAAATCAGGCAGTGTTAGTTTCCTTGACTAATGCTATGACTAAAAATGTTCGTTGACAGTGTTTTTTCCATGGCAAAACCTGGACTAAGACTAAAAAAAATAGATCTGTGATGACTAAAACTGACAAAAAGTAAGTTTTTTGTTTTCGTCAAGATGACTAAAACTAGACTGAAATGTAATGTAGTTTTGTCAGACATTCAAATTCTGTGATATTTCTCCACTGTGGGTAAATCTGTCAAAAAACAATGTAAATGTGGCTATTCTGCTGCTCAGCAGTAGAAAGCAGGGACCTCAGGTTTGACACGTGCATAGAACACTCTACCATGATTTGGTACCACATTTAGGAAAGAAAATAAATGCATGGACTAAAAGTAAAGACTAAAATGTGAGGACTTTTTATGGACTAAAACTAGACTAAAATGTTCTGAGTTTTTGTCAACTTAAACTAGACTAAGACTAAAAAGGATAGAAATGACTAAAATGTGACTAAAACTACTGCGATTGACTGGTGACCAGTCCAGGGTGTACCCCGTCTCTCATCCAATGACAGCTGGGATAAGCTCCAGCCCCCCGCGTCCCTGAACGGGATAAGCAGTATAGAAAATGGATGGATGGATGGGTGATTTAAAGACTAAAACTAAGACTAAAATTAGAAATAGCTGCCAAAATTAACACTGCTTTAAAGAGGGTGTGGCCACTAAGAAAGATATGATATGGTACAAGGTCAATGCAACCTCACAATATGTGAGATTAGAGTGAAGTGTAAGGAATTCAAATTTTACAAAAAATCCCCAAATGCATTCTTAACACATTGTGCTCACAAGTTTTTTTTGGTCACAGTGACCTTTGACCTCCAAAACCTTATCATTTCAATGTTGAGTCAGAGTCAACATTTGTGCAAAGTTTAAAGAAACCCCCGAGAGCATTCTTGTGATGTTGTGTGAACCTGAGCCCCAGTGACCCTGTTCTTTAACCTCCAAAATAAAATGTTTCCTTCATTGAGTCAGAGTGGACATTTGTGAAAAGATTAAAAAGTTACAGTGTTTTTGATGAATCATTGTCATGATCAAGGGATGAACTTGTGGTCCACTGACACTGACCTTTGATCTCCTATATCAGATATTTTCTCCCTTAGGTCAGAGTGGACATTTATGCAAAGTATGAAAAGAAATTGTCAAATAATTCTTCAGATATTGCATTCACTAGACTGGGCTGTTTAGATGTGTGTACAATGCACATAAAAAGTATTCACCCCCTCTGCAGTTTTACTCTTTTATTAATGTTATTGTTAAATAATGATCAATTTAATTTTTTCTTTTTGTTACAAAATAAAATTACAAAAATCCTCTCAAATGTCAAAGTGAAAACAGTTTTTTACAAAGTAATGTCAGGTAAAAATATGAAATGTAAAATAAGTAACTGAATTCAGGACCTTCAAAGAGACCGACTTGATTCGACTGAAATGTTGATCACCTGAGTGCAGTGAATGTGTCTCACGTGATTGTAGAATAAAGACACCTGTGTCTGGAAGGTCAAGTTACTGGTTAAACAGTAATCCTGGCCACCATTTCACTCTGCAGACAAAAGAACACTCAGAGAAAAGGTTATTGAAAATTGTAAGTTAGGAAATGGATACAAAGCAATTTCCATGGCATTGAACATCCCCCAGAGCTTGGTTAAATCCATCATCAACAAATGGAAGGAATATTGCACATGTGAAATGAACTGAGTCACAGTGCATGAAGGAGACTGGTGAGAGAGGCCACCAAGACACTTAAGACTACTCTGAAGGAGTTACAAGCTTCAGCAGTGGAGATGAGAGATTTAGATTAAAGCTGGACTAGAGTTCATCAAGATGAATGTGCCAGACTCCATGGTCAAGTGGAAGAAGGTTCTTTGGTCTGATGGAAGCAAATGGTGCTTTTTGGCCGTCAGATAAGATGATATGTTTAGCACCAAACACTTCACATCACCACAAATTAACCATCTCCTCTGTGAAGCATGGTGGTGGCAGCATCATGCTGTGGGGATGCTTCTTGGCAGCCTGCCCTGGAAGGCTTGTGAAGGTAGAGGGTAAAATGAGTGCGGCAAAATATACAGAAATCCTGGAAGACATTCTTATTCAGTCTGCAGGAGAACTATGGCTTTGGTGAAGATTTATTTTCCAGCAAGACAGTGACCAAAAGCAAATAGCAAGAGCTCCACAGAAATGGTTTAAAGACAACGAGATGAATGTTCTGGAGTGGCCGAGTCAAAGCCCAGACCTCAATCCGATAGTAAATATTTGGCTGGACTTGGAGAGAGCGGTTCACGCCTGATTCCTGTGCAACCTTATAGAGCTTGAGCAATATTGCATGGAAAAATGGAGTAAAACTGCAGTGTTCAGAAGCACAAGCCTGATTGAGATCTATCCACACAGACACAGAGCTGTGATTGCAGCCAAAAGTGTATCTAGTAAATACTGTCTTAAAGGGGATAAATGTTTATGCAACCACAGACCCCAAGGCATAAAAACTCCTATGTGACAGCTGCAGTAAACAAAGACGATCCAAACATGCTCCCTGTACTTCATATAGCTGACATTAAACAATACCGTCTTTGACTTAGCCTCCTTGTGAACCATTGTCCTGGATCACTTGGAAGGCTCTGGTGTTTGTCCAAAAGCAACAAGATTAACCCGCAGTACTTTATGTTCTGTAGCTCATGTATAGAGGGTGAGACTGTGCATAGAAGCAAACTGTTTAAAAGAAGAGGAAAAGAAAAGAAGAAAGGAAGAACAATACAACAGACACTCAGAGTTGGAGGGGTGACTGAGCCTGAAGAAAGGAAGACAGCTTAAGACAGAGAGGCTTCAAACGAGGAAAATGGGAGCCAAAATGAGAGCAGGAAGGTTGAGAGGAGGAGGTTAAGTGATAAAACCTGGGGGAGAAATGAACAGAATAGGGAGAGAGATGAGTGTGGGTTAAGAGCATTACAGGAGAAGTATTTCAAGTAATAGTTAGATAAGATAGGTTTAGGATGAAAATATGCATCAGCATGTCTTTAAATGAGCTGGAATGAATAAAAACTTGATAAAGAAGGACAAAAGGTAAAAGATTAAAAGATAGAAAAGAGAAGGGATGGAGGTCAAAAGGAGAGATGGAGCAGAGCGGAGGAGGAGAGGAGCGGCTGTTGAATTGACATGACGTCTGTGGGCCGTGAATCAAAGGCAGCAACAGGAAGCCTTTGAGCATCCAGAGCAGCAGGGAGAGCATTTCTGTGTTTGTGTGCAGTCAAGGCTGTTGGTTGTTACGTGTGTCTTCATCAAACATGATGAAGGATCTGCGACCTGAGCGGCTTTGAAAAGGCCGTCTCACTGCTGCCACTTTGTTCTTTTAACAAAATGATGATAATAGCCCTCCTTGGACCGACAGACACACGAAAATGAGCATCATACGCTCTCCAGATCCATATTATTTGGGGACTTGCTGTGATGTGGGTCTCCATGGAAACGGCAACAACTTGGTGCTGGCTGATGTATAATGACAGTGAGCGTCGCACCTGAGGTGAAGACGATGGAGAGAGAGGGTGAGAGAGGAAGGGAGAGAAGGTGAGGAAAGCAAACCTCATAACACATAAATAATTCTAAGCCAATGTTGTGGTTTCTCTCCTGGAGCTAAACTGAGTATATTTGAAATTAATACCCGAACACATTTACATTTAATGTTCTCTGTTTAGCTGTTTTGCATTTCCAAATTATGTAACAGAATAGCTTCTCACCCTAAAGACAGAATTAATAGACACACTTTAAATTAAACTATACCACACTTCCAGAAGGTCCAAATCAAAATGCATTAATACAGACTTTCAGATTTACTTTTACAGACATTTTGGCAGGTATAGTGACATATTCATTAAGAGAGGAAAGAACAGACGAAAATACAAAAGAACACAGCTTTTATGACAAGATTCTTTATCACTGAGACACACTTCATGGAGAAAAGTATTTGTTTACCTGACCATTTAATGCCACTGTGTTCAAATACATACACTTTAATATGGATCCCCCCCCCCCCTTTTGCAGCTCTAACAGCCTCCACTCTTCTTGGAAGGCTTTCCACAACATTTAGGAGTTGTTCCATTCTTGTCTGACGTAGGATTCTACCTGCTTATTTTTTGTTCTACAATGCAACAAAAGTTTTCTACTGGTGAGAAGTCTGGACTGCAGGTAGGCCAGCTCAGCACCCGGATTCTTTGACCACAAAGCCATGGAGTTGTTGCCATAGTGATAAATTTGCTATGTGGTTTAGCATTGTCTTGCTGAAATATGCAAGGCCTTTCCTGAAAGGGACATTGTCTGGATGGGAGCATATGTTGCTCTAAAACCTCGATATACTTTTAAGCATTGACGGTGACTTTCCAGATGTATAAGCTGCCCATGTCATAGGCTCAAATGCAACCCCAGACCATCAGAGATGCAGGCTTTTGAACTGTGCTCTGAAAACAAGCTGGATGGTCCCTCTCTTCTTAAGTCCACAGGATGGTGTCTGTGGTTTCCAAGAAAAATGTCAAATGGCGATTCATATGACCACAGAACAGTTTTCCATTGTATCTGAGTCTATTTTAAATGAGCTTTTACTAGGAGAAGACGGTGTTTCCTGATTGTGTTCACATATGGCCTCCTCTTTGCATGATACAGCTTTAACTTGCATTTGTAGATGTCACAGCAGACTGTGTTGACAGACAAGGATTTCTGGAAGTGTTCCTGAGCCAATGCAGTGATTTGCAGTACAGAATCAGGCCTGATTTTAATGTAGTGTTGCTGAGAGCCAGAGGATCGTGAATATCCAGAACACAACTTTCAGATGAAGTTTTTTGCAGGTTGATGGACACCTGCCCATCTTCACTTCTGAGAGACTCTTCCTCTCTAAAATGCACCTTTTATGCCCTTGCATATTACTGACCTGTTGCCAGTTAACCTAACTACCATAAAACACCAAATAATAGCCCGGGTGTTTATTTATCTCAATCACTGAGCAGACCAGGCGTTTATTTGGGACCAGGCGGCTATTTGGAACAGGCATTTAATTCCTTTCTCACAAAAATCTTGCTGAGCAAAAATTGGAAAAATATATGGTAAATTTAATCAAACTATTTATTTACACCAGTATGAATATCACTTTTACATTTTTAAGACAAGATTACAGTACCATAGTTATACTTTTGTCTTCTTCTGTCAACTCAACACTCTCTAAACACTTGAAATACTGGTAAGGAACTAAACAAACAACGTTGACGACAGACAGTTTAAAGTTAATGTCGTACTTTTTATGTTTTGGCTGCACCGGGGCATGGCGCTGCTATCTCACTTGAGAAAAGGTGCAAGGGACGGGGGTGCCCCAGCCGATGAGGAGGCTAGTACTCGCAGCCAGTCAGGCTCAGATCAGAGGGAGCGTTCCTATTGGCCGCTGTAGCTTCCGTTTCTCAGCTCAGTGAGAAGTTGATTGAATGGCAGAATTACGGCAGTGTTCGGTCCTGTGTAGAATTTGTTCATGATGAGATAAAATGTTTTCTTGCCTGTGATTCGGCCATTGATTTCAGTGGAAAAGCAGAGCAAAATCACTCCACAAGCGCTTTGCCACCGTAAGTATTAAAGTACATTCTCACCTGCGAGGAGGGATGTAAAGAGAGGGGCGGAGCTACGGAGCTCAAACAGGGAGAAGAACAGGAAGGGAGGGGGAGTTGTGAGTTGATCTATATGGTTCTCATCTCATCTCAGTCACATACCAGAGCTGTAAATAAATTACACCTGGCATTTATTTGGAACAGGCGTTTATTTGTCAAAATGTACTGTCACACCCGACGGTTAATTGGGACCCGGCGTTTAATTTGGACCCGGCAATTATTTGGTGTTTTACGGTAGTTGCAAAATGCTCCTCCAGCTGTTTTTCATGAGTGCTACTTACTTTTCCAGCCTTTTGTTGCCCTGTCCCGACTTTTTTTGAGATGTGTTGCTGCCATCAAATTCAAAATGAGCTAATATTTTCATAAAATAGTCAAATGTCTTCATTTCAACGTCTGATATGTTGTACTCTGTTGTTACTAAAATATGAGCTTCTATACTTTTTACATAGTGTCTCAACCATTTGTGGAATTTGGGTTGTAATTGCTGCCATGCCTTCAGTTTACATAACACACATCAGATAGTTGTGTAGGTCCTGAGCTCTCAGGTGTCTAAGACAGAAGTACGAAAGAAATTCAACCACCTTATTTTCATCAGTATTTAAACTACAACATTATGTATTAATTTGTGGTAAAATGTCACAAAAGAGCATTTAGTTGTCAGTAAATTTAGATTTTGATGGCCCTTTTGTGCCTCCATAGTCCACTTCAGAAACATAAAAAAACAAAACTGTAAAACCCTATAAATGTGCATTTATTATTTTATTTCCCAGACTAGTTATAAATCATGTGCAGTGCTGACTTTAAAACGTATTTCTCTTTCTTCTTCTCAGGAAATGAACCGGCACCCCTGGGCTCGGTGGAGAGCTACAACCCGGTGAAGCGGCGCTGGGAGTATGTGGCACCCATGCCCACCGGGCGCTGCTCCTCTTCCATTTCGCAGACAAACAGCATGCTCTTTGTGATCGGTGGAGTTGCCCAGGGACCCAGTAACGCTGTGGAAGCCCTGTGTTTACCTGAAACAGTGTGACACACGTACCCACAGACTCACACTGAAATAAATGCTAAACAGCGGTGATGTTTTATTCATGTATGTGCAAAAAACACAGACAGAATCACATGAATCGCATCCACAGCTGGCACTTAGATACTTTTCTACCTTTTATGTCCGACTGAAGGACTCCTCTCTTGCACTGGGATGTAAGAAACGCTTTTTCACATTCAACAAGCATTTTACAGATGGGGGCTGCAGAGACGCTTTGTGACAAAGATGGACGAATTCAGGATGAAGGACTTTCAAGCCGACTGTTGCAACTGGCAAGGACAAAATCTGACAGCTTTTCTACACTTGGGAAAACATAGGATGACAAAATAATGAGCAAAAAACAGACGCATTCACACACAGTGTCTGATGAAACAACACGCCTTTGAACTGTTGAGTATTTTTCAGAATAAAAGCAGGGTACTTTTCTGGATAATAAAGGAACATAGGGCCATATCTGTATCTCACACGCAGCCTACTGCGACAGAAAGCCTGGACACTTTTCTATGACCTTACAAACAACTCTTAGTTTGGATTTAGTCAGTGACACTTTGGGAACGTGAATGTCTGAGTTCTTTTTGTTGCAGTGTTGTATACGTAACAGTTAGCACTGCTAGCAACAGCTACCACAACAGCGACATATTCATGCATTAACACCGCAAGCAACTGAAGCCACTTCTTGTCAGAAACAACCACTGAACGTTTCCTTTTTTTGTAGTCAGAGAAAGTTGGTTGAACTTCCCGTGCTGTACATTTATCTACCTGTTCTGCGACATTAGCACCACAGCAATCAATCACCTAACAGTCCCTCACACTGCAGCACCGTGATGCAGCCGCTCGTGGAGTGAATGCAGACTAGCTCAGACCTACTGCAATGAAGCTTCCAGACAGACAAATGATAATCTTGACATCTCAGTCCTGGCACGTCGTATTCCCCTCGAGTTTCATGATTGACAGCAGAAGTTTTTAAATTTTACCTCAGTTTAGTGACAGCCTGATGATGGATGAATAGGAGGAGCATCATGAGGTGATGATACATCAGCAACCTTTTGAAGCGATTTGGTTTCCCTGCAGGATTTACCTCAGAGATAATACAGAATGATAAAGACTTAATCATATTTGCAACTGAATGAATGCACTAATACTTATTCATGGTACTGAATTTGTAACAATGTGATAAAAGGGTGCCAAACTATAGTTTGAAGGAGGCTAGCATGATTTTAGTTGCTGTATATTTAAGCAACCATAAATGGCAGAGTTGGTCTTTCAAGAGTAGTCATTTGAATATATTAAAGCTTAAACACTTGGGCAGTATTAGCATTACTTTCAAAAGTGACTTCTTAATGTTAATGCATTACACATTGGGAAAGGCAATGGGTTATAATCATAAAAACAGCACATAGCCAACCTTATGTCTGCCACTGAATGTGTCTACTGCCATTTTACAGCCTGATTTTAGGCCCATAGTCTGTTGCTCTGTAGCAGGATAACAAAATAATCAGAACTGGACGAAGTAAATGACTATTGTGCTCAAGTAAAAGTACAATTACTCTGGTTAAATTCTACTCAAGTAAGGATAACATACTAGACTATAATTCTACTCAAGCAAAAGTAAAAGTATTTATTTGAAGTATATAATTAAAGTATTTAATTAAAGTTTACTTTAGGTACTGGGTTCTGAAGAAGTGTACAGTAAAATATGATTGTCCCTTATTGTCAAATATACAGCAAAGTTGACACAGTTAATTTTTTGTCATATAAATTTAGATTTAACACTTTAAAAGTGTCTTTATCAATACCCACTACGTATGGTCAAAGACCCTGTAAAGTGACAATAAATCTGCATTAAGTTTTGTTGTATGATAGGTCACTGTGTAATGAACCCCCAGGTTAAATTTCAGTCAAATAAAACAAACAAAAAAAAAAAACAACAAGTTTATGAAATTAAGCTTCACAGTCATGAAAATGAGGCAGTAAAATCTGCTCCAGGATGGTGTGGGTGTGTCTGTCGAATGAACTGAAGCCATGCCCACTCAGGAGAAATACAGTCCTCTCAAATTTAAAAAAAATGCTACAATCTGAATGGTGGAAAGCATTTACAACATAATCCCTTGAGTTTATGATAAGTTTATGATCAAATCACAGCTGTCTGGCGCTGTCCAAGAGAAAAGAAAACATCCAATATCTGGCGCAAATCTCTGTTATTATACTTTAAATAATCCATGGGTCACTGTGGCTGATAGATTTGGCAAATTTACCTCAAAATGAACTAAAAACAGCATTTTACTGACTGTTAATTATCCCAGCCCACAGATTTCCCTCGCCTGAATTAAACCCAGCCAGGAGAGACGTGTAAAGCTTTCTAACCGTCTAAATCTAAATTCAGGCAACCATATTCCAACATTACTGGGTCTTTTACCTTTAAGTATTCTAAAATATGACAGAGCTGCAGTAACTTTTTAAAATCTGTGGCAAGGTGGGTTGCAAAGAAACAAATCAAAGAATCAATCTCACAGCAAGGAAATGCATACTAATGAAAAATATCCACTACAAGTCCTTTAGGAATAACTAAAGTCTCAGGTGAGATCTCTAACTCAGTGGATAACTTCACTCATGCAAATGTGTCATATTTAAAACGCTAATTCGTCAGTAACATGACCAAAAAAGAACCCCAAAATGAATCACTAGACAATATGCAACATTCAAACACAACTAAACAGATATAAAACACATCTAAACACTCTACCAAAGAGTATGCTGGGAAACTCTGCCAACACATCCCCTCGATTTGAAACTGCAGTGGGCAGAGCTTAGATCAGTTGAGTCTTGACTAACACTGGTGGATCTACACTGTCAAATAACTCCAACACTGAAGACCATTTCATTCAGAATGGACTTAAAAAAAAAAAAAACTTTCAGAGAAAAAAAAGTTTAACCCTGAAATATCAACACTCAGGTTTTTGGCATGTGACGTGGAAACATTCTCTCACTATGTGCTACTGTGTAGTGAAAAGAGGTGGAAAGATTACATGACCTTAACTAAAAGTACAGTTACTCTGATAAAACTGACTTAAGTAGAAATTAAAGTGCTGATTTCCAAATGTACTCAAAAAAATACAGGTATCAAAAAATATTCAATAACAGTAATTTAAGTGAATCTACTTAATAACTTTCACCCCTGAAAATAATAAACATGATAACCTTTATGGATATTTAATATGCCCACAACCTGATATTGAGCTGTGCAGAGGGATGCAGTATTACACAAATGCTGTGTGCAGTAGAGTGTCAAAACTCAAGCTTTTGATCGTAAATAAAACTATGATGTTGCCTTTGTCCCTAGCGCAAAAATTTATCCTAATAGAGACATTTTCCTCCATGCCAGTCTGCTCTTTCTACACATTTGCTAGTTTAATCTGTTAACTAAAAGTGCAAACCAGCACAGCTGCATTTACCTTCCACTAGCTACATGCCATCATGTAGGAGAGAAATAGAAACAGTGCACATGCTTCAGGGTTTCCTTTCTTTTATTGAATTTGAATAATCTGAGTATTCTACTGGAATTTCTTTGTGACGTGTTACCCTGAACACTGTATGTGGGCTTGAAAGAAGTCTAAAAGCTGCATTTAAACCATGTATATGGACACTTGGTAGAAAAAGACAAACTTTTGGTGGAGGTGATGTAGTTAGTTTTAGTGGAGGTAAAGTTTTGCGTATTCAAGTTAGAGTAGGGTTGTCCAAAGAATTCCTAAGTAAATTCTTCAAATAAAATAAGACATGGCCCACACCGGAGCACGACGGGAGAAGATTAGGGCCACAAAAAGTTCCAGACGCAGTTTTTTCCCAATTCTTTCATTAACCTCAGAATCTGGAAAACAATTTGCGTGTCTTTTTGTTTTTATCCAGAGGGCCTAATCTGCTTTGGTGACCCTGCGCTTGACTGCATTGTAGTTTTTAGTTTCAACAACAGGCAGTGCCACTGCGTTGATTCTGTAAACAAACATTTTGACAGTAGGAATTGATTGACATGTTTTCCTCATGACTTCATGGATAATCCAACTTAAATGAGAAGCATAGAGACAACTAAATATGATATCTCAATTCATTAGGACCCAATGAATAAGGATGACTTGATTATGCCAGCAAATATGAGTAAATTGGGCTCATTTGATATCTGGTAAGCATGTCACCCAAGGCCATTAACTTCAAGCTAGTGCATCATTTATCATTGCATTTGGATGGACAAACAAAGTAGTAATAGTAAATGGGTGTTGTCTAGCCCTGCCCCTCCTCCTTCTAGCATCATTTTGTATGCTGTGATGACTGGTCAGTGTAATCTATCATGTCTGTCAGGCAAGCCATGGAATGAATTGCATGAAGATAGTGTGCGTTGATTTTGGCTTTTGTACTTTTAATCAACCCAACACTTCCAGAAGGTTACGTACCACAAGCTAAGCTGAGCTCCCTATCTGAAGAATATATGAAATGATTTCTGTTAAGGTAAAGTTTCAATCAAGTTTATATTGAGCATAATCTGTTGTATTATTGGACAATAAATGGTTAATTTTACCCCTATAGCAGACAGAAATCCCATCTTATTCCATGGTGCATTCGGCATTAGGCTACATCCAAATGATTTAAAGTAGCAGAAAAATATTGCGCTTGCACAAATGTCATGGTTGTGGAACATAAACATTGTCTTCTAACATGGAACATTTTCATAGACATGTGTATTTAAACTTAAGAGAGCAGAAAGACAAAAACTCAGTGTGTAACAGAGACACAGAAGTACCGTGTGTGAGCGAGAGAGCTATCTCTGGCCCTTGTGTGGAACACATGCAGGCACACTCCTTTCACTGCATTGGCCTTCGTCTTTTATTTTCCTGGTCTGCTCGCTGGCGGAGCTTGTTAACAGAGGCAGACATCTATTGCTGCGAGAGAGCTCTGAAGTTGCAAGCTCAGATGAGATGCCAGTTGACAGTTAGTTATTTCTGGTGCCTCCTTGTGTGCATCTAATTGAGTGTGTTATTTACAACCCACACACTCATCACATACCTACATGCATGCATACACACAAACAACCCAGCAGAGCCAAGCAGAGAGCTTAAATGCTGAGATGCAGGCCTGCAAGAATGCAGCATCACCCTCATTTACTCAGTCACTCTTACTATGTATCACTAAAGCTTGGACAGACAACAGATAATGTCATTAAACAGTTCTGTGGCTCTTCTCTCCATCCAACACTGAGCAGCCTTCTGAAATACACTACATCTGAGAGATTGGTAGTATGAACGGCTGTGTATCTTTTACCGAACCTTTCATTGGATTAACATCTGTCTTGGGCATTTGGAGACTAAGTGTGTTGGCTTGTGTTATGGTTTGTCAGAACAGGTTTATGTGCTAGTACCTGACCACACAACTCATTCACCCAAATAATTTTAAGGCTATATCTAAAGAGGATGGAACAGACTTGTTTTGCTGTGTGTCTGTGAGCACCACACTGACATAATGCAACTAAATTTGACCACTTGTAATCAAACACCTGTTTACTGATGAATTCAGCAGACATGGAGCAGCTGGAGCATTCAGTCTGAGGTATTCAGCCACTGAACAAATGGCCATTCAAAGTCCAGTATTCACTCCCTTTTACCTTTGTAGTCTCCAACAGCCTGCTGCTCAATCATAACCTTCGCTCATTGGCTAACCTTGACAGTGCAGTTTGGCACCAGGCCGGTAATTAAACTCTGATTTGCTTGGACAACAATGTGATGAGCGCTTTGAGGTGAGGCCAAAATAGTAAAGAATGGACCATAAAGCTAAAAAAATGAGAGAATAATAATCAATGATAGCCTCATGAGGGACTAGATTATGTCTTTTTCACATTACAGTTAGAAGCAACAAGTGCCCTTACATTTTTGTCATTGTAAAAGTGTTACTAAAGTTGAAGAGAAAGCCGCTGCAAATAGAAGTCCTACTGCTAAAACTTAAACTTATGTTAAACATTTTTAGGCTCAGTAGTCAACCCTTAGAGCTCACAGCTACTTTTTTTCACCATCATGTCTCATCTGGACTTTTTGTCTTAAAAAGCTTGTAAAACATCAACATGTTGTTCAAAGTCAAGATCTATACATCCTTTTTTTTTTCAGGACGACCTGGGCTTTTAGAATGTATCTACGACCGTCATGTCACTTGAATTTCTAAAAAGTCATTGGACTCTAAAGACAAAAAAAAAAACAAATCAGAATTTGAAACTCAAAGATTTTTATATATAACAGAGAAAAAAATAGTGACTAAGCCTTTTCTTTGCACAGACTTGTTCTCCCATCTCTTGGGGACACGGGTGAAAAAAAAAAAATTTTAACAGTTTTCAAAATATCTACATATATACAAAGAAAAGTCCATGCCCTTTTTTGCAGTGAGATTCATTTGTGCCACTTCTCAAAGCAGTAGAGATGCAACTGGTCGACTGCAACTCCCACAGTGCTTTGTGGTAAACAACTTGGCAATGCCCTGGGCAAAAAGCTGAAGTAAATGATTGAAAATGGATTAAAAGTGGATAAAAAGATGCTTATTATTGTATCTGAAAATGTGGATTCAATCTGTAAAGACCCCGCAAAGTCACTGAAGTTCTGGGCTCGCTAGATCGGCTTGCTTTAGGGCTATGGAGACATCGAGGGTAGCAAATGAACAGCAAGAAAGTCAGCTTGTCGGGGGAAAAAGTGTCTATGACTTATGGTTCAAAAGTTATCAGCGTTTTTATAAACTTTTCACTTCTTGTTATTTACAACAACACTGTCCTCAGAGACCCTGGAAGTCAGCAAAGTTCAGGGCTCACCAGAAAATGTTCTGTGAGAGCTACAAATGCGTGGAGAACGTAATCAGAAAGGCACAACAGAGCTTTTAGATAAAAAACAATTAAGTGTCTCCGACCTACAGTTCAAATGTTGCCAAGTGATTTAGAAAGCTGTTCTGTTGTAGTTGTCTCTGTGCCAAGATGAGCTAATATCTTATGTCTGTAGTTCAAACATTTACACACTAATCTGCAGTATTTCCACAGAAACTTTGTGTAAAGTTCCACCATTTTACCAGTTATTCTTCTTCATTGTGTTTTGCTTAAAAAAATAGATCTAGAAGAATGATAATTTTGGCCTTTTTTCTTCTCAAATCAACAACTTGCAGTTCTGAAATAGGAAAAGTAACAAAGCATACACCAACACTTTAGTAGTAAATGGGATTATAACTATTCTTTATAATAATAATAATAATAATAATAATAATAATAATAATACTGTTATTATTTTTTCCTCTTTTGTTGTTTCTTTGGCAAATACAGTACAGTAGATTAAAAATAATGTTTTTAGAAGTAATAATATTGAGTAAATTAATAGAATAGGCTGGACAGACTCATATGACCAAAAGTTATAATTAATAAACTAACAGTGAACGGAGAGGCAGCATAGAATTTTCTATTGGTCAGTTATTTACAGTTTTTGAAATCTTGCTTAAACCACCTTCAGTGGTACACTTCTTAAATTAAATCATGTGAGGGTGACTCAGTTTGCTTTTACAACACTAAACCACCATAGCTCATGTGGAGGTGGACAGTGTCCGACCTCTAGCCCAGTGTTTCCCAAACACCCCACCCCCCACCCCTCAAGGACCCTAAGACAGAAGAAAAAGTGACACACTACCATCAAAAATCAAGATAGATTTTAGTTTTTTCAATGATAAAACCTGTTAATAAAAGGCCTATGCATGCTTTTCTTACCAAAAGACCTTTGTATAAACCATTTAATTTCTGCCTTATAATGGTTTTAGTCAATATTTGCAACTCTAATTTTGGCCACCTCATTGCAAACAAAGCCTCACACCCCACCTAAGTTCTTTGCCCCCCCCCCCGTGTGAATCAGGATTAAATTCAACAGCATTCAATAACATTATTAACCAACACAGAATCAAACAAACTGTGTAATATCAGTCGTTTTCTCTGAGGCAAAATAACCACTAACATTGTCGCAGCCCCTGACAATGTTTTAAGCTAACTGGGAAAAATAAAAGGAAATTTGTCGAAGAGTTTATTATGAGTGACATTTACTGCAAACTTATTAGCTTATTTTTATCAACACAACTTAGCACTGTCAGGTCCATTGATCCGAGTGTCTGTCCATCAGCTGTTTAGCCAGTTTTCTAGTGTTACATCCCTTTGTTTAACTTTTTTTTAAGCATCTTTGGCTCTACAATCTGTTGCATTTCCCTCTGCATCTGCCTCGAATGCAAAATATTGCCACAGAACAAAAAACTGATTTAGATCTCAACCACATTTACTTTCAGAATCAAGCTCGTCATATTTTATGAGATTGTGTCTTGTTGACAGCGCTTCATTCATCTTTCTGCTCAAACGTTTGAACCTGGTCACGTGACTGGTTTGCTGCAGCTGCACAGAAACTGATAGAGGGTCAGTTGATCTCCTGAGCTTGAGGCCTTCATCAAGGTCATCAAGAAACACACTGAAAACCAATTCTACCAATGTGGACGTGCATATGCGCTAAATCCACGTGAACACAGCTCTCCATTTACTATAGTAAATGTTTTTGTTGGTCCATAATTGCGTACAGAAAAAATAGGCGGTACCACGATTCTCTAAATTCTCCGTGCCTGAGCCAAACGTATCAGATGCTTGAGACCAGACACACATGCAGGCCGTCTGGAGGCTCTGAACTGTTAACAGGCAAAAACCTTAACTTTCACAGTGTTACACTAGACCTTGCTGCTGACCAGTGCTGTCAAAAACTGAACTGGTGCGGGAAGCTGAAGCTTGTAATCAAGGACAAAGAAATGATCCAACAGCTTTCTTTACTTTGCCTTCTTTTGGGATTATTTGCTGCAAACACCGCTATTAATGTAACACGCAGTAATTTCAGTCATTAATACACAAATATATTTATCTGATCAGCTTTAACACATGAATGCCTGTCCACACCTCTGCCTATGTGTCAGGATTTAGAGTTAAACAGCATGCGTGGTGATGACTGTAGGTCACATACCTGAGAAGGACTGTCATTTTGTTTGTGAGTGGGTGCATGTGTGTATGGGATTGTGTATTTGTGTATATTCTTGACACCAAGACACACTTACCATCTATTACTGTGAGAGCTGTCTGGAGGAGGTACAGTGTCTCCTCTTGCAGTCTTTCTGTTTCTCTGGCTCCTGGATGCAATTTACATGTCACGCTGCAGTGCACAAGGAATTCTGGGACTTTGCCAGAGCTGGCTCTCCCTCTCTCTGTGACCATGTCATTGTCAGGTTTTGTTTAGAGAGGATGCTCCATAAATGTAGAATTCCTACAGAAAACATGCCTCATCAGTCGGGTTTTCTGGCCCCTGATGTGACGTACGTGTCGGGCTGTTTACTTGAAGGAGTGAAATCCTTCTCCTGGCTCTGACAGCAGGAGGACAAACAGGGAACAAAAGAGACGGTTGCTCCAGTTCAGGTGGAAGCTAATTACATGCTGTACTTTTCCAGCAGGACATGAGTGGATGATGCATGAGCGTATGTAAATGTGCTCTTACCAGCTGAATTAAAAGCCAAAATTTAGAGCAAAACCTTTTCTAATGAGGAGAACATTAACACGGTATTAACTAAGGTGAAACAAGTCATATTTATTTGCAGAACATACAACCTAAGGATGTTTTACAAGCTATAAGACGGCTATGTTAAATACACAGATTAAAGTACTCATTGTTTCTGTGCTGTATTGATTTATGCAGCAGTTGATACTCTCTCTTTACGTGTGTGATGAAACAGACATATACTTTAACTTTGAGCACAAGCATAGAGTTTACTCTGATAGCTGATGCATGTTAAATCTTGCATAGCCACTTTTTTATAAATAAACTCCAGAATGGTGCAACATAGAAAAAATTTACAACCAGCAGTTCCAAAACTTTGCCCTGCTAAGGACCCCCATGAAGCACCAGCCCCTCTCTGGCAAAATTGCTCAAATTATTGAGAGTGATGGTAATATTAAAAAATTAAACAAAGACTTTCTCAAGTATTTCCTTCATTTTTATTAATAAGTCTTCAATTTTAATCTTTTTTTTAATGTATTTTCATACATAGTTTTATCATTAGGGCCTGAGCACTGAGGGTGCAGGGATCTTATTGAAATACAAGGAATCAGTATTCTTTTCTATTATTTTGGCAAAAGAACCTTATTCAGGGGCTTTAAATTGCCCCAAAACCTTCCAGAAAATGGCCCCTTAGTGAAAATTTATGTTTTTGGTGGTTTTGTCAAAGTCAATTGTGCAGGGGCCCCACAGGGTCCTCAAACTTGAGATAGGGGACTTTTATGTATCAGGTCTAGACAAAAAAAAAGTATCTTGGGACCATCCTCTAAAATGTAAAACGAACGCACTATAAATAACTTTTGGTCAGATTTTGCCGTTTTGGGCCAGTGGACAGGTTGGGAAATTTTTTGTACTCCAAGAAATTTTATCAGATTGACTCCAAACTTATTTTTTTCTCAAACTAGCAAAAGCCATTAAAAGGTTGAGTTTTCGCCATAAGGAGAAAAATCTGGAACACTTTTTCCCTACTTTTTTTTTTTTTTTTTTTTTTTTTTTTTTTTTGCAGTGTTCCCAGAGGATATGCATTTTGGACCCCTTTCCAGCGTGAACGTGGAAGTACACTTTTCAGTGCCTATCTCCCACATTATGAAAAATTTATGAATGAAACCAAAACATTTCTTCTCAGTAAATTTGCCGTATGATGTGCAGTTTTTATTTAACAGGGTCCTCAGTTCAAACATGAAGTAAACGGTGGAGAAGGGCAGAGCTAGGCAGCACTGGTCTGTAATTGTCATATTTTGGGATTGTAAACACTATGCGTTCAAACCAGGTATCTGGTTTACCTTGAAGTTGGCCTTCCTGAGTTTCTCTCCACTTGATTCCATTGTTTTGGCCACTAGTATGTGCACACAACTGCTGTGATGTAATTGTGATGCCCATTCCTTATTGGTCAATAATGAAGTTATAATTTTAGCCAGCAAGACATAATAACAAAAGCCTGAACAACCAATCAATATTGTCACAGAAATGTTATATTCGTATGTGTTTAGTTCTATTCATCTGGTAATGGATGAATAGTACTTTTACCAAGAAATACAAACTTATTTAAAAGTTTTTTAGCTCTGCGTGACAAATCATCTGACACTGACAACATTGTGCAGCTAGCACCAGACGACACACAGGTTGATCTGTTCATATCTGCAGGGGCTCAGCAGATCGCCCTCATGCTACACATAGGATCAGTCCCAATGGCCAGTCATAATAGGCAGAACTTACCAGTGTTAATATATTAGACTGAAACAATGACTAAAAATGTTCGTCAACAGCCTTTTTCCTCCATGAGAAAGACTGGACCAAGACTAGCAAACATAGATCTGTGATGGCTAAAATTGACTAAAACTAAGTTTAGTTTTCATCAAGATGACTAAAACAAGAACAAAATGTAATTTATTTTTCTTTGGCCATTCAAAATCGGTCATATCTGTCAAAATATGATGTATCTGTATCTATTCTGCCTCTCAACTGTAGAAAGCAGGAACCCTATGTTAGGAAGGGGGCATGAGACTAAAACTAAAAATAGCTGTCAAAATTAACGCTGGTACTTACATAGTCAATGTAAGTGCAAAACATGGCAAATAAGAGCAGGTGGGAACAACACTGCATATGCTTGCAACAAACAAAAGATCAGCACTCATTTTCAGGTTTATTTTGAATGTCTGGGACATGCAGACGAGACTTCAATTGCTTCAGAAAGTTGCCTTGTGTATCATCACCTCTCAAACATTCATTAAGTACGTAATGACTTGTAGAGGACAAATTCAGGGCCCTGTTTTAGTGTCGGCACAATCTCTGCCTTGATTAATAAAGAGGCCCACAGACTCAGGTTCTGATTAGAAACAATGGGTTTGCTTTAAACAGAGTGACGATGGAAGCTGGACGTTGCTGTATTTGCTGTCTTCAGTTGTATTAATCCAGTGCATATCTGTCTGTCTTATTTTTAACTATGAACAGCCTCTTTTTTTTTTTTTGCACCGTTTCCAAGGCAACATGGGAGCCGTGTCAACACCCACAGGTAGCATCAATGTGTTCATCTTACACTGACATACATGTATTTTTGTTTTTGTTTCCTATGTGGGCTTGTGATTGGAAAACAAAATATGTATCAAGCATCCTATTGATTATTATTGATTAGGTTTTGGGATTAGAAGTGATTACTAGAATTTTCTTTCATTCTAATTGTTTGTTGGCTGTTATTTTTTGTTCATTACTTCCCTCCAGTTGTTGTGTTGTGGATTGAGGTCGTGAGGTGACAGATGTGTCGTGGTGTTGTCCTGACCTGGACTCGGTACCCCAAAAGTTTTGTGTTCCTGCAAAGTTTTGCTTTGCCTGATGTTGAAGAAAATATTTTTTTATTAGAAATATAAAGATAGATCTGCTTATTTTCAACGGGTTGGTCAGATGAGAAGCTTTGAAATAGTTTGCAGTAGAGATGCCCTGATGAAAATGTTTGCTAGTGATACAGACACCAATCATCTGTGAGATCTGCAGATGTATTTACAATTATGTTTGATGCATCAGCTGCTTTAGCGGATAGCCAGTATACTTAACTTTGTAGTACATCCTGACCTCCTGCAGGTGGCAGCATAAACTGATTAAAGAAGCACACAAGTCATCCTTATAAATAATAAAGAGGATTTGTTCATTTTTAAGAAAAACTTTGAAATTGTCAAGTTCAAAAAGATGTTGATTTACAAGAAAGAAATAGAAATTCTTGGCTTTAAGGATGTCAAATGTAAGTGAACCAAAACTTAGTATTTTTGAGAAAATAAAGTCAAAAGTCCAACCACTGTTTTTAGTTTGGTTCTTGTACTTTTTTTTGCCTGTTTTAAATGTATGATTTTTAATATATGAAACTTTTATTTTCTGTAGTCAAAATTAAAGACTTTTTTAAACTCAGAAATTAAAAGTTTTTCTTGTAAATTCCTGACTTTTTGAACTCTAAAATTCTGAGTTTGTTTTCTTGTAAATAAACAACTTTATAGTCTCAAAAGTTTAACTTTTACCCCACAAAAATGCAAATTTTTTTTGTTGAAAAATAAAGTGACTCAATTCCTTTTTCTAAATCTTAGATTGGCCCTAATACATTATGTTTCTAATCATTAATTTTTTAAAGGTATATGCACATTTAATTTTGACAACCTCACAGCAGACAGTGTCCTGCGACTTTTACTTCATCTGATACCGATTGGTGGCAGATCTCTCGGGCATCTCTTATTTGCATAACTCAAGGAAAAAGGTTAGGCGCAATACAACTAAATAGTTTACTGTATGGTTGTAGGGGTTAAATGTTGTGTCACAAGAAAGAAGACAAAATATGTTTGTTACAAACCCGCTTGTATATTTTGTTTGTATTTTAATCACTTGAGTGGTTTGACCTTTTGGATTTTTGTGCCAAAATGGCCATAAGGAAAATAAAGAATCTAATATACAAATAATGCCAACACAGAATTGTATTTTTTAATGCTGAAGTTTAATTTATCACTCTGAAAATCCACAATCCCATAATCCTCTCCTGTTCTACTGTTTTCTTCATAGTAGAAACCTGGTGCACTGTTCTGTCTCTCTGTGGAGTAGTGCTGCTGTGTGCCATGTGGACTGAAGGTGAAAGGAAAAGTAGTAAAATGAACATAAGGAGGGAAGGAGTCAACTCAAACAGATGGTGTGTGGGGAGGTGTAAGTTGCCATTTTTTACCTTACAATGCATTACACTTTGAATTTCTTCCCGGAAACTGTTGAAGATAAAACATGTTACAGTAAAAAGCATATTAACAGACAAAGCTCCTTTCAGGCAAAAACGGTCAACTATGCTCCTGAGCCTGGTTCATACCTCTGCATCAAATCTATGCCATACTGACCTGTACGTCAGTGTGAGGAGTACTTGTGTATTGCATGTGCATTGCACACTTTCTGCTTTTTGCGTAAGGAAACCAAAGCAACTAAAACCAAGATTATTATTTTGAATCTGATAAATATTGAGCAGCAGCCGATTCACTGTATTTATTGCAAAGAATAAAAGAGAGGAGGCATTAGAGATGGACTACTTGTGTGGCCACTGAGAGAGAAATATAACAGGAAATATATGTTTGATATTTTCAGATGTCAGATAGCAGATTGGCTGAACTAATTTGTTTTCTGTCACCACTTATCTCATAGCAGAACACACATTATTCAGAGGCGGACTGTCATCTAATGCAAGAATGTAGATTTACTTTCTGGGCCTGTGACCCACCTAACAAGATCTAACCTTGGATCAGGTTTTGCCAGGATCCCCTAAGGCCAAAGGGTAATTAAAACATGTCCTGTCAGACATAGCAACATAACTGGGATCACATGAGTGCAGTGAATGTGTCTCAAGTTATTGCAGTATAAAAGAACCCTGCATCTGGAAGGTCCTGCTACTGGTAAATCAGTATTCCTGGTTACCATTATATCATTAAAACCAAAAGAACACAGCAACTCAGAGAAAAGGTTATTGAAAAGTCTAAGTATAGGGGTGATACAAAAAAATATCTAAAGCACTAAACATCCCCCAGAGATCAGTTAAATCCATCACAGTGGTGGCAGCATCATGCTGTGGGGATGCTTCTTAGCAGCCAGCCCTGGAAGGCTTGTAAAGGTAAAGGGTAAAATGATTGCAGCAGAATTGTCTTCTATGTACTCTGCTAAACCTGGGGTCCCTGCTTTCTACAGCTGAGATGCAGAATATTTACCCACAGTGGAGAAATATCATGGATTTTGAATGTCCGATGAAAACTACAATACATTTTACTCCAGTTTTAGTCATGACAACTAAAGTTTCTTTTTGTCAGTTTTAGTCATTACAGATCTTCTTTTGTTCATCTTAGTCTAGATTTTGTCTTGGAAAAAGGCTGTCGCTGAACATTTTTAGTCATAGTTTTAGTTGACAAGATTAACACTGGTCCGCAAGAGAACTACAGCTTGGGAGAAGGTTTATTTTCCAGCAAGACAATAACCAAAGCTTACAGCGAAAGCTAGACAGGAATGGTTTAAAGACAACAAGGTGAATGTTCTGAAGTGGCTGATTCAAAGTCAACTAGAGAATTTGTGGCTGGACTTGAAAAGGCTATTGTTGCCTGATCCCTGTATAACCTGACAGAGCTTGAGCAGTTTTGCAAAGATGAGTAGCATATCCAGATGTCAAAGCCTGATTGAGACCTTGGCTCTAGATAACATGCACAGACACTGGGCAAAGTTAGGCAGCAATTTTTGGGCCCAATCTAATTTCATGACTCCTTGCTACCCAATGAACCAATCACAAGGCTTGTAGTCTGCTGCTGTGATTAGTCAGACTTTAGGGGTAGGCCTCTGCATAGGTTCAGGACTTACAAACCTACGGCACAGATTCAACCATAAGTATGAATCAGTCTTTTATGGTAAACTTGTCCAGTCAGGGCTGACTTTGAAGTGACACATAGCCTATGTAAAAGTCAAGTAATGAAGTTATGAGCTTAACATTCATAACAACAAATATCACAAGCAGACATATAAAGAATAAAACACCTTTTTAATTTAAAGTCATCAATAATTGACTGACATTTTTAAGTTTCTTTCTAGTTTAGTTAAGTTGACTGCATCACTGCAGCTGTTAAAGATGATTGCTTTTCTTCTCATGGTGCACTAGGCGTATAATATCCTGTGTGGTTTAGGATGCTGCTTCCTGCTCTCACAAAAACATCCCTGATGATGTTCTCAGGGTTATTCGTGCTTGGGGAGAAGAAATAAAATGTTAATTATAAAGCCTGTGTTAAAACTAGGGTAATGGAGCTTGAAAGGCATGTTCATCCAGCGAGCAGAGAAGGTCTGCAGCAAGACACGACTTGGTTACATTTTAGGAATCGCACATTTAAGGACTAAAATTCATGGTATGAGACTTGAAAGACCTCATTTTAACATTTTGAAAATAATTTTGCTTGTGCAAGTTTTCGAAATTTCTATACATTTATATTAATAAACCTGTTTAAGAGATTTCTTAGTCAGTGTTAGCTCAATGTTTGTCCAACCAAAATATCTAATATACAAGCCCACACATTCACTCACAGTCCCATACCTAATGTCATGAGAATTTGTAATGCAGCGTAAATTTAACGTTTTTGTAATTTAACTTCTGAATCCAAACATGTAAGTTGTGACTGTCTTTTGATTGAACAGGTGAAAATGTAGTGGAAAAATAATATTTTATTTTTCTAACAGAGTTAAGTTCAACACAACTGTCATACCTGCACAGAGTGCAGTTTCTGATGTAGTTTCTTTAAGGATGCTGTCGATAACTTTAGTTTAAACCTTGTTAAAAACGTGAACATTGTGAAAAGGCAACCCAATCAAACACTCTATCAATGAATGCTGCAGCTAATGTTTGAGATCCGCCATCTTGGAACATGAGTATAACTTTGGTGGAAACAGAGGTGTCTACAGATTATATTAAAGTTCAACTTTATTCCTAAACAAAGTCTAGCAGTCATACTCATGAAATTAGCAACATTTAATAAATAAACCAGAGAAATTTCAGAGGTTAAATCCAGGGTTATATTATGTTTTGACCCGTTTTAGAAGTAGCTATACAAACTGTGGCCCACTTTAGCTTTGTTAGCCTAAGTTGTAATGTAGCTATGCTTGCTACATAGATAGATAGATAGATAGATAGATAGATAGGAAGGTAACGTAGCTATGTAGTTAACATAGTTAAGTTATCTTTAGCAAATTTAGCACAAGTTAATGTAGCTAATGTAGCTTATTTTGCTTCAGCATTAGCTTTTTTGTGAAGCCAAACTTTAGGCCTGATTTTTTTCCCCTCACAATAATTTGAGGGGTGCGTTTCTTTTCAATGCCTGTTGCAAACAATTATTGCCCAAATAATCCTCAGGTGTGCACTGTCAAAACACTTGTTTTACTGCTCCTTTTGTCCAGGAGCATCCCCTACAATGAATCATAAGTATCTTATGCAGACTGGGTGCGCGTTTGCGTGTGCAGTTGTCACAGCCCCGTCTTTCTTCTTAAGTCTCCCTATAAGTGACTTGATTGACTGTACAGCTGAACTGACCCGGGACAAATTCAATATTAAAGCATTCAGTAAAAACAAAGTGAGTTTGTGTTGCTCAAGCAACTTGAAGTTTAGGAAACAACTTTGTTAGACAAACACATTTCCACTTGTAAATTTCACTGACTTCATCAAGAAACACAATGCAAACATACTCTAGTGATATGGACATGCATATTTGCTAAAAGAAGGCAAATATGGTTCTCTCTCAAGCCCTTTTCTGTTTGTTTGAGCCAAGAGATGCACACGGCTCATGAAAAAATAGGCCAGCCTCCTATTCACTAGATTTATGTATAAGGCATGTGAGATGCAGCACTAATGCAGGCAGTCTGAAAAAGCTGATATGGTTCTTGGTTGTCGATGGAGTACCCACAGCAACCAGTGAGTGTAAGCAGACTGGGTAGTGTAGCATAGCTTCACCTCCATCTCAGCCAGGATTTCACCTCTGTTCTTTTAATCATTTTCCCGTTCTACAATGATGAACGATAAAATATAATCTGCAAATCCCTCAGACAGGCCCAAATAATTCTACTTTCCTTGGCCTTTTTCTGAAGACTGTCAGTCCTCTATCTAAGTGTCTGCTCTCAGACACAAGGACTCTTCATGAACTGAAGCCTGAGTACTGGGCACTTTCTGTTATTTTTTCCAATGTCCACATTTTTTTATAGCAGCTGAGGACTCTGAAGGTTCTTCACCATGTCCTTTACATCACTGTAAAAAATTATGTTACGTAGAAAGTCATGTTAGAAGAAGAAAAATGTTCATTTCTTCAGTCAGCTGACCTCACCCCAGCACAATAATGGCAGCTCTTCAGCTTTAAGGTTTTATCCCCAGTATAATCTAGCTATATAGACCAGTGATACTCAACACGTGGCTCTTGATCCACATGTGGCTCTTTTGACATGATTTGTGGCTCTTTTATATCTTAATTTGAAATTTTATTCCCCCAGAAAACCATAAAAAGGAGACTCAGAATTATCCATTGCAAGTCACTTTAATCAGTTAGTTTCTCACATATACACAGCTGGCTTTAATTGTCAAACAATTATTCTTTGTCTGTATATTTCCATTGCCCTTATTTGCATTATTTGCCCCTTTTATCCTTTATTTGCCACTTTCAACCCATTTTTACTGCTTCAAGCCAGCTTTTGCCACTTCTTTTTGCCACTTTTATCCAGTTTTTGCCCCTTTTCACCAGTTTTTGCCCCTTTTTATCCTGCATTCATGCAATTTGACCCCCTTTTTGCCATTTTTATGCCACTTGTCATTCATTAAGCTGCCTTTTGCCATTGAATGCCCCCCCCCCCCATTTTTGCCACTCTGCTGCTACTTGCGAATTTCCCCACTTTTGTTGCTGTTTTTTGCCTGTTTTAGTAACGTTTCACCTTTTTTGCCATGTTTTTGCCGCTTTTGACAATTTTTGCCACCTGTTACTAATTATTTTTGTCACTTCTCACCCATTTTTGCCTTTTCTGTCCTTTTTTTGCCTTTTTTCACCCATTATTTGCCACCCATAACTTATTTTCATTGCCATTTTAGATGTGGCTCTTGCAAAGGTATTTTTCAACAATCCGGCTCTTTGGTTGAGCAGGGTTGAGTAACACTGATATAGACTATAGAGACTGGAGGTAACATGCTTTGTTAACAGCTGGATACTGGGAAATGTAAGAGGCTTGGGTAAATGCAGATAACTGGTTACCTCCTCCTATGTAGTCTTACCTGTTGACATTATTGGAGTAAGTCAGGCTCACCTTGTCTACAAGCTTCCAGTCTTATTCTGCAGTAAACTTGCTGCTCTACAGTATCTCTATATGCCATAAAGGATTCATATTTGAATCTAAATCTGTCAAAAACAGTAAATTAAATCTTCGTACATAAACAGTGCAAGTGAAGCAGCTTATTTGAGATAATTCTGCCTCATAGACGCACTAAATCCTTGTGACATAAATCAAGATTCTCAATAATCTCTCTAAGACATTTGTTAACAGTAACGTGACTTTTTTCTTTTCCTTTTCATTACCAACACAGAATGAGAATGAAAGAAGAGGGACTACTCCGTCACCACTTTTGTTATTCTAATTCTTATTATGATAATAAAAGTTATCATACAATGTTGTTTGTGGTTGTTTTAGATTGTCAGAACTGCTGTCAGTTCTTAAACTGGTGGTTAGGATTACACTTGCAAAATAGAACACCAAGTGTATCAGGACATAATGAGGGTCCAAGGCAGGGAGAGAGTGAAAAAGTGTAAGGATGATGATGCACCAAACCTACCAGGCAAACTGTTGTTCTAATGATACAATCAAATAGTTTTCAAATACTACATGTTGTTAGTGTAGGGTCACATGTATGAAACATGAATGAGTAGATGTCCATCAGATAAGCTTACACCATTTCCCCTTCCCCAGCATCCTGCCTACAGTAATCTGCCCATGTACAGCTGTTTGAAAGACTGACCTCCATGCTGACAGGCAGCCCAAAGTTGCCGTTGCTATTTTGCTGAAGAATTTTTAATCTAAA
This sequence comes from Cheilinus undulatus, assembly GCF_018320785.1. Classification (NCBI taxonomy): domain Eukaryota; kingdom Metazoa; phylum Chordata; class Actinopteri; order Labriformes; family Labridae; genus Cheilinus; species Cheilinus undulatus. The sequence continues at coordinate 11,670,897 of NC_054875.1, read as the reverse complement.
GTCTGTTGATTCTCTTAGAATTGTTCTCTCAGTGTGTTTAGCAGAAGATAAGGGAGGCTGGGGGTGTCCTCGTGTCTACAGCAGCCAAAACCCACACAATATTAAAAAGTCAAAAATATTAAAAGAAATGGAAAAGTAAATATTTTATGAAGCACAAATCATTTGACATTTTTCTGTTTTCTAAGATGTTATTGCATTAAGTGAAAAGTTTTTAATGTTCATGTTTGTTTCTTTCATGTTTTTTTGTGTGAAAAACTTCATATTTATCAAATATTTTGTGATTAGCATTAACTTTTCTTGATTAATTGAAGGCTTTAGCAATTTCATTAAAACCTTTGTACAACAAGTTTAAAATTAAATCAAGTTAGTAAATGAAAGACTGAGGATTTTGCAAGACAGTCTGGCTGCAGACTTCATATCTCTGAAGGACACGCTCACAGAACGTTCATCTGAGATGCCAAAAGAAAGGAAAATATAAATGTGTACAAGAGGCTTTTTAAGCCTGTCACGTAAGGCTTTTGCACACTTATGCCATTTTTCCCTCAGAAATTTTTACACATTAGAAAAAACAAGCTTGCGTTATGTTAATGATGTCTACACACTGATATCAAAACTTTGGTCCGTGATTATTTTTCTGCAACAGGTTCAGTATTTTGCATTTTTTGCATCTATCCAAGTCATTTTAGTGGGTGATTGATGATTCTGAAGTATGAAGATCACAGAATCAGTTTCACTCCTTTTCTGTTTGTAATATGAATCAATTAGCCATATTTTACAAAGCAGCAAAAAATGCATGAATTTCAGTGTCCCTTTTTAGTTTAATGACCCAAAAACACATCCAAAAATAACAGACTCAGCATGCAAAGGCCTTTAGACATGTTCGGGCTGAGGAAAAGTGCAATCCCATCAGTGTGAAGGCAGAGCTGAGAACAACAAACCAAGTGGGAGTCATCATTGCAGCATGTGTATCTTATGGATGTGCTATGTTTAAGTATAAAGTGTCATATTAGTCCCTTAAAGCATCACAGACATCAGCAGACAGTCATATGAGCAGCTACATAACATTACAAAACCAAAAAATTTGCACCTTAATTTCAAACCTTTTTAAACAAAAACCATGCCCACTAATCCAACCTGAGTGTCTTCTCAACATTAATTCAGAATGCAGGTACTGAAAATAGATTACTTGCTTTAATAACATTTAAGAGTCTTGATTTGGAAGCTGACTATGAGGATGATCTTATGTGCAGCTTACTCACACTGGCTAGCTAATCCATGCTTGTGACTCCATGTGGTTGTTCAGTGCCTATACTAATGTGAGGTAGTGCCTCGACTATGAATCTGTTCTATAATAAACTATTTTGACTTGCTGTCTGATTCCATATGTCCCGTGTTTTCCTTCAGCCCCCTCCATGACTCTGGTACCTGCTCTTTGGGGGAAAACTGTGAGGAAATAGATGCGAGATAAAGACAGAGAGGGAGAGAGCAAAGTGGAGTCTATTTCCATGAGCCTGTTTCCATGCCTCTCTCTTAAGGGGTGTATCGGGGGCCTGTCATCAGAAAATGTCACCTGATTTATTATGGATGAAGCCGACATCAAAACCCACTTCAAGCGCGGCGTGTGAATGGAGTGCTCCTATAGAGAGAAAAAGAAATGAGCATCTCAGTTCTGGTAATAACTGTATGTTTGACTCTTCAGTCACCTGCTGCTGCAAATGAATCTCATCGCCACACTCTCCAAAGGAACGACCTGTCAAACACAATACACGTCATATTAAACACTAGCTGCAGGAAAGCGTCACTTTCATGTGGAAAGGTTGATGTTTTAGGAGAGTTTCCTTTATCTCCAGATGATCAAAACTCAGCCTAAGCGGACATAATTGGCCATAAATGAACCTCAGCTTGTATTAACTGTAACCGGACTGAGCAACACTTTGTTGTTCTTACTTCAAATGTAGACTTTTAAAAATGGAAAAAGCATAAAATAATAATAATAATAATAATACATTTGCCATTCACAAAGCTTTTCCCCCCCATAGTTACTGTTGCTATGCTTGTTAGGTTCCCATTCCTCTGTGACAGAAAATGAATAATACAGTTATATTGGTGCCAGGTTTGGATTAAAAAATTTGTATTTATGTTTATTTGATATAAAGCAGAGGTAGACGACAAAGGGAGATTTCCTTTTTTGTTGTTGGTGTAATATTATGAGACTTCTTAAAGAAAAAGCTGTGTATGAAAAACAAGACATTTTTATGTTTCTTGATTCCGCTTCATTTTTTTAAAGGAATCTTGTAGGGTATATTAAGACCTGTTGACTTTTAAAAACTAACTTGAGTGTCTTCTTCAAAGTCATGAAGCTGACATACATTTGCTTAGTATTTGGTAGCATTGCCTTTATGACTCGGGTTAAACATTCTAGGTATCCTTCCAACTGCCTCTCACAATAGTTTGCTGGAATTTTGGCCATTCCTCCTGACAGAACTGGAACCGAGTCACGTTTTTAGGCTGCCTTGCTCACACACGCCTCTTCAGCTCTGCTCACAAATTTTCTACAGGATTGAGATCAGGGCTTTGTGATGGCTACACCAAAACATTGACTTTTTTTGTCCTTAAGACACTTTGTAACTAATTTGGCAGTATGCTTCCTGGCTAATGTTTTGAGATGTTGCTTCAATATCTCTACATACTTGTCTTTTCCTCACCAGTCACCAGTGAGGAAACCAGTGACTGCACCATTCACTCCTGCAGCAAACCCCCCCCCCCCCCCCCCCACAGCATGATGCTGCCACCCCTGTACTTTCCAGTAGAGATGGTGTTCTCAGGCTTCAAGTTCCCCCTTTTTCCTCCAAATGTAACGATGGTCATTATGGCCATTTTTGTTTCATCAGACCACAGGATGTGTCTCCAAAAACTAAGGTCTTTGTGCTGGCTTTTTATGTTGCTTTTGGAGTAATGGCTTCTTCCTCTCTAAGTGGCTCATACACGTTTCACTGGGGGGATGTTAGTATCCATCTCCTTCCTAAGCAATATGATGGCTGGACATTCCCATGGTGTTTATATTGGCATATAATTGTTTGAACAGATAAAAGTGGCACAGTCAGGCATCTGGAAATTGTACTCAAGGATGAACTAGACTTGTGGAGGTCCACAATTCTGTTGCTGATATCTTGGCTGATTTCTTTGGATTTTCCCATGATGTCACACAAAGAAGCAGTGTACTTGAAAATACATCCACAGGTGTGCCTCCAATTAACTTAAATGTTGTCAATTAACCTATAAGAAGCTTCCAAAGCCATGACATCATCATTTGGGCTTTCCCAAATTGTTTAAATTCATAGTAATCTATCTGTATGTAAACTTCTGACAAAAGTAATACAAAAATCTCTAAAATATTCTCGATCATTATTCTGGAATTTATCAAATAGAAATAATTTTTGTAATCCTAACTGAGCTAAAACAGGAAAAGTTAAGTCTGATTTAATGTCAGACAGTATATGCACAGTATATGAAGCCTTAAAATCACTCCAAAACAATGACTTTGTTGTCCTTAAGCCACTTTGTAACTAACTTGGCAGTATGATTAGAGATATTCTCCGTTTGCATGACACATTTGTGTCCAAGCTTTAACCTCCTTGCTGATGTCTTGAGATTTTGCTTCAACATTTCTTCTCTCAAGATGCCGTCTGTTTTGTGAAGTGTTCCAGTCCTTCCTGCAGCAAAACACCCCCACAACATGATGCTGCCGCCCCCATACCTCACAGTTGGGATGGTGTTCTCAGGCTTCAATTTCTCTCTTTTTCCTCCAAAAGTAAGGATGGTCATTATGGCCAAACAGTTCAATTTTGGTTTCATCATCAAAAAGGATTTGATCAGTATTGAAGTGGATCACAAGATTAACCCCAAAAAGTTTGGTATGAAATATTTGTATATGCTGGCATTGTGCCCAAACCTTATATCTCAGTTTTTCATAAAGTATTTATTTGTTTTTCATAAATCAGTGCTATTGATAACCTTTGACATCTGCCAGTAGATGTTGACCAGTTTCCCAGCTTGAATAAGTTGAAAATATGGTGGTATTTTATTTTCATTCCTTGAGAAGTGGTGATATGAAGGTTTTTGTTTAGCACCAGCGTTACACAGTATTCTCTAAGAATGTGTCTGAACTTGTCCATTTTGTTACTTTATGGCCTTGAGGTCAGATCATTACAGCAAAGGCAAGATGGATTCATTGAACTATAAGGAAATCCTAAGAGGCAACATCATGCCGTCTGTAAGGAAACTGAAGCTACAGCCATTGGACCTTCCGGCAGGACAATGATCCCAAGCAAACCTGAAAGTCCACAAAGAAATGGTTGCAGAAGAAGTCCTGGAAGATTCTACAATGGCCTTCACAGTTATCTGACTTGAACTCCATAGAAAATCTCTAGTGGGATTGGAAGAAGGTGGTTGCAGCACGCAGACCCAAGAATATTACTGAAATGGAGGCCATTGCACAAGAGGAATGGGCTACAATTCCTCAGGAATGCTGCCAGAAGCTGGTGTCTGGTTAAACATCTGGTTTTCAAGAGGTCATAGAAGCAAATGGTGCTCTGCTAAGTACTAAAGATGTGTGTCATGAAGGGGCTGCATAATTTTGAGACTGGAGAAGTCACTGTAAGTTGCATTTTCAGTTAAATTTGGGGAAACAACTTGAAGCATTGGTTGTGTTGAGCTATTTTGATTGCTTTTGTCTGATGTGTTCCTTGCAAAAAGCAGGAAGTCAACAAATTTTCACAATAGACCTGATTTACAATGAGGATTGAATAGTTGTGATTGCAACTGTATATGGTTTGGTGGTTAGAAACACAGTCTTCAAACCTAAAATCCATAAATTTTTAATTCCTTTACAGGGACTGAATAAAAAAAAAAAATCAACTTAATGACCACTGGTGTGCTGGCCGTGGAATGGGTCAGCTGTTTAGAAATCCTCACCCCTGGGTGTTATAGCACATACACTGGTTTACAGTGTTTTCATAGGCCTGGAAGTTCTTACATCTGTGATCAGCCACCTTGCCTTACATCCAAAGGAAGCAAAGCGATAACAGAAGTAACAGAAGTACAATGCTAAAAAAAAAAAAAAAAAAAAAAAAAAAAAAACAATTTTGCAGCCTTAAATCCAATCAGGAACATTTTCCCCTCAGCCATCTGGCCCACTGAGCAAATTAGGTGTCAGTGACAGCAAAGAGGACGAAGTGAAAGAAACAACCGCTGAACCACTGTTTGAGCAAATTGACTTGAAGGGCAAAGCAATTAAATAGAAACTGTGGGTTTCTTTCAGCAGGCATGTCTGCTGCACCACAAATTAGAGGAAATGTTTCTCAGACAGGTCCTGTGGTCTCATATCAGCTCATTTCCACTCTAACCATCAGCAGGAAAAATAACTGATTAATGGTAATTAGTAATCAAAGATTAATGATCATTTATCACCTCTTTAACCCAGGCAGCCTCTAGTGTTGAATCTAACATAGATTCCTAATAATCATTATTCCAATTATGTCATGTAATGGTGATGATAATGTTGTAGTAGAAGCTCGTTCCCTCTCAGAGGAGAGATAAATAATGCAGTCAAATATGGAGGAACACAAGCTGGATATGAGTTTGGGCTGATAACAGTCCCTCAGTAAAAAGCTCCTCTGCATTTTTAAAGTCTGATGAACAAAAATAATGAGGGTTCTTTCTCATGGGATGCTCCCAGTTCTCTGAGTTCCAGCGTTATTATTTGTTGTCCAAGCAGCAAAAAGAGGCAGAAAAACAGCAGGAAATCATGTTCCTGGGTCTGATAAACAGGCGGGCAGAGTGTGAAATTCTTTCATCCAACACATGTTGTTGTTCTCTCCCTGTGAGCGAGCATCATGGAGCTATTTGTAACCTCTCTGTGCTGCAACGCCAGGCTGTTATGTTGTGTTTGGCCTTGTGCAGTCATACAAGCAGAAAGTGCACACTTCATTTATCAGATGAATTCTTTTTGGCAGCCTGTGATCTGTAATCTGCAGGTTCAGAAACAATTCTTACAGTAACACATTTATTTACTGGTGCAAGTGTATAAAATCCTTAATCTGCAACCTTTATATTTAACACCAACACTCCTAAACGATAAGAAAAGCTTTTGCAATTTTAAAAACGTGCATTTTGAAAACCAAGATGTTCTACGACCTGAATTCCAAAAAAGTTGGAGCACTTATAAAAATGTAAATAAAACAGAGTTAAATTATTTAAAAATCTCATAAACCCATGTTTTATTCACAATCAACCATAACATATCAGATGTTGAAAGTGAGACAATTTACCATTTCATGGAAAAATACCAGATCATTTTGAATTTGACGGTAACAACAGATCTTTAAAAAGCAGGGACAAGGACAACAAAAGGCTGGAAAAGTAAGTGGTACTAATGAAAAAACACCGGAGGAGTAGTTTTCAGCTAATTAGGTTAATTGGTAACAGGAAAATAACATGATTGGGTATAAAGGGAGCACTTTAGAAAGGCAGAGTCTAAAAAACCTAGTCTAAATAATTTGAAAGAATTTCAGAACATGTTTCTTTACATATATTTGTGAGTATCCCACTATCTACTGTACAAAATATCATAAAAAACTCAGACAATCTCTGAGGAATCTCTGTGAGCAAGGGACATGACTGCAGGTCAGTATTGGATGCCCAGATTTCAGGGTTCTCAGGCAGCACTGCATTAAAAACAGTCATGATTCTGCAATGGAAATCACTGCAGCGGCTCAGGAATACTTCCAGAAATCACTTCAGCACATTTAGCTGTGCCAGCCACAAATGCAAGTTAAAGCATGCAAAAAAAAGCCACATTTGAGCACCATCTAGAAATGTCACCGACCTCTCAGGCCAAAGCTCATTTGAAATGGACTAAGGCAAAATGGAAAACTGTTCTGTGGTCAGATGAAACAAAATTTGAAATACATTTTGGAAACCATGGATGCCATGTCCAGCTGACCAAAGAGGAGAGGGACTCCCAGCATCACACAGTTCAAAATCCTACATCTCTGATGGTATGAGGTTGCATTAGAGCCTACGGCGTGGGCAGCTTTCACAGCTGGAAAAGCACTATCAATGCTGAAAAGTATATAGAGGTTATAGTATATGCTCCATTCCAGACAACATTGCTTTCAGGAAAGGCCTTGCATATTTTAGTAAGACAATGCCAAGGTAAGCTAAGGTAACTTTATTCATAGCTGTACCTGATGAGCTTTGGGTAATGATCAAAAGAATAAGATCCCAGATTCAACAGGTCAAAATGAGATTCCTCAGGAGGGTGGCTGGGCTCAGCCTTAGAGACAGGGTGAAGCGCTCGGAGAGAGATCTCGAAGCAGAGCCACTGCTCCTTCACCTCAAAAAGAACCAGTTGAGGTGATTCAGGCATCTGATCAGGATGCCTTCTGGCACAATCCCTGAGTCGCCGCTCGGCTTTGTTGGAGATTTGCTGCAGGTCTGGTTGCAGGTCCGGCTGCTGCCAAAGCGACTCAATCTATGTAGATCAGATTGATCCAAACACCCTAAAAACATGAAAAGTATCTGGTCAGCTTTAAAATAAAACACTCTACACAGACTCCTGATCATAGATCATCACTTTATCAACACTACGTCTCATCCTACAGAAAGACCACCAGGAGGTCAGTGGGTCACAGAGCTCACGTTGCCATTTATGAGGATAACTTAACTTTAGAGGTAAAAAAGTCACAGAATTTTATATGAAACCAGATTCTTTGTAGAAAACATTAACATTTTAACTGCTGTACTCACTTATGGTGGAAGTGATAAAATCATGGAGTCATGTCATGTACGACAAGTCAACCCTAAAAAGGTAAAATAATCTGCTGATCAGGGCTCATGCTGTGTTGCACAGCAATCTAGACACACTTCCAGTGTGCAAGGTCACTCGCCTTTGGTCGCAGTAAAACCATGGTACTGGGGACTATGGTGAAGCAGTTGTAAATTAAGGGTCAGAAGGAAGAGCTGGAAGATGTTACTGGGGGAGGGATGTCTGGGTGGACTTGCTTTGCCTGCTATTACGGAGACCCAGCCCTGGAAAAGTGGAAGAAGATGGATTGATGGATGGATGGATGGCTGGTTGGCTGGCTGGATAGATGGAGGGATGGAGAGCAATCCTGGAGAGCACTGTATAACTTTTAAGGGCCTTCTCCTCTGGAAGGCCCTTAGATTGCACTTAACAACATGTTGCTCCTTTAAAGGCACCATACAGGGTTCTTTACCATGTTTTGTCCCCCTGAAGGAACCCAAGAAGCCCTTGAGCACTTTTATCTGCAGAAAGGACACCATAAAGCATCCCTCTATCACATTTTGTTTACTTGGGTGATTCTTTATCTTGTTAGATGTACCATGTGGGAGGTCTTTTGCTGCATTTTTCAAACATAAGGTCACCAGAGGGGTGAACCCCCTGCCCCCCTCTGAGTCCACCAGTGGTTACCTTCAAATTTGCTGAACTAGAAAAGAATCTGATGCATGCAGTGATTATTAACAAGCATAGAAACAAGGAACAGCAGATTTAGTATGCAAAATGCAAATCCTCCTTTCAAAGAATTGCATCACCACACAAACTTTGCATCACTTCATCAGGATATGCTGACAAACAGGTTAGGGTGCAGAAAGCATGACAGCTCTCCTCTCTTATATACCACACCAGCCAAAATGCAGAATTTAAGCGCGTATGATGACTGAATAACTATTTACTGACTGGGCAGCAGCTGCACATTGTCATATTTTTCTAAATAAACCTGGTAAAATCAAAGGTTTTTAATATCTCAGGTATCACATGCTTTCTAAGATTCTGCACCAGATGAAGCTCAGGTGGACATCCTCCTTTGCAGATTAATTTAACACTCTATTCAGAGTTGATCAAGGAAGCAGTGTTGAAATCGACACTTTGACCTCCTCAGAAACAGGAACGTAAACTTCAGCTTCCTCGTGGGAGAAAAGCAGCTACAGGCCTGTCGCCACTAGGGGGCATAAGAGGGCTCAGACCCCTCAGTCAAGTATTCTGCTTCAACTTAATACAGGAAAAGGCCTTTTAATTTATATCCCATCCAAACAGGATCCAGAGTATTTAAGATACATCAATATGAGTAATGCAGCAGCTCCAACCTCCCAGACCAGGAGCATTAACAGTATATGTACTGTTCTTTCTCTGACATGTGGATGTGTGCTTAGGTTTAAGGGTTTTATACTGCTGGGAACATGGATATGACTAATACAAGAACCCTGCAGAGCACAGTTGTTCATTTATAGAATCAACAAATACAGGCAGCTCTTCTCTCCTCTTCCTGTTCTGCTCTTTCCACCGAGGACTGAAGTTTACAGAGAGGTCACTTTGAACTCCTGGTTCTTCTTGCATGTTTTATTTCCCTCTCTGTATCTGAAAAGGTTGATGTTATACCACAGAAATGAAAGTTCTAATAAATAAATAAAATTAGTCAAAAAGGCAGCAGGAGGATGAGAATGAAGTGGTGCCATGTTATGTTCAGTTTCCTGGAAATAAGAAATCTAATGCTGCAACAGTCAGTCTACTTCTCAGATGAAGAGATATTCAGGCTGTAATTATTTTTTTCCTTTGTTCTGCACAGATTTTCTCTCTGAATTCTAAATTTCTGTTGCAGATGCTTCTTAATAAAACTAGTTCATTTTCTGTCGTTCATCTCCTGTTGAGCGGATAAATGTCTAAGCTGCTGTCTTTTACTGCCACCTAGTGGTTCAACCTGGTTTTTGCAATGCCTTCCCTCTCAAACCTGCATTAGATGAAAGAAAAAAAGGCACATTTCCAACATTTTTCAACTAAATTTGTTCAAATATAGAAAGCAAAAGTGCCTAATATACAAAAAAATTCTTAAGCCCCTTTCTGCCCATTCAGCTGCCATATACTGTATATATATATATAAATACTGTGTGTATATATGTATATGTATATATATATATATATATATATATATATATATATGTTTTGTGTGTTTGAAATAATAATTCTGTGACACACCGCAGGCCATAAAATGCTACAAGCTCAAATCCATTAACCTTAACCCTTAGAGGTCCATTCATCAGTACTTTGCTTTTGACAATATAAATCCCTCAGAAAATGTAAACCATGTTTGAAATCATTGTTTTCTGTATACCTCAACTTTATGAAATAAACTTTATTTTTTAACTTCATTTACTGTATTAGATATAGTACCAAACCCTTACAGAAAAGTTTTTTTAATTGTTATTTAAAACAACATAATGTCATTAAAAATTAAAAATAAAAATTACAAAATGATGAAAGTATGCGAAAACGAACAGTGTCAGTCCTGTACAGTCTGGTCCACCGTCCCCAATGTGTAAAATTAATTTTTATATTAAATTCAAATATTTCCTGTTTTACTTGGGCTACTGACATCAAACAAAAATGGAAACTTAGAAATCAAGCTTTCCACACTCAGTGATTGCAGTGCAAAATATGGTGCTGTTTTCATGCCATCACGTGTCAAAAAAAGCAGAGGATGTCACGCTGGCATGATTTTGAACCCCTAAGTATTAACCATTTATAAGGTAAAAAAATAATTCAACTGTGGTTCAAAGTAAGGGAAAAAATGATCAATGTCAGGAGGAAGGTTAAACTAATGTCCAGACTAACACATGCCAATAATTATTTATTCAAATAACTATAAAGTAAAAAATCCATGATGGAAACTTTTGAAAACAATAAAAAAGAAGAAAAAGAAATAAAACAAATTAATACACACCACACAGCATTAACATTTATAGAACAGCATCATGATAATATTGACTAAAATTCTTATATCTTACAGCAAAATTACAGAAATGAGATTAAACTGAGTCAATGAACATAAGAATCAAATGAAAACATAAACCCAATGATCAAAAAAACAACATTGTTCTTCCAGACAGAAATAGAAACTCAAAGAATTTCAAATGAAAATCTTTGAGTTTCCACATCTGTCATGTTTTCTTTTCTCTTCTTAGTCCCATCATTTTCTAAAAATATTCAAGTGACACATGTATTCTTAAAGGTTGTCCTGAAAAAAAGGATGTTTAGTTTACTAAATGGTTAAAATCAGCTGAGGGCTTGAAGGGTCAAATCAGAATCGAATGAAAATGATCCTTGACTTAGTAACTAAAGTGTGGATTTTTATGAGGACGACAGATTGAATAAACACTTATTTATCATATTTTCATAACTAAGGTAGGTAGCTGCATGAGTGGAGCTTGCTTCTTTATTTTCTGACAGAATGAAATAAAATGAATAAAAAGGAAGTCTCATTTTGTCTGGTGTGTGTCCAGGAGATTCTTAAGATGATGTTTGAGTACAAAAGTTGAAAACTTGATCCTTGGCTCTCTTACTGCTCTACGTAGACATTTAAAAACAGAGCTGTTGTTTCTGAAGATGAAGAAAACTGATAATCGTACTTCACAACTTTCAAATAATGAGCCGAAGTTTTAAACAGTGGACTGAAAATCAAAACAGAATCAAATCATTTCAAACTGTGTATGCAGGTGTATCATTCATCAGACAAAATCCTGAACATGCACAGATGATCAAGTAGACACAAGCGTTAATTTTCAGAGCATCAGCTGATAGCTGAGCTGAAATAGAGACTAACATAATAAAACTGTATCCTTCAAACATCTCTACAGATCAGGAGGATGTTTTTGGTTTCTCTGTGCATGTTTGTGAATATTTGCTCCATGATCAGTCACATCGAAGATTACATTTCAGACTAAACTGAAAACTTTAGTGCCGTGAGAGAGCGAGGCCTGGAGGTGGGGGGAGAAATACGTGACTGTGGTTTATTTGTGTGGGCGGTGGGTGTTTGTTCTTAATAAGTCTACACACAAACATTTTAGTGTCAAACCCACAGATGCTCTGAGTTCAGACCAGACATTTTCTTATTCTATTTTTAAGCAGATCCATTTTTTAGAGTAAATATACAGAAAAAAGCAAGTTTATTATTATCAGCAACATTTGATTTAAGAATTATTAGTTGTTTTTTTTAAATAATAAAAAGCAGGAGCTCTGTTATTTCACATTAAATGTAGAAAATAAAAGTGTAAAAATGAATGAAAAAAGAATGTATTTATTAATTTACTTATTGTTGTTTGTTCATCAGTTATTGAGAACACAAATACATGCTCTGAATTAGTCCTAACTAAAAATGCATTAAATTAAATATAAGAAATAAGATTCATTGAATCAAACTCATTATTTAACATGATTTTAAAAAAATAGTACAATTCCTTTCTTTCTTTCTTGACTAACTTATTTGTTTCTTTGTCAATTATGAGCACACATATAATTCTTTCAAACACTCATAACAAAAAAAGCATTAAAAATAAAAACTGAAAAAATTGCTTCTGTAAAAAATTCAGTAAAAGGTCCAAAAAAGTAAATTTATTTATTGTTAGCTGCATTAATGATCCCTTTAAGTATGCTTCATAACTAAAACTTAATTTACATGCTTACATATCCATGCAATAAAACAGTAATCACATTTCCAAAAAGAGTGTAGGATGAAGAAAAAACAAGTGTTCATAAAATTAAAGCTTTACTCTATACTTATTTTTTATCATCACAAATGTATGGAGAATAGCGATGAATTAATCTGAAAATAAGCCACTTTTACACCAGTTTACTATTGATGGTATAAATTACAACATTTTACCTTATTTAGATTTTCATGTGCAAACTTTCAGACATTTTATTAACAGTTTAGTAGCTCTTTCATATTTTACACAAAAGCTTTAAAATAATTAAAATCTGAACAGCAACTAATAATGTGAGGCAAAGTCTAATCTTATAATAAATTAATCTTAATTTTTAACCAAATATATTTGTTTTATTACTGCCAGCTCTGTGTTGAATCTCTAAAAGCAGTTTTCAAACATTTTGACCTGTGATCACTCTGCATGTGAACCACATAACCCCTATCTGTTCATACTTCTTAGTTTGACAGATTACTATTTTTGGGTTTGTCTGTGCATGTGATTTCTCTTTTTCCTCTCCAATGTAGGTGAGATGACAATCTCAAATATATGTAGAATTTATTTCATCAGGTTACAACTCAGATTCTGTGACCAGAAAATAATTTCCAAGTGAAAAAATATAGATTTATTTTGTCTTGTAAACAGTTTATAATATTTGCATAACTATTTCATGAGACATCATAAGTATGACAAAGGGTTAAATTAACTCAGAGTCTGAACACAACAGAGGCTGCTGCTAGGAAGCCCTTAAGTTAACAGATGTTTGATTTCTTTTACCCTAGTTTTATTTAGACTTGCTGTAAAACTCCTGCTGCATTAGTGTAGCTGCATTTACAATATAAAAATGACAAAACAGATTCCAGGATACATTTGATAGATACTGAAAAATAAATGCACTAAATGTTCATGGCTCCCAGATTTACTCATAACCTGGTATCCAGTTAATTTATTTATGTCAGATATAATCAGAGCAGATGGTAATAGGTATTAAGCAGATTTATCTAGAGGCAAAGGGAGACAGTTACTCTTAGTGCTCTAAGGGGCTCCAAGATATGGTGGATATAGGCGTGCATTAAGTATAAGGTGCTCATTTAAATATAAAGTAAACATGTAGAATTATCTTCAGTGATTTAGACATTTTCCAATGTAAAAAAAGAATCACAAATGCATAAAAGAAACAAGATAGAGTTTGATTTTCCAGAAAGGTCCACTTGGAACAGCCAGAATGGTTCAAGCCCTTAAATGTCTTTAATACCAAACCGTTTAAAGTCACATACTTCCCTGTGGAAATTTTGATGCCATGCAATAAATGAACATTTCTAATCTGTGGCAGAAAGTGGACATTGTCCTTATACTGAGCATATATATTTTGATGGCAAAATTATGATTTATTTGGTTAAATATATATTTATTTCAGACTTGGGTTTGCCCTGTATCTGTGCAGCTTTGTTACTGAAGCTGATACTCTGAAAAATAAAAACAAAGTCGAATAAAAGCAAATCTGGATGCTTGTATTGTGAAACAAACATTTACACATTTATAAATATATTCTGGCAGATTTCCTGAGAACTCGTCTGAAGCAGGAGGGGGTAAAAACACCATCGCTGTTTCCTGCTCAGATAGACGATAAAGTTTGTAGAAAAAAACAACCCTGAGGTTTGTGGCTTTATGTCTGCTAAGCAAGCTGGGTGCACAAACCTGTTGTTGAGTCAGAGACAATGTGTGATCGCTGCTATGATAACAGTAAAGCGTGTGGTCAAAACTCCTCTGCGTGAGTCACAGCGCTGTGAGATCAATCATTGACAATGTTCTGCCGTAAATTTCACCTTTCAGTGGTGGAAATGGAAAAACTCTCTGATTAAAATATTTACATTTGGGTTATGCATATTTTAGACAAAGACAGCCGTTATTCATTATCAAGAATATGGAAACTTATGTTACATTTACATTAGAAATGTTTAGTTTAATGAACCTTTTACCTTTAGTTAATGTAGAATTAGTGATTAAAGTAGAGGAGTTTAAACAGGAGCCAAAGACAGACTTTCACTGCACCCACACGTTTCACAACAAACAAACACATATAAGTAGATTCAGTTACAAGTCTAACCGATACTGATGAGCATACAAATATATCATGATCTGTTAACACCTTACAGAAATGCTGTGTAGTTTGAGAGCTGTTTATTCATGCAATGTTATGCATTCATATGAAACTTAAGCTGAAACTGTGTTACAATGTAAGTTTTAATTTAAATCTGAGAATCAACAACAAAACACAAAAAAACATAATCTGATAATTAAAAAAAACAATTAATAAAAAAAAGAATCAAATTCTAAATTGTACAAAACTCTATTCACATTAAAATTCATATTTTGTATAAAGGTTTTTGGGTTTTCTATTTTTTTTATATATACACAGAGTGTTGATATCTCATTTTAATACTGTATATGGTTAAGATCACAGAGTTTTTACCTTTTGGACTTTTAAAAATTGTTATTTCAAACCTCCAACCTCATGTCTGTAATTGTTTTATCTAAGTGTGACCTTTATAGTCATGTTCATCATCACCAGGCTGAGGATTTTAATGCCCTTTTGTCAGTCTCTCCTCTGTTTCTATTGGTTTGTATTCTCTGAATTTCCTCTGTAACTGACCTGACATCACTGTAAATGAGAGTCCCCTCAATGATGTCTCAAGTATAAATGAAAGTTGGTTGATATATTAATCTTATATGCTGATAATTTGACAGAGATGGTATTACTGCTAGATTATGACAAAGATAATAAAAGCAAAATAATCAGAAAGGATATGTTTCTGGATGGCAGTTGAGACCAAGGACAGACTGTCCTCTGACCAGCCATTCTTGGATAATGTTAATATGTAGAGTTTTTGATTTTATCTATAGAATTCTAAAAATTTAGAGCACAGAGAAAATTTAAATGTGTTCTGATCAAAGTTACAAAGCTACTTTAGCCAGTTGTGTGGAAGCATCAGAGTTTGATCAATCAGCATTTTTGATTTCATTGTCACCCCTGTGATAAATGAACTGAAATTAAATTGACAGCATGTATTTGCACACAAAAACATATATATGTATATGTAAATATATAGAAAAATATAAATCTGTATAAATATTTATAAATGTTTATAACAAGACAAATTAATTGCAGTTAACTACAAGTAACTGATTAATTAACGTCCACAATTTATACTCTGATGCTTCACTGTCCCTTTCAGAGCACTGAGCCATCTTGAAGACGATTAGAGCAGTATGATTTGGAGATCATACCTTGAGATAGATCAGACAGAGGAGCAAATGAGCTCCATTCATGCTGCTATTTGCAGCTGTGATCCTTTTCTCATTCATTTTTTTTTTACTTTAGGCAGGACCAACAGACAGCTGAAGTCTTTTTCTGTGTTCATCCTATTTACTTACACTTTAAAACGTGTCCTAGAGACTGAAGTATGTTTCTTTGTTCATCTTTTAACTGTGTTTCAAGGACTGAAGTGTTAGGTCTATGCATTTTTATATTGATATTATTATAAGCTAAATTTAATTTGTAAATATCGCCATATTGTTTAAACCCCAATATTGTTAATCCTAGCCAAACTAAGAAACAGAATAAAGTACAAGTTTTATGTTCTTATGTGGGTCTTTTTAATGGATTTCTTGCAGGCCAATTCAAAAGGACCAAGGACCACAGTTGGCCCACAGGCCGTAGTTTGGACACCCCCTATATGTACTGATACTCAGAGTAATAGGAGAATATTTGTAACATTATTAGAAATTCACTGTTAGAGTTTGGTCCATATTTACCATCACACTAGGGTCTGATGTTTATGGAGCTAATCTAAATAAATAAATCTCTCTTTTCTCTCTCACATCAATCATGTCTAGAACTTCATACTACAAGACTTATTTTGACAATAAAGTGTTTACTGTAATTTTTATATTTTTTTTATATATTGAATTGGGTAATAAGTCTTTAATAACTCCAATATTACACATTTTAGTGACATGAAACTCACATCACACATCAATCATGTCTAGAACTTTATACTACAAGACTTATTTTGGCAATAAAGTTTTTACTTTAATTTTTATGATTTTTATGTATTAAATTAGGTAATAAGTCTTTAATAACTCCATTATTATACATTGTAATGACTTGAAAATGACACCAAACATCAATCATCTCTTCTACTTTATATACTACAAGAATTATTTTGGCAAAAAAGTGTTTACTGTTTACTGTTTTTTTTATGATTTTTTCTTCTCTCTCTACTGCTGTTATCATTACACTGTTAGAGATAAAAGAGGGATTTATTCATGTACATTAGCTCCATAAACATCAGACCCCAGTGTGATAGTACAATATGGACCAAACTCTAACAGTGTTTAATGAATTTCTAATAATGTTACAAATAGTTTCCTATTACTCTAAGTTCATTTATAAGGGGTGTCCAATATATATATATGTATATACACACACAAACACCCACCCACACACACACACACACACACACACCCACACACACATTACAGTTAGTTAACCAATCAAGACAGTGAACGGGGAAATTACTGTGTGCAAAGCAGAGGAGTTGCAAAAATCTGTGAAAAAAGTCACACGGTTTGCAGGTCTGCCTTCACAAACCTCTGAAAACAGATCCATGACCCACTTTTGACCCAGTTGAACCACTGATCTAGCAAGCAGATTGCTCAGCTAGCACACTGCTGTATGGTCTCTTCAAAATCTGTAGCAAAAGTTACATTTGGAACACACTGTCTGCAATCCACTGCTTAAACCAGCGGTTCTCAACCTTTTCAGCCCACCATCCCTAAAATAAAGGTGCCAGAGACCAGGGACCCCCACTGTACCTGAAGGTGGTTGAACACAGCCATGCAAAATCAAGAATAGTCGTGGGCAGACAAGGCTGCCCGTAACGAGGGATAAAGGGGGAGGTTTCTGGGACACAGCCCAACCGGGGGCCCATGGAGGTCAGCAAAATCATGGTCCATTGGGAAGTTAAGCTGTGAAAACCTTACTTTATATTTAACCACTCTTCTCAAAGAAACAGTTATCTTTATTCATTTGTGTACTAAATAACCTTTTAAAAATAAAAAACTTCTGTTTAAAAACATATTTTAAATGGGTTAAAAATTTCTAAAATTGGTTAATAATGGCCAAAGATGCTGGAAAAGGTGGTGAAATGAGATCTTTAGCAAACATAAATGGGTTAAAGAGTAAAAAAACAAAACAAAACAAAACAAAAAAGGGTTAAAGTGGCAAAAAACGGGCGAAAAAAGTGGTCAATGGGGATTAAAAAGCAGCTGCATTAGCTTTAAAGTGCAAAAAATTTGTGGAAGTCAGGTGGAATGGGGTGAATAAATGATATAAACTGGTAAGATTGGGTTAACTGGTTAAATTGGCAAAAATGGGTCTAAAAAGTCATTAATAGTGGCAATAAGGGGTAAACAGAGGCACAAATGGGAGAAAGTGGCAAGAATTGGTTTAGAGGTGGCAAAAACAGGCAGAAAAAAGTGGTGGAAATGATTTTAAATTGAAAATGTGCTAAAGTTGGCAAAACTGGTGTTAAAAAGTGACGAAAAGGGGTTAACATTTGGTAAAATTGGTGTGAAGTGGCAACAGTGTAATTTTAAAAAAAGGGTTCTTAGTTATTTTGAGGCACCTGGTGACCCCCTTTCAGTGTCTTGCAACCCCCGAGGGGGTCCTGACCCCAAGGTTGAGAACCACTGGCTTAAACCATGCACACGTGAAACAGGCCATTGCTTCTTATTATCTGAGTAGATTGACTGGTTAATTTCAGCTGACCACCTTATAAATGTCATTGTTAGAACAGTCGTTGAAAACAGAGAGGGTCCTCTTGAATGCCTTTTTGTTTTAACTGTCATTATATTCTCAACATGCCCTCATCAGTTGTGCATGTAATAGAAGTAAACCAATAATAATGCAGCCAGAAAGTCACTGGTTAAAGGGTCAATGACCTGATACACTGATCAGATTTCAGTTGAAACTTCAGCTACTGAAATGTAGCTCATCTGTCCAGCCTAGTTAACAGGCATGTTTGTGGCCAAGAAGGAAACATGACTCGCTGTGTACATGTGGATAGTTTAGGACTTTGTAAATCAGCTTGCGTTGTCAAACTTTATGTCATGTTTGGGCTGTACAGACACATTTAGTCTGTCTTTACACCACCACACATGTTCAGCTCACGTCTGCAGCAGTGCATTACATTCTGAGGATGTTCACAGCTGATGCACCAAACTGACACTGGGGTTGCATTGCAGCCATCGTGCGATTGCCCCCCACCCCTCTACCCCCACCTCTGAGTGTACGTGTGGAAAACAGATACTTTAGTACCATGATCTGTGCTCAGCTTAGATAGTTTAGATAATAAAGAGCAGAGAGATAGCTGTCTCCTTTCTCAGTAATAATTTTCATTTCTGAGAATATCAACAGGATGCTATTTCTCTGAAGTAAGATGACATTTGGCTGCTTTGATGCCTGATGTGCGCGTAATTCTTAAATACTCCATCTCACAGGAGCTGTCTTTATGCTAAAGCTGGAGGAAGTTTATACTAAAAATAACTAAACTCAGGTGTGGTTTTTGCAGTGTCTGTAACTATTAGCAGCTTTTCAATGTTGAAAGTAGGAAAATGTGGCCATTCAGAAAGAAACGATGGATTGATAGTTGGGACAGACATAAAATTGATGTTTAATCACCCATGTTGCTCTGTTTTCATCTCTGTCTCTCTGCATTTCTCATAATCTTCTTTAAGCTGATGTTTCATTTTCATTTCATTTAACCTTTATTTAAGTCTCGAAAATCATTGAGGTTCTCCTTCATTTACAATGATGTCGAGATACAATCAGACACAAAAAACAGACAAAAAGAAGAGCAATACTCAGTTAAAACAATCACATAATATCTGTTTAATATGACTCTGGTTCTAATCAAGGTTTCTGCCTGGTTATAGGAAGTTTTCCTTGCTACTGCAGGTTTGCTGCTCAATGTGGTCATGCTGGATTTATGTTGGGTCTTCATATAAAATATAACAGAGTTCAGTCAACACTGTGCTTAAGGTTCTTCTGATAATGCCTGTAGCACTCCTTCATCTGCTGACGAACATTCATGAGAGACAGAAAGAGTTCTGAGAGTTTGGCACAACAGGGTGATGACGAAAAAACTTTTCCCTGTTTCCTCACCTGGCCTGTTTCTTAGTATTTGTGGATAATATTTGTGTAGCTGATGTAATTGTCTTTCTTGCTCTTTTCTTTGCTTTTCTTTAAATAATGTTTCCACATGTTGAATAAATCGCCTGCCAGGAGCTTTTACTCTACGTTTCTCTCGAACAGCTGTTTAACAGGCCCGGTGATTTTAACCTGTTTGTGCATGTGTATTTGCATGTAATTCAGCCTATGTTTATGTAGCATGTATAACAAATAAAGTGTAAACTGTGAATTTCCCTTCAGGGATTAATAAAGTATGACCTAACCTAATTTAAAATGTAGCTGTCTGTTGTTTAAGGGTCTGTTGTTCATCTGTGTGGTTTGTCTGAGTTTTGGTGCTGTATACATAGTGTTACTCCCACACGCATGCTTGTGATGTGTACATGCGTGTGGGAACATCATAGGTGTCATTGATGCACTGAAGTGGTTATTGTGCATACATTCGATTGTCATCCACCCAGCGTCAAAACACAAAAATGCTTTTTTAGTGCATTTCTCCCTAATTGTAAGAAATTTTACATGAAACATTGTTTTTCTCTTTAGTAAAGACACTTTATGATGTGCCGTTTTGACTGAACAGTCCTGAATTCAAAGCAAGAAGTATTAAGAAGGAGGCCGCGGAGATGGGCGGTGCTGAGCGATGCTGGGGTCAGCTCACTGGAAATGGCGTGTGTGGGGGGGTTTCCATGACACAGAGGTGAGTTTGGGTGATTGAACTTGATTGAACACTCTTAAAATGGGTCTAAAATGACCTATGGAGGACTTATATTTATGTTGTTGGCTAATTGGTTGGCCCCTGAAAAACCTGGTGAACAGACCCAACCCAGGGCCCATTCGTTTATGAGTTTGGATGTCCTTATTGCCCTTTTGTTCCACTTTTTAACTCATTGTCAACATTGTTTCCAACCATTTTTTGACATTTGACCTTTTTTACCATCTTTCATGTACTTCTGCTACTTTTTTATCACCTTTTCACTTCTTTAGTCAGTCGTATTTGAAAGTAAGTTTTTGCCCATTTTTGACACATTTCACCAATTTTTTCCTTTTAACCACTTTTCACCATTTTTCCACCCATTTTTGACCCTTTTTCCTTACTTCACTGTGAAACCACTATTTCATCACCTTTTCCCTCAATTGTTGCCACTTTTAAGCCATTCTTACTCATTTTTACTTTGTTTTACTTTTTGCAATTATTCGATCATTTTTCCCTTAAAGTTTTTGAACTATCTTCTAAATTATTCTCTGGCATTCTGGCATTTGTGTGCATCATGGCTTAACTCTAAAGTGTAACATCACTTTCCAAGTGTTTTAGTCCACATGCCCTTACACACTGTGAACTTAGCTAAAACTGAGGTAACTCTGTTTTTAGGGAAAAAGTTTACTTTTTGAAAAATGCTACATTGACCACAGCATAAATAGATAATATTCCTTTAAGCTTCTTTGATAAGAGTGGTTGTTATTGGGGTTAAATATAAAATACTGTCATCAAAGATTAACCTTATAAAGGACCATGATGGGACCTCTATTTGGCTGGGCCCCAGAAAGCTCTCTCCTTTACCCCCTTAATGGGCGGCCTTGCTTTTAAGGACTATTAGTAGTTTTCTTTAAGTTGAGTCTTTAACAGATAGAGTGATCAGAAGAACTTGATTGAATTTGTTGAAAACGGGAACATTCAGATCATTATGATGAATTTAGAAATTTTATTCTTGTAACTCTCAGAGGAACTGTTTGATAGAGAAAAGAAAAATATCCACATACATTTCTTCAGATGTACACAATTATTTGTTTAACATTTCTGTGAAATTCAAATTTTATCCAACAGACTGATAGTCTACGATCTAAAGTGTGCAAAAATGATTACTGTGCTTTTGATTCCAACAGTAGGTTTTTTTTGGGGGGGGGGATACTTGTACTTTCTTTTTTTTTTTTTAAGATTTATTTTTAGCCTTTTCATGCCTTTATTTTATAGAGGACAGTGGATAGACTTGGATACAGGGAAGAGAGCAGGGAGAGACATGTGGGAAATGGTGCCACAGGCCGCCTGCGTACATGGTGCATGCCTTAACCACTCGACTACCAGCGCGCCTCTTTTTGTACTTTTTCGAGTACATTTTGATTTCTACTTCCACTCGAATTTTAACCAGAGTCACTTTACTTATACTTATGTACAATACTCCACCTCTGCTGACTACAAAAGGGCACATAGAGAGTGAATTATTCCTCTTCACATCAATAAACAGCTGTTGTATTTGAGTTTGTAATTTAGATTTGACTTTACCTGAACAACCTAAATGGAGATCCATAGTCTGTTATTGTGACTGTCGGTATGGAAAGTTATTAGTAATTAATCTAGATTTAGATTGAAAACAATATCTCTTACTGCAATTTTCAAATTGCAGAAGTTGCAAAATTGTTTTTTGACCTGAAATGTGTAAAAAAAAAAAAAAAGTCACACAATTTTTTTTTTTTTTTTGCAGGAAAGATGCTCTGCACATCATGCAAACACCAAAGCATTTTTTTCTAGAACAATTTGCAAAAAATCTCCCTTTTAATTTTTTAAATTTTGATTGAGAATGACATCAAAATGGTCTTTCCCTTCAATACAACAGTTCACATTGCATCTACAATGAGTCAAAATAATCAGTTACTTTTTTGTCCAAATGGTTCAGCCCGTGTTCTCATGATCATTACTAAAAGGCTTTAAGTTAAACAAATCAGTGAATAAACTGCTGTGATCAGAGTCAATAAATAAAGCTACGTTATTGTACTGATTCATGCATCGTCTTTTGTTATCCTAACATATCGGCCCAGCCTACAGGAAAGAACAGTCTATGGTTAATCTATGATATCAGGTTGGAAAATGATTTATTATGTTTGTTGAAATAGACAGTAGATGAGGAAATTAAAGAATGACTGCATGTCAAATTAAAAATGCAATATCACTTTTACAAGAGTAGATTATAGACCCGTACAATGGTAGGGTACAATAGTCTGGTACTTTTCCCACGCCTGCAATTCTCCACATTAAATACCAGTGTAAAATGTAAAACCACCGTAACTTCTGGAAGATTTCTAAAGTGGATTATTCTTTCTTCATCCCAGATTTAAAAATGCCAATTCCTTTTACTTGTGAGTTATCATTCTGGCACTAGCTGAATTCTGCAGATATACGTAACAGTTCATGCATTTTCTGATTGCAACGTACAAATCATACCACCACTCACAGGGAAGCTCACTTTTATGAAGGTGCAAGGTGGTTTATGAGTGAGGACTTCCTGTCTACTGGTTAAAAGGTTAATATTTCACAAGATAAAATCATGTTGTTATTTTTGGAAATGGCTGCATTCATCATTTTTAAATTAAGGTTTGACGCTTGGACTTCTGCACAGAAACCATTCAGCCTGGTTAAAAAACGTCACCCGCCTCCGCCAGCTGTGCATGCAAGCAAGGCTCATGGTGCTGCACACTATATGAAAAAAACACACATGTAGTAGCTAAATTTGTCTGTCTGTAGAAATGTTCTTTATTTCAGCATATGTCTTGTCTAATAATAAGACTGAACTGCAGTATTTTTGCGTTACAGTGAGGGGAATAGTGCCACCAAACCAGTGGTGGCATGAATTACATGCATGTCAGCATCTTCATTAGAGGAATCAGCCTCATGCAGGAATCAAAATCCAGTTTTGTACATTTTCATGATGCAAAGATAAAGAACAGAAATTAATGGCACAAAACTGTAAACTATAAAACCATGCTTCCACTCAGAGGAACTCATCATTCTTATTAAGGCTCTGTAGTTCACATCCTGGTTGAGGGCAGGTCCTCTTCAGTTTAAAGCTGAGCTGATTTTTCAGGTGCTTCATTTCTCATCATGAGCTAAGGTCACGATGTGGTTCTTCCTCCTCCTCCTCTTTCTTGCTCACCTGGGGCCGGTGAACCTACAAGGTAAAACATGCGTTTTCTCTGCAGACTTAACTTTAGCAGATTCCCCATCTCTGTTTTAAATGGACATCAGAAATGTCACTGTTCTCAAATGTCAACGGCTCACTATCAGAAAAATGACTGAACTGTTTATTGATGCAAGGAAATGTTTTCTGCTAAAAAGTGTGGATTTGTTGTAACCCTTTATTAGCTGTATTAGATGACATGTCTGGTCTGAAATTTTTTCATGAAATATAGTGTTGGTATGTCAGTGCATGCAGGAGCACATGCATGTACGAGGTTATGGCAGTATGCTCTAATAGAATTTTGTCAAACATGATATTTTTAAATGTTTTTCTCCCTCAATACACCCCCCTCTGCATCGACACACTGCTGTTAATATTTGGATTTGCTTTGTTGTGCTTCATCCTTGGTGATGACGGTGTTTTCCAATGCATTGCCTGCTGTTTTGTCTCAGGATCGTATTGGAAGATCTTACTCCCAGTAAATTTGGGTTCCTTAATTGTTCCAAAATGTCTCCACAAACATCCTTCCATTTTTCCTTTTGATCAGGAGTTACGGACAACTTTGACACATCAGGTTCAAATTTTCATGCAAGTGTGCCAAACTGGCTCTTTATTGGAGGAGACCATTTCTGCCATCATTACCTCCGCCAAGGAGGTCATGTGATCGGCAGGGTTTGTTAGTTTGTTAGCAACATAACTCAAAAAGTTATGGATGGATTTTGATGAAATTTTCAGGAAATGTCAGAATAGGCATAAGGAAGAACTGATTAGATTTTGTGAGTGATCCGGATCATCGTCTAGATCCAGATTTTTTTTTTTTTTTTTAAAGGATTCTTTATTGTTGGGAGATAGGGCTAATGGCAGAGGTCTGTGCTCTCCAAGTGCTTTTCTAGTTCTTCTACTAAGTTGTCATTTGAAACAATTTGTTGAATGTTTACATAGTGTTTTTTATGCGCATTCACTCAATCTGTTGTGCCGTTCAAACACACGTGCACGTGAAACACACACCTTATAGTTAATGTTTGAAAAGATTTAGCTGCTGTTTTGTTCAATTTCACTAAAAACTGCATCACTAATCTTGTATGCTAATCTGTTTCTGATGCCTCAGCAAAAACACGTGGACTTCAATTGGTAGCTGGCGGTGAACTAAAGACCTCACTTACAGTTGTGCGAGAATACCTGACCTTTAATATAACACTCAGTGTGACTGTGAACCACGTGGTTTTATCCTCATAAGTGTAGTCTTGTAAAATAGTAATAATAAAATATAATATAATAAAAATAGCCATATTTCATATTTACCAATATGGCCGCTGTATATATGCAGGTATGTGTGCTAATGTGATGTATTGATACGTATGCCTTTGTGTTGGTGTATGCATATATTAGTTTTTTCCCCTTTCACATGCCTTCTCACTCCTGTGTTTGTTATAAATATTAAGACAGTTTTAAAAGGGACGAGTTTGTCTTACTGTCTTTGTTTTGCTTGCTGTCTTTTATATTGTTCTGTGGCTATATAATGAAAAAAACAAGACTTAGATATTGAAAAAAAAATGATAGGAAAGCTAACTATTTTTAGATGTGCATGCAGGAGCTTCAGGAAGTGTCTTCCAGATTTTAAATGTGTCTGGGTGCTGGTTTGGCTCAGTGGGTAGAGCAGCCGCCCGTGTAGGTCCCGGGATAGATCCCCATTTTTAGCACTTTTTTGTGCACTTTTTCTCCCCTTCTCCTTGTTTCCTGTCTCTCCTCAGCTGTCCTATTAGATAAAAAAATAATAATCTCAAAGAAAAACAAAGGTTACAGATGTGTTTTTCATGAATCAGGGAAAGGCATTCATAATAATATGCATTTGGATAAAGGACTGTTAACTATATTTTTGGATATTGTTTCAACTGTGACTTTTTTTTTCAATCTTTCATACAATAGAAACAGAAATCTTTTCAAGGTTATGCTGAAATAAATTATTTTCCTATTTTGTAATAATATTTGAATGCCAGGTTAAACAACAGAAAGAATGTCCATAAATGCTAACACAGCTGCAAAAGTTAATGCACTAATGCTTCAGATTTAAATATTCAGTAGTTACAAACATTCCAGTTGTTTTTGAATAAATAAACTGAGTTTTTTAAATCTTTTTTTTCACAAAGAAATTTCAGCTTTTGAATCGTCTCTGCTGAAAAAATTTGAATTTGAGTGTTGAAGTTTTACCGTCTTTTACAAGGCTGTAGTAGCAGCTTTGTTTGTGAGCACAGGAAAAAAAATAGCGCCATATTTTCAGTGAAATACCACTGCTCCTATGATTTTTTTAACGTACGCAGTGAGGCGGGGAGGTGATCCCAGAGTGATCTTTCAGCTCTGGTGGTTTACACGGCCCAGCAGAGGCCGGTGGCATGTTTGACTGTTGATGATGATTCAGCCACGTCCAATGATGCAGCGCGTTAGTCCAGCGCTGGTGTGTGTTTGCTGCTCCACTTATCATTAAATATGTTTAGCTTTGCTTTTAAAGGCAGTGGTAGAGTTCTAGTGTGAAAATTTGTGATCATTTGTTTCTATTCATTATACCGCTCTATGATCTTTTACAAAGTTCACCAGTTTTAAAGACTGTAACTGTGAAACAAAGGTGGTCAACTGGTGGCCTGAGGGCCACATGTGGTCCTCACCTTAAATGATGCAGCCTGAAAGCCAATTTAAATATCAGCACAATGTGAATAGGAAGAAAACATCAAAAAAATCTGCCGTGAATCTATTAAAAAATCTGTCATCTTTGATATCTTGTGTAAATTTTCATTATTTAAAAACTAGCGATATAATTGACTGTGATTGCTCTGTAAACTAGTTTATGTGCATCGAAAAATCCAAAATTGTCTTGAACTCTGTATTTAGTTAAATAAATTAAGTGTTATGTTTGCATTTGATTTAGATATATTTTTGTAATAATACATTCTGATGAAATTTTGTTATTGAGAGTAATCTTTCATTTGTGTCATTATTTCCTCTTTGGCAGTGACGATTAAATTACTGCGGCCCTCTCAGGAACCAAAGTTGCTCATCTCTGCTGTAAAACTTTAATAAAACGAACAACCTCGCCATTATCTGGGACAGACTTCATGTCAGGAAGGTTATTTCCAAACAACACTGGAAAAGGTCATTAATGATATATTTACACCTGAGAGAATGTTTTAACCCTTGATGACCTGCCATAGAACAAGTCTGTGAGAGCATATCTTTACATTTTTGCATGCTGTAGTGTCATTTTTGAGTATTTGAATTGGCTAGACATCAATCCAACCCTTAGAACCCACATTTTATTGATGTTTATGTGATAAGTCTATAACGAAAATAAATAGCTCAAAAGTGCAAAAAACCACAAGATAAATGAAAAGTGTTTTTTGTTTTTTAACACATTTTCCTAAATACAGAGATGTCATAGCTGTATGCCTCAAAACTGTGATTGTAAAAAAGTTTCACAAGATCATTTCAAATCACAAAAACATGATTTTGAGTATGGTCATAACTTCATTTTTGAAATACGCTCATCTTTACAAACTTGCAAAAATGAAAATAAAATGAAATTGTGCTCAATTTGCAAGAAGACAGCATCTTTATAAAAATAAACTATTTACAGCAGTGCAATCAAATCTCTAAGTGTGCTAGATACTTTTGAGCATACATGTGTTTACAGGAGACCGAGGTGAAACAACAAGCGCGACTTCTGACCTGAAAGAAAACAACACATTTATAGCCCAGATTATATTATATTGTTTTTTTTATGTGTGTGCTTTATACTACATTTACACAAAAGAAGGAAGGATATTTCTGGAAGGAAGCAGTACTCTGGGACTCATTGAATGTGTGATGTGTTAGTGTTACTCCTCTAGTTTTACATGCAAAAAGAATTATTGCTCTTTCTTTGGTCACAATTCTATCCGTGGTTGAAAACAGATATTCAAACGGGAGCGCCGGTGATCCTGTAGGTTTTAATGGGTTAACCAGGGTAGCTGGACAATTTTTTTCTTCAAATTCAGCTCTTTTTAAAAAACCTACTTAAGACCCATCCAATCAAAATATATATTGATAAATTAAACATGTATGTGGCACTCAGCTTTGATTTCCATGATCCCTATTTCTTTCTTTATTTATTGCATGTTGTCTCTTAAGTGTTGGTGTTTCCTCCTGTCTTCATGTTTTTCGTCTTAAGTCCCCCACATTTAAACCTGCATCCCCATCTTCCACTCATTCATACTGTATTTTATCCAGTAAATGCTCTAAATAAGTAATGTAGCAAAAACCATAAATGAATATTTACCAAAGTATCTGACATAATTTTGATGAAACAGCTCAAACCAAGACCTTTGTAAAGTTGTAAAGCTTTTTAAAGTCGTTTGTGAAATAGCTCAGCCTGTGTGACATGGAGACCCTCTGCTGGCAGCTTTCTACATCACAAACTTTGTTGCTTATTCATATATAAAAGGTAGAATGTTAACACCTCTAACGTCAGACTGCTCCCATCCTCTCCTGCACCTGCCCTGCCTCCGCTCTGAGAGCTCTGGCTTCAGTAATGCGGTGCTGGAACAAACAGGTAGGGCTCCAGCACCATGGTCCACCACAGCAATACTGCTGGAGGGGAAATCCTCCACCTCAAATGATCACTTTGGGGCGGTATTGCTGCAGGACTCCATTTTTCTCTGGCTAGGGGACGTCACTGCCAGTCCCTCCTGTACCATTTGGAAAACCCCGTCCCTTTCCCCTCCCTCCTCTCAGTGCCAGACTGTCCACTTTATGTGCATTTTTTAAATTTCTGAGGGGTGGAGTCAGCTCTGAGCTTTAAGCTCACTTGGGTCAGTCCGTGTCAGTGTCTCTCTGAAGCCACAGAGGGGTGTGATTAATCAAGATTAACTTCAGAATCCCCGAGATTTATCAAATCTGTCAAAGATATTCAGGCATATCTCAGATAATCTTACCCTTGTTGACTTTGCAGGACTTATTTGACCCTTAATTTTAAAATGTCTGCTTTAAGACTTTGTTAGACTTTGATAGGACCTCTAGGACCCGTGTAGCTAAAACTTTTTTGATCTTGCTTTGTAAGTCAGCTCATCTTTTCCAACCTGCAGCTCTATGGGAAACTCTAATCTGTTGTTAAAATCACTAATGAGTGTCGTGTCTGCAGTGGCATCAGTTAAGAGGACTGGGCCTAAAACTGGGATGGACTTTAATTTTAAGGGTTCTTTTAAGACTCCTGTTTGGACTATCAGAGAAAATGCCATTTTTAAAGGGTTACCATGAATCTGAACTTCAGAAAAAAAAAAAAAAAAACTAAAATGAAACTATAACTTTTTTTAACTAGAATGTGCTTGCTTATTCTGTTTGCAGGTGAACCAAAGAGGCTGATTATAAAGGGCGAAGAAGATCCATGTAAGGGCCATGTCGAAATCTACAACAACAATACTTGGGGCTACGTTAGGAACAAGAACTGGAACGAAAACTTTGAGAAGGTGGTGTGCAAGAGCACCCACTGTGGGACCAGGTTGGACTCCACGGGCTATGGGCTTCGGCCCTGGGGAAGCAAAGTGTGGGTCTATCATGCGAATTGCAAAGGAAATGAGAAGCAACTGTGGGACTGCGGCGAGCCTAAGTGGGACATCACCAACCAGAGGGATGACACTTTTAGAACCTTTGAATGCTCCAGTAAGTTTACATTTCACACTTTTGAGAAAATATGTGCAGTAAAGGCCTCTGCAGTGTCTGAGATCATTGCTTTAGCAGCTTGGGTTGATATTTAAATTGTGCTGTTGATTGTGTCTGTTCTCGACTCCTCTTTGTTTGATTTTTCTAGATAAAGTCAGTATCAAACTGGAGCCGCATAAATGTGCAGGAGTTGTCAAGTACTCCATTGAAGGAGGAACGTCAGGTTACTTCTGCCCTGGCACCTGGGGTAAGAATCAGCGAGATACTTCAACAGGATCAAGTCTTTGGAAGAGCTTTCAGTGTTTGGGTTTCAGTCTGGAAAAAGTCTGGGCGACGTTACTCATTTGGGTACTGAAGGTTTTTTTAGGCCAAATCTGCAGTGACCCTGTTAAAACACAGATAATTAAAGATCAACCTGGTAAAAGAGAAAAATGGGGAGTAAAAGTGGGTTTTAAGCTTCCTGACAAACACCTTGCTGGTTTAAATGACATCAGGCACGATCCTATATATATCACTCAAAAGACTAAAGAAAGAATTCCAAATTACTAAAAAGACCGTGAGAGGTTATTTTCTATTTATCTCCAAGGATAAATACACTCACCACTACACCCACATATCCTGGACTCATGTTCTCCTGACATCTTTTTCTTGAGATCTGATGTTTTCTATCTTATGATCTATCACTAAGGGAGGGGAATGCTTAGAATCTACAGATTCAGAGGATATTCAAATCATATTTCCATGCTGTATTAACACAGCAAAATTGACAAAAACATTTTGGAAAACCCCTAAAAACATGCTGTTAATCAACCCAAGAGGGTTATTCTTACTTTATTGTAATTAAGAAGGCAGTGCTTCTCAAAGTGTGAGTTGAGGCCCTCTGGTGGGCACAGGAGGTACTGCAAGTTGACCCCAAGAGACTGTTTGCAAAAAAATAAAAACTATTAATCCAATTTAAGTTATTGAAATAAGGTTTTAAATGGTAAAAAGGTGACTCAAGTCCCACAGTCAAATAAGCACACCCAGAAGATTTACATTTCATGCCAACTTTTCATCATTTATTTTGTATGACGCACAGAACTGGTGTCATGGTTTAACCAGTGTTTGATTCACTGGTGTTTGTTAAATATCCTACTATGGCACATCACGATTATACGAAATCATCAGTGCCTTTAGAGACATGAAGGTTTCAAGTAAAGCATCACTGAGTATGTTTAAAGAGATAAATATTAAATAAAAAATATACACTGTGTTCCAAATTATTAAGGATATTCTTTTTTGTTCATTTTTCCTTAATAGTCTATTTAATTGGCAGTCAATAGGATTTTTAGTTCTTCATCAATTATATTGTTATCTGGATTTTATTTGACACAGTTACCTATGACAGGGGTCATCAAGTACGTTTGCACAAGGGCCAGATGTAGTCTCAACAGAAACTCTGGGGGCCGACTTTCAAACACACAAATATTAAATAAATATTTTGGTCTGGCTGAAATATTATTGTAGAAGTATAATTGTGTTTTCTTTCAAAATGCAGGACATTTTTTAGTCATTAACAGTGATTTAGCTTCAGTATTAACCCATTTTTGAGACTTTAAACCTCTTTAAACCATTTTTTGCAAATTTTTAACACCTTTTGACCTACTTTTCCTGCATGTTACATCTTCGTTATACTCTCTTTTATCAATTTTTGCCATTTTTCTTCTATTGTTGCCACTTTCTAACCACTTTTCATTACATTTTTTCAGCAATTTTTGCAACTTTAAAACCAATTTTTGCTAATTTTAACCCATTTTTGATACTTTTGCCTCTTTAACACAATTTTTGCCACTCTTAACCCATTTAAATGACTTTTCCTGCATTTTTTATGCCCCTTTACCAGTCTTTCATCCATTTTTTCCAGTTTTCTTTAATTTTTGCCACTTTTTAACCCCTTTTCATCACCTTTTTCGCACTATTTTTTTGTCATTTGTAACCAATTTTTGATACTTTTTGCCACTTTTTTCCTCTCTTGCCAATTTTTGCCACATTTTAACCTCTTTTTACAACTTTTTGTTCCTTTGTGCCACTCCACAACCCATTTTGCCACTCATCACCTATTATTTGCTACTCTTCAACCTCTGTTCACCACTTTATCTGGTCATTTTTGCAGCACTTCTGCCAACCTAACCCTTTTTAAATATCTTTAAATTATGACCATAAATTCCAGCAAAAATGGATCAAATGTTAAGTCATTCTAAAACTATTTCAGTATTAATTGTTTGTTGGATGGATTTAACAGCTGCAGACATTTAAAGCCAAAGGATACTCTTAAAACCATAACATCTTCTTTTCCTCCTTTTCTGAATTTAATGATCTATCAGGGGGCTGGACAGGAAGCTTTGGGGGGCCTGATATGGCCCCCAGGCTGCCAGTTGATGATCAGTGACCTATGATGACAGTGGCATTTCGTTTGTAGAACAACTTCAAATGCAGTGCTCCAAATTATTTTGCAAAACACAGTTTCAAAACACTCAATCATTTCTATTGGATTGAAATCTGTTGTAAGTTTATGCATTAGGAGGCAACTTTTCTCAAATCAAAGCTATTTCAATCAAAACCATCTTTACAGATCAAGTTCCAAACAAACATAGCAGCTCTTCTTTGACATCACCTTACCGACTCTCTAATCCGTTGAACTTGTACGCCCATGTTTAGTTTCTGCCTGTATTTCCTTTGAGGATGCTAGAATTGCTTCCCAGAGCTGTTGCTTTGAGGTAAACTGCCATCCACTTTCATAGAACCTCCTTTTAAGGATGCTCCACAGGTTCTTAATAAGGTTGAGGTCAGGGGATGATGGCGGCCACACCATGATTTTTCTCCCTTTATTTCCATTGCAGCAGAGTCCTCAGTGGGATTCAATGGTGGGTTGTCCCAGAGGGCATGGTTCTTCTTTTTATGCCATGGCAGGAAACAGGCAGTTAGGAACTCCACATATTTTTGTCATTTTGACAGGGTCCTACCAACTCACTTCCTATGATTCCAGCCCATATCATCACTCCACCACCTTACTGCTGATGGTGCACCTTGTTGGGACATAGTGGCCAGCCACCAACCATCCAGAACCCCATTAATCTGGACCATCCAGTGTAGCAAGGCATTCATCAGTAAATTAAACTGTTTGAAAATATAGATTTCTGAGCCAAACTTTCCTCTTATGGGAATTGGTTAAAGGGGGCTGAAATAAAGCTTTACAAACCTGGGGTGTAAAGCTGAATCAGGAGGTTCTCTGGGCCCCAGAGTCACCAGCAGCTTCAAATTCTCGACTCATCTGTGGATTTTTCACAGCTGCTCTCTTAATACGCTGAATTTTCCTCACAGAAACTTTCCTTAATAAGCCTTTATCTGAACAAACCCATCTACACTGTGAATCACACACAAATATTTTCACAGTATGATGATTTCACTGATTTTCTTGTGAAATAGCCAGTTTTTTTCATACCCTTTGCAAGATACTGTACTGTTTCTCACTTTTTATCTGCAGAAAGATCTTTGTTTTTCCATAATTACATGAAGCCTATGACATGCTTCATATTGTGAAACAGTCCCCTACATCAGGGGTGTCTAAACTTTTTTCACTGAGGACCACATATGGAAATATATCATTAATGAATTAATTAAGTCAGAAGCAGAATAAAGGAGGAGCTGGGGTGGAGGAGGGTTGCAAGAACAACTTGCAGAAAGAGTTACAGAGTGTGGCCAGGTGAGAGTAGTTTAAATGAGAGCGATTGGCCAACACTTCATGAAATAATCTAATAATATTTTTATG
Source organism: Cheilinus undulatus (assembly GCF_018320785.1). Classification (NCBI taxonomy): domain Eukaryota; kingdom Metazoa; phylum Chordata; class Actinopteri; order Labriformes; family Labridae; genus Cheilinus; species Cheilinus undulatus. The sequence goes on along the minus strand of NC_054875.1, from coordinate 11,637,647 downwards.
AAGTAAAAATATGGAGGTAAAGCTTTGATAATTGGTTTGGTGGAAGATGTTTGATATACCACTTTGGGCTGCAGCATACTCCAGTTTGGGAAAGACTGCTCTAAACATTTTCACGAATTAAAGGCTTTATCTAATAGTGTTCCCATTATCATTATGATAGTTTACTTTCATCATCCTTTTGTACAGATTCCTTCTTTCATTCCTATTCGTGGCAGTCCTTCATTGTTACTGATATGTTAATGGCAAAATATTTTGTATTGAATTTTGTGTCATTTTAAGGAAATGATGAAGCCAACCTTTTGTGTCAGCGCCTTGACTGTGGCAACGTCAAGGAAATCCCAGAGTATCAGTGGTTTGACTGGGAAAAAACCTCAAACTCTAAGTTCATGACGATCAATTGTGTGGGCACGACGAATTTAACACACCTGTGGCAGTGTGCAGACCAGGAATCAGACCGACAATGCCAAAAACCTGCTTCTGTTATATGCAAAGGTAAAGTATCATGTCCTTAGGTTCATCTAAGTGTTGAAACACATCACTGAAGTCATTATTCACATTTTGCACAGGTTGTATATCGACTCATTAAGTTTACTTAACCTCCTGACCCCTTAGTTTCAGTTTGGAATATATTTTGATTTTCTCACACTTATTTGGGATCAGTAGGACCAGAGAAGTTTAAAACCTCTGCGTTGCCTTTAATCAGGAATTAGTTTGCGCCAAAATTCTATTCACAGATCTCCTGAAGGTCCTTTTTCTGCAGAACATACAGCACTAGATAAGTTCACGACGTTTTGTGTGGGCCAGTATGCTGGGGGTCTTCAGTCAGTCAGAAATTGTCAGTCATTGAGACAGGTATGGTGGAGTCATTTTGATAATGGACCACAAGTTCAGGCCAAGCATCAACACACTTTCAACTAAAAGTATTGAATTTATTGGATTTTTTTCTTTCCAAAATCCACAGAAATTCCCTGAGATTTCAAAGAATTTACCTAAAATTTCAAAGAAAATTCTGAAACAAATTTTAAAATATCCCATAAAAGTACCCCAGATTTAATCGATTATTCCACACGCTTCAGTGAAAATTCATCATAAAATCATAACATTCCAAAAAAATTTCCCACAAAACTTCATGTTAATACATGAAACATTTTTAAGTAAATTCCCCAGATTTTCAAAAAAAAAAAATCTTAAAAATCCTTTAAAATTTCCCCAAAAACAAGAAAGAAAAAAAAGAAACACATTACCCAACATTTCATGAATTTACATGAAAACGCCTGAAAATACAAAAATCCCACAAATATGCAAATTTCCAAAATTCCCATGACAATGCAAAAAAACTTTCAAATCAAATTTCCCTAAATTTCAAATGTATCTGTTGAAGATATCTAAAATTTCCCTAAAAAATCCTGAAATTTACAAGAAATTTCTCTAAAATATTAATGAAAATTTCCCAAACTTTCAATGCAAATTTACCCATAAAATTTCTTTAACATTTTCATGAAATGATCAAACTACAAATTACCTTAAATTTCCATGAAAATCTATGAAATTCCAATGGACTAGCCCCCGCAATTCCAAATCAAATTCCCCAAAATGTACAAAGGCATTTCCTTAGTGTCTGGGAAAATTCTTAAAAATTTTAGAGCAAATCTTCAAATGAAACTGTCCAAAATATCCAAATTTCCCTGAATATCCATGAAAATTCCCAAAGCAAATTTCCCCCTAAATGTCCTTAAAATTAATTAAATTTACATACTCCACCAAAATTTTATGAAATGACGGAACTTTTCTCAAACATATAAAATTCCCTTAAATATTTACAAAACCCTTGAACAGAATCCCACCACATATCCAAATGAATTTCCCCAAATTCCCATGAAAATGCACAAAATTTGAAAGCAAATTCTCTTAAACTGCCAATCAAATTATCAAACATGTTCAAAATACCCTTGAACCTTTTTTAAAGTCAGAAAGACTTACCCCACCAATTACTAATCAAATTCCCAAAAATGTACAAATACATTTCCTAAGAACTTTTCCTAAGAATCAAACTCCTAAAAAATTACAAATATATTCCCCAAATTCCTGTGAAAATGCCTGAAAATTAAAAAGGGGTCCCCGCAAATATCGAAACAAATTTCTCAAATTCCCATGAAAAAATGTCCATTGAAATTTCAAACCAAGTTACACCCTAAAATGTCTAAGAATTTATAAATATATTTCATATATGTCTAAAATTTCCAATAAAAATTGAAATATCCAGAAAATTCCTGAGAAATTTCATAGAAAATTCTCCCAACATTTCAAGCAAATTACTTGACATTTAGTAGAAATTCTGGGACGATAATTTCAAACTGTCTTCCAGAAGGAGTCATTACTACGTTGTAGAAAAGCCAAGACGTGAGGTTAAGTGTTGTAACATATACGTTTGACTAAACTTATACAAATGACCATGAACAGGTTTTGAGAGAGTTCAGCTGGATCAAACTGGAACAAATGTGTGCTCTGGGCGTCTGGTAAAAGAAGATAAAGATGGAAAGTGGACTCCTGTTAAGGACACGGAAACCAAACCTGAGACTTGGTGCAAGCAGATGCACTGTGGGGGGTCTAATCAAACACAAGTCAGTGACAGTTCGACAGTGACATGCTCAGGTAAATTTTCCTATTGATTCTTGGTAACGTATTTTAACGCACGCTTAAATCATTAAATCACTCACCTTATTCACAGGGCAGCCATTTTCCTCTTATTTTCCTCTCATATGCTGTTTAACGGGGGAAAGTGGGGCTGTGGTCCCCAGTGGAGGAAGAGGCCTAAAATAGACATCTGTAATTTTTTTTTTCTTTTCTGTCATGACTGAAACTATGAAGATCAAATTGGCTGTAGAGATGAAGTCTCAGCTCTTTCTCAACTCTAAAATATATCCCTTATCTGTTTACAAGCCTTATTTTTTTTATACCAAACAGATGTGATATAATACATATTTAACATTATCGAACTTTAACTTTTTTTTAATTAGAGAACAGGACAGTCACAACAACAGGCGTTGTTTTAAAATAGCTCTGTGCGCTTATTATTATTTTTGTATTTTAAGGAAATATCACACAGAAGCCATGCAGACAATGTAAAGGAATCCTGTCCTGACAAAGGCAGCAGCTGCAGACCTGAAAATTACCCTCAAAAGAAGACGAAAAAAGCTGAGTCAAGCCGAGTCATGTTCAAGCTCTGAACATCCTTTTATTCATGACAACCCTGACTTTAAGAATATGTGTGCTGCAGTAATTTTTAAAGTTATGGGACTATAAATAGAAAAGAAGAAATCAAATGGAAATTTAAACTCAAAGATATTTATTTGTGACACACATTAAACAATAATGACTAAGACTTTCATGCACAAACTTGTTGTTCCCATCTCTTGGTGACCAAAAAGTAAAAAAAAAAAAAAAAAAAAAAAAAAAAAAACCTCTCTTTTAGATAAAGGCTTTGTGCTTTTTTAAACTGGCTGTTTTTGAGCCATTTTTCAAAGCTGTTAATATCTGCAGAAACACAGCGATACATGTTACAGTTTTTCTGTCTCGCTTTTTCTCCATTATGAGCTTTTCAGGCCGTCTCAACTGTTGAAACGCAACGGCAAAACAGCCTGCCATCCGTTGTCACAGCCAATGTTACTACTATTATATGAAAACAACATGATGGCTAATATGGCTAAGCTAGCGCAGGACACTACTGAAAAATAGATTAACAGATGGATAAAAATATGTTGAATATCGAAGTTACTAGTGTGGATTCAATTTTTAAATGCCCTGTAAAGTCACCCAAGCTCAAGAATTACTGGAAAAGCTTCTGTTAGGGCTATGAAGGCATGGATATTGTCATTAGAATGAAAAATGGAGATCCTCCAGAGGAAAACAAAAAATAGGCCTTTAACTTTTTATTAAATCTTTGGCACGCTCCAGTGGTGCCCCTGACCCTTGCTTGGGAACCAATGACATGACAGAGCTTCAAAGTACAAGTGTCTGCATTCCCACTGATTCCTAAGTGATGTTACTCATCGTCCTGACCTTCAGTAAGACTTTTGCACATCATCAGAGTCATGTGACTGCCAACAGTCTTATTAGCTCAGAACTGCTAGAGGATGTTTGCATGTTTAGTGAGTATGCTATTATCCATGCCATTTTAAATTAAGGCCTGGTGTTCTTCCAGGTCTTGACCATTTCAGCTGTTGTCTTCTTAGTGTCCAGAATGAAACATTTTATTTAATATTTCTATTTGGAACCTGGATTACAAGAAAATAAATCCTCATGACAGCATTTGTGCTCCCATGTCTTTGAGGAAAATGGCAGCCATGTCAATATGGTTCACTGTTTCCTTTTCAGACAAAATTACAGGCTTTTTAAATTAATGACCTGCATCTTTATTCAAACCTTACAGAAGATGTCCAAGTAGTTCTGATGGACAAAAACACAGAGAGCACTTGCTATGGCAGAGTTCACATAAAGGTGAGCAATACCCTTTATCCTGTGTGTGCCTCCAATCCCTGGACCGAGAAAGAAGCTCAAGTGGTGTGTACGGAGAAAAAGTGTGGAAAGGTGAGTTTAGAGGACTGGGGGATCTCTTTGTGTGTTACTCTGGTCACTGTGTCAGATTAGGAGATCACAGATAAATACTGTAAATTTGTGCTGAGAGTTTATCGACTGCATGACAGACAGTGGTCGAGTCTAACAGATAACCAGAAGAGACTTGAACAAAGGCTTTAAACAAGCATACTGTACTGTTCTGTATTTGTTTGTCAATCCAAATAGTATAACGACCGCTGTGCTATATTGACCTTAAAATAACGCTTTTTACTCACTGAGTAGCTGTGTTAGCTCTATGTTTGCTAAAGCTAACTTTTCAAAGGCAAACACAGCTACTTTAGCTTTTGCAGCTTTGGGGAGCTGTAGCCTATGTAGCTATCCCCAATAACAAGCAGATACATTTGCTAAAACCAACATTGTTGAAGCTAATGTAACTACAGCTAACATAGCTGTGTATGTAACGTGGATATGTTAGCTTCAGGTACATTTGCTGAAGCTAACATAGCGACAGTAGCTCCACTCCTGCTGTACCTTTGGTGGCTTTGTTAGATTTGTGACTGTTAAAGCTAGCACTGCCAAAGCTAACATCAAACGTTACCCCCATAAAGCAGCAATGTTAACTACTTAGCTAAAGCTAATATAGCTGTTTTAGCTTGCGTAGTTACAGTGAGTCACTAGCTGAGTAACTACATTGAAACAGGAAATACATTGTAGGCTACCTGCCAATTATTTTCTTCCATCCTAAAAGAGTGGTGCAAGAGTGAGCTCTAAAATGCAGAACTGAGTTAGCATTTTACCACTTCTAGTTCCCTCCTCTGGATGTCTGCAGGATTTATGAATGAGTTTTCGCTTAAATGCCTGAAATAATGTCAGTGGTGAACAAAAGCTCAAGAGATTTTTTTTCTACAACATAAAATTCATATAAAATGTGCCCGACTTTGGAATTTTACATATTTTTGCATCTTAATGAAGGCGTTTGCTAAAAGGGCATCTAACCAGGACTACAGTGTTTGTCAGGAACATTGAACGTCATCACCCTGAGCCTGCCTCCCTCTTGTATCCTCAGGTTGAATTTTTTAATCCATGAATGAAGGCTATTGAATTCGTGTTTTGGTGCAATATAGCATGACATTAGCTCTTAACTTTCATCAGTTATACTTACAACCAAATTCGATGCTAATACTAGTAATCATTTAGGAATATGTTTATGAATCAAACTGGTAATTTTATACACTTTTATTGGACACTGATCTTATTTTTTAGCAATGATCCCAAAATCCAACTGAAAAGTCCCAAGGCTGGCTGCCAAGGGAATCCATGCAACGCTAACTTCTGGGTTTTTCCTACAAAAAATTACATCATGACTGCACCACTCTATAGAGGTGGTGTCTCACAGTTGTGGTCTGCAAGAGGGGTGTCTGAGAGCGGAGATCTGAGAGTGGAGGCCTGCAGCCAGCCCCCTTTAGCCAAAATGGGGTAAAACTGTGCTTATAATGAGTCGTCTGGCCTCTGCATTAAGCTATGTTAAGTGCAGTTTGTGTTTTAGATTATTATCAGAGATGGCAAAAGAAAACACTTTTTTCTGTAAAACAGAAAAAATAATTCAGCATTTCCAGAAAGTAAGGTAAAGAAGCAGGTCCACAGTGTGCTCATTATTAAAAACAAAACTAGCCCCTTTAGCCTTTCACCAAACTGGACTAAACTGAACCAAGCCAAAAACATATCACTGACAAAATCATCACTGTCAGACAAAATACCAGTGCCTCAGGAACAATAAATACACCTTGTCCTAGTTACCTGGGAAAAATGTTATTAATGCGACCATGTCCCACTTTGAGCCACTCGATTTCATAATGATAGAAAAGATTGTTCATCAGCTCAGACACTCCACATGCTGCCTGGATCCCATCCATACTAATTTTTTTAAGTTTTCTACTGTTTAGCCCCTCGGGTGCTCTCTTCAGAGCTGTATGTTTCCTCCATTGCTAAAAAACGCCGTAGTCAAACCTCTTCTTGTTAAAAGCAATCTAAATCCAACAGTCATTACCAACTATAGACCCATTTCCAACTTAAGCTTTCTTGGAGAAATACTTAAAAAAAAAAAAAACTCTTTATTTACAACTGGCCAACTACTTAACATCAAATAAGCTTTTAGACACATATCAGTCTGGTGTCACACTGACACAGCCTTAATCAAAATACCAAATGACCTACATTCTAAAACAAACTATCTGTTCTTAGACTTCTAGATCTCTCTGCAGCTTTCGATACAGTGGACCACAATATTATAATGAAACGATTAGAGGAATGGGTGGGGCTGTCTGGTACAGCCCTGCCAGTCTTCAAGACTGGTTTTGACCCATCCCCACAAGGATGTGTTGGTCTTTATGACCACCCTGAGAGACACCCGCCCCATCCGGACACCGGCTGTCAGCCAGCGCTGGCTGGTCCAGGCTGACAGTGTTTGATGATACTGCTGTGTAATCACCAGCCTGCGGTGACGGTCTGTCACTGGATTTACGCGCTGACAGATGAACCAACGTTGAAGAGGTTGCATGTGCAGCGAGTAGAATAACTGATGATGCTGCAGCCATCAGTCCCAACATCAGCATACACTGACATGCTTAGACTGTGTGACTCTGGCACAGAGTCCGCGCAGTCCTTTGAATACACAGCTGTCTGTCCCGAGACAGGCGTGTTCGTATTGACAGGGAATTCAACTCCAGACCCAAAAAGGTTGTCACCTGTTTGGGTACCAGGGAACTTTTCTTCCAATTTATAAAGAAACCCAGCTCTAGAAGGTGGTCTGTCACCGCTTTGGTGTTCGCAATGGCCATGCTTCTCGACTCTGCCGCTATGAGCGCGTCATCGAGATAACAATAAATTCTTGCCAGCGCTGCTATCACACAAACGGTAAATGTCCGAGGGCTCATAGACCAAATAAGCAGCGGGCTGAATAAGCTCGAATGAAGTTGGCAGGTGTGCGGGGCCCTTTATAGCCTTTGGGCGGGCCCATGTGTGTCAAAGTGTTGAGCCAATCACCTGCCATTCAGGCCAAGACATAACTTGGGTGGTGTAAAGGGTTTTTAACTAAACTTTATTCAGCAGTACTGCCGATGACAGCTTGGTAGCATGAGTAAGAACTCGAGTTCGAGATGAAGTAAACTCAGAGACAGTTCAATATCCTTAAAATGCAATACAGAAGCAAAGGCACTGTCTGTCAACACCAGATGCAGAGAAATTAGTACATGCATTTATTAATGGTTTCTTCTCCGACCTCCCTAAATCATCTTTTCAGAGCAGTGTTTCCCCTACCATTCTACTGGGAGGGCGCCCCACCCTGCCAACAGCACCCCCCACCCCCCAAACATCGAGTCCATTTTATTAAATTGTTTTTTTTTCTATATAGCGCCAGATCACAACAGAAGCCATTTAAGGATAACTTTCCTGTAGAGCAGGTTTTACTGGTCATTTTATTAAACAAACTAAATTGCCAAAAGTTATAAATCCTGTTTAAATTAATGTATTTAATTTCTAAGTCCTGGTTTTCTGCTCGTTCCCTCTGACTACATGAGTAGAGCTGAGCAAACCGCTCACTGAGCAGAGAGCCCCGCCCCTTCCTCTCTGTGTCAGAGCTGCGGTCACATGTGTAAGGGGATGCTTTGACTCAGTATCATGAGAGAGGGTTCTCCAATGCAACTGATTTATCCTCTAAAGTTGTGTACGAACCGATGTCCCACTTGTTCTACGTCTGTGATAGTTACACGAGCCCTGAATTTCGAGATTGCAGCAATTGCGCCTAATTTATTAAATTCTTGCAACAAGTCTGACACTTGTAATGCAGTAAAATCCTGCCATCCCCCATAAACAACGCTGGAAACCGTCAAACCGGTGGGAAACGTGGTCAGAATCAGCAACAATGGGTTCATGTCAGCACCAGCTCCCTCCTGGTCTTCTCACCACGGCAGGCAGAAATACTCACGGTCCCTCACAGGTGCACATCACTCCAGTCCTCAAATCTCTCCATGGGCTCCCAGTTCAAACTAGGATTGATTTTAAGATTCTATTACTTGTTTGCAAAACACTGAATGGCCTTGCTCCTCAGTACATGCTAATACACCAACTAGAACTCTCAGGTCTACAGGCAGCGGTCTTTGACTATTCTACGTATTAATTCCAGAGCAGGGGAGACTACTTTTGCTTTTTATGCCCCAAGTAAATGGAACACCCTACCTGCAGACATGAGAGCGGCTCCAACATTAAATATTATTAGAAACTTGTTGAAAACTTTACTTTTCGCATCAGTTTGTGGTTGTATTTCACTGCATGCTTTCAGCATGTTTGAGACTGAGTGTGTTTATGTGCTTGTGTAGAGATGTAGACGATCAGGACTTCTCTTTTCCAGATGATAGAAACAAATAAGCCACAGCAGTCTCCTGTAGATGGGATCATGGACTTTGTTACATGCTCAGGCAGTGAGTCTTCACTTTGGCACTGTTGGGGCAAACGCGACAAAAAACTGTTCAGATGTAACTCCTACGCCAACGTAGTTTGTGCAAGTGAGTGGTGGTAGCTAAATCTGACAATGATACAGTGTCATTTATAGGTATGAAGAATATGTTTCATTTATTTTATAACTCAACTGCTTCTCTTGCTGTCATAATACAGGCAGCTTGGATGTGAGACTGGAAGACGGGCCTGGGACATGTGCAGGGAGGTTGGAGATAAAACACAAGGGCCAATGGTTAAGAGTCAATGATAAAACATGGAAATCACCCAATTCTGACGTTGTTTGCAGACATCTGAATTGTGGGAATGAGAGAAAACCAATCAGTCCTGATGTTAAATACAGCAAGGGTTCTGGTGGTTTCCTGGATGTTACTATAACATGTGCTGATAATTCCAAACACATTTCAGAGTGTGAAATCAGACCCCCAAACAGTAGCCCAAACCAACCAACGTCCCAAAGAGGTGAAGACGTCTGGATAACCTGTGAGGGTAAGTCTTATTTCAACCTATCTACATTTTTAACTTCTTCTTTTTTGTCTGCTTGTTAATTTCTTCTTGACTGCATTTTCCCTTTAGGTTTCAATGAAGGGGGTGCATCATTTAACCACTAAAACATTTCTTCTGATTTCCTTTTGTACAGAGAGGCCCAAACTTTTTCCACTGAGGGCCACATATAAAATATAAAAGAATGGTGGGGCCACTCTCATATACCACACATTGAGGGTATTAAAGTTAGTAAAACCAATCTACTGTAGGTTAAGATATTCTTAGTGAGTGAGTGTGCTTACATGGCTAGTTAGTGGTTTACAAGGCAACTAGTCAATTATTTTAAGAATTTTGGGAGCCAATCAGATTTCACGGGGCCCTAGTTGGCCCTGGCTACGCACCTGGAATGCTAGTGGTGCTGCTATTTGCTGCAGTAATCAATTAGTTCATTATAAATCAAGATTTTATTACCTTGTTTGCCAATATGTTTACCATTTACAGTGTCGTCTTAGTTCTAGTCAAAATGGTTGTTTACAGAACTAGCATGGTAGCACCACCTTGTGCTGAAACTAAGAAGTAAATCCAAGCAAAAGCTTCATGTTCTAATGTGGGCCATATTTCAATTTATTTTTAAAATTTGCTGTGGGCCAATAAAAAGTGGACTACAGGCCGTATTTGGGCCCCAGGCCATAGTTTGGACACTCTTGTCTTGATAATGTCATTTTCTTATTATGTTAAAGATTAATGCATTAAATGATAATGAGTATGTTCTAATCTGTGTACAGCATTTTTCACCAAACTAACAGAGTAAACTCTTACTCTAGAAGACTAACCTCTTCACTCTCTCACATCAGTAGTGTTTCAGTAAGTAACACAGTTTCTAGTTACAGACTAAAACTGAAGGACAACAATTTGATTATTTTTTTTAGATTGTTTCCCATCATGCATCTTTGGAAATTTCTTGCCCTTCACTTCCCACATTGCAGCGTAATTGACCCTCCACATCAAAATACATTGTTGTCCATACTTTTGCAGGGTTTCATCCTTGTAGCTGTGTGAGAGAAGGATACCCCACTAAATATGAGTAAAATCAACGCTTGGCACAAATCTGTCATAATGTTAAATGTTAATTATCAGACTTCATAAAATATGTAGACTTTATCTTAAAGTGTAATCATCAAAACCTTTAACCTGAGTTTATTTTGGTGTCAGTTCAACCTCATTTTAAAGGGGACATATTATGCAAAAGTTTTTTAGGCTTTTCTAACAAATTATGTGCTCCTGGCCTGCCCACAATCCCCTCAAGTGCCAGAACCTGCCCCCCCCCCACTCTTTGTCTCCACCTTTCAGGTTAGAGGATAGATGCTGGATAGCTCAGTGAGTTACCCTCCTGACTTTTGTCTGGGAGAATGATGGTTTGAATCCCAGTCAAGTCTTAAACTTTGGATAAAATTGTCTGTAACATTGTAACATCAGGGATGCCACATCCATTTCCTGAGAGGGGTGTGGTCAGGGGCGGAGTCAGACAGCTAATTGCTAATTACCATTTAAAGCCACATACACCAAAATGGCTCGTGGTGAGAAGGGCTGAAGTGAGTGTTTCTTCAGCAACTAACTTCACACGCATGTATTGGGACCTCTGAGAACAATTTAAGCTCATCTTAAAAGGGTAAAATATGTCCCCTTTAAGGGCCAGAGCACTGACCGCTTTGCAAAACTTTTCACTTATCATTGTATTTTTTTTTCTGTCAAAATTTTTTAATTGGGAGCAGCTGTATTTGCATTTCCAAATAAAATCTCTTTTTATTTTTTTTTTGCTTAATGACTTTAACTGTTAACGTGATACTGACTGCATGTTACATCTTATCTTAGTGACACACAACAGGAAGTTAAAACTAGACATTTTTTACTCCTCTTACTCTTTTGAGCCTCAGATTTTGCAAGAAAGGCCTCAGTAGCACCATAACATTTAACAATGTTATGTTATGTTTCATTAAAGGACACCTCAGTGGTGATGGCTAACACTTATAAATCTCACCATCACACAGCCAGTTGGTATAACTCTCATATGAATCATCTTATCATGCATGATCAGGGTTGGCCCCTCTACATATTTAAATGTTAGTGTCATGGTTTTCCTGCAGCGTCACCTACTGGAAGAAGCTAGAAACACCTCTTACTTAAAATATCTGCTCAACTCTATATAATAGCTACTTCCTTAGTCATACTGCCACCTAGTGTTGATGTCCAGTTCTCCTTTATATATGTACAATGTGCTAATTATTTGTACATCATAATGGACCTCTGAGGATCTAAATGGTCCACAGATTCCAAACCTAACATAGCGGAGACATTCAGCAAAATGCATACCTTCAGGCAAATTAGATGATTGCTAAATGATACTTCTGATGTGTGATTTAAGACGCTGAAATTAAAGGAAAAATACAACAACACAGCTCAGCTGTACCTTTGCTGTTGTTTCTAATCCCATCAACTGCAGGGTTATGCAAATTTGCTGCTTTTTTCCCTTCATCCCTCTCTCTCTCTCCTCCTCTCTGTCTTTCCACGATCAGTATCCAAATAATAAGTCGTCCTAATCATCATGAAGAAAGAATTTTCCTACAAAGACGTCAATAAACAATGCTCTAAAGATTTATTTATGGGTCTTTAGCAGAGCAACAAATGAATGAAATATATTTTTGCTTTGGGCAATAAAAAGTGAATGTTTTAATAGCTCCAAAAAAATTAATAGGACTCATTAGTTGCCAGATAAACAAAAAGCTGTCTCTATCACAGGTTAACGTTTCAAACATCCCTAGTAATTTCTTTAAAAAGTTAGGCAATATAACAAAAATAATCTATATGAAAGGAGAACAGCTTAAGTTGTGATAGAAATAGGCCCATCCAAACTTGTAATCTGGTGCTGGGCCTGAATCACATAAAACACAATATTATCAGTCAAACGAGTAGGGAGAGAGAACATAGCGACAGTTTAATGTCTGGTTTCATTTGGTGTTAAATTGCACCACTTAAGTGCCTGTTGGGCAGTGCAGGCCTCTGTGGATCAGTTGCTATTTGTAATGAGGGCTGATTTACACCTAAAGGGAAGCAAACGTGCTGGATTTGGAAGACCCTTCCTCATACTTCTCATTTACATACATGTAACAGGGGCAGAGCTAAGTTCGCTTTTCTGAGAAGTTTGTGAGCAGTTTACATGTATTTCCCCTTTGCACAAGCTCTGTGGATCTAACACATTTTTTTGCCATGTTCACAGCTAATAAAATGCACCAAAAGCTGTGCTACTCGTATGTGAATCTGCCCCCAAGACATCAATTTACTGCAATAGTGAAAAGTGAACATATTCTAAACTCACCTGTTTTCTTTATCTTCTTCTATTGTCCCTGACAGAGCACAGGATGGTCTTTCTGGCTAGCAGTAATTCCTGTTCCGGCTTGGTGGGAATAGAGCAGGGCAAAAAAAACTTCTATCTCTCAGGGTCAAACGATACATGGACCCAAAACGTGGCTGACACAGTGTGTCGGGAGATGAACTGTGGGGAGGTGTCCAGCAAAGATAACACATCTAATGCTGATGGGAAGAAAAAGGTTTGGGATAAGGCCTACGACTGCTCAGCTAATTCTTCATCTTTGTTTAAATGTAATAGTACGACACCGTCATCAGACCATAAGAGTTCTATTGCCACTGTGACATGCAAAGGTAAGTGAGGCAAAGTTGATCTAAAAGTTGCTTTAAACTCATTTTGGCCAACGATTAATATTTCTATAGTTTGGGGAGAAGCAAGTGTGAAATTGGCTGAACCTGTAAAAATATTTTCTAAAGCTTTTATGTTAAGGCTACAGTTGTGAAATAAACTAGTAATCAAGTTAAAAAAAATGAACTTTTTCTCCTATTTGGTTGCAACAACAGGAAACACCACTGTGACTCTGACTAAGGGCTGCTGGGGAAATGTCAACATCTGTACGGGTACACTCTGTGGCGCAGTACGGAACGACAGCTGGACTGGTAAAAAGTCTGAAATGCTGTGTAAAAATCTGAACTGTGGAAAAGCAATGCTGAATGCCAAAACCTCCCTTCAAGAAGGCAATGTGGCCTTTAAGAGCGTGCACACCACGAAGCACACAAAAAAACTCAGCCAGAGCAGCTTCATCAAAGACGAAGAAAAGGACATGGCCATGAAACAATACCCAGCTTTTGTTGTCTGCTCAGGTAAGGGATTAATTTTTAATGTGATCACATATTGTTTGGATTACTTTTCTTGGGGGAGAGATACCTGTCACAATTTCAGATATTGGGAAAGCGGCTACAAAAGAGCAGTTTCATGTCTCAGTGATTCAATTTATTAAGACTATTTTAGCATATATGCAGGGGTTAAAGCAAAAAAAAAAACATGGAAAAAATGATGAACTTTATAGAAGTGTTGGTGCTTTAAGGTGATTAGAGCAGTATGATTTGGAAATGAGACCTTGAGACAGATCAGACAGAGGAGCGAATGAACTCCATTCATGCTATTTGCTGCTATAATCCTTTAATCATTCATCTTTTTAACGTTAGGCAGGACCAACTAACAGCTGAAGTCTTTTTATTGTTTTCATCCTATTTACTTAAACTTTAATGTGTTCTAGAGACTGAAGAATGTGTCTGTGTTCATCCTTAAACTGTGTTTCAAGGACTGAAGTCTTCGTTCTATTTTTATATTGGTATTGATATTGGCTAAATTTAATATTTAAATATCGCCATATTGTATAAACACCAATATTGTTAATCCTCGTCAAACTAAAAAACAGAATAAAGTTTTATGTTCTTATGTGGGCTTTTTTAATGGATTTCTTGCAGGCCAATTCAGAAGGACCAAGGGCCACAGTTGGCCCACAGGCCATATAGTTTGGACACCTCTTACATATTTACTGATACTTAGAGTAATGGGAAACTATTCCTAACCCATGCATCTGAGCAGCATAGGACTCGGTTGACACACATTTTTCCATGACCCGCCCAATTCTACTTCTGATTGGCTAATAATGCCAGTTTGAGAGCAGGAGAGTTGTGCTTCTCTCATATCATTGGCAGACGAACTCATAAACTCAAGAGTTATGGTGATGATATCAAGACGTTTTTTTTTTTCTTTTTTTTTTTAAATATAAAACATTTTCATTTCACAGCCAAACGGCAGTAAGTCATCAAAGAACAGTTAAAAGTGACAGAAAATAGGTGTTAAAGTGACAAAATTAGGCAAAAAACGGTTAAAAGTGGCAAAAAGAATTGGTAAAAGTAGGTTAAGTTGCAGAAAGAGACAGCAATAATGGGCCAAAATTGGTTTAAAAAAGGTGGCAAAATTTTGTTTAATAGGATTAATATTTATGGGATAATGGTAAAAAGGGTAAAAGCAGTAACAAAAATGGGTTAGAGTTGGAGACAGAAAGGGCAGAAAAGGGGTTAAAAGTGGCAAAATGGGCAAGAGGAAGTGTAAAAAATTTTGCAGTTGCAGAAAGAAGTGTATTAAAAAGCATTTATAATTGGGCTTTGAAATTACATATAAATGAGGGCCAAGCAGAATTTTCCAGAAGGGACAATAAACTAACTAACACATGAGTTTATAATAATTTTTTTTTTACTTAAAAGCATCACTAATGCTTAATAGTGTGTAGTTGTTACAGTTTTTCCTCTAATTCTCATCATGAGTTATTAGTATTACATCATAGTATATAACCCTTAAACAGTCGGAGGATAATTGTGTGTTATAATGATTTGTTTCATCATGTTTTACCCCCTTGTTTTGGAATTTCCCCATGTAGGACTAAGAAAGAATATCTTATCCTATATGAACCAGGTTCAGTTTAATGGAGGCTGTATCAAGTTTTAGATTGATCCAAAAGCAAAAGTCTCTTCTGTCTTAAAAACACAACATAATGCCCAAACTCCTGATATTAAATCAGCAGTACGTCCCATCCTGTGGCACAAGCTACATGTCACTGGCCATCAGTGGGTCACAGAACTACTAAGGTACAATTGACAAAAAAAAAAGTTAACCTGAGGTGGAAAACCACAGAATTTCACATTAAACCATACCGCCTTTGTAGAAAACAGAAAACTTTTAACTTCCTAGCTTACTCACCAATGGTGAAAGCAATTTAGGGGTGAACATCCTTTTTTTTCAGTGTCACTCTGTTTTCATGGATCTGTTTCTTTTTCTCAATCTGACTGTAGTCTTTAAATGTGTTGCTTTGTTACAGAGAGCGTTGAAACCAGGATAACTAAAACCAGAGACAAATGTTGTGGGAATGTGGAGGTTTTCTTTGAAGGTCAATATCTCCCAGTGTGCAAAGATGCTCTGGAAAGTGGCAAAGCAAAGAACCTCATCTGTGAGGAGCAGAAATGTGGTCAGGCTGTGGCAGTGTATGACTTCTTTGGACCTAAACCTAGCTCTGGTAGCATTAAAACAATCAACTGTGCTGATAATGTGAAGTCTTTGAGGGAATGTGACATCACATCCGGCCCGCCCAGCTGCGATCTTGCTGCTCTACAGTGCTCTGGTAAGCCCAATTTCACTTTGGAACTTCTGAACTATGTTCAAGGACGAGATGTTCATTTAGTGAAAATACAGAATGTTCTGTTAGAAAGATGCTTGCAGAGAGACAATTCTTAGATAAGGTTTTTGTGCCAGGACTCTGCCAAATCTAGAAACGCTTCCATTGTTTTCTTATGTAGAGTTAAACATGTAGATTAATTCTCATTCACAGAGGACAGATAGCTTTGGGTAGAGACAAGGCTGCCCATAAGGGGGGATAAAGGTGAGAGTTTTCTGGGGCCCAGCTAAACTGGAGGCCCATGAAGGTCAGCAAAATCATGGTCCATTGTAAGTTAAGCTGTGATAATGACATTTTATTTCTAACCTGAATAATAACCACTCCTTTCAAAGCAACAAGAAATGATATTCCTAATTTATGCTGCAGCACAAAATAGATTTTTTTTCAAAATGTTAATCCTTTTTCTTGAGCCAGAATTACCTTTTTTTGGGTGATGTTAACAACTGAACAAAACGACCAGGAAAGCTTCAGACTTCATAGCTAGGCCATAATATGCACTGATTTCAGGATACCAGAAAATAAGGTAGAAGAAACTGAGGCAATGTTATTGGAAAAGAACTAAATTAATGTAAGAAGAGACAAATATGGTTGAAAAGCAACAAAAAAGGGTTAAAAATGGCTGAAAAAATGGGTTAAAGTTGCAGCAATGTGGCAAAATGGGCAAAAGGCATCAAAAAGGGACAAAACAATGGTAAAATGGCAAAAGTTAGTGAGAATTGACAAATAAACATTAAAGTGGCAAAAAGTGGAAAAAATGGGTTAAAGTTGCAGAAAAAGTGACCAAAATCAGGAAGAACATGAATAAGCAAAAATTTGGCAAAGATGGGCAAAAAGCATCACAGAAGGGTTAAAAGGTGCAAAAATGGGCTAAAAGTGGCAAGAAAAATGGGGCATAAATTGGTTATGAGGGGGAAAAATAGGATTAAAGATTGAAAAAGTGAAATTTGTGGAAAAGTTAAAATGGGTTTAAAAGGAACCCTGCATGATCAGACAAGTTCATCTTGTTGGATAGATATTTGTATCTCTTTGAACTAAAAAACTCACAAGATATCTGCATTTTGAGTAATTTGAGTTTGTTAACTCACCAGAAGGCCGCCATGTTTTGGTCCGCTCTGGTGCTGTGATGCCTCAGTTCTGCGGTGATCCTCACTGTTACTATGCAGTAACCTGTTTCAGACTGGCAGCCAGTGTAAGGGCTGCATCTCAGAAACGCAGCACGTCTCACGCACGGAGAATTCTAAAATTTGAGGTCTCTTCTATTTTATATTTGCACCACAAGCAGTTATCTGTCCATCTAAATGATAAATACAGAGCTATAATTACTTTGTTGTAGCAAGTATGTACATCCACATGCGTAGAAAATGTTTGAAATCTGTTTCTTGATGAACCAGATGAGGGCCATGAGCTAAAATGCGTCTGTTAAATAGAGTTGTTCCCCAAACTTCTCTTCTTTATGAGGCTTTCTGTTTCCACATGGTTCAGGTTAAGATAAACACAATATGAAAGGACTTCCAGTTTGTGCCTGTCAAAGTGAAAGTCAACTTTAGCATTTCTTTGGAGAAACTCCTTTCATATGTACATAATATTTGTATTTTAAAAGCTCCCAGCACGCTTCCACTATACACTAAATCCAGTCACTTGTAGGGAGTTTTACTGAGTCAAAACTTAGGAGGAATGACAGAGCTTTGACAGCATGGAGACAAAACCAACACAGCAAACTCATGGCAGCAACAGCTGCAAGCAGAAAAATCGTCTGAAAAAAGGTTACTGCTTAGCAACGGAGAACCGGGACGTCACACTATCAGTGTGGATCAAAACATGGCGGTCTCCTGCTGAGTTTACGAGCTGAAATATACTCAAAATAAAGATATGTGGGATATTTAATGAGTTTTTTAGTTTAATATACATTGAAACATACAAATATCTATCCAACAAGATGAACTTGTCTGATCATGCAGGGTTCCTTTTAAAGTTGCATAAGGGGCAAACAAGGGATGTACCGAAATGAAAATTCTTGGCCAAAACTGAAAATGAGGAAACCAAGGCCAAAAACCCAAACACTGAAATAAATTATTATGCCAATTATTAGTACCATTGCATTTATGGCTAAGACTGTGATCACTAAAACCTCACTAAAATCAATTGTAGTTGCAATTGCATACATTAATGCTTCAAAGATTAAATCAATTACAAAATTATGTAAATATTTAATAAGCACTGACATTCCAACAGTGCACAATATAAAATTAAAATACAATACAAAATAAATGTTTAACTTGACCCCACTCATGTATACATTAAATCAGTGGTTCTCAACCTTTATTTCAGTCATGTACCCCCGTGAAGTATTTTTCCAGCCAAGTACCCCCTTTTTGTCCAAAAAGAAAGACATTAAAGAGTGCTGTGACAGCCGTCTGATTTATCAAACTTTTTAACTGATGAACACTTTCAAATTACAAATATTAGATTTTTAAAAAACATTTTAAATGTTAAAAATGCATGACTAAACTCATGGCAGATCTTCTCATCACTAAATGTGGGAATTCAAACTAATGTAGTGAAAACAGTGAGTGGAAAGGCATAAAACCATTTAAATCCAGAAGTGTACAAAACACTGCTCAGCTGCAGCTTTCTCTCTGGAACACTTTGGAAATAAAAACATAGAGCTAGAAAGAACTAAAAACCTGTAAATAAGTAATTATAAAAAAAAAAACAGCCTAGTGCCCCTTTTTGGGATCATAATAAAGATTTCTTCTCAAACTGAAATCATGAACTTAGTTCTAGATCAGCATTTCTTCACAAAAAATAAATCATGAACGTTTTTATGAATGGAGAGGTTGTGAATGCAGTGATTGACAGGGATGTGCCAGTGTGGGTCAAACCATTCTGCCATGGGGAAGACTCTGGGGGTTTTAGGGTGATTAAATATAAGAGCATACAAAATATAAACTCCAGTAAGGTCCTTACACTCTATACGCAATTTTTTCGTGCAAATTATTCACACAAAATATTTACATTTCGAACCTGTAGCAAATCAGTGCAAGCTTCCACACCAGCAACATCATTTCGCAGTGCAATATTGCTGCGGATACTTAAGTTTCACTCCGACGAGCGCACATGGTGGTGGTGCAAATTTTTAAGGCAGACAGAAGAACAAAAACGTTCTCCTCTCTAACACCACCACATACGACTTATAAATGCTCCAGATCCACCAGCTCTCTCAAATGACTCTACTGACCGGTCTGGAACACAAACAGGTGAGCCATTCTGTGCGCGGTAGGGGAGTTAACTCCTCTCACAGCGAGCCTCAGCTGCGCACTTATACTACTAGTGATCATATTTCACATAAAATGAATGAAAAGTCAGTCTCTCCTCTTACAAACTTGGCTGGCACAGTGAATGAAACAGTGAAACAAAACGGCACTGACCTCCTGGCTGTGCGTAAAAGTGCCGCGTTACGCATGGAGTGATCTTCCGTTCCAATAAGTGTCACTGTTTATCAAAGGATAGGGAAAACACACCGCAGACGTTCGCAGCACGAATGTGATTTTAGAATGTAATATACTCGCAAAATGGTGTCGCTCCTGACGTGCAAAGAAAGGCACTATTTTTCTTATATAGCCGGCATGTATTTTAAAATCTCGCGTACCCCCTGGAGTGCCTTCATGTACGTGTACCCCTATTTGAGAACCACTGATCCAAGCGCGTGCTTGCTGCGGTTTTTGCTTGCGTCATCACAACATCGTGGCTAAATTTTCGGTGCATCCCAAGGGCAAACAGATGTGGCAAAAAGGGTTAACAGTTGCAAAAAATAGTTAAAATGGTAAAATAGGGCAAGAAACTGCAAAAAAGGGTTCAAAGTTTCAAAAAAGTTGTAAAAAAAAAGTGGCAAAAATGGGTAAAAAAGAGGCTTTTTTCTCCATTAAATATGGCAATAGGTTCCAGAAAAGTAGCAAAATCTGTCAAAAATGGCAAAAGTTGCATAAAGAAGTAGTACAGATGGGGCAAAAATGTTGCCAAAAAAAGGTGGCAAAAAATGGGCAAAGTTTTTGTCAAGCATGGATAATAGGTTCCAAAAAAATAGCAAAAACTGACACTCTTTTTAGCTCCAAATTGAGCTAACTGTTAGCCAAGATGTTAGTGCTAATACAACTGATCAGCACAGAAGAAGCAGTTAGGCTGGTTAGTTTAGAAAATGGAGACTGCAAGAGCAAAAAGGCTCACCATTTAAAGTATTTTACACACCAAACATGTTATTTGGTGAGCTTTTGTGCTTATAGACCTCTTTGGTTTGTTTTTTTTTTTTTGGTTTGAAAGTGTCTCAGTAAGCTGTTCCATAGTTTGTGTTGAAGCAGCCATGGTTGTGGCTCATAATGTGCCTATTATTCTTGTTGGCAAACTTGTGCTACTCATCCATTTTTTTATTGTTACATTTTCATTTATTTCATCAAATTTTTGAGTACCAGTATCCTGGACTTCACCTTCACCAGTCACTGCTGCTGTTTTCAGGCTGCAGCAAGATGGAGCTGAAAACTGGCACGGCCTGCAGTGGAGCTCTGTTTGTCCACGTGGGAGATGAAAGAAGAGCCGTCTCTGCAGAGGGCTGGACTGACACTGAGGCAAACAGGCTGTGCCAAGATCTGAAATGTGGTAATAAAAGAGAAACAAAGGCAATTGAACCTGTAGACAAATCTTTCTGGACCACTAGCTTCAGTTGTGATGCTGAGAGCAAACCAGAAAGTATCTGGGCCTGTGAAAAAACAAATATCACATCAACACAGAAGAACCAGCTCTCCATTACATGTCAAGGTATGTTTTTCCTCTGGTGTTTCTGTTAATCACTAACCTTGCAAAGCAGATGGATACGTCCGTTTCCTTGTTTTTCACTGGCGACTCCATCTTACAAAGCTCCCATCTGAACCGTTTGGACCCAGTTAGAAAGTGACCAAACCAATCAGCTACAAGGGCAGTACTTTCAGGTGCAGCAGAGTCGTGATGTAAACAAGCAGCAGCAAGAGCTGGTGCAGTTATGGAGGAAGAGATTAGCATGGATGCTGCTAAAGCTTCAGTTTTATCAGAACTTGACAACATTTCTTCGTAAAAAGAAGAACAAACAACAGCAGTGATTTGTTTTCTTTTCAAAACCACAAAAGTCGAGTACTTACATGTCTATAGTCGCCATGTTTCGCGTTTTTTCCTCAGTAGCTGTGCACGTGCAACTTGCTAGCGGCTATGTCATGTGCTTTGTTGCTCTGATTGGCCCGTAGAGATGTGACGGACAGAATGTTCACCCAGTCATACTGCGAGGATTTTTCAAAGCCTCTGTCTTTTCTCAAACGTTTCCTGTTGAAGCTTTCCCAGATGGATGTGTGAAACAAATCCATCTGGCGTGTCAGGTTAGTTGATTACAGTGTCTGCACTGAATGTTTGCGTTGATCTTCATCTTGCCTAAAAAATACAACTACCATTCCAAAAACACTGGGACGCTGTGTTAGCTTTAACTTGCATTTGTTGAGGAACATTTTCTGAAATGTTCCACAATTTGTTTGTTGAGAACTTTTCCCATTCCAAAATCCTCCTTTTATTCCCAGTCGTGTTACTGACTTCTTCCCAATAACCTAAGTAGTTGCAAAATGTTCCTCAAGCTGTTTTTCATTCTTACCACTTACTTTTCCAGCCTTTTTACTCTGTCCCTACTTTTTTGAGATGTTTTGCGGCCATAAAATTAAACATGAGTTAATGTTTTTCATGAAATAGTAAAAATGTCTCAGTTTCCATATCAGATTTGTAATTTTTGACTTATTGGGAGCAGAGTATGAGTTTTTCAAGTGATTGCATTCTTTTTTTTTAATTTACATTGTACACACCAACTTTTTTGAAATTGTGGTTGTTCATAGGTTCTTGCAGTTGTCTGTTAAATACTGTTGCAATAAGAACAAATATTCTGTCGTGTTCAGCCTTTGAGGTCAAATATTTGATCAAGATTAAATTTTTTAATGAACTTCCTTACTAGGTGAGCCGAAGATCAGCCTCTCAAAAAGCTGGGGGGGTGAAGTGCAGATAGACGGTGTTGGTGTGTGTGACACAGGCTGGAACAAGGACTATTCAGACTTAGTTTGTGAAGAAATGAACTATAGCAAAGCTTTTCGGACCATGGCCATCAAAGTTCTTGCGCCAGAGAAGGAGTATTACCATGTCAAGTGTGAGAAGTACCACTTTAAACTTGGACAGTGCAGAAGATTCAAGGCAAAATGTGCCGGGAACTTGGTCTCCATTTCCTGTTCTTGTAAGTATGCTTTATTTACCTGTGGTGTTGCATTCAAATCCTTTTTTCACCTGTTTGAAGGATTGCATCTTCTCTTTTTCTGTATTTTCATCTTCCCTGTTTCTACATGTCCATCTTCTGTCTTCCTGCATCTCTGCGTTCTTCCTTCTTGCATCTCCCTCTTTTCCTTCTCAGCGTCTGTCTTATCTTCCCTTCTCTTTGTATCTCCATCTTCTTTATTTCTGCATCTCCCTCCTTTCTTTTAATGCATCTCCTTTTTTCTCCTTGCATGCCCCTCTTGTCTTTATCTGCATTTCCCCCCATCCTCATAATGACAACATTGCTTTGGCATATGACTGTTCAGCATGACTTAGGTTCTGCTCAAGTTTTCTCATCTTTTCAATAACAGGATTAAGAATATGCTGATTCAAGTTATAACAAATGCAGTATGTTAAGTGCCACATTCCCTGGAATCCCTGTTTCCATCGTTGAAGAGCTACATCTAATTTTTTCTTTTTTTTTTCTTTTTGCTAAAGTCAAGTTCAGCACCACAGAAAAATGTGGAGGTCAGATTCTGATTAATTATTGGAATGAGTGGGAAAATGTGTGCTTTACGCTGCCTTTGGACTCTAAATATATAAAGCAGCTGTGTGAGAAGTGTAATAATACCATTCCTGCTACACAACCTACACCCAAGGTAAGTCTTTATAATGCTATGTCCTCTGTATTTTTTCTATAGAATATTGTCTGTTGAAATACTTAAGCCCTCTCCTAAGTGTTATGTATGGCTGCATCATTTCAAACTGGGGCCTCTCTATGATTTAGACAACTTGGGGTACCAAATTGGATTGCACCAATGATCCAGCAAGAGTCGAGGACTGTGTTCGGCAAGAGTCTTGTACCAGTTCTACAGATAGAATCACCTGTCCAGGTAACCACAACCACAAAGTGGATCTCATTTGAAGTTGCTGATTCTCCGATTATTATGTTTCTGACATTGATAAGCTTTTTGGCTGTATGAAGAACATTTAACCTCTTAACCTAAAACAGTTTTTGGTGTAACTTACCTGCATGGTTCTTTTTTAGTGAAGTCCAACTTTCACAGATAAGGCTTTTTTCTGTCTTTGATTTCAGGGTATGTTCAACCTCCAACACCGCCACCACCTCCACCACCTCCACCACCTATACTACCTATCATCGTTGGAGTTGGGTTTCTTCTGCTGGTGGTCTTTCTGGCAATTGTATTTGTACGAATCTACATTGTCCGCAGAGCCAAGAGGGCCTCTAATGCCATATGTAAGTACTTTTCACATTTTTGTCAAATTTATAAGAATTCTTGTTGCTTTCGTCACAATCAAACGTTTGAAAATGTGTTCAGTTTTGACAATTTCACACTCCTCCGGATGAATTATTGTGTACTTGAGCCTCTCTGCCACAAGAGGTCAGTCTTTCTGCATGCTGAATGAAGTCTGGCTGTTGTGCATAACTATTTAAATACATGAGATTATTTTCAGCATTCCTTTATGCAAGTCAGCTCTAAGGATTTAGAGACTAATGATCTTCAGACATCAGCTCTAAATGTTCAGGTTTATTAAAGCAGATGCATGTGTAGGATTTCAACACCCTTCATTTTTTTAAACAGTCCTCCATCCTGTAATATATTTCAGGTCCAGTCAAGTCAGGTTTTCCACAGCACAGGCATTTAAAACATGAGCTGACCAGTGCTGTTATAACAGAAAATAATTCATGTTTTTCTGGCACAGCGAGAATGTTTTCAAAGAGGGAAGAGGAGTTTGAAAGTGGCGACTATGAGGATGTAACCAACAGAGCCAATGAAATGGAAGACTTCAGTCTAAGTGGTAGGTCACATGTTCATTAATTATTAGATTTTTTTCTAAGTTTTTAAAAAACCTTTTCTAGCATCTTGCTCTTAATTGTTCAGCAACAGTATTTTTCTTGTAGTAATGGAAAATGAAACATTTATTGCAGATTTCATGTAATTAAAAATACTACCACACAATTATTCTTCATCAATACTTTATTGTTCTATTACTTTATCAGACAAAGGTGCTATTACACATTTTTTCAGTTCTATAAGATTTGCTTTGAGGTCTAGTATAATGTTTAAAGTTTATATGTAACTATCATTATGTTGCCAGGTTTAGACATTGTACTAACCTGACATGCCAGATAGACAGTTTCATATGTTCATTGCATGTGATATATTTCACATTCATCTGCGATACCTCCCAAAAAGTGAGGGAAGGGCAGGACTTTTCAGAAAATTCTCAGAAGTTGATTGGATGAATATTCCCTCTTCCTCATTGTCATAGTAGCAAGACAAAATGAGGCAGTAGACATGCGGGCGCTGTAGTAGTTTATAAACAGTGGAGCTTATTGGTGGATTAAACTCATGCCGGAGCTAGTCAAGAGAACTGGAAAACCATTTTCTTTACCAAGAGAAGCTTTAAGTATGCTCCTTGCTCTTGTTTTAATTTAAAAAAAATGTGGCCCAGTTTAAAAAAAATACTGCCCCTATACTACAGCTACATCTGAGTTAATATAGCTATGCTGGCTTCTTCCATTGTATACATTGGCTTATAGTACAACCAAACCCCACCGTAGCTATCACCTTGTTCTCCTCAAATGGCACTGATTGGTCTGGTCTGCTCTGAGACCTGGTGCAAGCATTTCAGACTTCAGGCTTTGCAAGACGGATTTGCCTGATGACAGATATGGAGTCTGGCCAATGCCATCTGCTTTGCAAGGTTAATACTGTACACCTAAACATCTTAATGCAAAGAAGGAGGTGTCATTCCTGTTTCTACTACACTCAGTTGTTATTTTAAGCTCAGTGTTCACATTTTCAAATGATTATTGGAACACAAACCGTCCAAATTTGAAGAAAACATCAACTGGAAGTGAGCTAACTTTGCACAGCAGGTAGATTTGCCAGACTCCATGTATGCCATCAGGCTAATCCATCTTGAAAAGCTCCAATTCACAAGATTTGCCACAAACCATGTTTGGACCAATCAGTATCATTAGAGAAGAACGAGGCAGTGGGTAGGGGTGGGGTGAAGTTGTACTGAAAGTCATTTGAGATGGCTTCTGGTGTGGTGATCAGCTTGGATCTAGCTTTAGGATAGCGGCAGTGTTACCAGGAACAGGCAAGGTTTCCCTTTCTTCGTATGCAATTATTTTTGTAAAAATGAGGGTGGATTAAATGACACAAATTTAGCCAGATTTTGGCCCCGCTACTCGTCAAAGCCCATCGCCAAACTGTGAGCCTGAATATAAACATTGAGAACAAAAAAGGCTCTTTTAGTTAGACATAGTCAACAATGAGTCCTTGATGCTCCAAAACCATGATTCTACTAGACTGGCATGTCAGAATTTTTCTTGCATCTTTCTATTAGTTTGACACTTTATCTGACGTCAGTGATGTGTATCCCAATGCCGACTAATAGAATAGTATTTACTTCCTGTGTTTGCATTGTTATTCACCAGTGTGTCAATGTGAACCCTATCATTTTTTTCCCCTCATGGGATCTTCTGTTTAGGTATAGTAAAGTTAGCAAAAGAGGGCTAATGTTGCAACATTTAAAATGCTAAGCTAACTAACAAGTCTTATCATAGTGAAAAGTGATCAAATAAAACAG
The DNA here is from genome assembly GCF_018320785.1 of Cheilinus undulatus. Classification (NCBI taxonomy): domain Eukaryota; kingdom Metazoa; phylum Chordata; class Actinopteri; order Labriformes; family Labridae; genus Cheilinus; species Cheilinus undulatus. The sequence goes on along the minus strand of NC_054875.1, from coordinate 11,611,545 downwards.
AGCATTATTATAGTATTATAATGATGTAAATGTATTTGTTGCTTTTAGGATTCAGACCTGAGTCCAAATTCATCACAGAGGGTGAAGCTCACAGCTTTTCCTCTCTCCCTTACGATGATGTTGATGAAGCCATTACTGATGCTCAACCTCTGACCTCTAAGGCCTCCGTTGCTGTTGTTTCAGGGGACATCCCCAAGGACGCTCTTAATCGAAGACCAGGAAAGTTTGGAACTGTTTTCCCCTACTCACTGTGATCCATACAGTAAACAGAATGGCTGTTTTTTTAACGTACTATTTTTCTTGTTAACAGATGGCATGGCCTATGAGAATGACGACCCCCAGGACAACTACGATGACATTGAGGAAAACATTGAGACCCATCAGATGAGAGCCGAAGTCCATACCGGCCACCATATCACACCAGGAGATGATCTACCCCCACCTCCAGAACTGCTACAGGAAGATGTTGACTACCTGGTGCCAGGTGAAGATGGTTGAGCAGGAATATCAGCTAAAGTTAACTTTATCCAGCAGAAGTTAACAACCCCTAACCCAGTCCTTTATTACAAAAAAGTAACCCTAAGAGTCCAGATATCCTCTAGACCAGTATATCCCAAACTTTTTTACTGGACAGTAAATTGTGAATTCTCTGTTAATAATGTGAAGATCCCAGTAAAATATTGGCTACAAATGATCCCATATCCATAAATCTGAATATAACCAATTACAATTAGGATTGTTATTGAGTAGAATATCTTTTGTTATTGCTTGACTCCACTAAATATAGTATTTAATGTACCCTATTTTCACGTATAAGTCACATCAGTCAAAAAATGCATCATGAAGAGGAAAAAGCATATATAAGTCACACTGGACTATAAGTCGCATTTATTTAGAAACTGACACACCGTTGTCCGTAGTCTGATAGAGAGGCAGTTGCATTGCATGAAGTGGTAACACCAAGAAGGCCCACCTGCAAAGTCATTTATATTCATCTCCTTCGCAACTACCAGGGTGTGGTGGAGACGTAACTGCACTGTTGACAAGCCTCTCCCGGCAGCACATTGTTAGAGCACCCATCTGTGGACTCGTTCCTCCAGCTCTGGCTATCTTGCTTTCCTTGTTTTATCCATTGCAGTAAGAGTAACCTCTGCTTTCTGCCAGCCCGTCACAAGTTTCTCACTCACTCTAAACTTTCTTCCTGCTGCTCAGTACTGTTTTTGTTAATTTTTCAGTGGTACATGAGCAGCATATAGTTGTCACAAGCCTAGAGCGCCCTCTCGCAGCTGTAGACAGTAATGTTTACTACTTGTTCATGTCAGTCAGAATGAATTAACATTTAAAAACATTTTAGATTATATATATTTTGATATATAAGTCGCACCTGACTATAAGTCGCAGGACCAGCCAAACTATAAAAAAAAATGGGGGCTTATAGTCCAGAAAATACGGTACAATATTTTTTTGTGAATGGTTACAGAAGTGGACATTAATGTCCTTAAAGGCCTTAACATCAGGAAAATGCAGTGACACAAGAGGGTTAACCTTAACAGTAATGTACTTTTTACTTTTGCCTACTATAAAGAAACAACAGTATTGACTCTTCACATGATAACTAGTCCTCACAGGAGCTTTAAACAGATGCAATAAAAATAGGGTAGTAGGTAGATTTTGTTGTCTCTCAGTCAGAAGGTTGTGGGTTTTAACCCCTTAAAGCTTGTTGTATCATATTTGAAACATACTTTTATGATACCTCTATCTAATCAATATGCTTAATAAATTACTCAAAAAAACTCCTGAATACAATCTGATAAATTAGAAAAATGCCCTCAAGTGGATAATCAGTTACTGAAAAAGTTAAAAAGTTAAAAGTTAAATAAACATTTCAGTTCCAAAAAATGAGAGTTTTCTGACTAGTGTTTGTGTTTTCAGGCTTTAAGGGGTTAATCCCAGCTCCTGTAGTCACATGCTGATGTTTTCTTAGGTAAGACAAGTAACCCCAGTTTGCTTCCATTGCTGCGTCAGTGGCGTGTAAATGCATATGGATTCAAATTCTGAAAGCCAATCCTCCATAACAACCTTTACCATCAGTGTCTGAATGTGGTATGAGGTGTAACCTGTGGTGTAAAAGTGCTTTGCATAGTCAGACATATAGAAAAGTACTATACAAACTCAAGTCTATGTATGATTTTAATACATTTTTGTACAGTTTATTGGCAGACATGAGCTGCATACACAGGAAATATCTTAATATTTCTGCTTATTAATTTCAGTGTTACTTATTGTGTTCATCTTAATTGACCTATCACTAAGCCCCGCCTCCTTACCCCACTCGGACAAACAATCAGCATTCTGCCCAAGATAGCGTTGGCCAGAAACTGATGTCTGAACAATACTAATACATTATAAAGATGGTACAGTCAGCTATCATTATGAAGCTGAAGCCACTTCTTTTAAGAGGATTTTCTAATTTTTTAGTAACATTATGTAGCTTAGTTTGCCCTGAAGCAGTTTTATCCCCAATATTAGTGGGAAATGAACAGGTTATATAACATGTTGCTCTGCAGTAAATATAAGCTAACAGTGTGTTGCCTTATCTTAGACATGTAGACATTATTGTTGATCTTCTTTATGTTAAGTTGTGTGGTCTGCCTCATAGCTTGATCCAAAGGAGACCCAGCTGTGTTTATGTGAGGTTTAGGGAATGAGATAAAATGCTCTTCATTCTGTAGTCTCTCAGGATACCTCGTATCCGTGCTGCCTTTAACCCAATGCACATTTTTTGACTGTTTCTCCGAGTTCAAAACTGTCTAAATTTCAATGAAATCCCATGAAAAACATTTCTAAAGCATTTCTAAGGTGGTCTATGAGTTGGATGTCAGAGTAACTGCGAGAAATGTGATTGGCTTGTGGCCTTGGAGGGTGGGGCTTAGTGAGAGGAGAATGTAGTTGGTATTAAAGACAGATAAATTTATGTACATTTTTTACAATATTATATTTTTTTTATCAAAATATAAAATTAAATGTCATTTTTCAAATACTTGGGTTTTTTTTTTAGAACTGTTGTCAGAGCTGGGCACACATCAGGTACATTTGATTTTCATTAGCATCATTCAGGGGAAAGAAAGAAAGGAGCTGGTGCAACTATTAATGTGTGTTTGGTTTACCCTGACACTGTTTTAGCTAAAGAGGAAGTTTTTGAGAACTTTTATAAAACATGAGTTAACATCGCTAAATTATTAACATAATAAAATGATACCAAAGTCATGTCTACATATGGAGTAACCATTAAGAAGGTTGATTATCTTATAAATTGTGCCCACCTCTGACCACAATTATTGTACTGTACAAACAAATAGTTATTAATTGCTTGTTTTTTTTTTTAAATTGCTTAGTTTGTTTCATAATCACATGTGCTTTTTGTTGTTGTCAATGCAAATATGACACCTTCAGCAGTCATATTTTTATTATGTATATTTAGGTCTGTAGGTTGTTGTATGATATGACAAATACTGCCAATTTGTTGGTGCTGCCATTTTGCTGGGTCACTATGACTGGAGTGCCAATTGTAATGTCTACTACCACCCACTGATTTACAGCAGGGAAGAGGTAGTTGGCTGTCCAACATTAGACAGCTACTGATTTAAGTACCATCATTGGATAATTTTATCTACAGTTATATTAACAAAATAGACATCACTGACCTTGGGACAAACTTTGGTCTCCTTGTCATTGAAGTCTAGTCAAAATGAAATAACATCAAAAGCAGGGCCGCCCTCAAAATGAGGCCCTTAGCCAGGGGTGTCCAAACTTTTTCCACTGAGGGCCACATACAGAAATATATAAGGACATGGGCATGGCCAGGTAAGAGCAGTTTAGATAAGGCAGCATGAGAGCGACTGGCCAATCCTTAGAGAAAACCAGCTGGCTGTCAGCTGATGAAGGTTTGCGTTATATCAGCTTGACTCTGTGGCCTGCCTGAACTAAAGGTCTTTGCACACTGGGTCTGTTATTTTCAGATGCGTTTTTTTCCAGATCCATAATCTGAAAAAACGTCATGCACTCGAACCTTGCGCACTGGATCCGATGCATTTTTATTTGCCTTCACTGCGAAAATTCGTGGAATGTGGCTGATAGTTTCGTACTGCGAGCCTGCGTCTCTGTCACTCCTTTGAAATCCTGCTGGATCCATCCTGACAGTGAGCTTCATTCAGCACCCATTCATGCATAATAGCGCTGAGCCATGTTGGAGAGATGGAGAGAGCAACTCTATAATTCTGTCTCTGTTATTAGCTGTGACTTGATTACAATGTATGCATCTATCTGTTACATTTCCATCTGATATCCACATAACACACCGGAAAACTATGGTGTTTTTGCAGCGAGAGTTCGGGAGTGGGAGAGAGGGAGGAGTTGGATGGGTGAGTGAGAGAGAGAGAAATAAAGCAACGGGCACCGATCTGAATCATCAATCACCCATCTATCTGATATATTTCAATGGTTTATATCCACAGAATAAATGAGCAAACGTTGGTGTTTAAAGTAAGGTTAGTGTGAGAGAGGAGGGAGGAGGGGTCTGGTGGAGGTGAGCAAGCAAGGAGGAAGCAGCTGGCACTGTTTTGAATCATCGGTCACCCATTTAAATGACTTGGACTGATACGAAATTTAGCATAAAATCGAACCTGTTCCGAATAAAAATATGACGGACAAAAATTTCGGCGTCAGTCTGCAAACGTCATCAGAAAAACATGAGCTCAATTTTCTTTTTTAACATGCAGAAAATTCGGACAAAATCATCGGACCCAGTGTGTAAAGGCCTTAACGCCAAATGCTCAATTTAATGGCTGACAAGGCAAATACACAATCAGTTCCAGGTTTTTGGTGATACAAATCGGATTTAAGGAGTTGCCGTTTGGACCTAGATGCCACTGGCTCAGCCCCTGAAATATTATTGGAACTGCTATCACAAAAAAAAAAAAAAAAAAAAAAACCACAATAAATTTGAATAAATTTTTCCTGCTGAGATGTTTGTTTACAAATATTGCATGGTAGCGCGGGCCAATCAAAATTGGACCGTGGACTGCATTTGGCCCCCGGGCCATAGTTAGGACACCCCTGCCCTAAGCAGACTCTGGAATAAAGCCCCCCTGCACTGCATGGGCACATTTTTTAATGACCAATAAAACATAAAAATTAACCATGTCTTTGTTATTTAGCCTGAGATAGTGTTTGTATTCGGTCTGATGTACAGAGAAAAAAGTATCAAAGGAAACTTCTTAACTGTAAGATTTGTCTTTTACTTAAACGCTGTACAGTGATGCATGCTCATCATCTTGATCTTCACTTTTGTAACAATGTAGAGGAAATAAACTTGCAAATAAAGAACTTCTTTTCCATTAAGTCTTTTTCTTATTGCTTTTATATTGTATAATTATAATCCCTGAGGTGTGTGTTGTTACATGTCAGAGTTCAGTATCAATCTTTGCATCCAAGCATGAATTGTGCAGCACTTTAAACATGCATGTGTGACCTCTTTTAGCTTTTATCCTCTGCTGTCTGCCCAGGATTTTAGGAAATGGCTCAGATGTTGAGTATCAGACTGTATGTTTATATGTCTTATATAGTTTGATACACAGCACAATAAGCCGTTTTCCACATAAAACTACATTTTGATGAAGGATTCCAGATGACGTTGCTGTCCATTTTAAAAATGTATTTATGTATGTTTAATAAAGCTGTGAAGTTATGTCTAATGCATTTTATGAAGGAACTGTTTTTACTATTTAACTCTTGTGTTTTTGTGATTTGCTTTCCAAGTCAAACCAAGTGGTGCCAAGGGCTGACAGAAGAACATCTAAACACTCCAGCCCTGCTCTAAACATATCGAATACAGTTACATCTGCTTGCACTTTAGCATTCTCTCTGATTATTTAAACATCATCTCCCTATAGGCCGGACATATGACGGAGCAGCTGGTGCCTACAAATGTTAACACGAGTAAGGCCATCCATGAGGGACTATGTGTCAAACTAGACGACGATGACTGAAAAATTTTGACATGCTAATCTTGTTGAATCGTGGTCATTAATTATTATGGACGCGTCATTAATTATGTCACACTACAAGACCGTTTGTCGTCCCTGACGCTCTAAATTGTGCCCGAGTTTTGATAATGAGCTGCAATGTTACAGTCGGGCTTAAATCTGGCTGAATTTGTGTAGTCTGAGCTGGCCTTTAAGGGAGCATTTTATAGAGGCAGAGTCTAAAAAACCTAGTCTAAAAATTTTAAAAGAATTTCAGAACATGTTTCTTTTCATATAATTCATATAATTCTGGTGAGAGTGGACGCTGGTGCGACGAGGTTCCGCTACTCTCTCCGTTTTGAACTATTTCTCTGATTTTAACGCTCTTTTAAATTGCACAGCTAGGATTGCCTGTCTTAACCTACTTCCATCTGACAGTTGGACAGTACTTTTTTCTTCTGATATGGATCATCCTAATGACCATATCGCAATCCACATCTCTTCTGCTGCAGTATACGGCTGCTGAGCTTCTACTCCTCCGACATCGATCGGCTGAGCCTCCCCCGGCGCTCCATGCTCACCTGAATATCGCATACTTCCCTCGTAGGAAATATATCCACCGTGGATCCAGGCGCAGCTTTAATGTGGACCAGACAAACTCCATCCACTCCTTCTGGTCCACTCGTCGGCGTCCTTCGTGAGTGCCATGCGGATGCAAAATTAACCGCTCCGTGCTAGCCAATCTACCCTCGGCTAACACCACTGGACCTCGTCCCAGCGTCACCTCGTTCGGGCTGCTTAACATCTGTTCACTAACCAACAAGGGTTCTCTTGTCTGTGATTTCATTAAGGATTACAAACTGGATTTTCTGTGTTTGACCGAGACGTGGCAGCAGCTGAATGACTGCCAATCTCAACCAGTCTGTTCCAGCTGAGTTTGTTTAAAGCTGTCAACCACGTGCTGGTGGGCGGGGCGGAGGTCTTGCTGTGCTTCACAACTCTACATACAAGGTATCCTCCGTCTCAGTTCCCACGTTTGGCTCATTTGAATCCATGACTCACAGCATTTCTGGCTCTACACCCACCATTCTATCCACAATCTACAGGCCACCCAAACCTCACCCTGAGTTTTTAAATGACTTTTCTGCCTTTCTTGCTGCCATGTGCCTCATATCCCCAATATCATACTCCTGGGTGACTTTAATTCACATGGACAACCCAAACCATCCTCTAACAAAAGACTTTTCATCATTCCTGGACAGTTTTGGACTCAAGCTCCTGCAGGTCATTAAAATACATTGACAAAGGGAAAAAGAAACACAATGAAAACATTTCAAACAAAGCATGTAAAAGGTGATTAAAAACAGAAAATAAGACCCACACAAGATAGACACATCCCTAGTGTCATTTGTCTGAACTTTATATGTATAAAATCCCCCCAAAAAAGGATAAAAACACACATAAAAAGTTTTTTAAAACAGCAAAAAAAATAAAAATAAATAAAATGAAATAAAAAAAAGCTACAGTGCAGAGTTGGAGCAAAAATGGAAAATTTGAAAGGTAAAAAGTTTTTTAATCAAAGGCAGCAGTGAACAGGTGTGTCTTCAACCTTGAATTCAGGATGCCTCCTGGTGGCCTCTCTCGGGAGGTCCCCTGGGGCAGAACCAGGACTCATGGGAGGGTTTATATGTCTGGCCTCACATTTAATTTCAACATACAACAATCATAAATCAAATCGAACTGTGGAGCAAATCCCTCCCTCTTTAGACAGTCGGAGCAGTTCCACTGCCCACACTCTGGTCCAGCACCGGCACATCCCTGAATCGCCACTCGGCTTCGTTGGAGATTTGCTGCAGGTCTAGTTTCAGGTCCGGCTGCTGCCAAAGCAACTCAATCCATTTAGATCAGCTTGATCCACACAGCCAGAAAAACATAAAAAGTATCAGGTCAGCTTTAAAATAAAACACTCTACACAGACTCCTGATCATAGATCATCACTTTATCAACACTACGTCTCATCCTGTAGAAAGACCACCAGGAGGTCAGTGGGTCACAGAGTTATCAGTGTTATTTATTAAGAAAAGATAACTTTTGAGGTAAAAAGTCAGAATGGTATCACACGCTTTCTAAGATTCTGCACCAGATGAAGCTCAGGTGGACATCCTCCTTTGCAGATTAATTTAACACTCTATTCAGAGTTGATCAAGGAAGCAGTGTTGAAATTGACACTTTGACCTCCTCAGAAACAGGAACATAAACTTCAGCTTCCTCAAGGGAGAAAAGCAGCTACAGGCCTGTCGCCACTAGGGGGCATAAGAGGGCTCAGACCCCTCAGTCAAGTACTCTGCTTCAACTTAATACAGGAAAAGGCCTTTTTTTAAAACATCTCTTTATTGATTTTTTTATAAAGAGAAAAACAAAGTATACAAGATGTCAAATAACATGATTCTTAAGAATAAAAGTAATAAAAAAAAAACAGAATAAAACAAAACAGAAACAGCCCTATAGATACTCTAAACTACTCATCAGTCCAAGCCTCACTTGATAACATATCACTGTCAAGAAATTTATAAAACACATTCCATACATTCCAAAACTTGTTTGTTCTTGTAAAGTAACTGATGTTTTCAAGAGCAAGAAAAAGGGTCATTCCTTTCAACCACTGAGACACACCCCAAATTGATTGTTTCCATAACTGAGCAATACATCTTTAGGCCTCCAAGAAACACACATTAAGCAGTGACTTTAAGTTATTTGACATTACAAAATCATCTGGGTAAAAAACAAAAACTGAATATTAATGGACACTCCCACATACAATGAAACAGAGACCCCCTCTGGTCACCACATTTAATGCACGTATCAGGAATATTTGGGTTAAATTGGTGTAGTCTTGCTGGAATAATATATTGTCTAGTAAGCCATTGATATTACAGTGACCTGGAATGAGTATTAACTGTTTGAGTTTGAACTAAAGAACATGCCTCTGACCATGCCTCCAATGTTATGTCCATCTGTAAATCCCGTCTCCACACCCATAAAATGTTACCTGATGATTCATCACAATTGCAAACATATCATACAGTCGAGACACCTGACCTTTAGCCTCCAGATTATCTAAAATTATGTTTTCCAATGAAGATGGGGGGTAAGCTCCAAACTATGCTTTTGTCTGGACATTGTAAAACTGAATGTGTTTAAAAAAGTGTTTACTGGGAATTTGGTATGCAGCTTGAAGTTCCATGAATGACATAAATTTATTTTCAGAATAAAGATCAGATACACCAGATGCTGCCCATAGTTTGAAATCTGAATCTGCTCCGCCTGGCTGAAAATCACAGTTTCCAAAAACTGGAGTAAATTGCGACAGCTTCTTTTCCTCTCCTAAATACGCTAGGGCAGCATGCCATACTGTTATTATGTTCTTTAAAAAAAGTTTTTTTTTTTTTTTGTGGATTTCAAAAGAGTTTTCTTATCTGCAGAGTACAAATATAAGTTTAAAGGGATAGCAATCAGTTTGGATTCCTTTATTACCCATGATGGGGGATTATCCTTGGCAAAATAAATCACTGTTACTCTAATTTGAGCCGCCCAGAAATACCACCTAAGATTTGGTAGTTGTTATCCACCTCTGTTATATGGCATATATAAGAAGGAGAGCCTGAGTCTTGGACGTCTGTTTCTCCATATGAAATTGGAAAGGGTTTTTGTAACATTTGACAGAAAGAGGGTTGTGGGGAAAGTGGTACTGATTGGAAGAAATACTGGAACTTAAGTAAAATTATCATTGTTATGACATTTATTCTCCCAATAACAGAAATAAGTAGCATGTTCCATCTGTTAATAAGCTGTGTCACTGTCTCCATAAGGGTGTTGTAGTTGGCTGCTACAATTCTACTGATAGTTGGCATATTCTTAACACCCAGGTATGTAAATTCATGCTTTGCAACCACAAAAGAGGTCGAAATTGGGGGGTAGAGCCTCTCTTTTTCAGCCAGAAACAATAACAGATTTGTTATCGTTTATTTTATATCCTGAAAGCCTTCTAAAAACTTTAAGCAGGTCAAGCAGGGACAAAGCAAAACTATATCATCTGCGTATAGAGCTATACGATGTTCAGCTAATACCAAAGGTTTAGCTAATACTTTACATAATATTTTGAGATCATTATTAAGAAGAGATATTGGCCTGTAAGAGCCACACTGGGCTGGTGGTTTCCCAGGTTTTAGTAGCAATGTAATGATTGCAGTGTTGAGTATAGGAGGAAGGGATCCCTTATCAAATAACTCTCTGTAAATGTCTAGCAGAGGGGGAAGTAATTTGGATTTGAACATTTTATACATTTCAGTTGGGAACGCATCAGGCCCAGGAGTTTTCCCACTCTTCAAGCCACTTTATAGCTTCAGATAGCTCCTGTGCTGTAACTCTGTGCTTAGACCTGGAAATTCTATTGTATCTAAAAATTCTTTCTGTAGATCTGGAGCTGAATCTAAATATTCAGAACTGTCTAATTTCTTGTAGAATTCAAGAAAACTTTTGTTAATTTCTGCTGGTTCAAAAGTTATTGTGCCATTATTTGTTTTGATTGAGTTAATTGCTCCCTCTGCTTGCAACTGTTTGAAACGCCAAGCTAATAGCTTTCCAGCCTTTTCACAATGTTCATAGTATGACTGTCTTAGTCTCATCAGGCTTTTTGTTGCCTTATTTGCAGATAAAACGTTATATCTAGCCCTTTGTTTATGCAGCTCTAAAATAAACTGTTGGCAATGGTTTTGACATATTTGGCTCTCTAGTTCTTTGATTTTTCAAGTTGTTCCATCTCTGATCTCCTAGATTTGTTCTTGAAGCGAACAAACTTATCATTTGGCCTCTTATTAAAGCTTTAAAAGCTTCTCATCTCACAGCTGCAGTAGTCTAGTCAGTATTGTTTCAAAAATAAAAATCAGTTTGTGCTCCAATATATTCCACAAATTCAGGATCCCTGAGCCAAATCGACTGGAGTCCCCACCTTGGGTGCTGATAAATCATGCTAGGAAATTTCAACAAAAATGATACAGAGGCATGGTCAGAAATTATAATACTATCATACCAACATTTAGTGATTTTAGATGTTAAATTTGCTGAAAATAAAAAATAATAGGAAAAGGTCTTTTAATTTTTATCCCATCCAAACAGGATCCAGAGTATTTAAGGTACATCAATATGAGCAATGCAGCAGCTCCAACCTCCCAGACCAGGAGCATTAACAGTATATGTACTGTTCTTTCTCTGACATGTGGATGTGTGCTTAGGTTTAAGGGTTTTATACTGCTGGGAACATGGATATGACTAACACAAGAACCCTGCAGAGCACAGTTGTTCATTTATAGAATCAGCAAATACAGGCAGCTCTTCTCTCCTCTTCCTGTTCTGCTCTTTCCACCGAGGACTGAAGTTTACAGAGAGGTCACTTTGAACTCCTGGTTCTTCTTGCATGTTTAATTTCCCTCTCTGTATCTGAAAAGGTTGATGTTATACCACAGAAATGAAAGTTCTAATAAATAAATAAAATTAGTCAAAAAGGCAGCAGGAGGATGAGAATGAAGTGGTGCCATGTTATGTTCAGTTTCCTGGAAATAAAAAATCTAACGCTGCAACAGTCAGTCTACTTCTCAGATGAAGAGATATTCAGGCTGTAATTATTTTTTACTTTTACTTTTAAAATCTAATTTCACCACCTTTCCCACCATTTTTGATATCATTAACCAGTTTTGGTTATTTTTGATATATTTTAATGTTGTTTTCTACAAAAGGATTAACATTTTTTAGAGGGCTTCTTACTACACAAATGAATGATTTGTTCTTTGATAAGAGTGGTTATTATTCAGGTTAAATATAAAATACCACAACTTAACTTTACAATGGACCAGGATTTTGCAGGGCCTCAGAAAGCTCTCTTATTTTTCTCCCCTCATGATTGGCCTTGTCTGCACATGACTATTCTTGAACACATGACTGTGTTCAACCACTTTCAGGTTCAGTGGGGGGCCCCGGTCTCTGGCACCTTTATTTTGGGGGTCGCGGACTGAAAACAGTGAGAAACCTCTGGCTTAAAGCGCTACAAGCTCAATTCCATTAACCTTAACCCTTAGAGGTCCATTCATCAGTACTTTACTTTTAACAATATAAATCACTCAGAAAATGTAAACCACGCTCATGTTTGGAATATTTTTTTTTCTGTATTTCTCAACTTTACGAAATAAACTTTATTTTTTGACTTTAATTTACTGTATTAGATATAGTACCTCCATTAAACACAAACTCTTACAAAAAAGGTTTTTTTAATTGTAATTTAAAACATTGTCATTTTTAAAAAAGAAATTACAAAATACTGAAATTATGCAAAAATTAACAGTGTCAGTCCTGTACAGTCTGGTCCACCGTCCCCAATGTGTAAAATTAATTTTTATATTAAATTCAAATATTTCCTGTTTTACTTGGGCTACTGACATCAAACAAAAACGGTAAGAAAACTTAGAAAACAAGCTTTCCACACTCAGTGATTGCAGCGCAAAATATGGTGCTGTTTTCATGCCATCACGTGTCAAAAATAGCAGAGGATGTCACGCTGGCGTGATTGTGAACCCCTAAGTATTAACCATCTATAAGGTAAAAAAATAATTCAACTGTAGTTCAAAGTATGGGAAAAAATGATCAACATCAGGAGGAAGGTTAAACTCATTTCCAGACTAACACATGCCACTAATTATTTATTCAAATAACTATAAAGTAAAATATCCATGATGAAAACATTTGTAAACAATAAAAAAGGCGACAAAGAAATAAAACGAATTAACACACACCACACAGCATTAACATTTATAGAACAGCATCATGATAATATTGACTAAAATTCTTATTACAGCAGAATTACAGAAATGAGATTAAACTGAGTCAATGAAAATAAGAATCAATGAAAACATAAACCCAATAATCAAAAAAACATCGTTCTTCCAGACAGAAATAGAAACTCAAAGAATTTCAAACGAAAATCTTTGAGTTTCCACATCTGTCATGTTTTCTTTTCTCTTCTTAGTCCCATCATTTTCTAAAAAAAAATCAAGTGACACATGTATGCTTGAAGGTTTTCCTGAAAAAAAGGCATGTTTAGAGCTTGACTGAGCAACACAGGGTTGTTTTACAAGCTTTTTCCACCAGAAGTCCAGGTTAGACTAAATGGTTAAAATCAGCTGAGGGCTTGAAGGGTTAAATCAGAATCCAATAATGAAAATGATCCTTGACTTAGCAACTAAAGTGTGGATTTTTACGAGGACGACAGATTGAATAAACACTTATTTATCATATTTTCATAACTAAGGTAGGTAGCTGCACAAATGGAGCTTGCTTCTTTATTTTCTGACAGAATGAAATAAAATGAATAAAAAGGAAGTCTCATTTTGTCTGGTGTGTGTCCAGGAGATTCTTAAGATGATGTTTGAGTACAAAAGTTGAAAACTTGATCCTTGGCTCTCTTACTGCTCTACGTAGACATTTAAAAACAGAGCTGTTGTTTCTGAAGATGAAGAAAACTGATAATCGTACTTCACAACTCTCAAATAATGAGCCGAAGTTTTAAACAGTGGACTGAAAATCAAAACAGAATCAAATCATTTCAAACTGTGTATGCAGGTGTATCATTCATCAGACAAAATCCTGAACATGCACAGATGATCAAGTAGACACAAGCGTTAATTTTCAGAGCATCAGCTGATAGCTGAGCTGAAATAGAGACTAACATAATAAAACTGTATCCTTCAAACATCTCTACAGATCAGGAGGATGTTTTTGGTTTCTCTGTGCATGTTTGTGAATATTTGCTCCATGATCAGTCACATCGAAGATTACATTTCAGACTAAACTGAAAACTTTAGTGCCGTGAGAGAGCGAGGCCTGGAGGTGGGGGGAGAAATACGTGACTGTGGTTTATTTGTGTGGGCGGTGGGTGTTTGTTCTTAATAAGTCTACACACAAACATTTTAGTGTCAAACCCACAGATGCTCTGAGTTCAGACCAGACATTTTCTTATTCTATTTTTAAGCAGATCCATTTTTTAGAGTAAATATACAGAAAAAAGCAAGTTTATTATTATCAGCAACATTTGATTTAAGAATTATTAGGTTTTTTTTTTAAATAATAAAAAGCAGGAGCTCTGTTCCTTCACATTAGATGTAAAAAATAAAAGAGTAAAAATGATTTTTTAAAAAAGGATTTATTAATTTACTTATTGTTGTTTGCTCATCAGTTATTGAGAACACAAATACATGCTCTGAATTAGTCCTGAGCAAAAATGCATTAAATTAAATATAAGAAATAAGATTCATTGAATCAAACCCATTATTTAACATGATTTTAAAAAATAGTACAATTCCTTTCTTTCTTTTTTGTCAATTATGAGCACACATATAATTCTTTCAAACACTCATAACAAAAAAAGCATTAAAAATAAAAACTGAAAAAATGTCTTTAATTCGTCTTTGTAAAAAATGCAGCAAAGGTCTAAAAAAGTAAATTTGTTTTTTGTTAGCTGCATAATGGTATGCTTAAATATCCCTAAAGTATGCCTCATCTATTTACTAACTTACTAAATTTGATTGTTTGTTTGGTCTCCCCCAGACAATTTTGAAAGAAGTAGATGCAATTTCCCACATTCTGGTGCATTTGATCATATTTTGAGATTGAAAATGATCTCCCACTTTCATTGTTTTTCCTTGGAGCAGACATGGTCTGCAGTTACTGACAACCATACATATACTCAGGCACTGGGCATTAGAAGATTTTAACAATACTAAACTTCCCAATCAGCCATATGACATTTTCCTTAACTACCATCTTCATTTTTCAGCACTGACCTCAGCAACAGAGCTGTCTCCACTGCCCCTGCCTCTGACTCACTCTTAATCTCAACCACCTTCATCAACACACATGGAGATGCACTGAGCATTCTTTCATATTGATAATTGAAATAAGCTTAATGTAGATTGATCATATGAAGATTTCTGTGATGTAGCTAAGTCATGCTATCAGCATATCAAATACAGTATAGTATAGTATATAGTAGTATAGCAGCCTAATAATTATGTAGGCTACATTAGAAATGGGCCACCTCCCTAAAACATGACTGAGCAGTTTGACAGTTCAGAAATGGTCAAATGTGTGTTCAGACCTGAAGTCTTTTTTTAATGCATGAGGAATCACGTCATGAGAGAGAAAAAAGTGAGTAAAAAAGACCCTAAATATGTTTAGAACTACAAATGAACTTCCTTCTGTTGATTCTTGTTTTTGTAACGTCACAATTCCAACCCTCATCCTTTATCTGGGCTTAGGACCGGCAAAAATGACTCAAGAGAGATGCTCTGGCAGTTATTTCAAATTGTATTTTTTTTTTTTATTTCTCTCATAAGTTTAGTTTTCTTAACTTTGGTTTAGTTTTGAAACTTACGGTCCATTTAAGACAGTGAGACATGGACACTTTTAACCATTTGATTCATAATTTTTTAAAAATTTTTTCTTTGGTTCTAAAAAAAAAAAAAGAGACGACAGAAAAACTGTCAAAGCGCCTTCACAGGGCAGTTAACACGCAGTCTGGACATAGAGGGGCGAACATCTCCTGCTCTGACTGCAGCTGAGGGGGACTGCTGAAGACGGGGCTGCCGGTGAGAGAGCTTTGAGACAGCGAGGGGCTGAGAGGAGCAGCAACAATACGTGCTTTCACGCCAGAGTCTCATAAAGTCACCAATAACACCAGAAAAAGTCACTAGATTTGTCGTTAGGCGCTTTTTTTTAAAAAGAGTCAGAGGGGTCTGAATACTCGCCTGATGAGACCTACACCAGCCTGCTCGGGGTGCTAGCCTGGTAACGTTCTTATCAGAAAAGCTGGCTGTGTTTGGCCATGGAAGAACGCCATTTAGCTGTTTGGTCACTCAAGGAAGAACTTGGGCAATTCTAACTTAGTTTCCTTTTCTTCAAAAAAATAAACCTCTTAAATCCATCTATCGTCGGTCGAACAGTCAAATAAAGCATGTTCAGCAAAAGCTGAACATTTTGACATTTGCTGTCGCTGTGATTGATCCAACTCTCAGTCTCAATATGCCTGCATGAAGCGGCTGATTGTGTCGAAAACCAGGAAAACGTGGAGTGGATTTGTATTGATATGAGTATTCCCTGAATGAAAAAATGGAACGGATTTGATTGTGAAGGTATGGAAAGAACGCTGGAGTAGACCAGTCATTATGGAAAATATGGGTGGGTCTGATTGATGTTTGTTCAAGGTGAGGGGGACGTGACCCCCCCTAATTGTATTGTGGCGATGCCCATGCTTACATATCCATGCAATAAAACAGTAATCACATTTCCAAAAAGAGTGTAGGATGAAGAAAAAACAAGTGTTCATAAAATTAAAGCTTTACTCTATACTTATTTTTTATCATCACAAATGTATGGAGAATAGCAACGAATTAATCTGAAAATAAGCCACTTTTACACCAGTTTACTGTTGATGGTATAAATTACAACATTTTACCTTTATTTAGATTTTCATGTGCAAACTTTCAGACATTTTATTAACAGTTTAGTAGCTCTTTCACAAAAGGTTTAAAAATAATTAAAATCTGAACAGCAACTAATAATGTGAGGCAAAGTCTAATCTTATAATAAATCAATCTTAATTTTTAACCAAATATATTTGTTTTATTACTGCCAGCTCTGTGTTGAATCTCTAAAAGCAGTTTTCAAACATTTTGACCTGTGATCACTCTGCATGTGAACCACATAACCCCTATCTGTTCATACTTCTTAGTTTGACAGATTACTATTTTTGGGTTTGTCTGTGCATGTGATTTCTCTTTTTCCTCTCCAATGTAGGTGAGATGACAATCTCAAATATATGTAGAATTTATTTCATCAGTTCACAACTCCCCAGATTCTGTGACAGGAAAATAATTTCCAAGTGAAAAAATATAGATTTATTTTGTCTTGTAAACAGTTTATAATATTTGCATAACTATTTCATGAGACATCATAAGTATGACAAAGGGTTAAATTGACTCAGAGTCTGAACACAACAAAGGCTGCTGCTAGGAAGCCCCTAAGTAAACAGATGTTTGATTTCTTTTACCCTAGTTTTATTTAGACTTGCTATAAAACTCCTGCTGCATTAGTGTAGCTGCATTTACAATATAAAAATGACAAAACAGATTCCAGGATACATTTGATAGATACTGAAAAATAAATGCACTAAATGTTCATGGCTCCCAGATTTACTCATAACCTGGTATCCAGTTAATTTATTTATGTCAGATATAATCAGAGCAGATGGTAATAGGTATTAAGCCATTTTATCATGTACAGCTTGTACAACAGTGTCAATTTACTGTCCCCTCAAGAAAACTCTACACACAGCCCTTAATGTCTAAACCGCTGGCAACAAAAGTGAGTACACCCCGAAGTGAAAATGTCCAAATTGGGCCCGATTAGCCATTTTCCCTCCCCATCATGTGACTCATTAGTGTTACAAGGTCTCAGGTGTGAATGGGGAGCAGGTGTGTTAAATTTGGTGTTATCGCTCTCACACTCTCTCATACTTGTCACTGGAAGTTCAACATGACACCTCATGGCAAAGAACTCTCTGAGGATCTGAAAAAAGAATTATTGCTCTACATAAAGATGGTCTAGGCTATAAGAAGATTGCCACCACCCTGAAACTGAGCTGCAGCATGTTGGCCAAGACCATACAGCAGTTTAACAGGACAGGTTCCACTCAGAACAGGCGTCGCCATGGTCGACCAAAGAAGTTGAGTGCACGTGCTCAGCGTAATGTCCAGAGGTTGTCTTTGGAAAATAGACGTATGAGTGCTGCCAGTATTGCTGTGGAGGTTGAAGGGGTGGGAGGTCAGCCTGTCAGTGCTCGGACCATACGCAGCACACTGCATCAAATTGGTCTGCATGGCTGTCGTCCCAGAAGGAAGCTTCTTCTCAAGATGATGCACAAGAAAGCCCGCAAACAGTTTGCTAAAGACAAGCAGACTAAGGAAATGGATTGCTGGAACCATGTCCTGTGGTCTGAGGAGACCAAGATAAACTTATTTTGTTTAGATGGTGTCAAGTGTGTGTGGCAACAACCAGGTGAGGAGTACAAAGACGGGTGTGTCTTGCCTACAGTCAAGCATGGTGGTGGCAGCGTCATGGTCTGGGGCTGCCTGAGTGCTGCCGGCACTGGGAGCTACAGTTCATTGAGGGAACAATGAATGCCAACATGTACTGTGACATACTGAAGCACAGCATGATCCCCTCCCTTCAGAAACTGGGCTGCAAGGCAGTATTCCAACATGATAATGACCCCAAACACACCTCCAAGATGACCACTGCCTTGCTAAAGAAGCTGAGGGTAAAGGTGATGGACTGGCCAAGCATGTTTCCAGACCTAAACCCTATTGAGCATCTGTGGGGCATCCTCAAACAGAAGGTGGAGGAGCGCAAGATCTCCAACATCCACCAGCTCTGTAATGCTGTCATGGAGGAGTGGAAGAGGATTCCAGTGGCAACCTGTGAAGCTCCGGTGAACTCCATGCCCAAGAGGGCTAAGGCAGTGCTGGAAACTAATGGTGGCCACACAAAATATCGACACTTCGGGCCCAATTTGGACATTTTCACTTCGGGGTGTACTCACTTTTGTTGCCAGCAGTTTAGCCATTAATGGTTGTGTGTTAAGTTTTTTTGAGGGGACAGTAAATTGAAACTGTTTTACAAGCTGTGCACAGATTAGTTTACATTGTATCAAAGTGTCATTTCTTCAGTGTTGTCCCATAAAAAGATATAATTAAATATTTGGAGAAATGTGAGATACTGTATATTTTGGTGGTGATGCAAAAGTTTAATTTATTTGGTAAAATATATATTTATTTCAGACTTGGGTTTGCCCTGTATCTGTGCAGCTTTTTACTGAAGCTGATACTCTTAAAAATAAAAACAAAGTGGAATAAAAGCAAATCTGGATGCTTGTATGTGTTGTGAAACAAACACTTACACATTTATAAATATATTCTGGCAGATTTCCTGAGAACTTGTCCGAAGCAGGAGGGGGTAAATCATCACTGTCATCACTGTTTCCTGCTCAGATGGACGATAAAGTTTGTAGAAAAAAACAACCCTGAGGTTTGTGGCTTTATTTCTGCTAAGCAAGCTGGGTGCACAAACCTGTGGTTGAGTCAGAGATAATGTGTGATCGCTGCTATGATAACAGTAAAGCGTGTGGTCAAAACTCCTCTGCGTGAGTCACAGCACTGTGAGATCAATCATTGACAATGTTCTGCCGTAATATTTTATCTTTCAGTGGTGAAAATGGAAAAACTCTCTGATTAAAATATTTACATTTGGGTTATGCATATTTTAGACAAAGACAGCCGTTATTTATTATCAAGAATATGGAAACTTATGTTACATTTACGTTAGAAATATTTAGTTTAATGAACCTTTTACCTTTAGTTAATGTAGAATTAGTGATTAAAGTAGAGGAGTTTAAACAGGAACCAAAGACAGACTTTCACTGCACCCACACGTTTCACAACAAACACATATAAGTAGATTCAGTTACAAGTCTAACTGATACTGATGAGCATACAAATATATCATGATCTGTTAACACCTTACATAAATGCTGTGTAGTTTGAGAGCTGTTTATTCATGCAATGTTATGCATTCATATGAAACTTAAGCTGAAACTGTGTTACAATGTAAGTTTGAATTTAAATCTAAAAATCAACAACAAAACACAAAAAACCTATACTGCAATAATATGATAATTTAAAAAATAAATTAATTTTAAAAAATCAAATTCCAAATTGTACAAAATTCTATTCACATTAAAATCCATATTTTGTATAAAGGTTTTTGGGTTTTCTATTTTTTTATATATACACAGAGTGTTGATATCTCATTTTTATACTGTATATGCTTAAGATCACAGAGTTTTTACCTTTTGGACTTTTAAAAATTGTTATTTCAAACCTCCAACCTCATGTCTGTAATTGTTTTATCTAAGTGTGACCTTTATAGTCATGTTCATCATCACCAGGCTGAGGATTTTAATGCCCTTTTGTCAGTCTCTCCTCTGTTTCTATTGGTTTGTATTCTCTGAATTTCCTCTGTAACTGACCTGACATCACTGTAAATGAGAGTCCCCTCAATGATGTCTCGAGTATAAATAAAAGTTAACTGATATATTAATCTTATATGCTGATAATTTGACAGAGATGGTATTACTGCTAGATTATGACAAAGATAATAAAAGCAAAATAATCAGAAAGGATATGTTTCTGGATGGCACCAAAACTTTCTACAAGCTGTTGAAAAAGAAGTTGAAGTTGAAGCTACTTTGGCCAGTTGTGAGAAAGCATCAGAGTTTGATCAATCAGCATACATTTTTTGATTTCATTGTCACCCCTGTGATAAATGAACTGAAATTAAATTGACAGCATGTATTTGCACACAAAACATATATATGTATATGTACATATATAGAAAAATATAAATCTGTATAAATATTTATAAATGTTTTTAACAAGACAAATTAATTGCAGTTAACTACAAGTAACTGATTAATTAAGGTCCACAATTTATACTCTGATGCTTCACTGTCCCTTCCAGAGCACTGAGCCATGTCAGCGCCTTCCTGCAGCCACAGTGATGTAATATATGTACACCATTGCTCACAGACAGCTCCATGGACAAGCCAGAAGTCATCTGCACCTTATGCTATTGAACATTAATGTTTATACTGTTTCCTTATGTCCTTTATATATATGTGTGTGTGTGTGTGTGTGTTAAAGTTCCCTTGCCTTTAGATTTCATAAATGTTACTTGAACCAAGGTGCTGTAAGCACATCAACAGAAGTTACTTAAAATATATGCAAACATTATTGACTGAATATAAAAATAAATAAATAAATAAAAATAAATCACTACACCACATGCACTTTTCATATCGGAGGTTAATTCTGTTTTCATTGTCTCTGATTAACTATCACTTTTTCACCATATTTTTTTCTCTCCTTGATAAATAAATATTAGTAAAACACCTGGCAGCAATGCATGAAATATTCTGTAACTATGAATGGAAATATTTCAACAATCACATTGTGTCTAAAGGATATGTTTTATAATGTTATGTGTAACGTGTCCCTTCTCCCCTTCACTTGTCTTCTTCTCTGCACACATGAATACTCTGGCTTTTATTTTGTAAAGTGTTCAATCTATTTTCATGGGTTTGTAGGTAGGAAGGTTGTAGCCATGAAGGGTGGGTCTGAACAGCAGCTTCTGATAACTGATGTCAAAAGTTGAAGCTGTGAATGGATACTTGAACTCTTAATTCTCTACATAGATCTTATAATAGAGAATATGAAAACTTCTATATTAGACTATATTTAGAAATGACTAGTAAACAGTTTTGAAATGTTTTAAATATTATAACCTACAGATTGACAGCAGTCATTTCTCTATAAATCCTACCACTGATAAGTGTCAGTTATGAAATGTACTTGGAGACTTTTATGTTCATGTTTAACATCATGTGTTTAACTTCAGATTCTCAATAAGACCTAACTAACAGAGACATGAAACTGAAAGCATTAAAATGCTACTTGGATCTGAGCCTCAGAGCTGAGCACAGCTGTCTGTCTCATCAGAGAGCAAAACTTCCAGGACAACGTCTCTGATAATCTCGTGTTTTTGCCTCATATTCCATTTAGCACTTAATCTAAAGGCATAGAGTCTTTTCGTGTGTCAGTTATTTTAAAGCAGTGTGGTGGGTTTTTGCTTACTGATGTTGCACCAGCTCTGGAAAGTCTGAAACCACTAAACCACAGCCCTGTGCAGAGAGATAGACATTTAAGTTTGCACCTGTAACCACAGTCCACACTTAGGCTGCGTTCACATGTGAAATCTGACCCCAAGACCTGCTATAATTTCTGTTAATTCAAGATGACCCATTAATGCATTAATGTTGTCAAGATATTTATCATAAAACTCTAACAATTAACCAGTTCAATTGTGATTAAATAGAAATGTTCAGACAGGAATCTTTACTACAGCACTTAACTAAACATAGTGCCCTACACAAGTTGTAGGTTCTCTGTATTTAGCAACCTAAATATACAAACTTAAAAACAGACCTTGAAAATAACCACAAAAAATTACAATGAAACTGTTTAAAAACAAAAGAAGGGTTGCCTATATCAGTGGTTCTCAAACTGGGGTCCGGAAACCCAAGGAGGTCTGCAAGCCACAGCTTGGGGGTCGGCAAAATAGTTTAAAATAAATGATTAAAGAGGGGGTATTATACTTTTCCGATTTTAAAACATAAATATACAGTCACAATGTTGGGTGTCCATACTCTACGTATGCAAATTTTCAAACTGCAAGATAAACGTATGCGGCAGTAACCTTGGAATTAGCGTGTAAACTGATGAAAACGGTCCACTGAAAAACTCTGAGATTCTCCTGAGACGGGATTTCGATGGAGCAAACTGATGAGGTCATTGCAATAGGATCTCGTGACTGGTTCGTGGTTTATCCGTGCTGCCAGCAAAGCGGATCAGACCGCCCCCACAAGGCCTTTTAGCCATTTAGCAACACAGCAATTAAACACTTACCAAACAGATACGTCCTGCTCTATCCTTCGCTGCTGCTGGTTTTCTTCCCCCTCTCTCTCCACACTATCAGGGTCAGACTCCGGGTCTAACACGTACGGATGTATATCAAAATTCGCCATATTTTACTCAGTTGGATCAGTTCATTCAAAGTTTCAACTACTAGCATAACAACATTAGCCACATGGGGGGGGGCACAAAACATTGAGTCCTTCCAGGTCCGTGGAAGCGGGGGGGTGTTAAAGAGACAGCAGCAAAAGCGAAGTGTTTCAGACGGAGGATAAAGTAAGGGTTTTTCAGGACGCCAGTGTGAGAAGCATGAGGAGTTTTTTGAGGTGTAAACCATGTAATGATACTACGTGGGTATCAGAGAGATGGTGTAAAGCCTTGAAAAAGGCATAATACCCCCACTTCAAAGTAATGTCATGTCATTCAAAAGCAAGTAAATACATATAGGGACCACAGTGCCATAAAACAACGATGCTAAACCCCACATAAGTCAGCTTTGGGCCAATAAAAACTCAGATATGATTGTGACGTATCACATAAATCTATCACTCGTCACACCTCAGTCACTTTGCTCTGGATGCATTTGGTGTTCAGGTCCAGCTAGAAACAATGGATATATATTTAAGCACGTCCACTTCATCAAGTGATGCTAGGCCTAAACCAGCTAAACTGAGAAATTATGACGACTAGGGATGTGTATTAGCAAGAATCTGGCAATACGATATGTATTGCAATACAGGGGTGCCGATAACAATAAATTATTTTAGCAATTTTAAGCCCGTGTCCTTGTCCTTTTTAGCTGAAATTTTATCCCAGATGAAAACAGCTACGTGCAGTCTTGATTTTATTCCCACCAAATTTCTCAAAGAGGTTTTTAGCACGGTTGGGCCCAGTATTTTATCAATAATCAATAGTTCTTTGGCAGAAGGTGTAGTCCCCTCTGTTTTTAAACACGCTGTGGTCCAACCACTTTTAAAGAAACCGAACCCTGACCCCTCTGACTTAAATCATTTTAGACCAAATTTCAAAACTTCCATTTTTATCCAAAGTTTTAGAGAAGGTGGTTTCTGCTCAGCTTTTATCTTTTATGTCTCACAACAACCTCTTTGAGAAATTCCAGTCTGGTTTTAAAGCAGGTCACAGCACTGAGACGGCCCTCCTCAAGGTGACCAATGATTTGTTTTTAGCAGCAGATAGAGGGGAGGGAGCCATTTTAATTCTTCTAGATCTCAGTGCAGCTTTTGATACCGTTGATCACAGTATTTTAATAGAACGTCTTAGAGACTGGGTGGGCATCAGGGACACTGCACTTAGCTGGTTTTATTCTTATCTTTTAGAGCGAACCTTTGCGGTCACCATAGGTAACCACTCCTCCTCTACCTCTACTCTTACCTGTGGTGTACCCCAAGGTTTGGTTTTAGGCCCGATTTTATTTTCTATTTATATGTTGCCCCTTGGTCAAATCATTCAGAATCACAGGGTCTCCTTTCACTGCTATGCAGACGACACACAGATATACCTGCCCCTGAGACCTGAGGACCCGAGAAGCCTAGCTGCCGTTACTGACTGTCTAAATGATATTAACTGCTGGATGGCTCAGAATTTTCTACAACTCAATAACTCAAAATCAGAAATTTTACTTTTTAACATTCAAAACTCCTCCAACCTCATGCTTTCCAGTCTCAGTACTCTTTCAGAAAACATCAGACCCTCTGCCAGAAATCTAGGAGTAATGTTTGATTCAGACCTCACCTTCACATCCCATATCAGTAAAGTTGTCCGATCATGCTTTTTCCATATCCGAACCATCGCAAAAATAAAATCAGTACTCAGCCAGTCAGACCTTGAAAAAGTCATCCATGCCTTCATCTTCTCCAGACTTGATTACTGTAATTCTCTTCTCCCTGGTATCACTCATAAGTCTCTCTCCTGCCTTCAATTAGTCCAGAATGCAGCAGCTAGGCTTCTTACCGGTTTTAACAGACGACATCACATCACCCCTATTTTAGCATCCCTACACTGGCTCCCTGTAAGTTTTAGAATTGATTTTAAGATTTTACTTATCACTTTTAAAGCACTGAAGGGTCTGGCCCCAAGCTATTTAACTGAACTTTTAACCCCCTATGAGCCAGGCCGCAGCCTTAGATCCTCGGGCGGGGGCCTCCTGGTCGTTCCAAGGTCAAGGCTAAAGACTAAAGGTGACAGGGCCTTCTCTGTCAGGGCGCCTCGACTTTGGAACGACCTGCCCGAGGAGATAAGGCATGCAGAATCAGTGACATCTTTTAAATCACTTCTTAAAACTCATTTTTATAGACTTGCTTTTATGTGATGTCGTCTAATGTCTTTTAAAGTCTTTTACCACGTCTTCCTTCCTTCTATCAGTTTTCTCTTTAAATTTCCCCCTGCTTCCTGAAATTTTACCTTAATGCTTCTATGTCTGCTCCTCTCTGCTTCTCTTTGTTACCTTGCTTGTTTCTTATTGCTACTGTATCTCCTCTCTTATCCCTTTTATTTTCCGAGCTCTTACCTCCTCCTCTTCTTTATTCTCCTGACCTCTTTATGCGGCCTTGTCCTTATAACTGATTAATATTGTTGTTATGATTTTATCATGAACAGTATTTTACCACCACTAGCTTTCAAATTTTTGTATCATGACTCACTATCTTTACACATTTAATTGCTTTTATTCTACTTCTTACTTCTCTGATTCATATTCCTTTTTATCCCCCCTATTATTTTATTTTATTGCTCTTACAGTTCTAGTCTTTAGGTCTCCTTTTAGGTCTCTTTTAGCTGGGTTCCTGTGTTGCCTGGATTCATCTAGGTTATTCTGGGTTTTTAGTTTCTTGGTTTTTAGTTTCAGTTATATTTTTATTCTTTGTCTTTAATTCCACATTGGAATTTCATATATCAAGGATTCATTGTGTACTTCCAGCTCGTCATGTTTCTGGACTTTGTAATGGGTCTACTAGGACGATAATGATGTTACATTGCTGGCCTTATCTTTCACGGGTTCCCTGTTGATGTGGTTTTGTCTTTATGTTTTTGCTTGTGTTATGATGATGCTCTGTTTTATTGTGTTTCTGCTTATTGTCAAAGCACTTTGCAAACCTCTGTTTTTAAAGGTGCTATACAAATAAAGTTATTATAATATATTCCGATATATTGCGATACTATGAGGAAGGCGATATATTGCAGTTTCTTTATAATTAATATATATGTGTGTGTGTTTGTGTATGTATATATATGTTTATATAAATAAATAGGTTAATATTGAAGATAACATAACACAATTAAGCTACTAATAAAAATGTATTAAAATGTATAGTACATAAATGTAACATATACGGTGTATTCTGAAATATATGGTCCTGCATCATTTAGAGTTTTAACTCTTTTGTGCAATTTGTAGATGAGGATTTTTCCTATTTGTTGTAATGAATAAAAAAAAGAATTTAAAAGAAAAGTGGAAAAATAAATCTATATAGAGTAAATATTTTACATTTTATGGTTCATCAGCTTGTACATCTTCCGTAACGACAAGGTGCTTGTGGAGGAAGACTGATCCTCATGTCCAGCTTTAAGGACTGATGGATTGTGTTGTGAAGAGGCCATGATGTGATAGGCCAGTGTTTTTTTTTAATCGTACTACGAAAGCTGTCATTCTGAACGACACTACGATGGCGCAGGTCCTTACAAAAAAACAAAGTATTGACAAGGTAATTATGATTACATGAGTAAAAATCAGCGGTAGCTTCAGCAGGCTTCTTTCACGTTCACGTTAGCCGCTAAGCCATCGCTATGATGCTCAGGGTCGTTGTGTTGTTCAAGTGTTTCACTCTGGCATGGCTTATCTTACAAATGACTCGACTCCTATAGAAGTCTGCAGGCAGTAGGCAAGAGCAACCAGCTCGTCCAGACCATAGACATAATTTCAGATGGGTTAAAAATAAATAAAATTGAAAATAATAAATTGATAAAAATAATAAATAAATAAAAAATTGATAAAATTGGATAATGAGGGCCAAAGATGGTGGAAAAGGTGGTGATCTTTAGCAAACATGAATGGGTTAAAAGTGTCAAAACAAAAAATGCGTTAAAGTGGCAAAAATAGGCACAAAAAGTGGTCAATGGGGTTAAAAAGTAGCTGCAATGACTTTAAAGTGCTAAAAACTGTGGAAATCAGGTGAAATGGGATGAAAAATTGATATAAACTGGTAAAATTGGGTTAACTTTGATTAAAATTGGCAAAAAGGGGTGTAGAAAGTTGTTAATAGTGGCAATAAGGGGTAAACAGAGGTTCAAATGGGAGAAAGTGGCAAGAATTGGTTTAGAGGTGGCAAAAACAGGCAGAAAAAAGTGGTGGAAAGGATTTTATATTGACAAAAAATGGGTTTAAGTGGCAAAAATGTGCTTAAGTTGGCAAAATTGGTGTTAAGAAGTGACGAAAAAGGGTTAACATTTGGTAAAATTGGTGTAAGGTGGCTGACAGTGTAAGTAGTAGTAGTATTTTGAGGCATCTGGTGACCCCCTCTCAGGAGGTCCTGACCCCAAGGTTGAGAACCACTGGCTTAAACCATGCACACGTGAAACAGGCCATTGCTTCTTATTATCTGAGTAGATTGACTGGTAAATTTCAGCTGACCACCTTATAAATGTCATTGTTAGAACAGTCGTTGAAAACAGAGAGGGTCCTCTTGAATGCCTTTTTGTTTTAACTGTCATTATATTCTCAACATGCCCTCATCAGTTGTGCATGTAATAGAAGTAAACCAATAACAATGCAGCCAGAAAGTCACTGGTTAAAGGGTCAATGACCTGATACACTGATCAGATTTCAGTTGAAACTTCAGCTACTGAAATGTAGCTCATCTGTCCAGCCTAGTTAACAGGCATGTTTGTGGCCAAGAAGGAAACATGACTCGCTGTGTACATGTGGATAGTTTAGGACTTTGTAAATCAGCTTGCGTTGTCAAACTTTATGTCATGTTTGGGCTGTACAGACACATTTAGTCTGTCCTTACACCACCACACATGTTCAGCTCGCGTCTGCAGCAGTGCATTACATTCTGAGGATGTTCACAGCTGATGCACCAAACTGACACTGGGGTTGCATTGCAGCCATCGTGCGATTGCCCCCCACCCCTCTACCCCCACCTCTGAGTGTACGTGTGGAAAACAGATACTTTCAGTACCATGATCAGTGCTCAGCTTAGATAGTTTAGATAATAAAGAGCAGAGAGATAGCGGTCTCCTTTCTCAGTAATAATTATCTTTCGTTTCTGAGAAAATCAACAGGATGCTATTTCTCTGAAGTAAGATGACATTTGGCTGCTCTGATGCCTGATGTGTGCATAATTCTTTAATACTCCATCTCACAGGAGCTGTCTTTATGCTAAAGCTGGAGGAAGTTTATACTAAAAATAACTGAACTCTGGTGTGGTTTTTGCAGTTTCTGTAACTATTAGTTGACATAAAATTGATGTTCAATCACCCATGTTGCTCTGTTTTCATCTCTGTCTTTCTGCATTTCCCTCAATCTTCTTTTAGCTGATGTCTGTTTAATATGACTCTGGTTCTAATCAAGGTTTCTGTCTGGTTATAGGAAGTTTTCCTTGCTACTGCAGGTTTGCTGCTCAATGCTGTGGTCAGGCTGGATTTATGTTGGGTCTTCATATAAAATATAACAGAGTTCAGTCAACGCTGTGCTTAAGGTTCTTCTGATAATGCCTGTAGCACTCCTTCAGCTGCTGACGAACATTCATGAGAGACAGAAAGAGTTCTAAGAGTTTGGCACAACAGGGTGATGACGAAAAAACTTTTCCCTGTTTCCTCACCTGGCCTGTTTCTTAGTATTTGTGGATAATATTTGTGTAGCTGATGTAATTGTCTTTCTTGCTCTTTTCTTTGCTTTTCTTTAAATAATGTTTCCACATGTTGAATAAATCGCCTGCCAGGAGCTTTTACTCTACATTTATCTTGAACAGTTGTTCAACAGGCCCGGTGATTTTAACCTGTTTGTGCATGTGTATTTGCATGTAATTCAGCCTATGTTTATGTAGCATATATAACAAATAAAGTGTAAACTGTGAATTTCCCTTCAGGGATTAATAAAGTATGACTTCCAAAGAGGGCACTTTAGCATGTGTTTTGGCTCTCAAGGGCACTTGAGTGTTTGCTTTGGCCCCCAAGAGGGCACTTTAGCGTGTATTTTGGCTCCCAAGAGGGCACTTTAACACACGTTTTGCCTCCCAAGAGGGCACTTTAGCGCGCGTTTTCAACAGTTGGGCCACGGGGGGGGGGGGGGGGTGACTGCCCCACACACACACACACCACTGTCTAGATTATTCTCTGGCATCCTGGCATTTGTGCATCATGGCTCAACTCTGTCTGACATTACATTCCAAGTGTTTTAGTTCACATGCCCTTACACACTGTGAGCATAGCTAAAACTGAGGTAACCCTGTTCTAAGAGAAAAAGTTTACTTTTTGAAAAATGCTACATTGACCACAGCATAAATAGATAGTATTCCTTTAAGCTTCTTTGATAAGAGTGGTTGTTAAATATAAAGTATGGTAATCAAAGACTAACTTTACAAAGGACCATGATGGGACCTCTATTTGGCTGGGCTCCAGAAAGCTCTCTCCTTTACCCCCTTTATGGGTGGCCTCACTTTTAAGGACTATTAGTAGTTTTCTTTAAGTTGAGTCTTTAACAGATAAAGAGATCTGGAGAACTTGATTGAATTTGTTGAAAATGGGAACGTTCAGGTCTTTATGATGAGTCCAAATTTAGAAATTTTACCTTTGTAACTCTCAGAGGAACTGTTTGATAGAGAGAAGAAAAACATCCACATACATTTCCTTCAGATGTACACAATTATTTGTTTAACATTTCTGTGAAATTCATATTTTATCCAACAGACTGATAGTCTACGATCTAAAGTGTGCAAAAATGATGACTGTGCTTTTGATTCCAACAGTAGTTTTATGGGGTACTTGTACTTTTTTGAGTACATTTTGAAATTAGTACGTTTAATTCCACTCGCATTTTAACCAGAGTCACTTTACTTTTACTTGGGTACAATACTCCACCTCTGCTGACTGCAAAAGGGCACTTAGAGAGTGAATTATTCCTCTTCACATCAATAAACAGCTGTTGTATTTGAGTTTGTAATTTAGATTTGACTTTACCTGAACAACCTAAATGGAGATCCATAGTCTGTTATTGTGACTGTCAGTATGGAAAGTTATTAGTAATTAATCTAGATTTAGATTAAACACAATATCTCTTACTGCAATTTTCAAATTGCAGAAGTTGCAAAATTATTCTTTGACCTGAAATGTGTAGAAAAAAAAAAAGTCATACAATTTTTTTTTTTTTTGCAGCAAAGATGCTCTGCACATCATGCAAACACCAAAGCATTTTTTTCTAGAACAATTTGCAAAAATTTCCCTTTTTATTTTTTAATCATAATTGAGAATGACATCAAAATGCTCTTTCCCTTCAATACAACAATTCACATTGCATCTACAATATGAGTCAAAATAATCAGTTACTTTTTTGTCCAAATGGTTCAGCCCATGTTTTCATGATTACTAAAAGGCTTTAAGTTAAACAAATCAGTGAATAAACTGCTGTGATCAGAGTCAATAAATAAAGATATGTTATTAGTATTGATTCATGCATCGTCTTTTGTTATCATAACATATCGGCCCAGCCTACAGGAAAGAACAGTCTATGGTTAATCTATGATATCAGGTTGGAAAATTATTTATTATGTTTATTGGAACAGACAGTAGATGAGGAAATTAAAGAATGACTGCATGTCAAATTAAAAATGCAATATCACTTTTACAAGAGTAGATTATAGACCCGTACAATGGTAGGGTACAATAGTCTGGTACTTTATCTGGTACTTTATCCACCCCTGCAATTCTCCACAATAAATACCAGTGTAAAATGTAAAATAATGTAACTTCTAGAAGACTTATTCTTTCTTCATCCCAGATTTAAAAATGCCAATTCCTTTTACATGTGAGTTATCATTCTGGCACTAGCTGAATTCTGCAGATGTACGTAACAGTTCATGCATTTTCTGATTGCAACGTACAAATCATACCACCACTCACAGGGAAGCTCACTTTTATGAAGGTGCAAGGTGGTTTATGAGTGAGGACTTCCTGTCTACTGGTTAAAAGGTTAATATTTCACAAGATAAAATCATGTTGTTATTTTTGGAAATGGCTGCATTCATCATTTTTAAATTAAGGTTTGACGCTTGGACTTCTGCACAGAAACCATTCAGCCTGGTTAAAAAACATCACCCGCCTCCGCCAGCTGTGCATGCAAGCAAGGCTCATGGTGCTGCACACTTTATGAAAAAAACACACATGTAGTAGCTAAATTTGTCTGTCTGTAGAAATGTTCTTTATTTCAGCATATGTCTTGTCTAATAATAAGACTGAACTGCAGTACTTTTGCGTTACAGTGAGGGGAATAGTGCCACCAAACCAGTGGTGGCATGAATTACATGCATGTCAGCATCTTCATTAGAGGAATCAGCCTCATGCAGGAATCTAGTTTTGTACATTTTCATGATGGCAAAGATAAAGAACAGAAATTAATGGCACAAAACTGTAAACTATAAAACCATGCTTCCACTCAGAGGAACTCATCATTCTTATTAAGGCTCTGTAGTTCACATCCTGGTTGAGGGCAGGTCCTCTTCAGTTTAAAGCTGAGCTGATTTTTCAGGTGCTTCATTTCTCATCATGAGCTAAGGTCATGATGTGGTTCTTCCTCCTCCTCCTCTTTCTTGCTCACCTGGGGCCGGTGAACCTACAAGGTAAAACATGCGTTTTCTCTGCAGACTTAACTTTAGCAGATTCCCCATCTCTGTTTTAAATGGACATCAGAAATGTCACTGTTCTCAAATGTCAACGGTTCACTATCAGAAAAATGACTGAACTGTTTATTGATGCAAGGAAATGTTTTCTGCTGAAAAGTGTGGATTTGTTGTAACCCTTTATTAGCTGTATTAGATGACATGTCTGGTCTGAAATTTTTTCATGAAATATAGTGTTGGTATGTCAGTGCACGCATGCAGGAGCATGTGCATGTACAAGGTTAGCTCAGCATAAATTTTGGCAGCTATTTTTTATTTTATTCTTAGTTATAGTCATTTTGACAAAAACTTAACTTAGTTTTTGTCAGTTTTAGTCATCACAGATCTATTTTTGTTAGTTTTAGTCGAGTTTTTGTCATGGAAAAAAAGGCTGTAGACGAATTGGTTTGGTCATAGTTTTAGTTGACGAAATTAACACTCGTATGGCTATTATAAAACCACAGTATGCTGCAATAGAATTTTATCAAACATAGAATTTTTAAATGATTTTCTTCTTCAATACACCCCCCTCTGCATCGACACACTGCTGTTAATATTTGGATTTGCTTTGTTGTGCTTCATCCTTGGTGATGATGGTGTTTTCCAATGCATTGCCTGCTGTTTTGTCTCAGGATCGTATCGGAAGATCTCACTCCCAGTAAATTTGGGTTTTCCTTAGTAGTTCTGAAATGTCTCCACAAATATGCTTGCGTTTTTCCCACTGATCGGGAGTCAGGGACAACTTTGACACTTTAGGTCAAATTTTCATGCAAATGTGCCAAATTATCTCTTTATCAGAGGAGACCATTTCTGCCATCATTCTTCTGCTGAGTTGTCAATAATTTCAAACAATTTGTTGAATGTTTTCATAGTTTTTTTAATGTGCATGGTCGCGGTTATTGCCTCGGACATCCTCTCTGCCGTCACTCAGTCTTTTGTGCCGTTCAAACACACGTGCACGTGAAACACGCACCTTATAGTTAATGTTTGAAAAGATTTAGCTGCTGTTTTGTTCAGTTTCACTCAAAATTGCATCACTAATCTTGTATGCTAATCTGTTTCTGATGCCTCAGCAAAAACACGTGGACTTCAATCAGTAGCTGGAACTAAAGACGTCACTTACAGTTGTGCGAGAATACCTGACCTTTAATATAACACTCAGTGTGACTGTGAACCACGTGGTTTAATCCTTGTAAGTGCAGTCTTGTAGAATAGTAGTAGTAATAATAATAATAATAATAAAAATAGCCATATTTCATATTTATCAGTGCTCATATGCATGGCCGCTGTATATATGCAGGTATGTGTGCTTGTGTGATGTATTGATACGTATGCATTTGTGTTGGTGTATGCATATATTAGTTTTTTCCCCTTTCACATGCCTTCTCACTCCTGTGTTTGTTATGAATATTAAGACAGTTTTAAAAGGGACGAGTTTGTCTTACTGTCTTTGTTTTGCTTGCTGTCTTTTATATTGTTCTGTGGCTATATGATGAAAAAGAATAAGACTTAAGTATTGAAAAAAATTAAGGGGGGGCTATTTTTGGATGTGCATGCAGGAGCTTCAGGAAGTGTCTTCCAGATTTTAAATGTGTCTGGGTGCTGGTTTGGCTCATTGGGTAGAGCAGCCGCCCGTGTAGGTCCCCGGATAGATCCCCATTTTTAGCACTTTTTAGTGCACTTTTTCTCCCCTTCTCCTTGTTTCCTGTCTCTCCTCAGCTGTCCTATTAGATGAAGAAAAAAGACCAAAAAATAATCTTAAAGACAAAAAAAAAAAAAGGTTATAGATGTGTTTTTCATGAATCAGGGAAAGGCATGCATAATAATATGCATTTGGATAAAGGACTATTAACTATATTTTTGGATATTGTTGCAATTACGAAACTTTTTTCAGTCTTTCATACAATAAAATCAAAAATCTATTTAAGGTTATGCTGGAATAAATTTTGTAATAATATTTGAATGCCAGGTTAAACAGCAGAAATAGAATTTCCATAAATGCTAACACAGCTGCAAAACTTAATGCACTTATGTTTCAGATTTAAATATTCATCAGTTACAAACATTTCTGTTATTTTTGAATAAATAAACTGAGTTTTTATCTTTTTTCACAAACAAATTTCAGCTTTCAAATCATCTCTGCTGAAAAACAATCAACTTATTTTTGAATTTGAGTGTTGAAGTTTTACTCTTTTACAAGGCTGTTGTAGCAGCTCTATTTGAGAGCACAGGAAAAAAAAATCGTGAAATAAACAGGAGGCTTCAGCTGCTAGTGAAATACCACTGCTCCTATGATTTTTTTAACGTACGCAGTGAGGCGGGGAGGTGATCCCAGAGTGATCTTTCAGCTCTGGTGGTTTACACGGCCCAGCAGAGGCCGGTGGCATGTTTGACTGTTGATGATGATTCAGCCACGTCCAATGATGCAGCGCGTTAGTCCAGCGCTGGTGTGTGTTTTTTTTTGCTCCACTTATCATTAAATATGTTTAGCTTTGCTTTTAAAGGCAGTGGTATAGTTCTAGTGTGAAAATTTGTGATCATTTGTTTCTATTCATTATACCGCTCTATGATCTTTTACAAAGTTCACCAGTTTTAAAGACTGTAACTGTGAAACAAAGGTGGTCAACTGGTGGCCTGAGGGCCACATGTGGTCCTCACCTTAAATGATGCAGCCTGAAAGCCAATTTAAATATCAGCACAATGTGAATAGGAAGAAAACATCAAAAAAATCTGCCATGAATCTATTGAAAATAGTAAAAAATCTGTTGTCTTTTGTAAGTTTGTATTATTTAAAAACTAGAGATATAATTGACTGTGATTGATCTGTAAAACTAGTTTATGTGTATTAAAAATTCATTTGTTTTAAAGAGTAAAATACAATAAAAAATAGTAAATACTATACTCACTGCACTGAAAAATTTCAAATTGTTGTGAATTCTGTATTTACTTAAATTAAGCATTATGTTTGCATTTGATTTAGATATATTTTTGTAATAATACATTCTGATGAAAACTTAACTCGCGCTCAGTTTGTTATTGAGAGTAATCTTTCATTTGTGTCATTATTTCCTCTTTGGCAGTGACGATTAAATTACTGCGGCCCTCTCAGGAACCAAAGTTGCTCATCTCTGCTGTAAAACTTTAATCAATATCAGGATTTTTGGTCTTTCTCTTAATAAAACGAACAACCTCGCCATTATCTGGGACAGACTTCATGTCAGGAAGGTTATTTCCAAACAACACTGGAAAAGGTCATTAATGATATATTTACACCTGAGAGAATGTTTTAACCCTTGATGACCTGCCATAGAACAAGTCTGTGAGAGCATATCTTTACATTTTTGCATGCTGTAGTGTCATTTTTGAGTATTTGAATTGGCTAGACATCAATCCAACCCTTAGAACCCACATTTTATTGATGTTTATGTGATAAGTCTATAGTAATGAAAATAAATAGCTCAAAAGTGCAAAAAACCACAAGATAAATGAAAAGTGTTTTTTGTTTTTTAACACATTTTCCTAAATACAGAGATGTCATAGCTGTATGCCTCAAAACTGTGATTGTAAAAAAGTTTCACAAGATCATTTCAAATCACAAAAACATGATTTTGAGTATGGTCATAACTTCATTTTTGAAATATGCTCATCTTTACAAACTTGCAAAAATGAAAATAAAATGAAATTGTGCTCAATTTGCAAGAAGACAGTATCTTTATAAAAATAAACTATTTACAGCAGTGCAATCAAATCTCTAAGTGTGCTAGATACTTTTGAGCATACATGTGTTTACAGGAGACCGAGGTGAAACAACAAGCGCGACTTCTGACCTGAAAGAAAACAACACATTTATAGCCCAGATTATATTATATTGTTTTTTTTTTATGTGTGTGCTTTATACTACATTTACACAAAAGAAGGAAGGATATTTCTGGAAGGAAGCAGTACTCTGGGACTCATTGAATGTGTGATGTGTTAGTGTTACTCCTCTAGTTTTACATGCAAAAAGAATTATTGCTCTTTCTTTGGTCACAATTCTATCCGTGGTTGAAAACAGATATTCAAACGGGAGCGCCGGTGATCCTGTAGGTTTTAATGGGTTAACCAGGGTAGCTGGACAATTTTTTTCTTCAAATTCAGCTCTTTTTAAAAAACCTACTTAAGACCCATCCAATCAAAATATATATTGATAAATTAAACATGTATGTGGCACTCAGCTTTGATTTCCATGATCCCTATTTCTTTATTTATTTATTGCATGTTGTCTCTTAAGTGTTGGTGTTTCCTTCTGTCTTCATGTTTTTCGTCTTAAGTCCCCCACATTTAAACCTGCATCCCCATCTTCCACTCATTCATACTGTATTTTATCCAGTAAATGCTCTAAATAAGTAATGTAGCAAAGACCATAAATGAATATTTACCAAAGTATCTGACATAATTTTGATGAAACAGCTCAAACCAAGACCTTTGTAAAGTTGTAAAGCTTTTTAAAGTCGTTTGTGAAATAGCTCAGCCTGTGTGACATGGAGACCCTCTGCTGGCAGCTTTCTACATCACAAACTTTGTTGCTTATTCATATATAAAAGGTAGAATGTTAACACCTCTAACGTCAGACTGCTCCCATCCTCTCCTGCACCTGCCCTGCCTCCGCTCTGAGAGCTCTGGCTTCAGTAATGCGGTGCTGGAACAAACAGGTAGGGCTCCAGCACCATGGTCCACCACAGCAATACTGCTGGAGGGGAAATCCTCCACCTCAAATGATCACTTTGGGGCGGTATTGCTGCAGGACTCCATTTTTCTCTGGCTAGGGGACGTCACTGCCAGTCCCTCCTGTACCATTTGGAAAACCCCGTCCCTTTCCCCTCCCTCCTCTCAGTGCCAGACTGTCCACTTTATGTGCATTTTTTAAATTTCTGAGGGGTGGAGTCAGCTCTGAGCTTTAAGCTCACTTGGGTCAGTCCATGTCAGTGTCTCTCTGAAGCCACAGAGGGGTGTGATTAATCAAGATTAACTTCAGAATTCCTGCGATTTATCAAATCTGTCAAAGATATTCAGGCATGTCTCAGATAATCTTACCCTTGTTGACTTTGCAGGACTTATTTGACCCTTAATTTTAAAATGTCTGCTTTAAGACTTTGTTAGACTTTGATAGGACCTCTAGGACCCGTGTAGCTAAAACTTTTTTGACCTTGCTTTGTAAGTCAGCTCATCTTTTCCAACCTGCAGCTCTATGGGAAACTCTAATCTGTTGTTAACATCACTAATGAGTGCCGTGTCTGCAGTGGCACCAGTTAAGAGGACTGGGCCTAAAACTGGGATGGACTTTAATTTTAAGGGTTCTTTTAAGACTCCTGTTTGGACTATCAGAGAAAATGCCATTTTTAAAGGGTTACCATGAATCTGAACTTCAGAAAAAAAAAAAAAAAAACGCTAAAATGAAATTTTAAAATTGTATGACTAGAATGTGCTTGCTTATTCTGTTTGCAGGTGAACCAAAGTGGCTGATTATAAAGGATGACAAAGAGCCATGTAAGGGCCATGTCGAAATCTACTACAAGAAGACTTGGGGCTACGTTGGGAACAACAACTGGAACGAAAACGCTGAGAAGGTGGTGTGCAAGAGCACCCACTGTGGGACCAGGGTGAACTCCACGGGCTATGGGCTTCGGCCCTTGGACGGCAAAGTTTGGCTTGATGATGTGAAGTGCAAAGGAAACGAGAAGCAACTGTGGGACTGCGGCGAGCCTGAGTGGGACATCAGCCACCAGAGGGATGACACTTTTAGAACCTTTGAATGCTCCAGTAAGTTTACATTTCACACTTTTGAGAAAATATGTGCAGTAAAGGCCTCTGCAGTGTCTGAGATCATTGCTTTAGCAGCTTGGGTTGATATTTAAATTGTGCTGTTGATTGTGTCTGTTCTCGACTCCTCTTTGTTTGATTTTTCTAGATAAAGTCAGTATCAAACTGGAGCCGCATAAATGTGCAGGAGTTGTCAAGTACTCCATTGAGGGAGGAACATCGGGTTACTTCTGCCCTGGCACCTGGGGTAAGAATCAGCGAGATACTTCAACAGGATCAAGTCTTTGGAAGAGCTTTCAGTGTTTGGGTTTCAGTCTGGAAAAAGTCTGGGCGACGTTACTCATTTGGGTACTGAAGGGTTTTTTTAGGCCAAATCTGCAGTGACCCTGTTAAAACACAGATAATTAAAGATCAACCTGGTGAAAGAGAAAAATGGGGAGTAGAAGTGGGTTTTAACCTTCTTGACAAACACCTTGCTGGTTTAAATGACATCAGGCATGATCCTATATATATCACTCAAAAGACCAGAATTCCAAAATTACTAGAAAAACTGTGAGAGGTTATTTTCACTGCCTATTATCTCCAGTGATAAATACACTCACCACTACACCTACATATCCTGGACTCATGTTCTCCTGACATCTTTTTCTTGAGATCTGATGTTTTCTATCTTATGATCTATCACTAATGGAGGGGAATGCTTAGAATCTACAGATTCAGAGGATATTCAAATCATATTTCTATGCTGTATTAACATGGAAGATTGACCAAAACATTGGAAAACCCCTAAAAACATGCTATTAATCAACCCAAGAGGGTTATTCTTACTTTTATTGTAATTAAGAAGGCAGCGCTTCTCAAAGTGTGGGTTGGGGCCCTCTGGTGGGCACAGGGGGTACTGCAAGTTGACCCAAAAAGGCTGTTTGCAAAAAATAAAAACCATTAATCCAATTTGAGTTATTGAAATAAGGTTTTCAATGGTAAAAAAGTGATTCTAGGCCCCAAATTTAAATAAACAAACCCAGAAGATTTATATTTAATGCCAACTTTTCATAATTTATTTTGTATGCTGCACAGAACTGGTGTCATGGTTTAACTGGTGTTTGATTCACTGGTGTTTGTTAAATATCCTACTATGGCACATCATGACTATACGAAATCATCAGTATAAGAGATAAATATTAAATAAAAAATATACACTGTGTACTAAATTATTAAGCATATTCTTTTTTGTTCATTTTTTCCTTAATAGTCAGTTTAATTGGCAGTCAGTAGGATTTTTTTAATCCTTCAGTAATTATATTGCAGTCTGGATTTTATTCGACACAATTACCTATCATGACAGTGGCATTTCTTTTGTAGAATAACTTCAAATGCAGTGCTCCAAATTATTTTGCAAAACACAGTTTCAAAACACTCAATCATTTCTATTGGATTGAAATCTGTTGAAATCAAAACTAAATCAAAACCATCTTACAGATCAAGTTCCAAACAAACATAGGAGCTCTTCTTTGACATCACCTTAACGACCACCAACCACCCAGAACCCCATTAACCTGGACGATCCAGCGTAGCAAGGCATTCATCAGTGAATGAAACTGTTTGAAAATATATATTTCTGAGCCAAACTTTCCTTTTATGGGAATTGGTTAAAGGGGGCTGAAATACAGCTTTACACACCTAGGGTGTAAAGCTGAATCAGGAGGTTCTCTGGGCCCCAGAGTCACCAGCAGCTTCAAATTGTTGTGATTCATCTGTGGATTTTTCACAGCTGTTCCCCTACATCAAGGGTATCTTCAGTTTAGGAAAGGCTGCTCTAAACATTTTCACAAATCAAAGGCTTTATCTAATAGTGTTCCCGTTATCATTATGATAGTTTTCTTTACTTTCCTTCTTTCATTCCTACTTGTGGCAGTCCTTCATGGTTATTGATATGTTAATGGCCAAATATTTTGTGTCATTTTAAGGAATCAATGAAGCCAACCTTTTGTGTAAGAGCCTTGGCTGTGGCGACGCCGAGAAAATCCCTGAGTATCAGTGGTTTGGCTGGAAAAAACCCTCAAACTCTAAGTTCATGACGATCAAGTGTTTGGACACGAAGAATTTAACAAACCTGTGGCAGTGTGCCGACCAGGAATCAGACCGACAATGCCAAAAACCTGCTTCTGTTATATGCAAAGGTAAAGTATCATGTCCTTAGGTTCATCTAAGTGTTGAAACACATCACTGAAGTCATTATTCACATTTTGCACAGGTTGTATATCGACTCATTAAGTTTACTTAACCTCCTGACCCCTTAGTTTCAGTTTGGAATATGTTTTTATTTTCTCACACTTATTTGGGATCAGTAGGACCAGAGAAGTTTAAAACCTCAGCTTTGTCCTTAAATAGGAATTAGTTTGCACCAAAATTCTATTCACAGATCTCCTGAAGGTCCTTTTTCTGCAGAACATACAGCACTAGATAAGTTCATGACGTTTTGTGTGGGCCAGTATGCTGGGGGTCTTCAGTCAGTCAGAAATTGTGTCAGTCATTGAGACAGGTATGGTGGAGTCATTTTGATAATGGACCACAAGTTCAGGCCAAGCATCAACACACTTTCAACTACAAGTATTGAATTTATTGGAATTTTTTCTTTCCAAAATCCACAGAAATTCCCTGAGATTTCAAAGAATTTACCTAAAATTTCAAAGAAAATTCTGAAACAAATTTTAAAATATCCCATAAAAGTACCCCAGATTTAATCGATTATTCCACACGCTTCAGTGAAAATTCATCATAAAACCATAACATTCCAAAAAAATTGTAAGCAAATTCCCTAGACTTTCAAAGAATTTTTTCTTAAAAATCCTTTGTTTCCCCTAAAAACAAAAAAGAAAAAAAAATTGAAACACATTACCCAAGATTTCATGAAATTACATGAAAATGCCTGAAAATAAACAAGTCCCAAATATGCAAATTTCCAAAATTCCCATGACAATGCAAAAAACTTTCAAACCAAATTTCCCTAAATTTCAAATATATCTTTTGAAAATGTCCATAATTTCCCTAAAAAATCCTGAAATTTACAAGAAATTTCTCTAAAATATAAATGAAAATTCCTCAAACTTTCAATGAAATTTACCCATAAAATTTCTTTAAAATTTTCATGAAATGATGGGACTTTTCTCAAACATGTCAACAAACTCCCTTAAATTTCCATGAAAATCTATGAAATTTCAGTAGACTAGCCCCCGCAATTCCAAATCCAATTCCAAAATCTTCAAACGAAACTGTCCAAAATATCCAAATTTCCCTGAATATCCATGAAAATTCCAAAAGCAAATTCCCTAAAATATCCATGAAAATTCCTAAAGCAAATTTCCCCCTAAATGTCTGTAAAATTCACTGAATTTACATATTCCACCAAATATTTAAAAATTTTAAAATTCTCTTAAATATTTACAAAATTTTTGAAATTTTCAAAGGACCCCCCCCCCAGGTCCCGATCAAATTCCCCAAAATTGTACAAATAAATTTCCTTTGTTCCATGAAAATTATTAAAATCTTTAGAGTACCCCCTCCATTCAAATCAAAGTCCCAGAAATTACAAATACATTTCCAAAATTCCCTCTGAAAATACATAAAAATTACAAAAACGGAATCCCACTAAATATCCAAATGAATTTCCCCAAATTTCCATGAAAATGCACCAAATTTAAAAGCAATTTCCCTCAAACCGCCAATGAAACTATCAACAAAATTTCAAAATACCCTTGAACCTTTTTAAAAGTCAGAAAAACTTACCCCACAAATTACTAATCAAATTGCCAAAAATTTACAAATAAATTTCCAAAGAACTTTAGAGCAAATCCCCATTTAATTCAAATCAAACTTCTGAAAATTACAAATACATTTCCCAAATTCCAGTGAAAATACCTAAAAAATTTAAAAAGGGGCCCCAAATATCCAAAAAAATTTCAAACCAAATTACACACTAAAATTTCTAAGTATTTATAAATATATTCCATATATGTCTAAAATT
The DNA here is from genome assembly GCF_018320785.1 of Cheilinus undulatus. NCBI lineage: Eukaryota > Metazoa > Chordata > Actinopteri > Labriformes > Labridae > Cheilinus > Cheilinus undulatus. The sequence continues at coordinate 11,570,123 of NC_054875.1, read as the reverse complement.
TCCAATAAAATTGAAATATCCATGAAAATTCCTGAGAAATTTCATAGGAAATTCTTCCAACATTTCAAACAAATTACATGACATTTAGTAGAAATTCTGGGACAGAAATTTCAAACTGTCTTCAAGAAGGCATCATTATTAAGTTGTAGAAAAGCCAAGACGTGAGGTTAAGTGTTGTAACATATACGTTTGACTAAACTTATACAAATGACCATGAACAGGTTTTGAGAGAGTTCAGCTGGATCAAACTGGATCAAATGTGTGCTCTGGGCGTCTGGTAAAAGAAGATAAAGATGGAAAGTGGACTCCTGTTAAGGACACGGAAACCAAACCTGAGACTTGGTGCGAACAGATGCACTGTGGGAGGTCTAATCAAACACAAGTCAGTGACAGTTCGACAGTGACATGCTCAGGTAAATTTTCCTATTGATTCTTGGTAACATATTTTAACGCACGCTTAAATCATTAAATCACTCACCTTATTCACAGGGCAGCCATTTTCCTCTTATTTTACTCTCAGATGCTGTTTCATTGGGGAAATTGGGGCTGTGGGCCCCAGTGGAGGAAAGGGCCTAAACAGACATTTTTTTTCTTTTCTGTCATGACTGAAACTATGACGATCAAATCAGCTGTAGAGATGAACACAAGTCTCAGCTCTTTCTTAACTCTTAAAATATAGCCATTATCTGATATAATATATATTTCACATGATCCAACTTTCTTTATTAGAGAACAGGACAGTCGCCTCAACAGGCATTGTTTTAAAATTGCTCTGTGTGCTTATTGATATTTCTAAGTTTCAAGGAAATATCACACAGAAGACATGCAGACAATGTAAAGGGACCCTGTGCTGACACAGGTAGCAGCTGCAGACCTGAAAACTACCCTCAAAAGAAGACGAAAAAGCCGAGTCACATCAGTTTGTCTTCTGCTATTATCAGAAGTCCCACCCCTTCTTGATTTTGATTGGCACGTGAGGGAGAAGTGACATTTACAAGTGCAGCCGTGCCCAAAAGTTGGACAGTTTTCAACCGAGAGCACTTTAAGCAACGCCTGACACTGAGGGAACGCTGGACTACATTGGTAATATAAGCGCTGCCAGCTGGATATGGACACAGGGCCCAAATGTATGACTTTTTAACCTGCTGAGCTCTGAGATATTCTTTCTTAGCCATTTTGTCTCAACTGGACTTGTTGTCTGAAAAAGCTTGTAAAACATCAACCCTGTGGTGCACAGTCAAGCTCTAAACATCCTTTTGTTCATGACAACCCCGACTTTAAGAAAATGTGTGCTGCAGTAATTTTGAAAGTTATGGGACTATAAATAGAAAAGAAGAAATCAAATGGAAATTTAAACTCAAAGATATTTATTTGTGACACACAGTAAACAATAATGACTAAAACTTTTATGCACAAACTTGTTGCCCCATCTCTCAGTGACCAAAGAGTAGAAAAAAAAAAAATCACTCTGTCAAAAGAAAGGCTTTGTGCTTTTTTGAATTGGCTTTTTTTGAGCCATTATTCAAAGTAGTTCCTGTCCACAGAAACACAGCGATACATGTCACAGTCTCTCTGTCCCACATTTTCTCCATTATGAGCTTTTCAGGCTGTCTTAACTGTTAAAATGCGATGGCAGAACAGCCTGCCACTGGTTGTCACAGCCCATGTCACATCTATTGTAGGAAATCAATATGGTGGCTAATGCTAAGCTAGCGAAAGAAACTACTGAAAAATAGATTAAAAAAAAATGGATATAAAGACATTGAATATTGAAGTTACTAGTGTGAATTCAATTTTTAAAGAAAGTCACCCAAACTTAAGAATTACTGGAAAAGCTTCTGTTAGGGCTATGAAGGCATGGATAGTGTCATTAGAATGAAAAATGGAGATCCTCAACAGGAAAAAAAAATAGACCTTTGACTTTACATTAAATCTTTGGCACGCTCCAGTGGTGCCCCTGACCCTTGCTTGGGAACCAATGACATGACAGAGCCTCAAAGTACACACTGTCTTCCATTCCCACTGATTCCATATTTTTTTATTTCTGTTTGAAACCTGGATTAGGCTACAAGAAAATAAATCCCCATGACAGCATTTGTGCTCCCATGTCTTTGAGGAAAATGGCAGCCATGTCAATATGGTTCACTGTTTCCTTTTCAGACAAAATTACAGGCTTTTTAAATTAATGACCTGCATCTTTATTCAAACCTTACAGCAGATGTCCAAGTAGTTCTGATGGACAAAAACACAGAGAGCACTTGCTATGGCAGAGTTCACATAAAGGTGAACGATACCTATTATCCTGTGTGTGCCTCCAGTCCCTGGGCCGAGAAAGAAGCTCAAGTGGTGTGTACGGAGAAAAAGTGTGGGAAGGTGAGTTTAGAGGACTGGGGGATCTCTTTGTGTGTTACTCTGGTCACTGTGTCAGATTAGGAGATCACAGATAAATACTGTAAATTTGTGCTGAGAGTTTATCGACTGCATGACAGACAGTGGTCGAGTCTAACAGATAACCAGAAGAGACTTGAACAAAGGCTTTAAACAAGCATACTGTACTGTTCTGTATTTGTTTGTCAATCCAGATAGCGACAAATAACGATCGCTATGCTATATTGACTTTAAAATAACGCCAGTTACTTACTGAGTAGCTGTGTTAGCTCTATGTTTGCTAAAGCTAACTTTCCAAAGGCAAACATAGCTACATTAGCTTTTGCAGCTTTGGGGAGCTGTAGCCTATGTAGCTATCCCCAATAAAAAGCAGGTATATTTGCTAAAGCCAACATTGCTGAAGCTAATGTAACTATGCTAACATAGCTATGCATATAATGCGGATATTTTAGCTTCAGGTACATTTTCTGAACAAATATTTACACTCGAGTAGTCTTAGCTGAGTAGAGCTTGAGTTAAAAAGCTGTGATTCAATCTGTAACATCTATTTTATATGCCTTTCTTTCTGTCTTTTTCTACGTATTCATTCCAGAGCAGGGGAGACTGCTTTTACTTTTTATGCCCCAAGTAAATGGAACACCCTACCTGCAGACATGAGAGCGGCTCCAACATTAAATATTATTAGAAACTTGTTGAAAACTTTACTTTTCGCATCAGTTTGTGGTTGTATTTCACTGCATGCTTTCAGCATGTTTGAGACTGAGTGTGTTTATGTGCTTGTGTAGAGATGTAGACGATCAGGACTTCTCTTTTCCAGATGATAGAAACAAATAAGCAACAGCAGTCTCCTGTAGATGGGATCATGGACTTTGTTACATGCTCAGGCAGTGAGTCTTCACTTTGGCACTGTTGGGGCAAACGCGACAAAAAACCGTTCAGATGTAACTCCTACGCCAACGTAGTTTGTGCAGGTGAGTGGTGGTAGCTAAATCTGACAATGATACAGTGTCATTTATAGGTATGAAGAATATGTTTCATTTATTTTATAACTCAACTGCTTCTCTTGCTGTCATGATACAGGCAGCTTGGATGTGAGACTGGAAGACGGGCCTGGGACATGTGCAGGGAGGTTGGAGATAAAACACAAGGGCCAATGGCTAAGGGTCAATGATAAAACATGGAAATCACCCAATTCTGACGTTGTTTGCAGACATCTGAATTGTGGGAATGAGAGAAAACCAATCAGTCCTGATGTTAAATACAGCAAGGGTTCTGGTGGTTTCCTGGATGTTACTATAACATGTGCTGATAATGCCGAACACATATCAGAGTGTAAAGTCATTAGCCCAAACCCAAACCAACCAACGTCCCAAAGAGAGCGAGAGGACGTCTGGATAACTTGTGAGAGTAAGTCTTATTTCAACCTATCTACATCTTTAACTTCTTGTCTGCTTGTCAATTTCTTCTTGATTGCATTTTCCCTTTAGGTTTCAATGAAGGGGGTGCATCATTTAACCACTAAAACATTTCTTCTGACTTCCCTTTGTACAGAGAGGCCCAAAGTTTTTCCAATGAGGGCCACATATAAAATATAAAAGAATGGTGGGGCCACTCTCATATACCACACATTGAGGGTATTAAAGTTAGTAAAACCAATCTACTGTAGGTTAAGATATTCTAAGTGAGTGAGTGTGCTTACATGGCTAGTTAGTGGTTTACAAGGCAACTAGTCAACTATTTTAAGAATTTGGGGGCCAATCAGATTTCGCCCTGGCTACGCACCTGGAATGCTAGTGGTGCTGCTATTTGCTGCAGTAATCAATTAGTTCATTATAAATCAAGATTTTATTACCTTGTTTGCCAATATGTTTACCATTTACAGTGTCGTCTTAGTTCTAGTCAAAATGTTTGTTTACAGAACGAGCATGGTAGCACCACCTTGTGCTGAAACTAAGAAGTAAATACAGCCAGGCAAAAGCTTCATGTTCTAATGTGGGACATTTTTCATTTTATTTTCAAAATTTGCTGCGGGCCAATTAAAAGTGGACTACAGGCCGCATTCAGCCCCCAGGCCATAGTTTGGACACTCTTGTCTTGATAATGTCATTTTCTTATTATGTTAAAGATTAATGCATTAAATGATAATGAGTATGTTCTAATCTGTGTACAGCATTTGTCACCAAACTAACAGAGTAAACTCTTACTCTAGAAGACTAACCTCTTCACTCTCTCACATCAGTAGTGTTTCAGTAAGTAACACAGTTTCTAGTTACAGACTAAAACTGAAGGACAACAATTTGATTTTTTTTTTAGATTGTTTCCCATCATGCGCCTTTGGAAATTTCTTGCCCTTCACTTCCCACATTGCAGCGTAATTGACCCTCCACTATTTGTAATGAGGGCTGATTTGCACCTAAACGGATGCAAACATGTGCTGGATTTGAAAGCCTCTTCCTTGTCCTTCTCTTTACATACATGTGATTGGGGCAAAGCTAAGTTTGCTTTTCTGCAAAGTTTGTGAGCAGTTTGCATGGATTTCCCTATTTGCACAAGCTCTGTGGATCTAACACTTTTTTTTTGCCATTTTCACAGCTAAAAAAAAAAAAAAAAAAAAAAAAAAAAGTGCAAAAAGCTGTGCTACTCATACGTGAATCTGCCCCCAAGACATCAATGTGCTGCAACAGTGAACAGTGAACATATTCTAAACTCACCTGTTTTCTTTATCTTCTTCTATTGTCCCTGACAGAGCACAGGATGGTCTTTCTGGATAGCAATAATTCCTGTTCCGGCTTGGTGGGAATAGAGCAGGGCACAGAAACCTCCTATCTCTCAGGGTCAAACAATACATGGACCCAAAACGTGGCTGACACAGTGTGTCGGGAGATGAGCTGTGGGGGGGTGTCCAGCAGAGATTACACATCTAATGCTGATGAGAAGAAAAAGGTTTGGGATAAGGCCTACGACTGCTCAGCTAATTCTTCATCTTTGTTTAAATGTAATAGTACGACACCGTCATCAGACCATAACAGTTCTATTGCCACTGTGACATGCAAAGGTAAGTGAGGCAAAGTTGATCTAAAAGTTGCTTTAAACTCATTTTGGCCAACGATTAATATTTCTATAGTTTGGGGAAATTGGCTGAACCTGTAAAAATATTTTCTAAAGCTTTTATGTTAAGGCTACAGTTGTGAAATAAACTGGTAATGAAGTTTAAAAAATGACCTTTTTCTCCTTTTTGGTTGCAACAACAGGAAACACCACTGTGACTCTGACTAAGGGCTGCTGGGGAAATGTCAACATCTGTACGGGTACACTCTGTGGCGGAGTGCGGAACGACACCTGGACTGATAAAAAGTCTGAAATGCTGTGTAAAAATCTGAACTGTGGAAAAGCAATGCTGAATGCCAAAATCTCAGTTCAAGAAAGCAATGTGGCCTTTAAGAGCGTGCACACCACGAAGCACACGAGAAAACTCAGCCAGAGCAGCTTCATCAAAGACGAAGAAAAGGACATGGCCATGAAACAATACCCAGCTTTTGTTGTCTGCTCAAGTAAGGGACTGATTTTTATTGTGATCACATATTAATGTTTGGATTACTTTAAAATGTCTGAAAGAATATATAATAGATTATACTTCTGTAGTATATTAGTGTTTATTTGTGAATATTTATCAGTTTTTATTTCAAACAGAAGTTTTAAAATTTTATTCAGTAACTTTTTTATGGTAAGATTGATTTTGGGGGGGCGGGGCATCACCCCCTAACCTCACATCTTGGGAAACATTGCATTTTACTAAACACTGTTCAGCAAATAAATAATCAGGCAATATGTACAAAGATGTACATATACTAATGCTACACTATAGGTCCATAAAGGGCATTTATAGCTGTTTTTATGACTGACATGTCAGTAAGTTTATGTTTAATAGACAATGAGAGAACATTTTAAAACTTTACTACTGTATCAATTAATCATTTATAAGTGAGCTGTGAAACAGCATTTAAATGAGTTAATAATGTTTTATAAAACTTGGATAAGCATTTACTAAAATGCATTACTTCTGCTTAGTAGTGTGCAGTTAATACAAAGTATATAACCCTATAAAGCCTCCGTTGTCTTAAAAACACAACATAATGCCCAAACTCCTGATATCAAATCAGCAGTACGTCCCATCCTTCACAAGCTACATGTCACTGGTCATCAGTGGGTCACAGAACTACTACGGTGAAATTGACAAAGTAAAGTTAACCTGAGGTGGAAAACCACAACATTTCACATGCTTACTTAACTAGCTTACTCACCAATGGTGAAAGCAATTTAGGGGTGAACATCCTTTTTCTTCAGTGTCACTCTGTTTTCATGGATCTGTTTCTTTTTCTCAGTCTGACTGTAGTCTTTAAATGTGTTGCTTTGTTACAGAGAGCATTCAAACCAGGATAAATAAAACCAGAGACAAATGTTGTGGGAATGTGGAGGTTTTCTTTGAAGGTCAATATCTCCCAGTGTGCAAAGATGCTCTGGAAAGTGGCAAAGCAAAGAACCTCATCTGTGAGGAGCAGAAATGTGGTCAGGCTGTGGCAGTGTATGACTTCTTTGGACCTAAACCTAGCTCTGGTAGCATTAAAACAATCAACTGTGCTGATAATGTGAAGTCTTTGAGGGAATGTGACATCACATCCGGCCCGCCCAGCTGCGATCTTGCTGCTCTCCAGTGCTCTGGTAAGCCCAATTTCACTTTGGAACTTCTGAACTATGTTCAAGGACGAGATGTTCATTTAGTGAAAATACAGAATGTTCTGTTAGAAAGATGCTTGCAGAGAGACAATTCTTAGATAAGGTTTTTGTGCCAGGACTCTGCCAAATCTAGAAACGCTTCCATTGTTTTCTTATGTAGAGTTAAACATGTAGATTAATCCTCATTCACAGAGGACAGATAGCTTTGGGTAGAGACAAGGCTGCCCATAAGGGGGGATAAAGGTGAGAGTTTTCTGGGGCCCAGCTAAACTGGAGGCCCATGAAGGTCAGCAAAATCATGGTCCATTGTAAGTTAAGCTGTGATAATGACATTTTATTTCTAACCTGAATAATAACCACTCCTTTCAAAGCAACAAGAAATGATATTCCTAATTTATGCTGCAGCACAAAATAGATTTTTTTTCAAAATGTTAACCCTTTTTCTTGAGCCAGAATTACCTTTTTTTGGGTGATGTTAACAACTGAACAAAACGACCAGGAAAGCTTCAGACTTCATAGCTAGGCCATAATATGCACTGATTTCAGGATACCAGAAAATAAGGTAGAAGAAACTGAGGCAATGTTATTGGAAAAGAACTAAATTATTGTAAGAAGAAACAAATATGGTTGAAAAGCAACAAAAAGGGTTAAAAATGGCTGAAAAAATGGGTTAAAGTTGCAGCAATGTGGCAAAATGGGCAAAAGGCATCAAAAAATGACAAAACAATGGTAAAATGGCAAAAGTTAGTGAGAATTGACAAATAAACATTAAAGTGGCAAAAAGTGGAAAAAATTGGTTAAAGTTGCGGAAAAAGTGACCAAAATCAGGAAAAATGTGTTAAAGTGAAAAAAAATTAAGTGGAAAAAATTGGTTAAAAATGGCGAAAGTAGCAAATATATGGTAAAATAAACAAAAATTTGGCAAAGATGGGCAAAAAGCATCACAGAAGGGTTAAAAGGTGCGAAAAATGGGCAAAAGTGGCAAGAAAAATGGGACATAAATTGGTTATAAGGGAAAATTAGGATAAAAGATTGAAGAAGTGAAACTGCAAAAATTTGTGGAAAAGTTGAAATGGTTTAAAATTGCATAAGGGGCGAATAGATGTGGCAAAAAGGGTTAACAGTTGCCAAAAAGTAGTTTAAAATGGGCAGGAAACTGCAATAAGGGGCTCAAAGTGTCAAAAAAGTTGTAAAAAGTGGCAAAAAAAAAAAAAAAGCAAAATCTGTGTTAAATATGACAATAGGTTCCAAAAAAGTAGTAAAATGTTTTAAAAATGGTAAAACGGGTAAATTGCTGAAGGAGGAAGTATAGATGGGGTAAAAGTGGCAAAAAATGGTTCAAAATGGCAAAAAGAAGTTGCCAAAAAAAGGTGGCAAAAATGGGCAAAGTTTTGGTCAAACATGGAAATTAGGTTCCAAAAAATTGGAAACTGATAAAAATGGCTAAAAAAAGTGGCCAAAAATTAATGGAAAAAGTGGTGAAATGGGTTAAAAAGTAGCATGAAAAAAATAAGAACCCGATAATAGCCTGACACTCTTTTCAGCTCCAAATTGAGCTAACTGTTTGCCAGGATGCTAGGGCCAATACAACTGATCCAGCACAGAAGAAGCAGTTACGCTAGTTAGTTTAGAAAATGGAGACTGAAAGAGCTAAAAGGCTCACCAGTAAAGTATTTTACACACCAAACATGTTATTTGGTGAGCTTTTGTGCTCGTAGACCTCTTTGGTTTTTTTTTTTTTTTTGGTTTGAAAGTTTCTCAGTAAGCTGTTCAATAGTGTGTGTTGAAGCAGCCATGGCTGTGGCTCACAATGTGCTTATTATTCTTGGTGGCAAACTTGTGCTAGTCATCAATTTTTTTATTGTTAAATTTCCATTTATTTCATTAAATGAGTGAGTACCAGTATCCTGAACTTCACCTTCACCAGTCACTGCTGCTGTTTTCAGGCTGCAGCAAGATGGAGCTGAAAACTGGCACGGCCTGCAGTGGAGCTCTGTTTGTCCATGTGGGAGATGAAAGAAGAGCCGTCTCTGCAGAGGGCTGGACTGACACTGAGGCAAACAGGCTGTGCCAAGATCTGAAATGTGGTAATATGAGAGAAACAAAGGCAATTAAACCTGTAGACAAATCTTTCTGGAACACTAGCTTCAGTTGTGATGCTGAGAGCAAACCAGAAAGTATCTGGGCCTGTGAAAAAACAAATATCACACCCACACAGAAGGACCAGCTCTTCATTACATGTCAAGGTATTTTATTTTCTCTGGGGTTTCTGTTAATTACAGTGTCTGCACTGAATGTTTGCGTTGAACTTCATCTTGCCTAAAAAATACACCTACAATTCCAGAAACACTGGGACGCTGTGTTAGCTTTAACTTGCATTTGTTGAGGAATATTTTCTGAAATGTTATATAATTTTTTGTCCACCTTTTATTTACAGATCAGAGAACTTTTCCCATTCCAAAATCCTCCTTTTACTCCCAGTCGTGTTACTGACTTCTTCCCAATAACCTAAGTAGTTGCAAAATGTTCCTCAAGCTGTTTTTCATTCTTACCACTTATTTTTCCAGCCTTTTTGCTCTTTTTTGAGATGTTTTGCGGCCATAAAATTAAACATGAGTAAATATATTTCATAAAATAGTAAGAATGTCTCAGTTTCAATATCGGATTTGTTGTTTTTGACTTATTGGGAGTAGAGTATGAGTTTTTCAAATCTTTGCATTCTTTTTTTTATTTACATTTTACACAGTGCCCCAACTTTTTTGGAATTGTGGTTGTTGATAGGTTTTTGCAGTTGTCTGTTAAATAGTGTTGCAATAAGAACAAATAGTCTGTCATGTTCAGTCTTTGGGGTCAAATAGTTGATCAATATTTAATTTTTTTAACAAATTTCCTTCCTAGATAAGCCGACGATCAGCCTCTCAGAAAGCTGGGGGGGTGAAGTGCAGATAGACGGTGTTGGTGTGTGTGACACAGGCTGGAACAAGGACTATTCAGACTTAGTTCGCAAAGAAATGAACCATTGCAGAGCTGTTTGGACCATTTCCAAAGCTCGTGTGCCAAAGGAGGAGTATTACCATGTCAAGTGTGAGAAGTACCACTTTAAACTTGGACAGTGCAGAAGATTCAAGGCAAAATGTGCCGGGAACTTGGTCTCCATTTCCTGTTCTTGTAAGTATGCTTTATTTACCTGTGGTGTTGCATTCAAATCCTTTTTTCACCTGTTTGAAGGATTGCAGTTTCAATCAGAGTGCATCATTGCACCTTGACACAGAGTTCCAAAGGGTAGTGTTAAAGCTTCTGCAAAAATGGAGAAGTCAACCTGAATAGACACGGTGAAATAGCAGACATTTCTACTACACTTGGTTTTAAAGAAGACCACAATGCCTTCAAACAACATTCAGATGGTTGATAATTTTTTTTATCTTGCACCCCCAGCACTTCCCAACCCTTCTACTATAGCAAGAATCAGACACTAACCCCTATGTGATCTGTCAAATGCAGGTGTAGGGCTAAGTGATGCTGGGGTTTGAGCCTATGAGTTGTCAGATGAGTTTTCTAGGGATTAATATTTGAGATGATAATATCTAACATTTAAACCATATTGACACTAGGGAGATGCATGGAAAATAGATGTAACAATAAAAAAAAAAAACAGATCCCTGAGTGATTTCAGTACAATTTGCTGTTGGTTAGGGCAATAATTAATATTGTTCTTAATCAATTTTGGCAAACAATCCCCATCAAACGCTCTGTCGAAAGTGTGACTGCCTTTTTTCTCTTTCTGTATGTCCCTCTTTCTTTTTTCTGTCTCCATCTTCTCTCTATTTCGTCCTGCAACCTCCCTCTTTTCTTTCTCTGCATCTCCCTTTCCTCTTTTTCTTTATCTCAATCATCTTTCTTTCAACACCTCTAACTTTCATCTTCCTGCGTCTCCCTCTTATGTTGCTCTACATCTGCATCTTGTCTTTTTTATTTCCTCTTCTCTTTCTCTGCATATCCCTCTTCTCTCTTTCTGCATTTCCCTCTTCTCTTTTTCTGTTTCTCTATATTCTCTCTTTCTACATCTCCATCTTCTCTCTCCTGCATTTCCCTCTTCACTCTTCCGGCATCTTTCTTCTCTTTTTCTGTCTCTATATTCTCTCTCTACGTATCATTTTTTTCATCCTCCTGCATCTCTTTTCTTGCCCTACATCTGCATCTTGTCTTTTTCCTCATCTCACTTTCCTAACTTTCTGCATCTCTTTTTCCATTTCCTCTCTCTGCACTTCCCTCTTCTCTCTTTCTGTCTCTTCATCTTTTGTCTCCCCACATCTCCCTCTCGTCTTTCTCTGCACCTCCCTCTTCCCCCGTCTGCATCTTCATCTTCTCTTTTTCTGTTTTTCCATCTTCCCCGTTTCTACATGTCCATCTTCTGTCTTCCTGCATCTTTGCATTTGTCCTTCCTGCATCTCCCTCTTTTCCTTGTCAGTGTCTGTCTTCCTTTCTCTTCTCTTTGTCTGTATCTCCATCTTTTTTATTTCTGCATCTCCTTTCTTTTTATGCAGCTCCTTCTTTCTCCTTGCATGCCCCTCTTCTCTTTATCTGCATTCCTCCCCATCCTCAAAACCCCAACATTGCTTTGGCATATGACTGTTCAACATGACTTAGGTTCTGCTCAAGTTTTCTCCTCTTTTTCAATAACAGAATTAAGAATACGCTGATTCAAGTTATGACAATTACAGTATGTTAAGTGTCACATTCCCTGGAATCTCTGTTTCCATCGTGAAGAGCTACATCTAATTTTAATTTGTGTTTTTTTTTTTTTTTTGCTAAAGTCAAGTTCAGCACCACAGAAAAATGTGGAGGTCAGATTCTGGTTAATTATCGGAGCAAGTGGGAAAATGTGTGCCTCACAAAAGCTTTGGACCCTAAATATATAAGTCAGCTGTGTGAGGGGTGTAGCAAGTCCAATGGTACACAACCTACAACCAAGGTAAGTCTTTATAATGCTATGTCGTCTGTATTTTGTCTATAGAATATTGTCTGTTGAAATACTTAAGCCCTCTCCTAAGTGTTATGTATGGCTGCATCATTTCAAACTTGGGCCTCTCTATGATTTAGACAACTTTGGGTACCACATTGGATTGCACCAAAGGTCCAGCAAAAGTCGAGGACTGTGTTCGGCAAGAGTCTTGTGCCGGTCCTGCAGCTATGATCACCTGTCCCGGTAACCACAACCACCTCCAATTATTATGTTTCTGACATTGATAAGCTTTTTGGCTGTACGAACATTTAACCTTTTAACTTCAAAACAGTTTTTGGTGTAACTTACCTGCATGGTTCTTTTTTTAGTGAAGTCCAACTTTCACAGATAAGGCTTTTTTTCTGTCTTTGATGTCAGGCAACGTGAAACCTACAGAACCGCCACCACCACCAAACGGAACCCCTGTACTACCTATCATCGTTGGAGTTGGGTTTCTTCTGCTGGTGGTCTTTCTGGCAATTGTATTTGTACGAATCTACATTGTCCGCAGAGCCAAGAGGGCCTCCAATGCCATATGTAAGTATTTTTCACATTTTTGTCAAATTTATAAGGAGTCTCGTTGCTTTAGTCACAATCTCAAGTGTTTAAAAATTTGTTCAGTTTTGACAATTTCACACTCCTCCGGATGAATTATTGTGTACTTGAGCCTCTCTGCCACAAGAGGTCAGTCTTTCTGCATGCTGAATGAAGTCTGGCTGTTGTGCATAACTATTTAAATACATGAGATTATTTTCAGCATTCCTTTATGCAAGTCAGCTCTAAGGATTTAGAGACTAATGATCTTCAGACATCAGCTCTAAATGTTCAGGTTGATTAAAGCAGATGCATGTGTAGGATTTCAACACCCTTCATTTTTTTAAACAGTCTTCTCTCCTGTACTATATTTAAGGTCCAGTCAAGTCAGGTTTTCCCCAGCACAGGCATTTAAAACATGAGCTGACCAGTGCTGTTATAACAGAAAATAATTCATGTTTTTCTGGCACAGCGAGAATGTTTTCAAAGAGGGAAGAGGAGTTTGAAAGTGGCGACTATGAGGATGTAACCAGCAGAGCCAATGAAATGGAAGACTTCAGTCTAAGTGGTAGGTCACATGTTCATTAATTATTAGATTTTTTTCTAAATTTTTAAAAACCTTCTTGCTCTTAATTGTTCAGCAACAGTATTTTTCTTGTAGTAATGGAAAAATAAACATTTGTTGCAAATGTCATGTAATTAAAAATACTACCACACAATTATTCTTCATCAATACTTTATTGTTCTATTACTTTATCAGACAAAGGTGCTATTACACATTTTTTCAGTTCTATAAGATTTGCTTTGAGGTCTAGTATAATGTTTAAAGTTTATATGTAACTATCATTATGTTGCCAGGTTTAGACATTGTAGTAACCTGACATGCCAGATAGACAGTTTCATATGTTCATTGCATGTGATATATTTCACGTTCATCTGCGATACCTCCCAAAAAGTGAGGGAAGGGCAGGACTTTTCAGAAAATTCTCAGAAGTTGATTGGATGAATATTCCCTCTTCCTCATTGTCATAGTAGAAAGACAAAATGAGGCAGTAGGCATGCAGGTGCTGCAGTAGTTTATAAACAGTGGAGCTTATTGATGGATTAAACTCATGCTGAAACTAGTCAAGAGAAGTGGAAAAACATTTTCTTCACCAAGAGAAGCTTTTAGTGTGCTCCTTGCTCTTGTTTTAATAAAGAAATGTGGCCCAGTATGTGCCCCTATAGCTACATCTCAGTTAATATAGCTATGCCAGCTTCTCCCATTGTATACATCGGCTTATAGTGCAACTAAACCCCACCCATAACTCTTGCAAACTCTTGCACTTTATTTAATACAGAAATGCTGTCCAGAAACAGCTGCTATGCTATTGCTACATCCTAGCTCAGTTCTACATAGGCAGCAGCCATCGCTGTCATCTTCCAGTACAACCAAACCCCTCCGTAGCTATCACCTTGTTCTCCTCAAATGGCACTGATTGGTCTGGTCTGCTCTGAGACCTGGTGCAAGCTTTTCAGACTTCAGGCTTTGCAAGATGGATCTGCCTGATGACAGATATGGAGTCTGGCCAATGCCATCTGCTTTGCAAGTTTAATATTGTACACCTAAACATCTTAATGCAAAGAAGGGGGTTGTCATTCCTGTTTCTACTACACTCAGTTGTTATTTTAAGCTCAGTGTTCACATTTTCAAACGATTATTGGAACACAAACCATCCAAATTTGAAGAAAATATCAACTGGAAGTGAGCTAACTTTGCAAAGCAGGTAGATTTGCCAGACTCCATGTATGCCATCAGGCTAATCCATCTTGAAAAGCTTTGATTCACAAGATTTGTCCCGATCCGAACATGGTTTGGGCCAATCAGAGTCATTAGAGGAGAACGAGGCAGTGGGTAGGGGTGGGGTGAAGTTGTACTGAAAGTCATTTGAGATGGCTTCTGGTGTGGTGATTAGCTTGGATCTAGCTCTAGGATAGTGGCAGTGTTACTGGCAAGGTTTCCCTTTCTTTGTATGCAATTATTTTTGTAAAAATGAGGGTGGATTAAACGACATAAATTTAGCCAGATTTTGGCCCCACTGCTTGTCAAAGCCCATCGCCAAACTGTGAGCCTGAATATAAACATTGAGAACAAAAAAGGCTCTTTTAGTTAGACATAGTCAACAATGAGTCCTTGATGCTCCAAAACCATGATTCTACTAGACTGGCATGTCAGAATTTTTCTTGCATCTTTCTATTAGTTTGACACTTTATCTGACGTCAGTGATGTGTATCCCAACGCCGACTAATAGAACAGTATTTGCTTCCTGTGTTTGCATTGTTATTCACCAGTGTGTCAATGTGAACCCTATCATCTTTTTCCCCTCATGGGATCTTCTGTTTAGGTACAGTAAAGTTAGCAAAAGAGGGCTAATGTTGCAACATTTAAAATGCTAAGCTAACCAACAAGTCTTATCATACTGAAAAGTGATCAAATAAAACAGAGCATTATTATAGTATTATAATGATGTAAAAAATGTATTTGTTGCTTTTAGGATTCAGACCTGAGTCCAAATTCATCACAGAGGGTGAAGCTCACAGCTCTTCCTCTCTCCCTTACGATGATGTTGATGAAGCCATTACTGATGCTCGACCTCTGACCTCTAAGACCGCCTTTGCTGTTGTTTCAGGGGACATCCCCGAGGACGCTCTTAATCGAAGATCAGGAAAGTTTGGAACTGTTTTCCCCTACTCACTGTAATCCATACAGTAAACAGAATGGCTGTTTTTTTAACGTCACTATTTTTCTTGTTAACAGATGGCGTGGCCTATGAGAATGACGACCCCCAGGACAACTACGATGACATTGAAGAAAGCATTGAGACCAATCAGACGAGAGCCGAAGTCCATATCGGCCACCATATCACACCAGGAGACGATCTACCCCCGCCTCCAGAACTGCTACAGGAGGATGTCGACTACCTGGTGCCAGGTGAAGATGGTTGAGCAGGAATATCAGCTAAAGTTAACTTTATCCAGCAGAAGTTAACAACCCCTAACCCAGTCCTTTATTACAAAAAAAAGTACTCCTAAGAGTCCAGATATCCTCTAGACCAGTATATCCCAAACTTTTTTACTGGATAGTAAATTGTGATTTCTCTGTTAATAATGAAAAGATCCCAGTAAAATATTGGCTACAAATGATCCCATATCCATAAATCTGAATATGACCAATTACAATTAGGATTGTTATTGAGTAGAATATTTTTTGTAACTGCTTGACTGCGCTAAATATTTTCGTGTGAATGTTTATAGAAGTGGACATTTGTGTCCTTAAAGGCCTTAACATTAGAAGAATGCACTGATACAAGAGGGTTAACCTTAACAGTAATGTAATTTTTACTTTTGCCAGCTATAAAGAAACAACAGTATTAACTCTTCACATGATAACTACTCCTCACAGTAGCTTTAAACAGATGCAATAAAAATAGGATAGTAGGTAGGTTCTGTTGTCTCTCAGTCAGAAGATTGTGGGTTTTAATCTCAGCTCCTGTAGTCACATGCTGATGTTTTCTTAGGTAAGACAGTTAACCCCAGTTTGCTTCCATTGCTGTCAGTGGCGTGTAAATGCATATGGATTCAAATTCTGAAAGCCAATCCTCCATAACAACCTTTACCATCAGTGTGTGAATGTGGTATGAGGTGTAACCTGTGGTGTAAAAGTGCTTTGAGTGGTCAGACATAGAAAAGTACTATATACAAGCTCAAGTCTATGTATAATTTTAATACATTTTTGTACAGTTTATTGGCAGACATGAGCTGCGTACACAGGAAATATCTTAATTTTTCTGCTTCAGTGTTATTTATTGTGTTCATCTTAATTGACCTATCACTAAGCCCCGCCTCCTTACCGCACTCGGACAAACAATCAGCATTCTGCCCAAGATAGCGTTGGCCAGAAACTGATATCTGAACAATACTAATACATTATAAAGATGGTACAGTCAGCTATCATTATGAAGCTGAAGCCACTTCTTTTAAGAGGATTTTCTAATTTTTTTGTAACATTATGTAGCTTAGTTTGCTGTGAGGCAGTTTTATCCCCAATATTAGTGGGAAATGAACAGGTTATATAACATGTTGCTCTGCAGTAAATATAAGCTAACAGTGTGTTGCCTTATCTTAGACATGTAGACATTATTGTTGATCTTCTTTATGTTAAGTTGTGTGGTCTGCCTCATAGCTTGATCCAAAGGAGACCCAGCTGTGTTTATGTGAGGTTTAGGGAATGAGATAAAATGCTCTTCATTCTGTAGTCTCTCAGGATACCTCGTATCAGTGCTGCCTTTAACCCAATGCACATTTTTTGACTGTTTCTCCGAGTTTAAAACTGTCTAAATTTCAATGAAATCCCATGAAAAACATTTCTAAAGCATTTCTAAGGTGGTCTATGAGTTGGATGTCAGAGTAGCTGTGAGAAATGTGATTGGCTTGTGGCCTTGGAGGGTGGGGCTTAGTGATAGGAGAATGTAGTTGGTATTAAAGACAGATAAATTTATGTACATTTTTTACAATATTATAGTTTTCATCAAAATATTAAATTAAATGTCATTTATCAAATACTTGTTTTTTTTCTGTACTGTTGTGAGAGCTGGGCACACATCAGGTACATTTGATTTTCATTAGCATCATTCTACCTACTTGAGGGGAAAGAAAGAAAGGAGCTGGTGCAACTATTAATGTGTGTTTGGTTTACCCTGACACTTTTTTAGCTAGAGGAAGTTTTTAAGAACTTTTCTAAAACATGAGTTAACATCGCTAAATTATTAACATAATAAAATGATACCAAAGTCGTGTCTACATACGGAGTAACCATTAAGAAGGTCGATTGTCTTATAAATTGTGCCCACCTCTGACCACAATTATTGTACTGTACAAACAAATAGTTATTGTTTGCTTGGATTTTTTAAAATTTGCTTAGTTTGTTTCACAGTCACATGTGCTTTTTGTTGTTGTCAATGCAAATATGACGGCTTCAGCTGTCACATATTTATGATGTATATTTAGGTCTATAGGCTGTTGTATGATATGACAAATACTGCCAATTTGTTGGTGCTACCATTTTGCTGGGTCACTATGACTGGAGTGTCAATTGTAATGTCTACTGCCACCCACTGATTAACAGCAGGGAAGAGGTGGTTGGCTGTCCAACATTAGACAGCTACTGATTTAAGTACCATCATTGGATTATTTTATCTACAGTTATATTAACAAAGTAGACATCACTGACCTTGGGACAAACTTTGGTCTCCTTGTCATTGAAGTCTAGTCAAAATAAAATAACATCAAAAGCAGGGCCGCCCTCAAAATGAGGCCCTTAGCCAGGGGTGTCCAAACTTTTTTCACTGAGGGCCACATACAGAAATATATAAGGATGTTGGGGCCACTTTAATTTTGACATTGATTTAGTCAGAAGCAGAATAAAGGAGAAGCTGGGCTGGAGGAGGGTTGCATTAGAGGTTTGCAGAGAGAGCAGCAGAGCGTGGCCAGGTAAGAGCAGTTTAGATAAGGCAGCATGAGAGCAACTGGCCAATCCTTAGAGAAAACCAGCTGACTGTCAGCTGATGAAGGTTTGCATTACATTAACTTGACTCTGTGGCCTGCCTGAACTAATGCTAAATGCTCAATTTAATGGCTGACTAGGCAAATACACAATCAGTTCCAGGTTTTTGGGGATACCAATCAGATTTCAGGGGGTGCTGTTTGGACCAAGATGCCACTGGCTCAACCCCTGAAATATTATTGGTACTGATATCACAAAAAAATACAAAAAAATTTCAATACATTTTTCCTGCTGAGATGTGTGTTTACGAAATTAGCATGGTAGCGGTGCATAGTGCTGCAACTATGAAGTACAATACAGGCAAGCACAAGCGACATGTTCAAATGTCGGCCATAATTCAGTTTATACCTAGAATTTGCTGCGGGCCAATCAAAATTGGACTGTGGACTGCATTTGGCCCTCCGGGCCATAGTTTGGACACCCCTGCCATAAGCAGACTCTGGTATAAAGCCCCCCTTCACTGCATGGGACCAATAAAACATAAAAACAATTTATAATTTAGCCTGAGATAGTGTTTGTATTCTGTCTGATGTGCAGAGAGAATAAGTAACAAAGGAAACTTAACTGTAAGATTTGTCTTGTACTTAAAACGCTGTACAGTAATGCATGCTCATCATCTTGATCTTCACTTTTGTAACAATGTAGAGGAAATAAACTTGCAAATAAAGAACTTCTTTTCCATTAAGTCTTTTTTTCTTATTGCTTTTATATCGTATAATTATAATCCCTGAGGTGTGTGTTGTTACATGTCAGAGTTCAGTATCAGTCTTTGCATCCAAGCATGAATTGTGCAGCACTTTAAACATGCATGTGTGACCTCTTTTAGCTTTTATCCTCTGCTGTCTGCCCAGGATTTTAGGAAATGGCTCAGATGTTGAGTATCAGACTGTATGTTTATATGTCATATATAGTTTGATACACAGCACAATAAGCCGTTTTCCACATAAAACTACATTTTGATGAAGGATTCCAGATGACGTTGCTGTCCATTTTTAAAATGTATTTATGTATGTTTAATAAAGCTGTGAAGTTATGTCTAATGCATTATATGAATGGGCTGTTTTTACTATTTAACTCTTTGTGTTTTTGTGATTTGCTTTCCAAGTCAACCCAAGTGGTGCCAAGGGCTGACAGAAAAACATCTAAACACTCCAGCTCTGCTCTAAACATATCGAATACAGTTACATCCACTTGCACTTTAGCATTCTCTCTGATTACTTAAACATCTTCTCCCAATAGGCTGGACATATGACGGAGCAGCTGCTGCCTACAAATGTTAACATGAGTAAGGCCATCCATGAGGGACTAACAGAGACACTGGTGCAGCTTTTAAGAGGCTTACAGAGCTGCTTAGGCCTCACATGTTTTGTCAGGAGTTAGCAAAGGGCCACTGAGATCATAGTGTCAGCGATACACCCATAGGGACTAATTTGTAAGCAGCAGTCATCGTATGATATGTAAACATCACAGCCAGACTCGCTGTCAGAGGCCTCACTCAGGGATCATCATGTGGGATTAGGTCTGCTGTGATGCTGAAGCTGAAATAGACTCAGTGGAGACTGACTGAGGCTGCAGAGGAAACACTTTAAATCAGCCTTTATCATATTTATTAAATAAATCTTATGAACTGGCCTCACTTCTGACTTTTTGTCCTTTTTTAAAATTTTTACTTTTTTAGCTCCAATTTATGAATTTTTATCCTGATTATCACTCAACAAATTTGGCAAGCCAAACTGAAACTTATTAAAACCAAAACAAGTTGGCCCACTAGCCCATCATTATAACAATGTTAGGTATAATCACAGATATAAGAGATATGCTACACACACATGACAATAGTATCACCTGCAACATGATGTTAAATGGTGTGTAAAATCACATTTGTGGCAGAGTTATAGAGGTGGTTGGACACGTGACATCATTTATCACTGACATAGCTGTGTCTTTGCAGTCTGTAAGTTAAAACAGATATGAACTTATATGTTCTCTCTCAGAATTAGGATTTTTAAAAAAAAAAACTACTCAAGTACATGTAACGGAGTAAATGTAACACGTTATTACCCACCTCTGATTTTCAGGGAGGGTGTTCCAGAGAGTGGGGGCTGTAGTCCTGAAAGCTCTGTGTCTGTGGGTATGGAGTTTGGTGGTGAGAATAGTGAGAAGGAGTCTGAGGACCAAGGCCTTTGGTCGGTGTATATGGGTGAAGGAGGCTGGAGAGGTACTGAGGGGCAAGAGCGTGGAGGGATTTGTAGGTAAGAAGGAGGGTAGGGTGTGAAGTGCTTCCAGGGCCTGGTGCAGGTGAGAAGCCTGGCAGTGGAGTTTTGGACATATTGAAGCCTGCCCAGGGTTTTCCTGAGGACCCCAGATAGGACTCTAATGCAATAATCCAGAAGTAATAAGCTGTGGATAAGAGTTTTGACCTCAGAGTCTGAGTGATGTTCTGAGTCCGGAGATATTTTTTAGAGGTAAAAGGCAGTTTTGATCACAAATTGACATGTCATTTTTTCAGGTAACAAAGGCTGTGAACTTCAGCACATACCTAATCAGATACATAAAAATCCATATAAAAAATGAAGCTCAACGTTAGTTCATGCAGCAAATGGTAGTCATAAGCCCAGCTGTGATCAGCTGACAGCCAGCTGATTCCAATTATCACCTCCTGGCTCCCACAGTCAATCACAGCTCTTTCTCTCAACAAGGCGTTCTATTTAAACATGTATTTATGCTGATGCACCATGCTGCTGCTGGCAAAGCTTAACTTCCTCCACCTCAGCCTGCTCCATTACAGCATAAAGCTTATTGCACCCTCGTATTCAGATTCATGCTACTGTGTTGCTATTGAACTAATTTAGTGTATTCAGTACGCATTGTCATTAATGTATCCATCCATATGGGGGTTTCTAGCCATGTTCCTGTAAAGTCAAAGCATGCTGCTTGATTAACCCATGGAGCAACTTACAGTATAAGCAGAGCCTTCTCCCCTAAGTAAAACTGTATATCCATTTTGCAGTAAAAATTGTAAAAATTGTTTGATCAGAGTGTTCCTGACTGAACAACAGAGGTTTATCACATATTAGTGTAATTTGGTTGATATGAAGACATCATCCTTTTCGAAAGTTGTTTTAGGCTCACCTCATATTCTATTTTAGTCATAGCCGCATTTCAGTCATTTTTGCTCTTGATACTTTTAGTCAATAAAAATGAAATGAAAACATAAATTGGTTATGATAAATCTTCCAAAAATATCATATTCCACAGCGACAGAATGATAGAGGTTCAATTTTCTGATTATATAAACTGTTAACCCACCGACTTGTACTGTTATACATGTACTGTTATACTGATGTATAGTCGTTGTGTCTTTAGAGATGAACTCATACTTATTAGGTTTCAAACATTTGATTATCATGCTCCGATCTGTCTGCCTGCTCGCTGTGGCTCTTGTGGTCATTATCTGTTCAAACGGAGATCAAAGTTGATTAGTTTCTCTTTAGGCCCCTCATGCCGTTTCCCTTTTTATTCACTGCACAACACGCATGGGGCATTGGCTGGATAAGAGAGGCCCCAGTTGTGGTGATTTTCCATTACAGAGTCATATTATTAATAGAGTTCCTGGGCGTGTATGTTGTCATACTGACAGCCTGGGTATGTTGTCTGTGGCTGTGTTTGTCTGTGTGCATGTCAATGAAAGCTGAGTGGTGTTATCCATATTTAATCTGTCTTATTCCACAATGACAAAGTGGACTGGCTTCTGAAAGTATGCAAATTGAAAGCTGCATAAATATTAAGACAGATGCAACAGTGGAAACATGCTGCAGATGAAAATAGCAATATAGACAAATATGTAAACAGTTATTTTTAGGCCTGCTGGTGCTTAGCGCATAGTGATTAATGTTGGATAATGCATCAACTAGTACAGTCTAGACCTGTCCTCTTTGGAAACTGTCTTAAGATTACTTTGTCTATGAGCTGGTGATATACAAATACAGACTGATTGATGTGCATAAGCAAAGCAAATCAATTTAATTGATGGAAAAAGCAAAGGCAGAAACTCCAAAAAGCATCAACAGCCAGGCAATGCCTTTACATTTTCGCAATGTGTGTGCATTTTTGACTAAAAATGAGAAGAATTTTCAGTTATTTCATTTGTCAATTTTCATATTCAATTTGCAAAAGGTTTGACATTAAAATACAGAAAAAGACATAAAATATTTGAATATGAAAATGCTCTGTTACTGAGCTCTCATTATTTAAATGAAAAGTCTAATTTGGAAATTAAAAGGCAATACCAGAAATGCTTTTTCATTTTCAAAATGCATGCGCATTTTTTTGGCTCATAAGTAAAATTAATATTCAATTTATAATGATTTCACTTTTGCTTTCCCCACTGGAACTGCACTGAAGTACAAACAACTTGAAAAAGAAATTGAAAAATGGAAAAGTGGCGCATGAGAGTGACGTCACATTTTTGATCCCAGTTTGGCTGTTACGTTTCCAGTCCGGTAGGTGGCAGTGTGCATTTTTATTGACCCCTGCTGCTAGCCACCAAGTTTTCCAGGCGAAGTGTCCCGCCAAAACAAGACTATACACACTGTCTGGAAGAGAATGGCCAAGTCGGTGGCAATGCTTCTCAGGGAGGCTGCTGCTGCCCTTGAGCAGCAGCAACAACAGCTTCCGCCAAGCCAGCCCTCCACCGTCACTCTTTCTACTCCAACGCCTGACCGAAGAACAGGCAGCTCCCGAGGTAAGAGTGCAGCCTCCTCAGCAATGGTCATCCATTAAATGCTAGCCCACTAACGGCCAACAGATGCATGGACTGGGTTTAGCTAGAAATGGTGTCAGCACAGTTTTAGCATATGGGCAGCTTGACTAAATCACTGCACCGCTCTGTCTCAAAAGCATTAATAGCTGGCTTCGTACTCTCTGCATTAACCCTAGAACACTATCGCCGGGTGATTTTCACCCGAGCAAACGTATTTACATGATTTTCATTATGTTGCATATGTCTGAGTGTCATGAGTCCCTGGGTAGCTTCAGCATTGTCTTTGACGTCTTTGAAGGTGTGGGTGTTTCCCTAGTCCAGAACCCGCTTTTTCCTACAGGCACATGTTCGGGTGATTTTCACCCGGCAATAGTGATAGAGGGTAAAGTAGGTTTCGCGTGGATTACACCCAGTGATAGTGTTAGTGTATAAAATCAGGCGATCTTGCTGCATTTCAAGGGTGACAACATTCAGGCTCGGCATATTTTCCCCTTCTTCAACTACAGCTGTCATCCTGTCGCAGGGTTGGTGTCTCTGGCATCCCAGCTAGTGAGTAACACATAGCTAAGGTTTACTTAACTTGGCAGTTGTTTAGCTGACTGGATTTCTTTTTTGAGCTTAAAGCTACATTATCTCTCTAGCTATCTAGCTAGCTAATTAACTGTGCACATTCTTTCTTTCAGCCAAGAGGTACATTATCTAGCAAGATAGCTAGCAGGTGAAGTTGAAGCAGTCCTACAGAAAGAAAAAATATGCCTAAAAGGAAACTAGTGAAGTTCTTGTCAGATAAGGAAATAGAAGAGATTCTGTTCAGGGAAAGTAGTGGTGAAGATATTGATGATGTGGAAGCAGAAGAGATGTATGACAGCGACAGTGACATAGACTACATTCCAAAACTGGGTGAGGATGATGAGAGTGATAGTGATGACTTTGAGCCTAGCACTTCAAGTCATCAGAGAAAAAAAATGCAACATCAAGATTCCAGTAGACCAACCACCAGAGAAATTGCCAACCCAGGACCTGTTGCCTCTATGTCTACTGCCCATCCTACTTCCCCTGCCACAAATCCTGCTGTCTCTGCCACACCTGATGCTGTCCCTGCCACATTTTATGCTGGTCACAGGGGGAGAAGACACCACCATGAGGATGATGGCGTGGCCTATATTGTGAGACTCGAAAACAACTCCTATAAGAGTACTTCTGGTTTCCAATGGAGTTCTAGGCCTCAGACATCGGCTACTACCAGGACAGCTGCATGAAACATCATGCCTGCTTTTACACCAGGACCAACACCAGAAGCATCAAATGCTGACACCCCTGAGAAGTACTTCACATTATTTTTTGAGGACCAAATCATTCATGAAATTGTGGCATGGATGAACATCCGTATTGATGCTGAAGCTGTGAAGTATCAGAAGAGAAAGGGTACTCTTCAGAGAACAACACCAGCAGAGGTGCGTGCAATGCTAGGGATTTGCATCTTTATTGGTTGCCAGAAGGACAACCATCTGTCTACCAAAGAAATGTGGAACCCTGCTACTGGTGCACCTGTGTACCGTGCTGCTATGTCTGAGGGTCGCTTTCCATTCCTCCCTACCTGTCTGTGATTTGATGACCCTGACACACAGCAGGAAAGACAGGCCATGGACAAATTTGCTCCCATTAGAAAAATATGGCAAATATTCATTGACAACTGTAAAAAGTTGTATGTGCCCAGTGAAAATATAACTGTAGATGAACAGCTGCTGCGATTTAGAGCGAGGTGTCCATTTAGAATGTACATCCCCAACAAACCTGCCAAATATGTTATCTAGCTTGTCCTTGCCAATGGTGCCAACAGCAAGTACCTGCTGGCAGGAATACCATACTTGGGGAAACTTGTAACACAATGACAGATGGACAAAGTCTTGGTCAGTATTTCACCAAGGAGCTGACCGAGCAATATCACCATACAAACAGGAATGTGACCACTGATAATTGGTTCACGACCTTAGTGGGGACAGTAAAAGCAAACAAAAGGGAGATCCCACAAGTGATGAAAGGCAAAGAAAATCGCACGCCAGGCTCCAGTGCATTTCTCTTCACCAAAGAACTAACCTTGGTGTCCTTCCTCCCTGACAAAGCTTCAAAAAAGAAGGTTGTCCTGCTCCTGTCATCCATGCACACACAACCAAGCATAGGACCCACTCGCAAGCCTGAAGTGATTGAGTTTTACAACCAAACAAAGGGAGGTGTTGATATTTTTGACCAGATGTGTGCTCACTATGGCTGTAGTAGAAAAACCAAGAAGTGGTCCCTGTGCGTGTTCTATGGCATGATCAACGCTGGTGTGATAAACTCATGGATCATACACAAGGAGAATGCGATGAAGAGAGGTAACAACCAAATGCAGAGGAGGCCTTATATGCAGGCTTTGGCACTGGCACTCATCAAACCATGGGCAGAGCAGAGGCTCCCCTCCTCAAATCTGTCACGTCAACACAGAATCCTGATCTGTAGCGTGCTCGACACTCTTGCAGGTGAGGCAGGACCAGTGGCAGCAGAAAGCAGTGGTCCCTTACTGAGGTGTGCTGACTGCCACCCAGGCTCGGACAGGAAGACACGACACAGGTGCCATGTCTGCCGTCGACGGTGTGTCCACGCCATTACTACCCTGCATGCACTGATTGCATTTAAGGAATAAGGTAAGTAAGAGTGGTCCTGGAATTTGCATGTTATCCTCATTTAGTGCAGTGGTTATGAATAAATATCACAAAGTGGTGATTTCCAAGGGAATTCATATGGTGATGAAAATATTTTAGTCAGCTGGTCATTTTTACCCACTCAAAAAAATGCCATATTTTTTTCTCTCTCCTGCAGCTGTTCGTGTGCCAAGGAGACTGTGCCTTCACCAGGGAAGTCTCAAATGTTCCAGGAATGGGTGGACCGAAGACCAAGTTTCCAGTTTCATTTTTTTTTTTAAGGACTTTTTGTTCTCAAATTCCTAATTTTTCAGTAATTTTGGAGCATTTTTATAGGGTCCCCCCATGGTACTTTTTTCATTTTGTTGGACATGGCACAGTTGAAAATAAAAGAACACTACTCTAATTTGTCATGTATTGTCATAATTTGATATATTTTGATGACAAGTACTTTTTATTGGGTATGTTGGGTAAAAATCGCCCGGTGTTAGTGATGGTGTTACTAATTTTAGTGTGTGTGTTTTAGTGTTCTAGGGTTAACAGTACAGAGACATTCCTAGAATGGTTCGCACATCTGGCTTAATTATTAGTTCCCAGCTGGCTAACTACCCACCAACAATGCTGCATGGCGCGACACCAAATTCTCACCGACATGGACTGATGATAATGTGTCTTTGAAACCTCGAGGAGTTTTTGACTCAAACTTGAATAAAAACTGATATATATTATGAAAGACTGTGCCCAACAATCTTTTAAATAAACCCAAAAAGCTAGATTCTTAGCTGGGGGGGGGTTACCCATTTAGCATGATCGTCATTGAAATGTGGAGTATCAACATTAGCTTTACTGGGTCAACTCTGAGGTTTAGGGGTGATTCTCTAACTATTATGGAATATGTTCCCCTTGGAGAAAGGAGAAAAACAACAACAAAAAAGATTTTTTGGCACACTCACTTTGCACCAGAAGGAACACTAAACTAATGTTGTAATAGATAAGTTATTTTTTTTACCATAACATGGCCATTTATGTGTGGTTTTGGCTATATTTTTTGTGCCAGGGCCAGGTTTTGGACATTCAATCCCTCTTAATATTGAATTCAGTTTTGTTCTAATTCTAACTTCATAGATGAATAAATGACACATAAATTCCTGTTTTTATTAAATGTATCATGAATGACCCATACACTATCTTGCTATTTTGGATTTAATGTCGAAGGATAATCCGAAGCAAATAATCTGTACACATGCTGAGGCTGTTTAGCCCATATCCTCCCATAAATTCAAAATTGTTCAGCCTTAGTTTTATCTACCAAATACTGTGTTGATTAAAATATAGAATTATTTATTGCTTTTTTGTTGAGAATAATATAATATGTACATTTCTATATGTGAGCTTATATATATATTCTTCTTTTTCTATTAAATTTTGCCAGGCCTCTGAGTTTTCAGAGCACCTATTAAGGAACTTTCCTAAACTGACAAACTGTGGAGGCTTCCAGCTGTTGCACACCAGAGACTCCACAAGATGCAAAGCTTTGGAGGTCATCTTGTGCCCAGAAACAGGTTACACTCCTGAGTATTTGTTTTCTGCTGGAGTTGGGATGGCTCTGATTTATATAAGGCCCCTATAGAAAGACATCAGCTTTGAGGTAATATTTTATTCTACCTTAAATTTTGATGCTTTGGATTTAAATTGCAGAATTTGACAACGGCATGAGATTAATGACTTCATGAATAACCAATGTTACAATTTTTTTTGCTAGGGTTCACCCATGCTGTTTATGCAAACTGGACCCCAGGTGGAGTGCTTGCGTTGTTTGAAAACATACAGCTTCTCCACCATGGAGGAACATCTTGACTTGTGTAAAAAGTAAGATGTTTCAACAAATTTACACTGTTTACCTGTAGAAATGATTTTAGGTCATATGCACATAAGATGATCGCAAAACATTGGTCAGCACAATGTTGCACAGTTAATATCTGTACATTTAAATAATGCCACAAATCATAGCACACTGTACTATCAAAAAATGTGCTGTAGCATTATGCCAGTGTATTAATGATCTTTTTGGCATTAGCAGAGCAAACAACTCAGAAGGAAGAACAGAAGAGGAAACATTGCCAGGAACCTCTGTGGCAGCGAGCAGCAGCAGCCATGCTGGAAGTGAAACTAGCAAGACTGAAGGTGTTACTGTCTGTTTACATCCATTTACATATCTAAAATGAAAAAATATAGCTATTAATGGAGTAAATTTACAATGCATACAAATGTTAGCTGATTTCTAACAGAGACTAGAGTCTACAGAATTTTGTCCATTTTTTTTTTTTTTTTTAAGTTTTCATTGATGATCACTTTGTATTCACAGAGTGGTTGACTGAGCCAGCCCCCCAAATTGCGGCAAGCATGTTTTGCTGCTCAGGAACTGCTCAGAAATGCAGAGAGAAATCCTGAGATGGTTGCCAGGCTGGACCTTCAAAACGATGAAGAAGACAGAGAAAGGGAAACTTTTAGCTTTTATAAAAGGCCAGGAATCGATTGGGCAAGCCCATTCGCAGTAACATTAGGTGGTAGGTATTTCTCACTTAACGCTTTAAATTTACCATAAGATATAGCATTTTTTTTAAATTGAGAACTTAATTAAACTGTTCAGTCATTGAAACTGTCATTCTATCACACTGCATGTTTGAACAAGCAGAAAGAAGAAACATTTGACATTAGGTCTGGTTATTTCCACTCGTTGCCTGAATTGATTTGATTCCGGTTCACAAGGTCCTGATTTTATTCACAATTTGAAATCAATTCATGTAGGTATATTTTTACTTAAAAACCCTGCTTTTGCTTAGATCTGAATGACATTATCAGAGAACTTAAGTTCAGAAAGGTATGAGGAATCTTCCAAAAACCCACATTGTTAAGATGTGCATTAAGAATTGACTGGACTTGAAAATTATTATTTCATGCGATTTGTGATCAGAATAGAAGGTTTTACAGAAATAATGAATCCTTTTACCGAGCAACACCTGAGGGCTTGACTAAACTGGAATAGTCATTACAGATCCCGTAATGTTCTTAGTCAATAAAAATGCAGTTCAGCACTCCGGTGCACAGGACGGACCATAGTAGGAAAGGAAAGGGAAAGTACGAATATAAACTAACCCTTTTAGAAACACATCAATATTTATCAGAGAACATCATGCCAGTTTATTATAAGTTTTTCCTTTGGCTATACAAACAAATAATGGCTTCTTTTCATTTGGTTTATGTTCTTTTAGTCTTCTGACAGTAGTGTGATAGAAGTTAAAACGGAAGGGAAGAGTGTCTCTTTGCGACACTCATCTCTCAGTGGTAAGCTGAGCCTGGAAAACAGTCGTAGCTATGTTGCATGTAGGAGATTAGGCAATTTTTATTCATGCCAAGGTGGTGCACTTGGCCCCCAGCGGTTCTCTTTGGCTGTAGCCTGAAGTCCAGATCTCAGATGGACAGTGACACTGGACTGTATGACTACACGCACATCACCATTCCTCAGCAGCGTCCCAGCCATCAGATTTGTCATAGTCATGAAATAAATTGAATATAATTAACACTCATTGTTGAATTTAATTCGCTATTTTGTATCCAGTGCAAATTTGACTGCTTCATGTTGCTATAGTTAACCCTAATCTAAGAGAACATTAATGTGAAACACTGGCAATTTTATTAACTGGATGTACAAGAGAAGTTCTGTGAGTGTCTACGTGGTCTCTGCTGTGCTGTAGCACAATGCATGTTTTACAAACACCGAGCATGGGCATCATAGCTGTTGCCACACACCCTGACCTGCACTGGGGTGCAGTGCTGCTAGTCATTAAGCCAGATGTGTGAACTGTTATAGCAATGTCTCTGTAAAGTTAATGCAGAAAGTAAAAATCCAGCTATTAATGCTTTTGAGATAGGGTGGTGCTAAATCCAGTCCATGCATCTGTTGGCTGTTAGCGGGCTAGCATTTAGTGGACGACCGTTGCTGAGGAGGCTGAACTCTTACCTCGGGAGCTGGAGTAGAAAGGGTGACAGTGGAGGGCTGGCTTGGCGGACGCTGTTGCTGCTCAAGGGCAGGAGCAGCCTCTCTGAGAAGCATTGCCACCGACTTGGCCATTCTTTTCCAGACGGTGTGTATAGTCTTGTTTTGGCGGGACACTTCGCCTGGAAAACTTGGTGGCTAGCAGCAGGGGTCAATAAAAATGCACACTGCAACCTACGGGACTGGAAACATAACAGCCAAACTGGGATCAAAAATGTGACATTACTCTCATGCGTCACTTTTCATTTTCTTTTTCAAGTTGTTCGTACTTTTGAGAGCTTCAGAGCAGTGCCAGTGGGGAAAGCAAAAGCGAAATCCTTTTCCGAAAATTAAAAAGAAAATGTCCTTTTCTTTTTCAGTTGAATTATGATAGGAAAATTGCATGCTTTAAGATAAAAATTAAAATGAGAATTGAAAAACTTAAATTTAATTTTATGAGTCAAAAAAATGCACACATTTCGAAATGTTTTGAAATTGTTTGAATTTCAAAATTAGACTTTTCATTTTAATTTTTGAGCACTATACGCTTCCATAGATGTGATGAAGTTAGATGTGCATGCCAATGACCAGTTGTTGCTTAATTATGTAAATTCTGATAACAAATCAAACTGATGGTCTCTGTGTCATAGTGATTTCAGTCTGATGAGTTTGATCAGACAGCTGCTGCCATGCAGTGCTAGAGGCAATGCACATGGTGTAGAGGGCAGAGAACTTAAGAATAAGAAGGAAACTGACTATAGTGCATTTCATATCAGAAGGATATGATCTTTGTTTGGAAGGAAAAGGAAACTGAACGATAAGACTTGCATTTCTGTGTAAATGTCCTGCAGAAATTTCACTTAATCTGTTTACATTTAAGAGTTTGAGCTGTTTGGTTTTCATGAAGGAAAAAAACTACAAAACTGAATAACCAGCATTAGAAAACAAAATTATCAACTGGATGCTCCTTCTGTTTGTCAGCCTCTTTGTATGTACTTGTACAAGTCAAGTTGTCCACAAGATTAACACAATGGTTGTAATGCCTTGTTACACAGCATTGGCATGCGGCACATTACTGAAATCTTTTGAGCCACTGGGTGTGATATGTGTACGAACGCCAGCTCAGATAGTTGGTGAGTCAAATACCCACACAGGCTTTGCAACCTGACTTTCCTCAGCTGTATTAGCGTTTGTACGACGGGCCTGAGTGTGCTGTCTGCCTCAGGGGTCAGCTGAAAGATGACCACGGTTAATGTAATGCCCTGTATGCTGTAAAGCATGAAGGGGCATGCAGGTTAGGCTCCAGGCCAAGTTAGGGTCAGCCAACATGTCCTGTCTAAATAGCACCTGCAACATCTCATGCCAAAACAAAAGGCCATCCATCAGTAGGAAGCAGATGGAGCAGTGATCAGTCAATGTGCAGTCAGACAGAGCTGCGACAGAGGTCATTGATCAAACTTCAAAGAGGGACACATGATATCTGAGCATGAGATGAAAAGTGCAAGGCTAAGGAGATGGATGTTTTTATTTTTGTTTGCATGACCACACATACAACACAACTGTACACTTAAATGCACACATACATTCATATACAAACACTGATTTTAATGAGTTTGACATGTGTACAATTAAAATGGAACCGTGAAACACTACAAAAACATAACTTTTATTCTATGCAATTCAAAAAGTTATTTAATCAAATCTGTTCCAAATGTTCAATATATCTATGAACAAACTTTCATTCTGCACACAGCTATAACATCTAGCTACAGAGCTACAGTTTATCAGTTATGAAAACTTAATGCAAAACTACTGAAAACCAGATACTGAGGATGACCTCCAAGTTATTTGGAGAAAAGGTTTATTTCACAGAAATATGCCTTTTGGACCTGAAATAAGATTTCATACAGTAGTTTTAACCCAGTGTCTGTATTCTTAATGAAAATGAACTAAGTACACAATCAAGCATGAAAACTTAATAGTCATGTTTGCAGCAAAAGGTGGGAGAAACTTGTTAAAACTGCAAGTTATATATGTCACTATTTTCAAATGAAAATTTGAAAAGATTTGAGCCAGAAAACAGACTTGGTCTGTTCTTCTGACATCAACAGGAAGTCAAGAGGCAGGCTAATGGTGTGAGTGCTGTCCTCCATTCAGACTATAACATTTTTAAATATGAGAGTATTGTATTTCTCCTGAGTGGGCGTGGCTTCAGTTCATTCAACAGAAACGCCCACACCATCCTGGAGCATATTTTACTGCCTAACATTTCATGATTTTGAAGCTTAATTTTATAAACTAAGAGATGTTTTATTTGACTGAAATTTGGTTGGTGTGCTTTCATAAAGAACACCGTCCTTCAAGGACAGCATTAGATACATTATCATTTCTAACTGCAATTAAAGCAACACATCAAAGTGACTGCTGGGCTGTAGTGATGGCTGTAGGCAACGTTTGACCAAACCACCAACGAAAAGTGACAGAAGAAGAAGAAGAAGTGAAAGATTTTTTAATGAAAAAAGGTTTTTAATGTAATTTTTCACAATAATCATCAGGGCTGAACGATGTGGGAAAATAATTGTATTTTTTCCCCTAATATTCCCATTACAGTTTAATATGCAACTACTTTTTAAGTTCCTCATTTTATGTCTTTGTTAACAAGTAATCTAAAAGTCATTCTATATTACAATGCACACAGCGTTTGATAGATTTGCCTAAGGCTTTACAATTTGGAAAAAATATCTAAATGCATAATGCTGACTCTTTGAAAATTCAATATGAACTGTCAATTTAAGACAAACATATTGTCAGCCTTATGGCATAATTGCCTGAGTCACAGGTGTCAAACTCAAGGCCCGGGGGACATTTAAATCCAGCCCACAAGATGATCTCATATTTCTGTTATAACTGGCCCATCAGTATGAGGTCTGCAGATTAAAGTATAAATATGTGAACTTATCCTTATCCTTGATGATTTAAGATATCCTTGTTAAGTCATAAAATCTGAAAAAGTATGGAGTGAAAATATTTAGATGAGAAGTCAGGAATGTGCGAAAAGAAAATAATTTGTGTTTTAATTTCACATTTTCAATTTAGCATCTCACAATTAGGACTCAAACTTAGGATTTTGACTTTTATCTGCATACTTTGAGCATTTCAACTCATAATTTTGACATCTCATATAATATTTTGAGCTGTAAGATTAATTATTCTAATATTTATGTGATATTTTGACCTTTTTAACCCTTGCTCCCTTGTAATTTTTATCTACATCTGTCCTTGTTTGTCCAGAAAACTGACATGCAGAAAGGTGTTAATGTAATAATCATTTTTCAACTTTTTTTTTTTTTTTACTTTCACTGCTTCAAATCTCTTCAACAACTTCAACCGTGACTACTAAAAAAAAAAAAAAAAAAAAAAATTAATTAATTCAATGTTACACCCTTTTTATGCCAGTTATTGTGCACCATGTCACTGGTATTTTTTATGGTTTAAAAAAAAAAAAAAAAAAAAAGCACACACACAAAAACACCATAATTCCCATATAAAATGATCCAGAAAAAAATATTTTTTTCAATAAATAGAGTCTGGGCCATGCCAATGAAGAGTAGTAAAATTGATTTTGAGGCATTGAAATTTTTTCTGTAGTGCCAATTTCCATATTTTAGCTACATCTGTCCTTGTATGTCCAGAAAACGTACATGCAGAAAGGTGTTAATAAAATAATCATTTTTCATTTTTTTTTTAACTTTCACTGCTTCAGATCTCTTCAACAACTTCAACCCTGACTACCAAAAAAAAAAAAAAAATAATAATAAAAAAATATGTAATGTTACACCCTTTTTATGCCACTTATTGCACACTATGCCTATGACTTGGATTCAGTGAGCTTAGTGTCCATGCTGAGCAGATGAGTCCATCCGTGTGTAAAACACGCCAGTTTTACAATCTTTTTCTCGAGCCTCGTTCTCTTTCAAATCATATGCGAGCGAATGCATTTGTACATGTTAGGTTTATTTTATGTACAGGCATAAAGAATCAGGATATATGTAGGATATGAATCACGAACACGCGCATTTCCACCTCTAACCAGAATGTGACCACAAGTATGCCAATTATGCGCATATAAAAATTTACTGCACCTTTGAGATATGATATATTCTTACCTATTGATCAAAAGGACCCGTGCATCCTCATGCATGTCCACCCACTTGCTATGAAGTGAGGGCAAAGTTGAAATTGTCCAAATGTCACTCTTTCTTAGTCCCAGACTGCAGAACTCAGAGGTAACATTTTTGCCTGTAAACACTCCACTTATGGCATGTCCTACTGTGAACACAGACGCAGATTCGCACCCAAGCACACACGTAGGAGCACACAAACTTTTCCTTACACATGTAGCCCACTCTCAGACATCCATATCTAGTGGCATGAATGGTTTCATTTAATTCTGATGATGTTTAGTGGGTGAAATAACGCATCAAAGACTCGGGGTCCATGGAAGGTAAACAATGTCTGTGTTACCTAAGGGGTTAAAATAATAAGCTCGCACGATCTGCTGGATCACTGTGGAATGGTGAAATTTAGATCCCTGGTGATCGACTGACTGCAATAAAACAGTTGTTAGAAGTTGTTTTGGTGCCATAGACACACAGTCAAAAAATGTATTTTTAATGGAAGTCTATGTGTCCGATTTCGGACAAACAAGGGTGGTTGGAGCTATTTCGCGCCATGGGTGTTCCATGGGCGACACAGTTTTTTTTTTAATATGAAGAAAAGTAATAACTTTGATTTGATGCCTCAATCTATAAAAATGTGACTATCAACTCAAAAAAAAAAAGATGATTAAAAATGATGAATGTCCTCAAAACGGACATAGTAGGATCCGAAGGTTAACCAATTATTTTGTATTTTACCTCTTATTTTCAACTCCAAACTCTGACTTCATAATCCCATAGTTTGACCTTGTAGACTCACAATTCAAAATTTTGAAACATATTTTGACTTCTTATTTCATGATTACAAATTTTATTTCATATTTTGACCTTTTAAACTCATGATTTTGACTTTCCTTCTAATATATATGCCTTTCAAATAAACATAATTTTTCAATTTCAATGTCATGTTTTGACCTTTTTGAACAAATAAATTTACTTTTCTCAGATTGTGAGCTTTTAAACTTTTTTTTTTTTACTTTTTAGATGTCAAATCATTTATGATTAGTGTTATTTTTTTTTTTTTTCACATTTTATTACCGGTGAAACAAGGTTGATAGTTTATTGTTAAAAAGGTGACCCTGTTAGCCCCTCAGGTTAGTCCTGAATCCAGAATCCGGCCCCTGCTGTGATTGAGTTTGACACCCCTGGCTTAAGTCATTTTATGGCCAAATTGTGATATCTAACTTAACTCTCCTGACACTGCTGATTGATTGTGCCTTATTGCCTTTATCCTCAGCCAATCAGAGTGCTTGTTACAGTCCGGAATCACTACATGCCTAAATCATTCCTCGTCATTTATAAAGTCACTTTTGTTATGCAGTCCTTTTTGTGGCTTTTCTTTTTTAAGAAACTTGATCACAATCTGGTAGAACTTAGTTTTACAGTTTAAATAAAAAAAAAAAACTGTGTGTTTGCAAAATATGTGTTTTTTTTTCTCTTTTCTTAAAATATGACTTAAATATGATGATGATAAACATTTGAAAATTAGCAGAAATAACAGCCACTGTCAGTGAGGCAGGGAGACAAAGAGTTTATAATTAAACAGCCAGGATTTGATCAGGTCCTTGAAACAGACTTTTTAAGAACTATATCCAGGCCTGGGGACTGTTTAAAAAAAAAAGTCTCTGTCTTGCAAGATAAATGTTTTCAAATGCACTTGAATACAGCCTAGAAAGTTCTTTGTTTAAGAAAACAATCAAATTTTTTCAGGAGAATACAGAATAGGTGAGGAAGTAAACTTCATTGTCTTAAATGGACATTAACAGAATACATTTAATAATGACGCTTTTAGTCTGATGGACTGTGAAATGTTGCATTCATGTAAAAAAAAATCCACATGTATTATTTAAATTATGTCTTTTTAAAGACATAATTCATCTGAAAAGAGGTGCACAAAATAGACAATTGACCTTAAAAAATAAACTTATCAATCATGTTCTTCCCTTTTAGCTGTGTAAATGAACATTTTTGCTTTGAATTTCATATTATAAATACATTTGAATAAGTGCCTTTTTTGTATAACAGGCTCTAATGTCAGAATTTTCCTTTCTTCAATTCCATGTCTTTAACCTTTATGCTTTAATTTAATATAATAAAAGAATAACATTATATATAATACAGATAAACTAACTAACAAAAAAAAAAAAAAACAGATACATCCTTAACACAAACCCATGCTTGCAATCTTCTGCTTCAGCTGAAAAGTCACATTTCAAAGAAGTTACAATCACTTTCCTTACATATTTTAAACACAGCCTCTTTAAAAACACCAGATTTTACAAGCTCAGCCAGTCTCCATCAAGTCCTACTCTCAAATACAAGAATTGCTAGCTACATGAAGTAGATACAGTGGCATTGAAGGTGTAAATGTTCACTCTTGGAAAAGTCATATAGTAAAGTTTTAAAAGCAACCAGAGCTTGTTGGCGAGCATCAAAATCTTTCTGTAGCTTAGAGAAAGCTTAGCTGTATGAGCATACTAAAGGGTATAACTATTCATCATCAGCATAAAAATGAACCCTTCTGTCTGCTAATTTTTGATACTTAGCGTAAGTAAACCGTACCAAGACTTGATCCCTGGGGTACTCCCTTGCTGATCTACTTGAAGGTAGAGTTTACGTTATCTGCAACTCTTACTAGTTAATTAACCATGAAACCAACTACATGCAGTCTTAACAATACCAGCTGCTGACATCGTACATAAAGAAACTGATTGGAATCCAAATGCTGTAGTCAAAGTGTTCGGTTGAGCTTGTACATGCACAGAAAGGTTCGACCTTTGCCTCAATTTAAGCCAAGAAAAACTCTGTTTACCTTGAAGATATAAAACAAAAAAAAAAAAGATTTTTTTTTTTTTTCAGCTAGACATGCCCCTGATGGATTATTTACAGAGGCACTGACTTTATTTTTCTGGCTTCTCCTGCTCAGTCCCATTGGCATTTTTAAGCCAGTCCTTCTCCACGTAGGCTCTTACCTCCCCAACTGTGCACCTTTTTTCCACATCTGGAGCCAGGAGCTTACCAAACATCTCCATTGCATCTGGAGTAAATTTTCTCCACAAAGGAGGAACGTCTTCCTCATTGTATGGCCTTTCTTCCATTCTGCACCAGTCTGCAAACTCCAGGTAGAAGTCATCTGCATCCATGCAGCGCTCCCAGGGGAAATATCCTGTAAGGATGCAGAAGATAACCACCCCAAAGGCCCAGGTGTCCAGGCTTGGCTCTACACTAAGCGGAGGAGCAGTCACTTCTTTCTGGCCATCTAACAGAGCCACGGTGCAAAGCTCTGGGGCCATGTAGGGCAGGGTTCCAGTGATGAAGCGGATCAAAGTGCCTCTCTTCTGGGCCAACCCAAAGTCTGCCAGCTTGACCTGGCAGCAGTGATTGTCCAACAAGAGGATGTTTTCAGGCTTTACATCGCGATGAACGAGACCATGGCTGTGGATGAACTCCAAAGCACTGGCGACCTGGAGGACACAACGTTTTACTGAAGACTCTGGGATACCCACCTGGAAACATAAGACATGGAAGGAAAAGGGTCTTTTATGCCATTTATAGATTTCACAATTAAAACTAGAGCTCTTTGGGTGGATAACTGCTGGGGTTTTGTAAACCATCCCCCGTTGTCTTGCTTTTTTTTCTTCATGGATATGTTCGTACAAGCAAAAATTAGTCATTGTTTAGAAGTGGAGCAACTAAGCTGGCTTAGCTGGCTGCTTGGGGGGTAGTTAGGTTTTTAGCCTCTAATAACTACTCATGAAACATCCCAGCCAGTAGTGTTTGAAATAATAGCTGGTTTGGAGAATATTACAGCTAGAGACAACCAATCACATACTGGAGAGTATTCATTCAGTTTCAAACATCTCATTTGGTTGAAAGTCACCATTAAAAAGGGTAACTTGAAAGTGTTACTGATGGTTGCTTTTATTACCATTAGCCCATTTAGTGCTTCTTTTTTTTTTACTGGGACATTGCTATGGAAAATGCTTTGTGAAAAGCTCCAAAAATTTATTTGTAGGCAATTATGTCAAGCATTCTTAACTTTCCATGTACAAAATATGCACTACACAGATTACAATGGGTAATTTATGAACAGATGTGCTCATTTAAGGGTGCTTTCATACCTATACTGTTTGGTCTGGCCTTTCTGAGTTTTCAGTTTGATCCACACCTAAATGCCAGGTAGGAAACCTCCCCTTGACCATGGCTCAGACCAAATAGTTGCACCTTGGTCCGACCAAAAGAGGTGGTCTCAATCCAGACCAAACTGAACCACGGACTGGTTCGTGCCCAGTGTGTAGGCATTATTTTGAGAGTTTCCGACCTCCACATCAATGACAGGAAATCACAGTACGAGAATCAAAAAAGGATATCCAACACCAAAACAGTCAGTGAGTCAGCATTGCCATAGCTTGCAGGGTTGCATAATGTCTTCTCCTTTCCTGTCTACCATGATAAAGTTGTCGTCTGATGAGGAAGCTCATAAGGTGAACTTGGACACTCATATGTACTGTTCTTTGATTTAGCGCTATTGGTATTAGCAGGAGTCATCAAGTACCTTTCTACAAGGGCCAGATTTAGTCTTGACAGAAACTCTGGGTGCCGGACTTTCAAATACACAATAATTAAATAAATATTTTGGTCTGGTTAACGTATTACTGTATTAGTATTTGTATTTCCTTTCATAACCCAGGACATTTTTAGCCATTACCAGTGAGATCAATCACAGTTATCTATAATGCAGCAGGCCACAAAGAGACAGGCCTGACACCAGAATTGGCTAGGCTACTCTACTAACTCATTTTTGATCCTTTTTGCCTCTTTAGCCCAATTTTTGCCATTCTCTAACTCCTTTAAACCACTTTTCCTGCATGTTTTATCCCCGTTGTGCCATTCTTATCCATTTTTGCCATGTTTCTATTTTTGCCACTTTTTAACCACCTTTCATTACAGTTTTTCAACAAGAGTTGCAACTTTTAACCTTTTTTTGCCACTTTTAACCCATTTTTGATACTTATGCCCCTTTTTGCTTCCTTAATCCAGTTTTTGCCATTCTTTAACCTATTTAACCCACTTTTCCCACATGTTTTATCCCCTTTGTGCCACATTTTTTATCCATTTTTCCACTTTTCTTCTATTTTTAACCCACTTTCATTATTTTTTTGAACTATTTTTGTCATTTCTAACCAATTTGTGATACTTTTTGACCCTTTTCCCCTCTTTAACCTATTTTTGCCACATTTTTACCTCTTTTCACCACTTTATCTGGTCAATTTTGCAGCACTTCTGCCAACCTCAACCCTATTTTTAAATATCTACTTATTATGACAGTAAATTTTTGTAAAACAGATTGAAAGTTAAGTAATTCTCAAACTATTTCAATATTAATTGTTTGTGGGATGGATTTAACAGCTGCTGACATTTAAAGCCAAAGGATACTGTTAAAACCACAGCATCTTCTTGTCCTCCTTTTCCGAATTTAATGATCTTTCGGGGCCAGACAGGAAGCTTTGGGGGGCCTGATATGGCCGCCGGTTGATAATCAGATCACATTAATATGATGGTGAAAATGGCTATTTCATTCTTTTCTTCCTACATACAAGCTAC
Source organism: Cheilinus undulatus (assembly GCF_018320785.1). Lineage (NCBI taxonomy): Eukaryota > Metazoa > Chordata > Actinopteri > Labriformes > Labridae > Cheilinus > Cheilinus undulatus. The sequence continues at coordinate 11,530,563 of NC_054875.1, read as the reverse complement.
ACGCATCATTCAATGTGCTGACGTCAGACACCTACCAGCCAACTAACCAATTAATGTTCACTATAGAAACACGCAACCAGCGTAGTTGATGATATCATGTAGGTTTTTCATTTCAGGTCTTTTAGTCTATTTGCAATAAATACAGCTTGATACCAAAACCAGCCAAACTAAAAGTCGACAAAAAACTAGTGCCGAGTGAGTAGAATGCACCTTTTACCAACCAGTGATCAGCAGAAATGGATATGAGGTCAGATGTAAACAGTCTATAAGATAGGACTCATTACCCAGAGTCTATGGTTTACAGAGAAGTGTGTCAACAACTATAAATTGTCATTGAAACTGGTGCATGTATTTTTCCCTTTAGATGACTTTTAATAGCATCTTAAGACGCTATCAGGGGAAAACGAACACATCCATGCTTTTATTATTTATAACTGCGTTGTGCTCACTGATAGCAAGCAATTAAAACTGTGCTCACACGTGGAACCAAAATGGCCACCATGGTCATTATCCCATACTTGTTTGTGAGCACGTTAGAAATCTGACATTAGCATTGGTCCTCAAAGTACCACTATATTGAAATACAAGCTCACGATGCCACTAGCGTTGCTGAGATCTGATGTCTCTGTCTTATTTTGCCAGAGTGTGACTCACCTTTGGCTGGATGACAGCAAACAGGTCCCTGCCAATGACGAGCTCCTGGGCAAAGCAGTAGTGGTCATTAGACTGGAAGGCAATACCGAAGAGGCCCACGATGCAGGGGTGGCAAGACAGGTGTAAGGAGATGCAGTACTCTCGCAGAAAGCCCTGCAGCTTAGTTGAGGCTTTAGGCATCACTTTCAGGGCCATGGGAGTCCCTGGAGATGAACCAATGAGCCATACATCATTTACTATTGCTGCCATTCATGCAAATATTACTCTTTGAATTAACTGAAAAAGATTGTTTTTTACAACTCTGGTTATATACTACTGATAAATGCTGTCAAATGTAACTAGAAGCATTGTACAATGTAATGAACTACTCTCAGCCCCCCTCCTGTGCTGACCCCTCACTCCAATGACTTCCAAACCCAAAAGTCCAGGCTTCAAGCCAGCTCCATGCTTTACATTCTGCTCTGCCCTTTGTCTCCTCTGACTTGTCATTGATCTGTTTTGGCAGGACTCTTTCCTCTCAGGGTCGTCTGAGGTTTGATGAATCAGACGAGTGCAGTCATCCTATCTATTCTTTGTTTACTGTTTGTTTGGTACCCAATCCCTGTTTCTCCTTCATGACGCTCACTTCATTTCCTGTTGGCATTTTCTCTACAGCCCTGTAGGGCTGCTCTGAGTGTTCTCTAAAGACTCAAAAAAGTAGCAAAAAGCTTTAGCCTGTCTACTGCTGAACTGCACTAATACATAGTTTATTTTCTATGATATTAAATCTTTCCAAGATTAGAACAGGAAGTGGAGCATTAAGTTACCAGGGTCCTCTTCTATGAAATATCTACCAGTTTGGGACAGGTACTGTAGATATCCTTTCTGATTTAACGAGCAGGCATAAACCTTCATTTTAAAACAGGGTGTCCGCAGGGCCTTTAAAAGTATTAAAAGTTGATAAATCAATTGTGGGAAAATTAAGGCCCTTAAAAAGTATTAAAAAGTCTTAATCATGATTTTATGAGGTATTAAATTTTATTGGTATTCAAGCTTTGACTCCAAAAAGTATCCATGAATATTTATTTTCCTCCTCATGACTATTAAGGCCCGAACATACTCGAGCGTACTGTGAGCGAAGCGGACTCCACGCGGAATGTCCACACTCATCAGAGCTTCCATAGTCGAGCAGACTGTCGTGGAGTAGTTTCCTGTGAAATTTCCGTGAAATCCTACATTTCCCACAATACTTGCGCGTTGTTTACATTTTTCTGTCAGGCGTCCTACACTGACGGAGCCTGCTGGCTTTGCAAAGCAATAAAATTAAGAGACGGTGGTATGTACGGCCATTAAATGCCACAAGAGACGAGGAAGGGGAGTATGCCATGTTGGTGAAGGACATGCAAAGTATTTTATGTATGTTACTTGTTGTGACGTAAGGGGAATGTCAATAAACCTGTCTTTAGTTTAATTTATTCTTCGAGCTTTATTCCTTCAGACCTGCCAACCTGTATGCATTTTGCGGTACCAGGTACGCAATTTGACATGAAAATATGCTGGTACGATTTTCCTCTCTAAACCTGGCAAAAAGCTGCGGACATGTGAGTTCTGAGGGAAATGTGCACGTGACGTACTCTTGTCTGACAGCAGATGCAGCAGCGTGGTGAAGCAGATTCAACCAATCATGCAGACTAGCGGAGAATAACGAGTCTGCTGAACCTATAGCGTTATATCCCCGCTCCCCCTCCTTCCTGCCTCCTGCCCTCTGCCTCCTTGCCTGTGGGATGACAAGGTGAGAGAGATGCATTCATGCCAGGTGCGCAGTTTTACCTGTTTCCACAAAAACTTCACACCACTTTGATTTAAGATTTGAAATTCATGCCCAATCCTTTAATTTTGCTTTCCTCTCGTCATGCGCAATCCTCTGCGTCTGAAGTGTGAGCGGCCACGCTCTGCAGCTGATACGATGGCGAGAAAGTGACCTGCACAAGCTTATACGTCACGGTGTGTTGGCTGTCAGTGAGAGGACAGAGCGCTGAGTCTGCGCTAACTTCTGTTTAAAGATTAATGTATAAAATGATGCATTTTCTCTTCACTAATATTGTAGCTGCTGCTATTTGGTTAACAAGACAATACGCGTCTGAATGTAGCATGACGGTCTAATATGAGACAGACAAACAGCTGTGTCTGACGGAGAGATGAGGGAGAGAGACAGGAGCACACTGTATAAACTTTATGTGTATTGTTAGGGTAAAGACATGATTTGGTGATAGATTTTTTTGTTTTAATTACCACTTAACTCCAATTTTGCTGATGTTGTCATTACACCGTTAGAGAGAAAAGAGGGATTTATTCATTTATATCAGCTCTATACACATCAGACCCCAGTGTGATCGTACAATATGGACAAAACTCTAACAGTGTTTAATGAATATCTAATAATGTTACTTTTCCTGTTACTCTGCATATCAGTAAGGGCTGTCCAAACTATGGCCTGTGGGCCAACTGTAGTCCTTGGTCTTTTTGAATTGGCCTGCAAGAAATCGGTCAAAAAGGCCCACATAAGAACATAAAACTTGTACTTAACTCTTTTTCTTAGTTTAACAGGATTAACAATATTGAGGTTTGTACAATATGTTGATATTTACATATTAAATTTAGCCAACATCAATACCAATATAAAAATGCATAGACCTAACACTTCAGTCCTTGAAACAGTTTAAGGATGAACAAAGAAACATACTTCAGTCTCGAGAACACATTTTAAAGTTAAAGTAATAAGGATTAACACAGAAAAAGACTTCAGCTGTTTGTTGGTCCTAAAGTTAAAAAAAAAAAAGAATAAAGTGATAAAGGGATTACAGCAGCATGAGTGGAGCTCATTTGCTCCTCTGTCTGATCCATCTCAAGGTCTGATTTCCAAATCACATTGTTCCTATCATCCTCAAGCACCAACACCTCTACGAAGTTAGTCAGCTTCCAGCAGTTTGTTCTTGTTTTGTGTCTGGATGTGGAGATGAACCATCAGCGTCTCTTCTCTGCTGCACCCCAAAATCCTTAACAATGATTGGCAGTTAGCTTTGTTAGACATTAATGTAGGACTGTAATTTAGACTGTTTTTCAAGTACTTTCACTTACTGAGCATATATTTAGGTAACATGTTGGTAACCATGTAAGAAACATTTTATATATTGTGCTACAGGTTTTAAATTTAAAAGCCTCCCATGGACAGGTGTTGAAAATTAACACTTTGCTATAAACGCTTACAGCAGTGCATCTGGGACCTGTGTTTGATTAAATGTCACTGCATCAATGTTACTGTGTGTCCATGTCAAATAAATGCTTAATGAATACAAAAAAAAAAATTGTTCTGTGCTACAAGATTGTCAACCTCTGTAGCACCAGTGCTATGTATGTGTGTATGTATATGTATGTGTGTGTGTATATATATATATATAGAGAGAGAGAGAGAGAGAGAAAGAGAGAGAGAGAGAGAGAGCGAGCCGTTAGTGAACCAATCCAGACAGTGAATGGGGAAGTTACTGTGTGCAAAGCAGAGGAGTTGCAAAAATCTGCGAGAAATGCCAGACGACGCAAGTGGTACTCAAAATATTTTGCCAAGGTTGGCAGGTCTGTCCCTTCTCAGCTTACCTCATTTCTGTTAAATTGCAAACTACAACTGTTAAAGATGTGTTGCTAACAACAGCTTAAAGTGGCAATGAGGTCTTCAATTTTTTTTTTGAAAGGTTTTTAAAAAGTCTTAAAAAGATATTGAAATTAACCTCGGGATTCCTGCATATACCATGTAAAAATTATACACTTTATACATTAGTGCTTGCCAAGGATCAGCCCCTTATGCTGCTATAGGCAGAGTGCTGATGGACCATGTTAACTGAGCTTCTGTCGCCTCTTTTTTTACGATTTAATTACTTGTTGTCGTCTGTCCATTTTTCTGTACATATCATTGTCCATTTCGCTTTGCCTATCCCTCAGTCCCTCTTTTACACCCATCCTGTTGCTTCTTTTCAAGGGAAAAGCACTAAGTGATCAGCCCTTCCTGAGTACACTTTATTTCTTCTTCTTTTAAACTAAAAAAAATGTATTTCATCAATGCATAATAACTGAAATTGTCCCCACACTTTCACTTAGGGGGATACAAAGCGGACACAATATCATGAACATGATATGAAAAGAAAGTAGAAAAATAAAATAGGAAATTGATTATGAAGCCATTCTTAAGAAAAAGATCAGATTAACCCTTTCAAACATGAAACCTACAATTATAGCTAGAAAAATTGAATATTTTTGGAACTGATAAGCTTATTTATCCTACGGTAATCTAGAAAAAGAACAAGATGGTCATTAAATGTCACTTTTTTTGCATTTCTGGCAATTGATAATTCACTGGAAGATCTTTTCAATCATTTTTTAGATTGTATACAAAAGGAAATTATTGAGTATTAGACAGAGGTCTCACAAAAATTTGTACCAAATATGATACAATCAGCTTTAAAAGGTTAAAGGTCACATATTTTACCCCTTTAAAGACAAGTGTATATTGTTCTCAGAGGTCCCCAAAACATGCCTGTGAAATTTGTTTCAAAAAAAGAAAAAAACACTCCAGTATTTCATTTTTGCATGCCCTCTGTTTAGCCCTGCTCAGAACAAGCTGTTTCTGTGCCTGTGGCTTTAAATGTTAAGAGATGTCTGACTCCACCCATGACTACACCCCTATCAGGCAATGGATGTAGCTTAATGGATGTGGCTCTGAATCCTCCGGTCAGCTGCGAGCTGAGAGGAGGAGTCAGAGGGTGGAGCTTTCATCAAAGCGGGGAGGGCCAACCAAATCTAGGGGCAGTGCTTACTCCCCACATGACATCATGAGAGCAAAATCTGAGAACAGCTTGTTTCAGCACACATTTGAAAGGTGGAGAAAGAGAGGGGAAGGACTGGATTTTTCTGATTCTTGGGGGGACTGTGGACAGGCCAGGGGCACATATTTTTGTTAGATAAGCCTGAAAAAGTTTATTTTGCATAATAGGTGACCTTAAAGTCTAAATTCACTGCAGCAAGTGCAGTTTCTCATACCCCTAAAGCGGTGTGTCACCAGCAGCACTTTCCCATATTTCCCTCTGCCGATCTCTTTTATGATGTTGAAGTGTTCCTGGATCTCCAGTTTACCGAGGCTCTGTGCCGTCAGCTCCATCAGCTCATCAATCAGGCTGCCATCAGGCAGGCTCAGGCCCAGCTCAATCATCTTTGAACACAAAATGTAATCATCAGCCATATTATTGGAAATATTTATGTTCTCTTTTTTCATTTCCAGTCCTTTTTCTGCAGTTAACTTCATATTAAAATCTTCTATCCATCTGTCATGTTAGGTTTGGAGTTCAATTACCCATGGTATAATAGACAGTCTCATAACAAAAAATGACACGAAACGGTTTATAATGCAAAAGAGTAGACTTTAAAATGCAATAAAAATGGTGTGATTAATTTTTACTGAACTACAGAGAATATCTGATAAATCACAATTACACCCCCCCCCCCCCAACCCCCACCTTTAAAATTAAACCGAGTTAATTTTGGCAGCTATTTTTAATTTCAATCTTAGTTTTAGTCTTTTAATGAAATGCATTTTAGTTTTAGTCACATTTTAGTCATTTCTATCCTTTTTTTTTTAACTTCGCAAAGCAGATGGATACGCCCGTTTCCGTGTTTTTCACTGGCGAATCCATCTTGCAAAGCTCCCATCTGAACCGTTTGGGCCCGGTTAGAAAGTGACAGAACCAATCAAATCCATCTGGTGTGTCAGGTTAATCCTTTTTAGTTTTAGCCTAGTGTTAGTCCATAAAAATTCCTCAAATTTTAGTCTTTATTTTTAGTCCAAGCATTTATTTTCTTGCCTAAATCTGGTATCAAATCATGGTAGTGTGTTCTGTGCTCTCCTGTGCCAAACCTGGGGTCCCTGCTCTCTACAGCTGAGAGGTAACCTGACACGTCAGATGGATATGTTTCACACATCCATCTGGGAAAGCTTCAATAGGAAATGTTTGAGAAAAGGCAGAGGCTTTGAAAAAAACTCGGAGTGTGATTTGGTGAACGTTCTGTTAGTCACATCTCTACGGGCCAATGGTGTGCAGCTGCTGAGGATTAACGCGAAACATGGCGGCTATAGACATGTAAGTACTTAACTTTTGTGTTTTTTTTTAAAAGAAAATAACTCACTGCTGTACTTTGTTCTTCTTTTAATGAAAAAATGTTGTCAAGTTCTGATAAAACTGGCGCTTTAGCAGCATCCACGCTAATCTCTTCCTCCATAACTGCATCAGCTCTTGCTGCTGCTTGTTTACGTCATGACTCTGCTGCACCTGAAAGTACTGCCCCTTGTCGGTGATTGGTACTGTCACTTTCCAACCGGGCCCAAACAGTTCAGATGGGAGCTTTGCAAGATGAATTTGCCAGTGAGAAACAAGGAAATGAGTGTATCCATCTGCTCTGCAAGGTTAGCTGAGAGGCAGAAGAGATACAAATGCATTTTATTTAGACAGATATACCCACAGTGGAGAAATATCACTGATTTTGAATGACCGACGAAAACTACATTAAATTTTAGTCTAGTTTGAGTCATCTTGACAAAACTAAACTTACTTTAGTCAGTTTTAGTCATCACAGATCTATTTTTGTTTTCCTTAAGGCCTTTGCACAGACTCAGTTCATTTCGTTAGAATTTTTCACACATTAAAAATGAAAATCGAGCTCATGTTGTTATAATCATGTTCGCACACTGAAGCCGAAATTTTCATCCGTCATATATTTTTTTTTTTTTGAACAAACTCAATTTTATGTGAAATTTCGCATCAGTCCAAGTCATTTGAATTGGTGAGTGATAATTATAACAGTTCCCGCTACTTCCTCCTCGCCTGCCCACCCCGGACGGACCCCTCCTTTCCTCTCTCGCACAGAAACCTCACTTTAAACACCAAAGTTTGCTTATTTATTATGTGGATATCAACCATGGAAGTAAAACTGATAGATGGGTGATTGATGATTCAGATCAGTGCCTGTTGCTTTATTCTCTCTTGCTCGCTCACCCCCGCCCAACCCCTCCCTCTCTCTCTCTCTCTCTCTCTCTCTCTCCCTCCCTCGTACTAAAACCTCACTGCAAACACCGTAGCTTGCCGGTGTATTATGTGGATATCAGATATGGAAATAGAACAGATTAAGGCAGAAGTTTGTAGTCTACTCACAGGTCAGAACAGAGGCTGATTTAAAAAAATTACTCTTCATCTCTCCAGCGTGGCTCAGCGCTATGACGCATGAGCGTGTGCTGTATGAAGCTCTCTGTCAGGACGGATCCAGGGGGATTTTAAAGGAGTGACAGAGACACAGGCTTGCAGTATGAAACAATTCCAGACATTTTACGAATTTCTGCGGTGAACACAAATAAAAACGCTTCTGACCCAGTGTGCAAGGTCCAAGTGCGTGACGTCTTTTCGGATTACGGATTTGGAAAAAAAAAAAAAAAAAAAAATGCATCCGAAATTAATGGATCTAGTATGTTAAGACCTTTAGTCTAGTTTTTGTCTTGGAAAAAAGGCTGTTGACAAACATTTTTAGTCATAGCTTTAGTCTAAAATAAAATATATCATTATTAAGCAATGATTGCATCCCTGTGGTGATTTTGTAAGGTATTTTCTCACTATCTTTTGCACTGCTTCTATTTCTATTTTCTGATGCAATGAAGTCTCTCATTGCAAGTACACCACTTCACCTTTATATCTCATATAACAAAAAAAATGCATGCAGCTCAGTGGAAAACGTTTTCTTTTCTTTACAGTTCCACTATATTACAAGTTCCTATTTTGCTGTTAGGTTCGGTCATAATCTTTGATCTAGCCAAAGACTTCTTTTTGTTGTCAAATAAAGCAGAATTTCTGTACTTAATTGAGTCTTCGTCTGCAGGCCTGGTTCATTTAAGTCTGAACATCCCTTTCTGAGATGTTTCATATCTATGAACAGTAGGTTTAAGTTATATCCATTTGGTTGTAATCGTTACTTCAGCACTTGCACCAACGTTAACGGGTCATCCTGGGCATCCTGTGGGTAAAATACATATCAGTTAACTGCAGTGTCCCGGGTTCAATTCTGGCCACAGACCAAGGATGAAAGAAAGAATAACAAGAGTAATCTAAGCTTTCATAATGACCCTCATTAGTGCATTTAATGCTGTTAATACGTATTCAGGATTGCTCTTTCTATTTTTGCCTCACAATGCATACAGTCATCTACTGACAATGTTTTTGTAGCCCCAAAGCACACTGGGAGAGATGCTCTTTTCTCAGGACAAGGATGTTGAACTCATCTAAACTTTGTCCAGCAGTCCTTTACTTTTCTATAAAACATTGTCCTCCTCTAATGTTATTTCTGCATTTTATTGCTGTTATGAAAGTTTTGATTTTCTTAAATGAGCATGGTTATTAGAGTTTTGTGTTTTCTTTAAAAAAAACTTTTTTTTTCTTCTTACACCTTCATTTGAGTACATACAGTTCTAGAATTCATGAAAATCATCTTGAATTGTTTAACTTACACAGAAAATAGATTCTTAACTATATAGGAGGCTTTTTGCATTTTTGTACTCAAGTTATTAGCAGAATCATGTTTGAGATTTATAGAAAATCCCGCTAAAGTTAACAACATTTTTGAAATTGACTTTTCTACTTATAAAAGTAGAAGGACAAATACCTAAATAATTGCAGTTTTTTGGATATTACTACTCATTGATCATATTCAGGTCTTACCTTTACAGCTGGTTCCCAACACACTCACTGGAGTCTAAAAAGAGGCAAACCAAACACCTAAAACTACAGATATTTTCACACCACCATGCAAACGCGATCAGACAGAGCTACTGTAGAAATGAAGCCTGACTGAGCGTCCTTCCCGTCCTCCACCTTCTCTGCTGCTCTGCAGGATTGGTGTGCAGAGAGGACCTGAGAGCTTTCAGCACCCAGCATGCAGCTCTGCTCTCAACTGCTGCCATGGGGACAGAGCCCACTTTGACAGCTGATTACAAACTGCTTCTGCAAAGGGCACACACACAGTCACACAGACACACTCACATGTCCAGTAATATCTGTTTCCTACATGCACATTATTGGAAAAAGAAGTGAGAGACTTTACGTAAGAGAATTGCTGACAAAGTTTCTCAGACTGAGGTAACATCACTCTTTGATACATAAACAATGTACAGCTACAAAACACTGTCCCTTAGCCCCAAAAACTATCAGTTATATTCCACTGTTGAAACCTAAAGTCACTGCAGAAGTTCAGAAAGCTGCAGTCCCTCCAGTGTCCACTTAAGGAACTGTAGAAACATAAAGTCACATACACACCCCAGGTTAAAAATGCTGACTTTTGCAGCAGAAATAAACATGTTGACAGCCTGGTCCGGCCTCAGCTCTACCCCGCTGTCTGTTTCTAGCCTGAGTTTATGACAGTGTTTTTAATATGGCTGCTGTTATGGATAAGCTACAAAAGCACCCTTTTGCTGTAATCTTCAACCCAAGTGGAGAGGAAAAAAACAAACTCACCATTTTTAGTGATAAACATAAATTTGAGTTCTTGCACCTCAATCACTACTCTAAAATTTTGATAACTTTCCTAGAGGGATGTTACTTATTTGCAAATGAATAACTTTTATATGAACTAAAAACAAATATAACATCAGTTAAATCTTTAACATGCAAATTAAAACAAAATTGTTACACCAAAAATGTCATTGATTTGACTGCAGAAAAGTTGGACCAGAGTAAGAATAACCAAGGTTAATATTTTACCTTAAAAGAAACAGTACTTATTTTGGTACATGAATGTAGTATGCTGCTTATAACTTTGATAAATGTTTTTGGCAAAAACAAGCCTTTATGTTACAGAGGAAGAACCCATCTTATACCCAAGATATAAAAAATAAGATTTAATTATTACATAAATGTCTTTTTGAGACACCTGTCACCAGTGTTTCTTAGCTGTTATTTAGTTTGGTGGAGTGTAATGTATAATGTGGAGATGCCCCAATAGATTGGGAAGCAATTGTTTTAGCTGATGTTTATTTTTAAAACTGTATCACTGTATACATTAAGATGACAAAGGTACAGAATAATGAGAGCTTGCACCCATATATTGTCAAGAGGAAGATTGAAGTCCATCTGATGAAATTAAAAGAAAGTTTCAAAGTAATTTAAGAACAAATACACTATTATAAAAGTTCTCATGTTTATATTTGGTATTGGAGAGTATGCAAATGTATTTACTTGTACTTGGTCTGGAGAAATGTGAGATTGGTGCAACACTGCTTCAAGCAGGTGTGGTTAGATCCACCAAACTCTGCAATTAATTTCTTTAAGTTGGGTTAATAATCAAATGTTAAAATCTGGTTAAGATTGACTTTTGTTATGTTCAAAGTCTACCACATGTTCCACACTACCACATGCCTACCATGACTTTCATCCTGTTCACAGCTAAAACCATGAAAGACTGAAAATAGATGGAGCTATGGTGAGAATAAACGATATGATGACTTTTACCTCTCCACCTCTTAGGAGGTTTTTGCTCTGTTGAACAAAAGCAGTCAGAGTAAGCTCTGTCTAAATAAGGATGACTTTTGTTCTTCCTTTACACACTGACACCTGCAGGAGGTGCCGGTACACTACAAAGTTGTGTAGACTGAGCAACAGCCAAACCAGCTGATATATCAGAACATACATTTTTTTTTTGTTTACCAAATGTCTGGTGAAATGTTTGAAGTATTTTAAGGATGCTTTGTTGTCTTTGTTTAACTATATTTGTGGGTATTAATGTGACATGACATACATGTTGCTCAGACCTTTCCACCTGAATCTGCAGCCATGAATGCACTCAAGCCGAGGCACTGATCCAGACCTATGTGTCGCTGTCGTCAGCACCTGTGAGCCTGTGTCTCTGTATGTTTGTCTCTTTCATTTAACGGTAAGCTCAATCAACACTTTGACCTGTGGTAGTTATTCTGGGGGCACCGAGCATCCACACAGGCAGAGGAACGGCACAGAGAAATGGATACGTTTGGTGTTTTGGCCCCTGCAGGGCTTCGGTGGGTTAATGAGGTGTCAGTCAGTGTTGTTTAGCAATGTTGGCTTTTCTAGAGCTACAAAGGTCATTCTGATGGAAATAACTGGGAAAGCGCCTCTTAGTAGGCGCTCCATTCAGATATAGAATAGGACCAAGAGTTAAATGTTGATAAAGAAGTACTGACATAATTTAGAAATTCCAGTTCAAGTAACAGTAATATATATATATATATATATATATCACCTAAAACAAAAATACTTTTCATATTTGGCAGATTGATTCATTCACTATTTACTCTACGGGAATTTGTGCCCTTCATTCGGTAGAGCTTTTATGAGGTCATGCACTGATGTTGGACAAGAAGGCCTGGCTCACAATCTCCATTCCATTTCATCCAAAAGGTGCTTGACAGGGTTGAGGTCAGGGTCCAATGTGGTCCAGTCAAGTTCTTAAACACCAAACTCATCAAACCATGTCTTCATAGTCCTCGCTTTGTACACTGGGGTATAGACATGTTGGAACTGAAAAGGGGCCTTCCCTAAACTGTTGCCACAAAGTTGGAAGCATAGCAATGTCCAAAATCTCTTGGTATCCTGAAGCATTAAGATTAGCCTTCACTGGAGAAAAGAGGCCTGGACCAAACCCTGAAAAAAAGGCCCCATACCAGTATCCCTTCTCCACCATATTGCACAGTTGGCACAATGCAGTCAGGCAGATAACGTTCTCCCAGCATCCACCAGACCCAGGCTCACCTATCTGACTGCCAAACAGACAGACGTGAGCCGAGTATCAGTGTGCTTTACACCACTCCATCCAACCCTTGGCATTGGACTTGATGATGTGACAGTTTTTATTCTTACAGTGCAATGACTTCTACACTTTAGTCGCTGTTGACCCTCTGTGGTTTTACACTGTCTTCTGCTTTGTGGCTGAGCTGCTGCTGTTCCTAAATGCTTCCACTTTCTATTAATCTCACTTACAGTCAACTGTTGAATATCCAGCGTAGATTAAACCTCTCAAACCGTCTCATTGCAAAGGTGGCATCCATCACAATACCACGCTTGAAGTCACTGAGCTCTTCAGAACGACCCATTATGTATCACAAATACACCTGTGACAATGGGTCTGAATAAAACTCTGACTAGCTACAACTCTTTCTCCTCAATAATTCTCAGACTGGGTGCAAACATATCCACTGAAACTTTACAACAAGTATCTGCTTGATGGAAGACTTTAGCCAAACCACTGGTTTGCAAGGTTGCTATCAATACCAGGACATTATCCTTTAACACAAAGCTTACAGTACTTTATGCTGGACTCAGAAGTTGCACCCAGCTGTTATCAGCTGACTGTCTATGAGTTGATGTCTCCTAGCACTCACAGCCAATCACAGCTCATTCTCCCAACAAGGTGGTCCATTTAATATGACTTTCCTCTCATAGATTCCTTTGTCACAACAGCGATCGCACTATGCCTCCTCCTTTCTATACTGAAGATTTTGTTGCACCAGCATATTCTCTTTTATGCTGCAAAGGAGTGATTATTTGATATGCATTGTCATTAATGCGTCTAACTATCAATATGCTTTTTTTTTTTTAAACTGTGCTCCCTGGAAAGTCAAATTATACAGTGTGGCTGATTCAGAGAGAATCTTTAGAGCAAAGCCTTCATCAGCAAGCAAAACTCTAAACCTTTTTTGTTGCAATAAATAGGACAAGAGTCAGAGATTTAACCAAGTCGAGTTTCCTCAAATAAGGGAAACCTCTGCAAATGAAACCAGATTTACACAATAAGTGTAGTGGTTAAGTTACAGTTCAAAATTGCCACAGCATGAAAGACTGCAGCAGTCTAAATGGACCCTCTGAAAATCCCTCCTAACAAAGTTCAGATAAATTAGCTCCTCTCAGTTATCTATCCAGAATGTTGCTATTTATGGAACATCTATTTTCCTGTGCATGGAGCCTTTGACCATCTTTTTGCTCTGCAGCAGCCCCCTGACTTCACTGAGACCCTCCTCAGTGCTCCGTCAAGCTGTCGGAGGCTGCCATCAGTGATTAAAGTTATGTTGTGGAGCGTGTTTTGAAGTTTGTGATCATCATGTTACGTTGTCACCACAGACATGGGGTCATGTCATATTTAGGATCTTTTACATCCCAGGACGGCCCAGAGTAGTCTTGAAGGCGCCAGACAGAATCCATAACCCAACTAACTTCCCGTCCCATCAGGATATGAGTGCAGCCCTCGTGGTCTCATGGGAATGGAATTACAGTGCTGAGGATCTGATGGACAGCTCTGTGGAGGCCCAGTCCTCGCTGATTCTCTGCCAAACATTTTGAATTCAGATTCAGGAAGATGCACCCTGCAGATTCAGCTGTCAACCCGGGGAGATCAGTGAGAGGAGTATGGTTTCTTTCAACGATTAATATGATAGAGGCATTCAAATTGTCCTGTTTTGATATGCAGTGGAAAATAAAACCACGGCTATCAATTCCAAAGCAAAGTGGAGGAAATATTAACTCCAAATGATGATTGATTCCTTCTTCACTTCATGGAAAGTTCATCAAGGGCATTGAGACCAGTCTCTCTAGAAGATGGTCTCTATCCTCCTTACAGAACAGAACAAACCTTCTTATGTCTTAAAGCACATTATAGCAGTTTTCTGTACATTATTTTTTGCAAACTGAAATAGAAAATGTCAGTTACATTCTTTGGACAATGCTCTTTAACTGGTTGGCATGTGCCACTAAATAATCTGAAGAGCTGCAGTGCATTTTTGGACGATTCAGAATGAAACACAAGGTCCTGTAACTGAAATATATGGGCTCTGTAGTGGACATTGGAGCATCTCATACTATAAAATTGAAGCACAATATACTGTAAGCAATGTCATACATACAGTATGAATATGATTTTGGACACTGCAGACATTTCCAGGGCACCAGTGCATTCTGGGTCTGCCCCCTAGTCTCCTGCCTGTTGGATGTGCCTAGATGAGCTCCACAGGAAGGCAACCAGGGCGCACCTTGACCTGATGCCTCAATCACATCAACTGACTTCTTTCAATGGGAAAAATCCAGAGCCTTGAATTAAAGCTCCCCTTAGATATCCAAGCTCTTCACCCCACTTTCTAAGGTTTAGCAAAGCCACACTTCTGTGGGATCTAACTTTGACCATGTGATCTCAGTCTTTTAGTCATTACCTAAAGCTCGTGAACCATAGGTGAGGGTTGGAGGAAAGATTGATCATTATGGAAAACTTTGCCTTCAAGCTCAGCTCTCTCTTTACCACAACATCTGCAATACCGCTGATGCTGCACCAATCCACCTGTCAGCCTCCATTCCAACCTCACTCATGAATAAAACCCTGAGATGCTTGACTTAAGACAAATATTCACTCCCCACTTAAATAGGTCACCAGCTGCAGGGGTCATCAGAACCACAAGATAGAAATTCTGTGATTGCAAACCAGGGCAAACCTGGCAGAAGCCGGCATGCACCGAGAAAAAGACTGACTTTGTGCAAAAGACGCAACTCTCACTTCGGGTTGTACAAAAACTGAATGGCAAAGGCCCCAGCACCCTATATTCCCGCTGTAGGCCTCTCATGACCCCCCTATGGACATGATTGAAAGCCTTCTTGCAGTCCACAAACACATGTAGACTGGATGAGTGAACATCAATGCTCCCCCCATGAAGCCCTGCAAGGGTATAGAGCTGTTCCACTATGGTGACCATCAGCCTAGACCACTCATTCCTAAATTTTTGGTTGTGACCCATGGATGGACTACTGGAGATTTTTTTGGGTTGCCAAATGGGGTTTTTGAAAATTCTTTGCTACAGTATTTTATGAGTCATAAAGTCTGCAGTACACATTAAAGCCATATGGGGGAGCTCCACCCTGTAACACTCATCCTCTAATAAAACACAAAACAAGACTCTACCAGCTACTAGATTTCAAAAGGGCTAAAGTCACAGTTATTGATGCTTGGCTAATAGTAAAGAAACATATTGTTCAGGCCAGACAGCTACTGAAGGCCCAAGGGGCCAAAGCATTTGAAGAACATCTATGTAACTGAGGTAAGGTGCCCCCCTCCAGACTCACAAAATGGTAAGTGCCAGGTCAGTGTGAGTTTGAGAATTAAAATTATCCAAGCTATCACAGGCCTTTAGCTTAACCAACCATCCAAGGACTGCACAGACCATGGACTTGATGAGCTTTAACTTATGGTAAACCAAGTTTTGGTCAGGACAGCTTTTTCCCTTAAAATAATTGGAGCACACCCTACTGTCCCATGTTTTAGTTTAATTCAAATCAAAAATTAAACGTGAAACATTAACCTTTAACAGTTATGTAACTTTAATAGCAGTTCATTGGTGAAAAAGCAAAAACACTAGCTGTTTAAAACATCAACAAAAGTTTCATCAAGAAAATCGATACTGTCTGGCACTCTCACGGTACATAACTTCATGTAGGTCAAACTGCAGTTCAAAATAAATGGGCCTCCCTGTAGTATCAATGCTACACACCACCAGTCATTTTCACATTATCTACAAATGAGTGTTAGGTAAAATGATTTCAGACATGAAAGACTAAGAAACAGTGTCATCACTTTCAAGATGAAACTTGTGGTTTTCTGCTTGTATGATATAAACTCCCCATGGCCCACTCCATAGATTTTCTTGAATATTTCTAACTGCATTCACACATGCTGTTTATACTGAAAATTTCAAGACTTTGTGCATGAAATCATTCATTGAGCTTAACTGACCGTATCTTTTAAAATTACAACAAACATACAACATGGTTTCGTACGTTTAAATGATAAGTGAATACTTTTCCTCAGCTTTGTTTGATTCATGCATTTTAAAGGTTAAAGGTCTCCTCTACAAAGAGCATTTTTTAAACAAAGACACTGGCAACCATATGACCTTTTCTATAAGAACTGAACGTTAAGAATGAGAATTTTAGCTGTGTGTGAAAACACATTAACATGTCATCACTTCCAAAAGTGTTGCCCTTATCAAAGACCGTATCTGACAGCTGTTCTGAACACCAGCCAGGCTATTAATGGGAGACTTCACCCTCTTCTTGTGACTTCACTCTCTCTACATGCAATAATTGCCAGCATATGATGTTTCAGCCATTCGGCTCATTTACAGACCCTTTTTTATATGTCTGTGTCTTCTGTGTAACAACAGTTTAACCCCTTCTTTATGATGTCTTGTTAAATGAGAAAACTATTTTTTGTTATGTGTTTTTTCTTAAATCAACATTCATGAATTTTTATGACATTAAGTGAGTCCCAGTTAGGTGACACCAAACCTGCTGTAATGTGTCATCACATGAAAACTAGCTTAAGGCAGCAATTTGTTACTTTTGCTACATAATGGTAGCAAGGAATACTGATTTAGTACCCACTTTAAGATTTTCTGTTGCTCAACTTTATTCAGTTACATTCATGAGATAAACACATTGCAAACAGACTAAGCAAAGTTTCATAAACAAAGAAAAATAAATCAGACGTCTAATCTGGAATTGAATTGCGTACAGACCACTTATAGAAGTAGACAGTGGCGCACTCTAGCTTTGTTGGCTTAAGTAAAAGGCAACATAGTAATGCTAGCTACATAGTTACCATTACTACATAAGTCAGTGTAGCATCAATAAAGCAAATATAGCTAAAGTTAGCTTAGTAGCTAAAGCAAACTTAGCATAAGCTAATGTAGGTAACATGGCTGTGTTATCTACATAGCTTACATAGTTATTGTAGTTTTGTTAGCTTAAATTAAAGCTAACATAGCAATGCTTATTATGCATTTAACATTATCACATAAGCCAATATAGTTAGAGGAGCTTTAGCAAACATAGCTAAAGTTAACATAGTAGCTTTAGCAAGCTAAAGCAAACATAGCATGGGCTAATGTGGCTAACATGTACATAGTTATTGTAGCTTTGTACGCTTCAGTTAAAGCTAATGTATCATTGCTCGCTATGTACTTAATACTATGTTAGTTAATGTAGTAACAGCAGCTTTAGCAGACAGCTAAAGTTAACAGAGTAGCTAAAACAGTCTAAAGCAAATGTAGCACAAGTTGACATACAGTAGCTTACATGGCTATGTCATCTACACAACTTGTGTAGTTATTGTAGCTTTGTGGGCTTAAGTTAAAGCTAACATAGCAATGCTAGTTGCCTATTTAACATTACTGTGTAAGCAAATTTAGCAAGAGTAACTTAAACAAACATAGCTAAAGATAACAGAGTTGCTAAAACTATCAAAAGCAAATGAAGCATAAGCTAACGTACAGTAGCTTACATGGCTATGCTATCTACATAGCCTACATTGTTCTTGTAGCTTTGTTAGCTTAAGTTCAAGCTGATGCAGTACTGTTTGTAAGCAGCTTTATTTAACATGTTGTAATTCAGTTTTGGAGGCCAGTTTTTTCACTTGACTTTGACTTTTGGTATTCTAACCCTGAAAACTGAAAGTTTCATTTGATCATATTTTGAAGTTTTAGTATGTATTTTCATTCTGACAGAGGCAGCTTCTCACAGTAGTGGTCTGCAAGAGAAGGCCTGTGGTGTGCATCAACACTGTATTGTTAAAAACTGGAATATTTATTTAGTTGTGATACAGTGGAGATGAAATACTGGGTGATATGTTGCAAAAACATTGTTTGCATGCAGCATAAAAAGCTGCTACTGTGTCTTTTTGATACTTTTCAAATCCATTATGCAGCCATGATATCTTTATCCTCTACTGACTTCCAGAACCGCAGAATTTCGCTCCCCATCTCGAATGATAACTAATTATCATTCCTTACTACTTCAGGCCACACTCTGTCACCTGAAAGATTTTCAGCCACGAGGTAAAAAGATTAGAGAGAAAAATAGACTCACCAGAGATTCAACCTTGTAATGTTTTAATGCTGAACCATCACATGTATAAAAATAAACTCTTACCCTTATGTCTGTGGTTGTGTCACACTCACCACATTAAACTCAATGTAAGCACCTGCTGTGGAAGAACAGATTTATTAATCAACGCTAATGATTCTGGGTATAGAGTTCTTGGACGTGAGAATTTGCATCTTTACGGTCCAACTCGTGGTGACAGACGGTCCATCTCATCCACACCAGCATTAACACGCGCACACACAAATGTGCAGAATGCACGCTCAGCTTCCAGACAGAACTTTATGGAGGGCATAAACACAGCTTTAAAATACCAAACTCCATTCTCCAGCTGCTGCTTTGAAGATCTGAAGGTTTACCATTACCACTCATGACAAAATTATCACCCAAATCTCAACCATTGTTAAATTAGAGTCATTGTTTACCTGCTATCCCTGGTTTATGTTAATGCCCATAGAGACAGAACATCTTAAAAAAGCATTTAGGTACAAGATTAATCAGGAAATAATAATATAAATCTCAAACCACATCAATGACTTTGTCCCCCTTTAAAGCTTTCACTGCATTTTTCAGCCTTTTTGCCTTCTGCTATCACAGACTGAATACATGCATAATAGATCATTACTCAAAATACAGAATATATAACTTCAATATAAACCAAAGATGTTGCTTGAGACAAACAAATGGCAACCTCCGATCCTGAAAAATGAAGCCAATGCGGAAGTGCAAAAAATTGCAATACCGCCACTTGAGGCTATGTGCAGGATTACCGGAAGTGCCGTCTGAACACATGTTAAAAAGCTGTTTTTTACTCTAGAAATCAACTGGCTTGGACCCTGTTTCAAAAAGTGAAACATGTCTCATTAGCCAATGTCTTCATGTCCAGGCACAATGTAGCCAGGCACATCCCAAATCAATTAGAACCTCAAAATAGAGCCCTTAGTTTGACTTGATTTTTGGGGGTCTGAGGTTTTGTATTTTGGATAGGATTGCAAAGCAGCGCCATTGTGGAATAACACCAAGTTATTAAAGTCATACAGTCTTTAAATCGTGAAGTTGTAGTGGTAGCAGGAGACTTTTTAAGTAAGATATCTTTGTTGCAGTGGGAGAAACAGAGAAGGATATAAACTGAGTCACTCTAAAGAAAGAAAGAAAATACACAACTTTGTGAAACATGTTTTCTTGCCAATTGCAGCTTCAAGGACAGAGCTTTTTAGCTGCATGCATTTGAGTTTTACATGAGGGGGGATGATCATACAGAAGAGTTCACAAGCTGTCTGCATGTTTGAGAATGATAAAACACATACAGTTATTTAAGAACCTCATGAAAACCTCTGTGTATCTCCCTTTTCAGGGTAATATAACACACATGAACGGTCTAATGTTTGCATATAAAATGAAGTCATAATAAACAGTAATGAGAGATCACCAAGTAGTACATGTGTAATGTACTACAGAATACCTCTGATGAAATGAGTACATACAGCTTTCTGCTTGTCAGACAAGCAGAGGGGTCAGTGGGCCTTAATATAGAAAGGTTTGTAAGTGGATGAAGTGAAGGAATGGAGTTTACAGCAGAGCTAGTGTTGACAGAGTGGGTGAAGACAGGCTGCCAAGGTATGGTTTCATTCTGACATGCTGCTCTGTGGTTAAAGCTTTCAGCCTAAAAGAGGCATACCTCTTCACTCGATTTTAACACTATGGTAGAGTTTACCAGCTAACTTTTACACCAGAAAAACAAACTTTATAATTCTTATTCATGACTGACAAACACATGGTGGTTTCATTTAAGTACTCTTGACTCCAAGCCTGTGGAGGGTCAGGGCTAAATCTAGGCTAAAGGTTGAGATGAAAGTCTTTTTGAAAGTCAAATAAAAGTGTCCCCCTTTTAAATAACCTTGAACACTTTAAAAGAACCAAACTTAGATAATGCGTCTTTAAGCAAATCAAAATCTAACCTTTTTAAAGAACTGCTTTTTTGATTCCCCTTCCATTAGTGATTGTGTGCAAGAAAATGTTGCATGTCAATAAGTTCAAAATAATTAATTTTAAAATGAGGGAATGAACTGCAAAAAAGGTCCGCCTTTTAGAATAAAAGAACCCCCTTCCCTCCAGTAGGCTGGATAGGCCTGGACTCCTGTGCCAGACTTTTACGAGCTGTCTTCTCTAGAGGGATTTATAGGGTTCTCGACTCATGGACCCCTTTCTAGTGCAGTCATAAACATGTATGCAATGAGACAGTGCGGTGATGTCTAAATCATCCAGTCACTCAAGTATAGAAACAAATACTTCTGATAAGTTGTTCTATAATACAGTGGTTCTCAACCTTTTCAGCCCGCAACCCCCAAAATAAAGGTGCCAGAGACCGGGGACCACCACTGTACCTGAAGGTGGTTGAACACAGCCATGCACAATTTGGAATAGTCATGTGCAAACAAGGCCGTCCATAAAGGGGGGATAAACGGGAGAGCTTTTTGGTGCCCAGCCAAACTGGGGACCCATTAAGGTCAGCAAAATCATGGTCTATTGTAAAGTTAAGCTGTGATAACCATATTTTATGTTTAACCTGAATAATAACCACTCTTGAACAAATGAAAAAACAGACAATGTTGAACGAGTCAATCCTTTCTGTCCCTGGCGAAATTTGTCTTGGGCTGACCGTATTAAAATGTAAATAATCAAGGACAAAAGTCATCAGTTTCAGGGGTTTCTTTAATAACAGTGCATACAATTCATTCATTCTAAAATTGCGCAAAAAAAAAAAAAAAAAAAAAAAAACTAAGCTGGCATGTGCCAAAATAATTCAAAATTAATCAGCATTGCACACACACACACATCTTCATGCAATGCTCTCTTTAGAAATCCAAATCCACCTTGAGATGTGGGCAGGTAGATCTGCCTTCTGTCCCCCTTTACAGGCCTACATCCAGCTCTAAAGGTCAACGCAAAGAATGAAAATGCTTATGACTGAACATGCTTTGTAATGTGTCAGCAACATTGTTAATTTCCTCAACTAAAACTATTCATCAGCCTTTTTTCAATGAGAAAGACCAGTCTAAGACTAGCCAAAAATAGATCTTTGATGACTAAAAGTAAGTTTAGTTTTCGTTAAGATGACTAAAGCTAAATGCAGGTCATTCAGAAATTAATTTAGGGAGAAACTGCAATTAAATTAAAATGTTTGTGCAAGGTACAAACAAAACAGGGCCTGAGGTTGGAGTACACAACTTCCCATGCAAAGTATGTAATCTTTAAAAACAATGACCTGAAGGTAATTCAGTCTATAACTAAATAGCATGTGATTCAAAGAGTAATGTATTACTTTCAGACCTCAGGATGAACACATTAACACTTAAATACTAATAATATACAACATGCAAATGGATTGTGTAAATGTGTATGCTCTTTAGTGTCTACAAAAATACTTTCCATTTCTATGGGTTGTTAAATTCAGCTTCACTTTTGTTTACATTAGAGGGTGACATTTAGATGCCAAGTGTTTTTAGTGAGCTACTGGCTGATGCTCTGTCAGCTTTTTCTCGTCATCCTTTTAGAGTAACCTCACCAAACTCTGAATGGGACGGATGACAAATCGAGCTGTGATGGCAGAGCAGGTGGCTGGACAGAGACCGATACGCTGACTTGTAAGCGAGGTCTTGGCAGGTTTAAGTTAAATGTTCAATTTATGACACCTCATGTTCTGCCAAGGCAAGTACCAAACAATGGAATGAAGACCACTGACCAAAGCAATCACACCGCAGTCATGGAGCAATGTGAACTCTGTCTTTTCTTATTTCACTGTCCTCCCTCTAACTTATTTTTCCATCTAATGAATCCAAAACAGCACACACGCTACGCCTCCCTCTCAGGCCTACAGCCGGATCTGTGACCAGTGTTAATTGAGATAATTGTGTGGTATGAGGCTGAGCTACAGCTATCCTTTTCCAGTTATTCTCATCACAGAGTAATAGGGTGGCGCACAGATTCCTCAGAGATATTACAGGGAGCAGAGGGTTGGAAATGAGTCCTGGCATGGCGCTGTGGCTGTGATCCTCACAGGACTTCCAAGTTGCTGGATACGGTGTGTTGTGTTTTGTCAACAGCCACCGTTATAGTAGAGTTGTATGTCGTCTGGTGTAGTAGATCTCCAAAAATAGCTCGATGGCAACATTGCTTACATTCTGTCAAGTTGGCTGTGAGATGTGTGGCAATGGTGAGAGGAAGGTGGCAATATAAGCAAAGGTCTCAGTGACTGAATCAGTGTCTCATAGACAAATCTGATATTGTTGTTTGTAACTGAATTAAAATCTCTGTCACCCTCTAAGATGTGTCTTACAGTTTTTAATAACATCAGATAAAACTGTTGATAAAACTTACAACAGACTATTCACTTAACAAAAGGTCAGAGGTCAAATTGCCCAGGGCAAGCAAGTGTACCTCGAGTGAAAAATGTGTTGTGAGCATTCCAAGATAATTAACAGGAAGTGGAGACTCTAAAACACAACCTCTAAGACCTTAGCCTATCGATGGTTTTTAACCAGCACCTATTATTGTAAGGTTCTATCTATCCAGTTTATTGTGTCCTGGTTTGCAGAGAAAGCAAGTCCACTCAAACATCTCTCTCCCCAACGACATTTTCCAGTTCCTCCTGGAGGGTTCCAAGACATTCCAAGGCCAGATGGCATATATAATCTCTCCAACTGGTCCCTACCAACTTGGAAGTGCCTGGAAGACCTCCAAAGGGAGGCGACGAGGAGGCATCCTGATCAAATGCCTGAACCAACTCAACTTGTTCCTTTGGATGTGAAGGAGCAGCAGCTCTTCTATGAGGTCCCACTAGCCCTCACCCTGTCTCTTATTGTTGCACTGAGCAGTCCGGTTCAGTTTGCTATGGTATGATAAGTTGGAAAGGTTCCAATTTAACTGACTCGTAGCATCCTACTTTTTAGACACCCTCCCGTAGGGGTGCTAAGCTTACCTTTCTTTCCCAAATAGGTGGAGCTATACATGCAATAGATGGCACGTGCTCAACACAGCTGTCTGCTCTGTGAAGAGTAGATGAGGAAAAAAACGGACTAATATAGACTTAGATCAGGAATATTTGGACTCGATAGAGATCTTTGCTGTTTCCTGGACTGTGGATATTTCTATGTGGCCACAAATCAGGTTTCCTGACATTTATATTGTCCTGATTTGAAGTACAAAAGCAGAGCCTGAAGGCTCACATCATCCTGGTTCTACAGTGATGGATGTGAAGTAATGAGGAAGCTTTGTCAATACAGAGCTTTGGAGTAGTTGTTTCTCTGTACTGCAGTGATTTACTTATTTTTTACTACAGGTAATCTGTGAAAGATCACACTGTGGTTGTTAAATCTATTTGAAGACATCAACAGGATTTCTTACTGAATTGATTTTGGTACCAGATAAACTTTTAGTTTATTTCTAATGTCAAAACTTCTCACGGTGCACCTATTAACTTTTGTATTATGTTGTATAAACTGTTATAGAGTTGGATACATTCACTTCATTAAAACGTTCACAGACTTATCGTCAGTATTGAACCAAATAGAAACCAGGCTGATTTACAAAGGTTACTTTATTTAATCTGTGATAAACACAGATTGACTTGACAGAGATCATGGGACCCATTATACAGCTCAAAACATCATCAGTTGCAATTAGATACTTTGTCACCCAAGTATTACTTATTCACTGATATTTAGGGTCTTGATTTTCCTTTAAGGTAAGCGGGAGAGTATAAAGCTGAGTTCATATCATATTCACCGTGGACTAAATGACTGTGGTATCTGCTGTAATAGTGCAGCTTCACAGTATCTTTATCACGTACCACTCCAAACATGTCTATAGTCGATCAACTTAGGATCTGTACCCACCACGGTTAACATCATCAAAATAGAGTCATTTAAACAGCAGCTTTAAGCTGAAATAAAGCTGTTGACTGCTCATTCTCTACTGATTTCTGTCACCAGTAGAGACTTGCGCTGCCTGTGATGCCACATGCGTAACCTCTACAGTCCACCCAGCAAGGAAGGGTACAGGTGTCTGTGGAAATGCAAACTATTTGCGGGTTTAGCATACCTAACCAACCAACCTATGCACAATCAAACTGGACCTCCTGCTTGGAAGCGGCCTGAGTTCATATTTGCAGAGTCACAAACACTAAACTTTCCTTCGACACAGAGCACTGTGAGAGCACTATGAGGTGAGCTCTGAAAACGCTGCTCTGCATTGGTTCTGTATTGGAAATAGTCACTAAATGCACAGGAAACAGAATTCCAAAAAACACATGGACACAGGCTCTAGTTTTTTCCTGTCAGACTGCGGGCTGGGGGTGGGGGTGGTCAGGTTAGTCAACCAGTAAGATCGCAAGTGATCAGTTTGGAGAAGGGAAAAAAATAAACAATAAACCAAATACCTCTAAAAACTAAACCCCCACTGCCATGCAGCTAATACCAACTTAAACTTCTCGGAAGACTGAGATACTCTGTTTGAATACAATCCAAAGGCCACGAGGCTCATGTCAGAAGGAAAAACAAATCATGATTGAGTGAGGACACTCAGCACTGATTCACAACTAGCTTTGAAAACAGGTGATTCTAACCACCCAGAAAGATTCTAAAATTGCTTTAGCAGATTCTTTTAACCGTACACACACACACGCACCAAAAAAAAAAACCAAAAAAAAAAAACAACAGAGATGCTCTCAGTATCTCTAATGGTGAGATAATGAGCCGGCAAAGAGTACTGCAGCCCAGGTGTCTATATCAGCTTGCCACACCTGGCCCTCATCAGGACCAATTAGCTCACACACACCTGGCCCTCGTTTGGACCAATCAGCTCACACACACCTGGCATTGCACTGATTGACTAACACAGTGAGTGACTAGGCTAAATTCCCTCATAGTTATAGACCAAGTTGGATGATTTCAGCATGCTTGTTAACAAGTGAGGGCTTTCAGACATCCTGTGTGTGCATGGCACTTTTGCTGCACTGTGTGCACAGTTTTCACATTTTCTGCTGCAAAGATTCATTCTTGTGATACACTTCAATGTTAACAGGCTGATTTTTTCCCTTATTTTTCTAAGAACAAAGAATCAGATAAAACAGATACAATAAACCATTTTTTTTTCACATGGAATGCCAAATCAATGCAACCACAAAGAGTTTTGACTTAGCAGACAAATTCTGTATTTTTCATAAATTATGGAAAGTTTAACTTCTACTGCTTCTTGAGAGCATGAAAGTTCAGTGTGCTGATGATAAAAGTCACAGCTTCAGCAGTCATTGTTAGGATAATTAGGATCATACAAGGTAAAAGCACACAAAAGATGTATGACTGTAATACTAAAACACAGTAAGCTGAGGTCCAGCATTCTGCCTATGAAGCTCCATAGAAACATGTGAAATGTCGCCATCTAGTGGCACTAAAGGCAAACAAACTCCCATCATTCACATGCTTGTTTGTCATTTATGTGAAAGAGACACCGTCTTTAAAACCCTGCAGTGTTACAGTAAATAAAACTCTCCTCACATTTTAAAGATGCCTCATAAAGCTGTGTACAGATTTATCACGGCTCAACTGAATGTGCTGATCACTGACAGAGGAGACGGGAGAGCTTACTTAGATCAATTCCTCACATTTAACTTCTCACATTGTAAAACAGAATAATCCATAAAACCTGAGCACTGACATCAACACTGAATACTTTTCTTATTACAACCATCATACTCAAAGAGCTATAAGTTAGAAAACAAGGGTTTGATCCAATATTATCTCACTCTACATCACATGTTTCATTGTATTGACTTATTTATTGTTTATTTATTTCAGGCAGTACATTAAAGCAACCAGCATAACTATAAATTAGTTGTGCAAAAACAATCACAGGAGAGAACTATCAGCTTTCTGATGCAGAGAGAGAGTATAAAATAGCATCAAAATCACAATGTAATCAAATTTGTTTTTGCCAATTCATGAACATAACAATATAATATTTTAATCTTAGTAAGGAAGTTTAAGTGGTTAATTGATAGCCTGAAATGATCTCCGTTTTTAGCCACTGAAGGTTAAATGTCAGACGAGTAAGAAAGTGAGTTAAAGATCATTTTGCATCACAAATACTGCAATTCCAAAAAAGCTGGGTTGCTGTGAAAAACTGAAATAAAAACAGAATGCAAATCACACAACCCCACATTTACTCACAATAGAACAAACTAGTGACCACTACACGATAAACATTAGCTCACTTTGAATTTGATGGCGGCAACACATCTCAAAAAAGTATGGATGGGGCCTTGTTTATCTTTGTGAACATCCACTCTTCTTTTAACAACAGTAAACTTCTTGGAAGTTAAGAGACAAGTTGTCGGAGTTCTTCTGGGAGAGGAATTGTCCCATTCTTGCTTCATGTAGGATTCTAGCTTCTCAACAGTCCTGGGTCTTCTTTGCTGGATATTTTGTTTAATGGCACACCAAATAAAATATGTGGGAAAGTCTGGACTTCAGGCATGCCAGTCCAGCACTCAGACTCCACTACTGTGCAGCCATACTGTCATGATATGTGGTTAAGCATTGTCTTGCTGACATATATGCAAGACCTTCCCTGAAACAGGAGACATCTGGATGGGAGTCAATGTTGCTCTTAAACCTCAACATTCTTTACAGCATTTATAGTGCCTTCCCAGATGTGTAAACTGCCCACACCACAGACACCCATGCAACCCCATACATCAGAGATGCAGGCTTTTGAACTATGCACTGATAACAAGTGGGGTGGTCCCTCTCGATTTTGATTTGTCTGACCACAGAACAGTTTTCCATTTTTACCTCAGTCCATTTTAAATGAGCTCTGGCCCAGCATTTCTGGATTCCTTTCTTTGCGTGATACAGCTTTAACTTGCATTTGTGATGGCATGGTGAACTGTGCTGACAGACGGTAGTTTCTGGAAGTGTTCCTGAGCCCATGCAGTGATTTCCAGTGTCATGCCTGTTTTAATGCAGTGCTGCCTGAGAGCCCAAAGACCATGAGCATCCAGTATTGACCTTCAGCCTTGACCCTGTGCACAGAGATTTATCCAGATTCTCTGGATCTTTTGATGATGTTTTGTTCTACAGATGGTGGTATGGTTAAAGTGTTCACAGTTTTACATTTAGAAATATTTTTCTGAAATTGTTTCATAATTGTTAGATGTAGTTTTTAGCAGATTGGTTAACCTCTGCCCATCTTTAATTCTTATTACTCCTTTAAAGAGGGAGCACTAAGTACTGTCACTTAGTCTTCATCAAGGGTACACATATCTTTCTTTTATCAATGTAATATTTGATCATAAGCTTCATTGTGGTCATAGCCTTGTGTGTGTGTGTGGTGTGTGTGGGTGTGTGTGTGTGTGTGTGTGGGAGGAGAGAATGGTTACTATAATATAATGAGGTTTTATGTAGATATGAATAATCAACTTGGATAATTTCAAAATTAGGTGAAAAATCTTTGAAATATGCAGATTAAAAGTAACAGAAATGTGTGTATTTTATAAAGACGGCTCACAGCATCAAAAGCAGACATTTGTAACATTCTGTAAATGTGTTTTTATTTAAAATGAGTGCTTTAGATAACACTGCATTGTGTGACCTGATTATTACACAACCTTAGACAACCTCTGATCCCCCTGCTGTTTTGGATTCAACATTACCAACAATAAGTGGGACTGTGGTTAGAAGCCCCCCGTGTCCTGGCTGCTCACTCTCTGTAACAAACGTCCCCTCATGTTTTTTAAGAGGATGAGTCCAGCTTCAGTCATCAGTCCTGCTCTGTTTCCAGCAGTCAGCTCCTCAGCGCTGATGCTGCTGACGGGGCTGCACTCGCCGGCAGCCACCCGTGAAAGATGCTCTGTTTGCTTGGCCAGGACTCACGCTTGGCTGGGAGACAGCGTGGGGTCCCAGGGTCCCTCGTCCTGACCGCTAACTCAATTGCTGCTCTGGGACACTGGTTGAGTGTATGTGTGTGTATAGATGGATGCTTTCTTGGCTGGTGTCCCTCACTTTCACAATCGAGAGGAGATAGCCAGCAAAGCAGGAAAATTGAAGTGACAGGACCTGCTGCCCTGCCCCCATATAGAGCCCCCAACCCCCCACTAAAACACTTACACGCACAAACTTCTCTGACAGCTCAGCTGGATGTTTGCCTCTGTAAAGGCTGCTCATTCCTTCCTTTCTCCTCAAGTATCAGCTCTAAGGCCCTTTATAAGAGGCCTGCTTTAAAAACAACTCATAAATGCTTTGCTTCCACTCAAACTCTTTCTGCTGAGTGAATTAATGACATATCTTAATGTCTGTTAACAAAAACTTCAGGCTGGATACAGCTGAATTATAAGGAACATTGACAATATGGTGATTTTTATGTTGGCCTGCACAAGAGAATGTTGTACGAGGCTGGAGATGTACTTGCTGTTAACTATTCATACATAGATGCATGATGGCTGCAACATGTCTGCAGGATCTCAGCTGTGCACATTCTCAAAAATAACATAATATGCATTATTAAGAAAGTAAACACAGCAGCAGCAACAATGAGAGGAAGTTTTAAAGACTATCCACATCTTAAAGATATGTGACTGAAAGACGAACATGTCTGTCAAACCAGCCATGATGGATAAAATCTGTTTTACAAATCGACAACAATGATAATAGTGCAGTAAAAACTAATCAAAGAGCCTGGTCAGGTATGGGAGAATGTGCAGGTTCAGCACTTTATTGCGTTGACCTTAGCCCTGTATTGCTCGGGCCTCCTGATGGCAGTCGTCCAGGCCTGCGCCAAGCCCATGTCCCATCACTCCAGGTATCCTCCCTGCTGCCCCCTCCAAGATGCACTACATTATAAAAATGCTTGTAATACTGCATAACATCTCTCTTCACCACTTTGTGTAACTTTCACTGTTGCAATATGCCAGGCTCTTTTATGCTTGAACAAGTTGCCAACTGTTCGGTTTTAGTCATTCTCTTCTTGTTTTCTCATGCCCACTGACATTTAATCATTTTTGACTCAATAATGACACTAATTACAGAGAAAACAATCATAAAAACACACTTTTCATGTTTCTCAAGGCCTTCCACCTTATGTTGAGCCCTGGTAATTAGTACCCTCTGCAAGGATAACAGGATTACTCTGCAAGCATAACAGCATCATCAGCAAAGTCAAGATCAGATCTGCCCAAAGAGTCATTCTCAATAAAACAATAATAGCGCTAAAATTAGTCAGTTGCAAATTCCTTAACATCAAAATTTGTCATGTGCATCAATAAGCTCTCTTCAGATACTTTTCTTACTCTTACTTTCTCTGTAAACTTTGGTTCTCAGTTGGTTTGGTGAGGCACACTAATGTGCCTCGAGGCACGTCTAGTTGGGCCGTGGGAAATTGTCCAATCGTACATTTTTACAATACAACTGTACAACAAAATAAGTTACTCTAACATGTTTTCAAAAGGCTATTTTTTATTTATACTGATACAGTGTGCCTTGATATTTTAGCTTGATCTTAGTGTTCCTTTGTTGAAAAGGTTGAAAATCACTGATTTAAAGAATAAGATTGACCAGAGAAAAGACAACAGTACTTCAACAGTATTACAAACACACACATGTCAGGATGATCCAAAAAAGAACAGTTCACTCTTGTCCTAATTTAATTCAAACAGTAAAACTCTTATACTTCCTAGAATCATTAAACATAAAATTAAAGTTCTCAAGCCTTTTTTATACTTACTATGTTTTAATCTGGATTGTTAGAACTCTAGCCCATTTCAGCACAGGCATTTAGCACCTGTGTCTGGCAGAGCCACTGCTTGGTTTCAGTGTTTATGTTTGGAAGAGAGAGCTTTCAGACTGCCTGCATGACTGTGTGTGTGGAGAATCCTGAGAATCAAAGGCTCATAATTTCTTGAGAGCTGCACACAAGTTAGGTCCAGATTGTCGGGTAATGATAAATAGAAACATATTTCCCTTGTTTTAACAGATTTGCATGTCCACATCAGTGGAATATGTTTGAATCTGATTCTGGATTCTTGACCCTGATGAAGGCCTCAAGCTGAAAACCATCAGTCTGTTCTCTAAACTTTAACTGTGATGTGGTTTTTGGTTTCCACATCAGTTTAATATGTTGCAGATACAATGAAAACAGTAGGAGTACACTTCAGGTTCTCATTTTTCAAAGTAAAAGTCTAGTTTAACATTTCTGTGGAGAAACTCACCTCATTTTTAAAGATTGGAGCCACACCTGCAAGCTAATCCAGGCAAGTCACATCTGACATGTATCATAATCAAGTCACATGAAACATCCCCCTCATTCAGCGATCTATTTAAGCTGCAAAATTGCCAGCCTCTTCCTCTGCTCTGCCCTGAATCACTACTGCACTGTGGCTTCAACCCACCTCAACCCCAGCTACACCTGAAGGCTCTGATAGGGGGTTTTGGTTTTAATCTTTTCACTCCTCAATTTTTGCATTAAAAAAAATTTGTGAGGAGCCCGAGGACAAACATGTTACACTGCCATAATGAATGCCTGAACATTAACAAACCTGAGTGGACTGACTTAAAGGCTTTTATTCTGAAATTCTTCTCTGCTTAGTTAGGCTATACAATGAATAAAGTCATTCATAGGGAGATTTGCTGAATGATAAAAGACAGAGCTGTGACAGCAGGGAGATGCAGCCAAACCACGGCACAAACGCACCTGATAGGGGAGCTGTGATGGTGCAGACTGCAGCAGACATGTGCGGCAGCTGCATGCAGAAACATGCACTCAGTCAGAAAACGGCTTTACAGCTCTTGAAAATTAAGAACCCAGTTTTCCAAAATGGTTAAACATTCCATATGACTAATAAAACAAGGATTTATAATGCAGAAAAGAACACTGGCTTAGGCTCTCAGTCCATGGCACTGCTGCCCTGGTTACTTCGACAGCAGCCTTCAGCTCTTCTTTATTGTTGAGTAAATTCATTGAGATGCACCAGTTCATGCATGCACAAATAAATTCATAACCTAGTGTTGATACAGTAAAATGCAGGCAGATAGCTGTGTTCTCTGAGTCCTTAAAACCCCAGTCTTCCCTCCTCTGACATCGCTCTAAAAATCCACCAAAGCTGACTCATCGAAACCCTGAGTGTCAGCTCTGTAAACAGGCTCTGAGGGAGGTGAAGCTCTGGCTGACAGACACACACAGCCAGCATTGTCACCTTCACCACATGTCAGGTCTCCACCTCCACCACGGCTTAGTGTTTTAACAATGTGTGTGTGCAGGGAGGTCAGTGTGTGTGCAGTCACACTCATGGTACAGAGGGGTGTGGTGTTTCTGTGTATTTGTTGTGGGTTTTATGTCAGTGCCTATTGATGACCTGAAAAACAGGAAGACGGATGTTTTGAAAGTGAAATATGACAGTGTTTGACTTCCACAGAAAGAGGAACTGAGTGGACTTACTGACAAGGATCCGCCTCTTTCCCATACAGATCTTCCCTTTTTTTATGTAACTATTTTAAAACCTTTTGTTTTCTTTTCGTTTTCACATAAAACAAGTTCACTTTTCATGGAATGAAGAAGATCAGTTGTTTGAAAAAAGGTCATGCCCATGATCAAACCTTTATACAGAGTAAGTAAAAAAAAAAAAAAAACATGTACGCAAGGCTTGGACTGTCACACAGAGCATAAACAATGGTCATGTGAAAACATGCAGGGTAAAGTGGTGTTGGTAGTATGTCACTGTGCATGATTATTTCATATCATTAACAATCAATAATGTCATGTTAAAGAAAGTAGTTACTGCATGCAATAATATTTGTCTGAAGTTCAATCCAAAAATGTTTATAGTGGCAGCAATAATCAGTCTGTTGGGGCTTGGGTGAGGTACCTGGCTCGGCCTAAGTCATTGTAATGAAAATGTGAAGGGATGGGTTGCTAAAGACAGGCCGGGGTACTTCCTGAGCTCTGTCAAAGTACCTTTGAGCAAGGCAGTGAAGCCCAACTGCTCTGGGCACCAGTCCCTAA
The DNA here is from genome assembly GCF_018320785.1 of Cheilinus undulatus. Taxonomy (NCBI): domain Eukaryota; kingdom Metazoa; phylum Chordata; class Actinopteri; order Labriformes; family Labridae; genus Cheilinus; species Cheilinus undulatus. Next base: position 11,497,861 of record NC_054875.1, on the reverse strand, counting down.
GCAGCCCTTCTTTCTCTCGCTGTAAGTGCACATGCATTAACAGGGAGTTATATGCAGTTCGGCCATTCGAAAACCAAGTGGTAACCCTTCACATGTTTATCAATGCATACTGAAAACTGTTGATATCTGATAGCTCAAACTGTTCGCCTAAATGATCTGGTATGCATTCATCCAGACAGGATCGTCTTTGTAGAAACTTCATGTACTGGCACGCATTAAAAGCAGCTACATCAACTGGCAGGATCTGCTGTACTCCACTAGAGAACAAAAGCATGGCTTTATTTATGTCATTCCAGGCGCACTCAAAAAGTGGGGAATTGCCAAGACAGTCTGGCTGCTGATTGTGCATCTCTGACAGCCACCCTCATAGACCATTCATCGAAACACTGTCTGTTTCAGGATGGAAGTGTTGTAATTCGCCAGTGCAACATTGAATCCTTTTTTAAATTCAACTTTATTCGTAAACAAATTCAAGCAGTAAGACTCATGAAATAATCACAATGCAAGCATTACAGACTAAGAACATTTCATAAGTAAAACAGAGAAAAAGACTATAAGTCTGGTTCAGGATTAAATTATGTATCAACCTGTTTTCAAAGTAGTTACATGAATAGTGGATTGCTTCAGCTTTGTAAGCTTTAGCTAAAGCTAACATAGCTAGACTAGCTACTTAGTTTACATTACTACATAAGCCAATGTAGCGAAGGTAGCTTTAGCAATGTTAGCTTTAGCAAACATAGCATAACAAACAGAGAATGTACCTAAATAGCTTGATCTATGTTAGCTACATAGCTTTTATCTACATATGTTAAGCAGCCAACAGCGCTAAATGAGCTACGCTTGCTGCGTTAGAATGTTTTCATGGAGGACAAGCTATAGCGCACGTTTTGTAATCAGGTTTTACAGTCAAGTTTTTAACGTAGAACTTTTGGTACCCTAACTCTTAACAGAAGTTTAATCCGATTTTATTTTGAAAGTTTCAGCATGTTTTAACGTTCTGAAAGATGTAGACATCAGAGTTTATTTGTCTTAGCTGAGTAATGAGAGCTGGTATTTCTGCCCCCAAACTGGTCTTCGTTTGGTTCCATTTTGCTTCTTCTTTATCTTTGATAACAGAAATAAAAAAGGGAAACTGTCTTTCAAATGGCTCCTGTAACTTGCAAAAGGAGCTTGGTCAAAGAAGCTGTTTGTTCGCTAACTACACATCTCAACTCCCACCTAACTAGTCTTGAGTTTTCACTTCAATCCTACCCACCACCCACAAGATTTATGTGCTAGATATTATATCATTGAGTCCCTTAAAAGCATGTTTTTGACAACATGAGTGAGGAAAGCTGTTAAAAAAGTGCCCATGGCTATCTCACTTCTATTCATTTGAATTTCCAGTGTCTTCTCAGTGTACAGTATGTAGAGATGCTTAGCCATGAGAGCCATGTGTGGTTGTTGGCATAACGGGAGGACAACAGAGTACCAGTCATCCCTGAAGACATATAGTAAATGCATATTATGGATGCATGTACTAAAACGCCGTCATGTGGTATCCGAAAGCCCAAAGTTGATCAATTTTACAAACTGTAAGCAGGGTCTTAAGGTCATATTCATGCTTTGCAGCCTGCAAGTAAGCTGCACAATGACAAAGTTGTAACTTTCATAATCCCTCATTATGAATCAAGTATATAAAATGAAATTTAGGATTTTTCAAAACAATACCTTCTACAGTAAACTTTAAACAAATAGCAAATGTCTCACACTTACATATTTGATATTTCATTGTGCTTTAGGTGTATAATAATAAATGTTCTGCTTGATAAATGAAACAATATCAAGAATTAAGGCGACATCTGAAAACATGTCAGCCTTATAAAACTCATTAAAACCAGCTTAACCCTTTAAAGCCTGCAGGAGCTCCAGCGCTCCCATTTGCATATCTACTTTTAGAATTGTAGCCAAATGAGATAGAGCAATAATTCTTTTTGCATATAAAACTAGAGGAGCAACATCAGCATGTTGCACAGTCACTGTGTCCCAGAGTACTGTTTCCTTCCAGAAATATCCTTCCTTCTCCCAAAGTGTAAGAATAAAGCTGGCCCTTCTACAAATATAGCTGTAGACCCCTGATGTAGCCAATTCAAATACCCCCCAAAATGGTACTACAACACGTAAAAATGTAAAGCGGACTTGTTCTATGTTAGGTCATAAAGGGTTAAGAGGCGCTGGTTGTCTCATGGTTTTGTCCCGACACAATGCTGTTGTCCTCAAAAAGAGCAGCCCAGCGCTAAAATCCAGCCTGGGGTTCTTTTTCTACATGTTGTTCCCCACTCTCTCCCTGTTTCTGCCTCTATCCACTATCCAATCTCTGCAATAAAAGAAATATAACCACCAAAGTAAAGACTTGAATAATAAAAAAACAACCTCAAGAAACCATTTAGTCTAATATTCCGTTGAATCTGCCAAGTTATATGAGTGTGTCTAATTTTATCTCTTAAACTGACAATTATTTCATGCCCAAGGTGCCTTAAAGGAAAAACTGTTTTCCACAGACCTGTGAAAACTCCCATATATTCACTAGTGGTACAATAAAATGCCATGCTTGGCACAATCATACCTGCATGCATGCAAATATGTAGTGGACATGTGCAATTGCATAATCACATACATTCTATTTTTATCATGCAGTTCAGATTTAAACAATATTTGTGCTACTGCAATGTTGAACTACTTTTCTTGTGTTTTCCAATCCATCTTAGCAGATAAATTACAGTATTTTGTGTAATAAAACTATAAAATTGCATAAATATGGGGATGGGTGCACAGTGCACACATATTGGACCATGTGGTCAGCATGTTTGAAACAGCAGAGGGCGCTCTGACATAAGTAACAAAGCTTGGTGTACTGTAGTGGATATTTGAGGGTCCTCAGTCTTCTAATGTCTAAAGAAAATGTGCATGTCATTATCTGCAGAATATTCAATCAGTTGCACTTTTAAATGTCTTGACAAAAGCACTCGTTGCTGTTGTTTTTATCAAATTTTCTTGCACACCAAAATAAAATGCAGCAGTGTGCTGTCCCTGGGGTTGTCCATATCTTCATACATGCTTTAATTCCATATGTGCACCCTCTACAAGACCCCCCATTACAACCCATCTCTCAGAGCAATTTAAATGTTCAATAAAGGCTTTTAGTGTCCTAATATGGAAATGAGGTAAATAAAAGGGACTGAGAGCAGAATAGAGAACAGATGAGCTTATCTCGTCCAGTCAGAGTGCAGCGCGGTCACTGCTGAGTCTCACTTCAGTCATGGTGTGATGCTCCTTCCTTCCTCTTTTGACAAATAAAACACTCCATTTCAAAGAATTTAGACCTTGCTGTCTTACCACAGCACCCGCAGCTTCCCTCTCACGTCTTTGAGTGTTGGCTTATTTGTCTGTTACTCTATGCTTTGAGTTGTGCACGAAGGTTGCCACTGTGCCATGTGTGACAGAGTGTGATGTGCTCTTGCAGCAGATGCAAAAATCTGGAGGATTACATGTTTGAAACCTGATGTGTACTCCTCTATTTATATACAAATGCAAAGAAAAGTTAATATCCAAAGATCCTTTAAAAAACTCATTCCTACCTCATCAGATCTGATGCCCAGGCTGCTTTATGTGTCTTCAGGTTTTCCAAGAATCTCAAACACATGAATGAATAAAACAGAAACTTCAGACAGGAAGCACTGGACATATCCGGCAAGTGATCAGCAGTTTTTTGGCACGATCAGCTCTCTGACACCAGAGAAGAATTTAAAAACAAAGGCTTTTCAGATTCTCACTTACAGTTTGAGGAACTGGTGGCAATGCAGAACAGAAAGGACATCTACCTGTTTTTAAAGATGTCCAGTCTAGAAGATTAAAACCCTCAATCTAAAATCAATTTGATAGTTTTGTGTTCTGTTAAGCAGTGGTTATAGCTCAGTAAGGATGTTTGATTGGACTACTGTGCTTGTTCCAGTATACATAAGCAGCACAAGAAGATAGACGTATTGATGGAAGTATGTGGGACTCTGCTACGATGGCACTGGTCAGCCTAAATGTTTTGAATAATGATGCTTAGTCCAAGTTCTCAACATAACATAAAGACACACAAGAGTTCCCTTGAATGCTTGCATAACCTGTAACTTCCACATAAGGGAGAGCAACCTTGCACACTCGAAGTGTGTCTGCAGCCCTGATCAGCTTGGGATAAGAGGGCACAGAATCACAGGACAGCTATGAGTTCATGTGGGAATGGTATGTCAAAAGTGGATTATTTTGCCAGTTACTTCGACATTATTCTATGACTTTATTGCTTCCACCAGGGGTGAGTGCATTATGAAATTAAAAGGTAAATGTTTGCTACAAAAGCTATGATTTTATGCAAAAAATGTGTGGTTTTTCACCTCAATAGTTAAGTGGTGCATTTGAAGCTCTCTGACCAACTGAACTCTAGATGCCATTTTGCTCTTGCTGCAAAATGAGATGCAATGTTGATGTAAGTGATGATACAAAATCGTGAGTCCATGCATTGTATTGTATTTTGACCAGATTCTCTATGCTTTATACTTCCTTTTTGCAGCTTTCTGCACCACAGAAATTGACATGATTTGGCATCAAGCTGGCCCCTCTGTATCTCCAGCAGAGCAGAGCGGCACTTCTTGGATGCAGTGGAGCTGGACCAGAGCATGAGCACTGTAACTGCTCCGACCGACTTCCTTGTGTGTTTGAAAACTGCGATGCAGCCATTGTGTGTGGAAATCGGAGGTTAGAGACACCTTCTGCAGCGATAACAGACACTAAAGTGAGTGATTTAGCCATAAGAGATGCCAAAAAATATGACCCTTTCAAGGAGAGACAGGCCAGAGTATTGGCACAGAAGGCTAGGCTTTATGCTAAATTACAAATAAACAAAAAATAAATAAATAACAGGTCAAAAATACAATGTTCCAAACAGGAAATTATACCAAACATTAAACATTCTCAGAGCTTTACCTCACTGCTGGTATGCCATTACTTTACCAAACCAAATCAGCTGAAAAGCAAAGACAGTAAAAATAGCTCACATTTTGGTGTTCTTGTACTTCGTCTCTTTAAAGAGCCGGGGGAGCCCGTATTCAGTGTGTTGAAGAAGTGTGAAACAAAGTGGCTTGTCATGACACACCAATGACACACCAGTTGGACTGTTTCACAGATCCATGGCATTGAAAATATTTCACATCCATCTGAACAACAGCCCATAGATAGTGTATGAGAAGGGGAGACACAAAGTACTGTTGTTCACTATCAGTGGAGGCAGTTGGTGACTCAATCTCTTGCCCAAGGTGGCTAGGAGAAGAGCAAAAATATCTCTTTCACCAAGAAAAGCCTTTAGCGTGCTTCTTTTAATAAAGAAATGGTATTTAGTTCTGGTTGATAAAACTGCATCCACACTGACTTCACATGTTTACAGGCTTTTTGTTCAGCTAACACACGTTCAGGCATTTGGGGATGTTATCGAATCCGTGTCTGTGAGTGGTGAGAGCATTGAAGTTGTGGAGCAGTTAACCTATCTTGGCAGCGTTATCCATCGATCCACTGACTGCAAGGCTGAGATCAGCAGCAGAATGGGGCGGTGGGTTCACAGAGCAGGTTCTCTTTGTCCTTTCTGTCTTCCTATACTCTGGACAGAGGCGCCAGCTGGACTCCTTTGTGACATCTTCTCTTTGGCACATCTTTGGGTATCATTGCCAAGACTGTGTGTCTATTGCAAATGTGCTCAGGAGAGCGGTGATGGGAAGGGTTAGCAGCCTGATACAGGAACAGCAGCTGTGCTTTTATGGGCCTGATACAGCTCACTACATACTGGGCGCCCAGGACCCGGTGGGCAGGTCCAGACACCAGGGATGACTGTATGTGTCATGGAGGTGTCAGCTGAGAGGCTACCTGGAGAGATGGGGCATGGGCCTGGCACAGGCCTGGAGGATGGCCATCAGGAGGCCAGAGCACCGATCCTGGTCAGCTTCCTTGTCTTTTTTCCCTACAGATGGTCCGGTCATTCTCTGACCAGGAGTAAGCATTTCAGCTTAAAGCTTTGCAAGATGGATATGTTTGATGACAGACATGGAATCTGGCCCAGCTTTGCAATGGTAGCACCTGCATCTCTTGTGGCATCGACTTCAACATCACTTAAAAATTGCCATATATATTAAGTCAAGTGGCATGTTTTTACCCCCTAAAGCATGTTTGTTTTCTTCCAAATCATAACTGAATGGTGTTAGCTGCACATGTTGACATGAAGAGCAAACTGCCTCTAAAATAGAAACCGAAAGGTTTTAAAAAAGTCTCTCTTTAAACACCCAAGAAGAGTCAATAAAATATAACTGGTCAGACATTTTCATAAATACATATGATCATAACAATGTAAGACCTACTGCAGGAATGGAGATTAGTCCACTTGAGCCCTCAAGGTCACCTCTATATTGAACTCCCTCCCTGCTATATGTACTGCCTTAAAGCGCATCGGTGCAGGTTGGGACTGAGTACATCCGCACACACACACACTGTGTGTTTCCCTAATGCCTATGGATACAGCTGTTCAGTGTTTGAACTGCATCATGCAGGCCACAGAGAGCTCACCCCAGCATCAGAAAAAGGCCAAAAACGGTTAAATTAGGTTGCTCCCCTCGGATGCCAGGCTGCAGCATGTTTCCTTGGTAACAGAGGAGTTTGGCTGGCAGCCAGAGCCTGCAGTGTGGAGTCCCACTGCATCGAAAAACCAGCCTAAATATACACCCATTTTTTCTCACTCACTGCCTCTGATACACACAGAGTGGTTTGACTGCAAAACACTTGATGGTGGATGCATCCACAACACAGGCTTGCCCACATATGGACTTACAGCTATGGGGCAGAAAATACATGCAAAACACACGCTAAAGAAGCATACATATCAAAAACATGTCAATGACACCTCTCATTTTGTTCCACGTTGTGACGCAGAGTCATAATGAAACAGTGCTGTTTGTCTGGAGAGAGCGTGTTTGTGAGTTCCTATCTTGATGTTAGTGTATATATCTCTGGGTGTGCCTGTGTGCTTGTCTTTATCGCTGCTGAGAAGTTTAAACTCTAAAAAGAACAACCAATGTTTGGCAGCTGATTGTGAGTTGGTGCAGAGCTGCATACAAGTTTACAGAACAGCTGATGTCAGAGGAGTTTAATGTGCTACTAGGCCAGCCTGCGTTACACAACTTGACGTCATTCAGCCATGTTTTTATTCAGATCCTCCAAACAGATCCACTTCAAATGCACTCTGCCTGTGGATGATGTTGTATACAATATTTGCCATCATTCTCTAAACACTATAAAGGATTCAGTAAGGTCAAAACTGTGTGTGCAAAATTACACAGGCATACAGAACAACACAAAAGACACCAAAGATTGAAATAATGGTTCTATTTTATTGCTACTGATACAGTCAAAAATAAGTTGAAAGGGCAGACAATGAGGAGCTCTGCTTTTGTCAGTAGAGAAATACAGCAGATAATTCACAGCCTGAATCAATCAAAGACCCAAACTCTGCCTCAAACTGCGTGACGCAGTTACAGTGGTCAAGTAAAGATGGAGGAAGAAAAAGGTTAGGTTGGTCAATGTACAACTCCAGTTCAAAAAAAGGTTGGTTGCACTCTGTAAAAAGTAAATAAAACCAGAATGCAATGGTTTTGAAATCTCATAAACCCATACTTTATTCACAATAGAACGTAAACATCCTGCCAGATGTTGAAACTGATAGATTTTACCATTTCATGAAAAATATTAGCTTATTGTGAATATGAAGACTGCAACATGTGTCAGAAAAGTAGGGACGGGTCAACAAAAGGCTGGAAACATAAGTGGTGCTAATGAGAAACAGCTAGAGGAGCATTTTGCAAACAATTAGGTTAGCTCGCAACAGATCAGTAGCATGAATGGGTGTAAAAGGCAGAGGTTCACTAATGTGCAAAAAAACTGTGTCCAAAAATTGTGTAACATTTTTGGAAGAATGTTCCCCCAACATAGAATTGCAAAGACTTTGAATATTCAACCATCTACAGTAATTAAAGTCATCAAAAGATTCAGAGAATCTGGAGAAATCTGTTTACAAGGGAAAAGGCCAAAAGTCAATATTGGATGCTCAGGAACACTTTCGGAAATCACTGTCTGTCAACACTGTTCACCGTACCATCCACAAATGCAAGTTAAAGCTGTAACATGCAAAGAAGAAGCTGTATGTTAACATGATCCAGAAAAATGCACTGAGGCAAGATGGAAAACTGTTCTGTGGTCAGATGAATCAAGATTTAAAATTCTTTTGGGAAACCAAAAAAACTATGTCCTTCAGATTGAAGAGGAAAGGGACCATCCAGCTTGTTATCAGAGCAAAGTTCAGAAGCCTGCATCTTTGATTGTATGGAGTTGCATTAGTGCCTATGGCGTGGACAGCTTACACATCTGGAAAGGTACTATCAATGCTGAAAAGTATATAGAGGTTTTAGGGCAATATTCTGCTATCAAGACAGTTTCCTTCAGGGAAGGCCTCGCATGTTTCATCAAAACAATGCTAAACCACATACTGCATCCATCACAACAGCATGGCTTCACAGTAGAAGAGTCCAGGTACTGAACTGTCCTGCCAAGAGTCCAGACCTTTCACTCATTGAAAACATTTTGCCAGCCTTAAAACTAAAAATCCGGCAAAGGAGACCCAGGGCTGTTGAGCTGTTCAAATCCTACATCAGTCAAGAATGGGACAACATTGTTCTCCCATGATTCCAAACACTGGTCTCCTCATTTCCCAGATGTTTACACACTGTTGTTAAAAGAAGAGGGGATGCTACAGAATGGTAAACATGGCTCTGTCCCTACTTTTTTGAGAAGTTTTGCTTCCATCAAATTCAAACAAATTCAGATGGTTAAATAAGGTGTAAATAAAATTCATGAAATTTGAAAACCATTGAATTCCTCTTTTATTTATATTTTACACAGTGCCCCAACTTTTTTGGAATTGGGGTTGTACTTTTGGGCTGGTATGGTAAAACTTCCCTTTTTGTGTGTGTGTGTGTTTTTTTCTTTTTTTTCCTTTTTTTTTTTGAGAGCACAAAAGAATGCATAAGAATCAGACCCAATAATCTGTTTCCTGCACAGATTTCCCACCAATCAAAACAAAGCATTTTAGCATCAAACATAGTGATGAGCAGCAAATCAGCCCCAGAAAAATATGGCAAAAATATCTCAGTTGCCCCCTTGTGGCAGGCTGCAGTATAGGTGATCTCAAAGTTAAAGGCTGAATTTACAAGAAAATAGGAATATTTTGACAATAATTTATTTTGTCATATTCATTGTCATAATTCTTCATATTCGTTTTTCTGGAAGTCCGGCCCCCAAAGTGTAAGAAAAAAGCTGGCCCTTATACAAATATTGAAGACCACTGCTATAGACTCTGAAGGCAAAGACCTTTTTCCATTTTCTCTTGTCTCAGGTTAATAACTGATGTCATTGTTAAACTCGTGTTGGACTGACTGGTGATACAGCAACAGGGAAAAAACGGGGGCATTAGTGATATGAGTCTGCAGATTCCCAAAGTTTACTGGGATGTATATTAGAAAAAAAATGGTAGCTTTACAGATGCCTTATTATTACAAATACATGGTGGTGGCTTGTTAATATTTTATGACTTTGAAATGCTCCTAATGACATTTATGCCTCAGAACACTAAGTGTTTGCATTAAAATTCATGAAATGAAATTGAACGTATATAGTCATGTGTTATGGCTGTTGTGGAGTTTTTGTGGGCCCCAGAAGATTTCCTGGTTTCTAACAGAGCTGTGGCATACTTTAGTGTGGAGAAGGCTGCATTAGATCACTTTGATTACTTTTTGAATTACGAGTTCCACAATCGGGTTTGCAATTTAATGAATCTGCCATTCAAGTAGCTTTTAATGAAACACATCCATTATGTAGAAAAACTCCTCTTCCCCGTTCCCTTTTGCCCCTACAATATCAGAAATTCCTTGAAGCATGTGCATTGTTTCTATTTCTCTCCTACTTCCTGGACGTTGCTGCATACCAGCAGAAAGTAAACACAGCTGCACAAGGTAATCTAGCAGGCCAGATGTTAGAGAGGACTGCATTTATTTAATGGGAATATCCTGGTTATACTGCATTTCCAGATAAAAACAAAGTTACAAGGAAATGTAAGTTCAAGAGTCCATGCTATATTGTTTTCATTCAAACAGCTGTCTCTAATACTGTATTGTATCTTCAGACTGATAGCATAGGAAAAAGCTGTAAAGGTCATACTGAGTCCATTATTTTTGTTTTGAGGCTGCAGAGTTACAGTCTATGGGTCATTAGCTAGACTGTGGAGAAAAAGCAGAGTCAATGCAATCAAAGGTAGCAGCAAAGTAGCCATATAAAACCAATGTGTAACTATCAAGGAACGAGACACAGAATGCTGGACACAACTGCAGGACACGGCAAGGTTCAGGCAAAATCAGAGTTTTAATGGGAAAAACAGGGTCGGTACACGGGTAGGCAGTTAAACTCCAGCAGAGGTACAAAATCGGCAGGCTAAGGCAAAGGTCCAAAGAACGAAAACAAGGTCAAGACGAGAAAGCTAAGATAATGAAAACAAAGCGCTGGGACGAGGACTATGAAGTGCAACGAACTAGCAGAGAACAGGTGAAAACCGGGTGCTAACATACTGTGGCTAATGAGTGCTAATGGTAAACAGCTGTGGTGATACGTGACAGAGGAAGCAAAACTGACGTGCAGACAAAGGGGTGCGTGATCACCAAAATAAAACCGGAAGTACTGAAACCGAGATGTAAGTGTGCAGAAAGTGACAGAAATTAAAGAAAGCAGAGGAAGACGGAGAGAGTGACCAGACAGAAATAGAGCACCAAGTGACAGACAGCAGACATGACAGTACCCCCCCCTTTAAGGGCCGGCTCCTGAAGGCCCAGGTGCATCAGGGTTGGCTGCGTGAAAATCATGAATGAGAGAGGGGTCGACAATGAAACGGGAAGGAATCCAGGATCGCTCCTCCGGCCCGTATCCCTCCCAGTCGACTAGATATTGGACCCCCCGGCCTCGACGGCGGGCAGATAAGATTTTATTTACTGTGAAGACAGGACCGCCATCGACGAACCGGGGGGGTGGAGGGGGCTTGGCCGGAGGGCAAAGCTGGCTGGTGTGAACAGGCTTGAGGTTGCTGACATGGAAAGTAGGATGTACCCGCATGGACCTTGGTAACCTGAGGCGAACAGAGACAGGATTGATTACTTTAGATATGGGGAATGGCCCAATGAACCTGGGAGCGAGCTTGCGTGACTCGACCCTGAGGGGCAGGTTTCTAGTGGACAGCCAGACTCTTTGACCCGGTGTGTAATTGGGGGCTGTCGACCTCTTGCGATCCGCTGTGGCCTTATAAATGGTTGACTGCTTCAGGAGGTTCCTGCGAGCTCGCTCCCAGGTTTTCCTACATCGCCGAACCAAGGCCAATGCGGACGGGACAGAAGAATCACGATCTGAGGAGGGAAACAGAGAGAAGGGATGACCATGGACGACATGAAAAGGAGAGAACCCTGATGAGGCAGATGGAAGTGAGTTGTGTGCCATTTCTACCCATAACAACTGCTCAGACCAAGCTTCCGGCTGTTGAGAAGCTGTGATTCTCAGTCCCTTTTCCAATTCTTGATTAAGTCTCTCAGTTTGTCCATTAGATTGGGGGTGAAACCCGGAAGATAGGCTGACGGTGGCCCCTAGCATATCACAGAATCCCCGCCAGAACAGTGAAATAAACTGAGGCCCTCTGTCGGAGACAACATCAACCGGGAAACCATGGATCCTAAACACATTTCTCATAAGGACCTCGGCCGTTTCCTTGGCCGAGGGGAGCTTGGGAAGAGGGATGAAATGCACCATCTTGGAAAACCTATCTACCACTGTGAGCACCACCGTATTACCCTTAGAGGGAGGTAATCCAGTGACAAAGTCTAAGGAAATGTGTGACCAGGGACGTTTAGGAACCGACAGGGGCATGAGTTCCCCCTGTGGTCGTTGATTAGACACCTTATTCCTAGCACAGACATGACAGGCGTTCACATATTCAGCAATGTCATCTTTCATCTTGGGCCACCAAAAGTGCTGTTGCACCACATGCAGGGTCTTTTGAATCCCTGGGTGACAGACAACTTTATTGGTATGAGCCCAGTTTATCACCTCCTCTAAGCTCAGGCACAACAAAATGAACCTTATCAGGACACTCATCAGGAATATCAAAATCAACAAGGGCGGCTTTAACCTTGTCCTCTATCTCCCAAGAAATGGCAGAGACAAAACATGATTCAGGTAGGATGGTTTTGGGTGTCAAATTAGAATTTCCCGGGTCAAATATGCGTGAAAGAGAATCGGGTTTCTGATTCTTAGAACCAGGACGATAAGAGAGGACAAAATTAAATCTGCTGAAAAACAATGACCAGCGAGCTTGTCTGGAGTTCAATCTTTTAGCAGTCTTCAAATATTCTAAGTTTTTATGGTCTGTCCATACCTGTATGGGCAGTTGAGCTCCCTCGAGCCAGTGTCTCCACTCCTCCATGGCCACTTTCACCGCCAGCAGTTCCCGGTCTCCAATGTCATAATTACGCTCAGCACTGGTGAGCTTCTTGGATAGGAAAGCACATGGATGTAGCTTACCATCCTTGGGGTTAATTTGAGAGAGGACCGCCCAAATCCCTATGTCTGAGGCGTCAACTTCCATGATGAACTGCTGGTGGGGGTCAGGGAGGGTGAGCACAGGGGCTGAGGTGAAGCTCTTCTTGAGCTGTTCAAAAGCTCTCTGACAGTCTGTGGACCACAAGAAAGGTTTATGAGGAGAGGTGAGATCATGCAATGGGGCAGCAATGGTACTGTAGTTGCGGATAAACTTTCTGTAGAAGTTAGCAAACCCCAAAAACCGTTGGATTTCTTTACGTGAAAGTGGTGTGGCCCAATCAGCTACGGCCGACACTTTAGCAGAATCCATCTGGACCTCCCCCTCAGCCAGCACAAACCCCAGGAAGGACACTGAAGGTTTGTGAAACTCGCATTTCTCAGCTTTGACGTACAGCTGGTTATCTAATAACCGTTGCAGTACCTCTCTGACATGATGAGTATGAGTTTCTTCATCGGGGGAGAACACCAGGATGTCATCTAAATAAACAAAGACAAACACATTTAACATATCTCTCAAAACATCATTGACCAGATTTTGAAAAATGGCAGGGGCATTGGTTAATCCAAAAGGCATTACCAAATACTCATAGTGTCCAGTGGGTGTGTTGAAAGCAGTTTTCCACTCATCCCCCTCTCTTATTCGTACCAGGTGATAGGCATTTCTCAGGTCCAGCTTGGTAAATACTTTAGCTCCTTCCAGGAGCTCAAAGGCTGTGGAGATGAGGGGGAGAGGGTATCTGTTCTTGACTGTGATGTTGTTCAGGCCTCGGTAATCGATGCAGGGACGGAGAGATTTGTCCTTCTTTTCGACAAAGAAGAAGCCCGCTCCAGCGGGTGATGATGATGGTCGGATTATCCCTGCACTGAGAGAATCTGTGATGTATTCCTCCATGGCTTGACGTTCCGGAGAGGAGAGAGAACAGTCTTCCCCGGGGAGGGGTGGCACCAGGTACTAGGTCTATGCTGCAGTCATAGGGTCTATGAGGAGGCAGAGACTTAGCTTTGGCCTTGCTAAAGACAGCAGCTAAATCATGATAACAGGGAGGCACCCCGGACAGATCAGGATTATCATAGTTAGAGGTATTTTGTGAGACAAAACAGGACTCAGTACAGTCTTTACCCCAGGAAGTAACATGTCCCTTAATCCAGTCAAAGTCTGGGTTGTGCTTGGTGAGCCAGGGTGCCCTAAAATAACCCGGTGAGACATGGCTGGGAACACATGAAAGCTGATGAACTCAGTATGACTATCGGGGAAAGTAAGTTCAACAGACTGAGTACGGTGAGTTATCTTGCCGAGCGGACTGCCGTCAACAGCGTTCACCTCTAGGGGGCGCGGCATTCTGTGTTGGCTCAACCCTAGACTCCTGACGAGAGAGAAGTTTATAAGATTAGCATCAGAGCCTGAGTCAATGAAGATGGATACAGGTACGGAGGCTATGTCAGATTTTAGGCTAGCTTTAACTTCATAATGGGCGGGATTATTAAGAACGATGTTCTGTCTCACCCTTAGTTGAGTGTCGATGCCGTATTTAGTCTCCTTAACATGGCACGTCGCGACTTGATGTCCAAGTTGTCCACAATAGAAGCACCGGCCGTCTCGTAGACGGCGCAGGCGCTCCTCGTGAGGGAGGCGAGTGTGACCCAGCTGCATAGGTTCCTCAGACATGGTGGGAGGAGAGACAGCTGTAGTGACTGGAGGTCGAAACCTGTTGGGTCGGTCTGACGGTTCGGTCCTCCACCCCCGTGGAGGCGACGTCCGGCGGAGTTGACGGCCCCGATCTTGATCCCGCTCAGTCAGCCTCATGTCAATCCTGGTAGCAATAGTGATGAGCTCATCAAGATCCTCCGGAAGGTCCATAGCTACTAACTGATCCTTAATTTTGTCTGACAGTCCTTGAAAAAATGCATCAGCAAGCGCAGCATTATTCCAGTCACTCTCTATGGCTAGAGTACGAAAGTCAATAGCATAGTCGACCACCTTGCGTTTACCTTGCCTTAGCTTGATGATGGACCGGGCGGCTTCTCGGCCTGGCGTGGTATGTTGGAAAACCCGCTCCAGAGCCTTGGTGAACTCAGACAGCGATGAGCAGATGTGAGAACGGCGAGTCCACTCGGCGGTGGCCCAAGCCTCAGCACGTCCCGACAGGTGTGAAATAATAAAGGCAATCTTGGAACGCTCAGTGATAAAGGCAGCAGCCTGTAGTTCAAAATGCAGTTCACACTGAGTTAAAAAAGGCTTGATATCACCTGATTCTCCGTTGAAACGCTGCGGACGTGAGAGCTGGGGACATGATATTGCAGGTATTCCTGACGGCAGCGACTCGGCGGCCATTACGGGTGGCGGCGCGTCAGCTGTGACGTTCGGCGCAGCCACGGTGGAGACTGCTCCTTCTAGCTTTTGGAGAAGCATGCTAACCTGTGAGCCCAACTCTAACATCATTGAGTCTTGTCTCTTGGCAAGATCACTCAGACCTGAGCACAAGGACGCTAGCTGCTCTTCTTGCTGAGCCAGCCTTTGTCCCTGAGCTCGGAGGGCTTGGCGAACCGGATCCGTGTCTGCTGCGTCCATTCTGTCTAGTTCGTTCTATCAAGGAACGAGACACAGAATGCTGGACACAACTGCAGGACACGGCAAGGTTCAGGCAAAATCAGAGTTTTAATGGGAAAAACAGGGTCGGTACACGGGTAGGCAGTTAAACTCCAGCAGAGGTACAAAATCGGCAGGCTAAGGCAAAGGTCCAAAGAACGAAAACAAGGTCGAGACGAGAAAGCTAAGATAATGAAAACAAAGCGCTGGGACGAGGACTATGAAGTGCAACGAACTAGCAGAGAACAGGTGAAAACCGGGTGCTAACATACTGTGGCTAATGAGTGCTAATGGTAAACAGCTGTGGTGATACGTGACAGAGGAAGCAAAACTGACGTGCAGACAAAGGGGTGCGTGATCACCAAAATAAAACCGGAAGTACTGAAACCGAGATGTAAGTGTGCAGAAAGTGACAGAAATTAAAGAAAGCAGAGGAAGACGGAGAGAGTGACCAGACAGAAATAGAGCACCAAGTGACAGACAGCAGACATGACAGTAACAACTAAACAAGTTACTTTTAATTGCAGTAATTAAAAAGTGAAAAGTGATTTCTGAGAGCAACATCATCCAACACTGCTTACATAAGAAATAAACTGTATGGGCTTCTGTCTATTGACTTGTTACCTCAAAGCAGCTTTCAGCATGGTTATTTCAAGAAATGACTGCATTACACTGCAAAACTCATATTCTGCAAAAGATAAAAAACTGTGTGAACCATCTATATGTAATGCATTTTTAACTCCTTACGGTGATTTCATTAATTTTCATTAACAGACCTCGAGCAAAGCCTTTTGCACATACTCTCTCATGAAAATCACATGGAAATTCAAGACAGGCTGCCCATGAAATCTTACTGACTTGTGCACCTCACTGCAGAGGTTTTCCCAGTGAGATGAGACGAGGGGGATTTCAGGAGGACATGTCGATAAAGAGAAGCATGCAGAAATGGACGACAAAGCAACAGCTTTGTGTGACAGCATTAACAAATGGATGGTAAAACACTCTTGTAAGTGGAGAGCAGTATGAAGCTGCTTCATTACATGCACAATGATTGCACAGGTTGATGGCTGAGCTCACTCACACATGGTTCATTTATCTTCATATTTACACAGACTCACCACAACTTTACCAGGAAATTCAGGCATGCTGTCAGGGAGAGTTCTGGGTAAAGTCAGGGTTAGAAACTGGCTGTCTGTGGTCACACATGCAGACTGGTGTGAAAACACTCAACATGTAATTTTTTTCTGAAACAGCCTTGCTTAGTGGCTAACTCTTGCTGATTAAAAAAAATATATATATATTGGTATTGAATCTAGTTGCTGACTTGATCAGTATTCCCTATAAGATTTTACTCTTTGTCTTCACAAAATCTTTGCTTGAAAAATGCAATAAGATGAGCTCAGTAGCGGCTGAAAAAAACCCCTGAGAAACGTGTCTGACATGTCTCTGCTAATGATTTGGTTCTCTGTGTGAAAACAAATGCCCTGGAGTTTAGGTGGCTTTTTGGAAAATCCATCTTTTCAGGGAAAAGCTTTGTCTTTCTTTAAGTCCACCTCCTGTGGTGTTCCTCTGTGTGGACCAGGGAAAAGAAGAGGGGAGTGGTCTTTAAAAGAGAGGGGATGGAGAAGAGGAGGAAAAGAATTTGAGATAAAGGCTGCCACATGGTCAGACTCACGTGCATGATGGGGGCAATGATCTTACAACAGATCTAGGTATGTTTAGGTACAAGGACAAATGTGCATGGATGTTTAAAGTGCACTTTTCATCATAAGTAGTTAAAAGGCTGCCTGTAATCTTATAAGTAATCATCTGGTTGTAATAGTATTTACAGCTGCACAGTTAAAGAAAATAATAATAATAATGATATTAATAATGACAATAATAACTTTATTTGTATAGCACTTTAAAAAAAAGGGTTTATAAAGTGCTTTGACATGTGCAGAAGCAAACAGAAGAACAAAGCAACAAACTCAGACAAACGACAAGAAGATAGAAACGTGACATGCAAACAACATCAGCAGAATCCAAACACCTAAAGAATCGAACCAAAAATATGATCGAGATAATAATTCAACAACATCAAAATACATCAAAACCCAGATGTCATGTGATGTAAACTAAGGCATGGCAGACATCAATCAGAGTGCAGACATCAAACCATGCTACACAACTAAGACATCATCAGGATGCAGGCAAGACACTGACATCAAATACCATAAAAACAACAGGAACCCAGGCAATGCAGGAACCCAGGCATACAGGCTGAGAACCAAAATTTAAGACGGGAGAAGCTAAAAGAGAGACAAAGAGCAAAAACAGAGCAAGAGATAAACAAAAAAGGCAGTAAAATGTAAATAAAGGGGGCAAAAACAGATAGTAGAGCAGAATAAAACAAGCTGTAAAATTATTAAAGCAGTAAAATTGATAAATCAGTCAATCAATCATGACCATAAGAATTCCTCCAATCAAACTGAAGATGACATTTTTCCCACTAAAGCCTTCAGAATGACCTGGATGAAGCAACTGGTGTGTACTTTATAGAACAACTGAAAAAGTAATTGTTTACTCCAGCCTCTGACGTCTTTTCAGTCTGTTAGCTGTCTGTTGATTTGTATACAGAGGCACACACAAGTTGAGGACAGAGTATACGATACGATATGAAACAATACTACCGATACACAATACCCTGCTATACTTTACCCTTTACCATGCTTTTCGTCCTTGCAGGGAAAATCGTCTTGGGCTTCAGCTAAACCAACAGAAAACATGTAAACTGAGAAGCACATATCGATGAAAACCCCAAATCTATATTGCACATAATTAAACAAAATAAGAAATTAGAAAGTTAAAACACCAGTAAACTGATGCATCATGGTAGTGCAGCCCTTTTTACTCACAGAAGAGCACATTAACTGTATGTACAAGAGCACACACGCCCATGCATGACCATGCAGGATGGAAAAGCTCATGTTTAGAGGTTTTATTGTCTTGTCAGCCTTAGCTGTAGTAGAACCCTCACTCAGCCACCAGAACCAAATTTCCCAAGATTTCTCTAAGCACCGCATTACAATTAAGCATTTCTTCATGCATTATGTCCCAATTTAGGCAGCGTCAGATCTTCTTCTAAAGAGATTAATGCTCTAATCTGAAAACGCTGAAAAGGCCATTTGATGGCTTCTCTTCTTTATGGCCTTAAATTTGAGATGCCACTCCAACAGAGAGACAAAGGTCTTTGCTCTACAAGAAACCCCATAACCTAATGGCCCTCATCACGTGCCTCCAAATTCACTTTGACCCCAATTTCATCATGCCCTTCCAGTTCTCTTTGGGAGCCCTGCGTCAGCAGTAATGGGATGTGACGGATGTTTGAGGGCAGGCCTATGTGAGAACAGGGGCCGCTGTGGATCTATGTCTGTAGAGACCATGGGAAGAGGAGTGGGGTCCAGTTTACATCCCTCCCTCCCCTCTCACGCACAAACATACTTCCACTTTCATAACTTAATACTTTCTGCATCTTTTTTTCCCTTCCAGCTTGCTCATATCTCTCCTTCTCCAAGCCCTGATCTCCCTTTCTCCCTCCTGTTCCCTGCCGTCACCTCCCCTCGTCTTTGTGATGCTTTTGTTTCTGCGATCTGCCGGAGTCCGAGCCGTGGAATGCTGCTGGCAGCCTCATCCCGCCTCCTCCTCCGACATTCCCATGCTGGGTCATTGTGGATGGGATTGAACGAGCCAGGGTCATAGCAAAGGAAGTGAACCAGGAAGTTTTCACAAGAGTTCAGCTTCTTCTGTGTGCAACCAAAAACTGTGTAGAGACTCATTCATGGTAGTCCTCTTTATCGCTGGCTACAGGCCCTTAGATGGTTCATTTCAGCACACAACACAATGAAACTACAAGAGCACAATGTAAGGGGCATGCAACTGCTCATTTGAGCAATGCATGTAAACAGAGGGTGTCACATCTCACCATACTATTACCCAAGTCAAAATTTAGGACTATTCAGATGTGGAAGGATGTTGTCTAGTCACAGCTGCAAAAATGCACCAATGGCAAGGTCATCACTTCCTTATTTATGATCACAACAGATAAGCAACAAACGGAAAAAAAAAAACAGGTCAAACAAAGTTGGTTACAATAACTTTAAATGCTAAAATTAGATTTTGTTGATACTGAAGTTAGTGGATTGAGTTTTTCTCTTGTGGCCAGTTTAACAAATGAGCTACTGGGAAGTCTCTCCAAAGATACAAATAAGTCAGAGAGGATATTTATTCTTAGGATGTGTGATGGCAGTATTTATTAAAAATCTTCTAAACAAACACTTATAATCCACTGGGAGGTCACAGGAAGTGAAAATTAGAGATCTGTCAATCAGAGTAACAGTTAGTTTGGAAGTGATGTGAAAGTGACCATCAGAAATCCAAAATGACACAAAAAACCTCTCCTCCACCCACCAAACACTGCATTATTTATATCTGGACATATCTAGAGACAGTTTAGTCTGTTCTAGTTCACTAGAGGCATGTTGGCAAGAAATGCTAGGCAATAATATTCTTATTATGCTAACATTAGCATTTGATAATAATAGTGCTAGCCTGCTGGCTTCAGTTTCTCTTCAGCAGCAGTTTTTGAAAATGAATTACCATTAAATGTTATCTAAAGGCACAACACGGCCTTGAAATAGAGCATTTTCTTTTTAGCACGCAGCTTGTAAGCAGCTCTTGCGGGCTAAAGATAGCCAGCTAGCTAGCATATCTTCATTAAATTTACCAGGCTTTGCTTGGCTTATTATTTACTCTAACCAAAATAGTTTAAGGTTACTAAATGGCACATACTCTGTACACCAAGAGGTTATTTTAAATTTCATGTAGAAATTTAGCATTTATTCAAGTACAATTGTTAAATTATTTGTTGTTTTGGGTTACATATTTTGATCTAATAATCCAGTGTGTGTTAAGACAGCTGTCCAGCCACCAAAGATGTTGACATAAATATCAGTTACAGTCAGATAAAATATGATTTTGCTTACAAGCTAACATTAGTGCTAGCCTGCTGGCTTCAGTTTCACTTTAGCAGCAGTTTTTGAAAATGAATTACCATTAAATGTTATCTAAAGGCACAACACGGCCTTGAAATGGAGCATTTTCTTTATAGCAGGCAGCTTGTAAGCTTGTGGGCTAAAGATAGTCAGCTAGCTAGCATACCTTCATTACTTTAACCAGGTTTTTCTTGGCTTTATATTTACTCTAACTAAAATAGTTTAAGGTTACTAAATGGCACATACTCTGTACACCAAGAGGGTATTTTAAATTCTATTCCATTTAGAAATTTACCATTGATTAAAGCAAAATAATTCAATTATTTGTTGTTTCAGGATACATATTTTGATCAACTAATCCACTGTGTGTTAAAACAGCTGTCCAGCTGATAAAAACATGACTTTGCTTACATGCTAATATTAGAGTTTGGTAATTTTAAGATTGCTGGTGTTACATATTTTTTTTTACCAAAGACCTTTAAGATGAATTGCTTTCTAATTTTAATAGATAAAGCTTCCCTGATACCGTATACCAGATGTCTTTTCTTAGCAGCCACTTACTTGCTGTATTTATACACTAAAACTATTTAAAGGAAAGTCTGAACATGCACACCTTAAACTGGAGTGAAAAAGCCAACTTCAAGTAAACAAGGCAACATCACGTACACTACAGGGCTCCAGAATATGACACCTGAGCGCTGCTGCAGTCATCAGACTGAAGTGAAAAGTGTTTACTTCCTTGCCATGTACAGGTAAAGGTCATCACATGGACAGTGACGGCCAGACATGCAGGATTTGATAAGCAAATCAAAAAATTAAGAATTTCTAAATATATAAGTGAAAATAAAATCTTTGGAGCCTTGCCGTGTGCAAGACAGTTTCTTTTTTACTTCATATATTTTTCCTGGTAGTTTTGGCTTCATGGTGCTCAGGTCTAAGTCCAACTTAAAAGAAATTAAAATCTTAATAAAGCTTCTCAACAGATGGAAGAATGAAGTGCTCTAATATCTCCTGGTAGATGGCTGACAGCGTTGACTCTAGAGCAGAGTGGACCAACACCAGCAGATAGCAAGGCATCCCAAAACATCACTGACTGTGAAAACTTCAACCCTGAACTTCTACAGATCTTCCTCCAGACTGTAGAGGACCAGATTTTGGGACTTTTCCAAAGAACTGCTAAATTTAGATAAATCTGAAAACAGGACTTTGGACCACTAGTCAACAGATCTTTTCCACCTTAGTCCAGGTGAGACGCTGATGATTGTCTGTGGTTCAGGAGTGGAATGACACTAGGAACAAGACACTTGTAGTCCATTACCTGGACACGTCTGAGGATGGTGGCACTTGATCCTTTAACTCCAGCCTCAGTCCACTCCTTGTGAAGCTCCCCCCAAGTTCTTAAATCTGCTTTGTTTGACTTGCCACACCTTTCCCTTCCAGTCAACTTTCCATGAAAAAGCTTTGATACAGCGCTCAGAGAACAGCTAGGCCTTTGGAGTGGGGTTTGGCAGCAGACTGCAGCTCTCAGATGCCTCCTCTTGCAGATCTCAACTGTGAGACAGAGGTGATCCACTCACTATGTTAGCCACTTTGGCTACATAGTTATGTAGCCAAAGTAGCTAACACAGCTAAAGCTAAGGCAGCTATGTTAGCTATGTAGCTAATGTAGCTGAGCTTTAGTAGCTTAAGCAACTTTAGCTTCAAACTCTATTACCTATGTAGCTTATGCCACTAATGAAGCTAGGTTAGCTTTAGCCTTAGCTATGTTTTCCTGGAGGACAAGTTTTTTCTGTAAGTAGACTGTTTACTCAGCTTTTTAAAACATTTCCTAATTAGGGTGCAGGTCAGGTTTTTAAATTTCAACTTTTGGTATCCTAGCCCTTACCTTAACACTTACCCTAACCCTAACACTGATTTCATGTTGAAAGTCTTTGCATGTATTTTGGTCCTTACAGAGAACCACTATCATAGCAGAGGTCTGCAAGTTGGAGTGTCTGAGAGCTGTGCTTTTACACCAGACTGGCCCTTTCAGCATCGACCTCCTACTTGTAGACAGAGTAAATGATTGTCTCCTAGGCTACTGTCAAGTCAGCAGTCTTCCCATGATTATGGTTGTGTGAATTGAACGAGATTGAGAGAAAAAAGGCTTGGGAAAGGTGTTTTGGAGTTCATTGGCCCAATTAATCTCCTAAAACTGAAATAACTGACAAGAAATTAAACTTTTCCACAATATTCTGACATATTTTGACTGTTTACTTTTTTATTTTCATGAACTATAAACCATAATCAGCAAGATTAAAATGAAAAAAACTTTGAAATATTTCACTTTGTGTGTGATAAATCTAGGAAATACAGAAGTTTTACTTTTTTAAATTAAATTACTGGACATAATATTCAAATCTTTTTTGAAGTTCATATTTATGCATACTTCTATCAGCTTAAAAATGAGTGTCTGTCCAAACTGTAATCTGTTAAGGTTGTCACACTATCGTTGAGTTGAAGCTAATTAATCATGACAGGCCTTTGAGTTTGTCTGAATGCAATAGCATCTTTTTTGCGTATGGTGTCCATTTCCTAGAAACTTCGTCTGTTTTCCAGATCAATGGCATTCTGCTGTGTTTGGTGGTCACATTCCTTTCAGAATAGAAGCCATTGATTACATGAGGTCAGAGCGTCCACACATACACTCACTCACTTTAGGGGGAGAGTGGGCAGCGGGTCTGTGGCTCCAACGGCCGCCTCCGGTGAAAAGATCTGTGTGTGGCGGTCGCGGCGATTCGGGGCCTTTCTCCTCAGGAGCCTTTGTGTCTCATCCAAGGAGAGCAAGTTCACAGAGACACAAAGAGACTGGAAAAAGGAGGGAAAGTGAGTGTTCACAATCCCACCCACTCACCCCTCCTCTCTCTTTTTTTTCCCAACACTTCTTTCTTTTTTGACTTCAAAGGCAACTATCCATTACTTTAAAGCCCATCATGATTCACGTTCTGGCAATTTCAAAAAGGCTTGGCGTTTTTTTCCATGCACTCTTTTCTTTGTACTCTGTGATGAGGAGATAAAAGATGCAGGCTGAGATGCAACAGTCGTGAACCTTTGTTTTAACAGGATTTGACAGAAGTGCATCACTCTGCAGGTTTATACTTAGTGCTACACTGGATTAAAGCGTCTGTAGCTGCAGTTCGTTTTAGGTGAAAGACGATAGGCCTCATTTATACATTAAAATCATCCAATCAGCTCTTCTCCTCCCTCTCTCTGCTATCTAGTTACATAGAAAATAAATACGGTCTTCCCTCTAACTCCTCTAAAATACACCGACCATCTGCTAATGCTCCATTTAGCTTTCCAAGAAAGCAGGCCATCTTGGAATAGAAACACCAAGAGGATGGATCTGTGTTTGCATTATGGTCTGGCTGAGTGGTGTAAGTGTCTCTTATCGAATGCACTCCCATTAGCAGGTTAGTGTGCGCCTGTTTCATATCCTCAGGCGAACACACTCTCTAGTGTGGCATGTGCTCGCTTCTGCAGCAGGAACACTGGACTTGCACGCACACATGCATGCATGCATGAAAACACAGACCCCTCCATACATGGTTTCATGTTCCCAAGTGTCGACGTGCACTCTCACACTAGGATATGGCCTCTGCGGTGTTTAACGACCATTTTGTCCTACACTTGTTGCTAATGAGTGGTGGTGAGATGGGAGGCATTTCCTCCCTGGCTTTTGGTTTCCACAGAGCCCCATTAGGGCCTTCATTAATCATTGGATCACAGGCCGAGACCCTCTTCTGTGGCTGATAGCTGGCATTGGATCTAAACCCCCCTCTCTTCCTGGAGATGTAGGGATTAAGGGCCCATTTTGTTCTTGGCCATTTGGCGATTGGCTGTGCAAAAGACCCGGGGTTGTATTAAGTTAAGTTATATACACTCAAGGATTAATTTGAGGTGTTATTTTCCTCATCATTGTCACCTGAAAAAAATTCTCTTTATTCAGTTCATTACCATTTACAAAGCATTATTCCATCGCCTTTATCCAAACTGGTCTTACAGCCAGACTCAGCTGGATACTTGAGGAAAAGTGTCAGCAGGCCTCACACAATGGTGTTTCTCAAACTGCATCTTCCCCCACAGCATCCTTCTTGAGTCAAAATTATTGGTAAGCCTGTAAAAACTAGAGCTTACTGACAGTGTAAAGACAGGTAAGTAGAAAAGCATCCCTCTATTCTCTTTGATGAGAATGATAGAGCTTAAGTGTCAATGTCTGATGTTTTGCATCACTATGGCTCTCTTTGCAATCTAAAAATCAAAAACAACACACAAAGATGCATTCGACCCAACATTTCAAACACACACAAGTATTCAGTGTAATGGTAATTTTTGATACACAGTAAGTGTGCATCCATGTCAAAGCTATAGGCCTCACATTAAGCAAAGGACTATGCATACAGCTATGGAGGCCCATTTCTTCCACTTAAAGAAATATGTAAAAGTTAGGCATTAAAAAAAATCCTCAGCCATAATCATTAGATAAATAGTCAAAATTAAGAGATAAAACATTGAAATTATGAGATAAAAAGTCAAAATTAGGAAATGATTTTGATCTTATTATGACTTTTTTCCTCATAATTTGGACTTTGTTCTCATAATTTGGACTTTTTGTCTCATTATTTTGAAATTTCTTTCACAATTTTGACATTTTCTCTCATAATTTTTAATTTTTTAATTTCAAAACTATGGCTTTTTTCTCATAATTATGACTTCATCTCAAAATTTGACTTTGTTGTCATATTTTTTACTTTTGTCTCATATTCATTACTTTCTCTCTCAGAATTTTTACTTTTTAATCTCATAAAAATGTCTTTTTGTGTCATACTTTTTACTTTTAATCTTGTAACTTTGACTTTTTATCACATAATTTTAACTTTTTCTCATAATTTTGACTTTTTGTCTCATGAATGTGACTGTTTCTCATACTTATGAGTTTTCCCATATAATATTGACTTTTTGTTTCATAATTTTGACTTTTTTTATAGTTTTGATTTATTTGTCTCATAATTATGACTTAGGATTCTCTTTTTTGTTTTTTAGAAACGCCTGACTTTCACATTTTTTGTTTTTAAGTGGCAATAATGGGCCTCCATATATAGCTGATGCCCACGTCCTAAGAAAATGTGAACATGACACAGGTTGCAAGCCCTTAGATTGGTCCACTGGGTAACACCGGTTGACTGCAGCGGTTAAACTCTGAAAAGAGATTTATGGCTGCAGTTGATGATACAGTTGATGATACAACTGGTCATTCTACTTTCCAACATCCGAAACTATCAAATGTGCATTTCTGAATCCAGATGCTCAATATTTATCAACTCCAATTGAAAATATTTCCTTTCAAATGGTTTCCTGTGCACAAACAAGCAGGACTATGCTAGCAGGACAGGGAACTGGCACTGAAAAAATAATAATAATCACACCTCCAAGCTCCACAGATCCACGAGTATGGGGCGCTCACACCACCATAGATTATACATGTTTACTTGATCTAGAAGCATAAACCACACTGTTAGATGCCTTTAGCATTTCATCATTGCAAGCTATTTTGTAAGCAGATTTTTTTTATTGTTTGAATTTTAAAGAAGACACGTGGTGTGACAGTAACATAGGATACTGGGAATCACAAAAACAGAAAAGGGAAAAAAGAAAAATATTCATCTACTGACCCCAAAAGATGCACAATTTCACTAAATCAGCATTTCAGTTTTTTAAAATACAGTTAGAAAAAGTGGAATCATTGTGTGAGCCCAAAAAAGACTGGACTTTGAAATGCATGAAAACATGTCAGTCTGACTGGAGCGTACTACTTGGAATTTCCCTGACACACCTTGGTAATGTGGTTAGCGATCAATTTACCCTTGCATGTGTACACCTTTATTGGATCAAACCAAATTTGTCAGGAAGTTGGAAAGTAGGACATGATTCTTAACAGGGTCTTTTTTTAAAATAAAGCCAAGATAACCACAAGGAATGTGGGGAAAACCAAAACAAACAGCATTGAACTCCAGTTCCTCATACCACTGAGAGAAATGAATAAATGCATGAATCAGACTGGTGATTGAAAAAGACTGCTAAAGAGCAACAAAGTGCAGACTGAGACGAACTGGGAAAGCTGGTGAAATCAACAGAGAAGGCCTAGAAGAACTTAAAAGACTCTAAGAACACACAAAAAAAGAGAGACATTCATCATCTCTGATAATGAGACAATGTGTCAGCAGAGTGCTGCAGTTCATAATTATATACAGTGCATTTAGAGAGAATGTAAACCCCCTTCACTTTGTTCAGGTTTGTTAAGTTGCAGCCTGATGCCAGGGGAAAAAACATTTTTATTCTCATTAATCTAAACTCAGGACCACATCATGACAAAAACAGAATACAAAAATGCAAATTACTTTAAAAATACTGACATTGGCATAGGTATTTTGACCCTTTGCAAAAACACCTGTATATTGGCTCAGGCACCTCCCATTTCTCTTGACATTTGCTGAGATGTTTCTACACCTTGTTTGGAGTCCAGCTGTTGTAAATTAGTTTGGTTGGACATGGTTTGGTAAGGCTTACATCTCTCTGTAGAGGGCCTCACAGCTGACGATGCATGTCAGAGCAAAACAAAGAAACTAACGTTTTTTCTGCTCTGAAAGGTCCCAAGAGCACAGTGACCCTCTCAAATGTAAGAAGTTTGGCATAACCAGATCTCCTCCAAGAGCTGGTGTCAGGCTAAGCTGGGAAATCAGGAGGGAAGTAACCAATGACTTGATGGTCACACATAAAAGCTTGCTTGGCTTTCACAGGAAGTTTGTTACAAACTCTGAGCAGGTTTCATGTGTTTTGCACTGAGGAGAGGCTTTCATCTAGCCACTTTGCCTCTAGCTCAGTCAGAGTGACCATCGGGTTCTTGGTCACCTCCCTTACCAAAGCTCTTCTCTCCTGATTTTTTTTACTCACCTTCTTCCCCTATCTTTATATTGTCTACACACTGTTATAGCTGCAGGCTTTGGACTCTACCTCTGTGCTGAAGTGGGCACTAAGCTATCTTCACCAAAATAAGATACATTGTCAGGGATGATCCAGCCAGGGCCCAGGTCTGAGTCTTGCTGGGAATCTGGGGTGACCAGAAGAGGACTGCGCATAGGAACATAATCTGACAGATTATGAGAGTGTTTGCAAGGAAGAGTGGGCAAATTTTGCCATGTGGAGATAGTTTGCTCTGATATACTGCTAACCAATGAGACTGAAGGCTGTAATGAAGGATTAGTCTCCTTTGCAAACACTTGTGATCCAAAATGGGTCGTCCTGAAGAGCTCAGAGATTTAAGCATGGTACTGTGATGGATGCCACCTCAGCAGTAAGTGAAATTTCATCCCTGCTGGATATGCCACTGTCAACTGTGAGTGATCATTTTGGAAAATGGAAGCATTGAGGAATAGCAGCCACAAAATGGAAGACCACATAAAATCCAAAGCAAGGTCAGTGACTGCAAAGGTATACGGTGCGGAAATGTTGCCAAACAAGATGGCCTGCTTTCTTGGAAAGCTAAATAGAGCGTTAGCAGATGGTCGGTGTATTATAGTGGAGTTAGAGGGAAGACCATATTTATTTTCTATGTAACTAGATAGCAGAGAGAGGGAGGAGAAGGGCTGATTGGATGATTTAAATGTATAAACGAGGCCTATTGTCTTTCACCTACAGACGCTTTAATCCAGTGTAGCACTAAGTATAAACCTGCAGAGTGATGCAAACACAGATCCAGCACTTTGAGACTCCTTACCCCAAAAGTTCTTAATATTGACTGGTGCAAAAACTGCAGAAGGAGCTTCATGCAATGGGTTTCCATGGTAAGGCAGCTGCAGCCTTGCATCACCAAGTCTAATGCCAATCGTCACATGGAGTAGTGTAAAGCACAATGGACACTGGACTGTGGAGCAGTGGAAACGTGTCCTGAGGAGTGATGAATGACACTTCTGTGTTTGGCAGTCAGATGGGCAAGTCTGAAGAGAAAATTACCTGCCTGACTGCATTGTGCCAAATGTGAGTTTTGGTGGAGGAGAGATGGTAAAGGCTGTTTTTCTGGGATTGAGCTAGGCCCCTTTTCTCCACTGTAGGCCAATCTTAATGCTTCAGCATACCAAGACATTTAGGACTATGCTATGCTTCCACCTTTGTGGCAACTGTTTGAGGAAGGGCCTTTTCTGTCCCATGACATGGTTTGGTGAGTTTGGAGTCCAAGAACTTGACTGTCCCACACAGAGCCCTGACCTAAACGCCATCGAGCACCTTTGGGATGAACTGGAATGGAGATTGCGAGCCGGGCCTTCTCGTCCAACATCGATGCCTGACATCATTAATGTTCTACAGAATAAACGGGCACAAAAACACTCTAAAATCTTGTGGAGAGCTTTCCAAAAAGAGCGGAGGCTGTTATAGCTGGTGGAGCCAACTCTATATTAAAGTACATGTATTTGAATTCAGTGTCATTACAGTCCCTGCTGGTGTAGCGGTAAGGCAGCTGAATACTTTTGTCCATATAGTGTATGTTACAGGATACATTTTAGATTAAAAAAAAAAAATCTAAAATGGCATCATTCTTTAAAAAAAGTAGAATTTTAACAAGGGCATGTAGACTTTTCAGAGCCACTGTACACTTTTTTCCCTTCCATCTTTCTCTTGAAGTTCAGCAGCTTAAAGAAACCTTTAACGGGTTTATATGGACAGATGGAAGCATTTGATTTCTGTATGTGATGGGATTTGTGTGGGTTTTATGAATAGTATTCAACGGGCTTTATTGCTTCATTAAAATAGGATATACCTTCCTCTAATTTACTCCAGATAGGGGTAAGATGGGTTCATTTATGCCTATATAACCCCATTATATCAGCCACATGGCTTTTGGCTTGTTAAAAGAGCACCTGTTGTCCAGCAGCAGAGTCTCTGCAGGGAGGGAAACCTCTCTCCGACCTCCTTCTTCCTCTGCATCCATCTTTTCTTTTTACGCCTCTCTGACTTCTGCTCCCTCCTGACTCTCTTCTTCTCCGTCGACTCTCTCTTTTTTATCTCTTTCAATCTCAATGTGTCTGTCACCCGGCCTCTCTCCATCTGTCAGAGTCACTGCCTCTCAACCTTCCACACACCCCACATCCCACCCTCCCTCTTCTCCATCACCGCTTTCCCGCCAAGTCTGTCTCCAATCTCCTTTCACAGTTACTGGCTCTCAATGAGGGGCTCTCATGGCGGTGTCGGAGGGGCAGAAGAGGAGGGGGTGGGCAGGGTTGTGGTTGGGGTTGAGAGGAGGAGTCGCTCCTGAAGAATGGAGATGAACACGTGTTGCTGTGTGGGGCCGCCGGGACAGCGGGGTCAGGCGGATCAGATCAGATAGGTGGCACGTCTCTGAGGAGAAAACTGGGAGAGATCGATCAGGAATGTGGGATTTACTGGAAAATGTGACAGTTTTAGATGAGTTAGCTCATCGTGCAGGGTCAAGGGCATGAATGTCCAGTTTATCACATGATTTATTTGAACTATTTCGATAAAGTGTTTTTGAGAAAAGTCCAAATGTTTCAGCCTGTAAACCCTGGATGAGATTTCTGACATCTCATTTGCAGATATTGAAGCCAAACCCGAGCACAACAGCAGACTAATAAAGGAATTTCATGCTTTATGGATTTTTCAATGATTGCCAATAAAGTAATTGATTATTTACCCAGCTACCAACAATGATCCTCAAAAACCAATGAAACAGACGCACCCACAGTACACTCTATAAAACAGTGATTATTTGACAGCTAAATGGGGCTTTTATGGCTCCTTTGGATGCTGTTTTATAAGTCTCAGTCTGTGTGTTAGTGCTGAACAACCAACAGCGACCCAGGACACCAAGAGCCAAGGACCGCATTTTATGTTGGCTCAGCAACAGAGGACAAATAACCGGACGTTTGGGTCAATATAGCACTCCTAATACCACTGCTGGTCCTGATCCTGACAGACAGGATCTGAATGTTACAGACTTAAAAGAACAGCACTGATCATCAACTGGTGGCCCGAGGGCCATATCAGGCCCCCCAAAACTTCCTGTCCAGCCACCAGATGGCCATTACATTCAGACAAGGAGGACAAGAGGATGTTATGAATGTAAAAGAATATTTGGCTTTGGATGTCATCAGCTGTTAAATCCATCCCAAAACAATTAATATTGAATTTTGTTTTGTTTTTACAGAAATTCACTTGTCAGCCATTATCAGTTAATATTTTTAAAAAAAGTTAAGACTGGCAGAAATGTTGCCAAAACTGGCAGGAAAAGGGGTGAAAACGGGTTAAAATGTGGCAAAAATTAGTAAAGGAGGAAATAGGCGGTAAAAATTCGCAAAAATTGTGCAAAAAAAAGTGATAAAAGGAGATAAAAAGTGGCAAAAAAAGAGAGATGAAAATGGCAAAAAAGGATAAAAGAGTGGCAGAGGCAAGATTTGGGTTAAAGAGGCAGAGAGTTGCAAGAATTATCAAAAGATGGTTTAAAAGTGACAATAATGATCAAAAATGGGTTTAGAGTGGGAAAAAAGTTGCAGATATGGCCAGATAAAGTGGTGAAAGGGGGTTAAAGAGTAGAAACAAATGGGTGATAAGTGTCAAAATTGATTGTGGTGTGGCACAAAGGGTCAAAAATTTGGCAGGAAAAGTGATGAAAAGAGGTTAAAATGTGGCAAAAATTGGTAAAAGAGGAAAGAAGGGGCAAGAAGTATCAAAAATGAGTGAAAAGTGGCAAAAATTGTGCAAAAAAAAAGGAATGTAAAGGGGTCAAAAAAAATGGATAAAGGAGAGGAACAAAGGGGATAAAACATGCAGGAAAAGTGATCTAAAAGGGGTAAAAGATGGCACATTGGGGCAGTAATTGGCAGGAAAGTTGCAAAAAGGGGTTAAGAGTGGCAAGTGGCATAAAGTGGCAAAAACTGGTTTAAAAGTGTGTCAAAAATTATGAAAAATGGATTAAGAGTGGCAAAAAATGTTGCAGAAATGGCCAAATGAAGCAGTAAAAAGGGGTTAAAAAGGCTCAAAAATGAGGTAATATTGGTGCTAAATCACAACTGGGGAGGGTCCTTCCTCTGGGATTTTCAGGGGCCCAGCCAGTTCTGTGGGCAGGCCTGTCTCCTTGGGGGCTGCTGCATTATAGATAATATGGACAGATCTCACTGGTAATGCCTAAACTGTCCTGCATTTTGAAAGAAAATACATATACTAATAAAACAATATGTTAATCAGACCAAAATATTTATCTAAGTTTTGTTTATATGAAAGTCTGGCCCCCAGAGTCTCTGTCAAGACTAAATCTGGCCCTTGTGTAAATCTACTTGATGGCCCCTGCCCTAGAGCTTGGCAGACCAAGAAGGATTTTTAAAAATCTCTGCAGGTGTTTAAATGTAAGAGACTATCTGGGTAGGGCTGCACAACTCATCAAATTTTAATCATGATGGTGATTTTGGCCTTCCCACAATCAAAGCAGCAGTCATTGACATTTAAAATGGACTTAAGCTGAAACATTATCATAAAGCACATTCTTAGATGAGTACTGAAAACTGATTTTCACTTCTTGCATATTTTTTGCTTGTTTGTTTTATTTTGGATCATTGCTAGGTCATTTTTTTGGCTAAAAAAATAGCAGCAGATTTGGACTTAAAATGCAGTCCAGACCTAACTAACAGGATATATGTGTTTTTATAACTGTATCCCAGTGTTGATCATTCATGATGATTATCTTGTTTCTGCTATATGTAGAGAGCGTGACAATGCAGGCACAGCACATGCTAAAACTCCTGACTCTCAAATCTGGCCGGTCAAAATAGAGAAGGGGTGGGACTTCTTATAATGGAAGAGAAACTGACTTGTCTTTTAAGGGGTAAAGTTCCCAGGTTGAAAGCTGATCCCTGTGTCAGGACAGGATTCATATTGTTTTCATCTTTCCTTGGTGATATTTCCTTGTTAAAAGGAAACATGAATCACACAGAGCTATTCAAGTACAACGCTCTGGTTACTAACAAGGAAGCAGATATCAACTTTATAACCTATGAGACTAAAGGCCAAAGTCTGAGTAATGTTAAAAAAGAAACTTTTTTAAAACTTTACTTTAAACACTGAGATTTACCTGTAAATTATATCAATATCAACCATGGAACATAATCAACAGCGTTCCAGAGTTTATCCTCACAGCCATGTCACAGAGACTAGATTAAAAGCTGCTCTCCATCTCTCTGACTCAGCACAGCGCTATGGTGTGAGCTGGTGCCACATGAAGATGTCTGTCAGGATGGATAGATCCAGTGTTTTATTCAAGGAGTGAAGGAGACACAGGGTCATCTTCACTCTTTTTTCTCGTTGCAGTCTGGAATTTGCCACATTCGACAAATATTCACATCAAATGTATCTAACTGTGTGCAATGTTTGAGTGCATGTTTTTCAGATTGCAGATCCGAAAAAATGCATCTGATTCAGTGTGCAAAGACCTTAAAGGTGCAGTGCGTAATTTTAAGCCCAGTAGCATTAAATTGGATCAAGCGAAAGAAACATAAGATACAAATAAGTGTAAATGAGAACAGGAACAATCACAAATGTGGTGTACTTCTTCAAACTACTGTGTAAACCATGCAGATTTTGTCCTCTAACAGCATTAGCTGTCACCTCACTTCCGATGCTTACAGTTCACACTAGATTTGTGACATATTTATGTTTCCACTCCATGACTTTCAGATCCCTCTTGTTAACATGAAATCTATTTTTAAGGCAGAGAAACAGAAACGTGTTGCTGTTATACTGATAAGCCTTTGATGGTGGTGAAGTGAATTGTTAACGCACGTCAGAGCTCAAGCTGTCAGTCAAGGATATGGGTGTTATTTGTGCATAACCATCTCTGGTATGCAAAACCAGTTTATAAGCTCTGTTAAGTGGAAAAGTTAAGATACTCTTCCTTCCCAGCACCTTCTCATTCATCCTCGTTCCTTCTACGTGTCCACGTGAGTGATAAAAGGAAACAGAAACAGAGCCCTGAGGTACAGAATGGATGTCACGTCCCACTGTGGTGCTTTCTGGCTGTAAGGATACTGTATTATTATTATTATTATCAGTATGCAGACATAACCATTGGGCTACTACAGGCAATTAAGGCTGAATCTCTTACTGATTGCTTGCATGTGTGCTGTTAGACACTGTCACATCCAGACATGATATCATCCAGAGTTTTTGCTCCAACCACAGCAAACAGCTGACTCCAACAGCCATCCTCTGCTTTTTCCCTCCTAAGTCACTTTTGATTGATGAAGTTTATGTGAAATGCCAACTCCCTGGCGTTGCCCCTTTAAGGTCATTCAGATCCAGAGTGTGTGGTCCAGTGTCCTGTCTGTGTCCTCTTGTGTGCGCTGTCTCATGATTTAAATATAAAAAAGTTAAATCTGTAATGTCTGAGCTCTCCCATGTTCTCTAAATCAGATACGATCTGAAAATCCTCCAGCGTGCATTTAACCTTCCGGAGCTTTGCCCTCCGTGAACCGTCTGTCTGTCTGCCACCCAGAGAGTCTGTGGGAGTATATGGCATAAAGGCACGTCCATGTTTGTGGACATGTATGTGTTTGTTATGTGTCCATTTATAGGCCCGTGTTTTTGTTGCCTGCTTCTTCTCCATCCGCTCCCTTGTAGCATGTACATTTTTGTCAGAGTGCCAAAGATGGAGATAATGAAGGGTCACGTACTTGTGTGCTGGGGGTGAGTTTGTCTGAATAAAGGGAAATGAAAACATGCAACAAGATGCTATGAGGCTGTACATTTAGATACTCAGAGTCTGTTTCTCAGTAAATAATTGATATGGAGAGTATAAAAGAGCCATTATCCAGCAGCTCTAAAACCACCTATCATTATGGTTTCTTTGTTTATTTAAAAACAGGAGTGTCAGAACTAAAGTTTGTGGTTCAGTAAGGAATTAGGTCCTTTTCCTCTTTTCTGCAACTGAAGTTAGTGCTTGACAGAAAAACTTGTATGACTTAGAGGAAGTTAGACTTTCAGAGGTCAGCCCACATCCTTATCTTAACAGTAAGTTTCCTTAAAGAGTGGAAGACTTCTGTAGTGGTTTATGAGAAGTATTTCTCAACCTGATTCCAACTTTATGCTGGGCTTAGTTTCATTTTCAGTATGCAACCATGAAAGTTGATTTACGTGTCCTAGCTAAATAATGGTTGGAATAAAAATACATTTTTGCCTAATAAGTGTCATGTAGATATGTACTGATGGTCAGTAATTTGCAAACATCAGCTAATAACTACATGATTACACAAAAAAGTTTTTGCGCTTCTTTGTGTTAGCTTTATTTGAACCATTATACAAAGCAGTTCCTGTCTGCAGTGACACAGAGGGCCACATCGTAGGCTCTCTCTCTCTCTCTCTCTCTCGCTCTCTCTCTCTCTCTTTCTATATATATATATATGTATGTATATATATATATATCAGTGTTGTCAAACGATTAAAATTTTTAATCAGATTAATCACAGGGTTGCTGTGGATAATTTCAATTAATCATGATTAAATATAATTCATTTTTAATCTATATTAATTGCGTTTCATTTTGCATAAGCAAACAGACTCAAACTCCGATGTGTTAATGTCATATTTTAAGCTGGAAGTTCTTCGGTGAAAAGAAAACTCCTTCCTGCAGAATGTGCATAATACCATATGTCAGTCGACTTTTCCGTCTTGTTTTTTTTTTTGACTCAAATTTCCCATCGAGAGGGCCAACGTGCTGTTTAGCGTCTTCCGTATAGAGTTGGTTGGTCACTACCGGATCAACGGCCCATTTGCGCATGCGCAGCGGCATGCTCGACGGTAACCCTACCTGGGAAAACTGCCCGAAAATGTTTCCAGGATTTTGAGTCACTCTGCACTGAAGATGGGTTAATTGCGTTAAAAATTTTAATCAGATTAATCATGATGATGGATTAATCTGCATTAACTCATCAATTTTGACAGCCCTAATATGTATATATATATATTAAAGTTAACTAAAACTACAACTCTTGTTGTATGGACTGAGAGGGTTAAACAAAGAAATAATGTAATGTTAGTGATTGCAATCAGTACACAATCTGTTGCCGTCTATCCACTTGAATGTCCAGCTTTTCCTGAAAATGACTTCACAGCTTCAGGAGTTTTATTAGAAGGCTGCACAGTCAAGGATCACAGGTGTTTTACTCTCCTAGATAATCAAGTTGATAAAATTGAAAGCATTTCTAGCATGAATTTTATCATAGCAACAACATTTTTGTGTTCAGTTGCATGACACATAATGTCAGAGTGCCATTGACTGCCATTTATTTTTTATTTATTGATTGTTATTTTGACAGCCCTACTCAGAATACAGATTTTTATGTGTTGCTTATCTGTGTACATAATTGTTTTCTATATTTGTGCATCAGGGGATGCATTTACCACTTCAGAGATTCAATACACTCCGATGTGTTTTATTGACTAAAGTGACAAAGATAAAGTATGTGTCTTACTGGGATAAATGTAAGTAAATAATGATATACAGAATATTTAAATGTAAGTGAATGGTGTGTCCAGTTGTATATGTGTGTTCTGTAGGACTGCCACCCATGGTCAGCAGCAGCCGAGCTGAAGAGGTGAACGGGTTCCTGCTGTCGGGGTCGCGGATCACTCAACTGACCGCAACAATGTGTGAGTGAGGTGCTTAACCCAGACGAAGGCCTGTTTGTTTGGAGGCAGTTAGTTAGTGAAATAAATCAAACCCTTAGAGGAGGACGCTGACAGAAGGACCGGCCGCAGAACAATCACTTTAGGGCTCAATATGGGAGGGGGTGAAGGGGACAAGGCCATGGACTGACCCCTAAAGAGATGAGAGGGGACAGGGAGGAAATGACAGAGGGGAGAAAGCTGGGTTTGCTTCTGGGGGTCCCGGGGAGGGGGTACTGCTAGGAAAGGGAAGAGCTCAAGAAAAGGCGGGAAAAGAGAAGATGCAGTTTAACCCTGCGATGCCCTGTCTTCAAGGGGGGCGGGGCAGAGCTGACACTATGAACACAGCATGGAGGGCGACAGGGGTGGTGACCCTCGATATGACCTCTTTTTATGGGGTAGTTAACACAAGAAAACTCCTCATGTTTAGGAGAAGAGAATGGGTAGTAAATGTGTTTTCAGTCAAATTAGCAGTAAATCTTAATTGCCGGTTATGGTACGCCTGAAGGTGGAGAGGAAGAAAGGGAAAGGCTTTGGACCTTTTCTCCTTAAGGTACCTTTATTTAGTGTGATAAACTCTGGTATTTTCTGTTGTTTGTTAGCCAAAAAAGATTTACTCCAAGGTCTTTTGGAGTGGACTTGGGCTTCTTTAACAACAGAAAAACTAAAGAGCACAACAGAAGCCTCAATGCATTATATTGGCCCAACAACTCAACCTTAAAGCACTGGCAGTATCAACAAATGATAAAAAAAATATGTACATAAATTAAAAAGACCTAAAATGAGATCAATAATCATCAGTTTGGCTTCAAATTCTTCAGATAGTCAAACATATCCTGGACTCACAGGCTTCTTCCTCCACCTACCTCCAGTGTTGAAAAATAAAAAACACTGTAGACTAAATACTGCAGTTCCTTGAGTATCCATTAGAGGCTGTCTGCAGCTGCCAGGAAGTGCCATTGACAACCATTCTAAGGTTTTTATTTTGACTGAAAAGCTAAGCAGGCTGGTTCATAAACATTTTTTGTCTGATTAGCTCATGTCTTTATTGGCACATTCTGTGTAGGGGTGAAATTTGTAATAGCACTTCCAGCTCCTTTTGATGGTCTAAGTATTATGGGGTATTTAAACAGCAGAACTGACGAACAGATGGGGATGTTGGAGCTGTTCTCCAGGCCTAACCACAGAATTGTCTGGGCCTCTGACAAACCCAGAGAGTAGGCCCAGCTGATGATATCAATGTATGTGTGTTGGATCAGTAGCACTGGTTTTAGCGTTCTGGCTAACAGCCCCCTCATCTTAGAGCTGAAAAGTGTGTCAAGCTGTTATTTGGTTTGGATGTTCTGTTATGACTGTGAGTCATATGTATTGTATTGTTTTGTTGTTACATATTGTGTAGAGGAGCGTGTTTTTCTTCCTCCTGTCTCTCGTTCTCTGCTCCTCCACCTTAAGCTTTGCTGCAGGTGTGGCGCGTCCCGATTGGACGACGGCGAAGGCGCGCACCAGCCAATTATTGGAGGAGTGATGTGGCGTCATCGGCTGCTATTGGCGGAGGCTGATAGCCACTAATTCAAAAGAAGACAGCGGGAGTGGAGACGCCGACCCTCCTTCCTGACAGCCAACCTCTGTTACACAGCGTTCATTGTGTTGATCAACTGTGATTTTGTAATTTGTTAAAACTAAAATTTAAAACTTATAGCAGTCCCGGTAGGTAGGGGAGTGTAGTTTTTTTGGGGTAACCGTTTTCTCCTGTTTTTTGGTTAGGGAGCCAGTTTAGGTTTGTATAAATTTCCTTTGTTAAGATTAGGTAAGTGTTTTGATTTTTGAGAGTGTTTTTGTAATTTTTCTTTGCTACATCTCCCTGAGGTAACTTGTTGAAAGTAAAAAGAAAAAGAAATCATTAAATTTTATTTTGTGGACTGCAAACTCATTTCCTGACCCTTTTGTGTAAATTCATCTTGGAAATGAGGAAGGAGAGGTTCAACCTTTATGTTGCGTCTAGTATCCCCTAGGCTGGGCGTATTATTTAAATTAATAAATTATTTATGTGTGCCACTTTTTGACCCAGGGGCTGCACGGTGATGCCCAGTCAGGGCCTGTCTGTGTGGGTTCTCTCCAGGTACTCTGGCTTCCTCCCTGGTTGTCTGTCTGTATATGTCAGCCCTGCGATTGACTGGCCACCAGTCCGGGGTTTACCACGCCTCTCGCCAAATGACAGCTGGGATAGGCTCCGGCCCCCCCCCCCAACCTTGAACGGGATAAGCGGTATAGAAAATGGATGGATAAACTTTTTGACCCCTATTCATCACTGTTTCTGCCTATTTTGCCACATTTGTTCCCACATTAAAACTATGTTGGCACTTTAACCAATTTGTGGTCCTTTTAACCCTTTACACTAGTTTGACCACAAATTTTACTTTTTTTTGCCCTTTTCTGCCCATATTTTCATCTCATATACGCCACTAATAGCCAGTTTTTGCAACTTCAAACCCATTGTTGCCACTTGTAGCCAATGTTTGCCCATTTTTAACAGCTTTTTAGCATTTTACCACCCATTTTAGCCACTTTGTCCCTTCCTTTACCCATATTTGCTGCTTAATCCCCTTTTCCCCTCTTTTAACCAATTTTTTGCCACTTTCAACCAATTTTGCCACCTTTGCTGCTTTTCACCATTTTTACCCGAAGTTTTTGCCACTTTTAGCCAATGTCTTATCACTTGAAGCCAGTTTTGCCACATTTAACAATTTTTTTTGCCACTGTTAACCCAT
The DNA here is from genome assembly GCF_018320785.1 of Cheilinus undulatus. Classification (NCBI taxonomy): domain Eukaryota; kingdom Metazoa; phylum Chordata; class Actinopteri; order Labriformes; family Labridae; genus Cheilinus; species Cheilinus undulatus. The sequence goes on along the minus strand of NC_054875.1, from coordinate 11,458,970 downwards.
TTCTGCCACTCTTTCATCACTTTTCATCACTTATTTTTGCCCATTTTTACCACTTTTACCCATTTTTCCTGTCTTATTAATTAGCTTTCCCTCAAAGTCATTTCAGTTCATTCTAATTTATTCTTAGGTATCCTGACTAAGTTATTTTTTTATTCTTTGATAAGAGTGATGAAAATTTCAGATAAAATGTAAAATATGGTTATCACAGATTAACTTTACAATGGACTATGATTTCCCTGACACCCTGGCTTGCTTTGGCAAGATTATAATTAACCAACTGGCCTGACTGATGGTGAATCACAGTAACAGCTACTTGTTTAGCTTGGGTTATCTAGGTTACTCCTTGGTGGCAGCGTAAGTCAGTAATGAATGTGACAGACTGTCCAATCATCATCCAAGATCTTCTTCAAAGATCCCACCCTTCCTAAGCACCATGTATGGGGTGTTTCCCAGATGGATTTGATACATACCTTACTTCATGGATATGTGATTACGTCTATTTAGCGTGTCAAGTCAATGTGAACACATCTGTTCCAGAGTAAAAAGAATGAGAAGCCCTGGCTGAAGAGGGGATACAACCGTGACCCCAGCTGATCACAGCAGTGCTCAGGGATCAACCCTCTAAATCCCAGAGGTCATAGAAAAGAAGACTGACTGTTGATGGTGCCTGTGCACCAAACAGCAGTTTGGAGGGCATTGCTTTGTTTGATTCTGCAGGTGGGGTCCTGGGAAGGCACCTCCAGGGGACTCTACTGCTCTGCTCAAGTCCCATGTGGGCAATGATGGAATCGCTTAGAGGGGGGTGATTGGTAGGAACAGCCAGCCAAATCTGAACCTGAGTGGTGCTTTGTTGTTGGACTTCTTTTCTTGTCATGTATTGGCCATAAAGACCACGTCTGAGCGTAGAGGTGTTTATAAGTGTACTTGGTAAAAAACCACCCAAGGCCAACCCCTGATGATTGACTTTGTTGTCATATCATCTGGTCTATGACTGTACATCTTGGACACTTGCTCTGGCGGAGGCTCCTGTCTCTCAGGCCTTCAAGTCCCAAAATCAGAAGACGTTTTTTGTGCATCTCAGGGGACGTTTGGGAGTCTAAGTAGTTCACGTTCAAATCATCAATTATGCCAGAAGTTGTGGCTAGAAGGTCACTGGTCGAAGGTCGAAAAACAAACAAAACAACAACATGGTGGGCACTAGCAATGAGGGAAGCCTCTGGGCTTAGAAAAGAGGCCTTATGGGCTTGTTTAGTCCAGTGTTCTCTTACAGTAGCCAGAAGGTAATGTGTGGCCTGGAAGGCTGCAGTTTCAGCCGTTCTGCAAGCAAAATATGTTTGTGGGAGGACTAGTAGAGCAACTTTAAAGGTCACTTATGCAAAACACACTTTTTAAGACTGTTCTAACAAAAGTATATGCTCCTGTGCTGTCCACAATCCCCTCAAGAATCAGAAAAATCCACCCTTTCTTTCTCCACCTTTCAGAAAATGTGTGCTGAAACAGGCCATTCTCAGATTTTCCCCTCATGATGTCATGTGGGGAGTTAGCACCGCCCCCTGGTTCAGTTGGCCCTCCCTGTTTGGAAGAAAATTCTACCCTCCTCTCCTGACCTGCCTCTCAGTTGCCAGCTGGGAGGAGGATCAGGAGAGCCCCATCCATTTCCTTGGAGGGGCGGAGTCAGAGGCGGAGTGAGACAGCTCATTAACATTTGAAGACACAGCAACAGCTTGTTTTGAGCAGGGCTGAAACAGAGGTGTTTTTAGATATACAAAAATCCTATACTGGAGTGTTTTTTCACCTAAAAACTTCACAGACGTGTTTTGGGGACCTCTGAGACCAGTATAAACTTGTCTTAAAGGGGTAAAATATATGTGACCTTTAAGTTGGCTCCAAGAATGTCATACTATTTTGTCCTTGTTGTAATACTATTGTCATGATTTACAATTTTAATTTTATTTTTTATATATTTTTCCTTATTTTATGCTTTTTGCACAGCACTTTGGCACACACCCTGTTTTAAAATTGCTCTAAAAATAAAAGAATTTAATTGTTGAGCTAACGTGGTGCCATTGGCCAGGAATCTGCTCCCATATGTCTCTACCATGCTCGCTGTTGTCTTGTTTTTGACTCAATCTGCTGTTCTCCTCTTTAAAATAAAGACATTAAAAAGTCCAAAATATATCTTAAAAATAATTGCAGGGCTAAAGCAATGCATTAGCCACTAAAACAATAAAAGCAGCCTTAGTATTTTAATGGATTACTTTGTAACGCAGCACCCCCAACACTGATTATGGCATACAATGATTAAAATCAAATTCTGCAGGACTACTTAATGTGCAAAACAGGAGAAATCTCAAACTATTTATCAAGGGTTAACAGGCTTTACCTTCCTCCTCATGCATGCAATGATTAATGCATTATTTATTTTCATTATTCTTACCCTGTGCAATTATTCACACATTCATATTCAAAATGATAGATTTCTAGTAACCAGCCCAACCAGAAAGCAATCCCACATGCACAATAAATCCAATTACGCTATCTCAACTGATCAGAGATAACATGTTTTAAATTCTGCAAAAGATTAATATCTTGTTGGCCGCCCAATTGATTTTTTCATGCATTTATTTCATGAACATATGACGCCGTAATTGGGTTAGAATTAGCAGCGCTAAGTGATAATGTGTGCAAATGTAACATGGAAATCTATAGGAGCAAACATACGTGCTGTGTTTTCTCCTGCCTGAGCAGCATGCTAATGATGACGATGCTGTGGTTTTCACGCTGCTGCCCATCCTGGACCTGCTCTCCATCATGTGCTCCTCTGATAGTTAATCCCCATGTGGTAATGAGCTGAGGGATTGAGTAATGAAATGTGTGTTTTGTATGTTCATGATGGGGCGGGGTGGGGGTGTCCGTGTGCGTAGCCGTACACTTGAGCGGTTAGGGGGAAGATGGGGAATTAGCAGGGCGGGAGAAGGGGGAGGAAGAGGAGGTGTGTGAGTGTGGGTGTGGTTGAGAGGTGATGAAGAAGAAGAAATCTCTGTGCAGGTTTCCACTCAAGTGTAAGACGCATGGTGCAATACAAATTGCACATGAGCAACAAAAAAGGCCGACACATTAACTCACACACAAAAGCGTGCACTTTTGCACCGTGACCCCTCCCCTTTTTGCCTGCAGGTTACAGTTGATAGTGTTCTACTGCAGCAGTAAGTCAGCAGCCTCGCCTTAGCTCCTGCTGCTGCTGACCACACACATGCTCGCTCCACATGGCCCGCACTCGAGGAATACGCCACCTGATGTATTCCAGAGGAGACAATCCCCCCTGGCTCCCCCCACATGGCCCCTAAAACGCTCACATCAATCCCCCCCGTGCCCCTCCTTCGAACGCACTCGATGAACCCACGAGTGTGTGCAAAAAGCCCGCCTTCTCGATGGCCATTACAATGTCTGCAGATCACCCGAGGGTCCCGCTGGGGATGGTGTGGGTGAGGGGGGGTTAGGGGGGTGCTTTGTGTGTCAGTCACAAGAGAGAAACCACAACAAAGATTACAAAGATAGAAAAAAAACTAACCATGCCTGTTTTACCACAAGCACAAACTACCTAACAAATGTGAGCAAATAATTTATCCCTTTAATCTCAGTTTTAGAGATTCACATCATAGTCAGGGGGGAAATGCTGTCTCTTTAATTCCACACCAGGGCCTTACCTGCTTGTTCTTGCACACAAGGGTTAATAAAAACTAGACTAAACTAACAAACCAACATTAAAAACTAAAGAAAAAACCCACTAAATTTATGTGAATAAACTTAAATTAAAAGATATGAAAATAAAAACCAATGACAAATCCAAACCAGACTTGCATTTTCTCTTTGTTCAGTCTCAAGTCTGTTAACACATCCTAGACACAGTAACTCCTACAGTGTACTTTCAAAATAAAAGCATGAGCCTTTCAAGGCCCACTCGGAGCTACCCATGAGCTTTCACAGAACACTTTTATTCTGAAGTTATTTAGTGAATTAAGTTGTTAGCAATTTAGAGTAATAATTATAATCCCCATATTCATAAGAAGTTAAAGACTAAAGCCACACAAGCCTATCGTTATTATATTATCATGCCACCAAATTTGTTTGTATACTTACAACCAGTGGTTCTCAACTGGTGGGTCGGGACCCAGAAGTGGGTCGCAAAGCAGTTTTCAGTGGTTCTCGACTTGGTGTCTGAAAAAAATGGTGGCAAAAGTCCTGAATTTCTTTTGGGACATGCATTAATACCTTTTATTTTACCCTGTTTTACTGTGAAATTGGTTAAATCTAAATGTTTGATCACTATTTCAACAAATTTATCTCCTCTTCTTGCAATTAATGGCTACTTTTCCCATGATAATGAAGTAATTTCACAAGTTCTCTGGAAAATTGGCAAAAGTTGACACATAGTGATGGGGAAAGAGGGTATAAAATGTTACAGTTTGGTCCCTTCTTTTGATTATTCCAGGTGTTTTGGTCCAATCATGCTCCTGCAGCAACATATTCAATGAACTAAAATATGAGTTGTTGAACATTTTTTGGAAACTTGGGTCGAAATGTTGTAAGACGGACTGGTGGGTCCTGAGGCCGGACTAGTTGAGAACCACTGCCTGTAGCCGTATCTCTATAAAGGCTCTAAAATCATACAGTCTATTCATTTGACTTACCTGTATCATCTCCACCTGGCTCGTCTACATCACACTGAGCTTGTAATGATTAAATAAATTTACATATTTTGCAGTGTAAGCTTCCGAAACCTTCAGTTTTTTTTAAAATCAAACTTCTTTTGCCAACTTTGCTCTGGTTATTAGAGAGAGAGAGAGATTTGTGATGGGAAACGCAACCCAATCAATGAGCACTCCTGCCCATGTCTAGCCAAGGCTGCCCATAAGGGGGGATAAAGGGGAGAGCTCTCTGGGGCCCAGCCAAACTGGGGGACATAAGGAGGTCAGTCAATCATGGCCTATGTAAAGTCAATATGCGATAACCACATTTTATATTGTACTGGAAAAGTATTACTTATTAAAACAACAAAAATGAATTTTATTTATCTATGCTGTTGTACGGTATAGCCTCTTTGAAAATGTGAACATACTTTCCTAAACAGAATCACCTTTTTATCGGTAATGTTAACAATATGGATGGGCACAATAAACTAAACCACCTGGAAACTTATATCAGACTTTATAGCTAAGCAATGATGTGCATGATGCCAGAAAATCAAGTAGAAGGAACTGAGACCACTTTCAGGAAAAAATCATGAAATATTTGCTAAAATGGGTAAGAAGTGGCAAAACTTGGCAGGAGAAGTGGTGAAAAGAGGTTACAGAGTCACAGAATATTGGTTGAAAGAGGATAAAAGGGGAAAAGTATCATAAATAGGTAAAAATTAAAAAGAGCAAAAATGGCGGAAGTCAAGGAGTGGGATAAGGGGAAACCATGGCAAAATTTGTTCAAAGTGGCATAAAGGTAACCTTGCAAAGCAGATGGATCAGCGTGTTTCCTTGTTTTTCACTGGCGAATCCATCTTGCAAAGCTCCCATCTGAACTGTTTGGGCCCGGTTAGAGAGTGACAGGACCAATCAGCGACGAGGGGCAGTACATTCAGGTGCAGCAGAGTCGTGACGTAAACAAGCAGCAAGAGCTGGTGCAGTTATGGAGGAAGAGATTAGCGTGGATGCTGCTAAAGCTTCAGTTTTATCAGAACTTGACAACATTTCTTCGTTAAAAGAAGAAGCAGTGAGATGTTTTCTTTTCAAAAACAAAAAAAGTCAAGTACTTACATGTCTATATGTTATTCCTCAGTAGCTGCACACGCGCAGCTCAATAGCTGCTACATCACGTTTTGTTACTCTGATTGGCCCGTAGAGATGTGACAGAACGTTCACCCAATCACACTCCGAGTTTATTTCAAATCCTCTGACTTTTCTCAAACGTTTCCTATTGAAGCTTTCCCAGATGTGTGAAACATCCATCTGGTGTGTCAGGTTAGCATAAAGGGGCAAAATGTTGCAAAAATGGGTAAAAAAAAATGCAAGATGGCTGGATGAAGTAATGAATAGGGATTAAAGGTGAGAAAAAGGTGCAAACAGTGGCATAAATGAAGTTAGATTGGCAAAAATGTTGCAGAAAAGGGTTTGTTAAAGTAGTGAAAAGGGGTTAAAGGGTGGGGAAAAGAGGTGAAAGTGGCAAAAACTGGTTAATAGTGTCAAAGATGGGCAGATAGATTAGTGAAAAGTGGTCATAAAGTGGCAAAAAAAAGTGTAAAAAGTGGGAAAAAAAAGGGTTAAGACTGGCAAAATTGTCATACAAATTGCCAGATAAGAGTGAAAAGTGCCAAAACTGGGTGGAATCAGTGTTATAAGTGGGTCTAATAGAAGTGTGAATATATAAGTTAAACATCAGAACCTAATGATAGCTTGACACACTTTTAGCTCCAAAATGAAGTAAATGTTCACCAGGATGCTAGCGCCAATGCTACTGATCCAACACACACGCACTGATATCGCCAATAAATCACAGCTGGGGAGGGCCCATTCTCTGGGTTTGTCAGAGGCCCTATGGGCGGCGCTGTGTCTAGCCATGATGCAACCTGTTTAATGCCTCCTCATAGTGCCTCCCAGCCCTAAAACAGCCTGGTCTATTTTCCCTGTTCTCCAGACTAGCCATTCCAGACCAAATGTTCATCCAGTCGCTCTCTTGAATGGTTCTGTCCATCCCAAACACCATCCATAGGGTTCATCCAGATGAATATGAAATAAAGCCCATGAAATGGATATGTGAGATAGTCTATCTGGTATTTCAGTTCAGTATTTTAGCTTTCTTAATAGTGTCCAAATATCAAAAAAAGAATTATTAAAAGTAAAAGCAAGGAAATGTTACTATCTACCAATCATGCAGGGTGGGCCCAGGCCCATAATGCCCACCCAAAACACCACATCTGGACATAATAGAAAGAAAGAGGCCATGATGATGAATGAATAACTATAGAGCAAAAGACTTTCAATTAATTCATATTTGTGCTGCCAATCAATTAAAAAAAATAATCAAGATCAATTACAGGCTTTGCCACTGATTAATCACATTTAATCTAATTAATCAGTCATGCCAGAAGGACTGTGTCACAGACAGACTTAGGCTGGCTGCACATGAAATAAATTTAGGCCTCAGTGAATCATGCAGCTCAGAATTCATGTCTGAATATGTTGAAAGTCATACAGTTTATGCCTGCCCACAGCTGGCATAAGTATTTAAAGTGAGGAGGAGACCTTTTTAACTCCCGATATTTATAACAAACAGTGCTGAACAGCTTTGGCTCAGTGGAAACTCTCTTGTAACAACTTAAAGCAAAAACACACCTTTTACACAGGTGTGTAAAATCAAGCACCTAGGCATGCAGACTGTTTCTGCAAACATTTGTGAAAGAATGGGTCGCTCTCAGGAGCTCAGTGAATTCCAGCGTGGTACTGTGATAGGATGCCACCTGTGCAACAAGTCCAGTGGTGAAATTTCCTTGCTCCTAAATATTCCACAGTCAACTGTCCAGTATTATAACAAAGTGGAAGCAATTGGGAATGACAGCAACTCAGACACGAAGTGGTAGGCCACGTAAAATGAAGGAGCGGGGTCAGCGGATGCTGAGGTGCAAAGCAGAGTCCATCGCTACAGACCTCCAAACTTCATGTGGCCTTCAGATTAGCTCAACAACAGTACATAGAGAGCTTTATGAAATAGGTTTCCATGGCAGAGCAGCTGCATCCAAGCCATACATCACCAAGTGCAATGCAAAGTGTTGGATGCAGTGGTGTAAAGCGCGCCACCACTGGACTCTAGAGCAGTGGAGACATGCTCTCTGGAGTGACGAATAGCGCTTCTCCATCTGGCAATCTGATGGACGAGTCTGGGTTTGGCGGTTGCCAGGAGAACAGTACTTGTCTGACTGCATTGTGCCAAGTGTAAAGTTTGGTGGAGGGGGGATTATGGTGTGGGGTTGTTTTTCAGGAGCTGGGCTTGGCCCCTTAGTTCCAGTGAAAGGAACTCTGAATGCTTCAGCATACCAAGAGATTTTGGACAATTCCATGCTCCCAACTTCGTGGGAACAGTTTGGAGATGGTCCCTTCCTGTTCCAACATGACAAAGCAAGGTCCATAAAGACATGGATGAGAGAGTTTGGTGTGGATGAACTTGACTGGCCTGCACAGAGTCCTGACCTCAACCCGATAGAACACCTTTAGGGTGAATTAGAGCAGAGACTGAGAGCCAGGCCTTCTCGTCCAACATCAGTGTGTGACCTCACAAATATTCCCATAAATACACTCCTAAACCTTGTGGAAAGCCTTCCCAGAAGAGTTGAAGCTGTTATAGCTGCAAAGGATGGACTGATGTCATGTTAAACCCTATGGATTAAGAATGGAATGTCACTTATATGCAAGTCAAGACAGGTAAGCGAATACTTTTGGCAATTTAATGTATCTCCCTTGCACACAGTCAAGCCAGAGAGCACATGAAGCTTTCACTGACCAGAGTGAAGAGAGGGACAGGGGAGGGTGTAGAGCTCCTCACTCAGCATGTGTACCAAAGAGAACAACAATTATAAGATTATTATAAATATCTATAAAACAATTTCTGTGTATTGGGTAATAAATCTCCCAAGCTGTAGTTCTCTAGTAGAGTGAATAAGACTGTCCTCCAGGATTTTCTTAAATTTTGCCGCATTCATGTAACTTCAACCTTTACGAAACTTCCAGGGTGAGATGCTTAGAAGCATCCCTACAGCATGATGCTACCACCACCGTGAGATGATGTGTATGTGGTGATGTACAGTGTTTGGTGTCCTCCAAACATAGCTTCATGTCTGATGGTCAAAAAAACAACATTTTAGTCTAATCAAAGCAAAAAAACTTCCTCCTACTTGACCATGGAGTCTCTTACATGTCTTCTGGAGAACTCTTAGCATTGCAATCATGACTCATGATATCAGATTACAGTGTTAGGGGGCCACATTTATGAGGACCTACTTCAACATTCACTCATGAGTGTGTAAAAAGAATCTGTGGGTGTTGACGTTATCAAAAGTTCATCTTGTGAATCTCTTTAAAAGTGGTTGGCAGTGACAGTAAACCCTTAGGTTCTTCTCATACACAGCGTTTGCATTTAAATATCTTTAAACAGTGTTTGCATGTCAAAAATGTAAGTCGCTTTAGGCCAAATGCATGCAAAGTAAAGGTTTCCTCTTATTGCTGTCAGATGATCCTCAGAGCCTCACTGACAGCGCTTTTCCGGTTGAAGTTCACTAAAGTTATGAGATCAATTGAGGATGGAGACTTTATTTCCTGAAAGAAAATTTAGTCAAGCAACGTTAACGTCAAGGAATGAACAAAGGAGCCCGTTAAGTCAACGGGTCACCAACCTCCAGTGACCTGAGCCTCAGGCAAACATGGCACGGTAAAAGTACACACATACAAGACGCTCATTCAACAGCAATCATGTGTATGCAACCACACAATACGCTACTCTCTTTATTGTTAACTGATAGGAAGTGCTGCTGAGTTTAAATCCCCATAGGCCTCTGCACACATCGGCAGTGTAAGTCAGGACGGTTTCAGCTGATTCTGGAGTTCAAAGGTTCATATTTAAATGCTGATGTGTCCGTGTGAGACTTTTGTAAACCCTGCCATAGCATATACATTATGAGTGTAGGCCACTTTCACAGACTACTGGAGGATTTTGAAAGACTTTGACCAACAATTTTGTCTTTATTTGACCTTGACAACCAGTCAAATCTGTGAATCTTTAAAGGTTCTAACTCTACCAAATGTTTGCCTCATTTCTACTGGACCATTGAAGGGTGGGACATTTAATTTAAATTCCTGGACCAGTCCCATAAAGCACATTATTTACTTATCTGTAATGGATGTGTCAGTATTACTCATTGAGCTAGTTTGTGCTCATCTGTTATCACCTCTTTATTTCCTACAGGGGGTCACCAGTTGCAGAGCCCACCTGTTGAACCTTCTGCCAAGTAAAAAGCAACAACAGCATACTGTCAGCACACCTGGATGGACTGGCTGGATCATCTGTTTCAAAGGTGCAGCTCTTTCCATCTCTTTCTGTATTTTCATTCAAATGTGCAAATATGTCATGAATAAACACAATTATTATTGTCATTAGTTTAACATTTGAAAGGCTGGTTATGTAACTGTGTATATTTATCCATGACCACAGACTGAGGGAAGTGTTTATTTGAGTAGGGAGGTATCACAGAGCATCAAACATAGTCTGGTGGATTTATGGTTATGGACATGGATGTTACATTGTTTTCATGTCATTCAGCACAATCTCAATCTAAAATGTGTCTTAAGTGGAGCACATGTGTGTATAAAGAAGGTAATGTAGCATAAAAGCAGGGGTTCAGGAATACAGAGTTAATTGCTATTATATGAGAACTACAGTGGATGGAGGAGGTCCAGTGGAGGTAGATGGTCATTTGTGTGGTTTCAGTTGTAGAAACTCGGAGGATACAAAATTAAAGACCCATGCCTGATCCATACTGGATTGTTAATTCTTTTGTATAAAATTGAACGGATGGGAAGATCAAAGGGTTTTTTTGGAGACTGCCCATGTTGAGATAGATGGGAATGGAGCAGCAGGTAAAAGCAGCCACTGAAGCTAAAAAATACACTGATTTCAGAGTAAGCATGGGAGTGTGTTTAATTTCTTGAGGAAAGACATAACAGCAAGAGGCAGTGGGAGAAGGAACAAGGCCGCTCATGAGGGGGAATAAAGAGGGGAGTTTTCTGGGGCTCAGTCAAATGGGGGCCCATGGAGGTCAGCAAAATCATGGACCATTTTAAAGTCAAGCTGCTTTAACCATGTTTTATTTTGGACCTGATTTTTATCAACTCTTATCGAAGCAACACAAAGGAATTTATTCATTTATGCTGTAGCACAACACAGCCTTTTCCAAAATGTAAATTCCTTATCTTAAATGAAAATTACCTTTTCAAATGTATTGATAACAACATTGATGGGCCAGTTAAACTACATAATTTGAAAAGTAATGTCAGGGTGCCAGAAAATAAAGAAGAAACTGAGACAACTTCAGGGAAAAATAAATAAATAGATACAAAAAGTGGCAAAAATGGGTAGAAAACGGGGAGGAAGAATTGGCTTAAAGTGGCAAAAACTGTTTTCAAAAGGCCAAAAAAGGTGGCAAAAATTGGTTACAATCAGCAAAATGGGTTAAGAGTGGTGAAAATTGTTTCAAAAGGGCAAGAGTCCAAAAATGGGCCAAAAAAAGTAAAAGACAGAAAAAAATTGGTTGAGTGGCAAAAATTGCCAAAATGGTTTCCAAATCGCAAACAAAAGAAAAAAAGTTTAAAGTGGACAAAATATGTCAAAAGACCAATCAAAAGTGGCAGAAATTGGTTAAACCTGGCAAAAAGTGGCAAAAAAGGGCAGAAACAGGGACAAAAACTGGTCAAAAATGTCAGAGGCTAGCAGAACTTGGTTAAGATAAGCAAAAACTTTAAAGCGGCAAAAATTGGTTCAGAAGGGCAAAAGAGGGCAAAAAATTGGTAAAAAAAAAAAAAAAGAAAAAGGTTCAAAATGGTAACAGATGGCAAAAATTGTTTAAAAGGGGCAATCATGGCAAGAAGTCCTGGAAATGGGTTCCAAATAGCAAATGAAAGAAAAATAAGATAAAAATGGGGGGGGGGGGGGGGGGGTTAAAAAAAATTCAAAAAGTCAAAGGTGGATAACATGGGTTAAAAGTGTCAAAATTGGTTAAAGGTGGAAAAATTGGTTCAAAATTGCAAAAGAAGGGGTAAAAGTGGCCAAAACAGGCAGAAAAGTTGAAAAAGATGGTTAAAAGTGTCAAAAAAAGAAAAATTGGATTTCAAGTGGCAAATTAGAGAAAAAAATAGGTTAAAAGTAAAATAAATAAATAAATAAAAAAGGTCAGAAAAGTGGTGAAAAGGGGTTAAAAAGTGGAACAATTCAATGCTTTAACATCAGAAACCAGTAATATTGACACACAGCCTGCAATCTGTTCTGGCCTTTTCTGCCTGTCACATGTTCCTTAATGGTGTACTTCTTGTTTTCTCTAAATACATCGTTATGACTTAACATGAGGAGAAAAGCAGTTAAAAAGCGGAGTCAACCTTACCAGTGTGGTCTTTGTCCTCATGTATTCCAGTTTTTTCTGAGCTGTGGAACCATGGTGGCTATGTGCAATACCCAATAAATTTGGGGGGATTTTCAATTACACCAGGCCTCATGCAGTTTGTTGTGATGCTTGTGTTGCGTTTAATGGATATATAAGGAGGATAGATAAATAGATAAGGAGGTTTTGTTCCTAATATGAAAGCAAAAGTGATTATTTCTAAACAAAGTATTGTTTAATTAAACTAAATTTTTCAGTCAGTTAAGCAAAAATCTAAATCAGCTCTGACCATTTCATTATGCTTTGTTTTACATTCAGCATTATGTGTCTGTGAGTTTATACTTTACATCCTACAGCTTGTTACTTTTAGCCCCAAACACATAAGTGCACATTTACACAGTGGCATGCACACCTAAACCCACAGATGCCTACAGTGTCCAAGGAGCTTGATGAACAGATGTTTTTAGACTTTATTAACTAATTGTAATTCATCACTGGCTGCATTCATGACTGCTTACACTCATGTCATTTATCATGATATGAAGCTGTCGCTAACAAAGATGGCTTTCTATGAGTGGTGACAGACATGACAAATCTGTCATCACTTTTCATCTCCCCTCAGCCTGATGAGCATGTGGTGTAAGCAGTATGTGTGTGATGGTGTGTGTAGGGCAGACTGTATGTAGGAAGTGCACAGCGTCACTCTTTGAAAGCAGCCTTGGAAAGAGGGCAGAGGGGGGATGGGAGGTCACGTGTTTTAGGAGATTGTCCTTCAACGTGAGGTGTATTATTCCAACCTGTGAGTCAGGTAGTCCACGTGGTCCCGAATGGTGCCCACTCTTGAGTCTGACCCTGATCTCTGATCTTCTTTGAGAAAGGCAGGAAAAGGAAGAAAATCATGAATTGTGAGGTGGTCAGAGTCTGAATCCCCATCACACAGCCTCTCCTCTTTACTTGCCCTTGTTATCTCAGCAGCATATCTGTCATCCTTTCCTGACGCTAATTGTAATTGAATTATAAATTAGACATGCTGTTAAACCTTGTTTCTGCTTTAGAGCACATGGGCAGGCAGGAGGAGAGGAGAAAGCAGAGCAGCAGGTTAATTGATGACTTGAGCCAAAGATGACCAGAGATCTGCCTCGTCTGGTTTTGATCCGCCAAACTGATCTCAGAGGAGAGGCCAGATTTATACACTTTCTGTGTCCGTACTTTTTATACACATGCTGTGTTAAAGTGTCCATAAAATACATTAAAATTCTGTCTTTAGATTTAATGAACACAATGTGTAAAACTTTCATCAAACCTGAACTACAAAAAAGTTGGGACATTGTGCAAATTGTGGACAAAACAGAGAACAGTGATTTTAAATCTTTTTCAACCTTTATTGACATGAATATAACAAAAAAAATAATCATTTAATGTTCAAACCAACCAGTCGTATTGTTTATTAGTAAATACACACAATCCGAATTGGATGCCTGTAACATGTTTCAAAAAAGTTGGGACAGGGGCAAGAAAAAAAAAAACCTAAGAAAGAAATGACTACTCCAAAACACCAAGAACATTATATGGAAAGTTAGTTAGTAACAAATGATGGGGTTTAAAGGGAAAACTTACTTTTTTATGATCAGCAACAGTGCAAGGCTATCTACTTTATGTGGGCAAATTATGCAATAGTTTATGAACAATGCTCCAAAATGTGCAATTGGAAGCAATTTAGAGATTTCATCATCTACAGTCCATACTGTCATCAAACAATTCAGAGGATCTGGAGGATTCTCTGCATGTAAGAGGCAAGGCCAAAAAAACAATTTTGAATGCCCATGACCTTCAGTCCCACAGGTAGCCATCATTCTTTGATGGATATTACAGCAGGGGCCCCGAAACACTGTCATTTATCACAGTACATCACTTCATCTACCAAAGTAAGTTAAGAGTCTACTATGTAAAGCAAAAGCAATACATCAGCAACATCCTGAAGCTATGCTGACTTCACTGGGCCAGAGCTCATCTGAGATGGACTGACCTACAGAGGAGAAAAGGACCATGGACATGGTCTGAAGAGTCAACATTCAGACTGTTGTTAGAAATAATGGCCATCAAGTCCTCCTGGCTAAAGAGGAAAAGAATAGATCCAAATTTTAAAGGTCCAAATCAGCATCTATGATGAGGTAGGGGTGTTTTACTGTCCATGGCATGGGTAACTTGCACATCTGTGTACAGTAAGGCATTTTTATTCTTTATTAATTTAACCAGAAGAAAACCTCATTGAGATAAAAAAAACAACTCTTTTTCAAGAGTTTCCTGGCCAAGACAGTAGAAGATACTTTCACATGTGTTTGCTCAGATATTTTTTGATCCTATGGCTGAATAAGGTAACCATTGTTTCACTAATATTTTAAAACTCGTAATATCATAAAGTATCAAAAGATTGGACAACCTCTTAGATAGCTACATTTTTCTGTGGTGTTTCTTGTATTTTCTAGCTCTACCAATATTTTTTATGTACATATTTTGGATAATTAGGTGTTAAAATGCCTAAAAACCGGCAGGAAAAAAAAAATCTTAGGCTGTGTCCGAAATACCTCCGTATTCACTATGAAGTGCACTATATAGTGAATACGCCATTTTGTAGTGGTGTCCAAATTCTGAGTGAGCATTGTTATTCACTATATAGTGCACTCATTCTTAACCACAATGCATTTTGAAAAGTAGTGAACAACTGATGCTCACTAGCCCAGCAATATTTACCATCATGCATTGCTGTTGCTGCCCTCACATGATGGACGAATGAGAGGAGCACAGGAACACATATAAAAACTTGATCTAATATTTCTTTTTTGTTGGTTTTAACCAAATCTGTAAGAAAATGTTAAGGATTTAAAATGGAGTAACTCTGAGGATTACAAGACATGAGACTGTTATCTTCAAGCAAAAATAAGTGATAACACACACAAAAATGTGTGTGTTATCACTTATTTTTTGCCACTAAAGACACAAGCTTTTTTTAATCTAAATTATTAGTATTTTCATTTTTTTGTGAAAAAATGTTGCATTTAGCATCAGTTTTCAGTTGAATTCTACCATTAATTTCGATCCCCAGCTGTTGTCCTGGAAATTTATGAGACTGTTGCTAAACGCTTTAACTGTGAGACGGCGATGACATCATTTCCCGCGGCTGGAGTAGTATCCGAAATCGTTTTTTGTATTTTGCGGTTGAGCCCACTATATAGTCCACTGTATGCTGCTCACTATATAGTGGAGAGGGAGTAGAGAATGAGTGTGTAGTTTTGGACACAGCCTTTGAGTGTATTTTTGTACTCTAGTTGTTCCCAAGTGGTGAAGGCCAGTAATGTCTAGGTGTGTGTTGTGGATTTGAGCAACCATGCTGTGAGGAAGATCAGCCTGGTAACTCAATGAGTGTGTGTCAATCAATGCAGTGCCACGTGTGTGTCAATCAATGACCTGACAGGTGTGTGCCACCTTATACTAGTGCATCTCAAAAAATTAGAATATCATGAAAAAGTTCAATATTTTTTGTCACTCTTTTCTGAGAGTGAAACTCATGCATTATATAGACTTATTACACATAGAGTGAAGTATTTCAAGCCTTTATTTCTTGAAATGTTGATGATTATGGCTTACAGATATGAAAACCCAAAATTCAGTGTCTCAAAAAATTAGAACATTGTGAAAAGGTCAATATTTGAAAGTCATGGTGTCACACCTTAATCAGCCAATTAACTCCAAACACCTGCAAAGGTTTCTTGAGCCTTTAAATGGTCTCTCAGTCTGGGTCAGTAGGCTACACAATCATGGGGAGGACTGCAGACTTGACAGATGTCCAGAAGACAGCCACTGACACCCTCCACAAGGAGGGTAAGTCACAAAAGGTCATTGATAAAGAAGCTGCTTGTTCACAGAGTGCTGTATCCAAGCATATTCATAGAAAGTTGAATGGAAGGAAAAAGTGTGGTAGGAAAAGGTGCACCAGCATAAGGGAGAACCGATGCCTTGAGAGGATTGACAAGCAAAATCCATTCAAGAATCTGGGGGAGCTTCACAAGGAGTGGACTAAGGCTGGAGTCAGCGCATCAAGAGTCACTACGCACAGACGAATCCTAGACATGGGCTACAAATGTGGCATTCCTCGTGTCGATCCACTCCTGAACCAGAGACAACCTCAGAAGTGCCTTACCTGGGCTGTGGAGAAAAAGAACTGGACTGTTGCTCAGTGGTCCAAAGTCCTCTTTTCAGATGAAAGTAAATTTTGCATATCATTTGGAAATCAAGGTCCCAGAGTCTGGAGGAAGAGTGGAGACGCACAGACTCCACGTTGCGTGAAGTTTCCACAGTCAGTGATGACCTGGGCTGCCATGGCATCTGCTGGTGTTGGTCCACTGTGTTTTCTGAAGTCCACAGTCAACACAGCCATCTACCAGGACATTTTAGAGCACTTCATGCTTCTTTCTGCTGACAAGCTTTATAGAGATGCTGATTTCATTTTCCAGCAGGACTTGGCACCTGCCCACACTGCCAAAAGTACCAAAAGCTGGTTTAATGACCATGGTGTTACTGTGCTTGATTGGCCAGCAAACTGGCCTGACCTGAACCCCATAGAGAATCTATGGGGTATTGTCAAGAGGAAGATGAGAGACACCAGACCCAACGATGCAGGTGACCTGAAGGCCACTATCAAGGCAACCTGGGCTTGCATTACACCTGAGCAGTGCCACAGGCTGATCGGCTCCATGCCACGCCGCATTGATGCAGTAATTTATGCAAAAGGAGGCCCAACCAAGTATTGAAGGCATAGAAATGAACATACTTTTCAGAAGCCTGAGATTTCTGTTTAAAATATCCTGTTTTTAATTGATCTTATGTAATATTCTCATTTTTTGAGACACTGAATTTTGGGTTTTCTTATCTGTAAGCTATAATCATCAACATTTCAAGAAATAAAGGCTTGAAATACTTCACTCTATGTGTAATGAGTCTATATAATATATGGTTTTCACTTTCAGAAACAAGTGACAAAAAATATTGAACTTTTTCATGATATTCTGTTTTTTTGAGATGCACTAGTATATACTCTTGGGCTGCAGCACTCTGTGCTGACTCATTATCTCACCATCAGAGGTACTCAGAGCATCTCCTCGAGTTATTCCTCGTGAGTCAGAAAGTTTAAGGTCACATAAGCATTGTTAATATTGTTTCTTGGGTGTATTTTATGAGAATAACCAGTTGCCCAAGGGTTAAAGATTATTGGTGCTGGGAACCATTAACCAGACTTTTTGTTTCTATTTCTCACACCAGTCTAGTGATCTTTCTTTTAATTCTAAAGATAGCTTTCTCAGCCTCCGTAGAAGTTGTGTTCCTTTCAGCTGCACAGTGGCGGTGGTTTAGTTTCCCCTTTTTCTCAGTATTGTCAAGAACGGAAGTTTTTTGTTTGGGGCTAGTTTTCTTGTGCTTTCTTTTTCCCCTTTTCCCATTAATCACGTGATTTGGTGGTTATCCTTCTAGCGTTGCAAAGCAGATGGATTTGCCTGTTTCCATGTTTCTTACTGGCAAATCCATCTTGCAAAGCTCCTATCCGAACCGTTTCAGCCTGGTTAGAAAGTGACAGGACCAGTCAGCATTGAGGGACAGTACTTTCAAACACAGCAGAGTCGTGACCTATGCAAGCAGCGACAAGAGGTCACTGCAATAATGGCAGAAGACATTAGCGTGGATGCTGCTAAAGCGCCAATTCTATCAGAACTTGACAATGATTCTTCGTTAAAAGAAGAACAAAGAACAGCAGTGAGTTGTTTTCTTTTCTAAAACGACAAAAGTCATGCACTGACATGTCTACAGTCGCCATGTTTTGTGTTATGCAGCTCTCTATGGAGTTTACTCTCAGTAGCACCCCTAACCTGGGTTTGGGACTATGACATCACATATTTTGTTGCTCTGATTGGCCTGTGAAGTTGTGACAGATGGAGCGTTCATCCAATCACCCTTTTTTTCAAAGGCCCTGCCCTTTCCCAAACACTGTCTATGGGAGGTTTACCAGATGGATGTGTGAAACAAATCCATCTGGTATGTCAGGTTATATCCTTCTAGGAAAACTTTAAGAAACCTGTTGTCTGCAGTTGCAGTTGACTGAAGGTCTTTGACTCCAGCCTCGTGTATCTGCAACTGACTCTTTTGTCCTGATAGAGGAATGACATGGAGAAAAAGAGAGCCATAGATGATAAATACACATGGAGAGAAAGGGATAGGTCAAGGACAGGGGAAGGGCAGATTAACGTGGAGACGTATGACTTAAGTGCTGAAGAGGAAAGAGTAGATTTAGCCAAAGACCAGGACGTTTGATGATGTTTGACTCAAGAGCTACATCAAACACAATTAGCAGTGAGCAAAGTTTACTCAGAGCTTCAAATGATTTCAGAGGGATATTTGTCTTCTCAGGGCAAATAGGACGTCCGCGCTATTCATTTGACATTCATCAGCAGTTTACCTCATAATGTGTTTGCTCACGCCGATGGGGTTTGCAGACATATGAAAACTCATATTACCTCTCTACACGAGTATGAAACAGAGATAATCTTCCAAGAGGAGGGTTAATAGAAAAGCCAGGTAGCCATGGAAACACAAAAGAGAGGTTTTTTTGTGCACATGCATCAGAAGATCTTCAACAAAGCCACTGATATTGTGTGCGTGTGTGTGTGTGTGTGTGTGTGTGGGGGGGGGGGATTTCCATGCCATGCCATGGACAGGCACTGATGTCAATGGTGTAGAAAGTGTTCATGTATATTGATGAAACGGATGTGTGTTTGAATTATTAGAGACAATCTATTGCTTCAATTTAAAACTCTTGGGTAAAAGTCTTTATTTAACATTCAACAACAGCTGCTGCATTTCGCTCACAAATACAGCATTTAAAGGAACCTCCATCTTCAGCAGAATGGAGAACAATGGCTTGCTTGGTGCCATATGGAATTCTCTTTCCCCAAACTTCAGCGACGTCCGTTAAAATCAAATCCTACAAACAAGGTCATGTTTAAAATATAATGCAATCTGCACAATTATCCTCTTAAAGTGTGCATACAAAAGTGAAACATATGCAGAATATGGAGCAAATATGCATAATTAACATATATTTTGCATGCGTGCAGCATATGGCATGCACAGAAGTCAGTCACGTCAGCAAAATGCATAAGCAAATGCATAAACAAACGATGGCATTAAAGGATCAGGCTGGCAATTTTCAATTATCTTATATTTGTCAACAAATCTCAAGAAAAGCCCAACACTCTGTCTGTCCTTGTCCATTATTAGCCTAATGGGCTCCACAACTCGACAGGCTGCTGGAGGTTATTTTATCTTACCCAGATCACTTTCTCAACGTACAGTAATATACAGAGCTACGATGGAGTGGAATGTCCTTCCAAATTACGTTACACAACAGAAAAACATGGCAAATTTTAAAATAAAGCTGAGAGATTATTACTCTACTCATAATTTCATCCATTAGTGCTCCCCAGGAAACTGTAGGGGTACCACTTGGGCCCATATTATTATTATATTATATCGTATTATATTATATTATATTATATTATCACTTATGGTGTTGCTCCAATTTAAATAATTATGTAAATGCTTTTGTTTTCTGTTCTTAGTGTTGGGTCATGGCATCTTTGTGTGTGACATGATATATGTGTTGTGATGATTTAATTTAGGAGCTTGTAATTTTGAATTCCAGTATTCTTCTTGAGTGTTCTGTGTGTATTGGTATACAAGTGTGTGTCCTTATATGTATTTTCCTCTGTATGTAGTTTGTGTCACTCATGGAAATTGAAAAGACCCCAGGAAGAATAGCGGCTGCCTTGCAAAAGCTAATGGGGATCTAAAGAAACAAACAAACAAACAGTGGGTAATTGCACTTTGTAAACAAAGAAAAATACAGAGAGATGAGAAAAACTGTGGACTTTGGACTGTTTTCAGACTTCCACCCCTCTAAGTCTAGGCTTCACTGTCTCAACATAAGTGCAGTGCTTACAGCCTACAATGTAAAACACCACATCAGTTTTACTCAGAAACATCGAGTTGAATTAACTCAGTTTTTTCTAACCTGTTCTAAATACATATTATAAACAAGTTACTTGTACTTTTTGGCCATAACAGCTAAAGGGCTAAATTTACTTTAGTTTACCTGGTTTAAACAAATTCTGTTGTGTTTACTTAAAAATCCAAAAAGACAATTTCAACTCTGTTTTTATGAGCTGATAGGACTCATTTAAGTTTTAAGGTAACAGTAACAATTTAAGTCTTTTTGTTATTACTCAAATTATTTGAGTTATGGCAAGTCTTCAGTTTTCCCAGAATGCCTTTGGGCACTAAACCTTTATGCACTCTGTTTGCTGCTGCTGTCTTGGCCAGGACACTCTTGAAAATGAAATTTTAATCTCAAAGAGATTTTCCTCCTGGTTAACTAAAGGTTAAATAAAATAAATAAATAAAATGCACCACGAGTGAAGTTGCTGTCTCAGTTACATAGGGGGTGACGTCAATGTTGATGTTATGTCACATCTGACTCTTAAAGGGGAAAGTGAGCTTACATTCTGATTGGTTGATTTCATGTTATGCCCAAAACAAGTCCATCTATAATCAAGGAATTTAATCTGACCTCTTTGCGCTTGCTTTGCACCCAGATTGTGCAGCATGTAATGAGCAGTGTTGGGTAGCATTACTCTTGAAACTAACTCATTAGATTACTGCATTGCATACTGAGAAAAGTCACTCGTTACGTTACTGTGTTACCTACTTCCAAAACTAACGTGTTAGAGTACTTTTACGTTACTAAATATTAAAACCCTTTGCCACTTGTTCCACTAAGCGGTTGTAAAAACAACCGCACGTCTGCATTTAAATGTGCAGACTCTAATGCCAATGTACAGCGTAATCTACAGCCCATAATCTGCATCTCTACAGCCTGAGAACGTCACCTACAGACAGGAAAACTTTTACAGCTCTTTAACATGCTCACAATCTGACAACAAGATGAGCAGAGGCAGACAGAATCACCCAAATGCTGTGTGTAACAACAGCGTTTAATTGGAACAGCTGATCACTGAAAGCAAACGGAGCTTTTAAAACGTACATTTCACCAGGATGCTGTTATTGTCCCTTCTATCCAAAAATCCATCATGATGGGGATAATTCCACAGTGGCCTGCTGTCCTCTCTGTTATCTCGCTGGCTCAACAAGCTAACAATGCACGAGTAATGGCACAGAATGTTTACTTTCCGCTGGTATGGCGTTCCGTGCCAACCTGACTACAGGAAGAGAGAAGGACAAACAAGTGCTTCAAGGAGCTTCCTTTTTTTCTTTCTCTTTTTTTGAAGCCACGAAAGAGAAAGGAAATTTGGGATTTTTCTTTCAGTTAGAGATAACTTTTATGAAAATGTAACTAATAACGCGAATACTTGAATTGTAAAACTAACATGTTACGTTACTCGTTTCAACAAAAAAGTAATCTGAGTATTGTAACAGATTACTTTGTAATGCGTTACCCCCAAAACCCTTTGCATCCCATTCTAGAGACTTTACGGCATAAAAATAGAACCCAGTGTGATACCTGTTAAACATAAAAGTACACCTGAAAATAATGCATTCAGTTTCATTGAGTTTGTATTGTTGTCATTTTCATGTTCAAATTGCCAGGCTTGTACTGAATTATTAATTAAGGCTATTCTTTTGTTGGAGCTGGAAGAGATTAAGGCCTATTAAACTTCTAAATGTAACTTTGGCCTGCTACAGTGTCAAACACACCCCCATCTATAAATACCAGCCAAGGAATCAGCTGACCATTTTACTCATCTAATTGATCGCCTGGCCTCCGTCACCTGATGAAAGAATTCCATGGCCCCACACACAACCACACATATCACTGTAATCATTTGACCTAAAAGAAGAAACTTGGAGCCAGCGTGTCTCACATGATATTATCAGAGCTGACAGGATCCACGAGTCTCTCACGTCGACCCTCGTCATTCCTCACATTCCTTGTGGCAACATTTGCGTTGTGACCATGCTCTGAGCTTTTTACACTTTATGGCACCGAGCAAAGCTGCCTGGGCCAAATGCAACCCACCCCGTGCTTCTTCTTGTGACTTTCCCTCCCAGAGCTCCTGACAGTCAGACCTTTGGAGATGAAGATGACGTCAACCAGCATGCACCATATGCATGCTTCAGCTGAGGGAGGAGCGAGAGAGGCTGTGTACAAACAGAGGGAGAGAGAGTGAGAAGGCCCGGGACATTTTAGTAGAGGGGTCAGCATGACACTGTCATCCATGACCGTTGGGGATGAGATAAGTCCACAGGTCCATGCCTCTGGTCCTTTTCCATATATGGATGTCTCCATTCACATTACAGCACAGTTATTATTAGTAGGGCTGCAGTACAGTTTGCTTTCCAGTGTGGGACCAGCAAATAGCACACATTCACATCACTGTTGTGTTTTGAATGAACAGGCCAAACTAAACACTGATAAATAAAGCAGAAGTGATGAGCTTCATGTTATTTGCATCAGGCTATTTGTGTTCAATGATTTTCTCTTGTATTGAGTGTTCTAGATAAGCGTAATTAAAAGATCAATATGTATTTAAATTGGAATCAATACACTGGCTCTATAGGCAATCTTTCAGTGCCAAAGCATAAGCTATAATGTGATTAATGTATTTGCAATACATAAAATATAACACTAACTATGAAAGGAAATAAGGAACTCTGGGTAGATCCAAGATTACGGCATTTTACATAAATCTGTGTTCAACTGAAAGCACTGCAACAAAAAACCAAGACATCCATTTCTGTTCAGTTCATTTCTGACAGTCTCACAGCCATTCGTCTGAGATGCTGTTTATCTCAGAACGCAAATGCATGCTAAAACTTTAGAAATAAAATTTGTGTAAGTAGTTGTGTTTAGTCAACCTGACACACCAGATGGATTTTTCTTTACACATCCATCAGGAAAACCTTCCATAGACAGCATTTTGGAAAGGGCAGAGCCTTCTGAAAGGGTGGATGAATGTTCTGTCTGTCACATCTTTACGGGCAGATCACAGCATCAAAACACGACGTCATAGCTGCTACCGAGGAGTGAACTCCATAGAGAACTGCATAACCCGAACCCTAACCTGTAGACATGTCAGTACACGACTTTTGTCATTTTTTAAAAGAAAACAACTCACTGCTGTTTTTGTTCTTCTTTTAACGAAGAAATGTCGTCAAGTTCTGATAAAACTGATGCTATAGCAGCATCCACACTAATCTCTTCTGCCATTATTGCACCAACCTCTCATTGGTGCTTGCTTACAGCATGACTCTGCTGTGCCTGAAAGTACTGCCCCTCAATGCTGATTGGTCCTGTCACTTTCTAACCGGGCCCAGTCTGTTCAAATGGGAGCTTTGCAAGATGGATTTGCCAGTAAGAAACACGGAAAAAGGGTGACTCCATCTGCTTTGCAAGGTTAGTGTTTAGAATTGTTGGGCGCATTTTTTCGGATCCGTAATCCAAAATAAACATAATAAACTTGAACCTTGCACACTGAGTCCACTGTGTTTTTTTGGCTTTTCAGCAAAAATGTGTAAAATGTGGCAATTTGTTTTGCCTGTGGCTTTAAAATCAGTATAGATCCACCCATCTTGACAGACATTTTGAGAAAAAAAATGACAAAAGTTTTTGCGTCTGTGTGAAAATATGATTAGAAAAACATGAACAAGTCATGAGCATGAGCGTCCAAAAATTTCTGATGAAAAAAACTTACCTGGTGTGCAGTGGCCTTAAGGGTTAAAGTAGGGTTAGGATACGAAAAGTTAAAAGGTTAAAACCTGACAAGCAAAACCTGATTACAGCATGCTCAATAAAGTCGAGTAAACAGTCTGCTAACAGGAAAAAGTTTCTCCTCCATAAACATTCCCGCAGCCAGCGTAGCTCTCATATCTCTGTAAGCTATGTAGGCTATATAGACAAGGCCGGCCACAGACTAGACGATTTTTAAATTATAATGATTTTGAAAACGTGGGAGACCACAGACATAAGGACAATTTCAAAAGATTTTTCATCTGTAATCGTCTGAATGCACACACCAGACAAGATCACTGGAGACCACACACCTGCCATCCCGGCAGCGACCTCACGTGATCACGTGACTTCAGAAAAAAACAAACAAACACGGATGTCTGTCGATACCCTCTTGCTGTCTCTCCACAACAGGCTGTCCTGGCAGGTGTTACAGGTGCAGCAAAAATCCTAAAGCAAGGAAAAGACTCAGGATGAAAATCCTTGCTGGAATGAAGCTACAGTTGTGTTTATGGTTATGAGCGGTGACATTAAGTATGATCTGGCTGGTGACCCTGCCTTGTCTGCTCGTTGTCATTGGTTGTTGTGGGTACTGCATCAGAAAGCACAACAACCTAGAATCATAAATATCAAACATGTTTGATGTTTATGATTCGGGGTCTGGTAGGATAACAACGCGATTTGGAGCAGTAAAATAATTGTGCTGACACCACACACATGCAGATTATTTAGACAGCTCATAGGCTGCGACAGGCGCCACTCGGAGTAATGCTGCCACGATCGTCAACCACAACACAGTACAAGTGGGCTATGTGGATTTGGGGGGGGTCAGACTGCCTGCAGGTTTTCCATGCACCATCATGGTTTTCATACCAGGCACATGCTGCTTGTCTGCTGTGTCTCCCTGCTTTCACAGCTGTCTTTCTTCATAGTGTTTCCTCAGAAATTTCACAAGTGACTTAAATCACTGTAGAACATTACTGAGCCAGAGAAGTCTGGATTAAAGCATTCTGTGCAAACGAGGGATGTTCATCAAAAGAAATGCTAGACCCAGCTTTTACTCAGAAATAGTCAGAAATGGAAGTTTACTTGCACTGTTTTTATTTGGCCTGTAAATAATCTACTGATGTAGAAACAGAAAGCATCACTAATAATTGAAGTTTAAGAACAACTTTATCACACAGATGCATTTTGGCCTTGGATCTTAATCAGGGACATCAAGAAACACATTGCAAGCATATTCTACAGATGTGTATCCACTTAATTGCTATAAGCAAGGTAAATATGGCAATCTATTTATCATTTTCCTATGTATTTTGGATGAAAGACCCACACAGCTTGAGGAAAACGTAGACGAGCCTTCTATTCTCTAGATTTTGGCACCCAGTCCCAGCTTATCTCCAGCCAAAGAACGCAGATCTATAAAAACTGTATAAAGCTGATATTTTTGTTGTTTTGTTCTGTTGCTTTCTGTACTCTGCATTCATCCAACAATACCACTGCAAATCATGGGGGCAGTGTTGAGCAATGTAACAAACACTTCAAGCCAGAGCAGCAAATACAACAAGGAAGAGTAATTTGAAACATTTCAGAACTTAATCAGCTGTCGCTATCATTAAAATGAATGCATTTTTCTTTCCCTCCTCCTGTCTTGTAGCTATCTTTCGCTACAGTTTTGGATTAACAGTAAATGAATAGAATATTCCTCTCCAGCATTAGTATGTTGGTCACATTTTCATACCTCATGCAGTAACCTTACTCTCTTTCCCCTGCAGAAAGCAAGGGTTTCTTGTGACTTCTTCTCCTGTGTGCATCTTTGTAAACCAGCATCTCTGCTCTTATTCCACTGTGCCTTTTAACATTGTGATCAATGACCCCCAGCAATGTTATTTGATCAAAGCGCCTGACACCCTCATCCTTTCATTGGATTATTCCTAAATGGCACAGATGAGATATTAAAGGTCATCATGCCCCTTTCGGTGCGCACATTCCCACTAAGGCACAATCACATGAATTGAAAATACTTCCCAATGAGCCTCTCCTGATCCACTGGGGGCTCCCTCATGCCAGCTTTGGTTCTGTCACAAACACAGACACACACATACATCAGTAGTGAAACCTTAACTCTCCTGCACTCGACAGCTGCACCCCTGCGTGGGTCCTCTTACCGTGTGAAGGCATAACTATGCATAACCATCAGTGCTAAACCTGAGCCATCACTATTAATAACCCACTGGTGGGAATCTCACTTTGGCAGATAGAGCCCAAACCTCCTCTCAGCAAAGGTAAAATGAGGTGAATCTCCAAAAAAAAATAGTGAGGAGCTCAGGGATGCCTTAAAGCACCTCATCCTATCATGTTGTGCAGCAGATTCAAACCTGGTTGTGCTGTGAATAATTTAAAAGCGGTGTGTAACTGAATACAGGATGAGTGTCGAGCAGCGAAAAAAGAGGGATTCCCTGTGTGAGTGTGCGTTTAAGTGTGTCTATGTGAGTGTGTAGGTGGGTGGATGGTTAAGTGTGTGCGTGCCCCCCTCCTCCCTTTGCATTTCAGCCTCTGCAGTGAGCCTCACCCATCCAACAGCCAATCAGAGCCCAGCGAAAGGAGAAGAGAGAAGTGATGGGGGAAGCCATTCTGGGGATGGTGCTTGCCCGCAGTGATGGGTGTAGGTGTCTGCGTACGTACGTGTGTGGGTCTGTGTTTGTGTGTATGTGCAGGATTCGGTGTAAATGTGATTTTTAACACATGTAAAGGCAGTGCTTTGATGTGGGAACAAAAATCATGCACCTATGTAAAATTAGTTTCTACTCATTTAAACCTGCGTTGCTTTAAGCGTGTGCTCTAGTGATCACACGTGCACTCTCTCAATCCCAGCAAACCAGAAAGAGCAGTAGAGATTCAGGAAAGAGAACAAACAGAAGGAACTGTTTGAAGTGAACACATATCATGTTCCTCTTTACGGCTTAATGATTATGTGATTCAGGATCACATCTAAAATCCCAGAGGAAAATTTCAAGGACATTGAATCAGTGAAACAACACACGCTGGGAAAACTTACATAAGTGCTGTCAGCTTTCGTGTCTTTTTTTTCAGGATTTCTGGAGCAAAACTGAAAAGCTTGAATTTACTTGAATGGTGTGCTAAACAGCAGGCAATTATATGCACAAGCAGCTCCTGGAAGGTGTGCCAGACTTTAAAAGCAATGTATCTCCTAAGCCTAACATTACTGTTACCATCATGAGGCTGCTACATAATGCAGACTGATCCAAAAGACCTTCTCTTCATAAAGCAAAAATGATATTTAAAATTTGATTAGCCAGTTTGTGACTGTAGACATTACAATTTATTCTTAATTTTGCAAGAATATAGTTGAAAGACACAAAGATTGGGATGGTATCAGCCTGCCTCATTCTACAGGTCCAAGTCTAAGGGTCCACTTCAATGGGGCGTCATATTCTGCCCCATATTCGGCAGTATATTGCTATATTGCAATCAAGTTTTTTCAATTAAAAACCCACTCCTTTATGTGTATTTATTAATAAGAAATAAAACTTGTGTATTTATACATGACTTTCTCACACTGATGGGGAAAATCCCTTAAAGTGCTGGTGCCTTCAGACTTAAGTGGATGCAACATCTACACAAAGCATTTTGGGAGTCTAGGCGTCAACACTCGTAGAGACCCCTCCCCCCATATGAGAAATTCATCCACACAAAATAAAATATTATTTTACTGTTCAGAAAATATACCAAACAAAGTTCAGTTTTTAATGAAGACTTCTCAACTCAAAAAAGGCAAGTAAGGAACAGGGCAGGGCGGAGCATGGCAATCTGTCGAAACGCTGCTCGGACGTCAGTGGGGCCAAACAGTAAGATGGCGTGGTTTGTTGACCATATTTCAATTGGTCTGGGGCCAGGTTGAGGTGGCAGCAGGCTAAGCAAGTCAACCCAGACATCTCTCTCCCCAGTGACATTTCCCAGCTCTTTCTGGGGGATCTCAAGGCATTTCCAGGCCAGATGAGATGTATAATCCCTCCAGAAAGTCCTGGGTCTACCTCAGGGTCTTCTTCCAGTGGGACGTGCCCGAAGACCATCACAGGGAACCGTTAAGGAGACATCCTTATCACATGTTCCAACCACCTCAACTGGCTCTATTCGTTGTAAAGGAGCAGTGGCTCTACTTTGAGTTCCATCCAGATGTACGTGCTCCTTACCCTATCTCTAAGGCTGAGCCCAGATACCCCCTGATGAATCTCATTTTAATGGCTTGAACTCGTGATCTCATTCTTTTAGTCATCACCCAGAGTTCAGGGCCAGGGTCAGGTAAGGCTGGAATGAAGATTGAGAATGTTGCCTTTTGGTTCAGTTCCCTCTTCACCACAATGGTTTGGTGCATCAGCAGTATTGTTGATGCTGCACCTATCAGTCTCACCATTCTACCCCATGAAGATACCTGAACTCCTTCCCTTGGGGCAAGGAATCACTCCTTACCCAAAGGAAGCTGGCTGGAGCCTTTCCCAGCTGTCATTGGGCGAGAGGTGGGAAACACCCTAAACTGGTCGCCAGTCAATTGCAGGGCTAAAAATGAATCAACAACATTTAAATAATAGTCAAACTAGAAAGGCACTCTGCCATTAGCCCTCTCTCCCAATAGTGAAGAATCCTTTAAAAAATTGCTGGATCCGTCCCCATGTGACCACCACCACGGCACTCGCCGAGTACTCCCTCCCCAGTGGAGTGTAGACACGGTGAGGCAAAGCATTGGCTTCGCTATGGGTGGACTGTCATGGTGGAAGCATTGCCTGCAGGTGCCAACAGATGCACTGACAGTCTTACCCATGGTCTCACTGAAAGACTGGAAGTCATGGCAGAGGGTGAATATTCCTCTATTCCTCCCAGCATTGTGAGTACTCTTGCTACAATTCGCTGTCTCTCTGTTACGCTCTGACTCGTCTCCTCGACCGGGCGTGCGTCTTTCAAACTCTATAAACTCCAAAACTTTGAATAGTAACACACCCAAAATGCTGCTGGGATTTAAGTTACTCATATCCGCCATCTCCTGGTGTAAAGTGGTAACAGTGCAGGTGATCCAGATCACTCCCAAAATCGAATCAGTTCTTCCTTATTATGCCATTTCTGACATTTCCTGAAAATTTCATCAAAATCCATTTACAACTTTTTGAGTTATGTTGCTAACAAACGAACAAACGAACAAACCCACCCGATCACATACCCTCCTTGGCGGAGGTAATTTTTATTATTATTATTATGATTATTGCAATTATAGAGAAAATACATTTTGTCTATCCAAGTACCAGTGACCAAGGAAGGTAGGGCTTGACAAAACGTAATTTCGTTTTGATTCAAAAGTTATCCTGCCATTGTCATTAGGTTTCATTCCTAAAGATAATTAAGATCTTTTAAGATTTAACCAAAGTTGTAGACAGAACTACAGAACTATCTTTGGAACAAATACTATCAAACATACTTTATTGACATGGCTGCCATCTTCCTCTAATATCACACTCATAGCATGAAGCTGGAGACACTGTAGGTTATATACTGTAAATATAGGTTATTATAATTTTACTTCAGCCACTTAGAAAGACATGAGGCCAAACTTGAAGTCAAAACAACACACTGCTTAAAAAAACTGTTAGCTACTACCAGAAAACAGCTATTTCAAACTTTTTTCCACCTTCTAGCTAACATTGCCATTAAAAGCTGACTGCTAACAAATTTTCCATGATTTTTGATACTTAAGCAGAAGCACCATTGGACTTAAAATAGTAATATATACATACTTGATTGCTGAAAATTAGACTATGGCTAATGCTATCAACCAACCATTTCTACTGACATGTGATTTAACTGTGAATATATGGCTTTTCTATCATACAGTACCAGCAAAAAGTTACATTAGCAGTCAGTCACTTCCTGTCTAACACTTTCCTGCTGACACGTGTAGAGTGGTTGAAGCCAACATCAGCTAACAAGCTATGCCAGCTAGTATGCATCAGTTATCTTGTTTCAGCTTGGTCCATTGTCCATTCATACAGTTAGGCCTATACAGCACTATGGCTTATAAACAGAGCTGGCAAAGAAGCAGAAGGACACAAGACAAACCCATAAACAAAGAAAATATTCACACTGAACTTGGGACTAAATTGGGCGCCACAGCCGTGTCCTTTTATGACCCTCTCTCCATGTCCTTACCCGACTGCTAGCCATGCAGCTCTCCTTCTAATCTCCACTGTAGTATTTCAACATGAAGGGCTATAAACAAGCAAAGCTGCCTGAAATTGAGGTCAACTCAACCCCCGCTCAAATTGGCCGGACATCGGTTGGTCTTGTA
Source organism: Cheilinus undulatus (assembly GCF_018320785.1). Lineage (NCBI taxonomy): Eukaryota > Metazoa > Chordata > Actinopteri > Labriformes > Labridae > Cheilinus > Cheilinus undulatus. Next base: position 11,428,580 of record NC_054875.1, on the reverse strand, counting down.
TTTTCAGGCCAAAGGTCGGTCAGATTGAACTTGTGAGAATGACACGAAGCAAATAAATCTTGACCTCGTCCTAACTCAGATGAATGAGGCCTGAATTTTGGTGCAACCATGGCATTACTTTTGTGCCCCATGGAATTGGGCAATAATTCAATGCTTTGTTGGATTAATTGCCCAACACCCCTGGCTCTAGGATCAAACAATTAAAAACATTTCAAGAGTGCCTTTCCTTCACGAAATGTTTGAAGACATAAAAGCTGCTGGTTTATGAGTTTATTCTTCAACACAGCCTTAATCATTATGGCATTTATTGCCATCCCAATCCACTCATCTAACCCAATTTAGCAAGCAATTGAAAATTCCCACAACATCTTAAGTACACATAACATTACATGGTTTACATAGTCTTTTTAAAGACTGATATAGACACAGAAATTACATCTCTATTTTAAGTAATACGCTTCTTGTTCAATTAGAAACTTTGAAGACATTGTTGAGGCGTGAGCCCTCTGGGGAAATCTGGAGATAATCAGTGAATTTCAGCTCGCCTCTGCTTCTCCTCATATGTCTCCTGGGACCGTGACCTGTCAGGATATGTGAGTGTGGAAGGACTGGGCTATACATGGGGGAGGGGTCACTGCATGATTAAATCCTTATTATCTCTCTCAGAACCAAATTAAGGAAATTACTTAAGTGCCCTATGAGGAGAGATGGGCATGACCGTCGGCACTTAGAGACCAAGGGTTAAGGTTAAGGATCAAACCGCTGACCTGCAGGGCTGTTATTTCCAGGATGTTTCTCTCTATATGTTCCATCTCCAACCATATTGCAGAATTACATCACATTTATTTCCCTTATTTAAGAATTTTATCAAAAAATGATATAGAATACAAGGGCTTAACCTCCCCTTTCATGGTATGGCAGCTAATGGATTGGGTTATTTAAGGTTAAGCTGCTCGTCTGGCTGGAGCTCTGAAATATTTTTCAATATAATTCAACTCTGAAATCTTTGCCTCACAATGGCAGATCAGCAAGTTCAAGTCAGGAGAGCACCAAGAGTACAGTAAATAAACTGTAGCACAGTTAAGGTTGCATTGAAGCAAATCAAACAGTTGGTAAATGTCAGAAAAAGGTTGTGGTTAAAGGTTATTAAAGGTGAACACTGAGTTCAGGTCTGTAACAGGACATGACCTCCACACCCTTTTCCCTGGTACAAATCAGTCAACTTACTCCTCAGAGCAATGATAATCACAGTGCATATTAAGTTTGTCAAATGTAGGCATTATTTTCATGAAGTACTGAACTAGTTTTAACAGTCTTACCTCTCTCCCTTTGCTTTGTAAGCTTACCTCCTTTTGTTACAAAAGAGGAAAAAAAACCCTGAAGCATCTGCACTGTTTTTGTTTCTCTCCTTCCTGTTGGCATATAGTTGTGTACCAATCAAAGGTAAGCACAGCTGCAAATGGATTTAGCTGAGAGATGGCAGCAAGAATGGCATTTCACTGTGGAATTTATCCATTGTTGTAAATTTCTGGGCAAAAGGGCTTAGAACATCAGATCAAAATGTAACTTCAAAAGCTCTCATTGTATTGTTGGCTGTGCCTCAGAGCCTTTTCAGGGAAGTATGCAGAATTACGCACCGCCTGTGCATAAAGCACTAAGTCTGTGTGTAATTCTGTATGCCTCTGGTCTGTTTGTTGTCAGAAGTGAGGATGTTAAAGGTTATTACGTAGGTAATTCTGTTATTAGGGCCTAAACTAGGCTGCAGAATGATGTAGAGTCCACAAATACGAAAGCAGATGCTCAGCTGGCTGTGGGCCGTTTCCACTAATTTGGAAAGAGGAATAAAAGGTTTTTGGTTTTGATTATGGAAAAATGCTCTAACTCATCTCTTCGTTCAGAAGGTAATGTGGTCATGCAACGAGTTCTCAGTATGTATCTAAGTCACTTAATGAGTTACTTTTTAAAGTAAGGCTGCCTGTTACACTGTTCATACACAAAGTCAATCAGATTTGTGGTTCGAGTTCAAAGGTTTGATCGATAATGGATTTTCAGCTGTACTTTACTGCAGGTACTTTTGAATAAACACAAATAAATCATATGAATGCCATCGGTGGGAGCTGGTTTGTGGACATCTGTTTATTGTTGTCAGCACAGTGTCTTATGCACTAAAGTTTGCTGATACGTGATTGGTCAGCACAGCTCAGAAGACAAATCTAAACCAGGATGCCAAACATATTGAATATCACAACCCTTGGGTACAGATTCTACAATATCAATTCCAAAGAAGTTGGTATGCTGTGTAAAATGTAAATGCAGAGTGCAATGGTTAGTTGGCAACAGGTCAGTAACTAACCTTACAAAGCAGATGGATTCACCCTTTTTCCATGTTTTTTACAGGCAAATCCATCTTGCAAAGCTCCCATCTAAACAGATTGGGTGCTGTTAGAAAGTGACTGAACCAATCAGGAGTAAGAGGCAGTACTTTCAGGTGCAAGCAAGCACCGACAAGAGGCCGGTGCAATTATGGTGGAAGAGATTAGTGTGGATGCTGCTATAGTGTCAGTTTTATAAGAACTGTCTCTATAGCGTTTCCTCATTAAAAGAAGAACAAAGGACAGCATTTGGTTCTTTTCTTTGCAGAAACAATGTTTTTGCCCTTCTCCCGGCCAGTTTCAGCAAGAGTCTTATGATGTTTTGTTGCTCTGATTGGCCCGTAAAGATGTGACAGACAGAACTTTCATCCAGTCACCCTCCGGGTTTTTTCAAAGGCTCTGCCCTTTCCCAAACACTGTCTATGGGAGGTTTTGCGGATGGATGTGTGAAACGAACCCATTTGGCAAATCAGTTTAGTCAGTAACATGACTGTGTAATAGGTGCATTTTATAGAAGTAAAGATGGGCAGAAGTTCACTAATCTGAGAACTTTTTTTTTTTAACTTGTATTCTACAATACATAAAATCAAAAGAGTCAGAAAATCTGGAGAAATCTGTGCCAAGCATCAAGGCCAAAGGTCAAGGCTGTTGGGCCCTCAGGTAGATATGCATTAAAAACCAGCATTATTTGGAACTTGAAATCACTGCATGGGCTCAGGAACACTTCCAGAAATCATTGTAAACCCACACAGTTTGCTGTGGGCTGTGCAAGAAAGAAACCATGTCGGAACATAGTCCAGGAATGCTGCTGCTCATTTAAAATGGAAAATTGTTCTGTGGTCAGAAGATTCAAAATTTCAAATTATTTTTGTAACTGACTAACGCTGTGTCCTGCAGACCAAAGAGAAGGACCATTCAGCTTATCATCAACGTACTCAAAGTGCTTTACACTGCAGGTAGGTGTGACTGCACATGTTCATACACTGCTCATCACAATCAGTATTAAATAACCCTTACCTATTTACTCATCCCTGATGTAGCAGTGGGAGCAAGTTGGGGTTAGGTGTCACATTGGCATGTGCCTGGGATTGAACCTACAACCTTTTGATTGTGACATGACAGACTTTTCTAAATGAACCACAACCACCCCTGTGCATTGTCTGCATCTCTGTTGCATTAGTGACTGTCAGTTTCACAGCTCTGTAAATTTCATACATGCTCTACACTTTACTTCTGGTACAGATGTGATGCACTTTATCCCTCCAGCTTTTGATAACATCTGATGACGGGTGACAATAGGACTTCTGCAATGCTATGCATTTATGCTGTTTGATTTTTGGGTCCAAACCTGGTGTGGAGGCTGTAACAAATGACTTGTCTGGTTTGGGTCTAATTGAGATGTATACATACAAAAGTAAATCAAACTCAGAGTGCAGTAGCTGTCTGAACACAGAAACCTGTTTAAGCATGACTGCAGTTAGACTAACACCTTTACATGTCCTTTAAATGTCTGGTTTCACTCAGACTAACTCAATAATCCCACTTTTTTAACTGCATGTTAAAGAGCTGAGTGTGAAGCACATCACAGATGCTAACATTCATGTGGTGAATTGAAATGGATCACAAGACCCTCCAGCCTGAAGCCCATCTCCAGCCACACCCTGATTTTCTTGCCTCTCTTTGCCCGCTGTGAGTCCCTGGGAACTGGGTGAAGGATATAATGTAGCAGAGAGCGTGCCAGGGCTGGGCGGGGTTCTGACAGGGGAGAATGCTGGGCCGGAGCCAATCCTATAGGGACGAACTCCCTGACCCTCTCTTGACAGATGCAGCTGGTGCACATTCATATCAGTTTGGAATGATTTATTAATGGTGCCATTAGAAACTGTCATGAATCCAATGTTAGAGAGGAAGCATCAATCAGTGTCAGTATGCAGTGATTAGAGCGTATCTGCCGAAACGTCCTATGGTTACAGGTGTTATTTCTGGATTCGTGACAAACATAAAAGCGTATTATTTCCCCTTTTTTTACGCAAAACACTGAGATTAAACCTCACACTTTCATGATTAGCACTTGTATCTCTCTCTGTCATTCTCCTACCACTCTGTCTCTCCCACTGCGGAGGATTTTCTGACACATGCAGAGCCTTGGATCTGAATGACAAGCACGTCCAGCATGAATTGGGGATGCATTGGGAGGGGGTGTCTGCGTCATCACTGCTTCTTAAAGCCAGCAGCTGCTCCACATCTACACCTGCCCTCCCTATCTCTTTCTCTCTCCTCTTTTCCACGTCATATTACCTTGGTACCTTTCTACCTATGATTCACACTCTCTGCTGAAGACTGGATCCATGCCTTTGCTTCCTCACGACTGAGAATAAAGCGGATAAACGGAGGATGGATCCTCTGGGGAGAAGCTGGCTGTTCACTGGCCGTCCAGCCTCTGCATCAGCAATGCACTCTGGCGTCAGCACAGCTTCTTTCCTGCGTAATCATCCACAGTGTAAGTGCTGGGATGAAGCTCACACAAATACACATCCCTCTTCTCTCTCTTGCCATCCTTCGTAGCTGACTAGCTGCCGTTATGAGCAATGAGCCTGCAGCCAGTTCAGTGCGTGCTGAATATTAGCACAGCCTGCGTTTGACACACTGAAAGAGACATGTTTTACACACATGACAGTGTTAGATACATATCTGTGAGCTCTTCATTAAGAGGGGAAAGCTTCATTATCTCCAAAAAAAAAAAAACAATTATATCTTTGCTCTTCACTGTAGAGCATGAAGATCATTCTGGCATCCTGACAACATATATCTCTGTGAAGAGGTATTCGCCCCCATACTGATTGCATAAAAAAAATAGATATTCGAGTAGTAAATCACAAATTTACTGTGATCAAACACATTTTTTTGAAAGCTCAGTTCAATTTCACCAGTCACACCCAGTCCTGATTACTGCCGGACCTGTTGAATCAATAATTCCCTTAAAAAGAACCGGTCTGACAAAGTGAAGTAGCAGAAAAGATCTTACAAAGCAACACATCATGATTTGATTTAAAGATATTCAAGAACAGATGAAAAACAAAGTCACTGATATCTGGAAAGGATTACAGCCATTTCTAAGGCTTTGGGACTCTGAGAGCCATTAACCACAAAAGGAGAAAACTTAAACAGTGGTGAACCTTCCCAGGAGTGGCCGGCCTGCAAAACTGACTCCAAGAGCGCATCGAAGACTCATCCAGGAGGTCTCAAAAGAACCCAGAACAACATCTTAACTTGACTGGACTTGCCCCACACCCATTACGTGAATCCATTAAGCTGTAAGTGGCACAACCACCAGGCTAACTGCCAGAGGAGACTGAGGTGCAAGTGAGGCAGTAACATCTGGAACAAAATACCACCTGGAACAGGGGAATGCCCTTCATATACCACCTTCAAACCAATCTCTAAATAAATCACAATTGCACTCACTGCCTGGCAGATCTGCTGCAGAACGTGCACACAAATACTTTTGTGTGCTCATACTGCTTTGCATTGCACTTTATATTTCTATCATTTTTTTATTGCATCACATGCTTACAAGTACACTCACCAGCCACTTTATTAGGTACATCTGTTCAATTAATAGTTAATCAGGCAATCACATGGCACTCATGGAACTCAATGCATCTAGGCCTGTAGATGTGGTCAAGACGACTTGCTGAAGTCCAAATCGAGCATCAGAATGGAGAAGGAAGGGGATTTAAGTGACTTGGAACGTGGCATGATTGTTGGTGCCAGACAGTCTGGTCTGTATTTCAGAAACTGCTGATCTACTGGGATTTTCACCGCCAACCATCTCTAGGGTTTACAGAAAATGGTCCAAAAAAGTATCATGTCCAGTGAGCGGCAGTTGTGTGGACGAAATGCCTTGTTGATGTCAGAGGAGAATGGGCAGACTTGTTTAAGATGATAAAAGGGCAACAGTAACTCAAATAACCACTCATTACAAACAATGTATGCAGCATATTTTCTTGGCACACTTTGGGCCCCTAGTACTGACTGAGTATTGTTTAAAGGCCACAGCCTACCTGAGTATTGTTGCTCACTATGTCCATCCCTTTATGACCACAGTGTACCCATCTTCTGATGACTAATTCCAGCAGAATAATGTTGTTTGTTTATTCTTCCCTTAATAAATGAAACAATTCAAAAACTGCATTTTGTATTTACACAGGTTATCTTTGACCGACATTAAAATTAGTTTGATCTGAAACATCTGAGTGTGACAAATATGCAAAAAAAAAAAAAAAAAGAAATCAGGGAGGGGAAATACTTTTTCAAAGCACTGTATCTCATTTCATGATTTTCATAAACAACGTCCTTGTTAATATTTGAGAAAAAAATATAATTTAACCAGCCTACCATTACATACAACGGATTTTCTCCTCGCCTATGAATAATAATCGATTTTAGGAGATGGATCATGATGAGGCCCACATTTGGACACACTTCTCATCTTGCACACATGGATTGAACACACATGCTCTCCCTTTGCTGTAACCTTGACTGTGCAGCATTAAAAGTATTGATTGTATCACATTAAGATTTGCTGCACATGTCGGCGCTCTCCAGACACTGGCCGGCGTGTGCCGTATACAAGCAAAACGACCCTGGAGATGACTTGTCCAAGCTGTTTTTGTAACACAGGATGTGGATGGCTCTATACGTGTGGTTGTGTCGTCTCCACAGGGCCAGTTAACACACCAGCCCAGAGAGGAAGAGTCACTGTTACTCTGGTCATGCACACAGGATGTTCCCAGCATGCCCTGAGGTCCCTGGAGGCTACAGAGGTCACACAAGACAGTCCTCTGTCCTTCTGGCCTCCTGAATAAATAATGAATGACGGATAAAGACCAGATGTGAATTGGAAATTCTGAATGACTCGCATACTGATCCTAGAAATAATAACAGAATCGATTTTATGTAGTTCCTCTTCAATATCACGGTCATGTAAGGCAGTTTTGCAGATGTATTCATCCAAGTAAACAACCATGAGCTCTGCATTTAGCAACATTTAACAGAGGCAAGGAAAACTTATTTAATCAGGCAAAAGCCTCAAACAGAAACAGACTCATGTTGAACAGCCATCTGCCAAATCTGTGTTGGGGTTGTAAAGTCATGACGGAGGGAGGGAGAGGGAGACGCAGAAAGAGACAAAACAAGCAGCCCAATAACAATGTTTAAGAAAAATATTCAGCTGTCCTGGTTGAAAGGATCCTAGAGCAGTCACGTCTCTGTGAAGCACATCATGCTGCATTTGTCCTCTAACAGGAGAGGCAAGACACAGTTAGCTTCAGCAATGTTGCCTTTAGTATATATGGCTAAAGCTAATGTAGCTACATAGATTTGTTGCTGCTTTGTGAGATTATTTTTAGTGTTATTAGCTAAGTAGTTATGTTTGCTATGTAGCTATGTGATGTATGGATAAGTTAGCTTAAGCAATGTGACCTTTAGTAAACATAACTAAAGCTAATTTAGCTACCTAGCTGCTTTTTGAGCTAAGCTTTAGTTAAGTTAGCTACATAGTTATGTTAGCTATGTAGCTACATTATATATACCTAAGTGAACTGTAGCAGTGTGACCTTAAGTAAGTATATGTGAAGATAATTTAGCTACAAAGAGGTGTAGCTTCTTTGTGAGCTTATTTTTAGCTATATTAGCTGTGCAGTAATATTAGCTATGTAGCTACATTATATATCCAAGTTGGCTTTAGCAATGTGACCTTAATTAATTGACACTAAAGCTAATTTTTCTACGTAGCTTAAGTGGCTTTTTAAAGCTATATTAGCTAAGTAGTATTGTTAGCTATGTAGCTACATTATATATAGCTAAGTTAGCTTTAGCAATGTGACCTTTAGTATTGTGACATTTAGTTAACATAACTAAAGCTTATTTAGCTACATTATATATGTAGCTTGCATAGCTGCTTTGTGAGATTAGCTTTAGCAATGTGAGCTACATAGTTATTCTAGCTATGTAGCTACATTATATATCTAAGTTAGCTTTAGCAATGTGACCTTAAGTAAACATAGCTAAAGCTGCTACGTAGATACATAACTTACATACCTTATTTTAAGCTTTATTAGCTAAGTAGTATTGTTAGCTATGTAGCTACATTATATATAGCTCAGTTAGCTTTAGTCATGTGACCTCTAGTAAACATAGCTAAAGCTAATTGAGTGATATACATACATAGCTTATGTTGCTGCTTTGTGAGATTAGCTTTAGCAATGTGAGCTATGCAGCTAATGGAGCTACGTCAGCTATGCTTGCAAGGTTAGAATGTTTTCATGGAGGTTTTAGGAGGAACTTTTAGCCACCCAGATCACCTCAGTCAGTTTGTTCACAATATGAGGAGAAAAATTAAAGATGTAGCAGGAATACTGAATTATAATAAAGTTATATGAAAACATCTATATTTCTCAGTCTTGCGTGTAATGGGATTTCCATTCCCCTTTTCAGTGTTTACTTTCTCTTCTCACAGGTTCTCCTGCTAAAATGTTTTATCTTCCTGCTGCCTCGGGTCTATCTGTAGTATGCAAAGAAGCGTTCTCTGCATATAACTCCAGTATGTGCTCCTATGCCAGTTAATTGGAAAAGGTTTAGATACTAAAAAAAATGCTGGATGCGTGGAGGGAGCAGAGGTTTGTAAGCGAAAGAAGCGGTGGGTGAAGAGGTTAAAGAGAGAAGGCAGGAGCAGTGAGGGTGTAAGAGAGCGTGATAAGAGCAGTTAGGTCAAAGGGGATTGAGTAATAGAGGATGAAGAAGAAAAGGATTAAGAGAGAAGGCTGTGGCTTCGTGGTACATCCATCAGAGTGGGAGGGAAGCTGTTGGGTTGGAATGAACTGAGGAGATTGGCGAGAGTAGGGTGGGTTTTGGTTTGTGGGGGTGGGGAAAGAGAGGAACATGTTGGACTGATCTCTACTTCTTGGACAGTAAGATGCCTGGCTATGAAACAGGAAGTACATACCCATTTGAAAGCCACAGCTGAAGATCACCCACTTTGCTCTGCAAATGCACAGCTACACAAAACATGGAGTGCACAAAGGGGGAAAAGAGGATGTTTCCAAATGCAACACGGAGTCACTTGGGACCACTCAATGTTGCTTTAAAGAAAGGATCAGATGCATGGAAGGAAATAACTGAATAAAGCATGAAACGGAAAAATAGGATGAGAGGGAAGACTGCCCAAGGCAAGGATGTGTGGTCACTGAGGGCTTTCGTTGTTAACACTGCAGAAAACACAAGAGCACTGTGATAAATAGATCTACAAATAAAAAAAAAAAAATCAAGCACTGTATGGAATATATGCAGAATGCATAAAACAATGGTGTTCTTGACTGGTATAGAAGAGCTAATTAACTCACTATGGAATTACAACCAGTGCGAACGAGCGGTTAATATCTTGAGTTGTGTCCAAATAGCATTCCCAAAACTGTGTGCTTCAGATCTGATTAATCCACTGAGGAATTTGGAGGAGGGAAACGCAGTGTTTTTGTGCACTAATTATCGATTCTCACATGGACAGCATGGTCATTAACAGAGCCCTAAAGGCAATAGTAAAGATATTCTACATTTTTGTATGAATTCCATGAATCTCGGGATAAAATCCAAATCCACTTTAAGTTTGTTTTCCATATCATTAAAGTGTGACATACAGCGAATTGATCCCTGTGTGTTCCACTTGTTATTAAAAAGAAAATCATGTATGTAAAAGTTATGAAAAACTACTGAAGAAAAGGCTCAGCTAAAGAAAAAATAATCGTTGAAATTAAGTATGCCAAAACGTAAATAAATTTTAAAAAACAAGGGAGAAGCAGTCCATATATGTCCTAAAAACTTGCCTAAACTTTGCACAGCCAATCATTCTCCCTCCATGAAAAACTTCTGTCCTTACATATCTCCTGTAAGGCTGAATCAGGTCCTCAATCTGCTGCACAGAGGATTATTATCTTACTGTAGTGTTTGCCCCCTAGTAAAGTAATGAAATTAAACCTTTCCAGTACAAGGAAGGAAACACAGATGCAATAAGCATTTCATAACTGCAGATTCTCATGAGAATAGGCACAAACTTCTTGGGAAATTTGCAGTGAGGCAATCACTTCCAGTCCTTGCTGGTTGCACCAGTTAAACAGGGGGTTGTACTCTGAAGTGAAATTGGAGCGGAAGCAGAACTGCACTGATAATCTGGAATATAGGGCGTTTTCAAGATGAGCTGATGCACTTTTATGCTAGTATGATTTTCTGATTTTCTAAAATGTACCCAAGCAAGTATTTGGTGTCCACTTTGTTCACCTCTGACAACAAGAGAGTCAGTAAAAGAGTGTAAATACAGCATTTCATTTCTTTCTTCTTTGAAACTACTATCCACAGTGGCTGGTGAGCAAAAAAATTAATGTGAACGTGTATGACCAGGGTTGCTTCCTTCTACTTCTGACATACTCCCCTCTGATAATACATTTTAGTGTCTTCTTCTTGGACTGAATACATCCAACTGGTGGTCAGCATCCATGTGTGACAGACAATCAAAACGCAAGAGTTATGCTCACATTAGGGTCTGATGGTTGGGAACAAGCTCACACTTAAATCAGAATAAACTGTGACAAATGTCAAAAGTGTCCTTTTAAAAGTCCTGTTTACTAGAGCCCTGTGCAGGAGGCTTGATCCTGCTGAATTTCTAACCATTATCACCCGCTCCCACCCGCAACCTCAACAGTCTGTCCAATCCTGCCCACTGATTCTGACATTCCATGTTTGCTATGCAGAATAACACACAGTGCATTTATTTACCATCTTGACAAAGTTTCCTCCCAGAATGAGAAAGAAAAAAAAAACAAAGAAACCGCAACACTCTTGTCCTCATCATGTGTTATGGTGCCACACATACATATAAAAACAGCTGAGGGCCTCAGACTGATTTAACTCATGGTTTTTGTTCAGTAAAAGCAATGTTAAAGTAATATTGACCGACCTTATTTACACATTATTTATCATTTACTTTAAAGTCATACAGATGTGGATCTGTTTCCTGATCTCTGGAAAGTTTGCACGCCAAAAAAACTGTAGCACACTTCCATCAGCTTGAAAAGACAGTAACTAATCTTTATAATAATAATAATAATAATAATGATTTTATTTATATAGCACTTTTAAAAACATGGGTTGACAAAGTGCTTTGACATGTGCAGAAGCAAGCAGAAGAACAAAGCATCTTTAGTCAATTTATACTGTGCTTCTGTCAATGTCATCATTAGATGCTTAATGCAATATGGCCAGTTTGCATGGAAAGAGCATAACTGGAGTATTAAAGCTGTGCCTTTTGATGTATTTACCAAGTTTAAGAGTGTGCACTTAATTTGCGCATTTTTACAAAGCATTACACCGATTTGCTGCATGGGGTCAGATATGTAATCAAATCAAACGTGTACGCAGCATCACCAATTACAGCCAACAAATAACAGCAGATAAACCGTGATTTCTAACACCAATTTCTGACATATTTCTTGTATTATCTTGTTTAATACAAGGATGGAGAAGTGCTTTAAAGAGAGCTTACCTTGATAGTCGAGCAGGTGTATTATCACATCCAGGCATGCAAAATACGTTTCCCTGTGGGCGTGTTTCAACAAAGTCCAGTTGTTTTGCAGCTCTTTCACTTTCTCTCTCGGTTATAAAGAAAGACTGTACGGTAGTTTCTATCTCTAAGCGGCCTTTGGGCGAAGGCCATCTCCTCTTCGGCATTCTAGCAGAGTGAGGGTTATATGGTGAAAGAGTCGGTTCCTTAAGCCCCTAAACAGCTCTTCATCTAGAAGGCTACCATTTTAGCTTTTAGTAAATCACAGATATTTAGCAATAGTTTGCCCTATGATGATGTATATGCATTTATTGTACTGAAATTATTCATTAGAATAAAACCAGATCAGCCCTTTATTGTGTTGTAAGTATCATGGCTATTAAAAGCAGATTGGATCTTGCCTTTGTTTCAGATCATAATCCATCCTGTCTCACTCATTGTGACAGAAAATCTGTCTCTTTTAGAGATCCACATCCTTTGGCTAAGCTCAGTAGAGCTCACTGGTCTGTTTCAAAACAGCTCTTCATTTTGCTAACAGTGTGGTTTTTTAAATGTGGATTGAATAACATCAAAGGATGGAGGAAAGAAAACTGGCACACAAACTACAGTGGCTCACATTAAAGAGCTGTTTAGTAGAACAGGCTCACCCTGCAAGATTTATCCAGTTGATAGTCTACAACAATTTAAATTAAAAGCACATTTCTAAAAAAATTTGAATTTGTTAAAGGGGCTCAGCTGATCTATAAACCTCCAGCTACGAGACTCCTGTCTTCCTTCATCTAGCTAGACAGCGCTAGGAGGTCTGCAGTGTTTTGTAATATTGATCCCATCCCTGCTAGGCAAAGTTAACCTTAACAAAAAAACATCCCTTTATGTAAAGTGTTGCCTGTTTCCTTGTTTTTCACTGGTGAATCCATCTCACAAAACTCCCATCTGAACCGTTTGGGCCCAGTTAGAAAGTGACAGGACCAATCAGCGATGAGGGGCAGTACTTTCAGGTGCAGTAGAACCGTGACGTAAACAGGCAGCAGCAAGAGCTGGTGCAGTTATGGAGGAAAAGCTTAGCGTGGATGCTGCTAAAGCTTCAGTTTTATCAGAGCTTGACGATATTTCTTTGTTAAAAGAAGAACAAAGAACAGCAGTGAGTTGTTTTTTTTTTTTCGAAAACAACAAAATCGAGAACTTACATGTCTATAGTTGCCGTGTTTTGCATTATTCCTCAGTAGCTGCACACGCGCAGCTTGATAGCAGCTACATCACGTGTTTTGTTGCTCTGATTGGCCCGTAGAGATGTGACAGACAGAACATTCACCCAATCATACTCTGAGTTTTTTTCAAAGCCTCTGCCTTTTCTCAAATGTTTCCTATTGAAGCTTTCCCAGATGGATGTGTGAAACACATCCATCTGGGGTGTCAGGTTAGTAAAGTGTAGGGATCATAGCTAATGTTTTTCTTTTTTTTTTAAGATTTATTTTTGGGCCTTTGCATGCCTTTATTTGATAGAGGAAGGACAGTGGATAGACTTGGAAACAGGGAGGAGAGTGGGGAGAGACATGGGGCAAAGGGCCACAGGCTGGATTTGAACCTGGGCCGCCCGCGTACATGGGTGCCGCCTTAAACCACTCGACCATCTGCACTCCCAGGGATCATACCTAATGTTTGTAGCAATTTACTGATGCTAACTGCGAATTTAGAGCTTCAAAGTACTAACTTTCCTCCAGTCAGCTCCATTCCTTATGGCTGTCCCCCACTTCCTGAACCCCAACAAACATTCAGGATCACTTGATTGCAAACAACCTATAGTCAGATTATTGGGAACAGGTATATGTACTGACTAGCTTAAGAGGAGCCTTTTCAATTTAAGTCATTTCCAATTTTCTCCTCTCTTTTAATCATTTTTTCTATTAAGCCATGGACTCTCCCAGTACTCAGAAACTGTCTATTACTGTCTGACCACTGGGATAGACTGGTATAAACTGGGCCCCTTGGTGGTTTGCACTTCTTCAATCTTCCTCTCTGCTGGTTTGGGACTAGGTGTGACAAGTTGAATTTAATTTGCTTCATTCCCAAGCGGTCAATCATTCAAAGTGGTAATTTCAGGAACTGTGAAGAGTTCTTCATCCATCTACACCCACAGGTCACTCTTCAAATGAGAAACATCAGTCGGTTTGTGTGAGTGAATGTATGAGTGTGACATTACATTAAAAGCAGTCAGTAGTTCGCTCTCTTAGCCACCGGCTACAGATCGTCAGGTGTGACGGCCGTTTTATTAAGCATCACCAGTCAGCCATCGCTCTTGTCCCCACCCCCAACCTGTACACAAAGACACAACTGTGTCCAAACGTAATGAGCTGAGACCTATTAAAAATCAATTTTATAGCTGCTATACTCGCTCTCTTTATGTTCCACTTTAACCACACAGCCATTGCTGAATTGGCCTAAAGCATGAGAGGGGAGGGGAGGGAGGCTGTGATGGACAGGCTGAACATTTACAGATCTGCCATTCGTTCTGTGGGAGTTGATGTAAAGGAAAATGAGCCCAATGGTAAAAACATGCTTTTCTTGAAATCTTTGCTTCTTTGCTTCAACAGCTGATAGTTGTCTCTAACTTCATAAGTCTTATCATCTCTTTCTCTTCCTCATCTCTCTAATGGGCTTCAGCTGTGGGCTGATAATGGAGGTAGTCCCCAGACACACTCACACTTACAAAAACACACTCTCTCTAAGAACAGAGCATGGATAGCGACAGTCACTTTGACATTTTCAAACAGCAATCATCTTAAGCCCTGCTCAGACTGCTTTCCAAAATCTTTTTGTTGTTCTCTGCATATGTAGATGGTTATTTGAGAGTCTCAACACGGAAGAAATTGAATCAAACTGGATGTTAATCAAATTTAAGATACATTTGGAGATGCTTATAGATGTGATTCTGATATTGGATTTCTACAAATGCATTTCAGTCCAGACACTTTGGCCTCTCGAAACAGATTTTAAAGCTTGTCTTGCAAAATTTGCAACATGATCTAAAAGAAAGTTCTCCAATCCAGAATGACAGATGAACAAGGAGAAGGCTGTTCTGCTTTTAACACTTACGCATTTAAAGGCCTTCTACTTCATGTCTCTGAGTTTGTCTTATAAGTTCTAAACAGACTTGACAGCAACATTTATGGAGTATGTGTTGATATCTCATGGGTCTTCATTCAAAAGCCACAGTAAAATTGAGAATATAGGTTGTGCTGCTCTCCTTACCTGATAGGCCAAACTCTTTCATATCTATATCAGGGGAAACACCTAAAGTTTTTGGAAAGGTTAGGACTTTGAAAAAAAAAATCCTAGAAGGTGAAGGTAATCATGACAGGCCAAACTGAGTACTTTTTGCTTGGAACAATCTGTAGACTGAATTTAAACTGCAAAACTTGTTGACTGAACTTTATTAAGACTTTTGAACCCAAATTTTCTGAATGTCCCTGTTTTAACTGATGACTTGTTATTGTTTTTATCATTTTATGTGTACTGCAGTGTTCAGGCTGCCATTCTTGGCCAGGTCTCGCTTGAAAAAAAGAGTGAAAAAGACTGTTTCAGTTACAAAGTTGTCCCACCAACTTGATCCAGGACTTGTCAAATTTCCCAGCATGGCCAGTGGAGTTTGTGTCTTTGGAGGGTTGCACTAAGTCCAGTCAGGCATCTCTGCACATTAGCATAACAGGAAAGCAATTGTGTCTGTATGTGTTAGCAGGTAAAAGTCCAGTTCAAGTCCAAAGTCTGTTTTTCCTGCCCTATACTGTAAGAGGAGTTTTTAAAAATCTTCACATAGGAAGGGTTAAAATTTTCCATGTGCATTTTCAGTTACCTAAAACACTGTTTGCATGTGTTGAAAAGGTAGAACCACTGAAAACAATTTTAAAAATACTTGCTAAAGATAAAATGAGAGGTGGATTAATGCAGCATCAGCAGTTCTGCAGGCACTGTACTGTACTGTTGTGGTGAAGACGGAGCTGAGTCATAAGACAAAACTTTCGATTTACAGCTTGATCTGTGTTCCAGCCCTCACCTATGGTCATAAACTCTGGTTATGACCAAAAGAATGAGGTTGCAGGTTCAAGTGGACAAAATGAGATTCCTCAGGAGGGTGTCTGAGCTCTGCCTTAGGGATAAGATGAGGAGTTTGGACATCCAGCATGATCTCAAAGTAGAACTGCTGCTCTTTCACAACTAAAAGCGCCAGTAAAGGTGGTTCGGGCCTCTTTGCCTCCTGGTCGCCTCCCTGTGGAGGTCTTTCAGGGACGTCCGACTGGGACAAGACCCTGGGGCAGACCCAGAACTGGTTGGAGGGATTACATATCCCATCTGACCTCAGAATCCCTCAAGAGGAACTAGACAGCAAAGAACATGGCTGGATGGATGGAAGGGTGGATGGATGGGAGTTGAAGTCACAACCTTCGAAGTAGGAAAGTACGGACCCACAGTTAGTGAGCTGACTGGCCCAGGTCCTCAGGTCACTCTGTGTCTTTTATTGTGGAGTCTTTTCAATCAAACCAGCCCTTCACAAGGTATATTTCTGTTTTTGTTAAATAAATAGCACCCTGAGCAGGAAAAACTGCAGACTCCATTGGTTTTTGTATTGAAGATAAGCACTGCCAGCACTAAAAGGTGTGGACACAGGACCTTAAAGTGGGCCGAGGTTTCCTGATATGTAGTCACCATCAGTTCAGTGAGTCAACAAGTAATCCACTCAAACCCACCATAACTTTCATTTTCGCAGCTGTAACCCAAACAGATCAGCCAGTGAGGTCCAGACAGGGAACAGTTTCTTTTAAAGATCTGAATCAAGACACAAGTCGGTTTTCCCTGCAGTCAGAGGAAAGCCGTAAAGATAGACAACCATTGAGCACACACCTTAATTGCTTGGGGGATTTAGTGTCTGTTGCTGGCAGTACATCTCAAATGACACAGTTTGAAAGTGTTGTGATCAAAGAGCGATCCTGGTTCTCTTATATTCTCTCTGTTTGAGGCCTTTGTTGTTTCGTAGTTTGAAGAGCCAGGGGATCGAGTGACATGCGTGTGCCAAGCACTAAAGGATTAGGTCTGAATGGATGGATGGATGATGCTGTAGGGTCTATCCTGTCGTTCACTCATTTCTGTCCCTCTATCTCTGGAAACCAATCCCACTTCAGAAGGCTTAAGGGTCCACTCATTCACACAAAGTCAATCCCATACAACCACATCGCTGCTGGCATTTAAAGCCTTGTTAAGGCTACACTCCAAAAGAAGAGAATTCTCCATGTCGGAGTTAACCAGATAACAAAAACACATTTTTATGGTTGAAGATGTATCACACAAGGCTCAGGGACCTCAAGCAGCACTCTGTCTTTTCCTCGCAGAAAAAAAAATTCAATTTGGCATCATAGTATTGATCCATACATTTGTCTGCCTCCTTTTTTGTCTGATAAGCCAGCTCAGCCCTCAGGAGGATTTTTGATTTCAGCTTACTGAGACAGGCTGTGAACCAAACCTCTGCTGATCAGTTTGATGGATTCCATCGTCCATGTGCAGTCAGTTTTCTTTTTCCACTGCCAGGAAATGTTTTATGAGCCCTACAGTACAGCTCATGGGAGCAATAAAGTCACAATCTACAATTTCAATAAGCTGTATAACACTGAAGCTACATTTCTATATCATTGCTTCATTAAAGAATAAAAACCCTGATAACAGAGAAAATGACACTTTATCACCACTGTAAAACATTACAGTGGAACAGCAGATTATATATGTTTCAATTAGAAGTCTATCTTTCAGCAGTCATTGATAACTAATATTAAGCCTTTTTTTCCTGCTGCAATAGCGTAACCCGAATGTTACTATATTACTCTTCATTGAAGCTCATTATACACTTTACATTTAAACTTGAATAACTTCTGTTCAAGCATTTAAATCTCTCCCCTATTTTAGCAACGTACAGTCTTTCCAAAGGCCACTTTATTAGGTACACCTGTCCAATTGCAAATAGCTTATCAGCTAATCACATGGCACTCATGGAACGCAATGCATATAGGCATGTAGACATGGTCAAGAAGACTTGCTGAAGATCAAACTAAGCATCAGAATGAGGAAGAAAAGACATTTAAGTGACTTTGAACGTGGCATGGCTGTTGGGGTCATCTCTAGAGTTTACGGAGAATGGTCTGAAAAAGGGAAACTATCCGGTGAACAGCAGTTGTGTAGACGTAAAATACCTTGTTGATGTCAGAGGTCAGAGGAGAATGGGCTGTCTGGTTTGAGATGATAGAGCGGCAACAGTAACTTAAATAACCACTCATTACAGCCATGGTATACAGAAGGCCATCTCTGAATGCACAACAGAGGGGCTACATCAGCAGAAGACCACACTGGGTTTCACTCCTGTCAGGTAAGAACAGGAAACTGAGGCGACCATTTTCACAGACTTACCATAATTGGACAATAGAAGATTGGAAAAACCTTGCCTGTTGTGATAAGTCTCAATTTCAGCTTCAATATTCAGATGGTAGGGTCAGCATTTGACATAAGATGAAAGCATGGATCCATCCTGCCTTGCATCCGTGGTTCAGGCTGGTCATGGTGGAGGTGTAATAGTGTGGGGGATATTTTTTTGACACACTTTGGACCTCTTAGTACCAATTGAGCATCGTTTAAATGCCGTTAAATGGGCGAGGTCTCTCGCCTTTGGCTGGAGCAAACCGGCAGCGCTTTGGTACGCGGGGCAGTCATCCCATGTGGAAATTGTGGGTAACACTAAAATACTTCCAGGTCATTTCCCTCAGAAACCTTCCCAAGCAAAACAGACTATTTGTATGTACCTTAGTGAATATTTTTTTTTACCTCAACAAAACATGTGCGTGCAAGTATGAGGGCAGCAATGGTTGTAAAGTTTAAAAACGCATTTATGTTTTTTTGTTTGTACGTACGTAGAACATAGGTGAACCCTAATGAGATAGTCTTGATGAGAATTAGACATAAGTAATTGCTTTGATTCAAGTTGTTCAGGGTTACGGGGCTAGAACCAGCTCACTTGGCACCATCAACATCTTCTGTAATCTTGATTAAACAGTACTTTCAAATAACAATTACTGTAGATACTAACTTTATATGGAATCAAACACCTTATGAAGAAAAGAAAATGTCCAATGCCTTTTTCTACCAGTCCAGCATTAGAGCTGTGTAACCAGTAAAATTTCATTCCAAGATTGAAATGAAGTAAATGTCTTATTCTCGAGCCTCGCCTCCATAAAACGCCCCCAGAACATCCTGCAAGGTTAAATTGATTTTCCTTTAAAGATGATTTGGTGTAAAAAGGTCGAAGTTGTTTGATCACATGAGGGTGAAAAACACATTTAGGCCGGCTTGGTGGTTACTGATACATCTTCTCTTTTATTCTCTTTCTCTGAAGCAAAATTCAGTCTTTAAAAAATCATAATAAACTCTTTGAGACGGCATGCAAATTTCCTATTACTTGTTCGAATGGTATCCCTGAGATGATAAAAATATCTCAGTACAAATGTCGTCTTTCATCCCGTCTTGTGTTGTGAAAAGGAGATAAAGATGAAGAATTATGTTTCTATTTCTGATGCATCAGGCGACTACAGATGGCTGTAATAAACTCAATCCCTTCTCCCTTCAAACCCACTGAGCAGTGCTCGCAGATCAAACGCCAGAGTGTCTTTAACCGTGTCCTAGTGGGTGTGGGTATTGATTGTGGAGGAGGCATTAGTTCTCTGGTTATTAATAGCCTGAGGAGGGAAGCCTAATGGGAGTGCTACTTCCTCCAACTGGTTTATTCATAGCAGGATCATTACTGCCATAATTGACCCCCTTCCTGCTTGTCTGCCGATCTGAAGGACCACAAAATACGCTCTGTCCCGTACCTTTGCACTTGTCTCCTGCTCCTTCCCCACCTTTCTCCCACACAAACAAAAGGAAATGAAGGCAATGATGCTCACATATGCACACATCCTCTGCTCCTATTGCTCTGTCCCAGGCCTTTTATGTATTCCACCGTATACATAAAGAGTACGCTGTATTTTCCATAGAGCATTTTTTCCGGTAATTGTGAGCTTTCTATCTCCTCTGTTCTGAGTGAACATGCATCTCTCTCTTTCTATGTATTGGATCTCAGCTCCTTCTGCTCTTTTCCATATCCAATATTCTGACAAGAGGCTGCCCTAATCACCTCCCTCTCCCCCTGCACGAGTCCCTTGAGGCGACAAATTATTCATAAACTATTTCCTATCTTCATAGATATGCTTTCAAAAAGCTTTTCCTTGTCTACCATTTAAGCTGCATTAAGGCAGAGCAGCGAGTGCATGTGTTCATGGTGTGTATGCAGAATATCTCTGAGATGACCGACGCTCAGTCCTACCCTCCGGCTTACATCTCACTACTACAGCCAGCTACATCTTCCTCTTTTAGTCTTTTTGTCAAACATAACCCACTGTCCCACAATCCCCATTTTCCTTTTGCTGCAGCAGCAAATCGTCAAATTTTCTCAATGAGAAGAACAGGTCTGAGAAAATGACTTTTTCCCTTTTCCATTGCCTTAATACTCATATTGTCTTTGTTTATATCATCATTTAAAGCTATTATTTTAGTGCCAATGAATATTCACATCCACCTGCCCCACGCTGGCCTTCCCTGCCCACATATATCCTGTTGTTCAGCCGTAATATCCAATAGCTTCCTGCCTCTAGGCACCGCTTGACACTAGAGCGAGTAGTACGCCGCTGTAGTAAACATCCACCACAGTACAAGTGCTGATTTTTTTTAAAAGGCCAAATTTTAATTTGTTTGAGACAATATTGAAGAGAAATGCAAAAATCTGACAGCTGCTGGCAAAGATTAGGAAATAATTTCTTCCGACAAAAAAAATAGCCGTAGTTTATTTCTATCTGCAGGATGCCTTGATATGAAGGATTATGGCTCAGTTTCTTTTCCGAGAAATGTTTTAATGTACTTCTGGGCTCAAAAACTGTATATTACAACCTGACATGCCCAAGACTGTGTCATATATCCATTGCATGGATATATTTCACATTCTTCTGAGAAATCTGAGAAGTGTTTGAGACGGTCTAGAAAAATTCTCCTAAGGTGGCTGGACGAACATTCTGTCTTTCACATTCATTACAGACCAATCAAAACGACCAGACAAAATGGGGTAGTTGATGTTTGCAGCTCTGGTAAAAACCTGTGCTTGGCAGACAGGCCCACCCTGTCATAGTGCACAAAAACTGGAGTATGTTGGTGGATAAAATTTGTGCCGAGGCCAGTCGGGAGAATAGTAAAACATCTTCTCATCAAGGGAAGCTTTCAGTGGCTGTGTTTACATGGACTTGAGTATCCCGGTTATGAGTCAAATCCCTAACCTTGCAAAGCAGATGGATACGCCCATTTTCTTGTTTCTCACTGGTGACTCCATCTTGCAAAGCTAACGTGTGAACCATTTGGACAGTGATCATTTAGAAAGTGACAGGACCAATCAGTGACGAGGGGCAGTACTTTCAGGCGCCACAGAGTCGTGACGTAAACAAGCAGCAACAGGAAGCTGGTGCAATTATGGCAGAAGAGGTTAGCATGGATGCTGCTTAAGCACCAGTTTTATCAGAACTTGACGACATTTCTTCATTAAAAGAAGAACAAAGAACAGCAGTGAGATGTTTTCTTTTCAAAAACAACAAAAGTCGTGTACTGACATGTCTACAGTCACCACGGTTCGCGTTATTCCTTGGCAGCTGTGCACGCACACCTCGGTCACAGCTACGTCACGTGTTTTGTTGCTCTGATTGGCCCGGAAAGAAGTGACAGACAGAACGTTCATCCAGTCACATTTCCGAGCCCTTATCAAATCCTCTGCCCTTTCCCAAACACTTAGTATTGAAGGTTTTCCAGATGGATGTGTCAAACAAGTCCATTGGTGTGTCAGGTTATCAAATCCCGGTTTTAATCATATTCGGGATACTGTGTTTACATGAGCACAGAGAAACCTGGTCATACATATCCCTGTATACATGAGAAAAACTAGTATCCTGGTGTCTGATCACTGAATCATATCTGCACAGGCATCTTTGATGTTATTTTACAACACAAAACGAGGCAAGTTTGAAATTCGAGAAAGATCACTGCCCATTATTTTGGGCTTAACGTGGTTAAATGCCAATGTCATGTTGCAGAAATGGTGCCCAGCTCATTCCAACAACGGCCGGAAACAAAATTAATCTTGATTAAATTAAGAACATTTGCTTATGGGTAATAAAGCATCTGCACAAAAGAGACTGAGAGGATGGTAAGCAGTGAATGAGATATCTCAAATGAATAAGCTTAATATAATTTGAAATTTCAAATCATTATGACTATTAGGTTATTGTAATTATTATTATTATTAATCACTGTGCAAGTTTGGCAGAGACACCAAGAAGGAGCAAAGCAACTTCAAAATAAAAGCATGTGAAAATGGGGGCAGCTCAAAGTGGGCCTTGAAAAAGGTTACGCTTCTACTTTGAAAATTACACCAGAAGTCATGGTTTCTAAATTTCAGGTCTGAGAGGAGTTGATAGACTGTGCAGCCTTTCCATCTTCAGCTCACAGAACTCTAATTCCTGGTAATTTATGACATGAGCGGTCATTCTCTGTCTCCACAGTTAACGACACTCACGTTTCATTCATGGCTGAAAAATTTAACTGCTCAGTTCATGTTTTATTTAAATATGAGTACGTCTTTACACAAAACTGCCGTCAGATCACAGACTGACCCGTTGCAGACACGGTCGCTCAACTGTCACTCTCTCTGGGCAGAGTGAACCAGGTGTTCCTCTGAAACTCAGAGACAGTATGTCCCTTTTTGACATGCTGTTCCTGCATGAACTCTGCTCTCTTGTATCAAGCTGATCAGGGTTGTGCCGTGTTGTGCATTGCTCTAGACACACTTTTAGTGTGCGAGGTCACTCGCCTTTGGATGGAGTGCATCCAATGTATGTGGAAATTATAGGTTACGGTAATGGAAAGGGCCACAAATGCTTTACTAATGAATCTATAAAGCATTTACAGCTGTTTGTAAATGACATAAAAATGATGCGCACGAGCTTTACTGATAAAATCTGCTTGATTACACTGATTCCATGCTAAGGATCAGAGCTGCCCCTGGCCAAAGTGAGGCCCCAAGCAGACTCTGGTATGAGGCCCCCCAACGCTGCTACCCCCCCCCCCAACATATTCACTTATAGTTGCAAAGATGCAGTTCTAAGTTATAATTAAGTCTTAACATACCAAAAACTACCACAGACCTGTGTCTTTGACCAAAACTAACTTATCTGAAAGAAAGTCACAAAAATGTTTATTGCGTTTAATGATCATATTACTTGTTGCAGTAGAAAAAAAAAAAAAAAAGCTGTTTGTTTTCTAAAAATTTCCATCTCTTTTTTATTTAGAAATAATTGTCATCACATGGGATAGTTTATTTTCATCATAACATTAATCCTACTTTATTAGCTATCTGCTTGCTCTTGCCTCCCCCTTATCCCTCCTCACACACACCCCTGCATCACAGACTGCAGCTCATACATTTTGCTCCTTTTGTCTTCCTCACTGTGTCTCTGCTTCAGTGTTAGCAGCAGTAGCCTTTCTTGTATTGAAACATCATAAATCATATGCCAATATTTGTTTTCACCCATGTCCTGATTTCAAAACAGCTGATTTGTGCGAGGAAGTTTGACAACGTCATTTAATTCATTATCAGAACCAGCGCGGGAACTTTATGTTACGGAGTTTTATCATAAATTCACAAACTAAACAAAGATAGAAAGTGATGTTTGACAAGAGAGGATGCAGAACTAGAGGTGAAATTATGGGACAGACCAGAAAGAGAGAGGGGCAGGACGAGCGGACACTGCCGCACATAATTGATCACGGATGGCACCGATCCCCAAAAATAGATATCTCAAGGGTTAATTTACTAATGTGTGACGGCCAGGTAAAGTTTATGTTTAGACAGCATTGTATATACATACCTTGATAATAATTATAATACACACACCAGTCTGATGTACAGAGAGAAGAAAAAAATGCTCAAAGTAAGGCCTCCCCTGGGTGATGAGGCCCTACGTGCTTTGCGTAGTCTGCGTATAGGCAGGGGCAGGCCTGCCTAGGATCATTTCCTATTTTCCTCTCTGTCACTGACATTGTTATTGGTGAGGAGCAAGGAAAGAAGTGGATGGCCAGGCACCAGGAGTGTCTAACAGGAGTATTTCCTTGATTGTCTTTCATTTCCTTACTCAACAGAGCCTGGTATGTTGTTCTACAAAGCTGAGAGAGTTGTGCATGAATAATATCCATATGTGTGCTTGAAATGTGCTCTGACGTGTGTCAACATAGAGGAAAACTTGTGCAACTTAAGCAAAGGCAGAAAGCACCACATTTTGGAACATGCCGTACGGTTTATAAAGGGAGCCTGAAATTCACAAGGCAGACAATAAACTATGAACGGATGCAGTGTGGACAGTGAGCATGCAATGCGATGTAATGTTCGATACTTGTTAAGCTTTATACTTTAATAAAGCATTTCAAGCTCAGTGTAGAAATGGCCTGTAAATAATGAATACGTTTTTATAGACTATGAGTTATGGATTAACTAATGCTTTATTCATCTGTGATTTGTTATGTACTACCGACAAATTAAACACGTCATTTACAGCTTTAGTGTTGCCACGGCAGTGAAATGGTGTTTATGAATTTGTGGTTTACTTGCTGGGCCAAATGTTTGCAGGCATGGTTAAAAAAGGAAAAGGAACATTCGTCGTGCAAAACATGATCATTCTGGGGCACTGATAAAAGTCCTACTCTGGAGTTAAAGAGACTATGTATTTTGCAGCTGCACACACAAAAAAAATTGACATTGGAATTATTTTTCTCTACTGGTAAAGGATAAGTGAACTTCTATGTTTGTAATGAATGCTTTTGTGTTGGTGCTCATGATGAGATTTTCGCTTTATTTTGTATTATTGCACTGAGTTTCACCCTGTAGTACTGTAAATCCCTCATGGGAAGGAGGAAGATTGTTCTCTTTCTTCATTCTTTGGAACAAGCAGGCTGTTTGTTCAGCAGTGTTCGTCCTTTCTCACCTCCTTATGTAATGGATACACTCAAACACACACAGGCTGAAAAAAATGAGGAAACAGGATGTGTTTTTCCACTTTGCAGCCAAGAGTTCCCCTGTGGAGCTCTTCCTGATTTGAATGTGTGAGAACGTAAACAAACACATAGAAAATAGCATAAATACACAGAGAAACAAATCTATGCCTGGTACGTCTCAGATGAGCAGGTGCAAACGGGCAAACATGGAGATATTTAAAATCAAACAAAAACACAAATCTCTCTCGTCTTCCCTCCCGCTGAGCCAACAAGTTGGCGGTGACTTTGGTGTTGTTGAATAAAAGAAAAAAGTCAATTTCCCCTCCGGCTTCCTCTCAGGATGTGACAGCGATTGACCGTTGTCCCGTGGACACACAAAGACAATGTCAGCATGAGTAGCCATTAACCTCTGAGCCACACACGTAAAAAGCACAGCAGCTTCACTTCCACAACATGTTTGTCCAACACGGCTTACAGGATGGATTTAACTCACAACGAAAATTCCTGCATGCTGCACAACATCCCCTCTACAACGGGAACAAACAATTGATGCTAAAGGCTGATACAGCTCTCAGTTTCAACAGTTCTCCTTCAATTCACAGTTTGAATAACAGGTTTCAAAGAGTCACTGCTGTTTTCCAGAATGAGCACCACTCCATGTTTCAAACTTTGTTCTCAAACATCCTGTTGTCAAAGCAATGAATTCTTTCTTTTCTATCAAGGCCTTGTCCACAAACTAGTGTTATTGAAAACAGAGGCCTTCCTCCTCTGGCTTTTAAAACAATCCACATAATTGGCAGTTAAGGCAACTTTGTCCATGAAAACTCAAAAAATATGCTGTGGATGCTTTAAAAGCCATGCAAACAGTAGTCTGTGGGGGTGTAACTCACCAATTTTAAGACAACACAGAATATCAGTTCTTCTTGATATCTGCCTACTATTTACGGTTCTAAAGTTACCAAGAGTGGCATGGATCCATGCCACGTGTACTCTAGGGTTAAAGTTAAATAACTTTTTAACTATAAACGGTAGGTACTTGCTTGTTTTTTTTCCTCTGGAAACCCTTCATAGTGCCGTTCTAATGACGCTATCCACACTTCCATAGCTCTTATAGAATGATTTCTAGCAAGCCTGGAACTTAGATGACTTTCCGGGGTCTTTAAAGATTAAATCCCCACCAGTAACTCAGATATTGGGTGTCTTTTTATCCATTTATAACCCTTTTGTATCGTTCCTCAAGCTAACAGATTAGCCTGCCATGCTATTATCCGGTTGTATCCCTGAGTGCATTGTGACTAAACTGTGACAACCAATGGCAGGCTGTTCCATTGTCAGCGCATGTGCACAGACTTATAAACTGAAGAAGAGAGCCTGAATGACTCCTAATAGAGAGAAATATACACAATGAGGCTGTGATGTGTCCCTCAGAGTCTCTGCAGACAGAAACTGCTTTAAATAATGACTAGGATTCTCAAAAGCCCATGCACTTTCTCTAGAAATATGTGAAACCTCCAAGTTTGGCTACCTACCTAATAACATTGTGCTCTAGTGACATCAAACAAAGCAGAACACTGGCGCACATAAGCCAAAATTTCAATTTTCCCCATCTTCACATAAAAACTTTTGAAAAATCTTCGTCTAGAAAGGCGTTTCCAAAAGGTGCATTTTCAGTGGCATAAAATAATGTTTGCTTGTGGAGGTCAGAGCCCACAGAAAACGTTTTATTTCCATGTAGACAAGGACACATAAAGCCAGAGAGCTCTGGCTAAAAAGTCAATCTCGGTGCATGTTTGGTCCACATCTTCCCCCTCTCTCTCTCTCCCCAGATTTCCTGTCTTTCTTCTGCTGCCCTATCCAAGGTTACTATAGTTAACTAAAACGAGCTAAATAACTAAAACTAAAATTCCAAAAACACTTTAGTTAACTGAAACTAAATAAAAACTGAGCTTTACCAAAAAATAAAAACTAACTTAAATTGTATAGTGCACTTACATAACTCACTAAAATAGAATAAAAATGAAGACAAAAAATATCCTTAGTTTTAGTCTTTGACGCAGCCATACTGACTGGCTGACTGGTTAAGACTTCACACCGTGGTAGTTTTATGTGGAGTTGTATTCAAACATCATCTTTAAATGAGATAAAATTATAAGTGAAGAGTAGCCTGTTTGAAAATGTTTTTGAAAATGTATCATGTTAACTCAGCCTTGACATATTAAACTAAAAAAATAAAACTAAACTAAAACAAAGCAATTTTGCAAACTAAACGAACAACCCATCAGTAAAGACTAATTAAAACTACACTGAAATTGAACACAGAAAGTGAAAATGAAATAGAAATTAAAACTAATGAAAATCTAAAACTATTCTAACCTTGGTCCTATCAAATGAAGGCAAAAGATCCCCCCCCAAAAAAAACCCTTAAAAAAGGGAAATCAGTGTAATTAACATTCACATGCACAAGGCTCACACATACCAAAATTTCCATAAGCTAGTAAAAAATGTGTGTGCAAATCATATTAAAAAGTACTTTGCTGTGTTTGTAATGCATACTGCAGCATAGAGTTGTTGTGAGTTCTTTTTTTGGCCAAAGGTGCTCTGAAGCGGCTGCCTGAGGAGAGCAGCTGAAAAACGTAGAGTGGGAGGTGTAAAGGGTCCTCAGTTGTGCAGACTGCTTTTTCGCTGCACAGCTGTAGAGCTCCGAGAGATGGATTTGCATGTTTGATGATTCCAGTAAGTTTATCTGAAATAAGGAAGCTGCACCAGTACAGTTAAATGTGATCTCTCAGGGTAAAATTTCACCACTATCCCTTGTAACAAAGATGTGTACTTTGAACAGAAATGGCCTAATAACTCAGGTTTTCTGCAGTAGTTGTGAACATGCATCATTTTTAAAAGATGGAGAATAAAATTCTAGGAGGTGCAGCACCACGTAGGGTTCAACACGGTCTGCCGCTGCCCTACAGGGCTTTGTTGTCTTCATGACTCAAAGAAATGTGAAAATATGTCATAAAATCATGAGGTTTAACCAGAAACAGGAATGTTGGTGCAAATTTTGGATATTCTGTCCTCACAGGGATTTGTGGTTTGCACCCAAAAAGCACACTGACCCCTTTCTTAGGTTTCCAGGAAGGATTTAGGCAGGATTTTTAGTTTGGACCAGTGACAGCCGCCGGAATTTACAAGGAAACTGCGTCATTCATCATGGCACTAAAGCATTGCTGATCGGATAAATGTGAACAAAGCTGATTTAGCTTTTTATTTCTAGATTGCATTAAAGATAATATATTTTCTTTACTTTTGATTGCCAATTTTACTGCGCAATCTTTTTATTCATCTTTTCTGTTTCTTTGAGTTTGTATTGAAGTCCACAGTAGCGCTTCATTTTAACCCTTGTGTAAGCACAATTACAGCTCATTAGTTCACCACAGATATGTTCATATTTCTAAACCGGTTCAGACGGCTGCCAGCGCCATGATTAAATGTGTCACTATGGCATGGAAACAATGCAACCCTTTGACTTAAGTTCAAGTGTCATAAGATGAAAACACCCAGTTTCATCTGTAACCTTTATAATTATGGTTACAGTAAGGAGTGAAAGAACAACCAGGCGTGTGGAGCAAAAGAACATTACACAATAGACGTTAAGGTAATTTTCTAGCGCTACCTTTGATCCTGTACTCTTGAGTTTAATTTCACAGAGGAGCCAGTTTCACAACTCATCACTCCTGTCTGTGTTTAAGGAGCTTCAAAGAGCTTTGAGGTCATAGATTTAAGGGTCTGCCTTTTTCATTATTGAGTGTGACAGTGACAAGACCGTGGAAGAAGACATGGTATCGCCTGACAAGAGGAGATATCAGATAGCAGGATGTTCCAGACGAGGAACAAGTCTGAAACAAGCATCTGCAGTCATGCAAGCAGCATGACGCTGAGAACAGAGGAGTTACATGACAAATACTCATGTCAGAATGCTAACAATATAAACGCGTCACACCCATGAAGATGGAGAGAAATAATTACAAAGATTTTAATTACAGTGATTCTGTAATGTGTCCTCATCAAGAGCATTCAGTGGAATCATTATTGACATTAACAACTACGTAACATTTTACATAAGAGTATAATTTTACACTATTTATAACACAGGTATGGGTAGGGCATACATGCTTTAAACAGTATTATTAATAAAATATTTAGCAGTATAACAGTACTTAGCAGTATAACATGTACTGACATGTCTATAGTTGCCATGGTTCACGTTATGCAATTCTCTAGTCTACTCCTCGGTTTGGGGCTATGATGTCACGTGTGTTGTTGCTCTGATTGGCCCATAAAAATGTGACAGACGGAATGTTCATCCAGTCACCCTCTGAGTTTTTTTTTTGTTTTTTTCCAAAGCCTCTGCCCTTTCCACAACACCATCTATGGGAGGTTTACCAGATGGATTTGTGAAACGAATCCATCTAGCATGTCAGGTTTGTAGTTAACTGTATTTTAGTGCAATAAAGCCTTTTTTCAACCTTTCTCTACAAGCACAAAATACTGTAATAAACTAGTTTTTTATTTTTGGGCTTTTTTTAAATTATAAAGGCAGGACAGTGAATAGAGTTAGACATGAGCATGAGCGAGTGGGGAATGGCATGCAGTAAAGGAGTCACAGGCCAGACTGAACCACTAAACCACTGATCTTCAGTACTGTGCAGAACTTTTAGGCCCCGTCCACACGGAGACAAATTCAGGAGTATACGTACAAGTGTTTTGTCGTATCGGCGTTTCATCCACACGGACACAGCACTAGGGGGGCCGTAAACGCTACTTTTTGAAACTGGGTCCCAGAGTGAACAAATCTGTAAACGCTTACTGTTCCGTCTCCATGTGGACAGCCAGCCGCATATTTCTTGAAATGATTACATCACACATAGCATAACCCACTTAAGCTGGATGCGTGTGTCAAACGAAAAGAACTGGCGGATTAAAGGGTTGTGTTCATGCTGCAGAAGCTACTGAGCTTGTTATGGCTTTTACTGCAAAATCTGATGGGTAACCAGGAGAAAGTTTTGGGTAGTTTTCTGTAATCTTCTTCTCTCTTTTAGTGCATTTCAGTGGCAGCGTTACAGCGCCACTTATATGCTTGGCATATATACTACAGCGTTTTCAGTGTTTCTGTGCTTATGCAAACATTTCGTGAAATGATCCTGTGTTTGTGGAAGACTTTTTCAAAATGAAATGGAAATATATTGTTTCCATCTCTGTGTGGACAAGGCCTTTTTGAGCCAAAAACTGAGGCTGAAGTAAGGCAAGGATGTGTAGAGTAAGCTGCCTGAAGGCACCACTGGTTGGGAAGGAGGACTGACACAACCTGCTCTGGATGTCATTGCATATTATCAGGAGCATGGGAAATTAATCTGTTGAAAAAATAACAAAGCCAAGGCTATTAGGACACAGTAAGGTGGATTTGGAAAGTTAGCACAGCCTAGGGTGCCATGAATCCTGATTGTGCCATGGATGTCCTAAAATCATGGCTGTCTCCAGGTTTATTACCAGGAGTGAAAGGACCCAGGAAAAAAAGAGGCCATCGAGCTTGACCTTGGCTGCTGAGCAACGCATGTGTCAGTGTACGATGAATCTTTTCACCCTACATGCCTAAAATATATGCAGATGACTGGACTATGTTTTCCAATGCATTCAACTCATCACAAACACCATGCAACTGGTCCCAATGATATTGGAGTGAGTCTATGTCTTCTTATTTTGATGCTTTTTACTCACTCAGTGATTTGATTGATGTTGCACTGTCATTGGTGGCAGCAGTTACAGTCTATCACTGCAATTAAGTCATTAAAATATGTCTTGTGTTTCATCTTACTGTCATTTTGAACATGAACCCTGTTCCACTTACGGGTACTTACCACAGTTCACCTTGTCAACCCTTTACTGGATCATGTGTATGACCTCAGATGTGACTGACAGTGCTTCATGGGCATTTATGTCATTTCCAGCAGGTGCACTTCATTGATGCTACCGCCATAAGACGCATGACGCACGCTTTAACCTTTATGTTCTCATCTGCCTCCTTCACCCCATGAAACAACCCGTATACCCTCTGCTATCTATCTATCTATCTATCTATCTATCTATCTATCTATCTATAGCCCTCTCTCGCCCCCCTCTCTCTCAGTGTGAAGTATGGAGCAGGGCTATTTTTAACGTGCTCCGGCAGCCTCATAGGGCAAGTCTAAATATAGAGAGGCAGAGGCAGCTTGGGTAACTGTGTGAGTTAGAGAGTGCATGTTTCAGTGTGTGACCAGCCAATCAGGATGTGTGTGACGGCGAGCCTCTCCAGCTGCAACCAGGATACTCCAACACTAAACAAACACTCACTACTACAGTCGGTCAACAGATGATCGTGTTCAATTCATTCGCACAATGCATTGTGAATCACAGTCGAGTTACCTCGGATGAACCCAGAGAAGACAAAAAAATCAGGAGTTGAATGTTTAAAGCTGAATGTATTAATGCCTAAAGGTCGGATACTTAAATCTAACAGCTGTTACATAATGACTCTTAATTAACCTTATAATCCGTCCACTCTTTACCATTAGCTCCTCCTCTGCATGAAGCATCAGTTTTCTGTCTGCTCACTAGATGTGAAATCAAGCTGGCCCCTCTGATCTGCCAGTAAATGTGCCTGTGAGCTCTATTTCTGGTTTTATAGCGATGACACAATTGGCAGGTGTCTGTGAATGTGTGCACATGCGGTATACAAATAGCAAAGGGGTTTAGTCGCGGAGCAGCTGCTGGTGTGGTCATTTGTTGTTTCAGGTGTTTTGACAGACGGACCGTGAGAGCATCAAGAAACATTTGTCTGGATGCATCAAAGCCACCTCATACTGTATTAGCTCAGCTGCAAATGTAGTCTTTTGTTTTGTCCACATAGAAACACAAACCACAAAGCAGATCAGAGAGGTAGAAACAAATGAGCACTTCACTCACTGGTGTGTCATTTCTTTTTTTAGGGCTCTGATGTCGGCGTTTATGAGGAGGGAGATTTCCTCTCTGAAGTTTCTGATAGCATGTAACAGTTGTTGGCTTTTGACTCAGTGTATATGTATCAATAAACTGGACTTTAGTTTTGCTGTCGTACAATATAACAATTAAAATATAAACCCCTTTTCTTGAATCCAAATCCCTGTTTGTTTGATAATGTTAACAATGTGCATGGGCAAATTGACTCAAATGTTTGGAATGTAATGTCAGACGTCATAGCTAAGCCATGAATGTCAGGATGCCAGATTAATCAGAGAAGTTCATAGAGTTAGAAAGTTCATTAAGTAGAGGGAACTGAAATAAATTTAAGTGGTAAATAATGAAATAATTGGGGTGGGGGGGTTAAAATGGGTTATAAGAGGAAATAATGGGTCAAGAAAGGTAAAAAATAGATGGGAAAATGGTGAAAAGTATGAATTAGTTAATAAGTGCAAAAATGGGCCAAGAAAAAAGGGGGAAATGGATGAGAAATGGGGAAAAATGGCTCCAAGGTCCCTCAACTGGGTTAAAGGAGACAAAAATAGGTCGAGTCAGGCTTTAAAGTCATATAAATTTTAGGGAAAATGGTGAAAAACAGAAAAATTGGGTCAAGTATGGCAATAAGAGGCTAAAATGGGAGGGAAATGGTGTAAAGTAAACAGGTTAAATGCAGCAAAAATTGGTAACTAAAGGTTATAAACTTATGGGAAAATAGTCAAAACAGTGACAAAATAGGTAAAAAGTGGCAAAAATAGGTAATGAAAGGTAAAATATGGATCGGAAAATGGTAAAAAAAAATGGCAATAATTGGTTAAAGCATGCAAAAATTGGTCAAGAAAGGCAAACAAGGGAAAAAGTGGGTGGGAAAATGGTGGAAAGTAGGTAATTATTTGTTAAAATTAGCTAAAACTGGAAAATAATGGGTCAATTAAAGTGCAATGGGGCAAAAATGGGAGGGAAAATGGTGATAAAGTGATAAATGGGTTAAAAGATGCAAAACTGGGTCAAGAAAGGTAAAAATGTATAGAAAAACGGTAAAAAACAATTGGTCAATAGATGCAAAAATGGGTTTTAGAAAGGCAAACAAAAGCTGGAAAACTGGTGGAATGTGGTTGAAAGTGGCAAAAATGGGTTTAAATAGGCAAAAGTGTTTCAAGAAAGGCAACCAAGGAATGGGTAAGTGGAAAAAATGTTTAATAGATGCAAAAATAGGTCAAAAGAGGCAAACTGGGGGTAAAACAGGATGGAAAACTGATAAAAAAAAAAGTGGTAAAAAGTGGCTACAATGGGATAAAGGTAGAAAAATGTTGAAAGAAAATTGGAAAAAATGTCCGGAAACACTCATAAAAGGGGTTAAAGAGTGGCATGAATAAGTAATTTCAATATTGGAACCCTAAACAGCTTGACACACTTTCAGCTCCAAAATGAAGCAACTGTTCACCAGGATGCAAACACCAATGCTACTGATATAAGACACATGCATTAATATCAGTAAATCACAACTGTGGAGGGCCCATTTCCTCAGTTTGTCAGGGGCTCAGACAATTATGTGGGTGGGCTTGACAGTATAAACTATGTAGCTGGTTTTACCTTAGTATTGGGCACAACGCCCTGTGGATGACTGACTGTCAAGTCCAGAGTCCACCAGTCCTCCCCCTCCATTTCTCTCAGTTACAATATGATACAAGGTCATTGTGACTAGTACGCTATGTCACAGTGACCTTTGACCTCTAAAATCTACTCAGTTCTCCAATAAATTCAAGAGTTGGCTTATGCACAAATTAAAAAAAAAATCCCTCCTCTTGACATTTTGCTCTCACAAGATTTGGTGTCACAGTGACGTTGACCTTCAAAATCCAATCAGTTCATCCTTAAATCAGGGCGGACATTAGGGAAAATTCTAAAGAAAATCTCTTAAAGTGTTCCTGATACCTATATCAAGAGCAAGAGCAAGGCGCAAACATATTTCCAAGTGAACTTTAACCTCCATTATCTATTTAGTTCATCCTTGAGTCACAGTGAACATCTGTGCAAAGTAAAAAAAAAAAACACACACACGTCTTGTTTAGAGAAGAGTGTTGTTTAGAAGCAAACAATGAATATGAGTGCCAGCGACCTTGACTTTGAACCTCCAAAATCTCATCAGTTCATCCTTGAGTCAGAGTGAACATCTGTGCAAAGTTTGAAGTAAATGAAGAGTAGATGGGCTGATGGATGGATGGAGTAAACATGTTACTTTAGACAGATAGAAAACTCAAAAACAACGCCTGCAGCCCAGACTATTGCCAGTTTAGAAGCATAAAAATGAGGCCAATTTCACATCTTGTTACATGTGCAATGACACTTCAAATTCTGGCTGCTGCTCTAGTAGAATTATGCTGCAAGGAGGAACACTATGAAACTGTAAAATTGTTAATATTTCCCCAAATCTGATCTGTTTCAGCGTGGTTCTAGCTTCTCCCTCTAGCTGTTTTTTAAAAAAATACACCAGGAATGTAGGGACTTTCTACCAAGACAAAAACCTCCAGGAGGACCAGCTTTACTAAATTTTGGTTATATGACTTGGCTACCATCCTTATAACTTAACAGTTTGAACTCATAAGCTAGGATGTGACACACTTAAAATATTTAAAGACATTATTGTGCTCTTAGATTTTACTCTCTCTTTACTTTTAATGCCCAGTTCCAACTAAAAATTTAATCTTTTTCATCATAGTGGCTTAGACATTAGATGAAGACTAGCCGTGGCTGGACAGTGTCTCTAATGTGTGCAGTAGCATTGATCTAAAGTTTTCTGTGCTGACACTCGTGTATCTCTTGAGACTAAATCCAAGTATTTGTGCTTTTATTTTCCCAGATTTGTCATTTCTTTCTCTGGATGAACTCTATGAGTTTACTTCAGGTGGGGTTACATAGGGCCAGAAGAGAACTGACTTGGCAGGGCTTGAAAGACAACTTTATTGGTTTAATAAGGTCAATATCCGCTCCAATATTTACTGTATGGCTACAAATGTTTTTATATGTGCACATTTACCCACACAGATATACACAAGCAGGCACGCATGTGAGCAAACATTCACAGTGTAACCTCTGGGCATGAATAAATAATGAGAGGGCTAGTAATGCAGAGGGATGAGACCTTTGGAGCTCATGTAAAAAGGCCAGGGTCAGGACGACTGTTATTTGATATTCAGCCATGGCATTTTCTTTGCTGCATACACACACACACTAACAGAGTGGCCATCTGCTGAATGATTAATGCTCAGCTCTACCTTCAGTGGAAAGTGAGTATCTTAAAACCGGAAGAGAGGTTGGACATTACTTCTAAATGTTCTGTTATCCCTTTATCAAATGCATGCTCTACTTTTAAGTGA
The DNA here is from genome assembly GCF_018320785.1 of Cheilinus undulatus. NCBI lineage: Eukaryota > Metazoa > Chordata > Actinopteri > Labriformes > Labridae > Cheilinus > Cheilinus undulatus. Next base: position 11,393,046 of record NC_054875.1, on the reverse strand, counting down.
GTTAATAAATAAAGGTTAATGACAAAAATGTTTCTATAATCAGGAATTTATGGACTCAGCTGGCCTTGACATTCAGACATATTACGGTTTAAACATGGCTACATTCAACGAGATATCACTAATATTTAAATCTCCTGGGTTTTGTTTGTTTGTTTTTTGTTTGTTTGTTTTTGTTTTTTGAAGAAGTTTCACATCAATTTCCTTAGTCAGGCTGATAGTTTAAGTATGATTAGTACTTAAGAATAATAACTTTTATTTTTCTAATAATAACTTTATTTGTATAGCACCTTTAAAAACAGAGGTTTGCAAAGTGCTTTGACAATAAGCAGAGACACAAATAAAACAGAGCATCATCATAACACAAGCAAAGAACACAACAAGATAAAAACCGCATCAACAGGGGAACCCATGAAAGATAAAGCCAGCAATGTCACATCATAATCATCCTAGTAGACCCATTACAGAATCTGAAAACATGACAAGTTGGAAATACATTATGAATCCTTGATATAGAAAATTCCAGAGTAAAATTAAAGACCAAAAATAAAAATAAAAATAAAAAATAAAAACCCAGAATAACCTGGACAAAGAAACAATCTATCTTACCATTACTGACGTAAGCTGACATGAGTAGCCTATGGATAAGAACAATGAGTAAAAAATGGATGGGAAAATGGTGAAAAGTATGAATATTTGTTGAATAGGTGCAAAAACGGGCCAATAAAGGTAATAAAAAGAGGGAAAATGGATGGGAAATGGTGAAAAGTTGGTTAAACGTCACAAAAATTGGTTAAAGGAGGCAAAAATGGGTCAAGTAAGGCTTTAAAGTCACAAAAAAATTGAGGTGAGATGGTGTAAAGCTGTTAAAAAGTGGCAAAATTGGGTCAGGTAAGGCAATAAGGGGCAAAAATGGGAGGGAAATGGTGAAAAGCGGTTAAAAAGTGGCAAAATAGGTTAATTAATAAGGCAAAAATTGGACAAGAAAGGCTTAAAAGTCACCAAAATTGAGGTGACATGGTGAAAAGAGGTTAAAAAGGGGCAGGAAGGCAGCATATATTCTAGAGGAAACAATAAACAGCCTTGTTCTGGACATATTTTTCTGTGAGGTGCTGTTTTGGTCTGATTTTTATAACTTTGCTGTCACCTTTCTTGTTTAAAGAGCAGAGAGGAACAGATAAACTCAATACACTGCAGCAACAATGGACAGATATGACAGGCAGTCTTTCAGGAAACCTAGCTGCCTTGGTGGGTTTAAAATTCAGTCTGGAGCTGGATGAAAACCAGTTGAATGCCTCTGTTTTGCATTGTTAAATAACCCAGCACATGGGAATCTCCTGAGCTCAGCGACTTTCTGTCAGTCATGATATCATTTTCCGTGGGCCTCCTTCACCGTAACATCTGGCTGAATTCAGATCATCCCAGCGTAAAGCCCAGGCGCTACAGGCGGCCGATCTGCTGTTTCTTCTTCATTGTGTTCTGCATGTGATAGGGTGCCTTCCAGCTGAGTGGCCAAAGAGATAAGCTGTGCTCGCACACACGCACTCCCCTCATGTGTGGACACAGGCTTGTACAGAGACCTAGAAAGAGGCAGAGAAACACATCTGTGCAAGGTAGATAAGAGCACAGCTGAACAACAGAGCACAGACGCACACATTCCCACTCCCTCTCTCTCTGCGTGTGTTTTCACTTTCAAACACATATTGCCCTCCCTGTCACGCCCTGTGCACATGCACACCACTCCCACTGATATTTCCACCTGCATCAATCTCTGTTACTCAAAAGTCTCCTGCTGTTTTTCCCTTACAGCCTGTCTTTAATGTTAAAGACGGACTCACATGGAGAGCATGATGCATTCTCCTCATTTTATTTGGTAGTGTGTGTTTTTGATGGTTGTAGGCTGAGATCAGTGTTACCATGGATGAAACTCCTTGCGTGTGATACTAGATCTTTCTCCTTGTCTAAACATTTCTGTTTGCCTTTTCATTTAAGCCAAGCGCCCTTCAATGAAGCGACTTCCTCTTGATGTGACACTCTCTCCCTGCGCTTTTTAAAGCTCCCCTGTGGCACTCAGCCCTCAGTAAAAGAGGGAGGAAGAGAGAGGCAGCGCTGCACATTTAGCCATCCATTTGTGTTGCATGCCCATCTATTTACCACACACTGGCATGGGCACCTACCCCAACACGCAAAGCAGACACTCCCAGTAATTGGCCTGGAGAATCACTTGAGTGTGCATGCAAGCAGCTCCTTAACATGAGAAGTTTGGCATACATTTTCTCATGCATAGGAGCTGTGCATGCACAGAAAAACACACAATAGCACACATGAAGAGTAGGACAAGGATGCATACATTAATTTAGAATGGATTTACATATAAACAACACGTACATGCATGCTTTATTTTTCCTTATTTTCTCTGAAATACAAGGAGAAGTGGAAAAATAAATGACTGGAAAAGAAAGGGGAGCCTATCTTTGAAGACTGAATAAACACCATGAAACTGATTTGACAGTTGTTTTTTCTTTATTGTTATACAGTACAACTTTACTGAAACTAAAAAGTCCCTGAAGGTGTAAATGGTCAACGCCGAATACTTTTGGCCATTTAGTGTACAATTTTCTGCAGTCAAAGCTGCATCTTGGTTGCTTGGCAGCTTTCATTGTCTTCTGGACCAATTTGAGACGTTTAATAGTTAAATTAAACCAGGCTGAGGAGGTTCGAGGCTGATTTTATTGAGGATAAATGTACCGCTCTGTGGTGCTGATGAAATGACAGTTTTCAGGGTGACCACATGTAGACATCACCTCTATCCAGACGAAATAGAGAGATCAGACAACACTGTTTTGGCTGTCACCAAACATTTTATCACGCTGTCATTAACCAAATTTTCCTCATAATTTAGATATTAAAACTCATTATTTTAGAAGTCCAACTATACATGCAAAATTACCACTGAAAAAAAAAACAAGGCAACCCTTAAGAATGAAAACAGGTGAGCTATCTGTGGACCAGCCAAATACGAGGCCCATGGAAGTAAAAAAAATAATGGTCTATTGGAAATTTAAGATGTGACAACCTTATTTTATTTTGTTTAACCTGAATAAAAACCTATGGAACCCCATTTCCACCACATAAATAAGAAAAAGAGTGAAAGTTAGACAATTCTTGATTAAAAAAAAAAAATTCTAGGTCATAGTTATGATAAAAAGTCAAAAATTATGAAATAAAAAGTCACAATGAAGAGTTAAAAAGTCAGAAATAAGAGTAAAAAAGACAAAATGATGAGGTAAAAATCATAATCATGAGATAAAAAGGTCAAAGTTATGTTAAAAAGTCAAAAAATATGAGATAAAAAGTCATAATTAAGAGTAAAAAAAGGTAAAATTTTTGAGATAAAAAAATCAAAATTATGAGATTAAAAAATTATCATTGGCAGTTTAAAAAAGTCAAATTTTGAGAGAAAAGCTGAAATTATGAGATAAAATTTTTTAAATAAAAAGTCAACATCATGAGAAAAAAGATAAAACTGAGATAAAAAGTCATAATTATGAGAGAAAAATAAAAAGTCAAAATTATGAGATTAAAAGTCAAAATTATATCTCATCATTATGATTTAGGATTTTTTTTTATTTCCTAACATCCACATTTTTCTTTTTTAAGTGGTGCAAAAGGGCTTCAATAAAAAAAGACATTTTATTTTTACTTATGCCATAATATATAGCCTCCTTTAAATGTAAACCCCTTTTATTCAAACAGAATTAAAATAGTTGCAAAGTAGTCAAATAGGTAATATTATAATTTAAAAGAAGCAGGAATGGGTTAGAAGTGGCAAAAAAGGCTTTCAAGTGGCAAAGATTGGCTTAATAAACAGAAATGCAGGTGAAGTTGACATAAAGTGGTAAGCAGGGGTTAATAGTGACTAAAATGGAAAAAATAAAGGAAACAATAAGTGGAAAGTGGCAGAAATGGGCCAAAATGGTGGTGTAGAATTAAAAACATAGCAAAAATAGGAGGCAAACATCGGTTTTTAAATGCAAAACTGATTAAAAGTTGCAAAAAAGGAGGAAAAGGTCACGAAATGGGATTTCAAAAGCTGCAAAAAAAGGGTTAAATGTGGCAGATATTGATTCAAAGTGGCAAAAATGTTTAAAAAGAGGCCAAAATGGATGAATATTGCACAAAATTGATAAAAAGTTGCAATAATAGCTTGACACACTTTTTAGCTCCAAAATGAAGTAACTGTTAGCCGGAACGCTAGCACAAATGCTGCTGATCAAACACACAGGGAGAGGGGTCCTTTCACTGGAGTTGTCTCTCGACCAGGCCTGCCGACATCTGTTGTTTTTTTGACCAGGACTGCCAACATCTGTGGGCAGGCCTGGTCAAAAAACAACAACGTCAAAAAATAATGTGAACAATGAATAATTAAGACATTCTTTGGTGTAAGTTTCTTCTGCCATGTTGCTTGACTTTAGCGTGTAATCTTCTTCCCTGGTGAAGATGTAATGAAGTGAAACTCAGTTTTTCTGGATTTGCCGATGGCAGAAACATCTTCACTAAAAACTGAGCAAATGGCTCTGAGCAGTTAGACACAAAATGTTGGTACGCCCAACTTTTTAGGTAATCAGGACAACATTTCAACTTTATTTTTTTTTTATAAATAGTTTATTTGTGATACTTGGATAAGATTATTTAACTATAAAATGAGGTTAATATTGAATATTTCAACATAAAATCAGACACAACTGGTTGTTTTTTTCTTGTTTTGAACTGTTAGATGAATGATCTATTGTAGATACAGGTGTTTTTATAGAATAATTACAGTTTACCGTATGTGATGACAAAAAATATTGAAAAAGTCAACATAGTTAATATACATTTTTTTTGTTATTTTAATGTTTTCAAAGATATCCCAGCACAATGAATGTATTTCTTTTGTACTTGCTATCATTAGAGATGATAGAGTTTGTAATCTAGTAGTCAAAATGACCTCTCAGGGTCTTTCTAGGTTTTGAATTCTGACCTTTCAGTGCTAATTCAGAGAATAAAGCTGATATGGTTCGTACAAAAAATATTTACTATCATAAAGCTTAACAAAAAGGGAATGGGTGTAGGATTTCATTCAGTCAGTTTTTTTTTTTTTTTTTTTTTTTTTAAATATGAGGACTATGCATTTGTGCAGCAATGGGGGTGCTGTAATCCCAGAGCTTTAAATGATATCATGTTACAATTCAGCAGATGTTACACGTGCATTAAGGCTGTAAAAATGCCTATATGAAAATGCATGTATGTAAAATATGAAGCCCACAGCGTATGATCTGATTTATGACTGAAGAAATGGTTATAAAATTTGGTTTGCGATCTGTAAAGAAGATCTATCTAAATATGTGGAAATTTGTCTTATTTTTATAGCCTTGACCGATCGGGTGATTTTTATATAATGTTCAAAATCATTAAGAACCACAGTGCTTCACATCTCATGGCCAATATTTATATCACACTCAAAAAGAGGCCCAGGTTTGGATGTGAGGCGGCTTATTTTAATAAACCTGCCCATTTGCATAGGCAAATATCCTCACAACATAAAACATCTTTAAAGCGTCAAAGCTCGTCCCCCCAGCTGAGGGCCCAGCAGGCACCTCAGCAATCACTCTGAATCACACGCTAAACAGCAACACACACCAGGGAATTGTGCATGTGTGTGTGCATTCACATTTGAATGTGCATGCTTTAATTTGTGTGTGCATCTGTGTGGATGTTGTAGGGATGTGTACTCCCCCCCACCCCCGTTTCCCATAACACAAGGCCCCGTGGTCTCTGGTGGCCATTAGGGGGAAACTTGGAGTGCTTCTTCAGTGAATGAGAGGAGCAAAGGGAACCTCCTTCAATGTTTGCAGAGAAGAGAGAGGAGTGGGGGAGGGAGAGAGGTATGAGAGGAGACAAAGAGGTGAAGACAGAGGATTGCTAATAACAGCCATTTGTAATTAGTGTTTAAGCACTTTTCATATTCAGTCAGTAGAAGGGCATTATTGCAACAGAGGATCTTCATAATAACTTTATCTTTAGTTCCCATTAAGAAATGGGCCCTACTTCAATATTGCAACCTTACTGCCACTCACTGGTCATTAATTTTGGCTTCATTAAGACAACTTTTAGTCAATCAACAAAAAATTGGCATTTTAAGATGAGCAGAATGAGTCCATTTTTCATGCCAAATATTTCAAATGCCATATCAGTGTTGTTAATATGCCAAGACCCACAAGTAGTCCAAGTGTATTCTGGTCTTTGCCGTGTATGACTGCTCTTTGTCTGAAACTCTTCAGTGGTCCTGTCTTGGCTGGGACACTCTCGAAAAAGAAATTTTAATCTCAGAGGCTTTCCTGGTTAAGTGTAGGTTAAAAACGATTTGAAGTTTAAAAAAAATGCTTAAAAATACTGTAAAATTTCAATTTCAATTAACCTGGACCCTTATTACTACCTAGGTTGTGGCCTGCCTGAACAAATGAGATGCAGCCCCTCTTATAATTTAGGGTCTCATTCAGGGTTGACATGCTAATTCCCATGCATAGCACAGCTTTTAAGGCTTTTTTTTTAACAGCAGTCTATTTTTAATGGCACAGCTAGATTTTGTCATATGTGGGGCTGCTGATACAGTTTAACACAAGTATGCCACGTATGTTTCAGTATCATGGCAGTCATTGAATGCAGTTATGCCAAGCATCTCTGCAAGAAAAAGCAAACATATTTTAATCTTATCCGATTTAAGGACACAGAAATTAAAAGAACAAAGGGCCCCAAATCTTGACGCAATCATTTGACCAACAAATGTGTGAACAATGTAAAGGTTCATGAACTGATGCAGGAGGCTGCTAACCTTTCAAAGTCAGTGGACTGGCCAGGTTCCACGTCTGTTATCAGGCAAATCAATCTTGCAAAGCTCCAGTCTGAAACAGTTGTGAGAATCAGTGTCATTTGAAGAGGTGGTAGCCATGGACAGGGTTTGGTTGTACTGGATGTTGTTATATACAATGACTGTTATATACAATGTTATATACAACTCCACTGTTCATGCACCATGCCACCTGTCTGTCTCAGGTTACTACCAGAGCTTTGCATGTCTACTACCTCATGTTACCTTATCACTCTGATTGGCCCATAATGAATGTTACAGACAGAGTGTTTGTCCAACCACCTTTCAAGGACCTTTTGAAAAGTCCTGCCCTTCCTTAACATGCTGTATGGGAGGTTTCCCAGAGGAATTTGAAATGTATCTCATGCAATGGGTACATGAAAGAGTCTATTTGGTTTGTCAGGTCACGAGGTGACTTATCACACTTTAACCTCAAATTTCAAATGTTACTGGGCAAATTACAATTTTTCCCACTAAATAAAATACAATTTGTGTTGAGATTGTTGGTTCTTTTGTATATTTATTTATTTATTTATTTATTTTGTAAAATAAGTTATATTACAAAGAAGAAAAGGGGAAAACCTAACTGTATCATTCATTTGTCTAAAATGAAACCATCTTTTACTTGAAAGAAAAACAATCATATTTATTTTGTTATTCTCATTTCATAATGTAGCTATCCAATAACTCACATGTCATCTAACATTTTGTTCCCTGACTAATGAAGTTGTTTCTTTGAGGTTTTTACTTTGTACCTAAATAGAACAATATACCGTATACTGACAGTAACTTTGAAATTAAAGCCTTCCTCAAAATACAGGCCTACTTCTAATAAAGGCCTGGTACTTACTGCTATTTGGTCATTTATGGACCTGGTAATTTTATCTGTATTTACAGTGATAGCCAAGGCTTTTTTTTCACTTAAGTTTTGCCATGACCCAGCTTTTATTTCAGGCAGGTTTCAATTGGAGACAGGCCTTTAATTATTTCCAAACAAAACTTGAACATTTTGGTAAAAATGTGCCTTACCTCTTGTATTTTTTTAAAGCTTTCATACTATTTTGCACATCACTTTTTTAAAATGACTGTGCCTTGATTTGGTTCTGGATTTTATTTAAAGTTTTACAGCATATATGAATACATTATTGAGCAGTGTACGCAGGCTGTGTCTCTGCAGCACTGTGGGGCCCTTTAGTGACATGGAGCATGATCTGACAGCTCCAACAGCAGGACAGATGTGCAAACATAAATGTGCACAATACCTGAAAGACTTGAGGGTCTGGTGCTACAGAAGGCCATTCATCATCTTCAGTGTGGAAAGATGTAGGGCACTTGCCAACCGCTACATGCTCAGGGGACACAAATCAAGGGAGGGGTCTTAAAGGTCCTTCCCCATGAGATGCAGAGTGTGAATTCACATCCAGCAATTTGTGCTTCTAGGCACCAATTTTAATGTCCTCTGCTACCCTGAACATGTGAGTAAAGCAGCTACAAAGTCAATGTGAGAGAGGCACAACAGCAGCAGTTAAGTCATTGATTAAAATATCAACTTAGGGACATGGAGGGATGTTCCTTTAAACATTTAAATTAATCAGAATATAAATATCATATTACATCATCTATCCAAACCCTCACATTAGCCACCTACTGTATATTCTATTGGCAATATCTTTTATCATATTAGCATCTCTTAAGTTATCATTATACAATAACTGTTATCTGAACCTTCAGTCTATCTTCCAGGAAGGATGAAGGATGCAGGGCTTTTGGGAGATTGATTCCCACTCAGAGGGTTATTGATTCAAAGCTTTTCACACCTTTAAGCTCACAGAAATTGCATGACACCATATGTGTTAACCTGCCAGGTCTTTAACTTTCATTTTCACACATCTATTATCTGAAAGAAAGGCAGGGGTGGCTAACGGCTGATTTCCGCTTTTCCACTTACTGTTTTTAAGTTTATGGAGGGGAGTCAACCAGAAGTCCATTCACACCTATGGGAATCTCCATGATATCCAGTGTGCCTGCAAAACCTCCCCTTTGTCATATTTTCAGCCAGAATGTGTTGAATATGCTTAAAAAATGAGAAAATTCTTGTGGATTTCAGAGAGACTAAGGCGTCAGAGATTGGATTCTCTGCCTGAGCTTGAGACCGGCCTGACATGGCCCAGAACCAAGTCAGGCCAGGATCTCGTCCCCATGGTAGTACAACATTTCACCATAGATTTTTTTAGTTTTTTGTCTATTTGTCTGAATTTTGTCTAATTTTGCTTCTTCAGAACAGCTTCCCTTGCTGCAGAGCTACCCCACTGTCTCTGTGTCTTGCATTAACCCTTAGATGACTGGACCCTACAACCTTCCATAAGTGGGTCAAAAATGACCCGTGTTAGAGTTATTGTGTTGTTATCCCACTTTTGTCATTTTTGTTCAAGAATAATCATTTGTATTATATTTTGAGTTTTATTTTGGTCCACAAAAGAATGATCTCATGTTTGAAAACCTTTTTTTTTTCCACTTTTTTAACATTTTTAACTTTTTCAAACCATTTTGGAAAATGGAAAAGAAAGTTACACAACAGCAATGGAACAATATTAACATCAATTTTGTGCGTGTGTGCATGCATGTGTATGGGGTGTGTTTGAGAGAGTATAGGCTAAGGTTCATTTTATGTGAATTTCAGTGAATTTCAGCATCAGTCCAAGTCATTTAAATGGGTAATGAATGATTCAGATCAGTGCCTGCTGCTTCCTTCTCGCTCACTCTCTCACCCCTGCCCATCCCCTCCACTCTCCGTCTCCCTCTTTCACATCTAAACATCACTTTAAAGAGCGTAGTTTGCCTGCGGATAATGTGGATATCAACCATGGATATATGACAGATTTAGGCATGCGTTTGTTCCCACAGTCACCTAACAGAGACTAAATTAAAAGTTGCTCTACATCTCTCCAAGCACAGCTGTGATATACGAGCTCTCTGTCGGGATAGATGGATCCAGTGTGATTTTCTTAAGGAGTGACAAAACCCCATTTTAAAAGAAGTCTTTTAAAATGTATACTCTATGCATTGACTTTTTTCTTTGTTTTTGACATACTAAGGGAGAAAAGCTGTTGAAAAGTGGCACCGCCAGCCTGCTCCACTCTGTGAGCACAGTTAGATTGTGCTCTGGAGATGAGTGAAGAAGAGAGAGTGCAGCATACAGGTATGAACAAGTAAAGGAAAAAGGATCAAATATTTTGCCTTAAATACTGAATTAAGCAATAACGGTATCTGTTAACAGACTGATACTCCTAAAAAAAGGTCTGTTTTTAGTACACAGTGATGTCTGCGCGTCTGCTCCTCATCCTCACTGCTCTGATTATCACAAATAGTAAATAGGCTGTGTTTGTTATACATGCTTCTGTGTCCTCATTACAATCTCATCTAAACAGACTCCTGCAATTAAACAACTCAGTGTGATATTAATGTGATATTTCAGTTTTATATTTTTCAGATGTGCCTTTATTTAGATAGGAGAGCTGAAGAGAGACAGGAAACATGGGGAGAGAGAGTGACACCATACACCACTGATAATCAACTGGCGGCCCGGGGGCCATATCAGGCCCCCCAAAGATTCCTGTCTGGCCCCAAAAAGATCATAAAATTCAGAAAAGGAGGAAAAGAAGATGCTGTGATTTTAAGAGTCTCCTTTGGCATTAAATGTCTGCAGCTGTTAAAACTATCCTACAAACAATTAACATTGAAAAAGTTCTAGAATGACTTAATATTTGATCTGTTTTTACTAAAAGTTACTGTCATAATTAGTGGATAAAGGGTTAAGGTTGGCAGAAGTGCAGCAAAAATGACCAGATAAAGTGGTGAAAAGAGGTTATAATTTGGCAAAAATTGGTTAAAGAAGGAAAAAGGGCATAAAAATGTATCATAAAATGGTTACAAGTGACAAAAATTGTTCAAAAAGGGATGAAAATTTGTTAAAAATGGGCAAAAACAGAAGAAAAGTGGCAAAAATGGGTAAAGGAGTGGCACAAAAGACATAAAACATGTGGGAAAAGTGGTTTAAATGGGTTAAAGAATGGCAAAAATTGGGTTAAGGTAGCAAAAAGGGGCAAAAGGTATCAACAATGGGTTAAAAGTGGCAAAAAGTATGCAAAAATAGCCTGGTAAATGAGTGAAAAGGTGTTTTAGAGTGGTCACAGAAGGGAAATAGTAGGCAGGAAAGTTGCAAAAGGGGGTTTAAGAGAGGCAAAAATGGGTGAAAACTGGCAAAAAAAATGGTAAAAGTTTCAACTATTTCTAAAAAATGTTCCGAAAGGAGGTTAAAAAGTGGCAAAAATAGAAGAGAAGTGGCAAAAATTAACAAGAGTGGCACAAAGGGGATAAAACATGCAGGAAAAGTGGTTTGAAGGGGTTAAAGAATGGCAAAACATTGGGTCGAAGAGGCAAAAAGGGGTTAGAAGGAGTTAATATCGGAGCTAAATCAGTTGTGGAGGGCCCACTCTCTGGGATTTTCAGGGGCCCAGCCAACTCTGTTGTCAGGCCTGTTTCCTTGTGGCTTGTTGATAGATAATAGTAATAGATCTCACTGCTACTGACTGAAAACGTCCTGCATTTTGAAAGAAGATACAAATTCTACTACAATAATATTTCAACAAGACCAAAATATTTATTTCATTTTTATGTATTTGAAAGTCCGACCCCCAGAGTTTCTCTTGCGACTAAACCTGGCCCTCATGCAAATGATGACCCCTGCCATGCACCTAACAGCCTGAAATCGGGAATCGATACTGCGACCAGTACATTGAGGACTACAGCCTCTGTGTGCCTGCTATACCTACTGTATATATACTATATATAGGATAGAGAGATACACGCCCACATGCCCACATCATGGGTTAATGCATGATCCCTCGCAGGCGTATGCCCAGTGGAAAGAATAACCAAGTGTCATGAAATTTAACCCACATTTTCCCTGCTGTGCTCTGACTATTTCATGAAATAGTGTGAGTTTGGTTAGCCTTGGAAAAAGAACTTTAAAAATGCATGCATGAAGCTCCATAGATTGTGTACTGAATAAAATATGTCAGAATGAGTTAGTTTGGTTCTGATATGTGGATTATCATTAGAATTTAAAGTCACAGGAAGATAAAATCCCAGTGCAGTGCCAATCCATGCCAGTTTACTTGATAAAAGACAGAAAAATGAATAAGTATAAAAAGTGGCAAGAAAATGTCCAAAAAAATAATGGAAGACCAGGTGTAGTAAAAATGTAGGATAGTGAAGCAAAATTAGACAGAGGTTACAGAAAGGGTGAGCATCGAGGGATGGGGGAGCCGAAGAGGAGCTGGGGGAGGGTTGGAGAAGAAGATGGAGGGATGGTGAAGTGGAGAGGGAGGGTGAGGAGGAACCAGGAAGAAGTGGGGGAGGGGAAGGACCAGTCCAACAGCTGATGCTAAGTTATAATTGCCTCAATTAGCTGTCAGGGGCTGCCAAGGCAACAGTGTTTGAGTCGTTGCTATGGCGACCTCTGCATGTAGCATCCTACCCAATGGGGCCGGTTGAAGGAGTGGGGGAGCTGAAGATGATGATGGTGAGGAGACGGGGTTGAAGTAGAGAGGTGGAGATGGTTAAAGTGAATCAAAGAGCAAAGGTGGAGAGGAGAGAGAAGGGAAAAGACAGATCGAGGAATGAGGAAGAGAGTCCGAATGGAAGAGAAGAAGCTGGAAAAATGGTAAAAGGAAGGAGGAAGGGCTGATTATTGCCTAATGGTTGGTGATGAAAGCCAATATATAGAACCAGCACTCAAGAAGAGATAAAAAGCACTGGGGAGGAGGATAATAAGGATGTGTGGTGTCATGAAGGCGAGGAAAGAGGGGGAATAAGTAAAATCATTAGGGGCAAGAATGAAGCAGAGAAGGGAGGAAAATTGTTACATATCAAAATTTAGATTGAAAAATGAAAATATTGATTTGGAAAGAAACTGAGAACAGTAGAGGGAAAAGAAAAAGGAGAAAATGCTTGAAAAAAGTCAATAAAAGCCCAAATTGGACGGCCAGATACAAAAGAAAATGGGCAGATTGATTGAAGTGAAGAATAGCGGTGCTGCAGTGATGGTATGCAGAGAAAAAAGTGGGAAGAAAAGAGTCAAATAATAGGAAGGAAATCTAAAGGGAGAGAAATATTGTGGGCTGGGTGGAGGGGTACAAGGACTGCAGATAATGCAGCAGAAGTTCATTGTTATCCTTCTTCTTTTATTGAAAGGCAGGAGTCTGAGAGGGAATGAAATTTGTTTTCAGTTGATGGTTTCTTGTCCAGAGCACAATAGGAAAAATATCTTTTTTTGATTGCAGAGAGAACTTCTATGGCTTTTAACAGCTATGCAGCCAGAATGTTTGGTGAAAGCTTTCAGTATTCTCCAGCCGCTAAAGGTTTGAACTTTGACCATTTAGCATGCACTCCTCTAGCACTGCACATCACAATGATGGTCATTTCTAAACAATCATCACTGATATCATTTCTCCTCTGCATTCCTCTGTCATTTTTTAAAGGATTGCATGAAAAAAGGAAGCTGGAATCTACACAATAAACATGACTTTAATAGCATTGACTAAAAAAAAAAAAAACTTTTATTGTTGAGGGTTCACTGTGATTTCTTGACATGAAACAAACAGATCTATGCTCTGAACTGGACACCTTTGCAGACCTGTAGCAGGTTTAACAAGCTAGTCCTCCATGAATGGATCCTCACCATCTCCACCTGTCTGTCAATCACAGTTAACAAAAGGAAGCTGACATCTCTCCTGTACTACGTTAACCATCGTAAGGCCTCTAGCCCCGATGCACTCTGAGGCAGGGTGATGAGGGAACGCTCCACTCAGCTGGGTAATGTCAGCAGCAGCTCTGACACCAGCTGTGTTCCACATGTATGGAAAGAGTCAACCATCAAACCTGAGCAGATAAAGCCCAGCACTAGAGAAAAGAGGCTTCACACCAGTGGCACTGACATCTGGTGTATGGAGAGGGTAGTAAGTCACTTCTGTGGTGGAAGGCAGGCTTGATCCACTTCAGTTTGCCTGGAAGATAAAGAAGGCAGTGGAGCAAGCCTGTCTGACCTCTTGGACTCAGTAAACAGGCACCTGGACTCCCCACACAAAGATTTTATTCATTAAATTTTTACAGCTTTTAACACTGTTAGCTCACATGCTTTCTGGAGGATACTTTGGGATTACAGGTCAACGAAACACTGATATATGATAAATGACTAGAGAACTGGTAGAACAGAGCAGGTATCTGCATGTTGTATCTAAGGTTTTTAATAGTTTTTGTTTCCCATTTTATTTTCAGTCCACCCAAATGACATAACCTGCCATGGTAATGACTTTTCTCTTTTCCAGAATGCAGCTGATATGGCCCTGTTTGACCACATCAGAATTCAAATCTGTACACTACAAGCAAATGTTTAGTTTAGTTTAGTTTAGTTTAGTTTAGTTTAGTTTAGTTTAGTTATCAAGGGACAGTGTGCAATGACATTGATCATACAAAGTAAATGAAAACATGGTTGCACCATATTTAGCAAGTCGCTAATTTCCATCTGTTGACCCACATAAAACATACATAGAAGTCCCAAAAACAAGGGCAGACACCTGACGAGACCACAGCTGACAAGACAAAGAACAAAAAGTACACTGTTGATCATTATAGAGGACGATGACTAAGTCCTATTACATACAAATCATTTAAAGGTGAGAAGGTAGTCTAAAATTTTCACAAATGTATTTCAAAGGCTCAGGCCACACTAGATAAACAGAACCATAAATAAACCCTATTGTATGAGATATATAAAGTGCAGAGCATTATCATAAAATAAAACAAAAAAAAATACAGTAGCAGCAAAATAGAAATATAGAAAGGCAATAAATATGTCATGACCAATACACAATAGCAGCATTAAGTAGTACCTAAAATGTAACAGTAATGAAAGAGTAACCAGATTCATCAGTTGCATTATGAGCTACTAAGATTAACTAGCTACATTATAAAATGACAAAGATAAAACAGCAGCATTATGATGCCATTAAGCTATAATAACTTCATGACTAAGTAAGCAGGAGAGGACATCTACATTATAATGTCCAGGATAGAAGAGAGGATCTCAAAGACTAATGTCTTTTTGTTCACTGATCCTGTCATTATTTTTTTTGCGTCCCTGAAGTCATTTAAATGAGTGGTTTAATTTTCAGAGCAGCAGCTGCAGCTCCCTTTCTCTCTCTCACATCCATGCTGTCTTTCTGTTCTTCTCTCCCTTGCACTCAAACTCCACTTTTGCCCATGTGTTATCCAAATATAAACCACTGAAGATGACACATAAAGGTCAAAATTTTACTTACAGCCACATAACAAGAGCTAAAACAGCGCTGTGACCCACAAGCCTGTACAAATACTTGTAAAAGGAGTGTAAGAGGAACATAATCATTTTCTCTGCTTTTTTTGCATGGTATAAAATCATTTCATCACAGACCTTTGCACCAATAGAAAAATAAACGCATCGTACTCTGTGTACAAGCTTTAAGTGTGTGATGTCACAGATCTAAAAAATTCGTACAAAAATGTTGTAATCTGTGTGCAAAGACCTAAAGGCTGGTCTGTGCTTCTGCACTGAGGCTACGCTCTAGCTCATTGGTTCCCAACCTGGGGTCCGGGACCTCTGAGGGGGGGCATCGAAGATCTCGGGGGGGGGCGTGAGGCTCTGTCTGCTTTGAGGCTGCCATATTAGATTTGCAAATATTGACTAAACCCACGATGAAGCAGTTATTAAGTAGTTTATACAAAGGTTGTTTGATATGAAAAGCATGTATAGGCCTTTTTTGGGGCTTACCAGTGAAACTATTAAAATCTATGTTGATTTTTGACAGCGATGTGTCACTTTTTCTTCTCTCTTGGGCCCTGGGGGGCTCCACTTTTCTTAGGTACATGTAGGGAGCTCTCCAAAGAGATATCACCTAATCAATCAAACTTTATTTTTATAGCACCTTTCAGACAAATTCAATTGCAGTTTAAAGTACTTTCCAGGATTGTGCAAAAGTAACTGACAAAAATGTAAAATAGTAAAGAAAGGTTTAGAGACTAATGCACACAGAAGTAGTTCACTAAAATAACTAAAATGATGAATGATAAAAAGAAGAGACAGAGACAAAAGACAAAGCAGTAAAGGGCAGAATTTATAAAATAAGAAACATTAAAATTAGCGTAAAACAGTAATGATAATAATAAAATAATATTTTATTATAAAACAATGATAACAGATTTAACATCCCAAATAATTCAAGCCTAGAAAACTGGACATAAAAGCACAGAGTTAAATAAAAGCCTTTAAACCCTAAAGTTAAGGTTTAAAATGTGAATAAGATAAGAAATAGAATTAAAATAGAACAATGATTGTGATAACCTGTCTAGTCATAAAAATTAGAAGCCAGACTGAATAAATGAGTTTTCAGCTTGCATTTATTTGGTTGGGAAACACTGCTCTAGCTTACCTCATGTGTAGCCCAGAGGCCTAAGCACAGCTGATGTGCACCTCCTCAAAAATATAACTCTGCACTGAGGCACCACAGACAGCAAGCACTGTGATTGGTCCACTGGGTAGGGTGACTGCCAGAGTCTGAGTAGTCTACAGGCATGTTGTGCATACTCAACTACTTGCCAGCATCCAAAAAACACCTGATGTTAACTTCTACTTCTGTGCTTCTCTCAATGACCACGAGTGCAAACAAATCTCCCTATACTGGGTCTCAGCTGATTCAACGGCCATACTTTCCATCTCCTCCGATGTCTCCTCTCTTTTTCTCTGCAATAACTGCAGTATAATCAGCTCCTGCTCAAAATTTCAGCTCTAGCTCCAACATTATGTGCACTTGCCGCGGTTTCTTGTTCTCCAACAAGCAGGTAATGTGGAGAGCGGACCAGGTATTGGTCCAGTCAACACAGTATAAAATCAAACTGCAGAGTAGCCTTCAAGCAGAAGTATAAACCAGGCTAACGAAGTTATGCTGTAAGGGGAGGGAACATCTAATTCCCCCATCTTCTCTTGAAGCCCTGAGGCTGAATGGGGCAGCATTGGAGCAAGCAGAGGCCTCCAGGGCGTGGAGATTGGCAATTGTGTCCCTCTCCCAATACTGATTTGGTTAACAAGACGGCACAACAATGCCTATTCCTGCTGAGGAAACCAGAAGATTCAACATTAGAAAAGACATTTTACCAACTGTGTTCCCTTATTAAATCAGTACTTGTCAGCAATTTAACACCCTAGTTCAGTTTCATTTCTGCTGATAAAATAAGGCTCTCTCTGATCATAAGGAGTACAATATGTGGCAAAACCCAATCTCTGCTTTCAATACTCCATACACAAGCAGTGAAAAGGAAAGCCAACCACATCACAGCAGATCCATCCCATCCACTGCACAAATATTTCCAGCTATTACCATCAGGTCATTGCTCTAAAGTCCCTCTGGCCAAGAATAACAGTAATCAGAACTCCTTTATTCCCACTGACATACATCTTCACCCTTAAACAGGCACACATGAATAAATATTTCAGAAAACTAATGAACTGCTTTTTTCTAATGTGTCTTAACATAAATAACACATTTCAGTATTTCATATTTATTCACAACAGAACATAAACAGCACATCAGATGTTGAAATGAAAATTTGACCATTTCATGAAAAATATTAGCTCATTTTGAATGTGATGACAGCAACACATCTCAAAAAGTAAGGTCAGGGCAACAAAAGCTTGGAAAGGTAAGTGGTACTAATGAGGAGCAGCTTAAGCAGCATTTTGCAGCTAATGAGGTTAAAAGGCAACATGTAAGTAACATTATTGGATTTAGAAGGAGCATTTTAGAGAATGAAAGATGCAAATAAAATGTGTCTAAAAATTGTGGAACAAGGAAAATGTTTCTCAGAGTAAAATTGTTAAGGCTTTGAATATCTCGCTATATGCAATACATAACATAGAAAGATTTGGAGAATCTGGAGAAATCTCTGTGCAGAAGGGACAAAGCTGAAGTTCAGTACTGGATGCTCTTGATCTTCGGGCCCTCCGGCGGCACTGCATTAAAAACAGATATGATTCTGTACTGGAAATCACTGCATGGCCTCAGCAATACTCCCAGAATTCATTGCCTGCCAACACATTTCACCGTGCCATCCACAAACACAAGTTAAAGCTGTATCGTGCAAAGAAAAGGTCATATTTGAACAAGATCAGGAAACACCACAGTCCTCTCTAGGCCAAAGCTAATTTAAAATGGACTGAGATGAAATGGAAAACTGTTGTGTGGTCAGAAAATTCAAATTGTATTTTGGAAACTGTGGGTGCCATGTCCTGTGGACTAAAGAGCACAGAGATCAGCACATACTTCAAAAGCCTGCATCTCTGATGGTATGGGTTGAATTAGTGCCAATGGCAGGGGCAGTTTATACATCTGGAAAGTACATCAATGCTGAAAAGTGAGATAGAGGTTTTAGAGCAACACATGCTCTTCCAGACAA
This sequence comes from Cheilinus undulatus, assembly GCF_018320785.1. Lineage (NCBI taxonomy): Eukaryota > Metazoa > Chordata > Actinopteri > Labriformes > Labridae > Cheilinus > Cheilinus undulatus. The sequence continues at coordinate 11,374,592 of NC_054875.1, read as the reverse complement.
GGTCTCCTGCAAATTTCAGAAAGACAAGGCTAAACCACACACCATATCCATCACAACAGCATGGCTTCACTATACTAGAGTCTAGGTGCTGAACTTGCCTGCCCTAATAGAAAACATTTGGTGCATCAAAAAACAAAAACATCCAGCTGAGAAGATTGCTGCTAGAATCAGACACGTGACAAGAATGGGACAACATTCCTCTTCCAAAACTCCAGCAACTATTTACAGACCTTTGTTGAAAGAAGGGGGAATGCTACACAATGGTAAACATGACCCCGTTCCTACTTTTTAGAGATGTGGTGCTGCAATCAAATTCAGAATGTGCTAATATCTTTCATGAAATTCTTGTTGACATTTTACACTGCGCCCCAACTCTTTTGGAAGATGGGTTGGACAAATCTTGGTGATTTAAGCCTTTCAAAACAACCTTCATTTTCCATTTAAATGTCCTGCTGTCTGCGACTTGACAAACTGGCTGTTGCAATCATCCCCAGCGATGTTCTAAAATGTTTCACTGCATTGTAAATCTTTGGTTGGAACTGGTTGATACAGCCCAAATTAAAAATATCCAATCAAGAATTTTTTTTTTTTTAAATTTTTCTGATCCTGACTCTGAAAGTAGGATTCTTAGTTGGGGAAAAAGCGCTGCCTTGTCGTATTTGTGGCCCACTTTTTTCCACAGTGATGGACGGAGGCAGAGACTGGACAGGGAGATGAACTGGACACAGACTGTGTGTTGTGGTCTTGACAGGTCAGCCATTTGGCCTGATCTTCTCCTGCTGTGATTGGCTAACTGGGACCCTCGGCCCCTCAATCAGTCGCCCGGAGAGCAATCTGTCACTCTCCCTGATCTGGGGAAAGATGGATGTTGCCGTCCAGACAGCAGCTGGAGTGCGAGTGGGAGCGTGCATGTGGGCGTGTGGCTTCACTCCTTATCTGTGCAAGTGTGTTTCAGTCTCTGCCTCTGTCCCACTCTGTGACATGCAGTCACCCATTTATGCATGTGCATCTGCACATGTGTGTTTATATATGGACCAATCCAGTGTCAAACAGCAGGTGTGCCACCGTGAATGTCTCAGAATCACTCAATCTTCAATCATGTCAGGAGGAGCAGACTTAGGATGGCGAGTTGGCAAAGATACACACGCTCTTTCCATATATATTCATGAAAGGGCCATCTTTTCACAGCAGACAGGGTCCTTCGCTCTGTTAGTCGTGTGATTTATCGTCTCGCCACGCCTGAACGTTTAGATATATGGGGACAGGAGAGAGCGAAGTGCAAACTGCTGAGCCGCTCTGAGCTCTCTGGATGTGTGCGGCGGACACACATGAGCTATCAGTGCAGTATGCCACACCCAGTCACGTCAGTGTCATGTATGTTCTCCCCCTCTCCCTGACAGCTTCACAGATTTAATTCAGCTTTAATATTCCCTTTGATTGATCACACTCACCTAATGTGCAAGAAGCGTCTGCATGTATGTTTCTCTCACTGTGACAGGTGTTATGATGTAGATCAGGTGGCACACATTAATTTAATGCCAGTCAAGCCCTCCCGCTGGTGCTCAGCCAATCAGAACTCTTTCTTATCCAGATATAGTCCCCATGTTTTATGCCCCGCATAAAATGTCATGCGATGCTAAAAGGTCTCAATTACAGTGACATCGCTCGTGCACAAGCACACAAATCACATGCACATGAATAAACACACACAAACTGATAGGAAACACACAAATACACACAGTCAGAGCTGCTTCTCTCTTCACCCTGACAGGCACTAATCTAGAACTGTGATATCATGCCAGATCTTAAAGCTTCATTTTTTTCCCTGTTTAATTCAATGCAGCCTTGACTGACAAGTTGGTTATTAGAATTACAATTAACACTTAGCTAGTGCAATACAATGCAACAAAGAAAAATATTATGCAAGGTTAATTCTGTAACCTCACCCTTGAAGACTTTCTGGTATCTCAATGTAACATACTATATCAACGACGATATAAAGACTTGTTCATGCAATGTTTTTTTACCTTCACTTCCAAATAGAGAGAATACCTCAAAAGGGCTAGGATAATACCTATTAGAGATTGCATGGCAGGGGTCGAGGAGCTTTTCATTCCATTACAAAATCACTCTTTGGACTTGAGGACTTTCAATTATCTAAAAAATATTTAAGTGTCAGACAGTCTTTTGTAAAAGTTTTGTAAAGGTGAGTTTAGAAAAAATTAAACCCTCTCAGGTCAATTATTTTCAAATAAATCTAAATGGAGAGAGGAGGAAAAGTGGGCGCAGAAGAGATTTAGTATTCTCTCTAAAAGGTTGTCAAAACGAATCCTCATTAGTTGTTTTGCATGCAAAGTTCATATTCAAGGACTTGAAAGCATGAAATAAAACTCTACGCTCTGAAGTTGTTTCATTTTTTTGAAAAGTCAGTCCCAAAAGTAAAAGATTAGAGGGTTATGTTTTCAGATGTTTGTTTAGAAATCTTGAGGAGAAACAAGCACAAAGCTCACCGAGACTCTAATGCCAATGTACACCCAGACAGCACACAAACGTCACGCTGATGTCGGGCCGACATCGGTGTGACATTTCATCGCAAAGATGTCATAGGGAGAGCGTTTGCCAACATGTCGCAGAGATGTGAGCATTTAATCTAAAATTACCACCAAACAACATCTGGTCGATTCAAGCTGGAGCGCCAGTTTTTTCAAGATGTGCCGTTCACGAAAGAGCCTGTTCTACAAAACAGCTCTTTTATGTTAGTTTTCTCATTGTTTTACATTAATTGGTCTTTTTGGATCATGGTGTGAGAATGCTTACAGTAGCTTACAAGCTTAACAAGGAGGGGCACTTTTAACAGCTTTTCACCCTCCTTATGCAAAATTGAAACTAGAAGGGTGGTTTACTTTCTAGTAAAAACTCCTTATATAGGCCCCAACTCAAAATAAGCAATAAGCAGCATGTCTCTCATCATCTTTGGCTACTGTGTGTTTAAGTAAATAAGCCTTGTGGGGTGCTGGTTTGATTGAAAGGTTCATTAATTATAGACAACATGATGCCAGAGAAGATGGGCTGTGTGAAAACAAGACAATCAAGATTAAACAATCTCTATGCTGCCATGTTTCACTTAATTTGTTCATAGATTTTGTCTTGTGTTGTAAATGGGACATGCCATTCCTTCCTTAAAAGCACGGCATGTGTTCTTCTCCACCCACCAAAACAGCTCTCACTTTAGTTTGAGTGAGGAGCAGAGAGGCCCATAGTCCAGTGAGTTTGAAAAGCAAGAAAATTAAATTGACAGAAAGGGTGCCATTGGTCAAGATAAATAGTTAAATGACCTAAGTGACCTGCCTGACCAGAAACATTGCAAAATAACTTGTTGTACTTCCATAGTCTCTCTTCGTGCCAACATGATAAATGTTTTCAATCAAGCTAAATGACATCCACTCATTAAATGGTATATGTAGAGATTATGGTCTCAGGCAGCTCTATTCCACATGGTGTAAACAGACTCTAAAAGAGCCACGCAGCGGCACAGAAAGTGAACTCAGGAGCTTGGCTTATCGTCATGTAGGATGTAAGTCTAAACATTTTTCCTCTCTGAGACCACCTAAATTTTCTGTGGCAGTACAAGTTTTTTGTTATAAACTCTGTTAAGGCACCAACATCTAAATAGGTCTTTAATTTCTAAAGCTGACGATCCAGCAAACAGGTATTCTTTTATCTGCTTCCATGAAAGAGGAACAGCATAGTGTGTGTCTTTGTTAAGCGGCCGTCCACTAGTGTGTACCATCATCCCACTCCAGCAATTATCACCTCCCACACCTCTCTATGTTGGCTGCCCTTTCACCCCACTCCCAAGTAATAGAGCGACAACTAACTCATTATTTTTCTCCATCAACCATTTCTTCTGTAAACTGGTTGCATATCCTGACAAATAAGACATACATTTCACATGATGGCATCCTCGAACTCGAGTTTAAATCCTAAACCAGGGAAAGCAAGATTTTCTGTAAAGTAACAACAAATACTAAACTTCTCACCAATCTTTTCACACAGCCTGTTCAAGATGATTTTTATGAGTCTGTTACAGCTTATTTTAATGAGGCACAGTTCTGCAACCACTGCCATGAAATCTGAGATAATGTTAGGGATGCGACAGAGGTCAAACTACATCTGTGAAAAAGGCAGAGCATGCAAGATGTAGTTTGTTTTAATGTCATGTGCTCATGCTGCTGTGTACCACTGACTTTATAAAAATGATGTTATTTTAATGACATCAGCCACTGGCTTTGAGAAGAAGAGATCTGAAGCTGGAAAATGGCCGTGGTTGTCTTAGAAATGCAATGGCAACTTTCAATGACAGTGGAGAAGCTGCATCACTGATGCCTCTGTGGGTGTCTTCCATAACTTAGTTAAAATCTTCAAAAATTGGCAGAAAAGGGGAAGAAAATGGGTCAAAGAGAGGAAAAAATAGGTTAAAAGAGTTACAAATATTTGCAGTGGCAGATATGGGTTACAAAACTGCAAAAATAGATGGGGAAATTTGTACTAGGGGTTAGAATGTGGCAAAAATGAGTGACCAATGGCAAAAACTTGTCCGAAAAAGGTGGCGTAAAATGTAAAATCAGCAAAATGGATTTAAAGTAGCAAAGGGGTTGCAATAATGCCTTTATTAAGTAGAGAAAATTGTTTTTTAAGGAGCAGAAATGAGCAAAAAGTGGTTTAAAAGTGGCATGAATTGGCAGAAATTAGTTCAAAGAGTAAATTTAGTTAAAATTGGCAGGAAATTTAAAAAACAAATGTGTTAAAAAAGGAAAAAATGGGTGGAGAATTTGGAGAAGGGACTAGGAAGTGGCAGAATTGTTATAAAGAGGCATAAATGAGTTAAATGGGTTACAAAAAATGCAAAGATAGATGGGAAAAGTTTGAGATTGGGTTAGAAAGTGGCAAAAATTAGTTACTAATGGCAAAAATTGGCAGGGAAGGTGGTGTAAATGGGTCAAAGAAAGAGAAATGGGTTAAAAGAGCTATACATGGGATAACAGTGGCAAAAATTGGTTACGAAAAGGCAAAAGTGGTGGTAAATTTTGGGAAGGGGCTAAAAGTGGCAAAATGGGTTCACAATAATGCCCTCACTAAGTAGTGAAAATGTTTTTAAGGGATAAAAATGGGTAAAAAGTGGCAAAGATAGGTTAAAAACAGGAAAAATGAGAAACAGTGGTTGAAAGGATTTAAAAGTTTTTTTTATATTTGGCATACATTTATCATTTCAACATCACAGCCTAATAAGAGCTTGACAAAGTCTTCAGCTCCAGACAGAGGTAACTGGTAGCCAGGATGCTAGCACTAATGCCACTGATCCAACACACATGTATCTATATCATTATTAAATCACAGCTATGTAGGGCCCATTCTCAGAGTTTTTAGGGGCCCAGTCTTTTCTGTGGGTAGGTGTTGAAATGGGATTCTGGATGTTGTTTTTACACTATGTGGCTTTTGCTTTGTAGTCTTATCTAACATTTGTAGATGCAATGATGTATTATCTTAACTAGGCCTGTTAATATTAACACGTCAGCATGTTAGTCCTCCTGCGTGGATGTTTACATCCCTGGGGTCAAACACAGCCAGCACTGATGAGTGAGGAGACATTCCCAGTTCTGCTTCACGGCAAATTTCATTTTAAAAAGCTGCCCAATGGAAGTCTGGATGAAACAAAAGTTGTGTGTACATACTGCGGTGATGAACTGTCTTAACACCGAAGCACAATGAGTCTGAAGTACCACCTTCGGGCAAAAATGTATCTCTGCTAATGTTAGCAAAGACGCAAACAACAACAACAAGGGGTCAAGCCATAACGCCAAGCTACAACGGCGCAGTCCAGCAGACCCAGATTTGTTCCCAAAACGACAACATCTGAACTAACTAATGTGATAGCTAATGTGCCACCAGAGACTGCAGACCATCCACATCACTGACCAAAAGGGGCTTCAAGACATCATCCGGGTCGCCTCGGATGACCCGCACCACAGAACACCTACGAGAATTACTGTCACACGAATCCGTGAACCGTATGAAAGCTAAAATATTTTTAACATTTTTATGAAAATATTGGTGAATTAGACCCAAATAATTACAACAGTGATATAAATGCATCAGTCTTAGAGACAGTGAAATGTAATTTTAAATGTTTTGTTTTTAGTGATGGACTGTTGTTCAGTATGTGTTGTTTTAAATGCTAGTGTGTTTGTTTTTATAATTTTGTTTAGTTTTGACTTCTTTCTGTCCAGGGACCACAGATGAAAATTAGCTTTGTAGCCAACTCTGGCTTGACAGTTTTGTTTTGCATGGCCCCTGTCAAATAAACTAATAAATAAATAAATAGAATAAATAAATAAACAGTAATGAGGATTATTATTTTTTCCTGCCTGGTTGTAATCTGGAGGAAGAACGGTGAAAAAAGCTGCACAGTAAATCATGAAGTGAAGCCAGAGAACTTAGATATCATGTCTTTCAGGTTGGATGATTTCACAACATGTGTCTAAGGCGAAGCCTTGCTGACACCTCCATCTTCAGATCCGCTCTAACCAGAGAACGACCGGCCATGAATCGCCTTCGCCTTCTATTAATTATCATCAATAACGCCTCCGTGCCCATTTATCTTTCACACGCAACCACTAACCACTTCTACTGATCGTCCCCACCCCCTCCCTTACATGCCACCCATCCCCCATCACCAACACACCCACATACATGAACATCATACACTCACATCCATGGACATCATACACCCACCAACCCCCCATTTTCTCCCATACAACCTTCTACAATTGCTCATTTCCCATCCCCCTCTGTTCTCCATCATCACTTGCTCCTATTCTCTTGTGCTTTACCTCACCAGCTCACCACTTCTTCTCAGCCCCCTACCCTCCGCCCTCTTCATCCCTTCATCACCATTCCTCTCGAGCACTTGTATCAAACCCAATCTGACTACTCCAGCAAGATTCCCTCCACGCTGTCCATGGAGACGAGAGCAAAACGAGTGAGGATCTCCTTGGAAGCTCTCCTGCAGAAGTGCTGACTGAAAAAAAACTGTCCTCTGTAATCCATTCAAAGTAGCTGTCAGCTTATTCAGAATTCCTGTCCAATCAGATCTTCATACGAGCTGGAGTCCCTCAAGATGACCCGATCCCCATAAAGCATCTGAAGGTTGCCATTTGTTTGAATTGCAATATTAAAATGACTCTTTTTAATATGATGCACACCTCCAAGTCTCCCGTGTGCAAAAAAGCTGAAAAAAATGAGATAAATATGATTCTGTTTGTGCCTCTGTTGCATTAGAAAGATTGCTTTTAGTGTGTTGGAAAATGTTGAAAAATGACTTTCTGAAGGTTTCTGCAGAATGAAGTGTGCTTTCATGAAAAATGGGCTATTGTCAGCAAACAGACCAGATACTTGCATGTCACTGGGTATGATGGATGAGCACAGTGGTCCATTTTATCTTGACAATTTTGCTCTGCTGCCAACAGTACCATAAAATATTTGAAGGCATGAATCAAACAGTGAGCTGAATCCCAACCAGAGGAATATCTAAGTCAAGGAAAAGCTCTACATTTAGAGGAATTAACGTCAACATCTTTTTGGGTGGAAAACAGATTGGGTCATTTGCAAGGAATGGGCATATTTCAATTCAACAGTCAACTTCTGCACCTGAACCTGTACCTGTGAGATTCACATTTATCTTTGCAGCTGCCAGCCAGATGGTTGGAATACAGGCTGGATGACAAACAGTATTTTAGATTTGTTTCTAAGAACATGAGCCTCCTTTTAACGTTCTTTTTCCAGTTACTTTTTTTGTATAATTCTATTCTTTTAGTGCCTTGACTAATAGGACAGCTGAAGAAAGAAACCAAATTTAGGGACTGGGGTAGATTAGACCAACAAAATAAAAGTTCCTGGCTGTTGATTCAAATGATGAGCTGTGTCCCAGTTCAGGGTCAACATTTTTCAGAGAGTTAAACACAGCAGTGTGTCAGAGGATGTCCAATTTAAAGGCTTCTTACCAACAAATGCACCTTTCTCTCCTAACTAAGTGTCCATTCAGGGCATAACATTTCAAGATTCACTGAGTGGGAATTCAAGACAGCAGACCTTGCAGTTAACAGTAACCCTTTATTTAAAAAGATTAAATGTTGGGCCTTTGCTTTTATTGTATAGGACAGCTGAATGGAGATAGGAAATATAGGGAGAGACAGTGGGGGAAGATATTGATTCAAACCTGTAACCAGTGTGTTGAAGACTGAAGCCTCAGTATATGGGCGCCTACTCTACTAACTGAGCTAAAATGGTGACAGTTGATTACGATTTTAAATGTAGCTGGATTCAACAGATATTAGTTTTAAAAAAACAAAGTGGTCTTAAATGTTCAATTTATCTTAACAATCATAGAAGCTGTAAAAGTTGACAGTGCAGCACATTAAATGAAAAGGAAAGGGTTGGAGATGGCCAGAATGTCTCATTTCAGCTCAACTTGAGCCACAAAGGCAGCATCCTTTAAAGTATGCTATCCATGCATTGAGACACAGCTGCAGACTTTAAGGGTGCTGCCACACCAATTTTTCAAATTGACCTTTGTTCAATTTAGCGTACCTTCATGCATGATCAGATGCAGAACTGCACATGCAAACACACACTCACTGTCCTCTGCATCAGTGTTAGCATGCACATAATACACGCACACATATAGCATGTATGAAGCGTGACATTGGTCAGAAAATGAGGGGTTTGCAGGTGGCTCTCCCCCTGTGGAGCTGACACACAGAAAAGCGCATCACTTTAGTGTGTCACAGCAGAGATCTAAACACACACACACACACAGATCTATGCACGTACATGCATGCTCTGGATACCCGCTGGGGCCAGAGCGTGTGAGCCTCTTTAAAGCTGAGCTGTCAGATCCCCCCTCATTCTCTACCTCCTGATTTTATCACTCGCTTTTTTCCTCCACCTCTCAGTCGCCCACACGATCTAATACACCACGAATTACTCTCACATGCACATGTATGTAAACATGCACATGCCCACATACTAGTTTTAGCTGCATTTCCTCTAGCATGCATGGCCTCGAAGCTAAAGAGCTACATTAGCTTCTCCTTCAGTTTTAGCCTCTTGCACATGTTTCAGCCTATTTACTGTAACTTCTCCAGCTAGCAGCAGGCAGTGGGCAAAGGTTTGCCTTCTGGGCAGCTTCCCCAGCTTCGCTTTGATCCACAAAGAATTATTTCCTTTGCCAAGTGACTGCGAGCATTTCTACATACATGTTCATGTATGTGTTTGTATGTTTATAGCTGCTCAAGGTTAATGTTCTTCCTTAATGTGATGTATATTGAGTACATGTGAGTGTGTTTCTGCATACCAACAGGCAACATTTTCAATCAATAAACTCCACAGGACATAAAGCGTGGAGAAGACACCAGCAGAGCAGTGGCAGTTAAACAGAAAGGATGTGTATGAACGATGCAGGTGAGTGTGGGGACTGCCTTTAATGGCAGGTATAAAACTACATTATGGTTATGCTTGCAGAAACTAACTAAATTTAGTTTGCAGCCGTGTGGATTAGCACCCTCAGCCAGCCAATCTGGGTATTTCTGTGCAGTGTCTGGTGAATTTGCTCAACCTACCGTTCACCTGTGCAGGTACTCGAAAGTAAGTATCGTAACTGTCCTGATTTTTGGCTCTTTTCTATCGACTTAATGCTCGGAACTCAGCAGACCTAATCTCTAATTGACAGAAGAACCCACCTCCTCTTTCCCGTGTCAGAGCTGCTGTAAAATGTTTAAAGATGGCTGTGCTGGATGGTTTGAATCAGTATCATATTAGTACCTGTTAAAGAAGTCTTTCAACTGATCTTTTGTTTGCTTTAAATCTAAGATAGTTGGATGAGGCCCGAATTCCCACATGAGATTGCAGGAATGTGAACAAAATATTTAAGTAACTCTTAAACTCATATTGAGGGAAAATGCCACATGAATTCAAAATGCCTGTTTACATGAAGCCAATGTGGAAGCACATAAACGTGCAGTAACTCCAGTGTTCAGCTGAGTATGGAAAAGCCCAATGAATAAAACACCCATTTCTTCAGCAGATTCTGTACCATGAATTTGATTTTAATTATGTACAGTCAAGAGTTATAAATATTTAGGAGGGTTTCATATACAGGATGACATTAAGCTTTACAGCAGGTAGGTATGTGGTAGCTGTTTGCCAGGAGGCTTAGGGCCCATCTCAACCAAACCTCTTTGACGATTTACTAGTAGACCAGTGGTTCTCAACATTAGGGTCGGGACCCCCTTGGGGGTTGCGAGACACTGAGAGGTGGTGGCCAGATGCCTTAAAAAATGGAGAATGATTTTTAAACTACATAATTAAGCCATTTTAATAAAAATTATTGCTGGGCCGTTAACGACATCAACGTGCTACGTTAACACGAGACTCTTATCGCGCAATAAGAAAATTGTTGCACGTTAATCTATAAAGGGGCTTACAGACACACCACCGAGCACGTGTAGTAGGCTACCAACACGCCTCCAGTCATTTCCAATGGGAGGGGGGCGGAGGTTTGGGTCTGCTGTGAGCAGGCTTAAGCCTCATTTGTACTTCTGCATTGCGTCCACGGCATAGGTACTATCTGTGCCACTTTTTAACCACTTTCCCTACCCAATTTTGCCACTATCATTGACAACTTTTTATCAATTTTTGCACAATTTGAACCCTTTTTGCCACTTTTTCCCACATTTGCCACTTTACACCAATTTTACCTGATTTTAATGCGTTTTCATCACCTTTTCCCCACAAAGTTTAACACATTTTTACACATTGTTTACACTTTTTTGCCAATTTTTGCCAATTGTTGCTTCTGTTGACTTAAGCACTATTAGCCCCTTTTTACCACTTTTGACGCCCATTTTAGCAACTTTAACCCACTTTAATTCTGTTTTTAAAGAAATAGGTTTACATTTTTAAGAAGATACTAAGGCACAAATGAATAAGAAAAGATATTTGGGATAGTTGTTGCTTTGGTAAGAGTTTTTATTATTCAGGTTAAAAGTAAGGATATCACAGCTTAACTGAAACATGACTATTCTTGAATGTGCATGGCTGTGTTCAACCGCCTTCAGGTACAGTGGGGGTCCCCGGTCTCTGGCAATGTTATTTTGGGAGTTGCAGACTGAAAAGTTTGAGAACCACTGATTTAGTAGCCTGCAGGCTTGCCCATAGACCTGACCAGGCCCCTTAAAAACCCAAAGAATGGGCCCTCCACAAATGTGATTTATTGATCATGTCAATGCATGTGTGCTGGATCAGTAGCATTGATGCTAATGTCCTGGCTAACACATTTGTGAAGCTTTTGTTGAATTCTTATGTTGAAATTATTTAATCAAGTTTCTTTATAGCCCATTTAACCACTTTTCACACCCATTTTTGCTACTTTTTACAGTCTTGATAAATTTTTCTTATATTCAACCATTTTTTGCCACCTCTTTTCACAGCTGTTCAGTAATCCTTGACCAGAGAAGTTTCTTGCACTCTATTTTTTGTCATTATGATGTCTGTGCACATCATGGCTCAGCTATGAATTCTCCTACCCATTTCATCAGTTTTCCTAAACATTCTTCTTTTCGCCACTTTTGATCAAAATTTGCTGCCTGTGCCCCAATTTTCAACTATTTTTTAAAACTTTTTTGCCTATTTTAATCCATTTTTCTTACTTTCTTCCATTTTTTTGCCACCTGTTTTCACAGTTCTTCAATCCTTTACCAGGAAAGTTTCTTGTACTTGCATTTTTTTGCATTCTGATGTTTGTCACATCATGGCTTTCCAATGAATTCTAGTAACAGTTTCATCAAGTTTTCTTAATGTTTCTTGCCACTCCTATTTGCCACTTTTGATCAATATTTGCTGCTTGTGCCCCAATCTCCCACTTTTTTCTTGCTTTTTTTAACCATTTTTTTGTAACTTTTTGCCTATTGTGCAAATTTTTTCCAAATTTCAACACTTCTTTTTGTCACTTTTATCTTATTGTTGCCAATTCTAAACCACTTTTGCATTACTTTGCCCAATCTTTTCACAGTTATTTCATCCCTTACCAGGAAAGTTTCCTGCATTCTATTTTTTGGTATCTGATGTGTGTGCACTTTGTGGCTTACCTATGAAGTCTAGCACCTGTTTCATCACTTATCTCAACCATTTTTTGTAACTTCCTTTGCCACTTTTGATCAGTATTTGCAGCTTGTGCCCTACTTTTTTGCTGTTTGAGCCATTTTTTAAACTTTTAGCCTATAATGCAATTTCTTCCCAAATTCTTCCACTTGTAGCTTATTTTTGCCACTGTATTGTCACTTTTTACTTATATTTGCACCCTCTTTTGCTGACTTTAACCCATTTTTTGCCACTTCAGGTAAGAGAGATCACACAGGGCCCTCACTGAGTGTGATCACTCAGTGCAGTGCCAGGTGTGTGTGTGAGCTGATCGCTCCTGATTGAGCCCAGGTGTGGCAAACTTACTCCTGGGTTTCAGCTCTCAGTACTGTCTCAGTATCTCACCTCCTGAGATAATTAGAGCATCTATTTGGGGTTTTCTGTGTTTTCTCTGAGTGTCATGAATGTAAAGTGTGTTTAAGCATGCCAAGAATCTTGTAAATGACCAGTCTCTCTAGGACAGTAGGTTGTCCTGGAGGCCATCAGCCTTTTTGTTTAACTCATCACACCAGTCTGATGTTCATGGCATTTCTTTTAAGCGTCATTTTCCCTGTCTTCCTTAGAGTTTAAGTTTCTACCCGGCTGCCTGGCAGCAGTGGTTTTGTTTGCTTTTTTCCCTCAGTTACTAAGAATGGAAGCTTTCTCTTTTTGGCCTCTGCCATCTTGTTTTGTGTTTTAGTGGTTATTCTTGTTGGATAACTTTAAGATACCTGGCTCCACAGTTGGGTCCCACTTCCAGCCTCCTGACACTTAATGCCCTCTTTTGCCAGTTTTACACATTTTTGATGCTTTTTGACCAGTTATTGTCTCTTTCATAGTTAATTATTATTCATTAAAGTTGACTCTGTTTCTTGCACTATATTTTTCAGTATCCTGATGTTTGTGCACATCATGGCCCAGCTATGAAGTCTGACATTACTTTCTGAATGGTTTAGTTCAGTGTACCCCTCCACATTGACGACATTAACACTAAAGTGCTAATTCTGTTTTGAAAAAAAGGGCTTTATTGTTCTACAGAAAAGATCAAATTCATTGTTTGCTACTTTGATAAGAGTGGTTATAATTCAGATGAAATATAAAATACAGTTATCACAGATTAACTTCACAATGGACCATGAGTTTCCTCACCTCCATGGCCCCCCAGTTTGGCTGGGTTCCAAAAAAGCTCTCCCCTTGATACCCCCTTATGGCCGGCCTTGCTAGACTCACCAAAGTTTGAGACACCTGCTTGTTCCTGCTTTTGCATGGGTTGTTGCATGGTCAGATGCTGTCTTACTGTTCGTGCAGGCACAATCAGGAAAAAAAGTTCAGGTAAATGATCTTACCTGACACGCCAGATCTGGAAAACCTCCCATAGCTAGTGTTTGGGAAAAGAAACACTCGGGGGGTGATTGGATGAACGTACTGTCTGTCACATATTTTCAGGCCAATCAGAGCAACAAAACATGTGACGCCATGGTGTGTGCTGCTACCAACGAGTAACCCGCAATTTCCACATAGGACAAGTGCGGCTCGCACCGAAGCGCCGCAGGTTTGGTCCAACCTATAGGGGAGCGACCTTGCCCACTGGAAGCGAGAGTGCAGCGCTGCAGCGCACAGACCTGATCAGCAGGAAGAGATCATGGGAGAACTGCGAGTTCACGCAGGAATAGTATGTAAACAGTGGACTATTTTACCTTCTGGGGTTAATTTATCATCCTTTCCAGTATAAGTCCATGATATTATTGCTTCCTCCATAGAGTGAGTACATTAGGAAGTTAAAAGGTTAATGTTTGCTTAAGGATCTTTGGTTTTATGCAAAATTCTTTGGCTAAATATCCCCAAAAGTTAACTTTTCCTCGTCAATGGCGCCGTTGTAGCTCTGTGACCCACTGACCTCTTGGTGACCCTTTGCTCTCGCTGCAAGATGAGACGTAATGTTGATATAGTGATGATTTACGTGCATTGTGTTGTATTTTGAAAGAAATGGATGTTCTACGCTTCTGACTTCCATGGTTGGTGCTTTCTGAACAACAGTGAATTTACGAGGTTTGGCAGCGGCCGGCGCTAAAATAGACCCACAGCATATCTGAAACGAAGCGGAGCTGAGTGGCGCTCCAGGCATGCGTCGCTGCCGGTCTAGAGCGCCGAGTATGGAAATGCTCTGATAGACTAAAGAGGGAGTGATTTGCTCCGCAGTACGGTGGTCTGCGGTGCGCATGCTGTATATGGAAATTGGAGGTAAACTCCATAGAGAGCTGCATAATGCGAACCATGGTGACTGTAGACATGTCAGTAAACTACTTATGTTGTTTTTGAATAGAAAACAACTCAATGCTGTTCTTTGTTCGTCTTTTAACAAAGAAATGTCATCAAAGTCTGATAAAACTGACACTTTAGCAGCATCCACGCTAATGTCTTCCGCCATAATGGCACTGGCCTCTTGTCGCTGTTTGCTTACGTCAGGACTCCACCATGATTGGTCCTGTCGCTTTCTTACAGGGTATCTGTTCAGATGGGAGTTTTGCAAGATGTATTTGCTGGTGAGAAACACAGAAAATGGCTAATCCATCTGCTTTGTAGGGCTAGTAATGATAAGCTCCCAAAAAACTGCAAGACAAACAATTCACGGTCACACAGAAATTCACCCCAAAACCAGCTGTGGTATTTATGCGTTGGAATTGTCTGAAGTGCAGAACATGGGAAAAGGAGTAATTTATGTTCATGTATGGGATTTTATATTTCCCAACTGTTTATTTATTTTTATTCTGCTTACTTGACCTCTTCTTTAACTACAATAGGATACCAGTTCAGCCATCCTACTAATTATTTAAAGCCTGAGATGACAACAGTAAAGAAAACAAGGAAAAAACGGGTCAAAGCAGCTTTATCCTATTGGTTAAATGCAAGTGAAACAGACTTTAGGAAAACAACATCCAGGGTATCTTATAGATAGATTTGTAGGGTGAATTGTGCTGGGAAATACTTTATTGAAAGCAAAGAAATTCCATCCATGCTCATTCAGTTGCCACTACACAAAAACAAAAATGATTCACTGTGTGAAAGCTCAGAATAAGTGAAGAAGAACATGCTGTTAAATCTGCTAACTTAACCACATGGTTGACATGTAATTTGTTCAGAATTGCCCTTTAATTTTTGAGGAGATACTCCAAAGCAGAGCTGGCTTAGCGGGGAAACCTTCTCCTGCTCATGTTGCGTAGGAACTACTGAAGCACAGAGCAGAGTTTGTTGCCTGCTCCTCTTTGTCTTATAGGAATGTAATTAAAACAAACTCTCATTATACACACTCACACACACACACACACCAGCAGCTCTGTAATCTCACAGATTGGCCTCGGGTGAAAACCCTGCATGCTTGATGCTTGTATTCAAAGGCATGTTTTATGCATGTTCTCCAGGAGGAATCCCTGGCAGGTATTGAGGAAAAGATCAAGTGCCAGAATTTTTTCTTCCTCTGCTCCTCCAGGTGATGCTTGTATGCACAGTTCAAATTAACCCTGCAGTGTGTAAATGGATTTACATAGATGTCAGAGGGATTTCCTTCCTCTAAGCAGCTGGAGGTTGTGTTTTCTTTTTTTTTTAACCCTTCCCTTGTCGTCATCCCAGCTGTTTCTTCCTGTTGTTGGTCTCAGAGAGAGATTCTATAGGGCAGAGATGACTGGAGGGAAGAGGATTTTTACAAAAGGATGTTCCTGAAACATCCACTACATGAAACTCTTTGTTATTCCTTTGTGATTAAAATAAAATGTCGTGTTTATTAATTGCTGGAACATGTAAATAAGCTGTGAGCTTTTGACAAGCATGTGATTTTTCCACTTTGGATGCTCTTAAAATTTTCCTAAGAAGTCTTTCAGAAACCAAAACTTGAGATCTTTAAGTCAGTGATATCAATATTCATTGAAGTCCTTCTGGCCTCTGTAAAACAAGCTCTTTTAACAGCCAATCAGGGGTATTGATTTTACTAGGGCCATGCATTAAAAGGGAACTGTTAGTAAAAGCTGGGCTGATACAAATCAGTCAGTCTGTAGGGGAGGGATAATGGTTTACAGAAGTCATGGTTTGGTATTTATCTCACCAAAGGTTCACTGGGATGCAGCCTGAATGAAGGGGTTTATAATAAACAGAGCACTTAGGGCGACAAGTGGGTGCAAAGAAATTGGAGTGTACTCAACGCATGTCCGAGCAGTTTAGAGAGCATCAGGCTGTTAACAGAGACTACAGACGACGCTGTTGTTCACACACTCAGATAAACTGAGCTGCATTACAAGAGATGATTAGTTGAAGTTCTAGTTTCTTGTCCTCCCACCTATGTGCACAGTTGTCCTATCCCTAAGCCTGGCCTATCAGCACCTTGAGCAGATCACATTTCTTGTTGCTACACAATGCACTCACCTCAGAAACCTCCACAGAGAAGCACCAGAAATGTAGGCAGTTTAAAAGGTAGCATATTCAGCCTCATTGGTTACCACATGTTTACAGCAACCATATTCCAACATATCTAGAGTGTTAAGACGAAAACTTTGGATTTCACTTTACAGGGTCTTTAATGCATTAATCTTAATTAATCAAGGTCCATGACTTCTGCATTTATTTTTCATATTCTGTTTGATTTTCACATTAAAAGTGACAAATTATACAATTACCCCTCATAAACACAGTCCCCCTGTGGTCTAAATCAGTGGTTCTCAATTGGTGGGCCGGGACACAATAGTGGGTCATGGAGCAGTATGCGGTGGGTTCTGAATGTGTGTCTGGAAAAAACGGTGGCAAAAGTCTATGAAGAACATGAAACCATACTGTTTATTCAACTGTTTTATTGTGATTATGGGTTAATTTAAATGTTTTATCAACATTTCAACTCATTTATCTCCCTTTTTTTTTGCAATGTAAGAGCTGCTTTTACCATGTTAATAAAAAAATTCTCAAGATCTCTGGAAAATTAGCTAAAATTTACACATTATCATGGGAAAAGATGGGTGCATGTTGTTTATCATATCTCTCGTTCCTTTTATAAATTTTGTGCCATCCAAGAACTTAAGTGCAAAATTTTTAACTTAATTTGCACTGTTGAAAATTTTTGGAAATTTGGGTTGCGATTTCTCATCTAAGATATTGGTGGGTCCTGAGCCTAGATAAGTTGAGAATCCCTGCTCTAAACGAAACATCAGTGCTTTGATCAAAATATAACATGGATCAAACACCAGAGGAGGTTTTGACCCTGTGTAAACTACCTCTAAACAGCCTTTCTCAGTGAGGCTTTACATGCAAATGAGGCCTTTTTCACCCTCCCATGAGTCTGTAAACATAAGTAGCCTACAGTTGTGTGCTGCCTTGGCCATGGATGTACACACCAGGTGCGGGGATTATTGTTATAATGACTCCTATAGAGACTCTGCTGGCTTATTTCACATGATTGATTGGCAGAAATTAAAAATACCCTAATATGTGTGCAAAAATACTAAAAAGAGGGTTTTCATGCATACTGTATCCCCTTTCACCGTGCCACAATTGAAACCTCTAGTAATTTTCAAAACACATGGTGCATGAATAAAGGCTGCTGACCAGATTTGATTTGAAAATAATTCTAAGAATCTTTAAACTTAATGTTGAAGTAGTCTTCCCTCAAGAAAAGCAGAGATAAGAAAGAATAAAGATAAAAGAAACTGATCTCACATCTTCATGTGTGACACATTAAATTCCATCTCCAGCTACTTAAGATTTTTCAACCTAAACTGGTATTTGAAGATTGGAAGCAGAAAATATGCTATTGTTACATTATAAAATCTCAAATATTCATATTTTTTTAAAGATTACACAATTTCCTACTTACAAAAAAAATAAGAAACTTTCTTTTTGCTTTATTTAACATCAGTGTTCATTACTAGTATGCTATCTTCTGCTTTTTTCTAATTGAAACAGCAGACTGCTCCTTTGATCTTCACTCTAGCTATTGATCATGTGATGCTTTTTTCCTGTAGGTTATTTATATTTGTTTCATCTGATCAGTTTTAATTCATTCCAGATGTAAAACCTTGCTTTCTGTGATCTACAAGCTTGTCATGTAAGCCAGCGCGTGGATGTAAACATCTTGAACTGTAAATGCTGCAGAGCTTTGCGTTCTCAGCTGGGAAGGCCTGTGCAACCCCAGTGGATCTCCTTTGCTTACATACATGAATAACCTCTGACACGCCACATGTCTGACAATGTATAATTCATATCTGCCGGATCAACCCTTGATCTCCGAGGACTGCAGATGGTATCAGTTCAAACTTGTGCACGAGGATTAGAAGATGAATTTTCCCCATGTTTAAGTATCAGCATTTTGATTCTGATTCCACGGCAAAGCTCGTCAGCTTTGAAGCACTGAGGAGAGAAGAGAGACCCTGGACCAAATCAAGGACTGGCTGACTGGTAGACTCTGAGAACAAAGGTTGCATTTACACCGCAGATATCGATGCTGAATGCTAATGTGGACTGGTATCCATGATTTGGGATGAGTGGTAGAGGGCTCCAGCCTATGGTTTTGTTGCCATCTTGGATGATGCAACTCTTGGCAGAAAAGCCGTGAGATACAGTGCTTTCACATGAATGAATGCATGTAAAGAAACTGCTTCATTTTTTGAGCATCAGTATGTTTCTGCCAACTCTTTTGTGCTTGTTACAAATTGCAATGACATAAGGACAGTAATTGTGATCCCTTTTGCGTTTTTTCAGGAGTTGTGTGCAAGCTTATCCCTCTAATTTCTTGATATTTCAGGAGTGGATGCAGTAAAATGGCTGAAGGTCTGGACAAGAGGACAGGTGGCCTGCTCGTTCCCAACCCAAGTCCTCACAGACTAAACAACTGCTGCCAAAATTATGTGGTCGACATTCCCATATTTGTGGAATTTGCATTAGCCAGTCAGGACTGGAGTACAATGGCTTCCTGATATGGTATCTCCCTTGCCAAGTCAGTTCAGGCATGGCAGGATATGTCAGTTCGGCACCATCAACCTTGGTCCTGTACTATTCTGGCATC
This sequence comes from Cheilinus undulatus, assembly GCF_018320785.1. Taxonomy (NCBI): domain Eukaryota; kingdom Metazoa; phylum Chordata; class Actinopteri; order Labriformes; family Labridae; genus Cheilinus; species Cheilinus undulatus. Next base: position 11,355,319 of record NC_054875.1, on the reverse strand, counting down.
CTGATGGCATTCATCCAGGCCTGCGCATGGCCATGGCCATGGTCATGGCGTGATTTCTACAAGTTTCTTTACAGCTGACCCCTCCACAAGGCACACAGCTGCCCCTGACATCTAGCCCAACCACCCGGTTTTGGGCATCCAGATTGCGTTTAAAGCATGCCACATTAGACGCATGGTCTTGCCAACAATACTACCAAAGAGAAGTCATCACAAAGGAGTCAAGCCGGCACCTCGGGCCACCAGTCAGTGTCCAGGCCTGTGGACCAAAGAACAAGAAGAAAAGACTGACTTTTGTTTGCATGCTCACATACTGTAGGTGCCACACCAGGCCAAGTCAGCCTATCAAGGCCAAGACATGTCAAGTCAACCATGTGTGAGGCCAAGTCTGCGGTTTATCTCAGGCTCACAGTTAGCGGATGGATGGATTAGGCTGCCAAGGTTGGTAATCTGCTCCACAACTTCCACGCTCTCACCATTCACAGACACGGATTCAATGGCAGCATCCAAGGCATCCCTGACTACCTGGATCTTTGTTTTGGCCCAGGAGGCGGGCATTCCCAACACTTCAGACTCCCTCACCAGGTAAGCATGATGTCATGCTTTATGCACAGCAGGTGAAACTCAGCCTTGCTATAGGCCAGGGGTGTCAAACTCAATCACAGTAGGGGCCGAAACCTGAACTTAGGTTTAACCTGAGGGCCTAACAGGGTCAAGATTTAACTAAAAACTGTCAACCGTGTTTTCACAGGTAATGCATTTTGGGAGAAATTAAACAGTGATGATAAATGATTTTAAGATTTCTAAAACAGTCAATATGATTAAATATCACAGCATCAATACGTCAAAGATAAAAAGTCGACTTCATAAGTATTAAAGGTCAAAATATAGTGTTTAAAAGGCAAATATATGAAATAGAGAAATAAAATCATGAGTTTAAAGGTCAAGATATGAGATAAAATACAAAATCAAGTGTTTAAAAAGTCAAAATAGAAGATAAAATTCAAATTGGTGACTCTAAAAGGTAAAAATATGAGATAAAATTCTGGATTAGGAGTTTAAAAACTGAAAAGATGGGATTATAAGTCAAAGTTAGGAGTTTTAATGGTCAAGATTTGATTTGAAATGAAAAATTGTGAGTCTAAAAGGTCATAATATGTGAAAAAAGGTCAAAAATATGAATTTTAAAGGTCAGAAAGTGAAATAAAAAGTCAAAATCTTAAGTTTCAGTCATGTTCACTGGATGTAAAATGAAAACACAAATTTCCTCCCCTCATTCCTGATTTTTTATCTAATCATTTATACTTTCTACTTTTCCAGATTTTTATAATTTAACAAGGCTTTTTTTTAATCTTCAAGGTTAAATTTACATTTTTATACTGGAGGAAATCTGCAGACCTTCGAGCAGCCAATTCTAATTAAAATATGATCTTGCAGGCTGGGTAAAACTGCACTGTGGGCCGTAATTGGTCCCCGGGCCTTGAGTTTGACACCAGCACTATAGGCTGACTAAATCCCCTTCCAATAAACTCAAGACCTTACACTATAAAACTTTCTCTTTTAGCGTCATAGAAAAAAAGTGGTAAAGTGAGGATGAACTGACATGTGAACTTAGCCGTCTGGAACATTTGAGGGCAGCTGCGGTTCAGCAGGACCCAAAGGACTCCAAAATGGTCCCTCAGCATAGCCGTGAGTATGTGAATGGAAGAGTAAGGATCAGCAGTAGGGCACTTTACGTGGCAGCCTCTGCCATCAGAGGGTGAAAGTGACATGTAGCTTAAAAGCACTTAGAGTAGTCAAAAAACTTGAGCAGGGCAATGTAAGTCCATTTACTGTACACTTTTAGTTGAAGGTAGAGAGTGGGGGATGAGGCTGTCCATGTGAAATCAAGTTTCTGCTTTATGCTCCTTACTGCCCATCTCAGTTGTAACATTTCCAACCACTGTACTTTCATTTAGTGGAGAGATTCTAGTGATAAGCCCGATGCAAACACCATTACAAAAACTCCTCCTTTTTCCTGCTCTATAAAGGATCCATCCTTTGCACTCAGCAGCAAGTTGACATTAAGTCTTTGAACACATCCTAATGGATCTACTAGCATGGCCAAAGTCTCTGTAAGTCACATGACTTTGCTTTACATCTTTTAGACCCGAGCAACATCTTGGCACATTTTTATGGTATAATCAGGAAAAAGCTTGAAGAGTGGTTCTAGGTCAACATCTGCAGAAACACCTCACCCTCCTTCAGGACACACAACAGCTTTACAAACTGTGTACATCATAACGTCATCGCCAACAGGCACCACTTTTGCTGGGCAGCTTGCACCTGGTAAAAAACAACATGCCCATCTGAGCAGCATGTGATCCTGCTCTGAACAGCTTGTACTATCACAGTGTTCACAGGTGGTGCTTAAGCTGCACCTCCCTGAGTTATGATAATAAGCCCTAATCATATGTTTCATTACATTTCATCATACTTCCTTGACGAACACTGGAAACTTCAAGCATATATGCCTTTTTTGTCTTCAACATTATCTATGTACTTCGCATACGGCTCTATAATACTTTGCATATTCTATGAATTTGAATGATCATTTAGCAATTTCAAAGTCTGTAATGTTTTACAGGACATGTAAACGACTTGGTCCCCAATATAGTATTAGCTCGATTACATTTGATGAAAGCAACTTATCTCAAAGGTAACAAAAGGCTGGAAAAGTAAGTGGCACTCATAAAAAAATAGGAGTATTTTAGGTTTAATGGCAAAAAGTCAGTAACATAGAGGGAGCATTTTTAAAAAGTAGTTAAGAAGGGCAAATGTTCACCAATCCGCAAAAATACAGGTCTAAAAATTTTGGAAGAATTTCAGAAAAATTTTCCTCAACCTAAAATTGCAAAGTCTTTTAATATCCCAACATCTACAGTGCAAAATATTAAAAGATTCAGGTCAATACAGTTCACTGTGCCATCCACAAGTTGGTTAAAGTTGTGTCATGCAAAGAAGAAGCCACATGTGAAAAGGATCAAGAAATGCCACCGTGGCGTGCCGGTAGTCGAGTGGTTAAGGCAGGCGCCATATACAAGGGCGACCCGGGTTTGAATCCGGTCCGTGGCACTATTTCCTGCATGTCTCTCCCTGCTCTCTTCCCTGTTTCCAACTCTATCCACTGTCCTATCCAATACAAGCAAAAAGGCCAAAAATAAATCTTTAAAAAAAAAAAAAAAAAGAAAAAAAGAAATGCCACCGTCTTCTCTGGGTAAAAGTTCATTTAAAATGGAGTGAGGCGAGATGGATAACTGTTCTGTGGTCACACAAATCAAAATTTTGTTATCCTTTTTGGAAATTATGGACGACATTTCCTATGAACTTAAGAGGAGAGAGACCATCCAGCTTTTATCAGCATCTCCGGGGTTGCGTTAGCAGCTTACACATCTGAAAAAGCAGATGAAAATGCATCACAACAGCATTCACTGTAGAAGAGTCTGGGTGCTGAGCTGGCCTGCCTGCCTTCAAGACCTTTAACCAATAGAAAATATCTGGAGCATCATAAAAGAAGACCAAGGACTGTTCAGCATGCCAGAGTCCTTCATCTGACAAGAATGGGACAACATTCTTCCCCCAAAATTCCAGCAACTAGTCTCCTCACTTCCCAGACATTTATGGAAGAAAAGGGGGTGCTAAAAAATGATAAAAATGGCCCTGTCCCTATTTTTTTTTTACATTGCATTCCAACTTTATTAGAATTTGGGTTGTGCATTGCCATGAAAAGTAACCACTCTAGCTGCAAGTAACAGCACAGTGTTCAGTCATATCTAAGCACTTGTGTTTGATTGGCCTATCGCCCTCTCATTTTTGTATGTATTCAACATTTTACATAAAACTGTTTTTTCAGAGGGTTAATACTTTTGCATTTAGGCTCCACAATACCCTCCACAGTCAGGCACTGTAAATCTGAAGAAGATACAACTCAAAGCAAAGCGTTCCTGTGTGAAGTTGTCAAACAAAAACCTGGCTTTTTTTTTTCTGCAATCACATTTTTTGCCCATCACAAGGCTATAGAAAATTGTCTTTGACCTGACTCCCTACCCCAGCTCCTTTAGGCCTGTAACTGCATCAGTGATTTCTACTTTTTAAACGGTGACAAAATCAACAAATGATAAAATCATTTCCTTTGAATGAATCTGTTTTAGAAGCTTCCCTGGATGTTTAAACCCCTCAGGCAGTTCATCTGGTACACTCATTCTGTTTCTGTGTATGGCTGTAGAAAGTCTGCATTTATTCTTAGAAAAGAAGACCAACAGTAAAAGCATGAATGGCTTCACACTTTGGACCATCAGACCTTGGAGCTCTCTCTTTCTTTTCAGAACACTCATGCAAGATCAAGCACAAACATTCAGCACATTTTCTGAGTAAAAGCTCCATCTTGCACAATGACAGAAGCAATGTGAGGATGCCAACCTTGATTCTAGGGAGAGAGTAAAAAGATTTATTCAGGAAGCAGGAGCATGGTGTTGAATAATTCAGGCTTCATTCAATGAGGAGTTTATTCACAAAATTCTTTTTTTTTTCTTTTTTTTTTTTTGCATTCATTCACAGAGTTCATTCAGAGAAGTTCTGTGAAACAGAGTATCGAAACTAACTCCATCCCCGAACTTACTGTACATCAGGGGAGGCTGAACAGACACCATCTCGACCTCTGACTTGTGGCGTTGCACCGAGCTGACGGCACATGAGGAGGGGAGCTTATTACAGTAATTCAGAGAAACCTCATGCTGCTACTGATGGAAATATCACAGCTCTGAGATACATCCTCTGGGAATAGGTGGTTTTAACTTTAGGCAAAGTGAAGCAATTGCCCAGGGCCTTGTGCACCAAGGGGCCTCTGGCATAGGTGAGGTGTGGATCAAATGTAATGCATACATCAAAAATTATTTCAGTAATTGTGACTTAGAATGTTAATAAGGTGCAAAGAGTACAGGAGCATCAAAACAGAGTTTGATATTAAAAAAATCCCTGAAAAAGTGTCCAAGCCCCCTGACTTCAAGCCCCTGAAGAGCCCTATTATGTTATATGTGTCAAGCAAATTATAGCAAGGTCGATCTATATAGAAATATCAAACTGTTAAAATAATGATTGACTGTGTGGTGAAATGGTATTGAAACGCAAACTGCTCTCTGGATCTTAAATCTCTGAGCTTGAACTAGAATACAAAACTACTGCTCATTATCTTTAAAAGATAAAACCATAAAAAATTATTAAACTAGTTGTATCTTAAATCTCTGGATGAATAGAAATAAATAGAAATCTTGTACAAAAAGATATAAAACCTAATGTGGCCCCAAGGCTGCCCGTGGATTTCACTGCTCTACAGAGTTTGATTAGCACTGAATGAATCAACTCTGTTAGACAACTCCAATAGTGAAGGCCATTCACTCTGAATGGAGTTAAAATTACACTTTGAGTGTTAAAAGCAACACTGAAATATTTAACCCTGAGAATTCAACCCTTCACTTTGCTGTGTGTGCAGATTATTAAGCATCCCAATGTAATTAATCACAGTTGTCTTAAACGCCCTTTTCCTGAAACCACATCAGCGTTAAGGTCAGTGAATGCATCAGCCTAAGCCAGTACACACATGTGCCAAAATGTGTGTTTTTAAGGTCTACACCAGTGATTCCCAAAGTGGGCAGACAGGACCCCCTGTTGAGTTGCAAGACCATGAGAGGGGGTTTGTGAGAGGCCTTCCAACATGCATAGAACAAATAATAGAATATATATACATACAAACATGCTACTTTGGTGATATCTATACAGAAATCAAAGTTGTGAAAAAATCCTAAAAATTTAAGTCTGTAAATGAGTGTTCTTAAATGTGCATGGCTGTGTTCAGCTTCAACCACCCTGAGGGACAGTAGTTGTCCTTGAAAAAAAATATTTTAGAGATCGTTTGAGAGATTGTTTTTTAATTCTATTAATGAATGAATCCCTCAGCCATTGTAGGAATGTAGAATTTTAGTTTTTATTAGTATATTTGGTTTGGGGTGACTTAAGATTTTCAAATTTTTTGTAGGGTGCTTCAACAGAAGATGCTGCTGTAGATCAGTGGTTCTCCAAAAGTGTGCAGAGGTACACTGGTGTGTCTTGAGATTTTGGCCTACGTGTGCCATGAGACATGCATTTTGCCGATGTGAGACTTGTTGATATCCATCCATCCATCCTCTGCCGCTTATCCATTGCTAGTCGCAGTGGTAGTGGGTTGAGCACATCCTTCTTCCCACTTTCCAACTCCAGTGGCATCCCCAGACCAGACAGGATCCCTCCAGTGCATTCTGGTTTCCCAGAGGTCTCCTCCCAGCTGGATATACCCAGAAGACCTCCAAAGGGAGACACACAGGAGGCATCCCGAACCACCTCAACTGGTTCCTTTTGATGCGTAGGAGTAGCAGCTCTCCTTCAAGATCCCTCCAGATGTCTGAGCTCTTCAGCCTATCTCTAAGGCTGGGCCCAGTCATCCTCGGGAGGACACTAGTTCCAGCCGCTTGTGTCCGGGCTCTCATTCTTTTGGTCAGTACCCAGACTTCATGACCATAGGTGAGGGTTTGGAGGTAGATCCACCGGTAAATTGAAAGCTTTGCTCTTCAGCTCAGCTCCTTCTTCACCACAACAGTCCACCACAACACCTGCAGTACTGTTGTACCTATCTGCCAGTCTATCTCATGCCCCCTTATACCCTCACTCATGAACAAGATCCCAAGTAACTTGAACTCCTTCACCTGAGGCAGGTACTAACTCCCCAACCAGAGGGAGCAATCCATGGTTTTTTGACAGAGAACCATGGCCTTGAGGTGCTGACTCTCATCCCAAAAGCTTCACATTCAGCTGCAAACCGTCCCAGTGCCTCCTGGAGGTCCCCAGCTGAGGAAGCCAACAGAACCATATCATCAGCGAACAGCAGAGATAAATTCAGAGGTCCCTGAACCAGAAACCCTTGAGATCTTGTCCTAGAAAATCAATAACAGAATCAGAGGTCAGGGGCAGCCCTGGTGAAGACCATCATGCACCGAGAATGTGTTCGACTTTGTGCTAAAAATGTGAACACAGCTCTCACTTCGGTTATAGGGACCCCTTATTCATCAACAAGAAAGTCATGCACCCAGTCAAAAACAGCACTCCTCCAGGTTTGTATGCAATAAGAGAGTATAAACACAAACTAATCCAAAGCCTAATGGCAACACAGTAATATTTCCTTCCTACAATTGCTCCTTGGTTCAGCATCACTTCACTGTAGTGTTTGGAAAAGAATCCAAGGAAAGGAATTAAAATGTAAATGCTGGTGGGGTTTCATTTTATGCTTCTTAATTCCTGCAAAGATTGGAGATACAACAGTGTTGACAATCTTTCACACTGCATTTGAGGCATGAAAAACATACAGATACTCATGTACCCAACGCACACACTCACACCAAACACACACATATATTATATGTCAGTGCATACGGTGTAATAAGTCTGAATCATTTAGCCTCAACTTCACTTCCTGTTGCATTATTAATGTTTGATGCACCAAATACAGGAAGAAGGCTGCCCTGAGGAAACGCTGTCCTCAGCTGACCCAAATTCTGATGTGTATGTGTAGCCTGTGTGTATTTATACATACATGCCTTTATATAACCAGCTGACCCCACATGCCATCTGCACAAATCTGATTTAAAAAGCTGGCAAGAGGCAAAAACCAGTGAAAGCCTGGGCTTAGTCCATAGAGAGAACCATACTAGGACATAAAGAAAGCTCTGAATAGTGAAAGACATTTAGAAAAAACAATTTCTGCCCACGTGCAGCTGTGGCTTTATCCTGACAAAATTCATCAGCTGCTTATTTACGGTGAAAGCAATGAAATTCAAGCCTCCTTTTCCCAATAGTTCATCCTGGAATAATGTACAAACATGCACATTCTGACCTTAAAACACATTTCCAGCTGTGAACAAATGTCTCCAAACATTTTTCCCTACATATTCTGATAAGAGAGATGCACAGTTTGCACTTTTCAGCTTGACTGATTTATGTTCGTCTCAGCTCGTACTCGCTGGATTCAAACTGACAGTTTTATCTTGTGGAAATGTTTGGAAATGATAGACAGTCGAGAGGTGTCCTACAATGAATAATACTGATGGAAAAATGTGATTCATTTTCCATTTTATCAGCATCCTCACACATGCAGGCTGACAAATATGAGCCTTAAATGTGTCATCAGTGCAGAAAACCATCTCTGATTCATTCTTCCTGTTTTCCACCCTGCAGCCATCAGTCTATTGACTACTTCTGTCATTTCCATCAAAAGGTTAAAGCAGCATTATCTTCGGTTTCTTAAGTCACGGATGTGACATGTTCAGGGGTATAAAGGTGAGTTAAACACGTCAGCCTTATAATCCAAAGTGGGTCGGAGCTGACAATTAATTTACCGTCTGTGGGAGGGAGCATGATGATGAGAGTCCAAAGGTTTAACATTTAATTTACAGTAATGAGGTGTAAAGCTTCCACAGATACTCTCTTATGGCTGTTTGAATTCTAAAGTTTGCATTCAGCTTTTTTAGGGCTAATGAAATAGAGTGATCTTGAAGCTAGCTAATGGAGTTTTCATGGTGAAAAAAAACACTAAAAAGATCAATTTTATTTATTTAATTAGGGCAAATGTCCATTTAACATAATCTGACAGTGTTCACTATTCCCTAAAAAGCTAAACTATAGTTAAACACTATTTAAAAGATGCACTTTTAAAACATGTTTTCTCTTTTAAATATGACAGTGTAGAACACCAATTCAGGTGTATACGCAAAAGTTTTTTGTCGGATCGGCGTTTCATCCACACAGAAACGGCGTTTCGGGTGACTGTAAACAATACTTTTTGAAAACAGGTCCCAGAGTGCATAAATCCATAAACGAATACCATTTCGTCTCCGTGTGGACTGTTATCCGCATCTTTCTTGAAACGATTACGTCACACACAGCGTAGCATCCTTAAGGCGCCTGCGCGGGTTGGATAAAACAATAATAGCGGACTACACGGTTGTGTTCGTGCTGCAGAAGCTACAGAGCCTGTTGTGGCTTTTACAGAAAAATCTAATGCTCCTTTACCACCACCTCAAAACGCATACACCCTATGTTCTTAAATCCAATGCGGAGAACAACCAGAAGGGCAACTAAATGGAAGTTTGTGTTAGTTTTCTGTGATATTCTTTTCTACTCTGGTGCATTTCCGTGGCAGCGTTACAGTGCCACATATAGGCTTGGCATATGTACTACAGCGTTTTCAGTCGTTTCAGTGGTTCCGTGTTTACGCAGATATTTCCTAAAACGATCCCGTAACTTTTCCAAAACGAAACGGCAGTATAGCGTTTTCATTTCCGTGTGAACGAGGCCAGAGAAGCGCGGTTCGTCACTCCAGAGAACGCGTCCCTACTGCTCTAGAGACCAGTGGTGGCGTGCTTTACACCACTGTATCCAACGCTTTTCAATGCACTTGGTGATGTATGGTTTGGATGCAGCTGCTCGGCCATGGAAACCCATTCCATGAATCTCTCTACACACTGTTCTTGAGCTAATCTGAAGGCCACATGAAGTTTGGAGGTCTGTAGCGATTGACTCTGCAGAAAGTTGGCGACCTCTGCACATTATGCACCTCAGCATCCGCTGACCCCGCTCCATCATTTTATGTGGCCTACCACTTCCTGGCTGAGTTGTTGTCGTTCCCAGTCACTTCCACTTTGTTATAACACCACTGACAGTTGACTGTGGGATATTTAGGAGCAAGGAAATTTCATGAATGGACTTGTTGCACACGTGGCATCCTATCACAGTATGGAATTCACTGAGCTCCTGAGAGCGACCCATTTTTCACAAATGTTTGTAGAAACAATCTGCATGCTTGATTTTATACACCTGTGGCCATGGAAGTGATTGGAACACCTGATTTTCAATTATTTGGAAATTGGAGTGAATACTTTTGGCAATATAGTGTATGTCCTTGCTGCTAACTACAGCTATGGGCGTAGCACGGGGGGGTACTGATTACCTGGGTCCACAGCATGGAGGGGCCCTTGAGAAGCCTGCAATGAAAAGTGTGTTTATATTTTTTTTTTTTCTTAATTGTCAGTGTCATTATTGAATCAAAAGCTGTTAAATGAATCAGTCAACAGACTGAAATTTGTATCAAATAGAGTAAAATAAAATACTGGGAGCCCCTTTCTCCTCCCTTTAGAAATGTCATAAAAGTTGTCCAGCTCTGTGAAATAATGCAAGAATTCAACAATAGTAAAAATATTTCTCAGTGATTCAAAAATACATTAAAATGTATCAGCATTTGTAAAAATGAAGAAACATTTGTTGGTTTGTGAGCCAGTTTAAAGGGGCCCTGTGTAATATTCTTTCTGTGGGGCCAAAATCCCTAGCTACACCCCTCACTACAGCAGGTGTAATGTGATGTGATGTGCAGTGTTTGGTTTAATATGAAGGTAAAACATGAACCCCAACAGCCTTCTCAGTTCTGAAAGGCCTTTAGTGTGTGCATATTTTGTGTGCTGCAGAAGTTTCGGCAAAGTCAGTGCTATGACACCAGCTCCATTGTGATCAGCTCAGTCTCTGTTGTCAAAACTTAAAGTTTATGATAGCAGAACAGCATAGAAATCCAACCACCTACGAGCCTCTACGAGTGTAATTGTCAATTACAGAGAAAATTCTTACTCTTATAAATGCTCATAAAATGCTAATCCACTTATGTACGCTACAGCATAGAGTCGAGGTAGAATTCTAAAAATAAAAAATCATAAATATTGGTCTTTTGTGGCTAAAAATTGATTTGAACAGCAAAGATTTTTACAAGAACAACAAAACTTCCTCTCTTTTGTCAGTAATGAGTTGTGTGAAGGGAATTGTAGTTTCTAAGCTGCATAATGAGAACGAGGGAGTTGCAGAACGTGGTATTAGTATGCAAGTGTGTATGCAAGCACCATGCTGTGGGCTTGGCTTGTGCCAGTATAGGGGGTTATATAGTGGGGGTGTATGAAGGCAGCATGTATGTATAAGAGACACACATAGACACACATCCACAAATACTGTATATGGCCCCTGCTGTTACCAGTGAGATTTCATTATTCAGAGCACTCCACTCATAAAAGGAAAGCAATTATGATGGAGCAGGCCGGCGTTTGATGTTGAAAATGCATGTTGAACATTCCTTATGCCCATGGTAGAAAATGTGTGTAGGCTTCACTGTATGTCCACGATGGGGGAGGTGTAGCTAATGCATCGAGTCATTCAATTGTGATTCCACAGAGTGCATGTGTATTATCGCTCTGTTTGAATATACGTCTGTGTGCATGCATGTATCATTCCATATGCATGTATGATGAGCCCATCAACCCCAGCTGTTAAAAATGTCAAATTGCTGCCTTCATATTCCCTGTTAGCGTCTCATTACCTGTGCATAATAAATCAGCCGGCTGATTAATTCCATACATGTTTTCGTAAGGAATGCCGTGCATGCATGCATATACAGTGGGACTGCCTGTTGGGAGACAGTGTGCACCAACCCATGGTGCAACTTACAACCGACATGAACCACACCCTGAAATATTGATCAAAGTTTGTGCATCTTATTGAAAGACATGCACAATATGCTTCATAGAAGGAGGATTATCAAGAATGTAAAGGCACAGTGCAGCGTATTTAATTTTACTATTCATTTATCTGCTGGGATACATATTTCTACACCCAACCGCAAGGTTAAAGGTAATCTTCATAGGATTAGTGCTGCCTTTACAGCACCCAATAGTGGGATAAAAGTATGTAATCCATATTGAAAATGTAAGTTGAAGCATGCACTATAAAAAAAGTGAAGGATTAGTTTTTTAATCATTCCCAACTGTGCACTTACGCACAGGGAAGGTGTTTCATTATGGCCAGAAAAAGATAAAAAATTCATGTGTGATAATGCCATGTAATCAATGCTAGGAGTTGGAATGTAGGCTATTTTAAACCCATATTGTATCTGCTATGTGCTAACACTGCTTTCATACAGAGTGTGGATTAAGATTTACATCTGAAATCCAAAGTAAAGCACAGAAGTGTTTGAAAATGACATGTCATGAAAGTGATTTATACAAAGAATGTAGAGAATCAACACCCACAGCGACAGCCCTCCCCAGAGAGCTCTATATGTATATCCGTGTCTCTTTGCCTGCATGCTTCTATCGCTGTGTATACGAAATTTTCGTGTCGATTTATCTCTAAGAGCCTGTGTACATTTCTGCAACTGATGCCTGGTACAACTTCCTGGAAAGCACTTCTGACTAATCTGGCCACCCAAACACAAACAACATCCACATGCCTGATAGATGACCTCCAAGCACGCTCATTACGCCACATGCACAATGACAGAAGCACGCACACACGGGCGCACAGCAGTCTGCAGCTTCACTGTCTCTCTCTGCCATCTGGCTCCAACATTAATGATAATATGATCACGGAGGATTGTGTATTGTTATTGGATTATCTGAGTGTCACCATGTCGCATTCATGTCTCGGTCATGATGTAACAGTTTATAAATCCATCTGCAGCGGACGCTCCTCTTTACATTAATGATCAGCTGAAATTCCTTCAAAAAAAAGTGCATTTATTCTATTATTTAAGCCTTAATTTGAAAGAGTGCCCAAAAAATGAGAACAGCAGCATAAATTTACATTTTTAAAGTTTGCAAATACTTAACCCTTGTGTTACCTTTAATTTTCTGTATGATCCACTTGTCCTAGGGGTTAAAATGATTCATCTTTACTAAACTCCTAAAATAAAGCAGCTTTCCTGAATTCTAAACCCTTTACATCTGCCATGCATGAAGACACAACCTCTAACGTACCACAAACTTTTTTAATACCTTGCATTTTCTCTTTTAGAGTTCAGAAATAGTGCAAAAACTCTGCTCATTTTCATTGAAACACACCTATCATAAATGTTCTGTTACTAAATTAAATCTTTGTTATCAGTATTCTTCTTCTTATTATTATTAAATCAATGCATTGTTGTTGATGTGGTTTCTCTTTGCAAGAGATACATCAGGGGCCAAAAAGTAGCAAAATCTAACTTTGCATGCCTTACATTAAAAGGAAATAGCAACGCTTTTTTGTGAACATTTTGTATAATGACTGCGCTGTTGACTGTTCAACCATCACTGCAGTAAATTATAAATGACAGCATAAAATTACTATTGAACAACATAATAGATGTAAAACTAAACAATGAGGAACACTGAGATAAGAATGGGTTGTTTCTGAATTTGCAATTGGACTGAGGTCTGGGCTTTGACTTCACCTTGTTGTCTTTAAACCATTTCTGTGTAACTGTCACTCTATGCTTCTGGTCATTGTCTTGCAGTTGTCTTGCAGTTGTCTTTCTTCAACAGTCGCTTTCTCTTTGCCATTCTCCCATAAAGCTTTGACTGGTGAAGATTCTGGGCAACAGTTGTATGCAGAGTCTCTCCCATCTCAGCTGCTGAAGCTCCTAACTCCTTCAGAGAGGTCATAGGGGTCTTGGTGGTCTCTCTCACTGGTCTCCTTCTTGCATGCTCACTCAGTTTATGAGGATGGCCTGATCTAGGCAGATTTACACATGTGCCATATTCCTTCAATTTCTTGATGATGAATTTGCCTGAACTCCAGGGGATTTTCAGTGCCTTGAAATTGTTTGTATCCATCCTCTAACTTTTCAATCACCTTTTCTCTGAATTACTTGGAGAGTTCTTTTGTCTTAATGGTGTAATGGTAGCCAGGAATACTGATTAACCAGTGACTAGACCTTCCAGACACAGGTGTCTTTATACTGCAGTCACTTGATCCACATTTAACTAATTGTGAGACTACTATCACAGATTGGCTGGACCTCTGATGAGTTAGGTCAGTCACTTTAAAGGCAGAGAATATTTATGCAGTCACTTATTTTACATTACATATGTTGTTTCATTGAAATTACTTAGTAGAAATCTGTTTTCATTTGGCATTGAAGAGTTTTTTTCCTTGTTTTTGTCAGTTTAAATTGACCATGATGATTAATAAAATCAAAAGGTCAACACATCCAAGGGGTTGAATAACTTTTTATAGACCTTGTGGCTTTTAGTCTTTGTGCTCATATAACAAGAGTAGCTGACTAGATGCTGAAAAAAAACCCTTAAAAGTGCCTCCCTCCTTCTGTGAGTGAAGGTGAACAATATCATATCTGATGCAATAGATGGAAAAATATATCATTTGATTTAAAGCACAGTGAAATGTGATCCCAGATGCAAGAGTATTTACTGTGGAGGAATAAATGTATTGCACACCAGTTGCAGATAGAGTTGTAGATTATTGATCTTTCTACTGGTTTGTTCTTACTAAAAAACATAGAATTTTGAAGAGCATATCATTCAGACCATAAAAGCCTCGTTTCAATGTAGAAATAGGGTTAGAATTAGGGTTTTCACTAAAACTGGGTACAAGATTACCAGGCTGCTTTTGGACCCGATCCCCCACCCCTCCTCTCAACACTGAGCAGAGTCCTGATTTATGATCGATCAAAATAATATCTTGCCAGATTTTCTGTGATTAAGGTCAGTTAAGAGGGCTCTATCTGCTTGAAAGACTGTTGTGGTTGCAGCAATTTCCAATCACAAATATTTAATATATTTAAGATTCGATCTCAAGTTGAGTGGGAGGAGCCCCGAGGACAGCTGAGCATACAGTCTTAAATGTGGCTCCCACAGGATCTCTATCTGCCATGTTTCATCAGGACTCCAGAGTGGATCGTGCCCTCTCTGGTCAATGCATAGCCTCAAGACACCTGACCAGCACGGAGGCTAAAAAGCCTAGGACAGAAGCTGCTTCCATTGACTGCTGCATGGAGCTGCGGCTTATTCTCCATCTCATCAAGTCAACACATATTTATTAATCACCTGCAAATGCAGAAAAACGGAAATAGTAAACTGAAAGTCTTTGTCATGTTGAAGTCTAAAATAGCACCTGGGACACTTAAATTATGAAATTATAAAAGCCTAAGTAAGACCTTCATGTCAGGAATGTTAACGTATCGATGTATGGACTGTAGTGGAGAATCTTTGCCTCCCACCACTGGGATGAAAGTCTACAAAAGAATGGACAGTTAGAGCCCGAGCATGCAAACACATGCTTGGGGTCTCTCCTGCTCAAAATTTTCAAATGAAGTTTCTCTGCTCTCTCTTTCAGCTTGCTGACTCTCCATCTGGAAGTTCTTCTTCGGTGTAATGTTCATACAAATATCCTCTCATATCCACAGTAAACAGCACATCATCATCACTTGAGTCAAAATCACTCATTTGTTTTAGCTTGGTGTAGTGTTATTATCCCTGTAGAAACCTGCAGACCCACACAGCTGATCAGAGGATAACAGTGCACCAAGGCGGAAGGAGACAAAATGCCGAAAGCGGCATTGTAAATTAGTGCCTGACACAGAGGGGTATTTTTGGGAGAAATAAAATATTTTCGACACAGCATACAGGCAAGCCCAATTTTACGAATACTCATTAAAGACCTGAGAAAGTGAAAATCAATCTGTATTTAGGTTTGTTGTATGACAGGTCACTGTGTTATGAACCCCTAAATCAAATTTCAGTCAACTAAAACATTGCTAAGTTTATGATGGTGTGGGCGTGTCTGTTGAATGAGCTGAAGCCACGCCCACTCAGTAGAAATACAATCTTCTCAGATTTAAAAGGTGTCACAATCTGAATGTTGACCTTTGAGAGGAAGAGACAAAGTCCGTTTTCTGGCTCAAATCTCTGTTATGATGCTTTAAATGATCCACAGACCAGTGATGCCCATGGATTTGGCAAATTTACCTCACAATGAACAAAAAACAACATTTAACTGACTGTTTTCTTTCAATAAAGGCAGTGACATCAGCTAACAACACACTGTGTTGAGATGAACTACTCTGTGATTTTATACTGTAGTGTTAAAGGGGCGGGGTCATCCCCTACTCTGGGCTCATGACATCATGAGTCCACATGAAACCAAGCCAGGAGAGAGATGAAAAACTTTTCAACTGTCCAATCCAGAATTCAGTCACATGTAGATCTCAGTATTTTCACATGCTTATAGCAACCATATTCCAACATATCTAGTGTGTTAAGATGAAAACTTTGGATTGACTGAAATTTAATTTAGGGGTTCATTAACAGTGACCTGTCATACAACAAACCTAAATACAGATTCATTTTCACTTTACAGGGTCTTCAAGTATCACTGACATGTGACTGCAGGAGCTAGGGATCAAACCTGCAACCTTCCAATTGTGAGACGACCGACTCTACCCACTGGGCCACAGTCTGATAAAAAAAAAAAAAAAAAATCAATAAACAAATACTGACTTATAAAATCATTTGCTGATCTATATTTTCAAGCACCATGCATTTATACGATAAAAAATAACTAAAATAAAAGGTACACCAACTCTGAAAAACTTATCTGTGGTGCCATCTTGGTATCACATCTTTGCCATTATTATGAACGTCTAATTGTTAATTAGCAGTGGGCTGGATATTCCATGTTAACATGCATGCATACACATGTAAAAAAAAATGTGGTTCTTTTTTTAAACCTGCTTCTTTGTTGTTCTGTAAATAGTGCATTGAGTCCACTTTTACTTGTTTGTATTCCTGTTTAATGGTGTATTGGAGGTCAGGAGCAGACAGAGACAGGATTACCTGGGATTAACACAGACTATCAGTAGACAGCTAATGAGGGCCAGAGGTTTCCTCTCTTGGTCCCGTCTCTGGCGTTGGAGCCGGAGTATAAATAGCATTTAAACCTTCAACACTAATCCACGTAACATACAAATGAACCTTATCCACTCCTCATTCATTCATCATTGGCGCTGATTGTGTCTCATTGGTATGGAGGCTCATTAACACTGGTTTTAGCGCTCATGTAGAGAAGGAGTTCAGAAGGTAACAGGTTGTGTGGTATTCTCTCAGCTGCCATCACTAGACAATGGATTACTTCACTGAAAATGTAAAAAAACTAAGTCAGTGATGCTCTACAATTCTCATATCATAAAAGCCATGGATTTGCTGCATGGGCTTTTTTAACTAGCCATAAAGGGGCATTTACACATTTTATACTTGTGATTTGCACATAAAAACCATTGTAAAAACCTCCTGTGCCTCTAAAGAAAGCATTATAAAGCCTGAAAAAACAACGCTCATGATCTAATAAAGTGATGTCATTAGTGTTATTGCAGCTTAGCTTTGACCTTTAGCAAAAAGCCTTCAGAAGACAGCAGGTGTGAGAGGTAAGTGGGTCTTTATGAGACAAGGGTTGTCTAATGAGAGTAATGCAAAGTTCATTTTTCTCTGTCTTTGACTCATATTAAAGGACTTCTCTCCTCATATCTCTATCTTTTATGTGCTTTTGACAGAGTCCCCTTTCATGTGCACTTTGTAAATTTGTGTTTGTCACATTTTATGTAGACATCATTAAACAGCTCTTGATTTTAGGTTCATGGGTCGAAGTTTCCAAGAAAATTGCTCTGTGCAAATGCTCACTTCTGCTGTCATTGAGTTCAGTGATGCAATCTGAGTGTATCATGTGACATCCTGGACAGCTACTCATTATACTGTCAGGGGCATGTACTCTACCTGTGATTGACAGCTCATACCTACGTTTCAGAGCTAGGGTTTCTATATGTAGTCATTAAGATCTAGCTCTTTAGATATTACTCATAGAGTGTGATTTTATGACAGTTTCTTTTCAGAAAGATTTCATAAAAGACAATGCAATAGTATTTGCTTTTATCCCCATCCAAAACTGTAATACAAGAATTAAAAGGGAACAGGTTGATTGTTTTGTAATGCTACTTGTGAAAATAAATTTAAAAAATCCCTGCAGAAGAAGAGAGCTCAATTCTGCAATAAGTGATGGTTGATAGCCTTTATATTAGATGCTAGTGAATTTTTAAAAGTGGTAATTTAGCGGAGAGGCAGCGCAAATAATCCTAATTTTGAATAAACCCCATTATTGCCTGCATTTTCCACGCACAGAAGGTGCAATAATTCTTGAAATTTGTGTTAAAATACCACCTTTTTTTTTTTTTTTTTTTTTTTTTTTGCAGCAGCAGCAGCAGCAGCAGAGATTATATGCTTGACACATTATGCTAAAATTTAAGTGTTCTTTTTATAAATACTGGGCAGTTTACTGTGCAAGTTTAAATTTGTTTTTCTTAATCAAAATCAGAATAACATTAAAATGTCCTCCAATAAAACAGTTCATATTGCATTGACAATACTATGAGGTAGCCCTCATTATTATGGAGTATACTAGCCCAGGTTCAGCCAGTGTGTGTAGACTGTTTTGCACATCCACAGCATGAAATATATTATATGGACAAAAGTATTTGGCCATATCTGTTAATATTGACTTCAGGTGTTTCAATCAGACTCATTACCACAGGTTTACAAAAACAAGCACCTAGCCATGCAGTCTCTATTTATGATACTGATGGGTTGCTCTGAAGAGCTCAGTGACTTTAAGCATGGTAGTGTGATGGATGCCACCTTTGCAATAAGACAGTTTGTGAAATTTCATCCCCTCTGCATCGTCACAGTCAACTCTAAATAATATTATTAGAAAGTGGAAGCATTTAAGAACAACAGCAACTCAGCCACAAAACAGATGACCACATAAAATCTGGCATTTATGTAAGCATGGAGTGCGATGGGAGATTCATAGAATGGGTTTCCATGGCTGAGCAGCTGCATGCAAGCCTCACATTAAAAAGGCCAACACCAAGTATCAGATGGAGGGGTGTAATACACACCAACACTGGACTGTAGAGCAGTAAAAACAGGTTCAATAAAGTCAGGAATCACGCTTCTCTGTTTGGCAGTCAGATGGGAGAGTGTGGATCTGGTGGATGCCTGGAGAACATTTCCTGCCTGACTGCATTGTGCCAACTGTGAAGTTTTGTGGTGGAGGGATAATTGTCTGGGGCTGTCTTTTGATGGTTTGGGCTGGACCCCTTATCTCCAGTGAAGGCCAATCTTAATGATTCAGCATACCAAGACATGTTGGTCAATGCTATGCTTCAAAGGCCATTTTCCATTCCAACTTGCACAAAGCAATGACTATAAAGACATGGCATGATGAGTTCAGTATGGAGGAACTTGACTGGCCCACACAGAGCCCTGACCTCAACCCAGTCTAGCACGTTTGAGAGGAACTGTAATGGAGATTGTGAGCCAGGCCTTCTCCTCCAACATCAGTGTCTGACCTCATAAATGCTCTTCAGAATGAATTAGTACAAATTCCCACAAATATTTGGGAAAGCCTTCCAAGAAGAGTGGAGTTATCCTTGACTCTTGGAGTCTCTGAAAGTGTTTAGGAAGGGCAGAGGCTTTGAAAACATTTTTATGGCCCGTCAGAGCAACAAAGCATATGTCATAGTAGGCATAACAGTGACCTTGCCACAATAACTGGTACAGTTGTTACTTGCTACTGGAGCCAGTTAGTGAAACAAACTCTTGCTGAAGCTGGTTGGAAGAAGAGCAAAAACAACTTTTTCACCAAGGGAATTCATGAATCGGTTTTCATCTATGTAGGGTTTCACTTCTCAATCACCATATCAACAAAATGTTTGATTGTAGTCTTCTAAAGGAGCTGGACAGTGACTTAGGTCGTATCCAGGGGCGTTGCAACAGGGTAGGAAATCCAGGCAACTGCGGAGGGCCTTGAGGTGGAAGTGGGGCCCTAGAGACAGCTGAATTTGTCAATATCAATGACAATATGAGATCCCCTTTAAACGCTGCAACAATAACACATCGGGAACCCCCCTTATGGGGCCCTCTACTAGCCACCAGCCAGCAAGAGGGCTGCCAAACACATTTATCTGTGATAGATGATGATGGAATCCATCCTTCAGGCTTTTGAAGGGTCAGGGGGTCCAAGGTGCCTTCTGCCTGGGGCCTCTGGAGTGTCTAGAAACACCCCTGGTTGTATCTAAAATCATGAATTCACTCCCTACATTCTCTGCAGTGGACTTGAAAACTCATTAGCACACATTTTAGACAGTCATATGACACAGGTCCAGGAAATAACTCAATGCAGTGTTTCCTTTCTGCACACATTCTGGTGAAAGTCTTTGAAACATTTCTTAAAAATTGGGCGATGAGAAAATGCTGATGGTTCCAAATGCTAACTTCACTCAGCAGACAGTTTTATAATAAGTTCTGGGGTTAAAACTCTTCAAATGTGCCATTTGGTTAATGGTTTTCCTCGACTTTGTTGTGTGTCTCCTTTCGTGTAGACAACAGCAGGACAAATCCAAACCATACAGGGCTACAAATGTCTCCCTAAACTAAACCAGATACAAAAACAGCTCGGACTTGCTGTCTGGGCTTTTTTCATCGCACGTAAGGTCATCAAACATGCAATGTGGTCATAGACGCTGTCCACTTCAATTTTTCTCTTCCTGTATGAGGCTAAAACTGGGAAGAAAGAGAGTGAGCAGCACATGAAACAAAGCGTCCTCAGCTGCTGTGTGTAGATCAACTCTGGAAAAGGTTTTTACCTCGCTGCAGTAAAAAAACAGACCTGACTTTAGAGCTGTAGATCGGTGCTGACTCAGTCGGTGTCTGCTGCACACATTTCAAAATGTTCAACACAGAGTTCATGTCCTGAGTGTAATTTTCTGTCCTTTTATATCTGCTAGTATCCTGCAGATTGGAGCCATAATGTTCTTAGAACAAGCTGCCATCATTCCCGATGACACTTTTGGTTAAACATCAAGGAGCTGTTGTTGCAGTCTTTTAAAGAGTTGTTAAAAAGAGAGCTGGAACTCAGCTGTACCAAACGGAGGATAAGTTGCACAGCTGTTGGCAGCCACTCCCTCTCCTAAATATTTCCCAGGCAGAGTCACCAGTGACCTGTCTGTGCTGAGGCTTTGTAGGCAGCATTTCTGTGGTTTAGGAGACCAAGTAGAAACACATCGTTTCCATCCCTGCTGGAGGTTTTTTTTTTTTAAGTCTGCCTGAAAAACCACGTCTGGCCCAGTGTGTCACATCTTCCTGACCTACATCCAACCCTCCTTTCCCCCCCTGTCTCCCTCTCTGTGGGTGTTTTCTAGTTGGGGGAATGAGTTCATTCTCCGACCATGAGACAATACCTCATCCAGGCCTGCTCTCTGAATCATAGGCTGAGAGGACATGGTAAACATCTCCATCTCTCCACTTCTCCTAATCTGTCCAAAACAAACAGCTGAGGCTCAGCCTGAGTGTGCGTCTGAATAAGCAGATCAGGCCTGTGGGGTCCTGACAGGCCCCCGGGAGCCTGCTGTCAGGTGGCCCCTGCAGAAATCCTCCTGTAGGGAGACAGCTACAGTTGTCTCTGATGGCTGATGTCAGAGCGGACAAATGTTCTTTGGAACACTAAACAGCTGACGGCAGACTACCTGAATAGTCGGTCTTTAGTGTGAGTGGCTTAAAGGTAAACTGGTGGATTACAACTCCTATGTAAATGACGTGTTAGATGGTGAAATGATTGAGGAGTTTAATCCAAAGCCTGTGTAGGCTGAGTGATGGCTATTGGTTTCAATGGAGGGAACGTCACAGTGCCTGCCTTTTTTGACCAGCTCTGATTCCGCAAGTAAAATCAGCCATTCAAATCCCCCAAACACTTTTCACAAAATCCTTACACCAAGGTCATTTCCACACCTGATAGTCCAGGGGACGTGGGGCTCCAGGGGGGCTTTGGAATGGTTTGGTTTGCATTCACATTGCCCTTGGTCAAACAAACCAAACCACAGGTTTATAGCGCTATCATCCCAAACGTCATCTCCTTCCCCTGTCTTTGGTTCCACATGAACAATGAGAAAACACTAAATCTATGCGGTGTTGGGATTTCTGCTTTTGTTTTGGGGTGATATGAGCAGACAGCGACGCACTAGGAGACAAAAAAGGGCAGGAAATGTGATGAAAAGAGGTTAAAAAGTATCAAAAATTGGTTCGAAGTGGCAAAATGGTGCAAAAAAGTAATGAAACAGGGTTAAAAACAGGCAAAAACAGATGAAAAGTTGAAAAAAATTTATTAAAGAGTGACACAAAGGGGATAAAGCATGCAGGAAAGGTGGGTGAAAGAATGGCAAAAATTAGGTTACTGGGGCAGAAAGGGGCAAGAAGTGTAAAAAAATGGGTTGAAAGTGTCAAAAATAGAGCAAAAATAGACTGGCAAAGTAGTGAAAAGGGGTTAAAGAGTGGCACACAGGAGCAGTAATTGGCTGGAACATTGCAAAAAGGGGTTGAAGAGGGCAAAATAGGTAAAAGTGGCAAAACAAAATGGTTTAAAATAACAATAATATGATAATAATATATTGAATTTATATAGCGCCTTTCAAGAAACCCAAGGACGCTTTACAAAACGCATGGACATGGACAAACTATGTGAGGGATAGGATGAGTGTAAGGGGTGGTTTAGTGAAGACTGTAGGCTGTGGTTAACACGTGGTGCTTAAGACGTTTTTTGAAAATATCCAAAGATGGAGCGCTGCGGACGTCTGCAGGCTGAGTGTTCCAGAGGGTGGGGGCTGCAGTACTGAAGGCTCTGTCTCCATAGGTTCGGAGTTTGGTTTTGGGTATGGAAAGTAGGCCAGCGTATGAAGACCGAAGGTGGTGAGATGGTGTGTATGGATGGAGGAGATCAGAGAGGTATTGAGGAGCTAGGGCATAGAGAGATTTGTATGTGAGGAGGAGGATTTTGTAGTTGATGCAGGACCTGATAGGGAGCCACTGAAGGTGGATTAGGGTCGTGGGGGGATGTGTTACCAGGGTCTAGAGTGGGTGAGAAGTGTAGCAGCAGAGCTGTGGATAAACTGGAGCCTGTTCAGGGTTTTGCTGGGTACCCCAGACAGGACTCCATTACAGTAGTCTAAGTGGGAGGTTATGAAGGCGTGAATGAGTGTTTCTGCCACAGGGTCTGGAAGTGATGGATGGAGTCTGGAGATGCTCTAGAGGTGATAGACAGCTTATTTAGTCACAGATTTAATGTTGGACTGGAAGGAGAGGGTGCAGTCCAAGATGACGCAGGTTTGAGTTTGAGTTGGTTAGATGTCATCCAAGCTTTGATGTGGAGGAGGCAGTTTACCAGGGAGTGGGGAGGGAGCTGAGTGGATGGTTTAGTGCTGAGGTACAGTTGGGTGTCGTCTGCATGAGAGTAGAAGCTGAGACCGTGTCTGAGAATAATCTGTCCGAGGGGAAGCATGTAGATGGTGAAGTTAAAAGTAGCAAAAATGACCAAACATTGTTTAAGAGGGGCAAAAAAGTGTAAATCACAATCAGAAGGGGGAACCTCTGGGATTTTCAGAGGCCCAGCTAGTTCTGATGTCAGACCTGTCTCCTTGTAGCCTGCTGCTTATTAAAAATAGGGATAGATCTTGCAGGTAAGGCTTAAAAATTTCCTGCATTTTGAAAGAAAATAAAAATACAATAACATGTTAATCAGACCAAATTATTTATTTAGTTTTTGTTTATTTGAAAGTCTGGGCCCCAGAGTCTCTGTCAGGACTTAATCTGGCCTTTGATGACCCCTGCTTAAAGGTTTATGTTTTATAGAGGATGTGGAGTTTTATATATAATCCTGTGGTTTTCATCCCCAAAAGTGATCTTTTCATTTGTTCATGGGTTTGTTACCTCTGTGACCTTCTGACCGACTTATGACCTGTCTGTGCCACAGGATGGGATTTCAAGTTGATATAGTGATGAGATTTACAGTTGGGAGTCTGTGTATTGTGTTGTATTTTGAAATTGACTTGTTGCGTTGTACTGTTTGGGTGGATTTGCTGGACAGGGGTTGATGCTTTTCAGCAGCAGCCTGCAAAGAAAACAGATTCTGCATGTATTTTAAGAGGAGCGGTGCTTCTGACATGTGGCAGGGCCTGACCAGAGCTCATGCAAGGAACTACAAAGATTGAAAGGAAGTGATTTACTCCAGATGTGCGTGGATCACTGACTGATTTGTGAAATTTGAGTATTAAGATGTGAAAGTCTACATGATGTGAGTCCTTACAGTCTTTTAATTGTCTTCCACTGAATCTTGGGTTTTGTAGCGAGTCATATCTTGGCATCTGGGCTTTTCAAATCAGATGCATACAATATTTTTACACCCAGCAGTTAAAATATATTCTGCGGTCTCTACTGGAAAAAGCATCGACATCCGAGCCTTATTAGCGTTTTATATTGTCATCTTTTCCACAGGCAGTGTCCTAACTTGCACTGCACAGAGAATAAACAACAACTGAAAGCAAAGGTTGGCTGATGTATTGGAGATCTCTCTGCTCCTGATGAATGCAGGTGTGTTTGCAGGTGTGCATGCTGGTGTGACTCAGTGTGGTTTTCTTCTACCTGTTAGCATCAAGACAAGTCTGTGAAGGTTAATAGGCTTCCTCTAACTACAATTTTAGCACGTTACAGACCATCAAAGAGCCATTTCTGATCTGAATGTCTGTCTCCCTGCTTTATACTTGATCTGGTTTTTTGGATGTCTTACCAGTAATCTTGACTGCTTTGTTCTGTTATGGAAGATTAAATAACTGGTTTGTTGGCTGGCTTTGATTACTGAAAAGCTGAAGTTAAGTAATCTTTGGCTTCGGCTAACTTCCACATCTGCCCTCAACAATAAGACTTGCATTTAAGAGAGGAAAACAGCAGGAGGGGAAAGAGGAGGCTTGGATCACATTGTGGAAGACAATAGAAGGGCATTTAGTGAGTTAGAGGACCCTGAGAACCTGGTATTGTTTTTGAACTGATTAGGTTTGGAAAACAGCTGAAAATGAAGCAGATCTGGAGGATTATGGGTAGAGACTGAGCTTTGATGTTGACCTCAGATGAACTGAACTGACTAACCCTGCGCCATAATACTTTTTAGGCCATTTTTTGCATGGTGATCTGTTGAACACATGCATTTGTTCTGAGTGATTCTCTGAGCCTCAGATGAAGCTGTTTCTTTGTCAGTCTTGAACACTAAAGGGATGAAATTCAAGCCGATCCTGCAGTCAAAGAGCCCACGGTGATGATGCATGGTAGAAGATGGATAGTAGAAAGGTACAGTAGGCAACACTGCATGGAATAAAACCCTTGGTTTTTAGCTAAATCAACAATAATCCTGAATATTTAGGCTTTATTTGACACCTGGTAAAGCTCTGGCTTTAAGCTCTGCTTGGTATTTTCACTGAATTTTTTTCAGACTTATTGGACATAGTCATCCATATGTACCTAGTTGGTTCATCCATTCTTGTAACACAGTTTTAAAAAGTTAACCCACAGATTTTTCTCAAACATCACACAAATATTCAGCCCAACTCAAGAATGAACTGATTAGATTTTGGAGGTCAGGGTCATTAGGCCTCATGTGCATCTCTTGCTTTTGAATGCATCTTAGAAATGCTTCAAAGAGGTTTTCTTTTTCTAACTCTGCAAAACTGTACACTCTTTTCCTTACGTGTATTTTATTTCAGACCCATTGGTTCATATCAGCATACATAAACAAAAGAATAAAGAAACAGAAACTCTTACGAATTTGGTTTCAATCATTAGTTTTCTACAACTCTTACCAACACAGAAACCACCAACCTTTTTTTTTTTTTTTTTTTTTGTACACAACTAAGGGTTTAGTAAATATAAATCTCAGCCTATAACAGCCAGGTGGTAGTTGTAGTTCTGTTTTGGGGGGGGGGGTTGTTGTAGTCTAAGTCAGTTTATAAAATGGCAGCTGGGGGATCAATCAGCTTGGACGTAGCCAAAATGGCAGTTTTATCAGACCACAACCATATTTCTTTATTAAACTAAGACTAAAGACCACATGGAAAACTCCTCTTGACAAAGATGTGTTTGCACGTCTATTGTCTTCGGCATGAATTTAAGCCAGCGATAATCTCCGCCATCCATAACCTACAGCAGAGCTAGCTTATACAGCTTAGGTAAGAACCAGAGTTCTGGATGTCTACAACCTAATTTTGTCTTGATAGGCCGATCAGGTTTGTATAGGAGGTTTTCAAGACGAATGAGAAATAAAACCATGTAACAAATGTATCAAACAGTCTATCTGGCATGTCAGGTTAAGATAAAATCCAGATAGTCACTTTGCTGTCTTAAATCTTGTTCCTTCTTGGAACTGTTGAGACACAAAGGAAAAATGTTATGTTAGCATTTCCATATATAAGTTTTGGTGGCCATATTGCCAATGCCTAATGATGTTGTTCCAATGCAGTTTCAATTAAAAGCCAAAACTTTCTTGTACACAAATTCTCGACAAAAATTGACAGCTTTACAATTCCCTTTAAAGGTTGTATTGACATTTTGGATCCGTTTTCATTGGTCTTTCTACAGGATGCATTTGGATCCATCATGAATAAGGATTCTCACTGATGTCTCAACACGATTATCATGCCATTTGTCAGGTTGACTTCTCTTCCAACCAAAGTCAGCAAAGGCCCGATTATCGGATGGTTCTTGAGATTATCTTTCCAGATCATCCTGTGGTGTGCTGTGTGCTACAAGAGAAATTTCCCCTATCCGACCTGGTTAGAGGCGCTCTAACTCAAGATCATAAATATTAAACATGTCTGACTAAAAATGCTGTTGTGTGTGGTGAGCACCAAGGACATACGATACAAGTATTAAAGAGAGCAATAGCCAATCAGGAACCAAGCCAACTGAAGGAGGAAGTTAAATGAAAACACAGCCATGGCGATGATAGTAAATGGGAAGCATAAAGTCAGAAATGACAGAGCAACTTGTTGATTTGTGGCAAAAAACGTGTGTTCAACAAAGTATACAGTAACTGGAATGGCAACCACAATGGCTTAGCTCACAGCTAACCACAGTAGCTTCTTCACTCTGAAGTCACGGACTGCAAAAGAGTTGGCACTTTAGGCAAGACCAAGCCAAGACTCTGGTAGTCGCTGAACAGAATCTGTGAACAAACTGGAAAATCGGTGATGTTTCGCCGCCTAGTGTGGCGTCTCACACTGGTAAAATCAGTCTCAATTTTATAAATCTTTAGGTTTATTGCAGACTTTCAACTTTGATGCTCTCTGGGGCTATAGTGATGTTGTCATAGAATTGACGTACTCAGAGCTAATGGTAGGTCCCTTCTGATAAGAGAAACCAGATAAGGACAGACTGCAAGTGAGAGGAGGTGGCAAAGTTGCTGGTTGTGGTCTCCCTCTTACAGCTCAGTGCTACATTCTTTCTTGGTTCTGTTATGTAACTGTCTGTTATGTTGCACTGACACAGCTAAACATTACAGGAAATTGGATTAAATTAACAGCATGTCCAAAAATAAAGGTCAGGAGTTTTCGACTTTACCATCAGTAGGAGTCAGTTTCTTCTAAACGTCTGATTTATTTCCCTTTGACCTCAATCGGATCTGATTCATTGCCTAAACCCCATCAGGACTCAGCTATGGGAGTGGCCGACCAGAAAACACCCTTTTGAATCATTTATGAAAGTCATCTTTTAGATATGCTTACCAGATCTGAAAAAAAAACCATCCATGACATTTAAAAACGGGGAAAAACAATACATCTATTATTTCATTTACTTATTGAAACTTGTGGGCTCAGTGTGATCACATCACTGAATAATGCGACCTTTTTAAATGCAAGATAGATCGTATGGTTTTACTGTAGTTACTTTTTGCACATTTGCATCATGAACTTCTTCTCCCTGATATTTCAAGTGGCGTTCAGTAGCTGAAGTGTGAAAATCCACTCCACTAGAGAGGCCTTTACATGCAACCAAGCAGCGGAAAATCAAAGGTATTTACATGTTATACTCTCAACACTCCCCCTTTCAGTGGTTTTGGCCCTGATTGGAAAGCTAAATCTGTTCAGGGAATCTGTTTCCGTGGCTCCTAGATGCTGTACGGCTGCCATGCTGGCTGTGAGCCCACTACGATCCTCTCTTCTTCCTGGAAGCAGCAGGGAAACCATGGGCACTCTAGTAACGCAGGGTGTAATATCGCTTCATGGGGTTTCTTTTTGCAATGCAACAAATAAAAGTGGGAAAACTGTCCTGTTTGTGTGCTTGCTGCATGCAAACCAGAGGCAGGCACATATAGTCATAATCTGCAGGCCCTGAAGCCCAGAGCTCATTTACCAGTCAGGAAACATCGTAGTAGCTACTTTAAAACCTGCTGCAGCCCTTTGGTCACAATTCTGAGGAGAGAAGCAATCTGCATGTAAGAACAACTGAACTGTGCTTTAAATTTTGCTCTTGTCTTCACACTTCTCTACATTTGTGTGCATGCAGTATTCATATGAGTGCACACGCCACAACCAGCTGCAATGATTTCTGAGTATTTTGTTCTAATGGTATTTAACAGAACTGTTTTTCTGCTCGATGCTATCATGGTTTCGATATGTTGTGTGGTTTCATAGCTGCAGGGGTTAATCTGGGTGATTCTTGATATCACTCATCATCCGCTCATCAATTATGCAGGACCTGGAATGCATTGCATCTGTAAAATGTCTCTACTATTAACCTGATCCAAACTCAAAGGCTTGGGCATCTCGCCCCATGAATAAGTCAGTAAATGTGATGGTGGTTCTCTGGAAACATCCATGTTTGAATCGATGTCACTCGGATTAATTTCAAAAGCAGCAGGTATGCATAAAAATGTGTTTAGCAGAGGAATGCATGCACGGTGTGTGGAAGGAACTGGAGCAAATGTGGTGTGAGACAGACAGACAGTGAGCATAAGAGAAATTTTAAAAAGTAAGGCAAGCAGATGGTGATGGCAGTGGAAGAAGGGAAAAAGGAGAGGTGAATCCACACTACCAGACATGGGAGCAGATGGAGAATTAAGAGAGACAGAGTCATTTAGGGTTGATGTGAAGGAGGCAAATGAGATGAAGAGCGACGGAGAGTGAGTGAGCAGATGAGTGTGTTAGCAAACCACTCAGCCTCTTTAGACAGCTCGAGAAAATAGACCACAGAAACTCACAGCGAGGTTCATCTCAGGCAAACGGCTACAGTAGTCATCCGCAGAGATACAACAACATAGTAAAAAAGCTCTAAGTGGTTATCAATCTTTATAGAACATCATCATTTCCATAATGATTCTGTCAGATGAGGACAGAGTTGACTCATCATCTATAAGCATTTGTTTCAATAGCAGTCAGTCTGTGAGAAAAGGTTTTTATTGAGGCTTGTTTGATTGTCTCTAATGGTCCATATCCTGTGTATTACAGTTCAAGTAATAGCTCAGCATTGGGGAAATTTGCTTTGCTTTTTCAGACAGATGATTGATTTTGAGCATGTATGTACATTAAATATGAAGGTGGAAACAGCTAATTAGCAAGTCTGGCACAAGGGAGAACAAAATCCATCTACAAGCATTTCTCCATTAGAGTTTGTTTAATTAACTTGGAAAAATGCAATCATGAAATACACCCCAACTACATACTCATAGCATTTAAAAAGTATTAGTAACAGTTATTATTTTAAGGGGTGGGGCTGAAACTGAAATACAAAGCATATTAATCTGACCCATGATTGAACTCTGAACCGAGCAGGTGAAAGAAACCTGTGCAGAATTGAAAGATCCTTTGCTACTCCATTGCCAATGTTAAACAGAAATGACACCGTGTTCACACCTTGGTACAACAACCACTTTCAGCCTGAGTAGAAATCAGCTTGTTTTGTACTCGCTGTACAAGAGGGGATTTTTCTATCAATCATCTTTAAAATGAAATGATGGATAAGAGATTTGCATGATAGGGAGTGTCATTGATTTGACCTCAAAGGTAAAGGCCCACAATAGCTTGGATGACCATCACACCAGAGCTTTAAATGAACTCTGATCTGTTTTTCCTGGATAGTCTAGTTCATTTGGAGTGGTGTGAAAGCTCGTACGAACTCTGGTGCAGACCAAACAAGCAGACAGACTCTCAGATGCTTAAAAGCGGGGGTCTTGGTTGGCTTCCAAACGTACCATGGTGCGGTTCATTTGAGGTGTGAAAGGAAAGCTGACCAACTTGTTTACCAAAGGTAGGAGAGGCATAAGGCCTAATGATTTACTGAGGGATTTAATACACTTAAACACATGTCAGTACTTCGCTGTTTGTGTAGCCATAGCAACACGTCGTAGTCTCTCGCTCTTGGCTTGCCTTTTTCTTTGGTACGATTTATTCGTCTCTTGTTAAGAACGCCATGCTGGACAGCTCACTGCTTCACTGTGTTCTTAATGCCCTAAAACAAAAGCAGAAATCCCAAGACAGCATAAATTTGGTGTTGTTTCATTGTTTATGTGGAAAAAAAGAGGATTTCTGGTTTCCTCTTCTTCTACGTCTATGTGCCCTCTTTGTTGCTCTTTGTTTGGGACAACAGCACCACACACTTATGGTTTGGTTCGTTTGACCAAGGGCAATGTAAATGTGAACCAAACCATTGGAAAGTTCAACAATAGTGCAATTTGAGTTCTGAGCGGAACCAAGTCCCCCGGACAATCAGGTGTGAAAACGACCTCAGTTTCCTTGAGTCAGCAATATGGCGACTGACAACAACAACGTTGAAAACCCTATTGCAGAAACTAATAGGTAACATCACTGAAGCCTATTCCACATGTTGGCAAGTATTTTGGAAAAATTATATTTTTCTGTGTTTTGGCGTCACCACGAACTTCCACTGAGTCCGTCTCTGATCTATCCTGGCTGTGCTGCAGTTCGACTGCGTGCCCCGCCATCCATCAACACCCACTGACCGTCTTTAGTGCAGCACGGAGCTAGACCTGTGAGACGGAGTTTCACGGTAGTTACAGAATCACACCTATGCGAGTGGAAAATACTTAAGTGCTGTAAAAAAAAAAAAAACCCATATGAAGCTATTGTCCTGAAGTGCAGGAGTAGGAAGAACTTTCTTGGATTTGTCTCTGTTTTGTCCTTTCATGTGGATTTTTGCGCTTCAACCATTAGTCAATAACCTTCTATAAATAAATGCACTTCCTCTTGCTCCTCTGACCTCTACGGGCTCTGCTACACCCCTCACTCCTGCTACACTGGCATTCATCTAGCGCCAACACAGAGTATTTCATTCTGAAATTTAAATGGATATTTTAATTTGGTTTCAGCGACACTTCCTGCCCCATTAGAAGTCCAGCGCATCTGCTGGGGGACCTCCGGAGCTCTGACGGAGCAGAGATGCAGTGCAGCGGAGCTGGTGAAGCATACTCATTGACTAAAACTGAAACCTATCTGCTCCGTTGCCATGCAGGAGTGGGTTAAGCACACATGCAAATGTTATTTTTGGTCAGTGAGCATGCACCTTTTTGGAAATCCTTTCCAAGGTTTTTAGAAACTCCATTTACAGAGTTTATGTGTAGACGGGGGAAACAGAGTGTCGCCTGTGTCTCTTTTGTTTGTTGTCACTGGTGTGTGGTGTCATGACAACAGCAGTTGCCAGAATTGTGGTGTTAAAAACATTGCCCACCACTTTTTGATGAGATGCTTGATAGGATGACGGACATTTCTTCTGCATCATACAACACTGAAGACACAAACCCTCCTATCAGGGTCTGCAGTTTTGGTTGAGACCTGTACAGGTTAGTTTAGTTTAAGTCAGGGGTGTCCAAAATTTCTCCCCTAAGGGCCACATACAGAAATTTTTAAGGATGGTGGAGCCAGTTTTATATACCTCACCTTTATCATACTGAAGTCAGTAAATCTA
Organism: Cheilinus undulatus; assembly: GCF_018320785.1. NCBI lineage: Eukaryota > Metazoa > Chordata > Actinopteri > Labriformes > Labridae > Cheilinus > Cheilinus undulatus. The sequence continues at coordinate 11,323,556 of NC_054875.1, read as the reverse complement.
GTCTAATTATGTTAATGATGTGCTTAGTTACTGAATACACTTAAATGTCTAGTTAATAGCTGACAAAACAAATAACCAGCCATTTCAATGGTTTTAAGGAGGCCGGTCAGATTTTATGGTTTCCCTGGCTATCGCTGGCTCCACTCTGTTCAGAATGATAATGACGCTCCATGTACCAGAGAATTTACAGTGTTGTCTCGGTTTAAGTCATGAAAAGGCACATCAATAAAGTGTCCTGTCAAAATGTTTGTTTACAGAATTAGCACAGTAGCACTGCGTTGTGAAACTAAAACACACACTCATCCAAATAAATCAAGATCATCTTCACAAACTATAATTTTTCTGTCTTTTTATTTTCCCGGTTGAGCCCCCAAGTTAACACATTTTTTATTTATGTTTTAGGATTTTCTGTGGGCCAATTAGAAATGGGCCAAAGACCACATTTGGTCCTGGGGGCATAGTTTGGACACCCCTGCTTTCAGTATTTGATATTTGCACACAAGTATGGTGATACCATGATCTGCTTTTGGACCACTGGCTGTTTTGTTTGCAAAATGGTGGAAACCACAAAATAAATGCACAACTGAAAAACAGACATCTCATTTTGCCATGTTTCCTGCATACATGTTGTCTTTTAATGTATGGAAGTAGTATAGAAAATTCTGGAGTGCATTCCTTTATAGTTAGATTTAACAACGTTGCAAGGTCAATTATTAGTCTCTTAATAAGTGGACCCTAGAGGCTACCCTGGCGATCTGTGTCCAGTTAAACAAATTAAAATAATATAATATTGAGAACATGATTACCAAATGTTTTAGGCCTACCATTTTACAAAACTGAAGCCAAAATACCCTGGCTACAGGCTGATTATTGCACTACTGTTATACTTTGGAGTAAAGACGTATGAAAAGAAGCTGATGGGTAAATCAACAGTATTGACGCCTCATCCCTTCCACTATTCAAAGCATATATTAATCTTTCTATTAAGGTGTAAAAGATCCCTCGGTTGGGTCAAGTCCACATCAGAACAGACTCTTAGTTGTTTTAAAGCAGGCACATTTTTACTGAAAGTTTGATAACTTAATGGTCAGATGGTCAGAAGTATGACAACAGAATCAAGGTTTGGGGGAGAAATTCGGAAGTATCTTGGCTCTAAAACTTGGCCAATTTCTCATCTGCTTACATGGAGGATGGCCTATAATGCATCCAGTCTGTAGGAAGAGCTCTAAATATTTTGGCGTTACTCCCAGGCTGCTGTTGCTTTGACCATCTTGATCTAAATTATACAAGAAGCTCTGAGGGGCTGAGAGGCCTGACATCCAAACTTTACTCTCCCTCTCTGCACACAGCTGCAGGAAACCCTCCAGCTGTTCTTCATATTGTTAGATATGTCAGTGTCCTGTTTGTGCTCTGGCCAAACACATCTACTGGAGTGAGAAACAGCAGCTGCCTCGATCTTTAATCAGCACCGACAGTTATTATATCATAAAGGAGCAAAGTTTCAGACTAGCTGTTCCATGCTTGCAGCTGCTCTGTCTCTCATACTGAGGGAAACTCTTAGGAAAACTCTGCAGCACAAATGCATGATGGGGATATTATATATGGGGATGCCTTTCTTTGACACAATTCTAATGACGTTTGGAGACTTATTATGCTTTGAATTGTCGGGAAGTTTGTGTGAACTCCAGGTCATTTAGTTCATTTAGGGTGGGACACTTGAAGTGAAAGTTAGAGATGAATTGTTTTGGTCCTCAGCTTTAGTTTCACTATTAGAGAGAAAACAAGCTCTCTGATGGGAAGCCCGGTCCTCTTTATGGGAAACAGATTTTGTTTAGCTTGTTTTTCTGGTTTTTCTCAAACCACTTCTTCAGACAGCTCTGTCTGCTAAAGACGCAGCCAAATCCCATCGATGGCCCCTAGATTAATCCTATCTATTGACCACATTATCGGTCAAACTCAATGCAGAGTTTTCCATGGAATCTGAATATCTCAGCTGTGATTCAAAGGAAATTTGGTCGGACTGGACCGAGCTCAGCCCCGCAGCTGTTTTCATCACCTCTATAAATTCTGGGAAGGGACGCAGGGAATCTGCTGCCAGGGGTCAGCGAGTGTGTGAGAGTGAGAGAATATCAGCTGTACAGTATAAAAGGAGGTCACTGAGTTGCTGGAAAGGGAGAGGCTAAATGCTTGGGAAAGTAGCCAGAGTGTCTGCATGTGTATTTGCCTCCGTCTGTCTGTCGAGTTAGATGTGTATGGAGGCAGCCAGTACGTTTACATGCAGTTAGAAAAAGTGGAATCACTGTGTTGAAGCGACCAGGGCCATGTTTACATGTCAACAATTTTGCACCCTCTGTTGCATTTTGGCTACTTGTATAAAAATGGCATTTTGGGTGTCTGAAAATGTGATTCAAAGATGCAGACTTCTTAGAAGGGCACCGTCTTCATTGCTACTGGAAATAAGGAGTCCATTCTTTAAACTTAATTTCAAATATGGTTCCAGTCAGCAACCAAGCAGGTAAACTACAGTAACAATAGCATACTCACAGTTATCATTTTCTTCAAATCTGCTTTCTTTCTTTGCCGTTTAGAGCCACTCCAGAATGCAATCAATCTCATCATCCATTCACACAAACATTCATTTGCAGGCTATTTTTGTATGCTTGCACCACACTGGTATTAAGAGCATGTGCATAAGTGCGGTTTTATTAAATACCTTTGGTATGCATGCAACACTCTTTTCAGTCATTTGCCAGTCCAGTGGTTCCTGTCAAATGATGTCACCTGAACATGAAACTTTTTTGGTCCAGAAACGACAACAATTCTATTTTTAACTGATTGTTGTTGTATAAACGTGACCTACACCTGGAATTTTAAAATGCATGCAAATGTGTTAGCTTAGCTGAAATCTTACCTCAGTCACATCCAGTTTGGACTTGCCATTCTGCACATGCTCCACAGTTTCCATGCTGGGTTTTGACTCCAAAGTTAATGAGCATTAATGTGCAGCATAGCAGACGTTCTGTTGTTCTCTACCTTCAGATATCAGCACGGGACAGTAGACTAGCAAGCATCACACTTGCATCACATTTTTGTAGAAATGTCTGGACTGCATGTGGAAACAGATTAGGAGGCTTTCAGGAATAAGTTGAGGTTAAGCCAATAGTTTATTTGCATTCACACATGTAGCTTTCCCTTAAAATTTTAGGCAAATCTGTGTCATTTTAATGAATGTATGAGAGCATCTTTCTTATAGGGCTTATGTATTTTAAGAATTTTATCAGAAGGGGAATAGTCATTGAACTCTTTGCCTTGTTTTGATTTTTAGATAAGAATGAGCCTCAAACAGGGAAAAACTAAAACTACTGCCCTCTGGTTAAATACCCCTGCAAGGCATTTAGTAGCCAGGTGGTGAATGTGAAATCGTGGGTCAAGAAGAACGGCTATGCTGCTTTATATTGTTGTACATTTTGTAGAAATATTATTGGACAGAGTTTACCATGAGTCTAAAGACCTTCACTTTCTACCACCAAAATCAAATAAATTTATTCTTGAGTCCATCTGTTTCAAATGGTATACTTCCATAGTATACTTTATTGTACTATGCCTCAACCTGGTACAGAGCATTAATCTTGACAGGGTGATGATGTCCCAAATTGTGCACTGTCGTTTTGGACTTGTAGGAAATGACAACAGTTAAACTGCTTCCCTTTTTCTTCTTCTACTTCTTTTTTAAGCTGCTTTCCAATGCCGCCATTTTAACATTTGAGAAGTTGGTGATGTATCTTAGAATTTTTTCATGAGATTATTTTTTGGGGCCTTTATTTGGATAGGACAGTCAAAGAGAGACAGAAAACATGGAGAGAGAGAGATGGGAAAGACATGCACCAAAAAGCACCAGGATCAGGAATCGATCCCATGACCGGTGTGGTGTGGATTCCAGCTTCTGCATATGCACAATTGCTCCACCAGCTGAGCCAAACCAGTGCCCAATTCTTGAACAGTTTTGAGTGCACCAGTATTACACTGCATTTTTTTAAATTCTTCAAAGTGATAAGCAACCAAAATATGAAGAAATTAGTGCAGGAGTATGCAACTTGGACCACACCTATAGTAAACATTTGTTTTAAGAATGAAGGAAATCCCTCAAAGTCCATCCATCCATCTTTTTCAGATTATCCGGGGTTGGGTAGAAGGTTAAGCAAGTCCACTCAGACATCCCTTTCCCCATCGACACTTTCCAACTCTTTCTAGGGAATTCTGAGGCGCTCCCAGACCAGACAGGATATGTAATCCCTCCAGTGCATTCTGGGTCTTCCCTGAGGTCTCCTCCCAGAAGGATGTGCCCAGAATACCTCCATGGGTAGGTGACCAGGAGGCATCCTGATCAGATGCCCGAACCACCTTAACTGGCTCCTTTTGATGCAAAGGAGCAGCCGCTCTACTCCTAGCTACTTCAAGTTGCTCCTCATCATATCTTAGCTGAGCCCAGCCACCCTCCAGAGAAAACTTGTTTTTTTCTCCAGATCCCTCAAAGTATGCTTGAGATGTGTACACAAGCAAGGCATGCACATGACGATCAATGACCTTTGACCCCCAAAACTGAATCAGTTTATCCCTGGGTCAGAATTTATGTTTCTGCAAAGTGTGAAGAAAAACCCTTGAAGTGTTCTAGATCTATAGCATTCAAAGAATGTCCTGGAAGGCCTAATGGCTTTGTCCTTTTACCTATGACCTCAAAGATTCAAACCAGATCATGATTGAGTCATTGCAAGAATTTGTTTAAAGTGTGAAGGATATACCTCACAGCATTCTTGAGATATTGTGTTCACAGTCAAGATAATCCCTGACTTCTGATCTCCAAAATCTAATGAGTTCATCCTTGACTTTTGGAGGAGATTTGTGCAAAATATGAAGAAATCCCTTGAGTCATGGAGGACATTAGAAGATCCCTCACACAGTCTTTAGATATCCTGTTCACACGAATGGCCTGGAAAGCAAGGGGTCAAAATGAAGCCCAATGACCTGCAAATCCTACTGTCAGGCTGAATATTTGTGCAAAGTTTGAAAAAAAAGCTGTCAAAGTATTTTTGAGATATTGCATTCACAAGAATGTCCCTGATGATCAAATGTATGGACAGACAACCTGGAAACCTAATTCCTCTGTTAATTGAAAAAGCTTTGTGTGGGTTCATGTCAAATCTGGAGCGCTGATTAAACACAGACAGTGCCTACCAAAGATAAATGTGCAAAACTGGAGTTTCTTGGTTCAATTAGAGTTGCAAGGCCCCCAGAAACACCAGCGTTTCTGACACATCTCAACCCAGATCCAGTGGTGATGTCAGCTCCCAAGGGTGCTGTATAACCAGCACCTCCTTATTCGGTCATACATGATCATCATATTTCTGCAGCTGCAGGACTTTTTTCATGGGTAGCTAGTGTGACTGTCCTGCATTCTGAGGAATGATCTTAAAAATATGAGTTATAGAGCTAATGTTAAAGTCCTCTGGAGTTTTACGAAATTTTTAACGATTTTGTCTCACCTGAAGCTTGTAAAACATCAACCCTGTGGTTAACAGTCGAGCTTTAAACATCCCTTTTTAGGAAACCCTGGGCTCTAAGAATGTGAGTGTGTGCTGCAGTAATGTCACTTGTTTTAAATTAATGTGATTATTTTGGTCTAAAATGGTAAATAAGTGCTCATTGGCAGGTGTGTGGTTGTGCATATTTCTTCCCTTGTATTGTAGTCCCTGGCCACCCCAGTCGGAAAAGTCTAAATATGGCCCTGTACCAAGCTGAAGAAGAAGTGGATTTCTGTGCTCCACAGCATCGCCAACAAACACCTGTGGGTATTTGGAGAAGCAAAACTGGAATATCAGCACCCTCTCTGCAGCCCTGGAGAGGAAAGCAAACGCCCCTGGCAACTTCCAGGCTCTGCTGCGTTTAAAAACCATCAGAAAGCGGTGCTGGACAAACAGCTATTGAAAAAGCTGCACAGAGTAACAGAGGGCATCCACACTGGAACACTTGAGTCTCTCCACTGCCTCTGCACAAAAAGAAAGTTCCTGAGAGAGAGCTTCAACGCTCTGCTTCATGTAGCTGCACTCCACTATTGTAACATGGTGAGAGAGAAGAAAAAGAACAAGAGGCAAGCATCATTTCTCACAGGCCTCACAGCAGTGTGCTCTGGCAAAAGTGAAGTGTGCTGCAGCTTCAGAAAGACAGTCCTGAGGAGAAACAGTTTCCATCCATGCAGCACTCAGAGCTCTCTGCAGAGAAAGCAGCGATCATCGGCCAGCAGAGAGGAGTGCAGAAGTCAGACAAGGCTTTGTGGGTTATGAAACACATCGGAAGATTTTCAGCAGAGCCAAGCATTTTCTCATCTGTGTTTTCATTACATTTATAAGTGTTACACGTAAACGTACATTGATGCAATGTCAAAGTCCAACCAAGTGCTAACCCAACCATTCGACACTTTCTTACATTATCAAACAACTTCAACATTCGTGTGTACCTGTAGAGAAACTGCATATTCAAACATTTATGCATTAGTTTTATTTTAAAGCAACAATATTGTGATGTTTGCGTGTGGGTTGAACTCAGGTGCGGAGACGGAAGCAGTTTTAACAGTTTATTTGTGAGGATAAGTGCACCAGGGAAGGGGATTTCAAGAGTCCAGGAGGGAGTGAGGGAGTGCTGGAGCTGGCTGTGGTGAATTGAGCAGGAGGCACTGGAAAAAAAGGAGGAGAGGCACGTTAGCGACAATATAGACAAAATGCAAGCACTAGAGATCACTGGAATAATCCAAAAAGCACAAAGAACTTCTCTGAAGAATCACAAGAAGTAGCCTGGAGACGACGTTTACCGTGAGGTAATGTAGACAAGACTCAGGCGCTGTAGAGAGCTGCAGCCAGTCTTAAATAGCAGGTGTGATTAGAGGATTCGCTGCAGGTGTGCCTCTCCACAGCACCAGGGGGGGCAGGGTGAACGCCTCAGGAGAAACAGAGTCAAGTTAGCAGCCAGCAACCAGCTCCGGAAACCGGAAGTACCACAAAGTGAAATATTCAATACAAAATAAACACCACAGTACCCCCCTCTCAACGGACGCCTCCTGGCGTCCTGCCAGGCTTGTCCGGGTGCGCCTTGTAGAAATCCCGAAGAAGGTTGTCGTCTAAAATTAGTTTTCTGGAAATCCAGGAGCGCTCCTCCGGGCCATACCCCTCCCAATGTACCAGAAACTGGTAACCCCGGCCTCGAGGTCTAACGTCCAGGATCTTGGAAACGGTGAAGGCGGGATGGTCATCGATGATCCGGGGGGGAGGAGGGGCGATGGTAGGAGGGCTCAGATCACTGGAGGAGACCGGCTTGAGTAGTGACACATGAAAGGTGGGATGGATCTTCATGGATTCAGGAAGTTTGAGCTGTACTGCCGAGGGGTTGATGATTTTGGTGATCTCAAAAGGTCCAACGTAGCGGGGGGTCAATTTTTTGGATTCTGTCTCGAGGGGTAGGTCTCTGGAGGAGAGCCAGACCTTCTGGCCAGGGAGATATTCCGGGGCAGGAGTGCGGTGGGCGTCAGCCAGTCTTTTATTGCGCTCAGCCGTGCGCGAGAGTGCCGCCTTGGCTGTCCGCCACACCTCTCTGACGCGCTGGAGATGGTGCTGCACGGAAGGGACGGAGACCGAGATCTCCTGTTCGGGAAACAGGGGGGGTTGATACCCGAGGCAACACATGAACGGAGACATGCCGGTAGCAGCGCAGGTGAGAGAGTTGTGGGCATATTCAATCCAGGGGAGGTGAGAGCTCCAGGTAGAGGGATGATGGGCAGCAACACAACGTAAGGCCGCCTCCAGACTCTGATTGGCCCTTTCAGTCTGGCCGTTGCTCTGTGGGTGGTACCCCGAGGATAGGCTGACTGTGGCCCCCAGCTCCTTGCAGAACTCTTTCCATACACGTGATACAAACTGGGGTCCGCGTCCGACACGAGGTCGCTAGGAATTCCATGGATACGGAAGACATGGAGGACCAACAGGTGAGCCGTCTCCAAGGCAGAGGGGAGCTTGGGGAGAGGGACGTAATGGACGCCTTTGGAGAACCGGTCCACTATAGTCAGGATGACTGTGTTTCCCTCAGAAGGTGGGAGACCGGTGACGAAGTCCAAGGCTATGTGCGACCAGGGACGACCAGGAGTGGACAGGGGACGCAGAAGGCCAGCAGGGGGTTGATGAGAGGATTTTCCTCTGGCACAGGTGGAGCAAGCAGCCACGAATTCACGGGTGTCTCTGGTCATGCCCGGCCACCAGAAACTCTGCTGTAGGAACCCGAGGGTCCTCTGGAAACCGGGGTGGCAGGTGAGTTTTGATGCGTGAGCCCACTGGAGCACTGGAGAGCGAGCTGAGTCCGGGACGAAGAGACGGTCTGGGGGTCCAGTTCCGGGGTCCGGTTGGGCTTTCTGGGCGTCTTTGACTGCCTGGATGATGTCCCATGTGGCAGCACCGACGATACAGGAGGGGGGAAGAATCAGGTCCGGCTCAACACTCTCACGAGAAGGGGAGTCCAAACGAGAAAGGGCATCAGGTTTAGTGTTTCTGGAGCCTGGCCTGTAGGAGAGGGTGAAGTGGAAACGACTGAGAAAAAGAGCCCACCGGGCTTGACGGGAGTTGAGTCTGCGCGCCGTGCGCAGATAGGCGAGGTTCTTGTGGTCAGTCCAAATGATGAAGGGCTGTCGCGTGCCCTCCAGCCAGTGCCTCCATTCTTGTAGTGCCCACACCACAGCCAGCAGCTCTCGGTTTCCCACGTCGTAATTGCTCTCGGACGGGGACAAACGACGAGAGAAGAAGGCACAAGGGTGAAGCTTCTTCGTAACGGGGTCTCTTTGTGACAGAACAGCCCCGGCTCCGGTCTCCGAGGCGTCCACCTCCACCACGAATTGGAGGGAGGAGTCAGGGTGCTTGAGGACGGGAGCTGACGTGAACAGAGTCTTGAGCCTGGTGAATGCCTCAGCAGCCTCAGGTGACCACCGGTAGGGGGAACTAGGGGAGGTGAGCCTAGTGAGGGGAGCAGCCACCCTACTGTAATCTCTAATGAACCTTCTATAAAAGTTTGCGAAGCCTAGAAATCGCTGGAGTTCCTTACGGTTACCTGGGACGGGCCAATCAGTGACTGCTCTGATCTTAGCAGGATCGGGTTGTAATTGGCCCTGGGCAATGATAAAACCTAGATAACTGACTGATGGGGTGTGAAACTCACATTTCTCGGGTTTGACATAAAGTCTGTTCTCTAGTAGCCTCTGGAGGACTAAACGAACATGTTGCTGGTGTTCCTGGAGTGACCTGGAGAAGATAAGTATATCGTCAAGATATACGAACACGAAGCGATTGAGCATGTCCCTGAGCACATCATTAATGAGAGCCTGAAAAACTGCGGGGGCGTTAGTGAGACCAAAAGGCATGACCTGGTATTCGAAGTGGCCAATAGGGGTCTTAAAGGCTGTTTTCCATTCGTCTCCCTCTTTAACTCTGATGAGGTGATAGGCATTTCTTAAATCTAGCTTGGAGAAGACCTGGGCTGAACAGAGAGGCTCGAAAGAGGGGTCAATGAGGGGAAGTGAGTATTTGTTTTTTACAGTGATGTCATTAAGTCCTCTGAAATCGATACAGGGGCGGAGTGTGGAGTCTTTCTTTTTGACGAAAAAGAAACCAGCTCTTAGAGGAGACGAGGAGGGACGGATGAGACCTGTGGCTAAAGAATCATGAATGTAAGTTTCCATGGCCGCCCTCTCCGGGGCGGAGAGGTTGTACAGGCGACTACTGGGCAGGGACGCACCAGGGAGCAAATCGATCGCACAGTCATAGGGACGGTGAGGAGGGAGAGAGACGGCTAGGTCCTTGCTGAAGACCGGGGCTAAATCATGGTATTCCTGAGGGACATTGGATAAATCAGGAGGAGTGGGAGTGACGGAAGGACGACTGACCGGTGGACTGGCTGAACGCAAGCAGTGAGAGTGGCAGTGTACGCTCCAATTGGTTATGGTAGCGGTTTTCCAATTGATCTGAGGATTATGTAATTGGAGCCAGGGGAGACCTAAAACAACGGGAGCGTGAGGGGACGGAATAACAAACAGCTGAATTTTTTCACTGTGATTACCCGAGATAATGAGGGTTATGGGGGCTGTCCGGTGAGTAACCTTAGCAAGCAACCTGCCGTCTAAGGCAGTGATGTTCTTAGGAGTCGGTAAGGGTTCAAGGGGGAGTTGGAGCTGTTGAGCTAACGTGTCCTGAATAAAGTTGTCGTCAGCTCCGGAGTCAACAAGCGCACTAATGGGCACGGAATCGCGCCCCCAGAGGACACTAGAGGGAACGGCTATGCGCAGGGGAGGGCTAGAGGAGGAAGAGGTCTGGCTCACCCGAGTGCCCTCGTTCACGGGTGAGCCCTGTCTTTTGGCGTCTGGGGACAAGTAGCGAGAAAGTGACCTGTCTGACCACAGTAGATACACAGTCTAAGGTTAAAGCGTCTTTGGCGCTCACTGGGGGTTAGTCGGGTGCGGCCTAACTGCATGGGTTCATCAACAGGAGTGGGGGAACAGTCACGGGAAGACCTAGTGTGTTCAGGAGACTGAAGAGCAGACTGACCAGAGGGGGGAGCTACGGGACGGGAGCTGGAGGGCCTTTGCTGACTCCTCTCTCTGCGTCTTTCTCTCAAACGGTTGTCAATGCGAATGGCTAGTGAAATTAAACCCTCAAGGGAGTCAGGTTCATCCCGGGAAGCGAGTTCATCCTTAAGTTCACTAGAAAGACTCTTAAGAAAAACCCCTTTGAGCTCGGTCTCCCCCCACCCGCTCTCAGAGGCTACACACGAAAATCAATGGAGAAATCAGCTACTGATTGGTTACCTTGGTAGAGGGAAAATAAACGTTTGGCTGCTTCTTGGCCCTGGAGGGGATGATCAAAAATCCGACATAGTTCACTAGAAAATAACGAGTAAGAAGCTAACACTGGGGATTCTCTCTCCCAAACAGAAGTGGCCCAGCGGGAGGCTTTCCCACGTAACAAATTAATTACAAAAGCTATCTTGGCCCTGTCCGTGGGGTAACTCAGGGGCTGCTGGTCAAACACAAGGGAACATCTTAACAAAAACCCACTAGCGCTACCTATTTCTCCTGAAAAGAAATCAGGGTGAGGTACATGAGGCTCTCTATAGTGGGGGAGGGGAGGAGAAGGTGAGGGATCTACTGAGGGTGGCTGAACACTGACAGGTGGAGGCTCAGGAGTGGGGTGGTGAGGCTGAGTGACTGAGAGTAACTGCTCGGATATGCTGGAGACCTGGGTGTTGAGAGTCTGAAGAGATTGCATGATACCTTTTAACATGGACTCGTGATGTCCTAGGCGTTGTCCTTGGTGGGTGATGGCCGTTTTGAGGGTGTCTGATTCCGCTGAGTCCATTTCTGGCCTGAGTCTTCTGTGATGTTTGCGTGTGGGTTGAACTCAGGTGCGGAGACGGAAGCAGTTTTAACAGTTTATTTGTGAGGATAAGTGCACCAGGGAAGGGGATTTCAAGAGTCCAGGAGGGAGTGAGGGAGTGCTGGAGCTGGCTGTGGTGAATTGAGCAGGAGGCACTGGAAAAAAAGGAGGAGAGGCACGTTAGCGACAATATAGACAAAATGCAAGCACTAGAGATCACTGGAATAATCCAAAAAGCACAAAGAACTTCTCTGAAGAATCACAAGAAGTAGCCTGGAGACGACGTTTACCGTGAGGTAATGTAGACAAGACTCAGGCGCTGTAGAGAGCTGCAGCCAGTCTTAAATAGCAGGTGTGATTAGAGGATTCGCTGCAGGTGTGCCTCTCCACAGCACCAGGGGGGGCAGGGTGAACGCCTCAGGAGAAACAGAGTCAAGTTAGCAGCCAGCAACCAGCTCCGGAAACCGGAAGTACCACAAAGTAAAATATTCAATACAAAATAAACACCACAAATATGTCCCTATGTAACTTCTACACCTAAGAATGGTGTCTTTTGTTGTCCACAGAGTGCCTTGGTTGCTTTCAGCACTATGTAGGTCAACAAATTTTCTGGCAGATTCATTTCCTGGTTCAAACCAGATGCAAAAAAATCAGGCGAAACTCACATTATTCAATTTTTTTTTTGTTGTTTTTGTTTTTGTTTTTGACAGAATGTGAAATAAATGGAAAATAAGCAGTTTTCTTGTTTTTTGTTGTTATTTTCATTTCTGTCAAAAAAATGGAAAAAGGACGACAAAATTTTTAAAAAGGTGTTCAATGTTTTTTTTTTCATTTCCGTCATTTTGTTTCCTTATTTTAATTAGATATTTGAGGAAAAAGAAAGTCATGTGATATCTTGGGAAAATTGTCAAAAATTTAAGCCATCCAAGCCAACATTTACCTAGCAGACCAATTGTTTGTTTTTGTTTGTTGTTTTTTGCTCTGATTTTTCATTAATTAATTTATTTATTCACTTACTTATTTATTGTATAAACACACAAATATAAAAAATTTCCCACCAAACAATACATTCATAAACTAAAAATCTAATTCCTGCTGTGTACATGGAGAAATACCTCAACAGTCCAGGCTCATTTATCCATATTAATTTATTTTCCTCCTAATATTATTGTAGCTAATAAGCCTTAATTTGACATGAGGGCTTTTATTGTAAAATGTACCTCCAATGGGTCACATGATTTCTTTTTCCTCAAGTATTTCATTAAAACAAGAAAATGAAATAACAGAATTTTTAAGAAATGAAAAAAAGGGCCCATTACATACATATATAAATATATATATATATATATATATATATATATATATATATATATGTAAATGCCTACATTTAGCTACCTAAAAACCTAGACAAAGAGGAAATGTATATGCTGTTGTATATATAAATCTTCACTTTTTTATTGTCCAAGGAGCCAAAGAGAAGAAAAATCTCCAAAAGTCCCAGTAAAAACAACAAAGGACTGAAACTGCAGATTGAGGTGTTTACATGCAAGAGTAAATCAATACACAACACCTTTATCAAGGTGTGTGACGTAGACTTTAAGAAATTCCACATATGATTTCAGTCAGACTAACATGTTAGCATATGTTAACATCATAACATAACGCAGAGTGACACAAAGGATATCTGAAGTGAAGGACTCGTGTTACTTAAGTCTCCCTTTTATAAAATTGACAAAAAGTTAGAAATACAGTTCTGTGCAGAACTATCGGGCATGTTTGAGCCACAAACAGTGATTTAACCCACCTTAGGGCACTATCAGAGGAGGGCTGACACATCCCCGGTCATGCTCTGGATGTCCTTACATTTTATCAGGGCAGGGGAAAACATTCTGTTGCAAAAATAACAAAGTCCACACCTTTAGGGTGGAGTTGGGGTGGATGTGGTGAATAAGCTCAGCCTTTATATCAGCCAGGTGGTTAGTGGGGTGTATTGCCATGAACATCTGACAATGCTGTGGATGGCCGAATAGCCCAACGATGGCTTGCAGTCTCTGAGTGTATCTTCAGAAGAGAAGAGATGCCGTTGAGCTTGACCTTTGCTGCTGAGCAGCACACGTGTGTTGACATGTGTCAAGCTTGTCAGTGACTGCTCTGTGGAGTCTGTGGAGTTGCTACATTCTTAGTTTAGCTTAGCTTAGCATCCCTGTGGACCTCCAAGTGCAAACCAGTCACTTTTATTCCAGCATGTCTCCTTCCCATTCCCTTCTGGATGGCAGAGGCTGATGAATGTTGAACCAATGCCCCTTAGAGTGGTTCACTTAGGGAATTCTTACATGTACCCTGTAACAAATATTGTTGCACTGAAACACTGCACATCATTGGAGAGGGTTCTAGCTGTAGACTGTACATCTTTAACAACCACTCTCACAGACCAGTCAGCTGAGAAGCTGTCTATTTCAGAATAAAGGTGCCATATTTGCAATGTATTTACAGTTTTAGATACGTTTTTTAAGCCAGCTTTATTCATAATTAAAGTCTGGCAGTTACATTCATGAAACATCTACATGCAGACATAACAAGCTAAGAAACATTTCAAAAATAGAACAGATTAAATTATGTATAAACCCAATTAGGAACAGCAGCTTGTTTTAGCTATGTTAGCTTTAGCTAAAGCTAACATAGCTACACTAGCTACATTATAAACATTGCTACAAAAGTTAGCTTTGGCAACCTGAGCTTTAGTAATGTAGCTAAAGGTGATCTAAGCTTTGGCTACATTAGTAATGTAGCTCTGAGCTATGTAACTAAAGCTAACAGAATAATAACTTTATTTGTACAGCACTTTTAAAAACATGGATTTACAAAGTGCTTTGACAAGTGCAGAAGCTAGCAGAAAAACAAAGCAACAAACCCAAACAGAAGACAAGACAAGCTACACTAGCTACATTACAAACATTGCTACAAAAGTTAGCTTTAGTAACCTTAGCTTTAGTAATGTAGCTAAAGGTGATCTAAGCTTTGGCTACATTAACTGTATAGCTCTGTAAGCTATGTATCTATGTAAGATATGTTAGTTATGTAGCTACATTATCTGCATAGCTATCTTTAGCTAAAGCTAACATAGCTACACTAGCTATATTATGAATGTTGCCACACAAGTAAGCTTTAGCAGCCTGAGCTTTAACAAATGTAACTTAAGGTTATCTTAGCTTTTGCTAAGTTAACTATGTAGCTTTGTTAGGTATGTAGCTCTGTTAGATATGTTAGTTATGTAGCTACATTATTTGCATAGCTAACTTTAGCTCAAGCTAACATAGCTACACTAGGTACATTATAAATGTTGCCACACAAGTTAGCTTTAGCAGCCTGAGCTTTAGCAAATATAACTAAAGGTGATCTTAGCTTTGGCTACATTAGGTATGTAGCTTGATAGCTGTGTAGCTCTGTTAGCCATGTTAGCTATGTAGCCATATTATCTGCATAGCTAGCTTTAGCCAAAGCTAACATAATTACACTAGCTACATTATAAACGTTGCTATACAAGTTAGTTTTAGCAGCGTGAGCTTTAGCAAATATAACTAAAAATAATTTTAGCTTTGGCTGTGTTAGCTGTGTAAGTCTGTTAGCTATGTTATCTATGCAGCTATGTTTCCTGCATTGCTTACGGAGCTACATAAGCTACACATGCTGCATAAAATTGTTTTCATGGAGGACATGAAAACAAGTTTGTTTCCCTGTAAGCTTTATTAAATGTTCTGTCAACAGGTTTCGAAGCACAGGTTTTTAACATTTAGCTTTCAGTAAACTCAACGTTTTTGTGTTTATTTTGGTTCCAAAATAGTTGGCGTCTCAGATGAATGGTCCATGAGAGTGGCGGTCAAAGATGTACGGTCTGCAGCCAGACTGTCAGACTACATTAGAGGACCTGAATTCCTAAATGCTCCAGTCAATTTGTCTTCACCCACCTTCATATATCCTCTATCTGGAAACTGTTTGGAACTAAACTGACGTACTTAATTATCATACAACAACATGAAATGAATCTATAGCAGCTTGAATGCCCTAAAATCAAAAGAATTTGTTTCAAAAAGCCCAATCCATCTTATTAGCTTTATAGATTAAAGTGATCTGTGTTCTGATTTTTTGTTTTATTCGACCAATAATTAAAACAATGCATTGGCTGATTTTGCCAGTTTACTTTATGTTCCACCATTGTACCACTATATGGTAGTTTTGACATTTGAAATAATGAAAGACCTCTTTTGTTAAGGTTGTTAAATACCTCGCAGACTCTGAAACAACTTATTTTTGAGATAACGCATTGCACAAGGTTTTCATCAACGTCAGCATTCAATCTCTCGTTGCATAGAGATAACGCTTCGAAAAAACATGTGAACTTGGTTTTCAGTGTGGATTTTGGCTTTGTTGCTGTGAGAAGTCTTTTTAAGCCTCCCGGTGCTGCCTGGAGAATGTCTCTGCAGGCTGAGGAATGCACTGACATCACTGTTTAGCATTCTGCCAGGGATGAAGAGCTGGGAGTAGTTACAAGTAAAAGGCTTACTTAATCTCCTTAGTGTCCTCCCAAGGCAACGTAAAGGCATTCCCATATGAGTTTTTTTGTGTTTTTTAAGCGATGCACAGAGCTGATATATGACTATGGAGCCCTGTATCGCAGAAATTACATTTGAATTCAACTGATTGCCACAGCAGATATGTTTTGAGGGAGAGATGCAGAGGACTAAATTATATTTTCTAATAACATTGTGTGGAAATGCTGTAAATTAATGTACCTGTCAAGCTGCATGACTGCTGATACTGAACATGCCAGTAGAGCATGGACTGACAGCGTATTTTATTTGTTTTTCCACATAAGTGCATCTGTCAGTCATTCCACTCCCACGAGCAAAGCCTTGTTCAACTTTTTGATAATGATGCCAAAAAAATGTGCAATTAAAACTATTTAGCAAGAGTAATTTGGAGGAGATGGCTACAGAGGAGGGATTTTTGCCTGGGAAATCCTTAATGTTGTGGTGTGAAGATTTCAGTCATAATAGTCTGGTTTGGAAGAATATCTCCAGCATCTGGTGAAAATATGACAACAATGATTAAATCAGGCGGATGTTTGTGAAAACAGATGTTTTCTGGGCTTTTTGGCCTTTTGTACACATGCAAACTGCATTTTAGGTCAAAGAAATCACATTTTGGGGAATATTCCTTCCATAGTCCGGAGATTTCTGGAAAGCCTGTTAACAGAGCCAGTTTTTCCTATGTCTGATATCAATACTATATACTACTACTTTCTATACCATTGTTCTGTTGGGGGTCACAGGGGGGTGGAGCCTATCCCAGCTGTCATTGGCATGAGGCAGAGTACACCCTGGACTGGTCACTGGGCTGACATATAGAGACATACAACCAGGCATGCTTACATTCATACCTACAGCCAATTTAGAGCGATCAGTTTACCTAAAGAGCAAGTCCTTTGTGGTGGGAGGAAGCCGGAGAGAGAACCCAAACTTGCACGGGGAGAAAATGCAAACTTCACACAGAAAGACCCTGATTTGGAAGTGAACCAGAGACTTTCTTGCTGTGAGGTAACAGCCCTAACCCCTGTGCCGCCATAATGTACAAGAGGAAAACCTCCATTAAAAAAAAACAAGCATACATATGAACTATGCCTTAAAGGCTTTCAGCCCAGGTAGCAGCAAAAATCTAAGGATAACAATCTCCACTCCACCAGTTGATGATTCTTTCCCACCGGACTGTTAGCGGGCTGTGGCTCAGATCATGGTCAAAGATGTTGCTGTAAACACAATAACTCCATACACTCACAGCTAATTGTTGCTCCACTGAAGCTCAGTCAGTCCAATGATGAAGACATTTTTTGGAACAAGCTCTTCATAAGAAAAGTCCTCCATTATCATGTTGTATGAATACTTTCATAAGGAAAATTTGTCCTTGGAAAACTATTGAATCTTAGTGGATATCGTCATTATAACAACACTGAGATAGCAAAGCATTTTTGTTTTCATATGTTCTGTGAAATTGCGCTGCCACTAGGGTATCAAAAACAACAAAGATTTGTAAAGGAGACCCCATCCACATGGACATGAATTCAGGATGATCGCAAAAGTTTTTTGTCGTATCGGCATTTCATCCACACAGAAACAGCGTTTTGGGTGACTGTAAACGATACTTTTTGAAAACGGGTCCCAGAGTGCATAAATCCGTAAATGACTACCGTTTCATCTCCACAGTTGTGTTCGCGCTGCAGAAGCTACTGAGCTTGTAATGGCTTTTATAGCAAAATCTGATCCTCTTTTACCACCACTGCAAAAACACACCATATGTTCTTAAATCCAAAGTTTTTGTCAGTTTTCTGTGATCTTCTTCTCTCTCTTCTGGTGTATTTCCGTGGCAGCATTACAGCGCCTCGTACAGGCTTGGAATATGCACTACAGCTTTTTCAGTCATTTCAGAGGTTCCGTGTTTACGCAGATATTTCCTGAAATGATCCCGTCTTTATGGAAAATTTTTTCTAAACTAAACGGCAGTATATCGTTTTCGTCTCGGTGTGGACAGGGCCAGAATCTCAGGCACATGATATAAATCAGGGGTGTCAGAACTATATCCCAGGAACCAAATGCAGCCCGCGGTCCAGTTTTGATCAGTCCCCAGCAAATTCTAGATATCAAATGAAATATGACCCACATTTGATCATGGAGCTTGTGCTCAGCTGTATTGTACGCCATAGTTTCAGCAGAAGACAGTGCTAGCATGCTAATTCTGTAAACAAACACTTCAACCGGAATAATTTATTGATATTTTTTGTGACACAAAAAGACAACACTGTACAAAGTAAAACAAATGGCAATCAGAATCAGAACATCTTGTTCCCTCACTCCCTGATGAGTTTTAACAGCAAATAGCACTACCATTAATATCCCAGGGGCTGAGCAAGTGGCAGGTAGGACCAAACAGGGCCCCCTGAAATCTGATTAGCATTAGTTCCGGCAGGCTATGTAATCAGCTGATCAGGCCCTCATCAGCTGACGGTCATCTGTAGCCCTAAGCACGTTATTGGCCAATTGTTGTCGTGTCACCCTAGTTCCTCCCTTATTTTGCTTCTGAATTAATCAGTGTCATATACCTTGCCTTGTGGATATTAAAGTGTCCCAAACATCATTTTATATTTCTGTATGTGGCCCTCAGTTGAAAAAGTCTGGACACCCCTGATATAAATGATAGGTGTGATTATGACAACAAAAGCGAATGTTAACGTGCAATACTGTCACTCTTGTAGAGTTAGATTCATTGCACGGCAACCCGGAAATAATCACTTTTAAATAAGTGACTGAGAAAGTCGTTGCAATGAATGAGGCATCGTTTCCTTCAGTTGCAGCGGTGTGATCTGGCAGGTGCTCAGAAAGCGTTGTAAGTAGTTGTTCCAACTTGCCTTGTCACAAATCTTTGGTCTGATCTAGGCTTTAGCTTGAACACCTCAAGGTCAGCTCAGTAGAATGACCACATCATAATGTAACAATCTGTTATCTAACTTTAATTCTGCTGATTTAAACACTGATTTTAACACTCCATTAATATCTTTTACTAAAAGGACTTGGGGGTGACTCTTTACAGTCAAGAGGATTTTTAAATTAGCTTACAGTTGAAGGTATTTTGCTCTAATTGATGCATGAAGCTGATAGGTGTTGGGCTTATGTTCCACCTTACAAGAGCTGGTGTTTTTGTACCAATGATATAAAATAGAATCTCACAGATCTTTCATGGCTAGACAGCTGTATCTTTAAGTCAAAACATGACTGAATATTATGTTTAAATAAATGCAGAACAGGCTCCTTTTAGTAGCGGATCTTCTGCCATCCCTACTTACATCTGGTAAGCATCATATTTGTCTTGTACTGTGCTGTTTTAAGAGCAAAACACTGCTTTACACAGTGAATAATGCATTTACATTACTGTTGGTACAGTCCTCTTTATCTTAAATAATTAACTTTTGCGTAAGTTGATGGTGTTATTCCAGTTCATTCATGTCTTAAAGTTCCTTAAGCTCGCCTGAAATGATTCCTCAGCCTCCTTTTACGTCTGTTTACAGTGCATGTGCGTAGGTCATGTTTATCTAATGACAGGAGGGATTTTATGAGTCATAAGTCATAAAGCAAAATATCCCTGCTCTTTACAAACCCTGCACATGAAAAGCCTTTGGCCTGCCTCTGCTGATATTCTGGATCTAAATGGATTTTTCACTCTTATGCATTATAGATGCACCATGTATGACTGCTTGATCAGAAAAACAGCACCAGGGCTCAGGCAGGGGCTCATCACTTTCAATCATCAGCCTGAACACGGATGTGTCACAGGGGCTGTCATGGTCTTCCAGGAAAACTCTACCAACTGCAGGCCAGCAGAACCAAACCTGCAATATTATAAACAAACAGAGAAGGATGTTCGATATCAGAGCCCAGAGTACCCCTCCTTTCCTGTGTACTCACGCACAGGTACTCAGATACACATGAGCATGTAATCAGTAAGACATATGCACGTGCACATCCAGGAACAAACACCAACACGAGGTGCACACATGTTTCTGTAGCTGCGAGGGGCCGGGGTGCGTTGGTTTCTCTGGAAGTGGGAGGGTGAGATAAGACTTGGGCAGGGGCTTCCAGAGAACAAGTAGGAGGCAGCCACATGACAGCTGGAGGACTGAGAGAGTGGGGGGGGGGGGGGGGGTGCAAGCCCCTCTAGGACCTGTTACTGAATGACTGGATGTGGTGCTCTGTTTTCTGTGGAAACGTTTGTCTGTTTGCTGAGTGAGATGAGGCATGATGAAGAGGCCAGAGAGTTTGCAGGATGTTCAGTGCAGGTTCCTTCAGCTGTGTTTAAACTGCAATATGCCTTTATTATTATAGGTTACTGGTACAGTTATCGTCACACATTTAATTGCATGTAATAAATGATGTGTGCTTATGGGTTACGTTGCAGTTTAAACATTAATGCTCTACAGAAGGTTATTTTGCACCATCACAGACTAATATGCACCCCCGCCTTACTATAAATCAAGGATAAATTTTTATATAAAGTAAAGCTTGAGTCATGATACGAATACTTTGAGCAGTTACCTGAAAGGCAGAACAGACTTTCCTTTGGACTGCTGCGCTGTTTGCACAGGGGCTGTTTGGATACCAGAACTCTGAACTGTAGGCTCTTAAAACCTGGTGTTTTTTGCTTTCACATATCAAAAATGCAAGCAAACAGCTGCATACTGTATTTTTTTTTTTTTTAATTACAATATTTCAATAATTAAACATTAACAATACTTTTTTCTTTAAATTTAGACTAGGATGACTGTGCCTGCAACCTTCCAAATAGAGACTGTGCTCATAGTGCAATTGGATTTTTCATCATTGTACCTTTCAGCACCTTTGAAAGTGCCTCAGCAGATGCCTTCATAAATCATGCTGTAAGGGGAAAAATTCAATAACACCAGTGAAAACAATACGAAAGTACTGTGTTAGTGTCCTTCAATATATTCCTTTACCAGACCACACTAACCCTAGAAGTAAATTTCAGCCAATATAACTTAAACAGAAATATAAAAACACAAAAATGTGTCTTCATCAATTTAAAAAGTGCATTTTTAACAAGGTGCAATCTGTGCCTACTGTGTATATGTGACTTGAGATTCTTTGTAAGGATTACTTCCCTTAACTTTGCAGGCAGATGGGCTGGCCAGGCAAATCCATCTTGAAAAGCTCCATGCCACCTCATTTGTGCCAAACTGAAAACAGTTCTGACCAATCAGTGTTGTCTGAGGAGAACGAGGTGGTAACCATGGGCGGGGTTTAGTTGTACTGTAAGCCAAACGCGACGGCTGCTGTCAGTGTAGTGGTTAGCGCATCCCAAACATTTTGTACTGGAGGTTTTCCAGATGAATGTGAAATACATCCATGCAATGGATATATGAAACAGTCCTTAGATGTACTTCGATTCAAATCCGGCCTATGTGGCCCTTTCCTGCATGTTTCTCCTCTCTCTCCCATCTCTGTTTACAACCCTATCTCCTGTCCATCTTAATCAATAAAGGCATAAAAAGGCCAAAAACAAGTCTTAAAAAATAGCTCATTTTGAATTTGATGGCAGCAACACATCTCACAAAAGTAGGGACGTGTTTATCATTGTTAAGCATTCCCTCTTCTTTTAAAAACAGTCTGTAGACGTCTGGGAAATGTGCATGGGCTTCCCAGAAAGAGATGTTGGTGAGCATACATTCCAGATGTATAAGCTGCCCATAGGCGCTAATGCAACCCCATATACCATCAGAGATGCAGGCTTTTGAACTGTGTTCTAATAACTAGCTGGATTGTCCATCTCCTCTTTAGTCCATAGGAAACGGCATCCAAGGGTTCCATAAAGGATTTCAAATTTTGATTCATCTGATCACAGAACAGTTTTTCATTTTGCCTCAGTTCATTTTGAATAAGCTTAGGCCCAGAGAATACTGCAGCCTTTTTTGGATCATGTTTCCATATGGCTTCTTCTTTGCATGATACAACTTTAACTTGTATTAGAGGATGGCATGGTGAACTGTGCTGATAGACGATGACTTCTGGAAGTGCTCCTGAGCCGTGATAGCAGTGATTTCCAGTACAGAATTACGCCTGTTTTTATTGCAGTGCCACCTGGAGACCCGAAGATCACAAGCATCTGTCCCTTGTGCACAATGATTTCTCCAGATTCTCCAGATCTTTCAATAATATTATATACTGTAGATGCTAGTTTACTCTCTGTCTTCAGTTTTAGGTTGAGGAATGTTTTACTGAAATTGTTCCAGAATTTTTAGACAGGTTTTTTTGCAGATTGGCTGCCTCTCTAAAATACTCCTTTTATACCCATTCATGTTACTGACCATTGCCAATTAACCTAACTGGTTGCAAAATGTTCCTCTATAGCTGTTTTTCATTAGAACCACTTACTTTTGCCTTTTGTTGCCCTGTCCCTACTTTTTTGAGATGTGTTGCTGCCATCAAATTCAGACTGAGCTAAGATTTACAATGAGATGGTTAAATATCAGTTTGAACATCTGATATGTTGTTTATGTTCTATTGCACACTAAATATGGGTTTATGAGATTTACAGCTTACACAGTGCTCAAACTTTTTTGGAATCGGGGTTGTTCAATCCAAGTCCTTACTGGCCTTTTCAACCATATTCAAAAGGTTTCCTAGAAAAATAAAATCCGACAGTCATTACAAATTTGAGTCTTTATTACCAACAATCAGAATGCCACCAGGCTTTTAAGATTATTCAACAATACAGTCTAAACATGTTTGGACCAACCACATTATTTTTGATAATTCTGCAAGGCCACTGCTAATCTTTAAAGCGGAATTCAGTTTATTGATACCCAAGGTCTAACAGACTTAGTTTAAGCTGTCAGTATCACTAATTCTGAGATAGAGGAAAGTTATGACATCAATTTAGAAGTCTGACAGGGCATGAGCTCTCAAATGAGCCATAATTCATCATAACAATAAAACCATGACTGTGGCTGTAATATAACAGAATTATCCTGTAAGTGTTTAAAAATGAAGATGAGTTATCAGGAGACATGTTGCAGGAATATGGTTTGCATGAGCTGAAAAGCTGCAGACAGTAGAGAGACAAAGCTCGATAACATTAATTCTGCAATAAAGTCTTCTATATTTCATGTGAACTATTGAGTCAGTCAGTCATGTGTCAGTAACTAGGATGGCATGTTTTACTTTCCAATGCCACCATTGCAAATGAATGTGTTTAATATTTTCATACGTAAGCATAACTCCTAAATGAACACATTGATTCATCAGTGCAAATAAAAGTGTTCCTCAGTACCCTGTGCTAGTGTCACTTTGCCAGATCTGCAGCACACACACACTGGCTGTTATGTCAACTGTGTGTCCTGTTATTGCTCCTGGAGTCCCACCCAAAACTGTGCTGCTGCAGCTGCCAGTTACTCTGCTATTACACTGATAACCTTTAGCTCAGGTTATAGGGTTTGTACAGTATAAATAGGCTTCTATCATCTAGCTGACATTTAATGAGGAGGGATTACCTGAGGATCCCCTCATTGAATACAGGAAAATAACCTGCAGTAACCTCCTGAATATGGTGGGTGACACTGGAAATGGAGTAGTTAGCTGTGCATTCACTGCATTCATTTCATGCGGATTAGACTGGAGTAAATATCACCTGCAGTGTCAGAGTCCCTCCTTTTAGGGGTCCATCGTGACAGTTAGTAGACTGCCAAATCTTAGTACCCTCACATTATCATAGCTGCACACATGTTTAGCATGGGCGGCCCCGATGCAAATAAGTCAAATTATGAATCAGCCAGCATACACAAAGCCTTCTTCATCCCTGTCTTATTTGTTAAGGTTTTGTTGCTGCTATTGGATTAAAAAAGCACTGTGCTGGTTTTGAGCATTACCATGGCTTGGAAGAATGGAATTTTACATTTTTGTAATGGATTTGAAATAAACTAAACCTGGTGGTTTTCAGCTGTTCAAATATTTCATTACTCAAAAAGTTCACAAATGCAGTAACCTTTAAACTCACTACCTTCCTTTTCCTTTTGAAATTTTCCTAAAGTAATTTTAAAGATAACTAAATAGTCTAACTCTTAAGCCTAATAGCATCACTCAGAGACATTATAACCTTTAAAGCTCGTAAATAGGCTCACAATCTGACAATGAACAGGGCAAAAGCATGCAGTATTACGCACAGGCTGTGTGTAAAACAGTATCAGGTCAGGGTTTGGAGCATATGCTGGTTCAGCACTCAATCCCATGAACCTTGGCTTTGAGCTTGACTTGATAGCTGTTTCTATAAGCCAAAACATGATTAGTTTTCAGGTTTTGAAGAATGTAGAACCAGCTCATTATAGAGGTTTCCAACTCTACCCCTACTAACATCTACCAAACATTGGCATATTTGCCTTGAACTATGCTTTGCCACATCAGCCTTTGCCCTGTACTACTCTAGCCTTCCAATGGCCATCATTCAGGCCTGCACAAGGCCCTATCTCTGCAGGTATCTTCCTAGCAGAACCCTCCGTACCTTTAATATCAAGAGGGGCAGCAAATGCCAGCACCACTCCCTCTGCAGAGCATCCAATAGTCATCCCAGGGCGCCTCACCTCTTACAAGGTAAAAACAGCAATCTCCTAGCCATCAAGCTCTCTCAACGTCACAGGTATGCAAGAGTTCTCCAGAAGAGGAGAGATGTTCTGGGTGCTGACTCAGACTGACTGCCTCAGGTTGAGGTGAACAGTTGAGAACCAACTGCAGACACATCAGCACCATAAGCAATTTTGAGCCTGCCTGATTGACATTTGCTGCCCAGGGATTTCCTCCTGGTCCCACAATACGGTTCCCAAGGGCTTTGCCTCAGCACCTTCATATGATGCACAGCTTGTCCAATGGTCGCAGTGTCAGGAAAACTCGCCCTTCCTGATCTTTCATTCAACTAATTTTTCAACAGTTTTATTCACTGATGAATGCTACACTGGATGATCCATACAGATGAAGTTCTGGATGGTCGGCAGATGGCCACCATGTCCCAAGAAGGCTGCAACTTCAGCACAAAGATGGTGGAGTGATGTTTTGGGCTGGAACACAGGAAGTGAGTTGGTAGGCTTCTTTAAGGTGCCTGAATGTGACAAAATGGTTTCAGCAAAATATGTGGAGTTCCTAAATGCCCATTTCCTGCCATGGTATAAAAAGAAGAACCGTGCCCTCTGGAGTCATACAAGATGACTGAGGCCTCTGCTGCTAAGAAAAATCATGGTGTGGCCACCATCATCCTCTGACCCCGACCCTATTGATAACCTGTGAAGCATCCTTGAAAGGCTCTACGAAAGTGGTTGACAGTTTACCTCAAAACAGCAGATCTGGAGGCAATTCTGGCATCCTCAGAGAAAATACAGGCAGAAACTAAACATGGATGAGAGAGTTGTAAAGGTGATTTTACTGTTTTTGATTGAAAAAGCTTAAATTTGATGCAAAAAATACAACAGATATCTGTTTTCGATCCTTTAGAAACTATTGAGTGTTTCTAAAGTCTGTTTTGCTTTGGAACTGTTTTCTGTTTTTATTTTTGAACAGTGTATAAAGTGCTTGTTAACAAAGATAAATGTGAGACACCATATTGAGGGGAAATAATGAGAAAGCCTTCATATGAAGTTTTGTTTGCAGTACAGCATTCAAAAGCAGATAAAAAAAATTGATTTTTTTTTTCACATTAAATGGTAAAATGTCCAAGGTTTGACAGGCTAAGAAACCAGATGGTGTTTACTTCATAAATCATTTAAAAAAAAACAGGAAATCCAATCAAAACAATCCAGGAAGATTAAAGTTAAGTGATGCAGAGAGCAGCTCTACAGGTGACACACACAGTCCTTTATTATCACACGCTGGTGAGAGTGAAATCTTTATCTGAGTAAACAAAACACCGGGCTAAAAAAAACTACAGTGCATGTTCA
This sequence comes from Cheilinus undulatus, assembly GCF_018320785.1. Lineage (NCBI taxonomy): Eukaryota > Metazoa > Chordata > Actinopteri > Labriformes > Labridae > Cheilinus > Cheilinus undulatus. The sequence continues at coordinate 11,297,564 of NC_054875.1, read as the reverse complement.
AATTGCCAAAAATGTGCCACACCCTCTCTGTCCTCTCACTCTCACACCCCACCCATCACACACAAAACAAACACACCCCAGGTAAGCTTTCCTCTGGTGAATCTCCTTTGTTTCTCTGCTCTGTTTTTCACGTGGCCGAAAGTTTCGGGACTTTTGTTTACTGCTGCTTTACTTTCACACAGGGACGCTGATTCATAAACAGAAAAGATGCATGTGTGGCTGTTTCTGTTTCTTACTCATGGCTGTAGCTATATGAGTCACACTGCTTTGGTTTTAGTATCCACATGCAAGTGTTATGGAGTGTTTTTGTGGGTTAGACATGAATTTAGAGACCCTCTCACTTCTTTTTTCCGGCCTTCTTGTGTCTGGAAGCTGCCTATTTCTCTTTTTCTGTTTCTTTTTCTCAGCATGTCTCTGTCCACCTGCCTCCCCCTCCCTCTCTGGTGTTTTCTCTGTGGTTGTAAGAGTGAAGAGGAAACTCTCAAACACATTTTCCCCAGAAGACCAGTACCACACCGCAGGTGCTTCAGTTTCCTGGTTTTATATGTATTGTGTGCTTTTTCTACCCTCCTAAGCACACGATGAGCAAACAGTTCAACTTTAACACTTCTAGAGAAACAGGAAATGGATGATAATATCTGTCAGTGAGGCCACACTGCCACATGTAGGTTTGTTGTTTTAAATGTTTTCTAATTGTGTCTGAAAAGTGGGTTCAGAAAAAGCCAGGGGAAAAACTCTACGTTCTTTTCTCCTTTATTCTTGCTCCACCTGGTCCTATGCAGATGTGACCTCCTTGTTAGATAACACCTGATAATACCTACTGTTTTTCTTAATAATACAGCGTCTCATTGTTTAACTCATGGAAACTAGGGTTAAAGAAATCCCCATTGACAACTGCTTTCCAGTTCCCGTCTCATAAATTTAGTTACTTCCTCATACCGGGCCTATGGATGGCTCCTGACCCACTAGCAGAGGTGTTACTGTTGACTTGGAGGCAGCTGTCCAGCATTGTCACCACAACTTCCCCCAATTGTGACGCACATGGAACGAAAGGCACATGGTTCGGATGTTTTTTTTTAATAAGTCACAGCTTACATATGCTATAAATTCTTTCGTCTAATGATTCACTGTTGACTAAAATACAGAAGGGTGCATTTAAATGTTTCATAACACTCATTATGGTGTAAGAAAATGCTTTATAAAGCACTGCAGATGTTGAAATTTAGTATTCGAATCAAATACTGTGTGCACTTTTAAAATATAAACATTTAACCTTGACTGAAAGCGTGCCAAGTTGAATTTTATCAGACTAACACACTTAAGCGTTGTTAAGACAATGCATCGCTGCAGATTAACAATCCATTTAGGCACTCAAATGCCAAATGACTGCTCTTTAGGTGTGTCCATGTTATGCATCAGCAATAATGCCTTCAGAGATGACCTGATATCTAAACTCACTTCCCCACCTCTTATGCAAACAACAGCCCAAACATCATCTTTGTGGCTCTCTTACTGTGGCTTGGAGTGTACAGCAGGGGGATAAGAATGATTGGGAAAGTAGGCACAAGCTAAGAGGATAGCAGTTTATTTCTGACACTGTTTCTCAGACGCATTTCAGCCCGTAGGCATGGCCACAAACTGAAGCGCGTCGATCTCACTTGAGATCTGTACAGTCTATCTTCATCACAGGCCACTGCCAAAGCTCATCAAGGTACATAGAGCGGATCAGTCTAGGGGGAACGTGACTGTACAATGCATCCAGCCAGTTTAAAAAAAAAACCCAAACCCATGACGGTAAATCTCATCAGTACATCAACATTACATCCCATCCTGTTGCACAAGCTGCAGGTCATCAGTCAGTCAGTGGGTCACAGAGGCAATGCAGCACCATGGATGAAGAAAAGTTAAGATCTGAGATGAAAAACCACACATCCTCTATAGAAAACACACTCTAAAACTGGTTCTCAAATGTGGGGCAAGTCTAGGTGTGCTGTGGGAATTTGGACAATCACATGTTATCACTAAATTATACAACAAAATAGAGCAAAGAGTGTTAGTTCGGGCAGACCAAGGTGTTGAGCACTGCCATTTCATTGAGATTAGTTGATCTTATGCTAAGCTTTCTATTGGCTAAATGCACTTCTGTTGCAATGTTTAAGTTGGTCTGGCTGCCTACTTTTTGCTTTGCTTCTTTTGTAACTCCTCCACCCCAGCTCCTCTGTTATGCAAGATCTGATGTAATTAATGTAATTTCACCAATGCCTTCTCTGCTCTGGGATTTCACTGCTTCTTTTCTGGCCTCAGGCTTTCTTGCACAATTAGGGCTTTTCCTGCTTGTTGTTTTCCACAAACGTTTGTGGATGGGTAGGAAGATCCCAGAACAGCCATACTGCCAAATATAAATAATGGCAATAAATGCATGATAACAGCTGCTAATAAAATACAATACCATACCGCAAACTGTGCATGTTTGACTAAGTGGTCCTGACTCAACTGAAGATACTGTAACATGTATTAAAGAGGGTATTTTGAATTGAAATGGTGTGTCTTGAAACTTGGCTCTAGCTGCTCATGGCTGCATCCTGCTGCATCATTCCCAAAACATATCCAGTGGCTGATAATGCACACTGTCCATTGGAGAATACCACTGTACACCTGGTGCAGGCTCAGTATGTGGAATCTGCAAGTAATGCATTCTAGTATACGTTGGATCTACACAATCAATCCAGTCCAGATGAAAATGACCCAGTCGTGCACAATTTAAGCTAACGGATACGCATTGAGATGCATTGACACAATGCATAAAGGATTACCACTTACCACCCAATGCCACAAACAGATGTAAATCGCTGTTAATGCACAGTCTCAAAGGGTTACCACATAATTTAGTTTGGCGATCAATTTTATTTTGCGTGTTAACACCTCATTCAGCCCTAAAGTGGCAGAGGTGTGTTGTGCACATTTTACACTTCCTTCACCAGCCTTTGGCTCAGGAGATGAGCTCAAATGTTGCTTGCATCTTTTGCTTTCCTGGCCTTCTTGTGCATTTCTGCAGCAGTTTGCTCTGCTAGCTTATTCTCACTTTTATGGCTGATTGAGAGCTCCCATAGTGCAGAAAGCTGTTGTTGAGTTGTCCCTGACCATCTTAACTCATGTCTTCTTTGCTTCCCATTATTCTAGCTGCAATCTTTGCAGATTTTTGTCATTTTTTTCCCCATATTTGTGCACCAGTTGACAAAAAAACCTATGAAAAAGTACTTCAGCAAGATTTCAGGCTTCTGAAGTTGTGGGAGGAGCTTATGCATGCAAGGGGGCTGTGATTGGTCGACAGTGCTACTTGATGAGTGTGATTAGAGCGTCATGGACCACTGGCTTTGGCAGATATCTGATCTAGGATTATTAAAGTGTTGCTATTGATTACAGTATGCAGGTGTAAGACCTTTTTGAAAGTTAAAATACAGGACGTCCCGGCTAAAATGGGACAGTTGGCAACCCTAGAGTGTCCCAGCAGCATGCAAGTGATGAATTGCAAAGATTTTTTACCTGTTTTTTTTTTCTTTTCTTTTTTTTTTTTTGCCGCTCAAGTAAACACGGACAAGAGAGAAATGAGGGACATTAGGAGGAACTTTAGATTACATTTATTTATTTTCTTTCACTTTTCACACTCGGTAGAGCTTGTTAGCTTGTTCCACAGAGTTTTTTCATCACTGTTGTACCTTAAAAATAGGTGCATTTTGCAGTGAAACTGTGCTCTGTATAGTCAATGGAAATATGAATTTAGTTTGCAGGTTCTTTGTTGGTTGAAGACTTTGATGGCACATCTTATCTCATGATTCTACACATGTATTTAAAACTCTGCAGGTAAATATCATTACAAGTAACCAGTGGTTTATGTTTATTACCTTTGGGTGTTTTCTGGTCTGTCAGAGCCTCTAAATTTTCTCAAAAGTACCAAACACTACATAATATTGATTCATCTCAGCTCTGTTTCATATTCTGTATTCTGTTTGACTCAAATCTCCCATCATGGAACCAAACATTCGACCTCCCCAGTGTTTCAGCCGTGCCATCATTACATGATTGCCATTAAAGTAATTGTTGGAAAAGCATCATTAATTGATGAGCTGCACAAGCGACCTGATTCCCAAGTAGTTAAATGAGCCCAGCAGGGCGTCGCAGCAGCCAGCAGCTCTGAGGCTTCTGCACAGATCAGCATGGAGGCATTGTGGTGCTAACTGTCTGTGATCCTCTATTGTTGCTAAATGGCTGCTGTAACAATAGGTCACATTCCAGTCCTGCTGGGTTAGCCCTGCAGCAGCAGCCAGCTACTGTATCTGTACCGGCAGATGAGAGGTGTGAGCGCCTGTGTGTGTGTTACTCAGGTTTGTGTAGAGGGGTGTTTGTGTGTTCTGCGTCTGCCTGCAGTGTGCGTGTTTGTCTGTGTGTGGCCTGGCCGTGCACTGTGACCCCGCTGTCACCAGAGGAGCTTGTGAGGGTTTCACATGGGTGAACCAGCCCATGATGACACCGTTATGGCTTCATGCTGTGTCGCCCCTTCATCTGCTGCCATGCTAGTTGGCCTCTATCGACCGCCCACATAGAGGAGAGAGAGAGAGAAAAGGGACAAATTAGACAGAAAACGGACCAGATTTGCAAGAGAGAATAGGACTAAACCAAGATCATGCACACTGAAGGCCCAATTTTTCTTTCTGCCTTCTACGATTTGTTTCATCACTTTAGAGATGACCAATGAGAGAAGAGTGTGTTGTTTTCATCCCGAATCGTCACAGTTCAGGGGCATTGGTCCAGTGCATATAGTCACATGACAAATATGTCTGAACCTTTCACAAAGAACCAGTATTTACTCGCAGAGCCAGGTGGCAGTAAAACTCTTAAGAGTTTGTGAACCACTATTTAACAATCAAAGAAGAAGAGGAAGTAGCCTGTACAGCAAAGAAAATGAAAAATAACCTTTGAACCATACATTGTAACCCCTTATGTTGTCCCTCTAGCATTATCTTCCTCATAGCAGCAATAATATTCCAGGGGTGGAGCCATTACTTGCTGGGGCCAAACAGGGCCCCCTGACATCTGACTGGCATCCGCAGAAACCTGGAAATGATTGTCTATTTGCCAGTTGATTTGCTCTGGGCCCACTATTGGCTAATCACTCTTATTGCCTTATTTATACTGCTCTTGTCTGACTACGCTCTGCCGCTCTCTCTGCAAGCTGCTCTTGCAACCCTCCTCCACCCCAGCTCCTCCTTTATTCTGCTTCTAACTTAATCAGTACCATTCAGATGTCATTGATTTTTTCTCTACTCTGGGGATTTCCTCTGCTTCTCCTCCTGCCTTGGGCTTTCCTTGGCATCAGAAGAGCAGGATGTTTGATGCTTTCCACATTGGCTTGTGGGAGGGCAGTGGCATCCCAGAACAGCCACACCGTCAAACATAAATAACAGCAATAAGTGCAAAATAATAAATGCTAATAAAGAAATATTTATTGCTGAAAATCATGTGTGTTTCTTGACAAAGCGGTGCTCACAGAAATAGCCATTTAGGCATACACAATCACAATCATTATCTTTGTTTTACAAACTTTCATTTACCTCACCTAGTGGATATTTTAGTGTCTCCAACATCCTTAAATGTTTCTGTATGTGGCCCTCAGTGAAAAAAGTCTCAACACCCCTAGTTTAATATGTCCCCTGTTAACCCTGACACATCTACTGTGTTGCATGAATAAACAAACTAAATAGCAAAGTGAAAAAGACAGATGAAACTGCTGCTGTGAAACAGAACTATGACACAGAGAAAAAGTTTGCCAAGCTCTCAGCAGCAAAACCTGACACACCAGACTGTTTCACATACTCATGGCATGAGACATCGTTCACACTCATCTGTGCAACACTTCATACCCCGTGTTTAGCAAGAGAACTTTTCAAAAACAAATACTTGGAGGGTGATTGGACAAAGTGTCACATCAGTTACAGACCAATGGGAACAACAAAGCATCGATGCAGTAGCATGCACTTCCACCAAGGCCTACATAGATAAGGATTAACAGATAGCCCATGTCCTGCCAATACATGACTCCTGGAGCTAGTTGCAAAATTAAGCTCAGTGCTGCCAATTAATCCAGTCAGGAAAAAAAGAAAAAATCATCTTTTCACCAGGAAAAGCTTTCAAGTGTGATTCCTTGTTCTTCTTTAAACATAGAAATGTTCCCAATCTGACCTAGTGAGTAATTCCATAATGTTTGGATGGACAAATAAATACCGAGTAATACAGTAAATGTATGCTGATCATTTTAGTGACAGTGTTCATCCACCAAATTTTCATTTATTTATTTAAGTTCCACCCTCCCAAAACACCATGTATGGTTTTACCACCCTTTTGTGCCACATAAAGCCATTTTTCCTGCTTAAACACAGTTTTGCCACTTTTTAACTGCTTTTCACCATTTTTACTGCACATTTTGCTACTTTTTTTTCCCTTTCTCAACCTGTATTTGCTGCCTCGTCCCTTTTTCTGTCCCTTAAACCCCATTTTTGCCACTTTATAACAATTTTTCAACATTTTTACTGCTCACATTTGTTCATTTTTAATTGCTTTCCAAAATTTTTACCACCTATTTCTGCCACCCAGTCAATTTTTTGCCACTTTAAACTTATTCTTTGCACTTTCAGCCAATTTTTGCCTCATTAAATCCATTTTCGCAACTTTTGACCTATTTATTTATTTATCTATTTATTTTTGCCATTTTTAACTGCTTTCCACCATTTTACTGCTGATTTTTGCTACTTTTTCCTCATTCTCAACCTTTACTAGCTTCCTCGTCCCTTTTTTGGCTTTTTAAACCTATTTTTGACACTTTTAACTGTTTGAGGTTTTTTTAAACCATTTTTCTGCTCATTATTGCTAATTTGTAATGACTTTTCAACAGTTTTACTACCAATGTCTGCCACATATAGTCAATTTTTTGCCACATGTGACCAACTTTTTGCCACTTTAAACCCATTATTGCCACTTTTGAACTGCTTTTCGCTATTTTTACTGCCCATTTTTGTCGCCTTTTTGCCTCTCTCAACCTGCTTTACTGCTTTGTCCCTTTTCTACCTCTTTAAACCTATCTTTGCCACTCTTTAACAGTTTTTCATCATTTTTCCCTACTGTTTTGCCTGGATAGTTGTGAAATATATCCCATGCTACAGATATATAACACAGTCTATCTGGTGTTCCAGTTTGAAATAATTACTATCTGATCTTTGATCTGAATCTTTTGCCCTGAGACCCATCCCTGTTAATAAATACAACCATGAGGGAATCTGTCAGTAATAAGCCTGCAACCAGGTAAGCTCCCTGACCCAAGAAGGCGCTCTAAGAGTTATTTCTCCAGAGGAATGCTTCATCCATGAGGAGAAAAACATCCCACTCTTGTTTAGTTTCTGCTGTATTCTTCTGATCCCTGACAGCAACATGTTCTCCTCTCTACTTTCCTTCACAGAGAGGTCAGAGGTCATGGTCGACTATAGATGCAGCACTAAAGCTAGAGAGGATTCAGTATAAAGCCAGAAGGGATTCAGTATCTGCTGATGAGCTCTTGCAGCCTCAGAAGGATTGAAACAAAGCCAAGCAGATGAAGACAGGATCTTTATCCTCAGTGACACTACTCTCTTCCTAAATGTTGACATTACAACAGCTTATACCAATATTTAACCTTCCCCTCGGTGCATTTATTAGTTTGAGTTATATTTTTCTATGACATGTCAGTTATGTTTGTGAAGGCACTTTTTACTACAACCCCTTTCACACATGAATTGTACTTGTGTATTTTTCCAAACATTGTCTGGGACAGGTGCGTGTGTGAAAAGAAAATCCAGTTATCATCATTATGAGTGGATTTTTCCAGCTCGGCTTCAAGTTAATTATCCGTATGAAGTATGAGGGTGTAGATGTGTGAACACAGGTAACAGTTTTTAATATCAACAGCAGGAAAAAGCACTCTGTGATGATAATCACGCTGAATACTCAACTTTGTTCTCTCTACTGCTCACCTCAGGAGTCTTCACTTTATTTCTACTTCTGTGGTTTTATTAACGCAGGCTGAAAGATCCCAAAAAGCAACATATCATGCTGCCATCTGAAGGAATTCACAAGCAGATTAGAAACAAAGTCACTGATATCAATCAGTCTGGAAAGGGTCACATTTCTAAGGCAATGAGACTTTACTGAACCACAGTAAGAGCCATTATCCACAAATGGAGAAAACTGAACAGTGGTCAACATTTCAAGGAGATGGCAGCCAACCAAAATTACTCCAAGAGCGCATCGACAATCATCCAGGAGGTCACAAAGAACCCAGGACATCTAAAGACCTGCAGGCCTCACCTGACTAAGTTAAGGTTAGTGTTCATGACTCAACAGAAAAGAAGGAGACTGGGCATCCATGGAAGAGTTGAAAAGCTAAAACTAGACTGACCAAGAAACAGGCTTGTCTAAAATTTACAAAAAAAAAAAAAAAACACAACATCTTGATGATCCCCAGGACTTTTTGGGATCATCACCAACAATTTTACTGCTCATTTTTGCCACTTTTTCCCTTTCTCAACCTGTATTTGCTGCTGTATCCTGTTTTTGTCTCCTTTAACCTATTTTTGCTACTTTTTAACAGCCCATTTTGCCTCTTTTTAACTGCCTTTCAACATTTTTACCAACCATTTCTGCCACATAAAGCCAATTCTTCTTGCCACTTTCATTAATTTTTGCCTGTTTAAACCCATTTTTGCTACTTTTAACCCATTTTTTGCCACTTTTTAACCACTGTTTAACATTTTTACTGCCCTTTTTTGCCATTTTTTTCCTTTTGTCAACCTGTATTTGGTGCTTTGTCCCTTTTTGCCACTTTAATCCCATTTTTGCCACTTTTTTAGTCGCGTTTCAGCATTTTGACCACCCATTTCTGCCACATAAAGCCAGTTTTTCTTTTCATCTTTAAACAGATTTTTCCCCTTTGGGTTGATTTTTGCTAGTTTAAAACCCATTTTTGCCACTTTGAATTGCTGTTCAACATTTTTACCACCCATTTCTGCCACATAAACATTTTTTTCCTCCACTTTACACCAATTTTTGCCAATTTTAGCTCATTTTTGCCCAGTCAAACCCATTTTTCAACACTTTCCACCCATTTTTGCTACTTTTTTAACTGCTTTTCACCATGTTTACTGCCCTTTTTCTGCCACTTTTTTCCTTTCTGAACCCACATTTGTAATTTTATCCCTTTATTGCCTCTTTTAATGAATCTTTACAGTTTAGGCTCTCTGTACATAATCCACAGTTTTCATTTCATTAGGTTTGGACCCAGATGTTGACAAGCATATAGCTAGCATTTTCATCCAAGTACATATACTGTACCATAAGCTAGAAGGACAGACTGCTTAACTTGCCAAAAGTAAGCCACAGAGTTTTTGCAAATAGTACAGAGATTTATTTTATTTATTTATTTTACCATTCAACATGCAAGCATTTTAAGGCTTGCCAACTTTGAGCAAAGTGAACTGGGAGAAGGTCTGAGCTGAAAGGGACCGAGTGTAGTGGAGTTGGACATTTCCCCTTCAATTTAACTGTGCATGCAAACATATGATTAAAGAGACTTCTCCGTCTCTTTCTGCACACTTCACAGAGACAATATCCTGTATTTTGGTGTTATATACAAGTAAATTCCTGAAAGTATCAGGACCAACTGGTTCTAAAATTGTCTAAAAGTTGTGATTAGAACCCGTGTGAAATGGTTTTATTATGGAAAATTTAACAGCCCTACTGTAGTAGCACAAACTCCTCCGGCAAGTCGAATTCTAATGTGTCCGCTCTCCGCCCAGTTCCTCCTCCACCCTTTACATGTGAATACCAACATTTAACCACAGAGGAATTTCCAGTGTCTGCAGTGATAGCTATTTAAAGTTCACATGTACTGTAGTGATTTATAGCTGTGGGACAGAAAGCTTAAATGAGAGCTGCTGCAGTGTGAGTTTATCACCATCAGAAATACCGCAGTGAGAAGTGTTGTAAAGGTGAGGATGAAACCTACAGAAGAGAATCCAAACGCTTATGATTCATGCAGCTGAAATGTAATGTCAGTCAAATACAGGACTATCAAACTCAGTTGTTCCTGTAATAAAGATTTAAACCTAGCCGTATTTCTCTGAAACCCTTTCAAGCAGAGATCCTTAAATAGTGGTGTAAATAAGTCCTGTCATTATGCCGGCTTTGTGTTTACACGGAAACAACCAAGGGTGGAATAATGCCACACCAGTGTGTCATCTCACACTCCATGATGTGCTCCACAAGCAAAAGAGGTGTGACAGGTGTGACTAGTAAAACAACAGTGTTTGTTTCTGGAGTGATGTGTGAGTACACAATACCTGTCAGGCAGCAGCATCAGAGCAAAACAATAAAACTAGTTTTTTAACGTCAGAGTGGCAGTAGATGCTCTCTGATGTGTCACTGAGCTGTTAGATCTGCTGTCTCTCATATTTCTGAAGATTTTTAGGCAAACTTCTTTTTCTTTGAACTCAGCTGTGGTGATAACTTTAAAAGTACCTGCTTTCCCACTAAAATTAGCGTGTAAAAGCGGGTTTTTTAAACACGGTTAAACCCACTAACAATCGGCAAGTGACTCCTTTCCCATTGCCAGTAGACCCGGGTCTGATCACCAGCAGTCAAGCTGCGTGGCTGTTTTTTTCCTCTGGTGCGTCAAGCTGATGTCATCACGTTGGTTTTCTAGCTCAGCCTGTCTGTAACAAAGATATCTGCTGAGAATAGTTAATGTTCTACTGACATATTCAGCTCCTACAGCCTTGAATTTCTCATGGATTATCCAGTAAAGCGCAGCACTTCCTACTTATGAGCGCAGCCAAATAAAGTGAAGAAGAACCTTTTCTAAACAATGTTTGTATTTCAAATTTTCACATCTATCTGCTTCTTGGAAATATTAGACAAACATCGATCTTTTTAATGATTTAACATGAAAATCTTCCGCCTACCAAACTCTTGTCTCCTCCATCAGCTGCACATCAGGCTTAACAGCTGATGGAGGAGACTGCAGAGTTTTAAGACTGAGATTTACATGTGAAAACTAAAAGAAAGAATATATAGTAATTTCCAAGGAGCAAACATATGATAAAGGGAAATAGAAACAACCTGTTAGAAAAGTCTCCCATTCTCCAGCTGCATTTGTACGCAGGAGGCACTGCGCTTCCTGTGACAAACCATGAGAAATCCAAGGCTGTAGAAGCCTGATTTGTTCACGAAAAATAATAGCTTTCAGCAGATATCTTCCTTATGACAAGAGTGAGCCAGAAAAGCATTTTTGTGTTTATATGTGCCATTAAACTGCGCTGCCGTGTTGGAAACCTCTCGTCCACCAGCAGCAGCGCGCATCAGGCTTTAATGTGCAGCTGACGGGCTGAAGTTTCTGTGTAATAACAAACAAAAAAGAGGATCAATGTGATCATTTCCAAGATGCAAATAATGCAATAAATAAATAAATGAAAGGTTAATAGATTATATTGTTTGAAAAGGATCTCTCTTTCCAGCTGCTCATGGACAGGATGCACGGTGCTTTATGAGCTAATCCATGAGATTTTAACAGGCTGAATGAGCTAAATCTGTCCTTGGGGAAAAAAAATCTCAGCGGACATGTTCATTATGACATAAGCATTTTTGTGTTTATATGCGCCGTTAAACTGCGCTGCCATGCTGTGAAACTTCTGCCTTTAAACTCCTGCCTCCTCAGGCTTAAACGCACTGCTGACAGAATGAAGTTTCTGTGCAGTAACAACAACAAAAAGGATCTATGAGATCACAACAGGCAAGTAATATAAACGTATTACTTGTATTAATATAAACGTGGGCACGCTATGCTAAAGTCATCCTGTGTTCACCCGGGTGTGACGTTCCCACTGGATAAAAACCCGTGTCCATTGCAGGGTCAGTCGACCCGGGTCTGAATGCCGATTAGAGCCTTTCCCACTGCCGACAGGAGCCAATTGTTAGCGGGTTTAAACGGGTTTTTTGGCCAGTGGGAAAGGGGTATTACAGGATAAAGAGAAGCAGAATAACAGTGTGTAAAAGTCAGATCAGGCAACACAAGTTAAGACAGATTTCAGTCCGTGTTGTTTCCAGGTCAGAACATCAGAAAGAACAAACGTTCTCATAGTGCATCCAGGACACCATCTAGTTAGTCTGACAGCCTTACCCGGCATCACTATCTCTGATGCTGACCAATAGGATTGCATTTCCTCTGGGAACCTTAAATTTACATGTTTACATGAGGACCCTGTTCAATATATAAACAGCACCTGTTAAGGCGCATTTAGTAAACAGGAAACCAACATTTAATTTTTTTATTTAAAAATTTCACATAATGACAGTGATGTCATTGTTCCCATGTTCCCATTGTGTTGGCCTCCACCACGTCTGCCTCTTATCTCTGATCCTGTTTGTGATTTTCATGGGCAGGATCCCGAGGAGCAGCCAGGGGAAGAAGTGTTTCCGGTTCTGGGACCTCTGAATTCTGCCTCTGCTTTTTGCAGATGATGTGGTTCTGTTGGCTTCCTCAGCTGGGGGCCTCCAGCAAGCACTGGGTAGATTTGCAGCTCAGTACAGAGTCAGCACCTTTAAATCTGAGGCCATAGTTCTCTGCCGGCAAACGGTGGGTTGCTCCCTACGGGTGGGGACTGAGACTCTGCCGCAGATGAAGGAGTTCAAGTATCTCTGGGTCATGTTCACAAGTGAGGGTAGAATGGACTGTAAGATTGAAAGGCAGATTGGGCGTTGTGCCGGACTGTTGTGGTGAAGAGGAAGGTGAGCCGAATGACAAGGCTTTTGATTTACTAGTCAATTTACCTCCCAACCCTCACCAATGGTCATGATCCCTGGGAGATGACCGAAAGAATGAGGTCATGGATACAAGCAGCCAAAATCAATTTTTCTCAGGAGGGTGGCTGGGCTTAGCCTTAGAGATAGGGTGAGGACTTGAACCATTTTGAGGGAGTTAAATATAGAGCCGCTGCTCCTTCACATTGAAAGGTGCTAGTTGAGGTGGTTTGGGCATCTAATCAGGACGCCTCCCTTTGGAGGTCTTGTGGGCTGGGAGGGGACCTCGAAGAAGACTCAGAATGCACTGGATGGAATACATAACCTGTCTGGGCTGGGAATGCCTCAGGATCCCCCAGAAGGAATTTGAAAGTGTTCCCGGGGAGGGTAAATAATGCAACCAAGCCCTGGATAAGTGGAAGCTGATAGATGGATGGACGATAAATGCATTTAAGGAAGTACTTCCCCATTCAGACTAGCAGCAGCTCCAGGATGCACATGCACTCTAACGCAATTTCCAGCACATGCATATTCTGGGATTGGTTCCAGTGCAGTCCCACATCATTTTTCTATTGAGTAAATTTGCTTACAGCATGGTGTAAACATGTAAACTTAACTCAATAAGGTGTAGGTACTATACATTAGCGTTGTACTCAAGAGCACATTATCAGAGACCAAGACTTGGCCGAGACCAGAGTGCACCAAGACCAAGACAAGACCAGGACTTTTGGGGGTTGAGATCGAGTCAAGATCAAGACCAAGACCAAGACCATAAAAATCCATTTTAAAAATCCATGACACAGTTAGGCAGTTAAATTGCATTCTCTCTCTAATTTTGGATTTCTTTGAATAAATTTGACAACTAAAAATAAGGTGTCTGCAAATCTTTCAAAGCACAACATGCAAAAATCTCAAATCGTAAAAAATAAATCCTTGTATGTATTTTAAAGCCACCAACAAGTCTGGAATTGTTTTACATATCTGGAAATGAGGTGTATATCTAGACTTTTCAAGGGAATGAGACTTAAAGTAAGTGTTCAGAGGTATTTCTGACTAGAAATAAGATGGACTGATGTCCGAGTTTTTGCAGGTGTAGCTATTTGCTGTTTTAGCGAGTGCTTCTCCTTATTATCACACTAATAAAGTCGAAGAATAGCAGATCAGTGCTGGTCTTGATTGGTTTTGATGGAAAATCCTCAGTCCAGCCAGTCTGAGACAGAGACAAGACCGAATAAATAATAATAAAATGTTGTCTTGAGACCGGTCTCAAGACCAAGACCATTCTGGAGTACTACAACACTGCTATACAATAAACCAATATTTTCTTTTTGTAGACTGATTTTACATGTTGAGAGACAAAAGCTGTTTGATTAAAATATACATTTATTCTAACTCCTGATGCTTCAAAATGATGGAACACCATTGAACTCATTTACACCTGCTAATGCATACCTGTGTGTGAAGATAGCTTTTCATTGTTTTAATTAAGTGTGTTATGATTAAACTCCTACACATGTGCTAAATTTATATTCTTAATTTGACATTCTGCAGCTAAGATCAAACACTACATGTTTTAATTAATACTTGATCATGCTCACAGAGTATCAGATAATGTGACACTCCTAACCATCTTTATTTGATTTTTTTTCATTGAATTTTATTTCAAGCAATCATATTTTTCACTGTTTCTTGTATCATAATTCATATATAGTCAATCATACATTAACTGATGCTGTAAAACCCAGTTCATAACTAAAAATGCACACACAGGATTAAAGAAGTAAGGTTTCTACCACAAAAACACACCCCAAGCCCTCCATCTTGACCCATCAGTGTACCGTCACTACCTGACAGTTGCAATCCTCACTGAGGTGGTAGTTCTTGTTGGAGACAATACAATGGCCATTTTTCTCCACTTTGCTGTGTTGCTCCCTGCCACCCCCCTCACATGCACTTTCACACTCTTCACACAACAAACAAAACAACTGCAGGCAATCAGGCAGCTGTTGTGTGGTTGTAAAACACACCTGTAGCCAAACAGAGGAAACCACATTTATTTCAGCCTCTTTCACACATGCACTCCTGACACTCGCTTGTAAATTGCTAGAAAATAGACTTATAATTTCAGGTGATTATTGGTGACTAAACATGCAATTACTGAAAGAGCTTATAAATTCAAAAATTCTTGTTGCACCTACATGTTGGATGGCATTTCCTGACTCTTCCATTCTCATGGCTGAAAGCTCTGAATTAGCTGTTGTGTTCACACCTTTTTACACAAATGAATGGGGGCTGGCTGGAAAAAGTCTGCTTAAATTCTGTGTGAACAGATGTGGCTGTTCCCACCTGGAAAATGTGGGGATTTCTGATGCATAGAGCATGTGAAAGAGGGACTTTTAAGAGGTAACAATGACTGTGTGTACTTCTGCTTTTGTGGTCATTACATCACATCATAAATTTTACTCTTACACAATGAAGGTCATCTTATGCTCGTCTCACATTCAGACACTGGAGATTCTTAAACCACACATTATACTCCAACTTTAGTGAGATTTGTCTGATTTAGTGTTTAATATTCGGTTTCTTTCACTCTAGTTGGTGAAACCAGAGCAAATGTCAGCCCAGGCTGCATAGTCCACTTGGCTCATTTTGGCTCCCCAATATTGCAAAGCATCTTATCCTTTCTAAAACAATCCTCCTAAATGCCTGTCAGGAACACTGTGCTCACAAAGAGGGATCAAGTTCTTCTATCTTCTGCTAATCTTATCCAACTTTGTCTCTCTGTCTCATTACAGCTACAGCTGGGAAATGGACTCTCTGTTCTGCTCGAGTGTGAAGATGTCTCCGTTATAAAGAACGGGGTGTCTCAGAGAAAAGACACAGCAGAGTTTTCATCAAGGACTTGTGCACTTTGTGTTACTGTCTCATATCTTATAACACAAAGAATAATAATTAGAGACAAGGGAAGAATTCAGAAGAACATGTCTTTGTAACTTTATAATGGAGGAAATGTTGCACTCATGGCAATATAATTCAATTGTAACTGATCTAAAAGGTCTTTCATGTAAAAAATGCAAATACCAAGCTTAATGTAATCTTTCCAGTATTACCACACAATAACACCTGCCCTCAAAGGACTCACTGTCTCTGCTCTGTTCTCATAATAAAATATCTGAGATATGTCCAAACACTGCTCTGTAGGGACAAATGAATTCCAGGATGGAAAGTACCTAACACCACATTTATTAAAAAGGTATTCTGTGCACAAAAGGTACTTGTTATCCAACCATTTTCAATAACACTTGTCCCACTTGGGGTCACAGAGGCAATCCCAACTGGCACTGGGTGAGAGGTTGGGTACACCCTGGACTGGTCACCAGTCAGTCACAGGGCTGACAACCAGGCATACTCTCAGTACCCAAGGACAAATTAGACTCCAATTCACCCAAACCCTTCAACAGCACAAGCCAATCACATCTCTTTTAGCAGATAATGCTCAACAGTGCCTCACTTCACTCCCTGGTTTCAGACAGAGTTAATTTTGGCAGCTATTTTTCATTTGAGTCTTAGTTTTACTGAAATGCATTTAAGTTTTTGTCACAGTTCAGTCATTTCTATCCTTTTTAGTTTTAGTCTGGTTTTAGTTGTCAAAAATTTGAACATTTTAGTCTAGTTTTAGTCAATAAAATGTCCTTACATTTTAGTCTTTACTTTTAGTCAACGCAATTGTTCTCTTTTCTAAATCGTACCAAATCATGGTAGTGTGTTCTCTGCACCCTGCCAAACCTGAGGTTCCTGCTTTCTACAGCTGAGAGACAGAATAGCTACAACTGCATTGTTTTTTGACAAATTTACCCACAGTGGAGAAATACCATGGATTCTTAATGTCCGGCGAAAACGACATTACATTTTGGTCTAGTTTTAGTCATCTTGACAAAAACTCAACTTAGTTTTTGTCAGTTTTAGTCATCTCAGATCATTTTTTGTTAGTCTTAGTCTAGTTTTTGTCATGGAAAAAAAGGCTGTTGATGAACATTTTTCACAGTTTTAGTAATTAACACTGGTTTCAGAAGTGGAATCAGCCATTCAAATCCCCCATAGACATTCAGTAAAATCTGTATTTCAATGCTTTTAACAATGACCAAGCTATCCAAAAGTACTCATGACTGCCACACATTTGATCCGGTGCAAAACTAGCATTCGAAAATGGAGATGGGGCAAAGATACAGGAGGACATTTCTCTAGAAGGAGGAATCCATGTGGAAAACCTCCCATTGACAGTGTTTGGGAAAGGGCAGAGCCTCTGAAAAAAACTGAGGGTGACTGGATGAACGTTCTGCCTGTCAAATCTTTATGGGCCAATCAGAGCAACAAAACACATAGCATTGTTAGTGTGCACCACTACCGAGGAGTAAACTCCATAGAGAACTGCGTAACGCGAACCATGGTGACTGTAGACATGTCAGTACAAGACTTTTGGCATTTTTGACAAGAAAACAACTCACTGCTGTTCTTTGTTCGTCTTTTAATGAAGAAATGTCTTTAAGTTCTAATAAAACTGGCGCCTTAGCAGCATCCACGCTGATATCATAATTGCACCGGCCTCTTGTCACTGTTTGCTTATTTCGACTCCGCCACACCCGAAAGCACCGCCCCTCATCGCTAATTGGTTCTGTCACTGTTCAGACGGGAGCTTTGCAAGATGGATTCGCCAGTGAGAAACACAGAAACAGGCGTATCCATCTGCTTTGCAAGGTTAATGTTTAACATCACCTTGCAGCAAACTCTGCTACCACAAGTTTGCTAGCTGCCTCTAATGTTATCGTCAACTTCAACGTTGTAACACTAGCTGATGTTTTTCTTCTTTGACTGCTAGACATCAGTGTCAGTAAAAGGTTGTAGTTACAGCCCATCCAACTGAAAACCATTGGCGTTATCTTTGGCAGTGCTGGCTGTTTCTGAGTGAGCTAAGAGGCTTCGTAAAAGGTCAGGTTATCTTGCCAGCATGTCTTAGGAAGAAGCAGGAGAACCTGGATTATATCCATACATGCGTGGGTAGAACAGCAGCTCCTTCTATTTGGCACTCCAACATTATTTGACAATGACATTTACAGCTAAATCCATGGCATGAATACAACATTTATAGTAACTAGAGATAATTTCACATTATAATGTATAAACCTGTTTTCTGAGAATTCTGAGATTCAAATTTGTCATCCATTGTATCATTACTAATATTCATCCTGCTGATTGAATAGTATAAACCAGAGCTGAAGGATTCAGATTATTAACAATGTGAAAACATGGTGTGCAAAACAGGAATATGTTCTTTTATAATTCCCAAGGAAATGTCCAGATACCTCACTTGGTTTTTAAACTTGTCACATACATATCATGCCAAGACCGTCTCCACAGATGTGGAAGGAGCCACTGGCAGCACTGGACTGATTTAACCCCTTGTTATAATAAAAAAACATGTATGCCATTGTCAGATTGAAAGACTTAATTTACAGATAAATTATTTCAAATGCAGAAATAGGTGGGATTTTTTTCCAAATCACCATCAAGATGGTATGGAGCATCTCTTACAGTGTATGTTGTAATGCACTTATATCTATTCTAAGCAGACAATGTCTTTTTCCTAAATTCCAACTGGAAGTGGCTATTAACACGCAGGTTTGAGTGACTTGCACAGATAGGGACAGTTTTTCCCTTATAAATGCGGACTTACATCTAAATACCCACAAACCACACCAGTTGATATGCTGTCTGTTCTGCAGCAAAATTATGGACAAATGCATCCCTCCGTATGTGTTTGTTCATAAGGACTGTGTCTTTTTGACTCATTTTTAAGTGTTACCAAGTAATCTTAGCTCTGCATTCTAAATCAAACTGCTAAGTTTGCTATAGTAGCAACATATCCAACCACAAGCATCACTAAAATTTATACTATAGGAAAGTTAAATCCATTTAGTTTTATCCCTAACTTTGCATCACACTGATGCAGACACACATATTTACTTGCTGAATGCCTCTTATCACACGGCTGTTACAAAAGAAAACAGTGAGCACCAGCCTTAACTTGCAGCAGTTAACTCCACATGAATAAGTAATTTCAGGCCCTGCTGACCTTGTTTGTGCGAGCAGCTGTTCATTTAAACTCTGTTTTTATTATGCTATATCTGCCCACATGTAGAGAGCACAGTGCTAGTTATTATTAAACAATTTCTTTGTCTGGTAGTGTATTCTGTATGGAGAGCTGCTGTCTTTGGGAAAGGATCTAGAAAAACTGGGTATTTTAATTTGAAAATTAATCTGATTATACTACTTGTAAAGTAATCAAACGAGAAAGATATATATTACCTGCTCATACAAAATAGTGGATTGTTCTACTGTTTTTAGTCTGTATCTTATACCATCTGATCAACAGTTTTGGGCTCTTTTAGAGCTTCAAGTAAATTAAAGTTGTCTCAGCAAAAGATCAATTTAGTTTTTTCTCCCGCCATGTTTGTCTGTTCCATCCATGGGGCAGACGTGCACAGAAAGACAAAACTCACCGCAAAAAGGGAGAGATGATCAGATTAAGTGTTTTCATGAACACTGATCCATGAACCAACCCTCTTGATCAGAATGAAATTTCTTTCCAAATGAGCCGAATCAGAGGATTTTATTCCGAATAAAGTTTTTATATGAAGCATTTTAATCCAGATCAGGCATTTATTCTGATTGCTGTTGTATAAATAATTCCCACAGTTCATGCTGACTTTCCGCAATAGCACACCGGTGTGCCCACTAAGTAAACAAGGTAACTGTGGCTAGCTGACAGTTACCTGGTACTTCCATTACAGTAGCAACTCCAGTCCAACTCCTCTACTTGTCTGTTTGATTGTGGTCTGGATCGCAAAATGTGTTGCTTTTACTAAGGATGTTCCTAAGTGTCTGTTTCCGTATATGGCTAAATGCTCATTAAAATTTCATTTAACAAGTCTAGAGAGGAGAAAATCCATAGAAAACATTGAAATTCCTCACAGGGTCATAATGTTAGCCTGATATACTCTCTACAGTAAGGCTAACATTACATGCTAGCTCCGCCAGCCTTCGCTCCTCTTTGTTGATTAATATCGTGCTTTGATACGTGGCCTCTTTTCACTTCAGGTGGAAGTTGCACATGAGTTCAACCCTAGACTGCTCACATACCACTTTTTTGTCTATTTACTACTTTAAAAACTGTGATACCACGCTGTTCCTACTACACGCTAAGCGCTAAGCTTTCCATGTTGACATCAAAGGGCCAGACAGGAGGTAGCAGCCATTAACTGAAGCTACAGCAGCCTTTAGTGGCGGGAGGCTCTTTAAGGTATAAAAGAGCATTAAAAGCTTTCCAGAGTGTGTTTATAGAAATGATTGGTAATTTGTTTACATGACTCGTAAATCCCGTGCCAGCTAATTTGAGAAACGAATTTAACCATTTTAGCGATTAACCTCACGCATCCCTAGTATTAACACTTGTGTTGTTGACACTAATCAACAAGTTGGTCCTCCACTTATTTATTTTTTTTTTTTTGAGATACACTCACCAGCCACTTTATTAGGTACACCAGTTGTTTGTAAACACAATAGCTAATCAGCCAATCACATGCAGCAACTCAGTTCAGTAAGGCACGTAAGCGTGGTCAAGACCCCTTGCTGTTTTTGCAATATAATAATCAATGTATTTATTTTTTATTCATTGTTGAAGATCTGTATGAACTTCTGCTGCAGCAGAAAGTGTCACACAGAGACCTTAGCTACACTGACGTTACATAACCTGACACATGATCAGCTCTAGGGTCTGAAGCTGTGAGAGCAGGTTGAAGAAGGAGGAGGTGACCATTGAGTGTTACTTCAGTTCATGCCTGATCCAACTGTCCACACCTGCCTGCGCAGGATTCCTGTTTAAACTGAGACTACCATGCATCACTAACAGCATTAAGAAGCCGGAGAGAAATGTCTGGAATCCACCTGAGTGTAAGAAGGCAGAGGAATGGAGAGTTTGGGCGCGGCCACTGACTGAAGTCTATTCATACCTGGGCAGCTCACCTGTAGTAAAAGTTAAAAGTAAACCAGAGGCTTGTGGGATTGCCTGCAGCTGTCAGCATATATTGCACAGATGAGGCCCCTTGTCATGAGAACCAAGAGGCGTGCTATCTTCCCACTGCATCCTGAGGACAGACCTTCCCAGACGAACCATAAATGTCACATTTGTCATGAATACTGATGGAGCTGCTGCAGGGCATAGTGAGAAAATGGCATGACTGTCGCTGCTCCAACATACGAATCAGAATAAATAATACAAAAGAGATGACATACAACGGTGGGGGAGACTGAGAGGGCAAAATATCAATATGTGCGCATGAATAAAATAGAGAGGAGATATAGACAGACCAAAGTGGGAACCAAAGGCAGTGAAGGGTGATTAGTCGAGCTCAGAGTTTCAAAATGGAAATCTCTTGTGTCAGCGTTGACGTCTGACAGAGTTTCAGGTTACATGCTTTACTTGGACTGACAGGACAGACGCAGCAGGGCCGTGCTCTACAGAGCTATATTTGTTTAGCATGATCCTACTGTACGTCACAGATACTTAAATCCTTTTTTGTAAAAGCTGAATTAGAAAGAAGAGAATTTAAAAGGCTCTGACAAATACATTCACTAAGTAAGACCTGTAAAATCACTGATTTATGTAGATTTTGGCATTGAAATGACCTATTTGAAAATGAAAAAGTTCTTACATTGCCTAAAATATTTCAAACTGTTTTCAGTTCAGAGAAAGCCTAAAATGTGTTGTGAGGCAAAACTAATGCTGTCCAAACACCTCAAAATGATGGCATGAATGCTTAAAACACAGCTAGTGGAGTCCACCTATTCTACCATGAATGTATGGCATGGTTTAATTTATATTAACTAAGAATAAGGCTTAATTCCCAACTTGCACCAAATGAAAAACAATCTAATTGCATTTTTTCTAATATTTTAATGTAATGTGTTGATATTTTTTAAGTTCATATGTAGTTTTCAACAAACACAAGCATTAAACCAGTCCATATAACCAAAACTGTATTAGATAGATTAAACTAGATCTGAATGATACTGAAAAATATCTAGCTGTTCTTATGTTAAGCAAATGCAAAATGAATTGTATTGAAAGCAATCGTAATTTTTATGTCATACTCATTTTGATTAAGAAAAAACATCTACAAAAAACAAGGAAAGTAGGATTTTTGTCACTTATTCTAAAAAAAGGACGCTTGAATGTTTGCATCATGTGTAGAGTATAACATCTCTTCTGCAAAAAAAAAAATATTAAACAGGTATTTTGGCACACATCTCAGTTTGAATAATAATTGCATCTTCTGCATTTGAAAAATGCAATGGTATATTGCAGTTTAATCTAAATTTCAGTCGATTGTTCCACCTTAACTCATTCATAGGGAGGGCCCTGTTCACGGAGTCTGCAATCCTGGATTTTGCATCTTGCTTGTTGTTACAGCAGTGGTTCTTAAATGGCGTGGTGAGTTACACTAGTGTGCCTTGAGGCAAGTCTAGTTGTGTCATGGGAATTTGTATGTTATTCCTATAATCATACAACAACTAAAACTACTGTTACACATGTGAGGAAGATCACTTTGCATGGATTTGAATATTGTGTGCCTCGAGATTTTGGCTTGAACTCAGGTGTGGCATGAACAAATAAATAAATAAATAAATAAATGACAGTCCCACGGAAGGGACCAAATACAGATTTTTAAAAATCCACTGCTTCCACAGTTCCCACCAGAAGTGAATATTCAATATAGAATCTGACTGGAAAGGCCTTTGCACCAAGTCCATTTCTTTCATCCAGAAATGCCCCATATTAAGAAAAGAAGCACGATCTTATAATGTTCTAATCAAGTTTGTACACTGACAATGAAACATTTCTCCGTTGTTATTTGTTTTGGAATAGGTTCAATTTTTGCATTTTTCACATGTCATTTGAATAGGAGATTAATTATTCAGTACAGCAGCTGCACCTACCTTCCCATTTTCACTCCCCATGTATTTAAACCACACTTCAAACGTGATTTGCCAATATATCAACCATGGAACGTAACAGATAAAGGCCAAAACTTGCTCGTTCAGCCACATACAAAGAACTCTGTCTCTCTGATCTAGCATAACGCTGACACATGCATGAAGATCTCTGTCAGGACGGATGGATCTAATGTGACTTTTTTTTTAATCATCAGTGCTATTTTCTCTTCATAGTGTAAAACCATTTGCCACATTCTACAAATTTTTGCAGTGATTACAAAAATTAAAACAGTGGACTCTGTGCAAAGTCTGAGTGATTTTATTCTTTTTCTTTTTTAAATGAGATTAAAGACTTAATACACACCATAGAAAACAGAGGACCCATTTTCAAAGACCTAGATGCTGCTAAATCGGGCTGCAGACTGATGCCTGCTCTGCAGACTACTGCTCTAAGGATGGAAAAACACGCAAAAACTTTTTAAAACAATAGATTAAGCTTCCACTTACAGTTAGGACACCAAAAGTCAAAAACCTGACCTGCAAATCTTTTGATAAACATTTACTATGTCTGACTAAACAGACAGGTTACAAGGAAAAAGCTTGTCCGCACTGAAAACACTCTAATGCAGCATGCTGGCAATGCTACGTTAGCTTACATAGTTAGAGCTAATGTAGCTACATTACCCTGACCTACATTTGCTCAAGCTAATGTTGCTAAAGCTAATATCATTATATTGACTTAGTAACGTAAACTGCATAGCTAGCATAGCTGCGTTAGCTATCACAAAGTAGCTAAAACTAACAGAACCACCATTTGTTACTACTTCTAAAACGGAAATATGTTGTTCCTGAAAATCACATCACTTTCATCCTGACGACGGTGGTGTGTCTCACAGCAGGGATCTACAAGAGAGCTCTGAGAGCTGCTGTCTGCAGCCAGAACCCTCTCACTATTCCCAGTTCTACAGAATGTACCTTTAACACCTCCCTCAGATGGTGTGTTTGTTTCAGACCGAGTACCAACTTACCCAAATCCATAATATTAGTAACATCTAGCTTTGCAAAGCCACTAGATTTTCTTGATTTCATGTCTGTCATCAGGCACATCCATCCTTCTGATCAGAGAGTGACCGGACCAATCAGCATCATTTTAGGAGAGAACGACAGTAGCTACAGATGTGGCTTAGATAAAACAAGAAGTTTGTCTCAGCGTGTTACCTCTGTTTATATTCTGCATTGTTACCTATATTTTCCTTCCAAATATTAATCACTTAAACACTCTGTGGCTCTGCAAACACTCTCCTTGTGACGTTAATGGCTCTTCAGGCACGAATACATTCTTATCAAAGGGAATTAAGCAACATAACTGCACGCTTCACCTTATTTAGAAGGCAAACATTCATCCTCAGAAGCCACGCCCCCTCATACATCTGCCTGGACTATCACCAATTAATCCAACACCAGATAAACTGGTACACCAGGGCCTCCATCTGTGTGTGGACACTGAAAGCTTACACATTTTAACATTAGTTGACCAAAATATTGATAATATATGAAGATAGCAAAGAGCTACGACTTGTACTGTAACATAACGTTGTTTCATTCAGGATCTGTGTGTCTGTTTTCATTGGGCGGTGGATATTGGCGTCATCTTGTGTTATTGTTTGTTTGAGAGCTTTTGCATACTGTGTGTTTAAATGTGCAAACCAGGAACCAGGAAACTTTTCAAGGATAGTTGAATAAACACAATGTTGGTTTGAACATTTTTTCTGTCTGACTTGATTAAACAGTCTTTAATGTGGGGGAGTTCTGTGAAATGCTTGGGTAAAACATGCATTTCAGTGTTTAATGGTTGATAAACTTTTGAAATAACCTCAATAAAAATACAGTTACCCCCAAACAGGATAAGTGGTGTCAAAAAAGATGGATAGATGGAAATTAGGCTGTTGTTCTTTTTATTTTTGGGGGATTAAAGTCAACATCCTCCCTAACCCTATCCCTCCCCCTTTCTCTTAGTTTCCTATTTGTTTTTGACAGCATCACCTTTCCCCTCTTATCTTTCTGCCTCTGCCTTTGTGTTTGTGTCCTCTATTTACTAAAGATGTAGTAGAGTCATGAGTAATTTTCCCAGGTAGAGTAAACAGGACTCTCCCATCCAGCCTGTTGATCCAGCGAGCCCTCCGCTCTGCACTGACGTCAGGTTTGGAGAATGTAAACACAGGCAGGGACTCCAGCCGGGCCTCTCCCACGTTCCCCTCACATTAATGACCGGTGTTTATAGAAGGCTTCCCTGAGCACAAGTGGCCTCGGTGGTGTGTGAGGAGCATGAAAGGAAAGTTACACATCCGTGTACGATGTTAAGACTCTCACTAAAGAGGGCTGAGCCAGCTGTCGGTAGTTTTGCGTTGCTTTTGTTGGATCGGTGCACATTCTGAAGAAGTGGCCGCCGTGTTGGAGAGGAGCAAAGTAACCAGCTGCTTTGACGTAAAATGAATGACTTCCTCTTAACATAAGGAGCATTAAACATAACAATGAATCTTTTACATAATTGGAAAATTGAAATCCTTTGTTGACATCCTACCAAGAAGTGGTGGAATTTATCTAAGCAGGCATTCAGTCTGTACTGCCAAACTTTGATGGATCCCTTAGTTAGCCCTTTTTATACACTTATACCACTTTTCTTTATCCACACTTCCTCCATACATGTTTATACATTGATTGTTACTTATCAATCAGCTGATTATGATTGTGGACAAGGCCGTCCATAAGGGGGCATAAAGAGGACAGCTTTTAGGGGCCCAGCCAAACAGAGGGCCCATGGAGGTCAGCAAAATCCTGTTCCATTGTAAAGTTAATCAGTGATAACCATATTTCATATTTAACCTTATCAATTAACTCTCTTATCAATGAATCAAAAATGAATTTGATTGATGTAGTACAAGCTAGCATTCTTAAAAATTTAAACCAATTTTCTTCAACCAGAATGACCTTTTATTGGTAATATTAACAATGTGGATGGGCACACTGAACTACACCAATAGGGATGTAATGCCAGACTTCATAGCTAGGCCATAATGTGCTCAAATGTCAAAAAATTAGTTACATGTAGCAAAAAAGTGGCATAAATTGGCCAAAAAAGGGGGGAATGTGTTAAAAGTGGCAAAAAGTAGTTGCAAAACTGGCGAAAAGCAGAAAAAAATGATTAAAATTGGTGACAAGATGGGTTAAAAGTAGCAAGAAGTGTGGGGGGAAAGAAGGGCTACAGTTGGCAGAAATGGAAGAAGATGGGCAAAGAATAGGTTAATCATTGCAAAAGAAAAAGTAGCATTCATGGGCAAAAATGGCAAAAATGGCTCAAGTGTCAAACGAAGTGCCAAAAATAGGCAGAGGGCCCAAACATGGGGTAAAAGTAGTAATAATGAGACAAATAAAGGGATAATAGTGGCAGAAATGGATGTAAAGGGGCAGTAAAGGGTAAAAAGAAGCAACAAAATGTGCAACAAGTGGCAAAAATGGGCTACAACAATGGATGAATAGAGAAAAATTAGGTTAAATGTGGTTTAAAAAAGGGAGGGCATACATGGGCAAAAATGGGTTAAAAGTGTCTAAAAGAAGTGGCGAAAATGTATGAAAAGTGGCAAAATTGGAAAAAAAATGGGTCAGATATAAGATATCACAAGAAAAGTGGAGTAAATGGGCAAAATTGGCAAAAGAAATGGCAAATGAGTTAAAAGTGGCAAAATGGATGAAAATAAGCAAAAATGTATTAGATATGGTAAACAAAAAAGTTCAAAGGGGTTAGAAAAAGGGGGGAAAAATGGGTCCAAAGTGGCAAAAAAGTGGCGAAACATGTAAAAAAAATGGCACAAATAAATCATTTCAGTGCCAGAACCAGATTAGAGCTTGACACACAATGCTAGCACCAATGCTACTGATCCAACACACAAACACTAACATCATCTACAAACCACACCTGAGGACGGCCCGTTCTCTGGGTTTGTCAGGGGCCCAGTTAATGGGCGGGCCTGATTGTAGATGTAAAAGATTTACAAATACAATCATGTAACTGCTGAATAAACCACCTAACAGCTGATAATGTAGTTAAAGCTGGCTTGACTTTGACCACCAGTGAACAACCTCTGGCACAGAAATGCATTGATGGCAGATATCTAATAATGGAGTCATATAGAGATATAGAAATCACAGTGGTTCAATGTCATTTCAACTGCTCTTACTAGAAAAGTTAAAACATCATGATACTGGACTTGATATTAAATCAAAATTTAAATGGAAGACTCTCACAAAGCTTTCTATTATCTATTTCTTCTTATTTCTAAGGGTCCAAGTGTTTTTCCCTCATTGTTAAAGGGTTTTACAATCCTAACATAACCCCCAAAATATCTAGAAATATTCAGGTTGAGCCACATTTTTATTGGTACTCTTCCTGTATGCCACATTGCAAATGTTCTGTGTGTATGATTTCCTGTAACAGGAGTTGAGTGTCAGGGGTAACAGGTTACAAAGATCCATCAGTATTCATGACATTGTAAAGTAATGATTGTTATGATCAGATAACCTCAGTAATCACACGACTGTTATAACAACACAATTTTCTTCATGCATTACTTTAAATTTTTCATCTGCCAGTATCTGTAAAATGAAAGGACAGAAAAATAAATCACATGTCTCTTTATGTAAGTACTGACACCAAGTTTGGACTTTTCATGAGTTTTTATTTCTCTGTTGTTCTGACCCTTTTTTGCCTTTCAGTTTATTTATTTATTTTTTCAAACTGACTCAGATCTTGCTTGCATTTCTACAGTCAGCTGTGTCCTTACCTGGTAGACTGAAGTGTAAATTAGAGGGGAGTCGCTACATCGGCTATGTGACATCAATGCAGGGTTAAATAATGCAGCCTGGCATTAAATTCAAAGAAGAAAACTCAGCACAGAAGCGATAGAGTGGGTGGACATCACCAAACCAAACAGAGAGATGCAGTGTGTCTAGCTCCACCCTTAGGTACCCTTGGTACCCAAAAGAAGGGTGCCAAAAAGTAAGACAGCACCGATCAGTTATTTGGTACCTTTCCCAACTTTGCCTGTAGAAATGCATATAATCGCAAACCAACTGAATCAGTAGCACAGCAGACATGCAGATAAAGTCCCTGGCTGTGAGGTGCATGTGGAGAAAAAAAAACAACTCTGCAGGATTTCAAAGGCTGGCTGCCTGAAATTTTTTAGATTCTTCAAAGAATGCAAAACAGTTTAGCATCCCAGTGCAAGAATGCTGTTTAATGCATTCCCATCTCTGTCTTTAATCTTTGCTTTCCAGTATGAAAATTAAACATTATAGCTTGATTTTTAGCCTCATTACCTTAACAACTCACATGATTTATGAGGTTACAAAGGTTATGTTAATAAATTAAATCCATATCCTGTATCTCATACAAGTCTAAGCTAAATTTAAATTTTAAGTTACAGGCGCTACTGCCATTCATCGTACCAAGCAGCTGCTGTAAACTCAGTGGATTGCTGCTGCAATTTGTGCTTCACCATGTGCATTCTCTATTATTAACTTACGGAGTGACTCACAAGGTCAGCAAAGCCATAAAGAGGCCAAGAGCTCAGAGTGAAGGACATGTACTGTGAGAAAGAAAGAAAGAGAAAGAAAGAAAGAAAGAAAGAAAGAAAGAAAGAAAATGGAAAAATTGAAGGGTTTCTCCAGCCCAGTTTCATTGATTATGCCATTTTCCCCTGAGAACAACCATAAAAGCATTCTTTAAAGGGCATCAGGAGGAAAATCTTCCCATCTTTAACGATTGTATAACTGATGTCCTGATCTTGAACATTTGGTTCAGAAATAACAGAAAGTACAACATGTCTTCAGAGCCAGACAGTAATTAACCAGGGATGTTTGTTTACTGACATCCATGTGGTATTTCATTCATTTCTATCAGATAAAAAAACATCAGATGTGCCTGAGTAAATTTATGTCGTCCTATAATGTCATGAAGACAGGATGTGTTCAGTAAACAGATAAAATGGAACAAGATGGCTGAAGAGAGGAAAGGGTTAAGTAAGAGTAAAGAGGAATGGATGAAGAGGTGAGGAGCAAAGGAATTTTTTCACTGCATTCCCGCCTTTCCCTCCAGGGACAGCGCGGCCAGACGACTCCTCATGCTTCCTCCTGCAAGGCTACCACACACACACACACACACACACACACACACACATATTAGAGGGAATAGCCATGCAGGGAGGCCCCACAGCAGCATGTGCTGGCTGCACGTGTGGAGGGCCAGTGGAGAGAGGGGGCCGGAGCCTGGGTGGGTGAGGCCAGCGGAGCGATGTTTTGTGTCTGCAGCCATTCAAAGGTTAATCCACTCATCAGGGAGCAAAAAGGGAAAACTGTAGGTACACAAGCTTCACCTCTTCACTGTGAATGGGATGTTTTACAACACATTCATGCCTCACATTATGAAAGAGAGGTAAATTAACAAAGTTGGTGTGGCTGCTGAAGAGAAAGGAGGCTCTGAATATTCAGAACTGTCTACATGAATAATCATGAACTCCTCCGACAAGGTTGGGACTCCAAGTTAACGGTGTTACTGTTGCATAGTGTTGAGTTTCAGAGAGGTTTCACTTGAAGCATAGTTTTTTTATGTGCAGTCACATTCAGGTCAAACAGTCTTGTTCACTTCTGATCTGGAACTGATTAACTTTCAGCTCATGTCTTTGGCAGAATTTCTCCCTGTTTCTTTGCGATTGCACCATATTTACTGTCCATCATTTAATCTAAGTGTCCATATAAGTGTAAAATATGTCCATCATCTTTCAAGCATAAAGGATCCTGCAAGGGAATGAAAAATGATCGCCCAGTTTCTGACACAATGCAAAAAGTTTTATGAATTTGAAAAATTGACTTTGAGACTTTTTGACAGCGAGTTATGTGGCAGAATGATCATGATAGGCTGCATATTCTGGCACCAGCGATTTATGTTTGCAATTGCATCAGAAAGCACCTGCACCACACTGCGACAAGTGAATCAAAATTAAGGACCAAGGTGGCAAAAACCTTCTGGGATGGTCGCTTTCTGTAGGGCAGTGGTTTTCAAATGGTGTGGCAAGGCCAAGTTTTAGTGTGCCGTGGGAATATGTACAACCATGAGTACTTACTTAAAATTAAGTTCAGTTGCGTGGTTACAAATAGTTTTTCTTTATTAGCCGTTATAACACTGGTAAAGTCAGAGGCAGAATAAAGGAGGAGCTGGGGTGGAGGAGGGTTGTAAAAAGTAGCTTGCAGAGGGAGCAGCAAGCATAGCCAGGCAATAGTAGTTTAAATATGGCAGCATGAGTGTAACTTGCCAACAGCGTGCTTCGAATGAATCAGCTTGCCATCAGCTGATGAGGGCTTGTGTGAGTTAAGCTGATCTTATTTATATGGCAGCGCTTGACTCTGTGGCCTGCCTGAACTAATGCTGTACACTTGATTTACTGTAGCATGCAAGAGGCTATTCCGTATACAAATACACACGTGAACAAAATTGTTGGTACCCCTCTGTTAATGAAAGAAAAACCCAAAATGGTCACAGAAATAACTTGAATCTGACAAAAGTGATAATAAATAAAAATTCAATGAAAATTAACCAGTGAAAATCAGACATTGCTTTTGAATTGTGGTTCAACAGAATTATTTTAAAAAACAAACTCATGGAACAGGCCTGGACAAAAATGATGGTACCCTTAACTTAATATCTTTTGCACAACCTTTTGAGGCAATCACTGCAATCAAACGATTTCTGTAATTTTCAGTGAGACTTCTGCACCTCTCAGCAGGTATTTTGCCCCACTCCTCATGAGCAAACTGCTCCAGTTGTCTCAGGTTTGAAGGGTGCCTTCTCAAGACGGCATGTTTCAGCTCCTTCCACAGATGTTCAATAGGATTTAGATCAGGGCTCATAGAAGGCCACTTCAGAATAGTCCAATGTTTTGCTCTTAGCCATTCTTAGGTGTTTTTAGCTGTGTGTTTTGGGTCATTATCCTGTTGCAGGACCCATGACCAAAAAAGCTTTCTGACACTGGGCTGCACATTTCTCTCTAGAATACCTTCATAGTCTTGAGATTTCTTTGTACCCTGCACAGATTCAAGACACCCTGTGCCAGATGCAGCAAAGCAGCCCCAGAACATAACAGAGCCTCCTCCATGTTTCACAGTAGAGAAAGTGTTCTTTTCTTGGTATGCTTCATTTTTGCATCTGTGAACATAGAGCTGATGTGCCTTGCCAAAAAGTTCCAGTTTTGTCTTGTCTGTCCATAGGACATTCTCCCAGAAGCTTTGTGGCTTGTCAACATGCAGTTTGGCAGTTTCGCTTTTTTATGATTTGTTTTCAACAGTGGTGTCCTCCTTGGTCGTCTCCCATGAAGTCCACTTTGGCTCAAACAACAACGGATGGTGCGATCTGACACTGATGTACCCTGACCTTGGAGTTCACCTTTAATGTCTTTGGAGGTTGTTCTGGGCTCTTTTGTTACCATTCATATTATCCGTCTCTTTGATTTGTCATCAATTTTCCTCCTGTGGCCACGTCCAGGGAGGTTGGCTACAGTCCCGTGGATCTTAAATTTCTGAATAATATGTGCGACTGTAGTCACAGGAACATCAAGCTGCTTGGAGATGATCTTTTAACATGCTTGTCTATAATTTTCTTTCTAATCTCCTGAGACAACTCTCTCCTTCATTTCCTCTGGTCCATGTTTAGTGTGGTACACACCATGTCACCAAACAGCACAGTGACTACTTGTCACCCTTTAAATAGGCCAACTGACTGATTACAAGTTTGTAGACACCTGTGATGCTAATTAGAGGACACACCTTGGTTGAACATGGCCCTATGGTCACATTATTTTCAATCTTTTCTAGGGGTACAAACATTTTTGTTCAGGCCTGTTTCAGGAGTTTGTTTTTTAAAATAATTTTGTTGAACCACAATTCAAAGGCAATGTCTGATTTTTGTTGGTTAATTTTCATTGACTTACAGTAGAATAAAGGCTGGTTACACAGTTCGGTCCCTGCCTAGGATCTGTGTACACTTCACCCCAAAGTCTGCTTAATTTAATCAGTGTGAACACAAGCGTTTAGCGTGCTTACCTGAGCACAAGGTATTTTGTCAAATAGAGTTGTACATTGCTGCCATCGGGCCATAACCTCGTATCTCCAAAACCGCCACTTTTCAATGTATCATAAAAACTTATTTTTAAAATCCTTTAAAGCTGAATAGACGTAGTACACATCTTTTTGACACCTGTCTTGGTTTAAAATTTGTAAAACCCCACTGGCAGATGCAAAGGGTGACTAAGAGCACTGATTTTGGATAAAAGAACAATGAAAAATGGAGATACGATGTCATGGCCAGATGCCAGCAAAAGTCAGTTCTTTACATCTCCTGTCTCCCAAAAGCTGTTGTATCCACACAGCATGTATCCTTTTCATCCTCTGATCTGCACGGTAGATGTGGAAGTAAGACGAGGGTGTGTTGGTGTGTTGAAAAAAAATGAAAGCATCTATAGTAGCCTACAGGATGGACTGCATTGTCTGCATGGAGTATAAACACACATCAACTCAAGTGGTTGTCAAGGTTGTCGCTTCTTTCTTTGTCTCTGTGGAGGTTTTGGAGATAGGAACTTTGTGCACACCGTCTCCCTGGGTGCCAACAAAGTAGGACAGTACATGTCAATTATTTGGGACCCTTTCCAACTTTTGATAATGGAAACACAAGTAAACCTGTACCATGCCACTGAGCCAGGCTGCTTGGTGGAAATGAGCTATTGTTGAGTCAGTCATTCAAATAACATACAAAAGCAACGGTAGCTGGAGATCTTGTTTATCTTGTGGAGAAATCCAGTACCTTTATGAAAGAAAAACTCAAGTCAGCCAAATCTTTAAAGACATAGAATTTGTGCATTGTGGTCATGTCCAAGCGCATTTACTGAACATTATCCAGTGGTTAGGTGTTTTAAGAATCAATTTACTGACTAGCCAGAGCCAAAAAAACAGAAAACAAAGAGACATGGTCTTAAAGTCAAACAACTGCATACATGATGAACTGCACTTGTAGGGCTGGGTTAGAATTTACTCTCATTTTTAGGATATACTGCAGGATTGAAGTTAGAAGCTGTGTTTCTCTCCACTTGCCTCCAGTGTTTTTCTGCCAGTATGCTGCACATACTCGCTGTGATGTCATCATGATGCCTTCTCTATTTTGGTCTGTTGTGGTTTTTAGTTGCAGTCACCACATAGGCCAGTCATCGGCTGGATGATGGGGGAAATTGTAAACTGTTGAATAATAGGGTTTTACATGGATGACTGCCTCAGGTCCAGTTGCTGTCATTTAGTGGAGTCATATTTGCAGTCAACAAATAAAGACCTTAAACAAAGCAAAGGCAGAAGAGCTTTATTTCAGCAGGCCATGATCACCTATACGTTCTATAGCAATGAGTGGTAATTATCTAGATTTTATTTCTAGATCTAGGCATTTTATTCAACATTACAATGTAATTTAGCACTTAAACTGTTATATCTTCATGATTTGGTATTTAAGGAAGAATTTATCCAGTATTTATTATCAAGTTACTTCTTGTAATATTGTGGCAATAATCTGGTATTTATCAAGTAATTTCACTGAAATAAGATATTTTCTTTATAAATCGCTTGATACTTCCCAAGAAATTTCTTTATTTTGGCCAACTAAATTAAAATGAGTCCTTCTTGAATAATTTCAAGTAATTTTTTTTTATTTAGGGTTACGGTCAGGGCTTATGGTTAGGGTAAAATGTCACCTAAATTGCAGCAATATTTTTAAAAAAATTAGTTGATGATAACTTCATTTTTACTATGTAGATACTGTCTTAACACAATCTTGTTCCAAATTATTTCATAATAAAATATTCATTTATTACTAGGTTATTACAACCTTATTCTTGGGAAATACTATGTTATTACACTTAGTGTAATAGCGCAAAAAATGTATTAACCAAATAAAAATGAATTAGTTATCAAGTATGTTTTTCTATTACTATGGCAATTCTCTGGTAATAAGGTGGCATTTTATTCTAACCCTAAGCCCCTAAACCTAACCCTATTCCAACCCTAACACTTCAATTAAATCATGGGCCATAATAAAGAAATTATCAGGGAATTATCAAGAAACTTATAAAGAAAATTATTATCGTTTTTTAAGAAATTAAAGAGATGGTAAGGGCAGGGGTAGAGCTGGGTAAAATGGCTATGAATTATGAAAGAAATGCCAGAATATTACAAGAAGTAACTTGATAACACATTTAATTTACTAGGTAAATACTTCCTAAGTACTATAATATTTAAAAGTGTTTACATAGTAAAATACCGATTTATTACAAGGTTATTACAAGCTTATTCTTGAGAAATGACTATGTATGACACTTGTAACAAAATAAAAAGTTAAATTATGTAATTAGGGCCGACTGAAACAAAGTGCTTCTGTAAAGGCTTATTAATTCTAAATAATACTGTTAAAATACACCACTAAATGTGTGGGAGTTCCCAACATTTCCAGAACTAAAGACTGTCATTAAATGCAGCATATTTTTACAAGTTCACTCTGAGTAGATGTGATATTCTGTCTCATCCATGTGTGCCATTGCATCCCATGCTGGACATTGCACATAAGGCACCTACAACTCTTCTTTTTCACTGCCTCTTGCCAGAGGATGTCTGTATAAGTGCAGACAAATCATATGTTGAGTCTAAAATAAACAAAGAAAAAAAGCAGGACAGCTGAGCTCCGTTGTTTGAGTTCAGAGGGTTCAGGCTGGCCATCAGGACCGGCGTATGGGAACCTAATCAGAAAAACCTCTCAGTCTCTTCCAAGCTGCTCTCTGCTGTAACAATCAAGGAGGGAGAGAAAAAAACTATCTGGACTTCCTGATATGGGGTTTCCCAGGGAAGCAGCTTTGAGTTGTTTCTGGGCCATGACATCACCGGCAGAAACACAGAGGTGTTTTGATTCCGCCGGAGGAGAAGAAGAAGCTGGTGGGAAAACCCCTCTGCCCTCACGACAACAACAATAACAGCCTGCCCCGTTCTCTGGGCCACAATGCAAATCGACTGTAAACAGTGTAGGGGGTGGGGGGGCTGGGGGGTGAGAAAAAGAGGGAGAGAGAGATGGGTGGGGGCTGAAGAGAGGGATGGAAACAAAGTAGAGCAGCTAAGAAAGTTGAAGTGGAAAGAAAAAGCAGAAGTAGCACTGAGTGATTTCCAGTCATGGGGATCTTTTCAAGTGTTTCCCAACCTCACCAAGGAGTGTTGTTTATCTGGGACAAGGTTATTTATAAGTGGCATCAGAGTCACCTGTCACTAATACTGATTCTCACGTGAATAGCTGGCACATCCGTCCAGCTCAGAACGAAAACAGACCAGCTGATTGCCAAACGTGATGAAAGAGCAGAGAAGAAACCCCCTCTTCTATCCCTGTGGGAAGTTTGAAATAATCCCGACATTCTTGAACAGTGACTGGCAACAGTGTCACAGGGCTGTTTGTGTGATGGCAGTTTAATATGTCACTACTGTCTGTTTCCCACGTGGATAAATGTGTACACCCCCCACTAAACAACAACCCCGACCCCCACCGTCCCTCTCTCCTCTCAGCCTCCGTGGGAAGGTGACACCAGCAGCCTTCTTCCTGGTTCAGCACATTCCTTTCCCTCTCTTATTCGCACATGGCTCCCCCGTTCCCCCGATACAGCCTCTTCTCCCTGTGGCTCTTCAAGCCAACATCTCCAACTCAGTCAGAAGAGCCTGGGGGACATTTAGGGGCAAGTACAAGGTGGTTCTGCAATCCTCATCAGGTTTGGCAGAAAAATTAGAGATCCAAAACAGACTCTTGGCTAAGAAATGTGTTAAACGGTTAAAGGGACCACATTAAACATTTTCCCATTTCTTAATTACAAACTTTAGCCATAAAGTCAATGAACAGTAAAGAATCAGCCATTCAGCCATGATGGTTACCATGCAAAAAGGAAATTTCAAACTATAAACCTTGATGCTAACACAAAAACAAAATGGAGGCTGTCATTAGCATGCTTAAGGAATGGCATTGTGATCAGACTGGGTGTGTTTACTGCAGAATGCTTCTGCTGCAACTTGGGTGTGTGCTACTTTTTGCCTTCTTACCCCTGCTGTCATATCCCTGTTTTTACTTTTATTGTTAAGTTTTACTCCAATAAATTTGTATAGATCCGAGTAAAAATGTTAGCATTCCAACAAGGAGAGTTTCTGCACAGAAATGCAGGGCTTTTACTTTGAAAAGTGAAAACTGAAAGTGTTACCTTGCTGTCTATTTTATCTGTGACCTATTCAACCAATGTGGGCATACACCGCTGCTAAAACATCATAAACACGTCTCTATATTTATCATTTTCTCATCCTTTTTGATGGAAAACATGGACAGCTTGTTGTACAAGCGAACCCTCTATTCTCTAGATTCTTAGAGCATGTAAGGTATATAAGTCACGGCGCTCATGCAGACTGTCTTAAAGCCCTGACTTGTCAACATGCAGGCCAAAATAAAAATAAGGCTTGGGACTGATGTTACCACCTTACATCTAGTCTAAAACAGCCATGGTAGTTTCTGTAACAATATGGTGCAAATCAAGGGGTGTGCAGAGAACTTTATCATTTATATACATAACAGAAATGTAGAGGATGCTTCAGGGATTAAGCTGTAAACAAATTACCTAAAGAAAGAAAGAAAGAAAGAAAGAAAGAAAGAAAGAAAGAAAGAAAGACATTGTATAACATGTTATGTATAGCATAACATTGTGGAGGTGAGCTTGAGTGATTGAACTCACAACCGATGGCGTTCTGTTACAATAATGGAAACTAATTTCTCAGATTTTGAAATTGTTCAAACTATTTCAGCTTGGCTCTTACATTTTAAAAACTCCATGCAGGTTTTCATGCATTCTGCACTTAAAGCCTTCCCTCTTGCCACTCTGCCATAAAGCCCATATCGGTGGAGGGCTTCAGTGATGGTTGTCCCTCTGGAACTTTGTCCCGTGTCCACACAGGATCTCCGGAGCTCGGTCAGAGAGACCATCAAGTTCTTGGACACCCCTCTTACAAAGGCCCTGATCCCCCGATTGCTCAGTCTGGCCAGATGACCAGCTCTTGGAAGAGCCTGCATGTGCAAAAGTTTTTGGATCGGAGAATTGCGGAGGCCACTGTGCTCTTGGGAACCTTAGTGTGACTGCCTTCCCCAGATCTGTGTATGCAACAATCATGTCTTTGAGCTCTGCAGGCAGATCCTCTGGCCACATGGCTTGGTTTTGTTCTGAAAATAGAAGGAACCTGAGTAAAATTTCAAGTGTTTTTGCAAAGGGTCTGAATACTTATGTGTGATACTATAGTTTTTATTTGTAATAAATATGCAAATATTATTCTGAAATTATATATAGACAGAGAAACTAAAGGAGAGCTTATGCTGTGTTCCATTTACCTTGGAAGTCAGGTGTCAGAATGACGTCACATCAGTCATATTTATCACATTTGTCACATTTGTCACATTCATCATGTTCGTCTGAAAAAACGGATTTCCCAGTTGTCCAGTTCCATTTGTCACAACCATTACAAGTTGGATTGGAAAAACGATGGATGCCATCCTTGCATTAGCAAGTCATAGTTTTTAGCAACATTGATCAGTTGCTAGCCAATGAGCCTTTAAAACAACACATTGCCCAGTTCCTCATGTACTAAAAGACTGTTGCTGCAACCGCAGGGTGGTGCTGTGTCTACAGTTTCTAAAGATGCACTGAGAAACAGCAAAAGGTTCTGAAAACAGATCAAAATCAAAGTTTTTACTACAATTAATACTTTGTGCCACCATGTTGTGACGATGAGGGTCGGGGTGCTCAGTGAAAGAACGAGTACATGAGTTGTAAATACGACTTGTAGAGCCGTTGCATTTGCCACTTTGGGTCAGAAGTCAGAAAAACAAGTCAGAATACGAGTTTTGATGACAAATGGAACGCAGCATAAGTCCTGCTTTTCCTACACCAGCTACCTATGGCTAAAGCATGGTTATTTGCTGTAGCTAACAGATATGATTAGCCACAGATTACACACAGAACTGCATATCTATACTTTACAGCATTGCATATTTACTTTTTTACATGCTTAATTTACTATGCATGGGATAATTAAAAAATCATGATTAACTTAATCTGTTACTATTAAAAACTACATAAACTCTAATGTACTTGACAGCATAGTATGTTTACTTTTTATCTTTTAAGAACGTTTTCCATTTTTACACATTCATTGTGCAGGAGGATAATGGACAGAGTCTGAAAACGGGTGAGAGTAGATAATGACATGCAGAAAAGAACTGAGAGTTTGTGATGAAACTGGGTCGCCTGCTTTAAGGACTAAAGGCCTCTATAAGACAAAACCGCAATGCAGTCCAGTGTCCTGAATGTGAACGAAGAGAGTATATCATAGTATATTTTTGATTGTGTGAACTATAAATGACATTTTACAGATGTTAAGCTTACTAAACTCGAAAAAAGGATTTCAGAAATTTAAAATGTTTTATAACAACCTGAATGTCCTGGAGTTGTTTACTTTTTCTTTTAATATATGCTTGCTTCTTTAATTTAAAGTAAATTCACTTTCTGCCCTAAACTTAGAGGATCTATTATTCTTCCTCTCCACAAAAATGTAGTCTGCTCACCCCTCTTTTGAGTTAAAAGCTATTTAGCCTTGCATTTTTGTTTGCACCCTTCATTTGAACCAACAAACACTGGTTAATCCA
This sequence comes from Cheilinus undulatus, assembly GCF_018320785.1. Taxonomy (NCBI): domain Eukaryota; kingdom Metazoa; phylum Chordata; class Actinopteri; order Labriformes; family Labridae; genus Cheilinus; species Cheilinus undulatus. Next base: position 11,258,794 of record NC_054875.1, on the reverse strand, counting down.
TCCTCACACTTTCTCTCTGGTGTTGTAAAGCCTTCAAAGGCTGTCTCCTTTTAGCTCAGTAACGTGAGTCATTGTTTGAGGAAGGGTTTAGTGAACCCAAACAATAGATATCCACACCACCATGTTCTCTAATGCTTCAAAACTTTCTCATGGTTAATGTTATTGTTTATAATGCTCTATCTTTGACTAAGTTAGTCTTAATGGAAAGAAAGTTGACAATAATCACTTCTGTCAACAGAGTCATTATCAGCCGGAATCACAGGGATCAACTCGGAAGTGTTATTTCCTCAGATGTAGACCTCCATATGGACAAGTCTTGAAGGGACAACAGTGCTATTATTGTAACTGCTGGCAACCTTAAAGGCATTCTACCCTGTTTTTACACACAGATTATTTACCCTCCTCCTTAACAAGCACAACAATAGCTATAAACAAACCTTACGTCGGCCCTTCAGTAGTCAAACCTCTAATTGAGACAAGTGGAGATAATTTCCTGGAAGAACAGTCTGATTGGCGCTGGACAGGTATGCTAATAACCTCTGACCCAGACCAGGCCAGTGCTGACATGAAAGATGACCCCTGGTGACCTTTAGGGTCCTCTACAGGCCCTTTGTGCTGCTTTCCCACATTGGCCCTGCCTTTGATGTCCAGCAGGGCCTTTTCCCATGGCCCACGCCAACCAAGACCTCTGGGGACCTGAGGAGGGGAGGGGTTAAGAGGCTACCTGAGGAGAGGTCAGGCCACACCGGAGGCTACCCACCACACAGCTATTCCCTTCTTCCCTTAAACCACCTCTAAAAATAATTCACCCTCCCTCTTCCTCACTCGTCACACAAACTTTCACACATGCTGAGTCTTTCCTTATTAGGGTCTTTGCTGCTAATTTGGACGTGTTATGGATAATGTTTCAGCGTTTGTGTTTATTTGTGTATATGTGTGTTTAAGTGTTTATCATCGGGGGAGGTCGGGTTAGTCACTTCCAGATCCCATGTGCTCAGAGTGGGCAGCTGCCAACTATAACTTTCTCCACTGGCATGTTTATGACGGCGCTGAGACGGTCCATGAGGTCACAATCAGTGCTTACTTTAATGCAAAAGCAGGAAAACTCGCATCACAGCAGGTTTAAATGATTGTCTGAGACGGCTCCATGTTTATGAGCATTAATCAATGAAGCCTGAAGTAATAATAAATGCTAACCCTGACAGGCTCATTTGTCTGGCAACCCAATCAACGTAACTGACATGGGCAGGCTTTGTTTGTCTGAGAGGAGCGAGGCTGCTCCTCCTGCTGAGCTCCAGGGCAGAATTACGACCCTCCTCTAATTATGGGGTTATCTTTGTCAGTTACTGTCAAGACACACACAACAGCATGAGACACCTGGCTTGGTTCCATTTCTGCAGACCACGCCGCCCGTCACATGTCCAGGCTGACAGGCTGTCAGTGAAGAGCATGCTGATGACTTTTAGGATGCTCTGAGTGATTTAACATTAACACTGCGGGAGATGATGGCTTAATGGTTCCATTTATTACGCATGTGTGGAATAACCTTTCCACACACATAAAAGCTTCATTATAAAGACTGTAGCCAATTTTCTACACTATATTTCTATTAAAAGTCCATCCATTCATAGTTACACATGCGTGACTCCTGCATGACGTCTAATTACTGCAATGAAATGGTGCAAAAAAAGCTTTATGATATTCAAACCCCCCTAATGCGGGAGCATTATTCATCTGCAATACCATCATTACATGTGAAAGCAATTATCCTTTAGTTGGTTTTATTTACACAACCACAGTTCAATCATATGCTTTCATTTTCATGCATCAGTGACACGAAATGGTGAAATGAATGATAAAATCATTATGGAAAAAAACAACACGAAGAAAGTCTAAACAGAGTCATCATAATGTGACTAAATTTAAAGGAACAATATGTCAAATTTTTGCATTAAATTTTGAAACTAATCAAAAAAGACTAACTTGATGCTATATACTGGTCTGCTCACAGTGAAAAACCAAGAGAATGGGCCCTACCTATGTTGTGATTTATTGATCATGTATTGTGTGTTGGTTCAGTAGCATTGGTGCTAGCATCTTGGCTAACAGTTACTATATTTTGGAGCTGAAAAGTGTGTCAAGCTACTACTGGATTCTGATGTTCAAATTACCTATTTATGCCATGTTTTAACCCATTTCCATCACTTTTTTACACCCACGATTCCACTTTTAACCAGTTTCTTGCTACTCTTTAACTGTTTTTCACCATTTTTCCTTTCTTGACACATTTTTGCAGCTATTATCCCATTTTTGCCTCTCTGTGCCAACTTAATACCGCTTTTTGTAGGCCAATTTTTGCGGCTTTTAATCAATTTAGCCAATTTTTGTGTCATTTCCTTTCATTTTTGTACCATTAAAGTTATTTCAGGTTCTCCTACTTTATTTCCTGGCATCCTGATGTTTTCGGCAGATCGTGGTTTAGCTATGAAGTCTGACACTACTTTCCAAATGATTTAGTCAATTTGCTTATTATGGAGCTATTAATGTTGCAAAACTATTGCAAATGCATGCACAGATCTGTACACAAATCTGCAAATTCATGTATAGATCAGTAAATGCGTGCAAAGGTCTGCAAGTGCATGCAAAAACCCACAATTTCATGTGCAGATCCGCAAATGAGTGCAAAGATTTGCAAATATGTAAAAATATTTAATTCAGTTGGAACTACTGCTTGGCTCAGCATTGAATACTGGTCTACTTGCTATGAGACAGACAGCAATGCCTGTGAGCCTGTGCTGAGGGTGACAAAACTCACAGCTTTTACATATATAGTGTGAGTACGTTTTTGTAGATTGTGCACAGCAGAAATGTTGCAAAAGTCAGGTGTATATGACAGCCAGTTGAGAGGCAAATTAGGTTGTAATAGATGTCTTGTGAGTCTTTTGACAGCATGATGCAAAAAAAGCTTAGTTTACTCAACCAAAACAAACTACATAATTAAGAAATGGTCTACACATCTGCAGTTCTGTTTTTAAAGGCCACAGCATATGCATGCGATTATTTTTGAAAACACAAGAGGGAAACTTATGTTTTCAAAAATACTTGCCTATGCATAGAGTAGATCTGCCTTTGTGCCTTTCCTAGTAACATTAATGTAACTGCAAGCACATATAAATTCTTACAACTGAAAGTAAATGAGTTTTTAATGTTATTTGAAAGGAAAACCAGAGTTGTCAAAAGCCACACCCCCAAAAAATCTGACTGGACCATCCCCAGTTAATTAAACTGTTGTTAAACTGGCACACTGGGGCTTCTGTGTTTGTGCTGACACTGATAGCTGAGAGCAAACATTAGCTGGCCTCAGTATCAATACTGCTACAGTATTAGTGATTATAGCACAGTGAAGTGACTCACTGTAACACAACAGTGTTTCATTCATTGGAATAAGCATCTTATACGTGTCTGTTTGTTTTCATCAGAAGGAATGAGTCCTAGCTACCCTGACCATCATCGTTTTGTGATTGTTTCGAGCCCGGCAGAGTTCTTAATGATTACTATAATGCTCATTTCAATGCATTTTGAACATAAAACAGTCTATAATGTGAATTTAAATCTAGATGATTAGCTGTTTGTAGTCAGTGCACACATTGTGTGACTGACCACTGAGGCCATTATCTCCTGTTAATCCACCCGGGGTACCCCCAGCCATCAAACACCCTGTGCAAGTCCACACTTGTGCCCATAATTATTTTCTTGCCACTTACAGCGTGGCAGCAGGTGGGATCTGAAGACAGCTGAAGAGGTGATAGGCCGGCCATCATGATGGATGAAGAAGTGCTTATAGCGCAGAGAACCTGTCATGACACATGGGAAAGGAGAGGTGGAGCAGCAAAAAGACAGTAGAAGAGTCTTCAGCTGAAGCGGTGAAGCAGCACCGAGAGAAAGTGAATCATCTCCTGAGAAACAAATGTGTGCTTGGTTAATATGTTACACAGGAGGCGTTATAACTTTGTGATGAAAGGTGGAGGTGGAGTAGTAGGTCAAGGGTGTGCAGCAGGGTCAGATAACAGGGTTTACGGGAAGCTTCATTCTGCAACATCATGAAATCATAAAGTTGCGCAAAGGTTACGCTTACATTATCAAGATGCATGAAAAATGTGAACTCGTCTTGATATGGGAAGATATACAACCAAAATATCCACACAACCCTAACAATAATTCCCTTAACATTGCAATTATATCTTTATAGCTGCTAAAATATCACGATGCAACTCTTCTGCAACAGATTCATGACATATCATGCAGAAAGTCTTTGTGTAGCATACTTGTGCAAGATAATGCATTAATAGTCTTTAATATTATAAAAAATATGATAATGATGTGCATGCAAAAGCAACTGGTAACTGTAAATATGCATATGTAAATATAAACTGCTGCACTATTAAGGGGCTTAGCATGATACAAATTAACTAAAACTGAATGTAAAAATGCTGCAAACACAAATTCTGCATTATTTAAATGTGCAAATGGATTATGCTGCAAATTCTAATCTGGTGTTGTGAAATCTTCCTATGTGTTTCAATTTATCTAGAAAGAGGAAGTAATTCATAGAAGTATTATGTAACCAAATCTTTTGCTTTGCCGCTATTGTCCCTTGAGGCCTCTAAAGTGTCAGTGAGCGGTGCAGGGCTTAAAGGACAAAAAAACTTGAGTGACTGGGACAAAAGCTCCTTAGATCTGGGTCTGCATGCGTGGCTCTGAAATAAAAACTGGGGTGCACTCCTCTACAGTAAGAACCTGTTGCCCTCTCCCCCCTGAGGATAAAATGAGATTGGACTGAGCAGCTGGCCCCCAAAGCGAGCAGTGCAACTAATAATCTGTCCTTCTGACAGATGAGGTTAGATGGCTGTCATTTGAGCCCTGCTGATCATGCAGGCAGAGATATCTGCAGCCCCAGAGCGATGCGCTCACTGGTGGCATTTCATCGGCCTGCGGTCACTGTCACACACATCACTGTGGAGCTCTCTGCTTTCACACACCTCTCCAATGCTCCTGACTGAGCACAGACCCAAACTCCCCTCTGAACCTTGCAGGACACTTTTAAGCCTCTCGTGCTTGAAGAACTATTAAAACAACAGCAATTTCAATGTGTAGAGCCAAGGCTGCCCATGGGGGGGGGGCTTTCTGGGGCCCAGCCAAACTGGGGGCCCATGGAGGTCAGGAGCTCTTGGTCAGTTAATTCAACCTGAATAAAAACCACTCCTAACAAAGCAACAAAACATGAATTTCATTTATTTGTACTGCAGTACAGTATAACCTTTTTTTTTCAAAATGTACAACCATTTTATTTAAACAGAGTTACCTTTTTTTTGTGATGTTAAGAATGTGGAAGGACACACTAAACTATTAAGAAACTAAAGTCAGACTTTATAGCTAGGCCATGATGTGCTCCAAGTGTCAGGATGCCAGAAAATAAATGAGAAGAAACAGACATTTTTTTTTAATATAGTGAACAATTGAATAATTGTGAAAAGAGACAAAAAATCGGTGAATAAGGCAAGAACAGGTTAAAATAGTAAAATAAAAATGCAGTAAATTGACAAAAAGTGGCTAAAAATGGGGAAAAAAGTAGCAAGACATGGGCAGAAACTGGCAAAAATTGAGAAAAAACAGCTAACATAGGCAAAAAGTGGCAAAAAAATGGCAAAAGGGCAAAACATGGGACAGAAAGTGGTTTAGAAAGTGACAAAAATAGATGAAAAGGGGCAAAGAAACAGTAGAAAAGTGGCAAAAAACAGTGGCATGAAGTGAAAAGCGGTAAAAATAGACAAAAAGTGGCCAAAAGTTGCAAAAATAATGGCAAAAATGCAACAAAGGGGCAAAAATATTCGCAATTGGACAAAAGCAAATGGGCAAAAGGGTATAAAAATTGGATAAAAGTAGCAAAGAATGGGCAGAAAGTGCCAAAAGCAGCCAAAATGGAGGCAAAAAAAATTTGGTAATAAGGGATGAAAAAAGTAGTTTAAAATTACCACAAATAAATCATTCCAACATCAGACCCAAGCTCGACACTTTCCACAGCTCCAGAATGAGGTAACCGTTAGCCAGGATGCTAGCATCAATGCTACTAATCCAACACACAATTATCAATTAATCAAAACCAGGGAGGGCCCATTTTCTGGGTATTTCAAGGGCTTAGCCAACTCTGGGGGCGGGACTGTGTAGAGCTATAATAGAAACCTAAAAAGTGACTCAAACTTTCAAACTAGGTGGCCACAGTGGGCCTCTGTTTTCTGTTATTTAACTTAAACTTTCTAATGTTATGGTTGATGCTGGCACCCAGCTGCAGTCAGGAGTTATGTAGCTGAGCACCTGATTTGCATTCTGTCTTTAAACTCGTGGCATTAAAGGAATTTGCCCAGGGCGTCCTGAAAGCAAGTAGGAACACTCCTAGGCTCTCATTTTCCTTTTACTCAGATAGGCAGATATGCAAACAGGTTATGAAATCACCCACAAACTTTTTCTGTGAGTATATCAGGAGTGTTTTATAGCAGTAGATTTAAATTTTTTTTGTATTTACATATGCCTAAAGTGACATAAATAGTGGCTTATACGTGCATAAAGGAGGTGAAAATGTAAGAAGGTCATGGAGGAAATACTGACCTCTATGATCGATCATAAATTCTATTGAAAATGCATTAAAATGCATAGCTAAAAGTTGTATTAATTCTCTTATTCTTTCTTTGTTAGGCCCGGTTTTTGCAAGTGTAATAGAGACATCACTTGCATATTTGTTACATGTAATATACCAGCAATATGGCAGTTTACAACTTACCATGAAATTTCAAAAGAAAACAAAACATAACTGAGCCAGGGGAGGGTGAAACAGAGAGCATGCTATTCAGACAATAACATGCGCGGGAAAACCAGGGCGGAGAGAGGAGGAGCAAAGCGAGCGAGGGAAGGAGGAGGAGGACGAGGGGGTAAATGGAAGTCTTTTTATCTCTAGTTTCCCACATCCTGTGAACGGCTGCAAACGCGGCCACCCAATTTGAAAGAATGAGAGGAATGCGCCTATTCTCCCCAGCCCGCTTTGATGAGCAGCCAGTTGAGAGGCATTGTCCGGCAACTCAAATAAAGACCATAGTCCTGGACTTCACTTTGGCCAATAAACCTCTGTGTTTAATGTGAAAATAATCAGGTAAATGGCAGGGGTCAGAATGGCTGGAATGCAATTGATGAACTGTTCTCAGGTTGACGCCTCTGGGTGCTGCTGTCTCTTTGGTAAAATGTCTTTATTAAGGCATGTGGAAGATTCAGGGCTATTCAAAGTAGCCTATTGCTTATTTCTTTTACTCAAATGTAGACACAACAGGAAGGACCTGAAGACAGGAGCTATGGCTAAAAAATAACTGATGCTTTAATATCAAATGGGGGTTAGTTATATCACAAGAAACAGTGGGGAAAAGAGAAGTAATCAAGTTACAGTAACTTCTGGTGTATTTTTATCAGGTTAAATATAAAAACAATCTATTCATATCCTCTTTTGACTCAGTTTCCCGCGATGGAAGGAGACAGAGGTGGGGGCCGCCCTTGGCTTTGAATTTGCATTTCCCTCCAACTTGTATTCATAATTGTTACTTTAGTCTCCCCCCTTTTTAGCGCGTTTTTATTCCCGCCACGTCTGTGTCTGACCCAGCCGGTTATGGGGCTGGGTTTATTTTCATTCTGTGATTGACAGCATTTTGGAACGCGCATGTGCACTCCTATTGGTGCAGGGAGCGGAAAAGGGCGGTGATACGGCGACGTCAGCGCGCGCTGTTCCGCCCTCTTACTACTGCCTTATAACAGTCCTCCCCCAGCTCTGTGTTTCCAAGAGCCGGTGTCTGACGGAGGTTTTGGTCCGTACGCCGTCTAATCTGTTTATATCGTGAATCCTACTCAACTGTTTACAAAACATTGCGTGTAGAAGACGCGTGAGTTTTTAATGCGAGCGCAGATATCCCTCCGCCGGGACGAAGTTTGGGGTTTTATTCTCCTGGAACAGAAGTCTCTGGATGAAAGGATCCCTACCGACCAGCTGAATTTTTATTCCTCCAACGTGGACTTAACAGGAGACTGGAGAGTCCTGCTATCGGAATAAAATCCTTCTTTTAAGCCAAAAAGACGACGAAGAAGATAAACGCCTTTAACCTGTGGTGGATATTCTTTAAGGAATGCTGCTGTCCAAGCTGAATTCTCTGGCCCACATCTCCGCTGTAGACATGCCGGCGAAAATCCAGCTCCAAGTTCATCAAGGTTAGACGCCCTTTTTCCACTCTGCCGTCATGGAGGACGAGCTGCAGCAATGGCTGGCTGCCCGCTTATCGGGGCTCAGTCGCACATAATACTGTTTATTTAACTCCTCTGAAGGCAGCTAATTTCAATCGTTATGTCGTAATAACAACATATTATACGCCTTATTATGTTTTGTTTATATTGTTAGGGGTAGTAGTGGGTTACGGGTGCCGGTAGTTCCTTCTCTGGTGTTAACCAGCCGGCTGTGTTTATGTTTTCACAGTGAAAGAGAGGGAGCCTTTCGAGAAGCTGTATACGGTCGGAGGGGTGCTGGGCAGCGGAGGCTTTGGCACCGTGTACTCCGGGACGAGGATATCCGACGGAGCGCCGGTTAGTACCGCAACTTTCCTCTTTTATGTGGAATTATATTAAGAAATGGTGCATTTTTAACTCTGTTTATGGGTCCCAAACAAGCCATGTAACGCGGGCTTCTTGTTTATCCCCTTAGGTTGCTGTCAAGCATGTGTCCAAGGACAGAATCTCCGAGTGGGGAGAGCTGGTAAGAGACTATTTATGAATATATTATAACAAATAAGCTATTTTTACATGTTATTGGTATGATATAAAAGAAGCAGTTAGTATCGTGCCAAAAGAAAAGTGAATTATCACATTTTATCTATGGAGCAAATTCTTTAGAAAAACATTGTAAAATTAATAAAAACATTAAAAAAGCATTAAAAAACAGTTGACCTTCTTAAAGATGTTGAAATATTGTAAAAAAAAAAAAATTAAATGTGTACATTTGCATTGTATTTGTTGTATATGGGCATAATTTTTGCATGTCTGAAGGATATACTAATGTTTAATTTCCTCCTCAGCCCAATGGCTCCAGAGTTCCCATGGAGATTGTGCTCCTGAAGAAGGTCGGCACAGGCTTCCGCGGTGTGATCAAAATGCTCGACTGGTTCGAGCGGCCGGACAGCTTCATTATCGTGATGGAGAGGCCAGAAAACGTTAAAGACCTCTTCGACTTCATCACGGAGAAAGGTGCCTTACCGGAGGAGCTCGCTCGGAGCTTTTTCCGCCAGGTCCTGGAGGCGGTGAGGCACTGCCATAACTGTGGGGTGATTCACCGGGACATCAAGGATGAAAACATCCTCATAGACCTCCGCACAGGGGAGATGAAGCTCATTGACTTTGGATCAGGAGCTCTACTGAAGGACACCATTTACACAGACTTTGATGGTGAGTCATTAAAACACTATAAAGTTGTGAAATAGCATTTTAAAATAAAGACAGATGGAGAAATTTAACCTTAAAAGTATTTACACTACACCAGTAGGAATTCCTAGGTTGTGTCATCTCTGACATCCCCCCACAGCAGCCTAATAATACACACTGAGCAGCATTGCCTTTGCTTTGGCGCCCCCTATAGGACAAAAGTGGCATTTTTACAACTCAAAGTTTGTAAACAATGTCACATGTCTGCTCCCCCTCCCACACTGAAACACTCACACCTCTCTCTCCCTCTCAAACACTGCCTGTCACGCTCCCTGGCACCTGAGTCCAGATAATCACCTTAGAAACAGGCTCAACTGATAAATATACACTTTGTTAATCATTTATTTGACAGTTTAGTAAAATAATAAGTAGTTTAAGAGGTGCTGACTTATTTTTAATGAGTTTTTAAATATTCTTTCTCCTCTTTTGACAGGCACAAGAGTGTACAGCCCACCAGAGTGGATCAAATATCATCGGTATAATGGTCGCTCTGCCACAGTTTGGTCCCTGGGTGTTTTGCTGTATGACATGGTGTGTGGCGACATCCCTTTTGAGCAAGATGAGGAGATCTTAAGAGGTCAGGTCCTCTTTCGGAGAAGAATCTCAGCAGGTAAATAAAGTTTGCACACATTCTTTAAGTTTTTTTGTTGACACATTTTCACAGTTTTATGTTGTTTTAGAGCTCCAGACTAATTATTGAACCTTCTTGTCTTTGTGCAGAATGCCAGCAGCTGATCAAGTGGTGTCTGTCTCTGCGGCCGTCCGACCGGCCGTCCTTCGAGGACATCATCAACCACTCGTGGATGCAGAACACAACCTCTTCTGTCGTCCCATCCACGGTCCAGACAGAGAAGTCAGCCACAGAGATCAGACTTCACAGCATTGGCCACGAGCCCACAGCCTTCACACCCACCCCTGTCGCCGTGGCCCGGTGATGGAAGCAAAAACAGCTCGCTCTGGGCTGATCTGGTCCGAACTGGCCTGCACTGAGACTATTACAAAAGGACTTATGTAACAGACTTGAAGCAGAAAGGAGGGAGGGCTGGCCTGCAGTCCTGTTGCAGAAAAAAGAGGAAGGTGGAAAGGACTGAAGCCAACAAAATCATCACAACCTGGTTTCGCTCTGAAAGGCCGGACCCTCTCCGCCCTCACCACCCCAACTACTTGATTTTCCCAATGTGGCGTCAGGTCAGACTCTGATCTAGATGCTGGGTGTTTATCAGTCTGTAAGAGGGAATGGCTCTGTATGCATGGACACCTGCGTCAAGTAAACACAGTACATGTGCTGTCTATTCTTTTGAATGGAAAGCGGACACTGAGTTATGTAACCTCTCACTACACTGTACTCAGCTCTCCCTCTGTTTTCATTTTGAGGGAAGAGCAGAGGCGTTAGTGAGGAGGATTTTCAAAATAAGTGCCTTCTGTGAGATTGTTGGGGGAACCTGAAATACTTGAATATGTCAAAGCAAAAAGGCTGTACTGCTCTACCGCCTTTTTTAGCTCCTTACTCTGTACACGGCTTTATATTTTTCATTTCTGTTTTCCTCTCATGGGCCTAGATCAGTAAAGCCTATGCCATATTACAACCACTACTATCACTACTTCTACTACTCCAATGTCATTAGCAACCAGACAACCTCATAGCTCTGGCAGCGACTTGTGCAAACAGATCATAAACACTGGACTTACCTCACTCTTTACTACAGCATCCACCTCTACTTACGCTACAACCTCCGCTTCCTCCTCCTCTGTAAACTTGTGTACTGTATACAAACACAAGGCTTCGGCAACCGCTGTTTCACATCTACATGAATGCACACCACAATGCAAACCTAACCATACCGAAATACAACATCCTCTGCTCTTCACCTCCTTTTTTTTTCTCTTTGTGTTCAAACAGTGCCTCACATAGGTCTTAAAATTTGATGGAGACAAGAATTGTAAATAATGATGATAATATTTATTATTGCTGTGACTTCTTCCTCACACTTAATGAGCGCAGATTTTATTTATTTATTTATGAGAGAATTTCGGCTGTACTTAATGTATTTCATTCCACAGTCACTGAAGGGCCCACAGATTATTTAAAAAGGCAAACAAAGACTTAGGTGAATTTTTTGACCATATTTATTATGGCTTGAAATTTTAAACAAGAGCAGATGCGTGTATGTATGTTTGTGTATGTATTGTAAATATCGTGTAAATAGTCCTGAAAGCACTTCCATGTTAATGTATGTAAACATTGAGCGTCTACTGATGGTAACTGGTTTTGTTACGCTGTTTTCTGCTGTGGGAGAAAGTGGATTCTGAATGTTGTGAGTGTATGAATGTATTTGTGCATGAGTGAGATGTGAGATTGAGAAAACTTCTGGTTTCATGACCGCAGCTTGGATTGTTGTTTTTCATCCATTCAAACTAGAATTGTAAATTATGTTAGAAATTATTTTTATACAATTTCAATAAATATTTTTTTAACTATGAATTTTGTCTCCCTTGTATTCCTGAAAATAACAGTATGATCAATAAAGCCATGGTAAAGATCCATGAAGTGAAGGTTAACTATGTCATACATTTATACAGGGGCTGTTAGCATTGATGCATTAATCATGATTCATTAAGGTCCATAATTAGTGCATAATTTGTTTTAATTGCATGTTTTATTGTCCCTTTCAGCACACATTAGTTAAGCCAGAATTTTCTTGCAGCCTCAGCGATATAAAATAGGTCCATCAGTGTTCCTTAATGAATCATTTTACTTCTAAGAAACTCAGACAGCCCAGTGGGCACACCAGCAGTCATCTGCACCCAGTGATATCAAACATCTACCTTTTTAGAGTTCCCTAATGTCCTTTTTAATCAATAACAAACTCTTTTTTCTAGGGTTAAGTTCATGCCATAATCTTCAATCTGCCCATAGGTCCTTCATTTCTTTCAAAATAAAAGTAAGTATGCAGGCAAAAATAAAATGCAAACCAGTTGATATTCAAAATCTTAAGATTAAATACAGAAATTCAAAGGATCATCGTGTATAAAAATTTTAACCCTATGACAGGCTTTACTCATGCCCATATAAGAAAACGAGGTCTTAAACGCAATTCTTTGGAATTAAAATTCATTAAAAACATGTTTAAAAATACAACAGCATTACTGAGAATTTTAACACCTTTTTTTTTAGGTCAGGAGCTTATACAATTCTGTCGGCAGGTTTCCTGTTTGTCACCTTTGAAAAAAAGCAGCAGATATGGGGAGCAGATGAAGCGATAAAACCTGACGGGTGGTTAGAAAAAGGGGGCAGGCTGTGTACATATAGAAGAAAACAAGTCAAACTTACTCCCACAGTTCATCGGATACAGAAGTAAAGTGTGACATATAGCATAAATTCAATGGGGTAACGAATACCACATCTAACTCTGCCCTCCTAAGTTAAAACATCAGTATTGTGTCTAAACACGGATATGAACTTGTTTAAAGTATAGTTTCATAGTTGAAAGAACTGTTCAACTTTTTGCCCTTTTAAAACTCTTACAGAGTTAGGTTGCATACAATAACACCAATATTTTACTAAAACACAACCCTATCATGAACATAAATGTGCAGTATTCCAGTGCTTCTCATATATTTGATGATATACGATTACCCAAAAGTAAAAATCAAGCGGTGGAGTAGAACCAAGTAACTGAGTTCAGTGATCAACAAAGTGGGGGACACAAGACATGGAAGTGGGTTGGTGTGTGCCAGAATACACTCCAAAATCAAAGAGCATTTTTGAATGAAGCAATGAAAATAAAATACAGATATAAAATATTAAGTGGTTAGACTTAAATAGATTGTTATAGAATGTCAATATATATAAATATATATAGAGAGAGCAGGGGTGTCAAACTCATACTGAGTCTGGGGCCAGATTTGCTGCAATCAGAAGTCCTGAGGGCCGGACTATTTAGGCCAGGATTTTGAAAGTCAATTGCAGATTCTGAATTTAGGCCTAACCTAAGAGTCCATCAAGGTCAACATTTAAACATAAACTGTTAACCTCATTTTTCATCATTAGTAAAATATGAAAAATATAAATAACACTGATAATACATCATTCTGAGATTAAGAAAAAGTAAAAATGATAAGTTTAAAGGCTCAAAGACTGAGATAAAAAGTCAAACTTATTAGTTTAAATTTAAAGGCAAAATAATGTTATTAAAAGGCAAATAAATTAGATAAAAAGTCAAAATCACAAGTTTAAAAGGTAAAAATATGACTTAGAATTTTGAATTGTGAATCTTGAAGAGCAAAATGTGAAAAAAGTCAAAACATAAGTTAAGTCAGAATTGTGTGATGCAAAATTGAAAATATGAAATGACAACATTAATTTCTTTTCTCACCTTCCTGAGATTTTATCTAACTTCTTTTACTCTTTACTTTTTCAGATTTTTATAATTTAACAAGGATATTTTTAATCATCAAGGTTAAGTTTACACGGTTACTGGAGGAAATCTGCAGACCTCATACTGGTGGGCCAGTTGTAATAGAAGTAGTGAGTTTGACACCTATGATATATAGTGCTTAACAAATCTATTAGAGCACCCTAACCCTAACCAAAGTAAGGTTTATGCCACTGCTGCCCTAAATTAACAGCATTGGTAATTACCAAAACCATTTTTTATGTTTCTGCAATGGTTAATACACCAATAAGTAGAAGCTCTTTAACCCAAATGATATTTTTAATGCTAAAATATAATTATTATTGTTATCTATGAATTTTTAAATTTATTGATTTACAAAAAAATGAAAAAATAGTAAAGCACATTATTATTTCTTGATTAATATGTCAAATTAAAGTTATTTACTTGTATTCCTGAAGAGAAAAATTAGTTTTAGTGGTTGAATGTTATGCTGGATTCATTTCTGACTTCTCAGAGAAGTCCAGTGAGCCGGCTCAAATTTGGGTATAAAAAGGTGAATTCAGTTTGAAATTCCTCGCTCCTGTTCAAAATGGAAAAAACGTTGAGAACTCACTGAAAATGAAAGAGTCCGTATTAAAGCACTTCATGATGCTGGATGGTCTTTGAGACAAATATGACAGGTGGTCTAATAAATTTGTTAAGCACTGTATCTATCTATCTATCTATCTATATATATATATAGAGAGAGAGAGAGAGAGAGAGAGAGAGAGAGAGAGAGAGAAAGGAGAAACTGTACAGACATGAAGGTCTACTGGTGAGTAAGTTATCGTGCAATTCTTTCTAAATGAGTTCTGAATGAGTTTGTGCAGTTATGAACAGTTGAGTAAAGTCCAGTGAGTTTAAATGTAAAACATAAGACTGTATAAACATGCATAATTCTGTCTGCTGGTTCTGGGGCTCAGTGAGAGTTTGTAGAGGGAGGGCCAGAGTACTGTTCATTAGACTGACAGCAGAGGTGAAGAAACTGTTCTTGTGGCAGGAGGTTTCAATCTTGATGGACCTCAGCATCCTGCCTAAAGGGAGGGCCTCAAAAAGTCAATGTCCACGGTGAGATGGGTTGGCCACAGTTTTATCTGCACGCCTCAGAGTCCTGGATGCCTACAGGTCTTGGAGAGATTGCAGCACATCACCCTGTCTGCAGCCTGTTCTTGCCCTTTGCATACCATTGTAATTAAGTGAGATTATTTTATAATGAATGCAAAGTAAATCCTTAAAATGAGGTTGGCACATGATAACAGTAGTGTAGGGGTCCTCTGCTCTTTAAAGAGGCACACATGCAGCTGAAAGGGCTTTGCATCCTAACATGTGCCTGGCAAAGGCCTGGATGATGGCCATCAGGAGGCTGGAGTAGTGCAGGGATGCTGCAAAGTATTTATGATGCTGTCTTACCTTGGACTAAATGTAGACATCCTTACTGATCTTCTTTATGTTGAGCTGACTGTGTGATCTGCCACACAGCTTAATCCAAAGGAGACACTTTTCTGTGTTTATGAGAGCTTTAGGGATAAAATACTCTTTATTCTCTAATCTTAGGATGTCTGTATTTACCACAGGAATATTGTTTGACCATTTTCCCATGTTATAACTACAAAATATTCAATATAACTGCAGGAAAATGAGAATTACTGATGCTTTTCTATAGAGGATGACCTGGATGTCTGACTGCATTGTGTGGCTATAAGACATGTGATTGGCTCGTGGCGTTATAGAGCAGGGCTTAGCAATAGGTCAATTGTATATAGGTCAAAAATGAAGTAGTTCATCACTCAGCCCTGTAGATAAGTACAGGCAACCAGCATTATATCCTATCTTCAAGGCTTTATATCAGATATAATTATCCAAAACTATGTGAATAAAACTGAAATTCCTCTTTTAATAAATTACATATAATAAAGTGTTTCTCTATAGTGAAATCAGTGCATGCAGGACATGTTTGAATTTTTTTCATAGTAAATAAGTTGTACTTTTACTTGAGTACAGCATGTGTAAGTAATTCCTCCTCTTAGCTTCAGGTATAAAGTATGCAGTAATCACTGTTTTCACAGCTTTACCATGTGGGCCACTGCGTGTCTTCATGGGTTTAATCCCTCTAAAAAGCTGCAGATGCTCTCACGGGTTAATCTAGACATTGATAGTGAGCAGCAGGCAGCAGGATATCATGGATCTGCTCTCTCGGACAGATAAGAGTTGTAGCTTTAATCAGTTGTGATGCTCTCATGGGAAGCCGTGGCCTCACTACTAATCTTTCCTGAGACAGCGCTGCTAGGACCCAACCTAAAGCAAAACTGAGATCTACGCAAGTGAATTACACGGGTGTTGCGAAAGCTGCAGCTCCCATCAGCCCCAGTTAGTGTCTGTCAGGAGATATGAAGTGCTATTACCTGCTGGGATTTGAGTCGAATGGGAAAATGGGGTGAAAACACACGGTTGCAAATGGAAGCCAGTAGACTGTTTAGCTCAGCATCTTTCAGTACTCTACTTTTATTTAAGTTTTTGAAGATAGTAGTATCATCTCTCCAATCCTAACACAGTTTTGGCAGTTGGCAGGTTCTGTCTGAGGTTTCTGACTGTTTAAAGAGCTTTTCATTAACATTGTTACATTGCTAAATGTTCTCAAGTGCTGTCAAGTGGATAAATCCAACCATCCAACCTTTATCTTTACCCCTTGTCCATAGGGATCACAGAAGGGCGGGAGTTGATCTCAGCCATCATTGGATAAGAGATGAGGTTACAACCTTGATTGGTCACCAGTCAAGCAGATTAATGTTGGGTCTTTTTAAGTGTAATAAGGATAAAGATCACAGCCTGCCTTCCTTTATACTGTCTTGAGTTAATTATGGATTGGTGCCATACAAATGAAGATTGTGAACGAATGAGTTAGCATTTATCTTGAAATCTAATACTGCAGCTTCACAAGGTCCCATATGGGAAGGTTTTTTCTGACCTCTGACCTTTTGGGCCTTTTCGTACCTTTATTAGATAGAGGAGGACAGTCGAAAGACTTGGAACGAGGGAAGAGAGTGGGGTAGAGACATGTGGTAAAGGGCCTCAGGTTGGGTTCGAACCTGGGCCGCCCGTGTACATGGTGCATGCCTTAAACCACTCAACCATTTGTGCACCCCCATCCGTCCATTTTCTAAATTGCTTATCTGTTGGGGGTCATGGGGGGCTGGAGCTTATCCCAGCTGTCATTGGGTACACCTTGGACTGGTCAGAAGTCAATCGCAGGGCTGACATATTGAGACAGACCACCAGGCACACCCACACTCACACCTACAGCCAATTTAGAGTCACCAATTAACCCTAACGAGCATGTCTTTGGTAGTGGGCGGACCAGGGGCCTTCTTGCTCTGAAGCAACAGCGCTAACCCCTACGCAACTGTGCAGCCCCCAACCAGCTTCAGCAACAGTTTAATTTACAAACTGGCTCCACTGATAAAGAACAATACAGGGGCAGGGTTGTGGTTTACTTCCTGGGGTGTCACACATCTCGTCATATGTTTTCTTGCTCTAAGTGATCTGTAACGAATGTGCCAGACAAAAGATTTGTCCAATCACCCTCTGATGTTTTTTTCCACAGGTCCTGCCCTTCTCAGACATCCTTTTTAGGGTGTTATCCAGATGGTTGTAAAATATATCCAACGCCACGGATGTATGAAACAGCAGGTTACCATGTTGCCAAGCCTAGCCTTCTCTGTCTCGAGTTGACACTCGACCTTCAGATGGAGTGGAAAATCCAGAAAATAGTAAATAAGACGTAGTCTGTTTTGTGGATCTCCCAGAGGGCAAAATTTAAATTGTTTTCCTCCATGACCATTTACATTGCATTCAGCAAAGTCCTCAACCAGCAGTCTCTGTGCCTCGAGGTAGCTCTTTCTAGTATAATTTGCTAGTTACAGGTGCAGCAGGTAAGCTTGCAGTCTATTTCAACATTAATAGTTGAAAAGTACAAACCTACAGCCCATAATTGAGACCTGGACTTGCACTGTGCACCTCTGCTTGTATCTTGTCTCCCATGATGGCATCATGTTTAGCAACAACAAATGTGATCCCAGTAGCTCATCATGTGCTGTCATCACTACTTTCTCCTTGACTGTGTGTGAGTTCACAGGTCATCAGGTCAAAGAGTACCAATCATAGCTACAACAGAGGTGCCCTGTGTGATGTGTTCAATCGTCTGCTCTGAAAAGGCAGAGAAGAAGAAACAATTATGGACTCGTAGCGATGTATCAAAAGGAGGGATACATGGACTAGCTCTCCAGATAGAACTTGAGGTATGAATGTAATAACATGCAAAGAAAATTAGCCAAAGGAAAATGAGATCCCTGGAGGAAGAAAAAGAAGGGACTTGTTTAAGTCACTCCAGCATATTATGATAGAAAGATGGGGAGAAAATGCTCAACTATTGGTAGGCGTAAGGATACATTGTCGTCAGGTCTGGGTGGCAATCTACACAGAAGATACCAGAAAAATTCTGACATGCTCGTCTTGTTGAGTCATGGTTGTGGGGCATCGTGCATGCGTTGTTGATAATGTCCCATTATAAGAGCGTTTGTTTGTCCCAATGCTGTATTCAGGCCTGATGTTTGATGATGAGCTGGGACAATGCAGTCAGGCCAAACTCTGGTGTGGTACCAACCAGTGTTAACTTTGTTGACTAAAACTGTGACTAAAAATGTTCATCCACAGCCTTTTTTTCCATGACAAAAACTAGACTAAGACTAACAAAAATGGATCTGTGATGACTAAAACTGCCAAAAACTAAGCTTAGTTTTCGTCAAGATGATTAAAACTGGACTAAAATGTAATGTAGTTTTTCATCGGACATTCTAAATTCATGATATTTCTCCACTGTGGGTAAATCTGTCAAAAAACAATGCAGCTGTAGCTATTCTGCGTCAGCTGTATAAAGCAGGGACCCCAGGTTAAGCAGTGTGAATAGAACACACTACCATGATTTGGTACCAGATTTAGGCAATAAATTTAAAAGTTTGGACTAAAAGTAAAGACTAAAATGTTTTTGAGTTTTCATCAACTAAAACTAGACTAAAAGTAAAAAGGGTAGAAATGACTAAAATGTGACGGAAACTAAAAGACGTGGTGCAGTTTTGTTTCTATATTTGCGTTCTATACTGGTCACACCAATACACAGGCCACAATTTGCTTTTAAAATAAAAAAAAACTGAATCAAAAGTGCCTGTACATACCAAATCCTAAGGTCCTTTCCTGACTGTGCACAAATTCAAGGAAGGAGCTGCAGCGCCTCTGGCAAGGGTGGGTAGGGATAAAACAAGAGCTAAAAGAGCAGCTGTTGGATTCATTGACGTGATAAACGAGACTCCACTTACATGCTAATGTTGCTCTATGCTTCCTGGAAATGTAAATTAGCAAGTGCCTGATTACAAAACCTACTAAAAGTACTGATACTGTTTGTTTTAGAATATCAACTGTTGCAGATTTAAAGATGCCTGTATCAAGTAACAGTGTTCCTGCAGGGATGGTAATTATCTCTGCAAAGACTCGATTAGTTTCTGTTAAAGTTAAATGTTCAGTGAGTCAGCTGAGGTGGAGCTGCATAAGTGATGCATAAAGAATCAGCAGTATGGCGAACATTACTCATTCGTTATGAAGGTTATAGTCAAAGATAATTTCAAATCTTTGATCACAAATGCTTCAGATATGACCTTTATGAGCACCATGTTATTGTCATATAGGGCTCTGATATCTGTTTCCCGATCAGCTCTTACACACCTTCAGTCGGTCAATCAGTCAATCAAAGATTCTCAGCAATCTCCTTTCAAACATGTCACAACAATGAAGTCCAGCTGGTTCCATGAAACACACCGTATGTATTTCCGTACCAGATAATAATAGACTGATGTCATCAAAGGAAGCCAGCCCTAAAAATAAAATGTCATCTCCAGCATGAATTCAAACCGGAGTGTCAGTCCTCAGTCATCTTTTTGATCTGATTCGGCTTTTCTTCTGCAGGTACTCAGACAACATACAATTTCCCTGAAGAGATTACAGAGAGCAGAGACCACAGGTAGTTTCCACGAATAACCCCACCATTCATTTCCCCACTCATTCTGAGAACCACAGACCACATCAAACCGAGCTGCTCTCGTTCTCATGATCGTCCAGAAAAACAAAGAAGCTGTGAATTTTAGCTGGAAATGTTAAATGAGTGTCAGGTCCTCAGTAAATGGAAACTTAAGATAAAATGTATTTTTGTGCTTAGTTAGCAGTGACAATTATGACGACTCAAGTTGGAATGACTACAGTCGAAATTTTTGCTTTATTTATCTGTGAGTAATACCCATATATTGACAAATAAATCTTATATCACAGAGTTGCAAAAGCACCAAGCAAACATAGAAATGTGTGTCATGTCTTTCATAAGTGTTGGCTTCGGCTTGCCCAGATGTTTGTTTGTTTGTTCAGTCGACTGCTGCCGTGAGAAAGCAATCTTGGTTACCTGGAGATACAAAGACAGATTTATCTGTCATAAACTAAAAAGAAAACAATTTCAGCTAAAGGTTGTTTTTAATCATATGATCCCAAATGCCTGATGGAGGTCAGGAAGTGGGGGACAGTCGTTGCAAATGAATGGGAATGGAGGAAAGTTAGTGCTTTAAAAGCTCTAAATAGACCAGTACTTTAATCACCCAAAAATATCTATATACATTGAGTATGATCCCTATACTTTATTTAAAAAAAAAGCATGTTTTCCTCCCTCAATTTTACTGATTTACCTGGTCTAGAGGCGATCAATGTCACAAATAGTCCTGCAGAGGTCCTACAGACAGCATCATTTAGCCTGATGACTGGAGACAAGAGTCTAGAGGAGTCTTACACTTAACTAAAAGGCTTGATGAGATGCAGAAATCACTACATACCCCCCAATGAGTTCTGCTCTGCTGCAAAGCATCGTCTGCAAAGAACCTATCAGGAAAAGTATTGAAATGAATATATTATTAGAAATCTGGTGTTATCTTAAGATAATGGAATGAAAAGTTAATTGTTAAGAAAATATGGAGTAAAAAAATATACGCTTTCTACACAGTAGAAAAACAATGTAAAACTAAAAAAACATTAATTGTCTCATTTACTGTCTTTATAATCCTTAATTCATGCATTATGAGAAAATTAAATACCTTTAACTACTGAGATGAGAACAGTTTGATCTATGTTTAGTAATCCAATTTGTTAACTGTTTTGATTTTAATAACTTTAATTTTACTTTATATTTCAGTGAAAGGGTCTAAAAGGCAACTGTTTGCTATCCGCTCCACAACAAAAGGCTAAAACACAATAAATGACTATTTAAGGAAGGACAATAGCCAGCTTCATGTTTAGATAGCCAGATTTATGACCCCTAATAAAACATAATGACCCTCAGTAACTGGATGTGAAGATAAAGCAACTGTAGCAAATTTGCCTTAGCCTACCCGCTAAAATATTAAAAATGTGATGATAGTTCATTGCTATTCGTGCATCTTGTTTAAACCCAAGTGGCAGAAAAAGTGTATGACCAGAGATTCAATAAAAGCTCTTCATTTTGATTGGGGGGGGGGCACTAATGAGTGCCTCAGTGAGAAAAAAAGGCAAGCGTGGCCCTGATATTTTCTTTTCCTAAAACTGGTTATTGAGTGAAAAATGTAGACTGGAAACAGCGGTGAACATCTGTACAGGGTCTATCCAAGTGCAGGCTCACTTAGCATGTACCTTTAAAGCTCATCATTTTTCTACTGTAAAAGTTAAAATACTGTATAAACCATACCAGGATAAGATTCAGTCTGCTTTTTGAGGGACCCTTAAAGAAAAGAAGATTCCATGTAAGTCATCATGGAGATCCATCTTCCATCTTGGAACCTTGTCCTGACACAGGCAGCAGCTGGAAAACTACCCTTGAAAAAAGGTGAAGAAAGACAATTCAGATCAGACACTTTTGTCAGAGGTCCAGTCTCTTCTTGAGTTTCATTGGTAAAGTGAGGTTGAAGTGGCACTGACAAGCACGTCACTTTTCCAAAAATGTAACACTTTTCAACTTGGAGCGCTTTGAGCCTAAACAGGTGATGCTGAGGATGTTTTTCTGCCCAGGCACTGAGCGCTCAGAACGCTGGACTACACTAGTTTTGAAAATAAGCACTGCTAGTGTAAGACAGCCAGCTATATACACAGGCACTTACATACCAAAAACATGAGTGAAGGAACCTCTAGCAGTTATTACTGCTCAACATGCAACATCTCAACACATTAAAGTCCATCTAAAAACATCTTAAACATCCAAACCCTCTGCCCAAGGGCATGGTGGAAAAAGTATGTCCTGCTGATTTAAAAATGGCAGTGGGCGGAGTTTAGCTCAGTTGGATTACCACTGAATGGATCAAAACTGTAGAGTAACTCCAACACTGATGTCGTATTCAAAACTCCAGTTTTTGCTGAGCTGAAGCTTCTGTGGCGAGCTAACTCCAAAGCTGCACATGCCCACTGTCTCAAATGCTTTGTTGCTCTGATTGGTCTGTAATGAATGAGACAGACAGAATGTTCGGCCAATCAGCCTGCAAGATTTTGTTCAAAGGTTCTGCCATTCTCAAATGTTTTCAATGGACGGTTGCCCAGACAGATGCCGGTCTATTTGATGTGTCAGGTCACATAAACGGTACTTTTATGGAGATAAAAGCATATGTTTGGTCTGGTTTTTAAAAGAACATTTTAAAATAGAAGGGAATACTAAAAGGGGGAAAGATATTCAAAAACTGTAGAATTCTGGACCTTTGGCCTTAAGGGTTGGTGGCTCAAGTCCTTTTTGTTGCTCTTTGACTGTGGACAACATGCAACTAGTAGCTTCAGAAAGTCTTGTTGTTGAGCTAACCTTGCTAGCTTGGTGTGAGCTAACCCACCTGACTGCTGGCTTTACACAAGTTTACTCCTCTAAATGTCAGTCTCCCCTTTACTTTTGATCACACATCCATTCAGGCACTTGTTTTTAGACATTAGTGATCTGTTCTTTCCCTTTGTTCATACTACCATCACTGACCACAGTTTTCCCCACACACGTGGAAGGACTGATCATGCACACAGTCTACAGAGTCAAATCCAGAGTCGGGTATTTGCATGGACTGTTGGTGAGTCACTCTCTCCTCCCAGAGTTCATTTGACTGTCTTGATTCAACACTGAGTCATCACAGAACAAGGCCACAGTGAAATATCTACCAGAGACATTTTAGAACAACACTATGTTTGGCTTTCACAGAGGGAGACATATTGATCACTCATTTGTGTCTCTGTAGAGAAGTCTGATGTGTAATTGTGAGTCAATGAGAGTGTCATTTGTTTTGATCACATTGCAGACATTGTGTGTTCTCCCCTCTGTCTGCCAGCACTCACCCTCAGTAAGACATCTCACAGCCTCGTCAGTCAGAGCTGATTGGCTCATCTGTGTCATGTTCCTGTAACCCATGTGCTGTATCTTCTTCTTTGGAAAGCCCAGCTGTTAGGTTGTATCACACGCCCTCCAATCCACAGAGACACAGCCAGAGTCAGAGCTGTTGGGTAATTTGTCAGGAACTTCCTTCAGCTCCCCCGCCTCCATCTGTTTCTCTCTCCGTCACTGTCCGTCTCCATCTTGCATGCCTTTGTCCTCCTGTTATCTGACTACATGATAAATACACCAAAGACAAACATCCACATTCCTGTGCACATAAAGGCATGGTTTCCAAACATTCAGATGAATGGGGATTCATGTGTACACTGGTGTAGAGTCTAAATCATGATGTTGAGAAATTGGCCAACACATGTACACCATACCTTTGTGCAATTGTGTTGGAAATATGTAGTTTGGCTATGTATTTGATGGATGTTGCATGCTGTATTGCACACATGTTGAGTGATGGCATAGCTTTTTTTTGCCATTTAATTGGACTTGTGACCTTGTCTTAGTATACAAGCACCATAGAGAATCAGGTTATTGGCTTCCCACCTTCACTAAGACAGATGGTGATATCCCACTTTGTACTTACTTTGAACATTTTGGCTGTTCCACTTCTTGGTCGAAGCCCAACACCAAGACTTTGGAGCATGCTCAGAATGTTTGGGTCCTTTTTCCATCTCATGGGATTCTGCAGGGAGCATTGTGCTGCTGCAACTTTGTTCATCTGCAGGGTACTAAATGTGCACGCAGGGTGACCTGCCGATAAGGAGTCAATGCAATACATTACAAAAACCTGAACCGGGAGCAGTTTAGCACGCTTTGACAGGAAAGGTCACAGCCATAGATATGAACACGTAGATGCTGCCTGAGCCTCAGGAATGATTCCATTACCTTATTCTTGAGAAAAAGAGGTTTGTAGTTGGTTTGCAATATGCTTATGCTTCCATTCCTTTAACATAGGTTTTGAAATAGTTTCTTTGCAGATGATGCAGCAGTAGGGAGAGGTAGTGATTGCCCTACTTAGTAAAATGCTACCAAAAAGGTCTTGTTTTTAGATGTTCACGACTATGCCAAGCATTCAAAGTGTAAAAGTACAAACATTCTTAATTCTTTAGCTACTTTTGTGTCCTGAAAGTAGTGAAATATTCATGCAAAAAGAGGAGTTAAAAAACTCACAGAGAAATGCCAGCAGTCAGGGACTTAAAAAAGCCTTCTGCCAAAGCTTGAGTGAGCGGAGCCACATAATGCTGGTGTACAGTCTGTTTCCACAAAGCGGTCCAGTTTGGTTCTGTACAGTGTCGCCATGTTTCCTCCGTCTCACCAACCTCCAGCTTTGTTTGATGAAATCCATCTCCTTTAAGAGTTCCAGTCCATTTAGCTTGGCTCAGCAGAGCTGGTTATTTGGCTCCCAAATGACTCTTCGTTTGCTAAAAGTTTGGCTTCTTAAAATGTGGGTTAAACCACGACAAAGGATGGA
Organism: Cheilinus undulatus; assembly: GCF_018320785.1. Taxonomy (NCBI): domain Eukaryota; kingdom Metazoa; phylum Chordata; class Actinopteri; order Labriformes; family Labridae; genus Cheilinus; species Cheilinus undulatus. The sequence continues at coordinate 11,233,866 of NC_054875.1, read as the reverse complement.
GGAAAGGAAAATGGTACTCAAACGAGAGCTGGCTACCGTGGCTAACATAAAAGACCCATTTTGTGGCACATGCTCATTGCTTAACAGCTCATCATCATACGGTCGCTCACCTCACAAGGTTAATTTGGTTGACAGTACATCATCGGTCAATTAAATAATTAATAGTAACTAATCGATTTTTTGTTAAAAGCATGTTTGTGACAAACAGGCTCGTCCAGCCTCTTAGCTCAGTACAAGACTCCTCTGGACTCATGTTTCCCTTTGATGACGCTAGAGGGTCTGCAAGACGAAGTATCTGTGATAATGGTTCCATGCCAGGTAAATCTGTTCAACTGTGATAAAATTCACTGTATTGTCAAGTAAGTGAAGTGCAAGGATGATATCTGATGTAGAAAGTTCTAACTTTCCTCCATTCTTATTCATTCCTACACTGTAAGACAAAATTAGTTGAGCTTACCTAAAAAAATATGGAACTCGTTGCCTCAAAAATAACAAATAAACTACTCTTGACTTTTGTGAGTTTAAAAAACGTGTTTGTTTTTAGTGTGCAGTACTTGTTCTACTTGAACAATTTAAGTATTCACTACTAGTTTAAAATCAATTATTTCAAGTTCTCAAAACTGAGATTCAAACATTAATTTAAGTTTGCAGGACTTAAATCATCTACTTTGAGTGTGCAATACTTAATATTTTTAGTGCACTGTAAACACTGATAAGTTCATAGCACTCAAAATATCTTAGATAACTGATTACATTAGAACATCAGATAGTACTCTCTGTAAAAGTTTTTGAAATGATCATTTCATCTAAGGTGGACTATCTTGTGCCACCATTTGCAACAATGGTTGTTGGTGACCCACTTCATTAAAGTCAGTGTGCCATACAACGTTCACTGATGTCAATAACAGTAACATTACCCCCCATGTACGGGAAGTCTTTAATTAAGACAGCAATTTCACTCATGGTGCATTTTATTTATTTATCTTATTTCACCTTTTTGTTAACCTGGAGAAAACATCACTGAGATTAAAAATCTCTTTTTTTAAAAGTGTCCTGGCAAAGACAGCTGCAGCAAACAGAGTGTATAAAGGTTTAGTGCCCAAAGGCATTCTGGGAAAACTGCAGATTTGCCATAACTCAAATAATATGAGTTATAACAAAAAAAACTTAATTGTTTGAGTACTGTTCACATAAAACTGAAATGAGTTCTATCAGCTGATAAAAATAGAGTTGAAATAGCTTTTTTGGATTTTTAAGCTAACACAACTTAATTTTACCCCCTTTTTACTTAATTTGTTTAAACCAAGTAAACTAAAGTAAACTGAGCCCTTTAGCTGTTATGGCCAAGAAGTACAAATAACTTGTTTATAATAAGTATGTAGAACAGGTTACAAAGAACTGAGTAATTCCAACTCAGTGTTTTTGAGTAAAATGGATGTTGCGTTTTACAGTGTAGAGGCCGTCCACCCCCCGATCCCTAACGGAATCATGCGATTGTAACCCTTGTTTTCTAAGCCATTCTTGTGAACATGATAACTTTAGAACTTCTTTTCAAACTTTGCATTAATATTCACTCAGACTCAATGATAAAATAATTCGACAACAGCACAATCCTAACCTTGCACAGCCAATGGATTGGCAAGATTTCATATCTGTCATCAGGCAGATCCATCTTTCAAAGCTCCATTCTGAAACAAGTGTGCCAGGCCTGAAAATAGACTGGACTTATCAGCATTATTTCAGGAGAAGAACTGGCTTGGATGTAGCAGAACTGGACCACATTTTTAATGAAATAAGAGCAAAGAACTGCACTGAAAGCTTACATGATAGAAAAGATGTTTCACTCTTCTCCTGACCTCTTTTGGCATGAGTGCAAAAGTTATGGGCGGGATTTAGTCGTACTGTAAGGTACAACTAGGCTATGTGAACTGGGCCACATTTCTGTATTGATAGAAGACCAGAAAACTACACTGGAGACTTTTCTTGGCAAAAAAAAAAAAAAAAAAAAGATGCCATTGCTCTTCCCCTTTTCTGATTTTTCCATTTGCAGAAAGTTATGGAGGAGAGGGGGGTCTAGTTGTGTTGCCTGCAGCTAGTATAAGCTGGGATGTGGCTTGAGCAACCGTTTCAATCCGATCTGGATGGCATTTCTTTATTGAAAATGGAGCAAGGAACCACAGTGAAAGCCTTTCTCCCAACCAGACATGCTATGAGTTTATCCACCAACAAGCTGCACCATTCATAAACTACAACAGCACCCACCTGTTGAGCTCAGGTAGCATGTCTGCTACCTCATTCTGTCTTATCCCTGTAATTGACCTGTAATGAATGTAGACAGAACATTCGTCCAATCACCCACCAAGAATTTTTAGAAAAGTCCTGCTCTTCCTACGGGAGGTTTCCTAGATAAATGTAAATTTTATCCCATGAAATAGATATATGAAAACTCTATTTGGTGTGTCAGGTAAGCACAACTATTCTTTACCCACCATGGTGCTTTCATTCTCCAGCTTCTTGAGACTTCTTGAACACAAAGAAGTGATAATGGTAGTTCTAGTTAGTTTTGATAATCAAGTATTCAGGATCATAGAATAGACCTCCAGTGGTCCCAGACTTATTTGTTTAAGCCATGGCTGAACCCCTCTGAAAGGGCACCCATGAAGACATGTCAGGAGCCTGCATGCAGATCCATGTGTAGATGTTTATGGTCAGATCCACCACAGGTGGCATGCAAGCTTCCAAGAGTTGAGTCAGACAGGGTACAACTTTGAATTTCTCGTACAGAAGTCGGTGAATTTATACAAAAATCCCAGCACTGACAGATCAATTGCAACACAGACTAATGGATTGCAAACAGACTGAGGGATTTTTGAGTTCAGGTAAAGTCAAAGCAAAAAATTCAAAGTGGTAGGCAAAGAAAAAGTCAGACACAGGTAATGATCGTGCACAAGAACACACAAAGAAGAAATGGTGGAGCAATAAGGAAGTAGTACAAACTAGCTACAAGATCAGACAAACAGGGATTAATTAAGCAGACAAATATGGAAAAAGAGATGCAGGGGAATCCGTAAAGGGCGGTGTCAGACATGAGGCAGGAAACACTTAGGGCAAGGATCAAGAAGATAGAGACAAGAAATAACAAAATGAAAACACAACAAAAGTCATGATGAATTTTTCTGTAACAGTCAGTGAAGTGGGTAGCAGATAAACAGTCTAGTCCTTTAATTTATCTTCTATTTTATAAGGTTATTTCTGCCTCATAAAGCCTAAAGTAAAGACTCACAAAAACATGAAGTGAGTAATGGATGTTTGCCGGTCAGAGTGCATGTCACTTTGTTAGCAGCAGAACTGAGGGTACGGTAATCCAGCAAAGGCTGGGATGATCTGCCTCCTCGTGGAGCAACACCGTGTTCCAGATGTCACCGTCTGGTTCAGACTGTGCTCTTCTTCACTGCAGCTGATCCATACTGCGGGTTTATGTGTGTGTGGTTGGAGGTGAAGGGAGGATTTCAGGCACCAGACTGTCGGGTCATGTCGGCGGCTCTGCTCGATGCCAGATTTAAAAAAAGGAGTTTCCACAGATCAGGAGCTCAGAGTTTCCCTCCCTGCACAGTGGAGTGACTCACTCAGTGATGTATTGGTAAAAGGTGGGTTAAACTGTGGCCACCAGCTGCTCATCCACAGACTATAACACCTTGTTTTTTACGGTTTCATATCAACAGCACCTTGGCTACAATGGGAGCGTTCTTTAAGACTAAAGCGAACAGATGTGGAGTTGATAATAAAATATGAAATATAAAGAGTAACCAGCAGCAATTCTGGGTGCATTATGCATCCTGTAGGCACAATGAATAGTCTAGCTCACAAATATGTCAATCAATCCACACTTACAGCCTCCCACACCAGCTTTGAGTCAATAACAGCCCAGTCTACTGACACTAGCTTAGACTATATATGATGCAAAGATACCCTAGACCATCAGCATGTTCAAACGATCCAAATGATCTGCATGTGAGTACAAGAAAGGACAATCCTAAAGGGGAGAGGACTTCTAAAGCAGAGCGAGGTTCATTTTTCCCAGGGATGTAAGAATGACTCACGGTTGCAGAGGCGGTAGCAGGTTCCAGAACAGGTATCACCGGAGCAGGTAATGCCACCATCATGTTCACATGTAAATCATTTGCCACTTAAATTCAAGGACAAGTGAACAGCATCACTAGATTTTAACTAGCTGACCTTTAAAACCACTTTAAGTCCACTAGAAAGTCTTAAGCGAGCCAGAGGCGCTGGCTTCACAGCTAAAAAAGTACAAAAAGAAAATAGCTGTAGCAGGAACATCAATCCTTTCTATTGAGAAAGTACACATGTGGACAAAATTGTTGGTAAAGAGAGAAAAACCCACAATGGTCACCAGGGGCATAGCTAGGGATTTTGTGGCCCCAGAAAGAATATTACCCCAGGCTCCCTTAACCAGCTAGCCAAGCAAGAAATGTTGCGTCATTTTTATATATACTATCTTTGCAATTTAATGTATTTTTGAGTCATAATTTCCCCACTTATGAGCAATATTTTTACAATGCTGAAATTAAACTTACTTGCATTATTTCGCAGAGCTGGACACCATTTGGACATTTTAAAGGGAAGAGCATGGGTCCCCCAGTATTGTATTTTACTGTATTTGATGCAAACTTCTGTCTGCTGACTGATTCATTTAGTCGCTTTTAAATCAATAATGACACTAATTAGTACCTTCTGTGGCAATCACTGTAATCAAATGATTTCTGCAACTCTCAGTGAGACTTCTGCACCTGTCCACATGTACTTTTGCCCACTCCTCATGAGCAAATTGCTCCAGCTGTCTCAGGTTTAAAGGGCGCCAGACTGAATGTTTCAGCTCCTTCCACTGATGTTCAATAGGATTTAGATCAGGGCTTGTAGAAGGACACTCAGAATAGTCCAGTGTTTTCTCCTTAGCCATTCTTGGGGGTTTTTCTAGCTGTGTTTTGGGTCATTATCCTGTTGGAGGACCCCTGACCTGTAACCAAGATCAAGCTTTCTGACATTGGGCTGTACATTTAGCCCCAGAATGGCCTGATAGTCTTGAGATTTCATTGTACCCTGCACAGATTCCAGACACCCTGTGCCAGATGCAGCAAAGCAGCCCTAGAACATAACTGAGCTCCTCAATGGCAACTGTGGCCCAGTAGGCAGAGTTTGTCATCTCGGAAGGTTGTGGGTTTGTTCCCTGGCTCCTACAGTCACATGTCCACGTGTCCTTGGTAGGACACTTAACCCCAGTTTGCTCCCATTGCATTGTCGAAGGAGTGTAAATGGGAATGGATGCAAGATTAGCAAATATTGATGGCCAATTCTCCATCAAGGAGTAAAAGCGCTTTGAGTAGTCAGATGACTAGGAAAGCGCTATACAAGCTCAAGTCCATTTACCATGATTCACAGAAGTTACAGTGTTTTTTCTTTGTATGCATCATTTTTACATCTGTGAACATGGAGCTGAGATGACTTGCCAAAAAGCTACAGTTTTTATCTCATCTGTCCAAAAGACATTCCCCCAGAAGCTTTGTGGCTTGTCAATATCCATTTGGCAAAATCCAGTCTTGCTTTTTTATGGTTTGTTTCCAACAGTGGAGTCTTTCTCTGTCATCCACTTAGGCCAAAACAAGGACAGATGGTGCGTTCTGACACTGATGTACCTTGACCTTGGAGTTCACCTCTTATCTCTTTGGAAGTTGTTCTGGGCCCTTTGCTTTCCAGTCGTATTATCCGTCTCTTCAATTTGCCATCAATTTTCCTCTTGCGGCCATGCCCAGAGAGTTGGCTACAGTCCATTGGAGCTTAAACTTCTGAATAATACGTGCAACTGTAGTCACAGGACTATCACGCTGCTTGGAGATGGTCTTATAGCCTTTACCTTTAACATGCTTGTCTATAACTTTCTCTCGTCCAGGGACAACTGTCTCCTTAGCTTTCTGTGGTCCATGTTCAGTGTGATACACACCATGATACCAAACAGCACAGCCACTCATTTTCACCCTTTAAATATTAAGACTGATTACAAGTTTGAAGACACCCGTGATGCTAATTACAACACACCTTAGTTTAACATGTCCCTGTGGTTGAATTATTTTCAGTCTTTTCTAGGGGTTCTATCATTTTTGTCTGGGCCAGTTTCATCAGTTTTTGAAATGATTTTGTTGATGCACAATTCAAATGCAATGTCTGATTTTCATTGGTTGATTTTCGGTACATTTTTATTACTTTTGTCAGTTTCAACTTATTTCAGTGATCATTGTGGGTTCCTTAACAAAAGGAAACCAACCATTTTTTCCACATGTGGAGCTGCTGTCCACGTAGCCCTGACTCTACTGCACATAAGTTCAAATAAGGTTATTCGAGTTATTGTGCAAACCTGTCACTTTAATGAGTCAGTTGCATATTCAGCTGTAAACTACCAGCATGTTGACTCATGCAGACTTTGATATTGTTGACAATTTAAGCACACTTGCATTGCGAAAACCTGTTTGCAATTTGCTGTTATGCTGCAGTTGTTGTTTCTTGTAAGCTACGCTACAACAGAGGGGTGGCATAACTATCCCTCGCCTAAAGCTTCGCAATTGCTTGCTCAGGTGTTGACAGCGTTTTAGTATTATTACGCACTGTCAGCCTGCCCCACCCATCTAATACTTCAGAAATCTTAGCATTCAATTCTAAGAATGAGACAAGGGAAGAATCAGCTCCATCCAAAAGATGACAGAGGGTCCGGATGGATATTGCTGCCATGTTTTACACCATCACGTGTTTAATTTGTCTATAATTGAAGCTATCTTGTCACAAAGCTTTAGCACAAAGCAATCAAATATTCCCACAGCGCTAATGATGATGATGTTTTTCCGCAGGAGTTTCGTGTGTAGATTCCCTGCAAATAGAAAACAGCAGAGTGTGAAACTAATGAAAAGAAACACCACAGCATTGCATTTGTTCATCAAGTCATGTTCCCATGCTGGAGTTATTTATTGCCTCATTAAGTAAGAATGTTCTTCTGTGTCTTCTGCGTAAACTCCTCCCGCACTTTAAGTTGCATGAAAAGACAGCAGGCACTCATCCCCTCTCTCGACGTGTAGTCACATGAAGGCGGTTGAGTTGTTTACTTTGTTTTCACATTTTTATGAATGAGTCAGACTTCTTCATAAGAGAGAAAGACAGAGCAAGGGCGGACAGCTCCCCGCCCCACCTCAGCACTCTCGGCAGCTTCACAGGATCCCACGGGTTGTGACTGTCCTCAGCTGAGTTACTGCGGTAAGTAACAAGCCTGGACACGGAGGTCTGGGCGGACGGTATGAGGAGCTTTGTAAACACACAGGTACCCCCATATTGTGCAAACACTCCTGTTGTGTTTTTCCCAACAATTTGTCCGTTGAAGTTCCCAAGAAAATACCAACCGCTGATAAGGGGTGACAGGAACCACAGACATCCATTCCCTCTGACATTTACAGGAAAACCTTAAATCCTGTGACACACAGGGAAACATTTTTCACATCAATGTCAAACTAACTTTTACATTCTCAATTATTCACATTTTTTCTGAGTGTTTAAGAACTTCATCTCATGATGAGAAACCCCCTTTAATTTAGCTGACATTACTGTAATAAAATACACAACTTTGAAGCTGATGACGTCGAGGAAAGTTGGTTATTTTTCAGATCTAAAAAGTTTCAGTTCTGCTTGTCATCATTTCCTTTTTCATTTTTTTTTTCAACCTGAAAGTGCTGTGCAAAAACCAGTAAAACTGTTTGAAGAAAATTATGAAAAAAAACATTTAAAAAAACAACAAAGCTTCAATATGTGGAAGTTTTTCTACACTGAAATGTCTATCAATTAAGTCTACTGCGATGTTATTCAGTTTTGTAGTTCAGGTCTTTTATTGCTGCATACATTTTCAGCAGGTCCTTGTGACAGGACGTGTTTTCTCATGGTGATGTAGAATGTTACATGAAAGCTGCTGTAAGCTAATCCCTGTAACGTTGACCCCCCTTAGCTTTGTGACACCACTGGGCATCTCTAGGGGGCCATCCACTGGAGATGAGTTTAGGAGCATCCGCAAAAGTATTTTATCGTATCAGCATTTCTTCCACAGGGAACTGGTGTTTTGGGAACCCGAAAACGCTACTTTTTGAAACCGAATCCCAGAATGAATAAATCTGTATACGCCAACAGTTTCATCTCCCTGTGTACAACCAAACGCACCTTTCCTGAAACAACTGCGTCATTGCCCACTTAACCTGCATGCATGAACCCGGCCATCAACAACATCAATAACAGCAGATTACATGATTGTGTTTGCGCCTTCTGCTCCTACCACCATGAGCATCATATGATCCTGGAGAACAGCACACACCACATGTTCTTAGATCCCAGAAGGGCAGCCAGGAGAGAGTTTTGGGTAAGAGAAAAGTGTTGGGTGTGCTTGCTTCATAATCTAATCTGTTTCTGGTATATTTCTGTAGCAGCATTACAGCGCCCCTTACATGCCTGGCATATATGCTAGTGTTGTACTCAAGACCACTCCATCCGAGACAAGGCTTCCTGAGACCAGAGTGCACCAAGACATGACCAAGACTTTTGGGGGTTGAGACTGAGGTAAGACAGAGACCAAGACAAGACCAAGAGCATAAAAATCAATATTAAAAAAACATGAAAAGGTTAAACAGTTAGCATTTTCTCTTTGATTATAGTTTTCTTTTAAATAAATCTGACAGATTAAAACAAGGTGTCTGCATCTCTTTCAATGAACAACGTGAAAAATCTAAAATCTTAGCAAATTTGTTCAGCTAATTTCTTGGAAAAAGTAAATCTTTGTATTTAAAAGCCACTGACAAGTCTAGAATTATTTTAAATATCTGAAAATGAGATGTTTTCTAAAGTAAGTGTTCAGAGGTTTTTCTGACTAGAAATAAGATGGACTGATGTCCAAGTTTTTGCAGGTCTGGCTATTTGTTGTTTTAGCGAGTGCTTCTCCTTATGATCACGTTAATGAAATTCAAGAATAGCAGATCAGTGCTGGTCTTAACCAGTCTTGATGAAAACTCCCCAGCCCAGCCAGTCTGAGACTGAAACAAGACCAAGACTTTCACAATGTGGTCTCAGTCTCAAGACCAAGACCGTTCTCGAGTACTACATCACTAATATGTACTACAGCGTTTTCAGTTGTTTTGTATGGTTTTGTGCTTACACAGACATTTCTTTAAACAATCCCATGTTGATGGAAAACTTTAAAAACGAAACAGAAATGGATCGTTTTATGTCTCAGTGTAGACAGGGCCCAGTAGGTCATGTAGGGGCCAGCTTTGCACCCCATGTTTCCAGATTATTTCTTGTTTAGAACTGAAAACGCCACTCCTTGCAGTATGTCTACTAAACCATAGACAAACTGCATGGAGTGGCGTCCTCTAATAGGAGAGAAAAGCTGTTAATGGTGCCCTTTTCTTATTCACACTGCAAGCAATCCAAGAATGCTTTCCATTTCATAATCTTCAATCAACCTGATTTTTCTTTCTGTTTGTAAGTCATTTACCCTTTGTTGAAAACTGTATAGAAATCCAAAATGAAACAAAAACAGTTTAAAGTGTCAAATAGTGGAATTTTAAAATGCAACAAGAGAGGAAATTAATGTCAATTAAAAATGTCAACATTTGAATAGTTTGACAGCAGTAATAAATAAATGAATAACTACATACATAGATAAATAAATGAATAGAAATAAAGGGTAAAGGCAGGAGATGGAGGCTCTTTAGTGACATACACTATATTGCCAAAAGTATTCACTCACCCGTCCAAATAATTGAAATCAGGTGTTCCAGTCACTTCCATGGCCACAGGTGTGTAAAATCAAGCACCTAGGCATGCAGACTGTTTCTACAAACATTTGTGAAAGAATGGGTCGCTCTCAGGAGCTCAGTGAATTCCAGCGTGGTACTGGGATAGGATGCCACCCATGCAACAAGTTCAGTCGTAAAATTTCCTCACTCCTAAATATTCCACAGTCAACTGTCAGTGGTATTATAACAAAGTGGAAGTGATTGGGAACGACAGCAACTCAGCCACCAAGTGGTAGGCCACGTAAAATGACGGAGCAGGGTCAGCAGATGCTAAGGCGCATAGTGCGAACAGATCGCCAACTTTCTGCAGAGTGAATCGCTACAGACCTCCAAACCTAATGCAGCCTTCAGATTAGCTCAAGAACAGTGCATAGAGAGCTTCATGGAATGGGTTTCCATGGCCGAGCAGCTGCATCCAAGCCATACATCACCAAGTGCAATACAAAGCGTCAGATGCAGTGGTGTAAAGCATGCCGCCACTGGACTCTAGAACAGTGGATACGTGTTCTCTGGAGTGACGAATTGCGCTTCTCCATCTGGCAATCTGATGAACGACTCTAGGTTTGGTGGTTGCCATGAACGGTACTTGTCTGACTGCATTGTGCCAAGTGTAAAGTTTGGTGGAGGGGGGATTATGGTGTGGGCTTGTTTTTCAGGAGCTGGGCTTGGCCCCTTAGTTCCAGTGAAAGGAACTCTGAATGCTTCAGCATACCAAGAGATTTTGGACAATTCCATGCTCCAAACTTTGTGGGAACAGTTTGGGGATGGCCCCTTCCTGTTCCAACATGACTGTGCACCAGTGCACAAAGCAAGGTCCATAAAGACATGGATGAGAGAGTTTGGTGTGGATGAACTTGACTGGCCTGCACAGAGTCCTGACCTCAACCCGATAGAACACCTTTAGGGTGAATTACAGCAGAGACTGAGAGCCAGACCTTCTCCTCCAACATCAGTGTGTGACCTCACAAATGCGCTTCTGGAAGAATGGTCAAAAATTCCCATAATCACACTCCTAAACCTTGTGGAAAGCCTTCCCAGAAGAGTTGAAGCTGTTATAGCTGCAAAGGGTGGACTAACATCATATTAAACCCTATGGATTAAAAATGGGATGTCACTTAAGTTTATCTGAGGGTCAAGGCAGGTGAGCGAATACTTTTGGCAATGTAGTGTAGCTCTGCTGTTATAAAGAGTTGGATAGTTAAAGTTCTCTATCACTGAGTCACTTGCTCCTAACTTAATGTTGAGTCCTATGTATTTTCATCATCTATTTCTGACTTGTCAATATGTTTGGAGTTTGATTTGTCCTCTCCAGGTTCTCTGTGTTTCCCTATTTCTTGCTGCTTCCAGACATGTGGGAGGTCACTAGCCTGAGATGGAAACAAAAGCCAAATTACTAAGTGGTGCAGAGCATTTTCCCCCATCACACATTGTCATCCTTTAACCATTTTTTCCTCATTGTCATGACTGACTTGGCACCAGCAGCCACCCTAATAAAGATCTGTCCTCTGTGAAATAATGAGAAAAGGCTGAGTTCTAAGCCATCAAGACTGGCTAGCAGACAAAGGTGATGCCCTAAATTTCCTTTAATTGTAGCTCTGGTTTTAGTCTCAACTCTTAAAGGAAATGTTTCACGATCTGATTAAAAGCGAGGCGATGGCCTGTTTTTGTTTCTGTCTGAGGGTGTAGAAAAGGGCAGACAGCTGCTTTAGAAAGGCTGAGAGTTACTAAAATTAGAAAAATGTAGGGGTTGAGGTACATAACAATGGCTTGAAAAAACTTTAAAGTGATAAAGCTAAACAGAGCTAAAAGTCAAGGGATTAAACGCTTAATTTAAAGCAATAGTTTCACATTATACATAAGCAATTGATCCATTAATCTATTAATTTATCGATCAGAAGAAAGGACAGAGGAAATCCAGGCTACAGATAGGAAATGAAGCGTGGTGATCAGACAGTCAACAGACTGCTTGTAGCTTCTCACAGGACACTTGAACAGCCTCTTCTCTTGTATTTGCCTTCGCTGAAACACCTTCAGTGAGTATTTTTCCCAGGCCTGGCTCAGAAGTGTGGGAGTCCAGGCTGAGGTCAGTGGATCTGTGTTTGTCTCCAGGATGCCTGCTGGGTTTCCAGGGTAGTGGGAGTAACAAGTCTGAGCCAGGGGTGACCCTGACTTTCTCTTTTGCTAATTCCCGGAGCAGCTGATAGGCTGTAGGAGGGGGTGGCAGCGGATTCTTGTAACTGAAAGGTTATGGGAAGAGGAGGCTGAGGAAGCACAGAAGAATGGGTCGGAACAAAATTACCAAAAAAAGAGGTTCCTGCTCTGCATTCAGGGTGGTGTTTGAGTTAAAAATGTCCTCTGTTACTTCAGATTCCAAATACTGAAGAGACCGTTTTGTACAGCAAACCCTGGTGTTTGCAGACTTGACCCAAAGACATCACACTGGAGCTGTTAGCTTAGCTTAGTGTAGCCGTTGTATGACAAACTAAGCATAAACGTCACTCTTCTGCACCAGCACGCCATTTATTCTGATCACAACAAAAACATAATAGGTCTCTCAGAGCCAGTCGTGTAGTAAAATAGCCCAAAAGTGGTAAATCACAGAAAGAAATAGATTAGCCAATTTATGATTAACCGGCTGCACCCTGGAGACTGATCACGAAGCTATGATTTTAGCTAGCAAAGCATGACAACACGGTGAGTCTAAATGACCAATAACGCATGAAAGTGCAATGATTTTGGAGATCCTCACAGATATCTGACACAGCTAAATAGTTAGCTAATTTAACCCAGAACTACCACCTTGTTTAAATAATTTAAGGGGAGTTTATTATAATCTAACTTACCACTGGGGCAGCATAGGTCAGACTGGCAACAACACGTGATACACAAGTCTGCAGGCGGCCAGCAGAGGGTGCTCATGTTATAACTAGTTCCAGTGGAAACAGATAAGAGCATTTTATAAGAGTGTGAACCAATCAGTGCTCTGTGTTCAGTCATGATTTCCCTAAAATGGGACCAGGTTTTGCAAGCTTACTGGGTTGCAGAGATAGTAAAAGCGTCTCTGTGTTTTCTCTTGTTTTGGATGTGAATGTCTGCATTTGCTTCTTTTTTGCCTTTTCAGTGTAATTTTCAGAGCTTTTGCAAAGTTCTTTTAAAGATAGATCTTTATTTTTGGGTTACTACTGACACTAGTCTGTTGGCTGAGACAAAATGAGACACTCTATTAAAAGTTTGATAACTTTTGAACCATAATGAAGATTTTAAAGATTTCAATGATGCTATCCATGCCTTTGAACCCCTTATGGAAGCTTTACTAGTGAAACTGGAATTTGACTGTCTTTTCGGGGTTTTTAAATATGAAACCCACACTAGTTAACCTGATATGGAAGGTCTTTTTTATCTATTTTTTAGATCAAAACTCAATCACAGAGGGGCTGGTTCTGGACTTAGGTCAAACCTTAGAGCCTACCAGGGTCATCACAAACTTAAACTGTCAACGTCATTTTCACCAGTAACATAATATTTTTAAAAAGGCACTGATGATAAATCAGTTGGAAATCCAAAAAAGAAAAATGTCAAGTTTAAAGGCTGAAAATCTGAGATAAAAGGAGGAGAAAGTTGAAATCATAAGTTGAAAATGTCAAAATATGAGGTAAAATTCAAAATAATGACTTAAAAAGTAAAAAAAAAAATACTTATGACTACAATGTAAAATTGTGAGTTTAAAATGTCAAAATGTGATATAAAAAGTGAAAATTATGAATTTAAAATATCAAAATATGAGAAAAATTGAAATCATGAGTTTAAAAGTCAAAATATGGGATTAAAAGTCAACATAAGGGGTCCAAAACGTGAAAATTTGATATTAAAATAAAAGTTAAGAATTTAATGTGTCAACATATGATATAAAATTCAAAATAATGACTTAAAAAGTTAAAAAATGACTTAAATTTAAAATTGGGAGTCAAAAATGTCAAAATATGATATAAAAAGTAAGAATTATTTATTTAAAATGTCAAAATATGAGAAAAAATTGAAATCATGGGTTTAAAAATCGAAATATGGGTTTGAAAAGCCAAAGTTAGCGGTTAAAAAGGTCAAAATATGATACAAAATTTAAAATAATGAGTGGAAAACATAAAAATATGATTTAAAATTTAAAATTGTGAATCTAAAAGATAAAATATGACATATAAATTACAAATTATGAGTTGAAAAGGTCAAAGTATGAAATAAAATGTCAAAATCATAAGACTGAGTCATAATGTTAAGATGCAAAACTGAAAATATATAAAAAAAAACACAAATTAATTTCTTTCCCCACATTCTTTACTTTTTATCTATTTTTTCTTACTCTTGCACTTTTTCAGATTTTTTTTTTTTTTTTTTTTTTTGCTGAACAAGGACATTTCAAATAATCAAGGTTAAGTTTATATTTTTATATTTTTATACTGGAGGAAATCTGCAGACCTCATACTGGTGGGCCAGGTAGAACAGAAATATGATAGGATCTTGTATACATAACTGTTCCACTGGCCGGATTTGGCCTTGATCTTGACACCCCTGTTTTAGATTCATTTATGACCATTTGTTACCGCAGACACTGCTAACCATGCTAACCACCATATTGTATCCCACAATCCTTTGGAAGGGGCTGCCATCCAACATCAAGGACTTTTTTGTAAATATGTGAATTATTGAAGACTTTTGTTAACAGAATGATTATTCTTTTCACTTTTTTGGTCCCCAAGAGACAGGAGAATAAAGCAAAGAAATCTGAGTCATTACTATTTACTGTGTCACACATAAAAAGTCTTTAACTTCTGTTTAGTTTTTTCTTTTGTTTTATACTCCCACAACTTTTTCAGATTTAAGTGACATTACTGCAGCACACATAGTCTTTAAGCCCAAGTTTTCCTGAAAAAATCATTTTTAAAGCTTGGCTTTGCTCCACAGAGTTGATGTTTTACAAGTTTTTTAAGACAATAAGTTCAAGAGACACAAAAGGGTTAAAAATAGTTTCAGTCACTACTTTTGTTTTAGTTCTGTTGGGAACAGGAGCTTATTGGTCCGATATTTTGCCTTTTTGGTTTTTCCCTGCTCCCATTTACTCGTAAGCAATTCACTCTCTCTCTGGGAAAACTTAATAAAAAAACCTGGGTAAACATTTAAGTCCCGCTTAATGACACTTTACACAACCAGTTTAGTAAAAAAGTGCAAAAAAGTGCAATTATGGCACATGGGATCATCAACACTGCTGGAACCAGCTGTCTGAGTCATTCCAAGTGTTTCAAACCTGCAACCTGTTTGTTGAGGACTGTAGTCTCTATTAACGGATGCCTGCTAAAGCTAAAGCAATGCTCCACCTACCTGCATCTTTAATAATGCACCTTAATATGTTCCCACTTTGTTCCAGATAACAAACAATGTAGACCCAGGAAGTCACTGCCGGTGGGTGCTAGTTTTCCAGTGAATAGCTGCAGAATACAACTTCCTCTAAAATATCAGCTTACAGTCTTTCTGTTTGTATTGTACAGGATATGTAAACAGATACAACCCTGTGGTGAACTATAATGGTAATGATTTGGTACAAGGAAACTAGGTTCTTCACTCTTTTTGTCTAGTCAAACTAGCTTTCAGGATCTAGCTCATTATTTAGCACACAAACATGTCAAAAAATCAGAACATTTCCCTGAGATCATCCTGAATTGCTCCTCTACACATGTCCATCACACCTGGAGACTTTCTAATGGGGGGGGGTCTCTGGATGTGGGACATGACATAGAAACAACAGTGCAAATGGTTGACCAAGCAACGGGGTCCAAAGCTGTAATGACATTTTTTTGTCTTCATATCAGTGCAATATGCAATTTCGCTGTATCAGCAAAACACTGGTGAGGAAATAAGGTGAGCAGAGTAGAAAAAGAGTATTATGCTGCTTGAATATGAGCATGATGGTTGCATAAGTAGCAGGATATAAAATGTCACCACCCTGAGATTTCCTGAATATTTCCTGCTGTTCTCACACATCAACCAATGCCAGCTTCCTGCAGAAAATTTCCAGGAAGCTGACAGGGAGGGTGATGCATAAAGTTAGGGAGAGATATTATCTGTAGTTTTTTATGCAAATGTGTAAAAAAGGCCTCTGATATCATTTAATCAGGCCTTTGGCAAATCATTATTTGTTGGAAAAAAACAGTAATTTGTAAGAAAAGCACTGTGGGTTACAATTCTCCCTTTATCAGCATTATCCTTAGAGCTGCAGGTCTTCATGGGAATAATCATTGCTGTTGGTATTTAGTTCCTAACCTGTAAAGTGAGATCAGACCTCAGGCTGAGGTGTGGCAGTAGCTGAAGGGGCTAAACAAGCAGGTTTGTGACCGGGTCGACCCGGTTGACCAGGTTCAAATTACTGGTTCTCCTGGGAGAAGTGTGTGGGGGTGAATGAGTGATGAGTTTCACCTGAACTGTTGTTGTGTTAAGGGTCATGGAGCCACGTGTCGGATGTACACACAGGAAATAAGCAGTCATTTCAAAGGGGAGTTTACACAGTGTGTGTGTTTTAGCTTGAGGAGATTAGAGCATAAATTAATACACTAATAACAGCTTTGTATATCAAATCATACTTGGCAACCCGAGAGCATGTGATGAGTTTCTATTGCCAATAATTTAGTTCATTAATTTTATAATATAAAAATGAAAAATGTGTCAGCTTAGCAGTGTTAAAGTATTCTAAAGCTGCACATGGATATCTGTCTTTCAAGTAGAGAAATATAGAGTGCCTATAGACAGTATTCACCCCCTTGGATGTTTTAACTTTTCATTGATTTCATAAATCAAAGTCAATATAAGTTGCTCTTCTGACAAAAAAAAAACTCTATAATGTCAAAGTGAAAACAGATTTCTAAAATGTAATGTTGAATGATTATGGCCTGAATTTAAAAATCTGTAATGTAATGAAAGTTACCTTGAATATTCACCCCCTTCACAGTGACTGACCTAACCTAAAAGAGGGCCAGCAAACTGGTGCTAGTCTTCTCACAATTAGTGAATGGGGATCACCTGAGTGTTGTGAATGTACCTCAGGTGACTGTAGTATAAAGACACCTGTATCTGGAACGTCCAGTCACTGGTGAATCAGTATTCCTGGCTACCATTACACCATGAAGACGTAAGAACACTCCAAGCAATTCAGAGAAAATGTTACTGAAAAGATTAAATTAGGAGATGGATATAAAAGAGTGTATACATGTGTAATTCTAACTAGATCAGGCGTCCTCACAGACCGAGTGGCCATAGGCCACAAGACACCTGTGACCTTTGACCTATGATAGGAGAGACTCTGCATACAACAACTGTTGCTTTGGTTCTTCATCAGTCAAAGCTTTATTGGAGATTGCCAAAGAGAAAGCCACTGTTGAAGAAAATTCAGATTAAATCTTGACTAGAGGTCGCCAAAAGACATGAAAGAGACTCCATAGTCGAGTGGAAGAAAGTTTTTTGGTCAGACGAGAACAAATATGTGCTTTATGGTCATCAGACAAGATGCACACAAACCATTCCCACTGTGAAGCATTGTGGAGGCTGCATCATGCTGTGGGGATGCTTCTCAGTAGCCGGCCCTGGAAGGCTTGTAAAGGTGGAGGGTAAAATGATTGCTGCAAAATAGGAAAACCCTGGAGGACCATGTAATTCAGACTGCAAGAGAACTACGGCTTGAGAGATTTTTTCCAGCAAGACAATGACCTGACAGGGAAAACTACTCAGGAATGGTTTAAACACAACAACATGAATGTTCAAGAGTGGCCGAGTCAAGGCATAGACCTCAAACCAAAAGTGAATTTGTGGCTGGACTTGAAAAGTTGCATCCAATCCCTGTACAACCTGACAGAGCTTGAGCAGTTCTGCAAAAAGGATTTGGGGTAAAATTGTAGTTTCCAGATGTGCAAGGCTGACTGAGACCTATCCAGACAGACTCAATGCTGTGACTGCAGACAAAGATGCATCTACTAAATACTGACCTGGAGGGGGTAAATATTTACACAATTAATTATTTCATATTACATATTTTTATTCTATTGATATAACTTTGTAAATCAGGTTTTACTTTGAAATTAAAGGTTTTTTTTGTCAAAAAAACCTAATTATATTGACAATGATTGATTTATAAAGCAAATTAAAGGGTAAAACATCCAAGGGGGTGAATACTCTTATTGGCACTTTATTAGCCATTGTTTTGTTGGTCTAAAACTGGATCTCAACTGGTGGGTTGAAGTTCAAAGGTGGGTCTCTGCTGTTTGCAGGGGTCACAAAAAAATGCCAATAAAACACAGTTGTATGTAAGCCCTGAACAGACGTCCATCCAAACATCTTATTATTCTCTTTACTCTGTGATAGGGATATCCATATTTTGATTGTTTATATGAGATCTTGACTTATTCATCTAATTATAATGGGGAAACATTATTTGATTTCCCATCATAGTGAATTTATTTCTTATGATCCATAGTAACATTTTGAAAAAGTTGTCACTCCTGTGTTCTTTGTAGCACTTTTGTTTTTTAACACTTTATAAATATGATCATTTTTAATAGTTGTTCTATTTGTTGTTATAAAATTCAATTAATTCCAAAAGAAAGAAGCTATATACATTTTAAATTGTACCCTGGTGTCACGTTATTTCTTATCTTATCATCTAAAATAAGTTTCAGCCTAAGCTCATTTCCAAATTTTTTTAATGAATTCTTTCGGAATTCAGTGTTTCGTCTAAAAACACACACTCTTCATATTTTTACTCAAACTTAAACTTAGATTCATATTGAGATGGTCCTTTATTGAGCATCTTTACACATGACACAGACATCTGTGTGTTATTTAAAAACAATGAAACATGAGTCAACATTGCTGAAAAAAAACTAATTCAATGTAAATTTATTTTGTTTACTTTTTTATTGAAATATGTAGGCTGTACAAGAAGCTAATTTCAA
The DNA here is from genome assembly GCF_018320785.1 of Cheilinus undulatus. Lineage (NCBI taxonomy): Eukaryota > Metazoa > Chordata > Actinopteri > Labriformes > Labridae > Cheilinus > Cheilinus undulatus. The sequence goes on along the minus strand of NC_054875.1, from coordinate 11,214,986 downwards.
ATTTTTATTTTTAAAGTCACCTGTTAACCTGCTGTTATGCTTTTGGTTTGGGGAAGCCGGAGCACCCGGAGAGAACCCGTTAGTGCATGGTAGACAATGGTAACTCCACACAGAAAGGCTCCTGCCCAAAGGGCTTGGAACCAGAAACCCTCCTGATGCGTTACCCACAGTCCCACCATGCAGCCCTTCAGACAGTTAACAGGTGACAGGGAGGAGGGTTTGGAGTCAGTGCTGGAGGCTGTCAGAAGAAGAAGTCGAGGCCTCTGAATCTCTGCGAAACAGACTCAGAAACCTCTCCTTCAAAGATTTCTTCTTTTTCTTCTTCTGAGCCTCCAGCTTGACCTCCAGATTGTCCAACCTCTGACTCAGACTTTCTGCTGATTGGACTTCCTTCGCCTCCAGAGTCTGCTGGATGACGTTCATAGACTCCAGGAGAGAGGCTTTCTCCTGCTGCCAGTCCAGCGTCTGTCGCTCCATCATCCTCTGGGTCTGCTGCAGAGACTCCCTCAGGTCAGCATTTTCTCTGAGGAGCCCTGATCTTTCCTCCTCCCACAGGCTTTTCTTGGTTGCCAGGTCTTTTTTGGCCTGTGCCAGTTCCCCTTCCAAATTTAACACTTGAGCCTGGAGCATTGATTTTTCGGCCTCCCACTGTTGTCTCTCTCTTGCCTGGCCTTCCCTGGCCTCGCTTAGAGCCATCTCCATAGAGTCCTCTGGATTTTCTGCCGGAAGACGGGATCTCTCCTCCTCCAACTGGCGTGTGAGGACCTCTATGGTGCCCTGAGCCTGGTCCAATGCAGCTCTTGCTTTGGCCCTTTCATCCATTTGAGACAAGAGGATCTGAAAACGTTCTTTCTCCCATGAGCTCGTGTCGTTAGTGAGCTCATTCTGGGCGTCCCTCAGTTCCCCCTCTAACCTCGTGGTGGCCTCTTTGTGCTCATTGATGAGGCGGGATCTTTCCTCCTTCCACAGCTGTCTCTGTTTCCTCTGGTCCATTTTAGCCTGCTCCATAGAGGCCTTAATCCTGGAGATCTCCTCCTCCAGTTGGTGGCTCTTCGCCAGGTCTTCTTGTGCCTTGCTGAGTGCCGCCTTCAGGGTGCTGATTTCCCTGGAGACCTCGCCCCCCCTCAGGTGTTTTTGATTTGGAGCAGTGCCATTGATTCTGGCCAGGAGACGCTTCTTTTCCTCCTTCCATTCACGGCTCTTTTGAACCAGGTCTCCTTGGGCCTGGCTGAGGGCAGCCTTCAGGGTGCTGATTTCCCCAGAGACCTCGCCCCCCCCCAGGTCTGTTTGATTTGGCCCAGCAGAGTCGATTCTAGCCAGAAGACACTTCTTTTCCTCTCCCCATTCACGAGTCTTTTGGACCAGGTCTTGTTTGGTCAGGCTGAGTTCGGCAGTAATCATGCCCATATCATGTGACCAAATCCATTCCTGATCCTGATGCTCCATGCGAACCCTTGACAGTTCTGCCTTCAGTCCCCAGTTCTCCTCTCTCAGCTGGGCAAGGCAGTCCTCTGTCCCCTCTTCCATGACTTCTGCCCCGGCTGTGGCCTGTTTGTCTGAGACCTCAGCAGGGAGCAGATCCATATAAGAGGAGACTTTGGCTGCTTGATCCTCTGGGAGTTGATCTGGTGCCTGAATGGTTTCCTGAAGTGGGATATCAGGCTGGTCCTTTGTCACCTCAGTGACCTGATCTAATTGAATGTCTGCAGCCACAGACTGGATCTCTAAAGGACTCTCTTCAGCCCGTGGTCTCTCTTCAGGCACTGCTTCAGGCTCGGCTTTGGCCACGTTCTCTGACTGGTAGTAGTCGTAAACTGACATACACTGTGTCAGATCCAGTATGACCTTCCGCCTAGCTGAATATGTGAATCCCATGTCTAGGGGGTCTTCACATTCATCATCATCCACCAAACAGGGCTGGCTCGGCTCCTCCTCCCCATAGCTGTTCTTCTTCTTCTTCTTCTTTTTCTTCTTCTTTGCTGGCTCTGGGGGGTTCACTTTTAAACAAAATGATTCGCCTTCATCATTGGACCATGAATCCTCTTGGGTCTCTGCAGGTTCCTGTGATTGCACCGGCTCAGGTTTCCTTGCAGCTGGAGTCCCTTGAGAATAATGGTTCCAAACTGGGCGGGGCTGTTCCCAGTGTGGTGTGGCGTAATTCTTATTTTGTCTGTTAACGCCTTTTTTGGCGTTTTTTACCACGCTCCACTCGTTCATATTCGCTGTTTTCTGCAAACTTCTCTGCATGACCTTAGATTCTTGACTCATTGAATCTTTGAATGTCTTGCTGTGAAATCTGGACATTAATGCTGTCGCACAGTTCAGTGTTTCTAACAGAACTAACAATGTTTACTGCAGTCTGAGGGGCTTATATAGGGATTTCTTAGAATGGTCTTCAAAGGACAGCCATCGACCAATGAGGAAGCATTCCTGTGATGTCATTAAGAACATTCAAGCCTTCCAAGGATAGGCATCGACCAATCAGGAGGCATTCCTGTGATGTCATTAAAGGACAGGCATCGACCAATCAGGAAGCATTCCATGTTTGTTTTCAAATAGAACTCAGCGGTGGGGTTCCGGAATCAAAAGTCCCACTCATTTTCCCCATAGTGCATTTGATTATTAGCCAAACTATCAGAAGGATCCCAGTCAGACTTAACCAGAGCTACCATAGTGTGAAACGATGGTATATGCTCATGTAGAAGACAAAAGTTCCCTACATATCAACCTCACTTTAAGGAAAACATAGTTTGTTCATGGTCTCAGTCAGAAAGACTACAATACCCACAATCCTTCAGTGGCACTGTGAGGCCTCTGAATGGTGGAATCTTTGGTTACCATGGAGATGTCTGTTAAGCTTGTGGACAAAGCCTTTTGACTATACATCAAATCTTGAAAAGCTTTCATTAATATTGAATAAAATGGATCAGAATGGATTATGGGATGCGTAGTTCCTTCCTCCTTGTACAGAAACACGTACACAGTCTTAAACTGTTGACTTTTTCTCTGTTTTTCAATGCCATTTTCATGCTAAATCAATTGTTGTATAGGCATGAGTACTCAGGTAGCTGGGTAGCTTGGCAGGTCAGCACTGTAAAACGGATTGTTATAAGGATTTTATGTAATGTCTATGCAGGTTTTGAATGTCAACTTTCACTCTGGAACCAAAAAAAAGGGGGCAGACAAAGCCTGCTTTGCTGTTGAGCTCTAAAGGGAGTAAACAGCATGACTGTTCCAATAGAATACAACATGAAGTTGCTGTGATTGGCCAGTGATACAAACACTTAAAATGAGTTGAAATAAAAGAAAAAACACAGTTATAAGGTGGGAATTTTAATGAATAAATACTGATGTTTAAAAAATCCTTTAAAAATTCATTTGCACATGACAGCAATGATGTTGGGGTCTGCGGCTCTTTAAAGAACCCCACAGACATCACCTGTTCACTGTTAAATGCTGTGTCAACTCACACTGTGTCTGAACTTCATCTAATGCAAGCATCAGTGACAAAATCAGTCTGATTACAACCCAAATTCCAAAAAAGTTGGGACACTGTAAATAAAGACAGACTGCACTGATTTGCAAATCTCATAAACCCACATTTGAATCATAATAGAACATAAACAACATATCAGATGTTGAAGATGAGCAATTTGAGCAGTTCATGACAAATATTAGCTCATTTTGAATTTGATGTCAGCAACATGTCTCAAAAAGAGAGACAAAATCCTGGAAAAGTATTCACTACTAACGCAAAAAAAAAAGGTTGAGGAGTATTTTGCAACTTATTAGGTGAACTAGCTCAATTAAAATGCCAGTTGTTTTCTTGCCTTAAAAGATTAATCAAGCGTAATCATATTAAAAGTGAAGTGTGTAATATTTAGCATAGCAGTATGTTAAGGAAAGGTTTGGTAAAAATAAAACTGTTTTTCAAAAAATTAACCCAGAATAAGTCTTTTTTATACATAGGAATTGTCCCCTCCATGGATGCTGCCATTTTGGATTTTTGCATTTTGCATGTTTCTTTAGCCCCACAGAAGGAGCCAAATAACAAATACACATGAGAATTAGAATAAGTTTTACACACTGCACCTTTGCGAATAATCAAGGTCCCCACAAAGTGCACAGATTCTTTTTTGAGATTAATTTCATGCCTTGTTGGGCTTTTTAGCACACTTTGGTTACACCATCTTCGTGTCTCCATCAGTGTCTTCATCTGATACAGTGATTACCAGGATTTGTCCTGATTTTTGGACTACTATTTGATGGTGAAGGCAGGCAGCACATACCTTGAGCTTTTATTTTTTGCCTGTTTTCCTCACACTAAAGGGCTAGTTTCTGCTTCTGTGTATCTTTGAGCCAAATCTTGTTAAAATCTTGAGATTCTGCTTTTTCTAACAGTCTAGAGCAAGGGTGTCAAACTCAATCACAGCAGGGGCCAGATTCTGGATTCAGGACTAACCTGAGGGCATAACAGCATCAACTTTTTAACTATAAACTGTCAACCTTGTTTCACCTGTAATAAAATATGATAAAAAAAAAAAAAACTTTTAAAAAATTTAAAAAGTTAAAAAGATAAGTTTAAAGACTCACAATCTGAGAAAAGTACATTTATTAGTTTAACAAAATCAAAACATGAAATTGAAAAATAATGTTTTTTAATAGCAAATATATTAGAAAGAAGTTAAAATCATGGGTTTAAAAGGTCAAAATATGAAATAACATTTGTAATCATGAAATTAAAGTCAAAATATGATTCAATATGTGAGTCTAAAAGGTCAAAACAATGGGATTATGAAGTCAAAGTTTGGAGTTGAAAATATGGGGTAAAATACAAAACAACTGGTTAAAAAGGTCAGAATATCACTTAAAAAATTTGAATTATGAATCTTAAAGCTCAAAGTATTACATGAGAAGTCAAAATTATGAGTTGAAATGCTCAGAGTATGAAATTACAGGTCAAAATCCTTAGTCTGAGTCCTAATTGTGAGATGCTAAAATGAAAATGTGAAATTAAAACACAAATTAATTTCTTTTCCCACATTCCTGACTTCCTATCTAAATATTTTTACTCCTTACTTTTCAGATTTTGTGACTTAACAAGGATATCTTAAATCAGCAAGGATAAGTTTACATTTTTGTACTTGAGGAAATCTGCAGACCTCATACTGATGGGCCAGTTAGAACAGAAATACAAGATCATCTTGTGGGCCGGATTTAACTGTTCCACAGGCCGGATTTGGACCCCAGGCCTTGAGTTTGACACCTGTGGTCTATAGCGTGACAGTCCAGGTCTTCAGGAGCCGTTTATGTCTGCCTCTGAGAGCAAAGGCTGTGCTGGGGGGCGGTGACTGAAGGGAAAGGCACAACAATTTTGGATTTCATTGAAAATCTGTGAATATTTATGATTTTTTTTATGGCACCAGTTTCAAACCAGTAGACCAAGAAGTCTTCTGAGAGAGATCAAAGACAACTGGAGAAACGGTGTGGCATACAAATTAATACAGACAGACATGTGGCCAATTATAGTAGTAAGACTGGGGACAGGTCAGTAACATGACTGGGTATAAAAGGAGCATTTTAGTTCTGACTAATATTACCCAGAGTTCTAAGGGGTATACAAAAGAAAAATGGCAATAAAATGTAGATTATTGGTTCCCAGCTGGAGGTCCAGGACCGCAAAGTTCATAGGGGGTGTGTGAGGCTTTTTCAGCTGTGAGGATGTCAAAATAAGATTTGCAAATATGGACAAAAACCATGATAAAGTAGTTATTAAATATTTTATACAAAGGTATTTTGATAAGAAAAGCATGCATAGGCCTTTTTTGGGTTTTATCAGTGAAACAGTTAAAATCTTTTGGCGGCAGTGTGTCACTTTCTTTCTTCTTTGGGTCCTGGGGGGGCTTCATTTTTCTTAGGTACATGTGGGGGCTCCAATGAAAATTGTTGGGAAACACTGATGTAGATCATAAAAATGGTTGCCATCACATGTAACTTAGAAGAAAAATGACTGGATAGCATCATCAGTCTAAGCACCAGGACTCCCAGGACTCCCTGCTGTTACTCCCCATTTCTCAGTGAGAATCTGTGTGAGGTTCCCTCAAACCACCAAGGGAGCATTGCATTCCTATTGGCTGACTCACCGGCTCACACATCGAGCCGGCTGCTGCCACGTCTCCTCTGAGGGAAAAGGTCAGTTTGCTCTCACTGCCAGTGTCAGAAAGTGAGAAGAAGAACAGGATGCCATGAGATAGGGAGCTATAAACACAATCTCAGTCACTGCTATGAAATGCAGGAAGTCAGGTGAGGAGACTTCGCGTGGGCACAGAAGACAAACACAGCCTTTGTACACGGATCAATAATGTGGAGTAAACACGTGCAGGTCACTGGCCTGTGAATCAGAGGGCTGTGTTTTCTTGTTCTTTTGCTCTGCTTACTTAAGATTTCTCTCATCTGGAACATGTTTCACCAAAGTTTTATGACACTGTGGAAGGGAACAGAGTGTAACATTGCTCAAAGCTACATTAATTCCCCTTTTGAATAATCTCCCAGTTTGCCAAATAACACTCTGGTATGGCATGTACTTTCATAATAACCAGCAGGTTTGCCAAGAGGCTGCGAGCAGTAACACAGCAACAATGATAATCCACAGGCTGTGCAAGCAAGACCAGAAATGTGATTACCCGGCCTCAAATGTAATTAAAGTTCTCCACCTTTGCACTTTGCCTTCCTTCTGTTCCCTCGCTTCCTGTCTGTCTTAACAAATATTTGTCATAACCTCCCTGCCCACATGCATTCCCATTAGCCCCTCCCTCGCACACTTGCCGCCTTCCCGTAAAGATGCTGCCTCACACACTTCCCCATTCCTGAAAAACTAATAAAGAACACTGATGTGGCAACGCTCGAGCTTCTGCTTGCTGGTACTGGCTTTATGAGCTTTCATTCTCACAGAGTGTGTTAGGAAATAAAAAACTAGGAGGAGATGTTAATGACCTGCATTTCTCCACTGTTTTGTTGTGGGTGTCACTCGCAGGTGACTAACTGAATGATATATGACTTACAACTCTGCAGTAAGTGATGAAGCAACAGTAAACAGGTTTTATGAGATACGGCCTAATGTGTAGTATTTCCTCACAGAAAAGGAGGAACAAATAAAGGAGGCAGCAGCATAACCTTTAGTCAATGAATGGAAACACTCTACACAAAACAAACAACAACAGGACAAAGAGAAATAGACCTACAAGTACAAAAACATAAAGAAATAGATCATTAATAACAATGGAGAGATTTTAGAAGAATTAATAATTAGCATTAGCATGGCTATCACCAGCAGAGACAACTGCTTTACACATTCAAATCTACAATGAACTACTGAGGCCACTGCTGGACTCAGAGGGAGAACAGGGGAGGACATCATGCCCTGTGAAACCCTAATGTTTGAAATATGCTGCTAAAGTGCTCTCATTGATGCCTCGAGGTTGTCGAACAGAGGACAGAATGTGGTAAAGTGCCTGCTAACGAAAACCTGACACACCATATAGGCTGTTTCAAATATATTTCACATTTATCTGGGAAAGCTCCCATAGAAAGCATCAGGGAAGGGCGGGACTGTGACTTTATGCTCTTGTCTCAGTCCAAAATGCCACTTTCATACAGCTACAGCTCAACTAAAAGCACAAACTGTAATGAGAATTGGAAAAAGCCATTTGATATGTGATTATTTCCTAAGTTCCTCATCTTATGTATTTTCTAACAAATACAAGCAATAAATCATTCTATGTTAAAGGCAACACAATATGAGGTTTAAGAAGAGCTGAACAGTTTTGAAAAAGTAGCTTATTGTGATGATTTTGATCCATATTGCAAATTGGATATGAACTGTTGTATGGGCTCTATGCATGAACTGCTTCCGCATTTGGCGTTAGACCGCTCCCACACTCCCAGCAGTGTTGCCAGATACTGCTGATAGTTTCCAGCCCAAAACTTGTCCAAAAACCACAAGAATGCACAAAAAAACACCCAATAATCAATATTTAATGCCTTTTCTTTTGAAGAACATATAAAACTCCATAAAAGTCCACTGACAGCTTAAGCACACCAAAAATAACTCCTAAATTGACAAGCAACAACAGTCAACCATCACAACATACTGATTTCAGGTGCATTACCACCACCTGCATCTCTATTCCTCAAAAAAACGGCAGAATTACGAAGCTCAACAAGATAAAATTAATATGTGTATTTCATATCATCGATACAGCAACTGGTTAGGGTTAAACAAACACTCCACTTTCAGAGAGATTAATAGACTTATCACAATTATCATAATTTACAGGTGACAGACATGATTGTATTAGCTCACCTTTAGATGCTGGGGGTTGCTCCTTTAACACACCGATGAAGAGCACAGAAACATGTGATCCTAACAGCTGTCTACATCAGCGTATGTAGCAGCTGGGTGTGCAACACAATAGCATGAGGCTAATTCATAACTCCTCTCACCAGAATGTTTTGCTAGCTGTAATGTATAATACTTATAATACTGAAGCGTTCAACTTTTTGTTTACTTTATCAGGGCCCCGACTCTTCCTCTACAACAGGACGTTTTCCAGCTTTGTATATGCTTTCGCTAACTCAGTGCAGGCTACTGTGGGCCGTAGCCAACGCCAAAAACAACTAAATTTGCCGTCTTTATCGGTCTCCGAGAGCTTAGTTCTCTTGCAGACACGCACGCACACACATAAAAACACACACGGCACGACGTGCACACAACTATCTCGCGCTCGCGCGCGCTCTCTCCCAATCACATCACGGCTCCCTCTATTAAACGCTACTGCATACTCAGAGTGACTGACAGGCTTCAGAAGCGCTGCTGTAAGTTTGATACGTTCACTGACATCAAGGAGAACTCCTTTTCTGTCATAACTGTCCTTTTACTTAACTAAACAAAACAATTAAGAATGTAAACCAGTCTGTTAAGATGCAGTCAAAAACCCGCCTAACTTAAGGAAAACCAGCCCAAATCATATCAACCCGCCTAAGCCAATTTTTATCCGCACAAGTGGCCAGAAAACCGCCCAATCTGGCAACACTGACTTCCAGTCGGGAGAAGAGAAGGGCGTATAATGGCAAATTCGTTGCAGTTTACTCGCTGTTTGCATGAGTTACCTGAGTTGACTGTCAATGACGAGTTAAATTTAGCTGAAGATGTACATTGCAGCATGCAGCAACGATGTCCAGAAGTGCTTTTAACCTGTTTTTGAAACATCATTTTAGCATGTTTGGATGCCAAGCGATGACGATAGAGTAAACACAAACAACAGTCGAAAAAAAAAAAACAATGAAACGGACAAATTAAGGCAGTATAGTATCAGTATACAGGGTTTAGATTCCGTTTTGGCTTAGCACGTATCGCTGGGCGGAAATTGTGAACCGGTCTTATTTTCCACCGGAAATACGCCACCCCCTGCCCTGCATGAAGCCCATTAAAGGGAATGATGATTTTTAACATCAAAAAACAAAACCCCACAAAAATGATGAAAGTAGAATTTTTGTGGTGTATTCTAAATAAAATGGCACTTGAATGATTGCATGCTATGTAATGCATAACATTTATGCTGCAAAAAAGTTTTAATCAGGTTGAAGAAATATTGCGCCTTCTGCAATTTGAACATTGCAGGAGGCCATATTGGAATTTCATCTAATTTTTGATTAATTGGCCAGCCGTAGTTTTGACAAACCTGCTGCTGTGGCTATGTACGCGCTAATCACCCCACTAGCAGCTATGTATATGACCACTCACACAACAACACACCCTTTCCCCCGTTAAGGCCCATTTATGCTCAACATTACATACGAATCCGGATACGGACGGAGCCTTGTGTCTGTGCTCTGCGTTCAATTCGTCCGTATTTCTGCACGTTTCCATAAAGTTTACAGATACGGGCCAAACGGAGCAGTACCACTGAAAACTGTAGGGGCAGTGTTACTTTCACTACCCGTTACGTAGTTCTAGTGAGACACGAAGAAGAAATAACAATGGCGGAACTATTTAAAGAAAAATTGTGCGTGTTGGTTAGAAACCAAGCGGCAGCCTCCGGTCCTGAAAAATAACTTTAACAACTTTTTTTTTTTGCTTGGATCACATTTTTTTGTTCTCAAATGCTAATTTTTGTTTGATACTGAAAAAGTTTTGTTTGAATCTTTCTGACACAAATCTCATTCCATGCCAACATAAAGGACGCATGGAAGTATGTGAGCAGTGACGGTTATATTGTTGGAAAAGGACATATACATTTTCGTACGTAAAGGGAGTATAAATGGGCCTTTACTCTCACAAACTCATGCTGGGGCAGTTGAGAGCAAAACATCTCTCTCATCATGAAAAGCTTTCAATGTTATTTTTATTCTTTATTTTACACAGAAACCTGGTCCTGACGCTATGCTACAGCTGCATCTGAGGTAATCACCACAACAGAGGCAGCCATTGCAAACGGCTTTGAGTAACCTACAACTAAACCCCGCTCACAGTTACTGCCTCATTCTCCTCAAATGACACTGACCGGTCTGAACAGTGCTTTCTGAATGAAGTCTTTCCTAGACAAATAGAAATGTGTTGTTAGTTAAAACTGGGAAACTCTCAAACATGCACAGTAATTTTTGGTCTACATGCCCATGATAGCCCAGGGGAATTATATGGCTCTGGGTTGTCAGTCTGTCCATGTCCAGGCCATTTTTATAAATGTGTCATCTCAAGAATGCTTTAGCAGATTTTCATCAAACTGCACAAATGTTCAACTAATCTTATGGATGAACTGATTAGATTTCGAGGTCAGAGGTCAAAGTGAAATGTATTACTTGCATCCCTTGCTTGTTAATGCAATATGTTGTGAATGTTGTGAGGGATTTTTCAAACCGCACAATTATATCCACCGTGCCTCCAGGATGAGAGGATTTGATGCTGATCAAAGGTCACGGTCATTGCTTCATGGTCAGCCCTTGCTTCTAACATTTCCAAGAATCACACTACTACAAAAACCAACCCAGCCCTTCCTCTGTACTTTCAGAGACCAGCAGTATGATCCCTTATGGAGTAATAGCTGCCAAGGGAGTGGTTCTAGATGGTCCTCATAACCGCCATTAGTCCAGTGTGTCACCAAAAGTCAAATATAACCATTTTTAATCCATAACAATCATCTTTCCCATCTCCTCACCAGGGGAGTACTTGTGCTTCCTCTCTTCTTCAACTCCAACCTAGTTTTTTAAAGTTTTTGATACCTGCAGAGAAGACAAGAAATTTTTATAAATTCTTCTATTGCTGGAATTACAATTGCAATTCTAAAAAAGTTGGGGTGCTGTGTAAAATGTAAATAAAAATCGAATGCAAGATATGCAGAATAGATTTTCAAATCTCAGAAACCCTGTATTTCATTCACAATAGAATATAAACAGCTTTTCAGATGTTAAAATTAAGGCATCTTATTAAAAGATTGGCTCATTTTGAATTCAAACCCAGCAACACATCTAAAAAAGAAGGGCATGTTTACTATGGTGAAGCATCTCCTCTTCTTTTAACATCAGTCTATAAACATCTGGGAAGTGAGGCAATCAGTTTTAATAGAGGAATGTTGTCCCATTCTTGTCTCATAAGATTCCAGCTGCTCATAACAGCTAAACTTTTTGTTTTCTGATCAGCCAAATGTTTTCTATTGGTGAAAGGTCTGAACTGAAGGTATGCCAGTTCAGCACCCGGACTCTTCTGCTGTGAAGCCATGCTGTTGTGATGGATGTGGTAGGGGTTTAGCATTCTCTTGCTGAAATGTGCAAGGCTTTCCCCAAAAGAAACATTGTCTGGATAGGAGCACCTGTTGCTCTAAAACTTAGATATTGATAGTGGGTGGAAGCTCCCCGTGCCATAACGCAACTTATACCATCAGAGATGCTGAATTTTGCAGGCTATCAGGTCCAACCTTAATAACGGCCCCACTACCGTTGTGTTGTGAGTTTTTATTTGCATCTGCTGCACCAAGTTGTTGTATTTTTGTGCTGTTGTGGAATCTGTTTGCCTCCGCGCTGTGCCGAGTTTATGTATCCATGCGCGGCGCTGAATGTTTGTATTCATGCGCTGCAGTAAGTCTTTGTATTTGTGTTTTTCTCAAATGTCGTCGTGTTTTTTCTTTTTGCAAAGCGTTTTGAATTTGCATTCGTGTGAGACTTCTCGGCCACCGTACTTATGTTCTATTGTGAGTAAAATATGGGTTTATGAAATTTTAAAAGTCATTGCACTCTGTTATACATTTAAATTTTACAAAGCGCTCCAGTTTTTAAAAAATGTATAAAATAATAATAGATACAAGTTATAAAATATAAATATGCAAAATATAAATATAATATATGATTATAATATATACTGTATATAAATAACAATATATAAATATGAAAATATACATTATAATATTATTATAATAATAAAAGTAACAACTCAAATGTGAATAATATATTTAAGAGTAAAAAATGAAAATAAATTATTTAACTAAAATAATTACAGAGCTGAATCAAAAGTATATGTAAATTGGAAAAAAAGGCACTTACACTTATTATTTAGTTTTTGTTCAGTGTTTTTATTTTCTTAAATTCAGGATCAAACCATAAACTTTCAGTTTCAAATTTAACTTTTTTAATTACTTTTTTTTTTTTTTTTCAAATCAGCAAACATTTTGGCATGGATTTAGCTCCATTCAGTTGAACAGAAATACTGAGAAGATGTCCGTAATTAGGAATGATTGACGCTGTGATGTCAGTCAGAGGGGAGTATTTAAGGTATGATACAGGTGTTGTGATCATAAAGGCTGACTATATAACAAGGGTTCCTGGATTGAGCTGCATGAGTAAGCACATTTTAAACACCTCTTGTTCTCCTCTTTAAATGACTCATTTTCCAGCAGTGATTAAAATAATGAATTTCCCGCTCTCGCAGTGTTTGAGTGCAGGGCTCCAGTCAGGCTGACACTAACTGCTGAGGAGGGAGAGATTGTCAGCGCTGCTGCTAACCATCAATTACATAAAGCTCCCCTGACTGTACTCTCTGAACTTTCCATCAGGCTGTTTGTTAATCAGCCATTAATAGCGGAGGAAACGGGGGATTGTGCAGCCTGCAGTTTATAGTAATGAAGAACTCAAGAAATACAAAAACAGGAACTGACCTTGACACTTCCTGCTGGCTGTGAATGAGAGCTGCTGTACGATTCTGCTTCCTCAGGTAGACTCAGTTTCATGTGTGCTGTTGTTGGAAAGTACATGAGAGTCCTGGGAAATTCTGATGTGTTGAAATTGTCTGTCACTATCTTCACTCTGAATCACAACAGGACACTTTCATCACACCACAGGGTGATAACTGACTTAAACCATGCCTTGTGATGACAATATCAATACATAAAATCCCACTTTTCTGTGGCACATTAGTAACACTAGAGCAGAAAAACGTACAGTAGCTGCAGACGGTGATAATGAGACAGATGTAAAAGACAATGCACCTATAAATAGACCTTTATGCGGCTAGCTGCCTCAGCCTATCAGCACTCAGATGTGTCAAATCACTTTCACATGAACACAACAGTTTAATCTGCCAAGGTCCAAGCAGGGCGCTAATGCCGATTACCGGAAAAAGTGCTTTTTTTTTTTCCAAACTGTTACATAATCATTTGATAATACATGTCACACTTCAGGGTCACATATCGAAGGGTCAAAGAAAATCAAAATGAAAGAAAGTTTGTTTTCTCTCCGAATTTCATGAGCCACAGCTGACAAATGAATTAATCTTCTCTTATATTTTACTTTGCAGCCACTGAATGGTATGTTTGGCCTTGAGTGTGGGTGTGCAGAAAGCAAAGGTATGTGTGAGTCTTCTTAGAGTATGTGTATATGTAGGAAATAAAGAAAGCTCCTTACAATAGTGAGCTGCATTGATGACGTACTTGTAGGGATTAGCAGAAGTGAGTATTGTGTAGGTCTCATTGATAAAAAGCCTAAGAGTTTTTTCAATGGGCTTTGGATTATCACTTAAAATAAACTCTGAGGTGAAGATAGTCTTAAAAAATTAGCTCCTCTTTCATAATTATTTGAAGTGTAAAGGCAAATCAGGTCAGGCGCTTTGCTGCGTCATCCTTGGTCCTGTACTGCTTTGGCCTCCTGGTGACCATCGTCCCATGCCCCATCTCTCCAGGTATATTCCCCACTGACCCACCATAACTCACCAGGTCTTGGGCACCCAGTAATGTCTCCTGAAAACATCAGCATTAAACGCACAGTCTGGCCAACGATACACAAAAAAGCACTGAAGAGAAGCCACAAAGTAACTGTCCAGGCCTCACAAAAGCAAGGCCTCCCATAAAGGGGGATAAAGGGGAGAGCTTTCTGGGACCCAGTCAAAGTGGGGGCCCAAAGAGCTCAGCAAAATTATGGTCTATTGTAAAGTTAATCATATTTAGTATTTAGCTGAAATAGTAACACTGATCAAAGCAACAAAAAATGAATTTTATTGATTTATGCTGCAGTACAATTGGGACGTTTTCAAAATGGGAACCCCTTTCTTAGTAATGTCAGACTTCATAGCTAAGCCATGATGTTCATAAACATACAGATGCCAGAAAATAAAATAGAGAAAACTGAGACAATTTTAAGGGGAAAATGATTACATAATTGCAAAAGTAAAAGTTAAAAGTGGCAAAAATTAACAGGCAAGGTGGTGAAAAAGGCGTTAAAGAGGGCGAAGAATAGGTTAACAGTGGCAAAACTGTTGCAAAAATGGCCAGAAAAAGTAATAATAATAATAATAATAATAATAACTTTATTTATATAGAATTTTTAAAAACATGGGTTTACAAAGTGTTTTACAAAGTAGTGAAAGAGGGTTGGAGAGTGGAAAAAATGGGTCAGAAAGTGGCATAAATGGGCAAAAAGTGGAAAATTAGGTGAAAAGGGGCAAAAGGGATTGAAAAGGATAGAAAATGGGTCAAGAGTGGCAAAAATGGCTGGATAAAGTAGTAAAAAGGGGTTAAAGAATGGCAAAAATGGAGTAAAAGAGGTAAAAAATAACTAGAAAACATGGTAGAAAAATGGCTACAGGGTAGAAAAACAGGCCAAGAGTGGTAAAACTGTTGCAAAAATGGCCAGATAAAGTAGTGAAAAATGGGTCAAAGAGTGTAAAAAATCTGTGTAAAGGTGCAAAAAAGGGTCAAAACCTGGAGGGAAAAAAAACGGGCAAAAGGTGGCAAACATGGGTCAAGAGTAAAAGTAGTGAAAAAGGGAACAGAGAGTGGCAAAAATGGGCAAAAAGTGGAAAAATAGACAGGCATAAATGGATGAAAGTAGGAAACATGGGCTAAAGGGGGCAAAAGGGATTGAAAAGGATAGAAAATGGGTCAAGAGTGGAAAAAATTGCAGGATAAAGGGGGTTAGCATGCTAAGCTAGTCACCCAAGTTCCAGGCTCATTGGGAGAGCCTTTGAGAGGACTACCACAGCATGGATAGAGCATTATGACGGAACAATAAAGACATTCAACAGGGAAAAATGAGTGGCTACTTTTGATAACCTGTGTCTCTGCTTGTTGTATACGACAACAGAGGGTTAAAGTTAAGGCCAACTTCAGCTTCGTAACATTAGCTCATCATGTCATCTTTTCAGTATTTTTGTTCCTTAACAATCAGGGATCAGCATTAACTGTAGTGAAAGGTTGTTAAATCTTAACGAACTGAAAACTATTAACATTAGCTTAAGCAGTGTGCTGATTGTTTGTCAGAGGGAGCTAAGGGAGCAGGGCTTCACAGTAAGACAAAAATTTCTCATGACACCCATCCTCATCAAACGCAAACTTAGCATGCCAATGTTTCTAAGTGACAGTGCTAGCATGCTGCTGTTAAGCAGGTTTATTGTTGACTGTATTTACCACTTGGGTTTAGCATGCTGATGTGCAAAAAATGTCTGTTTGGGATTATGAGCTTAAGTTATAAGGAGTCAAGGCCATGGCTGACATTATTATTACTGTGAGAGGGCAATTTGTTTTGTAGTAAGTAGCATTTAAACACACTAAAATGAGTAAAGTAAGGCACGTACTGTATATTGAAAATGAAAACTTACAACAGGTTTCAAGCCAATAGCAGCCAGGTCAAAGTAGTTTTTTTTTTAGTTTAGTTTAGTTTTTTCTTTAGACTCGTTGTCTGTCCTGGCCAGATTGAAGCAACTTTAACTCCATGGACAGTCAGCCATGATAGAGGTGGTCTTTCCTTAACCACCTGAGGACAACTTGTCTGTTTGTATCCCAGAATGCATTGCGGCCGGGCTGTGACAACCATTTGGATGCTCTTTCATTGTCACATCATGTGAACAGACTTAGAAAGTGAAAAAGAGAGCCTGAATGACTCAGAGTCATGGCATGTTAAATAATGGCTCAAATTCCCAAAAGTGCAAGCACTGTTTCTTTTTAAATGTGAATATTTTGAAGACTTCTTGTCACAGAACTTGTTTTTTAAATTTTTTAGTCAAGTGTCTGCAAAAACACTTTGTCATTATTTTTTACTGTGTTAAAAATCTTTGTTTTATACATATTCTAGCCATGTTGTCCTGAGGAAAAGGATCTTTAGAGGTCGACTGTGCACCACAGGGTTGATGTTTTCAAAGCTTTTTAAGACAAGAAGTCCAGACTTAAACTGGGATTTTCCCACATGTCCTTCCTGAAAATACTCCTTAGAGAAAAGTAAGGGGCCACTGGGTGAGCTTTAGGGTTTTCAGTTTTCTAAAATATATATCGCTCATCAATGTGGGTCAAATTCGACCTGATTGCTTTAGTTTTAAGGAAACAGTTCAAGGGAGTGTATTAAACCTTCCAAAATAATTAAATAACACTGACGTTGAGAATGAATTATTTATTTAACTAATCTAAACCAGGCTAATTGCCAACATTCAGTTCCTTAACCTTGCATTCATCCTCTCTTTGGGACCTAAATTCATTATAACTCATCCCGAGGGGGGTATGAACGTCTGTGACAAATCTTATGACGACCCATTCAGTATTTTCTGTGACATTTCCCAGAGAACCGGATAAGTTGATGTAATGGGGGCGCCACACAAAAGGTCAGAAGGTCATCAAAATCTGTGCAATTTCTCATAGAGAAAGCATGAATGACTGCACAATTAAAGTCAATTTGGATGTTCAAAGTGAGATAAAACATGTTATCCTGAATAACATGGTTTTAGTTTGAGCCTGGTGAACTACATTCGACCGACATACAGTATCCAATATGTTTACACGCCTTCAAATTACTGTGTTACAGATATTGTGTTGCAAACTCACTGTCCACACTGCATCCATTGAATATTTTACCCAGTAACTTTCCTCTCAAAGAGTTTGACATCTAGCGCTTTTTCTTTGAATGTGGAAAAACAGAAGTGGGGAGCTTCTTGATGAGACATTTGCATCCATTTTGACACAAGTCAGAGTACAACACTTTTTTTTTTAAAGATAAGGATATTATTAATGCAGTTCTTTCTCTACTTTGTAAAACAAGCTGACAAGCACCGTTGAACGAAAAAAACAAGAAAACATCTTCCAGGCTCTCCTTATTCCTCGTCATCTCCCTTCATCCTTGTCCATTTCAAACCTTAAACCTGTCTCGACAGGTCACTAGCAGTAGCAGTGGGAGTTGCATGTTATGTGGAGCCAGTGTCAGGGTGCACTTAAATAGACTCTCTGTACTGTTCCCAAGCATGCTTGAGACATAAAATCCAGTTTGTTCGCCCAGTGTGGGTGCTCCTTATCACACTCTTCCTTTCTGTTCATAGCAGCCAAGGCCTAAGTGAGATATTTTGCAGCATGGGATGGTGCACTCTCTTGCATGAAAATGATTTCACTCTGGAAGGCACGGTTCTTTTTTTTATACCATGGCAGGAAATGGGCAGTTAGGAACTCCACATATTTTTTCAGGCTCCTTAAAGGGGGCTAACAACTCACTTCCTATAATCCCAGCTCAAAACATCTCTCCACCACCTTCCTGCTGACATTGCAGCCTTGTTAGGACATCCAACAACTATCCAGAACTCCATCCATCCAGACCATCCAGTGTAGCACGGCATTCATCAGTGAATGAAAGTGTTTGAATATGAGTCTTCATTTATTTCTGAGCTCACTGCAATCGTTTCTCCTTGTTGGCATTGGTCATTACATTGAAATACAGCTTTACAAACATCAGCGAGGCCTCTGGAGGATCCTGAATCTGGAGGCTCTTGGGACTCCAGAGGCACCAGCAGCTTTAAATGCTTGCTACTTATCAGTGGACTTTTCACAGCTGCTCTCTTAAAATTGGCCTCAGAAACTTTCCTTAATATGCCTTTATCTTAACGAACTGCTCTGAGTCACACAAAAATCTTTCCACAGGACAATGATCTCTTAAATTTTCTGTGAAATGTCTAGTGTTTTCATACCTTTTGCAAGAAACTCCCCTCTGGCCTGCTTTCATCTGCAGAAAGAAAATTAGTTTTTCTCTATATTGCATGAAACCTGTGACTTGCTTAATAATGTGGAACAACTTCCTGAAGTAGTTACCCTTCAATTAACCTGTCTGAGATTTGATGTCAGTGATGGGAACTGACAGGAGAAGCAGCACAGTTGAAAAACTAAAAATCAAATGCTTGATTGGAATTGTAATCGCATAAAAATTTTGAACACAGTGACACCTTTTAAATTCATCTCACTGTGAAAACTCTGCATAATGTATCTTTAATAAGGAGAAGGTCCATAGTAAGTACCATAAAGGGGAAATATTGCTATCTAACTTAGTGGAGGCTGACATGATCCAATCAATAAATCAATTCTCCTTCTGTGTATGTATACTGGACACTACAGCAGTCCAGTTAAACTGTCTAATCTTTACAGTGCGTGTAAGACTAGTGATTGATATCCTTAAAAACATGCCACTAGCACTGCTAAAAACAATCTGTTTTCAAAGAGGATTTCCTATCAGAGCTTAATTTTAGCCAACAATCATCTCTACGGGTGTTTTATAGAAGTAAACTTATTTTAGCACTCCTAAGAGTGTGCTGCCAGTTATTCTCACTGTTCCTGGTAGGAAGGAAAACTGGCAACAGCTGCTTGCTTCATTCATAAAGAGTGAAAACCTCTGCAGGAGGAAACTGTGAGTAGAGTCTTAGTCGGGGATATATTTAGGAGAGGTACAATGACAGCCCTGGGCCACTTGTTCCAAACACTGACAGTGCAGCGGTGCTTTTACTTCCAGCTATTCTTGCTAATAGGATGTATGAGAGGTGGTAGCAGCGGAGAGAGGGAGTGCAGTGGGGTGGAATTAAAAAGCTATCACGTGTTTTGTGGGGTTTTTCGAGCCTCTGGAGACAGAGGACAAGTACGCAGAATTCTGCAGAGGAATGTGTTTTACAAGACGCTGTTTTTGATTAACCACAGTCTCACAAATATCCAAACCCTGATGACGTCGCCGCTGCCCAGCCTTCCTCTCTGCGGACTGCAGCAGAGCAGGGGGACAGGGTGACTCTGACCCACTTCCATCCTGCCATGACCCACATCGTGACTCTCTCTTCCGGTGCCCTGCGCCTGTGCAACACACACGCTCTAATCCACACACTCTGCTTACACTTACCAGACAGAGGTCACTGGTTAAGTTGGCCAGCACTTGTGTAACTGGATTACTGCGCTGCGAATGTTTGGTCTGGAGCTGGATTGTGAGAGCAAAGAGCTGTGTGGTTGTAGTCTCAGGAGGAAATAACATATTGATCTGCTGGTTCCAGAGAAATTCTGCTTAACTATTTTCCTCTCCAGACCTTGTAAATGTAATTCAGTGGAAATCAAGAGGAGCACAATGCGATCCATTAGCAGGCTAATGACCACTGTCCTTATTCGACACTGGCTGATATGTGCTTGCAATGATATAGAGAGTAATTCTGGTAACAAACACGTGTCTGATAGTAAGACTGGGTGACAGGCTTTCATGTTCACTCTGGCTCACACTTCTTATAATAATCACATGACACAAAAGATGGAGGCTATCCAAATTTGACTAATCTAAACCAGGCTAATTGCCAAAATTCTGATCCGTAACCTTGCATTCACCCTCTCTGTGGGACAGTGGCAGCTTTTGGGAAGAAAACACAGAGGTATTTTTCTTATACTCTGGCAGATCCTGCAGGGTTTCCTGTGGGAGATCCTCCAGTGCTGACGGCTCTCGCTGACAATGACCTCTGTCTCTGTTTGATGACCCGAGCCCTGTGCTGGAATGTGTCACACTTGCAAACACGGCAAAGATTTCTTATCCCTAAGCACGAACAGAAAACAGGGTATTACTAGGGGTAGAAATACTGGACTTTGATGGAATACTTGATTTTAAATAAGTGGTTGTTTTGAGCAGGATTGTCTTTAGATGTAATGGTGGGGATGATGCCAGGTGTTGTGTAAGTCTGGATTATACTGGATGACACAGATGAACAAACTCAAGGAGCAAAAGATTTTCTCCATTAGGCCAGCACTGGATGATTTTTAAAACATGAGAGACCACAGACTAGAGGTTATTCTCTTCTTCAGCCTGAAACCAGCCCAATGTGGCCCACAGCCCTAAACCCAGTCAGGCCAGGCACCCTTACACTCAGGCCCTTGGGTGGGGTCAGACTCAAGGGAGTCAAAGACATCCTGTCAGACATGGAAGCAAAACTGTTTTTTAACCCTAAATTTTTCAGTTTTTGTCTATATTTCTTATTTTTCTATTTCAGAACAACTTTCCTTACTCTATACACTACCAAACATGCTGCTTAGGTCCACAAGTCACTAAAATTCATCCCACTGTTGTCTTTAAATGTATGTTTTTGACATAATGAGGGAGAAAAGCTGCTAAAAAGTGGCATTGCCAGTCTGCAAAGCACACAAGTTAAGGAAAAACAGCAAATTTAATTGATCATCTGTAATGCAACTCAGTTTACCACTCAAGCTGTCTGTCAATAGAATCATTTTCCCCAAAAACCTCAGCGCTTTCATTGCATGGTGATGTCTGCATGTCCACTCATCATCCTCACTGCTCTGATCATCAAAAACATGAGCAAAGTCTGTTATACATGCTTCTGTGTTGCACTCCTTATGACCTCATCTTAACAAATTTCTACCTTTAAAACAACTCAGAAATGCATTCTAATAAGAAAAAGTATTGGGTTTAGACTGGGCTCAGGCCTATAAATACAGCTGATAGGATGGGACAGGATGATCAGGCTCTGATAGAACCTGCACAGGCTTGGGTAGCATCAGAGATTAATTTTGGGCATGATCTAAACGGACAGTTTCATCCAATTTTCACATTAAAGTCCTCCATATGGACAGACTAGTAGATAATGCCAGACTACAAGATCACGCAGCTGCCATTTGTAGGAACAATTTCCAGATGAGATTCCACAGATGCAACAGCTCACAGAAACTTGCGTAATAAAATGCGACTTCAGAAGAAAAAGAGAATGACCAGCTCTCTATCCTGCATGATTCCACAGGCTGATTTTTTTTTTCAATATTTCTCCGGGTTCAAGACCCAAGGCACCTTCAGGTGCTACGGCAAATGTTAATCTTGATTGTCACCTTTGTCATCTTGTCTCTTGTTTCTCTGTGTGGTACTTAAACAAAAAGACAAAATCTGTGGTGTGGTGTTGCTTGGGAAAGGAGGTATACTTTTAATTTATCCCCCATTTAATAAGCAGCCCATCCAGCAAATCAGAACTGCCTTATGTTACAAATACATGTAAGACCATTTTTCATATTTAGTTACCCTACAAAAGTACCCTTAGTATTTTAGTTGTCACATAGTGTGGGTTGCAGCTTAAGGATCACTGGCCAACGGATTAAAGGTTGGGACAGCTCCATGGTCATGTATTTTGAGTGAACTATTCCAGAGGTAATGTATCACAAAGCAATGCAGATGATTTACTTGCAGCCTTTTCCATGCTGGGATAAGGTCTTTAGATGTGGGTATACCTGCGTATACCCTACACTACACCACTTCATTTAAAAATGTAATGTCATCATTTCATAAAGCTAGGAGAGGAACGAGGGTTATTTGGCATCCATGTTGTCATTGCGCAGCACAGTGAAGCCTAACGTGGGGCCCACAACCCTTGGGAGGGCCCAAAGCATTGACAGGAGGGCTAAACAAAAACTATGGACACTGCTCTACACAGCTAGGATAGAACAGCTAATTTTGTAAGAGGGTGGACTGATATTCATCTACCAAAGCTGGGGCTTTACAGAAAAGAACCAGTGGCCCTAGCAACAACATTCACTTGAAAGCCGTAGTCAGTTTTTGACCCATCATGGTCTGAATGTCCTGATTGGCTGTTATGGGCATTCCACCAGGTGTAGCCTGATGTGGAATCTTACATATTAGATATTTTATATCGGGATGAATTACATTGGATTTTTGCCAATATTTACAAATTCACTTTAACCAAGACTGATGTATTAATGTAGTTCAGACTTGAAACTTCAGTACTTAGAACACACGTCAAAATTTTAGGAATCAGGATGAACGAAGAAAAAGGTTTTAACTGATGTTGGTTTGTTGGTCCTGCCATAAACTCCAGAAAATGTAGCCATTCTACTAGAGATGCACAATATTATCAGCTTAATGTCAGTATCTGCAGATATAAAAATTTCTGTTGATATTTTCATCTAATATTTTTGGCCTTGAATATCAGCATATATCGACTGTAAAATTTGGCCATATGTACTAATAAATTAGTGTAGTTTTAGGCTGGACCAACAGACCTACGTTAGTCGAGATCTTTTCTTTATTTATCCTCATTCTTTAAACTTTTAAGTGTGTTTTAAGAAAAAAAGCTTTTTTTCCCTCAAACGTTAAATTGTCTTTAAAGGACTGAAAGTTTATTATGTAAAACATATTTAAATATCAGTATTAGCTAAAATGAATCCATAAATATCGGCATATCTGATAACAGCAAAAGTCCAATATCATGCATCCACATTATCCTTCAAAGGTAATATCTGCCATTATCATGCTGATAATATTAGGCATCCATGGTTTTATATGATACAATTCAAGATACGGTAGGCCCTAACTTGATCAGGGGCAATAAAATAACTGATTTGACACCTCACATTTGAGGATTATTGGACATATAATCACAAGTGACAGGCCTTGAGTACGCCCCTTGATCATCAGGGGAACAGACTCAAAATCAAGGCTAAAATCATCTAATGTTTCGTGAGACAATATTTGAAAATTAATTCTGACTGAGAGATAGCTGTCACACATTGTTGTCTGATCCTTATACTACACTATATTATAGAGGTTAGTTTGGAATAATGCACTAACACTAAATTATTTTTCATTATAACAGTAAACGACTTTTAGGCTGGGGACCTGGAGGTTGTTGATATAACTCCCAGTACAGACCAAATGTGGAGAAGGACTGGATGGTGGAAAGGTGCCAGTTTTCCTCCTGAATGCTGCCAATGCCCTTGAGCTGAGTGTTGAACCTTTACCTGCTTGGAGTACCACTTCCTGTTCAGCCCCCTCACTCTAACATCTCTCCACAGATAGATGTCTATAGGTCATGTTTGTGCTTTAAGGCCTACGTTTGTGTGAAGCATGTCTCAAAATAACGTGAAAAGTTCAGCTTCCTTCAGCATATGAAAAGAAGCATTACACATATATCATGTATACATATGTTTGTAGGATAAATTGTGCTTGATCCTGTTCTACTCCACTGATCGTCTCACAGCTTAAGGCATATATGTTGTGTTTTCTCTATGGGCTTGACGCCAAGGTTGGAACCCACTGAGCAAAAACACCGTCAAGGACAAGGAGGACTTTAACATTAGCACTGGCTCTGTAAGGTAAAAGGTCTTCTCCACCCACCATGCTCTATTATAAAACAAGATCTTAGGGCAGGTTAGAGAATGTGTTTACATGAATGCCAACATAGTGACGCATTCATGAGTGAATTAAATAAATAGTACAAAAATGCCGACACTGACATTCGCAGTGAGCAGGATGCACATGACTCACATGAACCCTGCTGCATTGTTGGCCTCATATGAACTCTGCAGATCTTCTGGTATGATTGTACTGTGGGCTGGAGTTTTCTTTGGCTGCACTGCCCCCTGGTGGACAACACAAGGATGGCATGTACCCAAAAAACGCTGGCTACAGAGTGAAAAAAATCACAAAACATGAGGATATGTTCACGCTTTTGGAACATATTTTTGTGTTTTCTCACTTTGCATTGTTTTCTCTATCTCTGCTCACCAGCTTTCAGATTGGTATTGATTAATGATGGAGTAAAGGGGTTAAGATTACAATATTTAAGGTGTATATTGGCAAGTAACTCCTCAAACATTTTTTATTTTTGAAAAAAAAAACAAAAAAAAAACCTTTAGATGCTTTAAAGTTATCAAAATGCTTAAAAGATTCATATAGTTGATTCAGTACTACAGTGTAGGTTTAGGTTCAGGTACCTTTATTTGGACCCGTAGGTAGATTGGCTTTGCAGCTGCAGAGAGATACAGCGCATTCAAAAAGTATTCAGACACCCTTCACTTTTTAAAATTTTGTACAATCATTTAAATTAATATTTTTTCCCAATAATCTACACTCAGTACCCTAGCTGAGATTTTTTTTGCAACTGTATTAAAAAAAAGATATATCACATTGACATAAGTATTCAGACCCTTTTTAAAACACTCAAGCAGTAACCTCCAGTCCTAAAATATGAACTGGCTTCAAAAGAAGTTTGAGTCAGCCTATTGTACGCAGGCGGCTAATGTCACATGGGCTTTGTCCAATTCTTTCTACAGTCTATGAAAACACTTGAAACTTAGCTCAGGCTGCTCCCATTTCTCTGTATCTTTACTGAGATGTTTCTACACTGTGATTGGAGTCCACCTGTGGTAAACTAAACTGATTGGACATGATTTGGAAAAAACACACCTCTCTATAAAAGGCCTTACAGCTGACAATGCATATCAGAGCAAAAACAAGGCCATGAGGTCAAAGGAACTGCCTGCAGAGCTCAGAGACAGGGTTGTTGTTAGGCATAGATCTGGAGAAGGCTACAAAAATGTTGGTTCCCAAGAGCACAGTGGCCTCTATAATTCTCAAATGGAACAAGTTTGTCTTGCCAAAATGAACAGTCAGGGGAGAAGGGCCTTAGTAGGAGAGGTGACCAAGAACCTGATGGACACTCTGTCTGGGCTCCAGAGATCCTGTGTGGAGATGGAACAAATTTCCAAAGGGACCATCATCACTGTGGCCCTCTACCGATCTGGGGTTTATGGCTCAGTGCAGAACACATGAAACCCGCTTGGAGTGTGCAAAATATTTTGGAATTTCCCCTTGTAGGACTAATAAAGGAATATCTTATCTTATATTCCAAATAAAAGCCAAAAAAGGCACTTTTCAGGCCCTTGGGACATCCAAAGCACGACTAAGTGCTCATGGCAACCCTACTACCTGCTTGGACAGTACCCTAGCCTCAGCCATGCTTACTGACTCCATCCGCCCCTTACACCCTAAAGGTGTGGACTTTGTTATTTTTTCAACAGATTAATTTTCCATACCCCGGGTAATATGTAAGGACATCCACCAAGGTTGTTTCAATCCTGCTTCCCACCCAGTGGTGCCCTCAGCCCCTAAAAGTTCTGCACAGAACTGTGCATTTATAATTTAGTTTGTGTCATGATGCCAATAGTTTCAATATTTTTGATGTTTATCTCACTGGCCATCAGATTTGGGCTTTCAATAACTGTTAAGCTGTACAGCTTTAGTATTATAAACTTTAAAATAACTAAAAACCCTGTTTTTCCATTTCCCACCATCTATTTTCAAAGAAATGTTCTTGGCAGAGTACCCGGATGGGTTGATTGCATTAGCACAGAACATGGCACAGGCTTGTTCGTGGTGAATATTAGTAGAGAAAAAAAAAAACAAAGTAGAGATGGAAAGAACAGCTTTACAGACAGAGTTTATTTTTTATTTAACATACTGAATAATATTTTTGGTCCAGTAATATTTGGCTCTTTATTCACCTTTATCATATATTAAGATTCTCAGTAAACATCTATCTTTATTACACTTTAACAGTAAAATCCTAAAAGCATTCTATGATTTGATGCAACTTTTTCTTTGAAAGCCTGAATATAACAATAACCCTCAAAATAGAATTAGAAATAATCTTAAAATCGTGTTTTCAAGTTGGCTGGGATCTTAACACTATTTATGTAATGAAAGTAGTTAGAAAAATAAATGATCAACTTTTTTCATGGTCTTTTAAAAATATGACCTTTTATAGGATGCCATTAAAAATGAATGAGGAAGATTTAACAGCTTTTGTACTCCAATCATGGGCTAATAAATCACAGCAAGATGTTGCAGTATCTGTACATAATGTTCAGAAATCTGGAGTCAAATGCTATATAGACACTGTTTTACCAGCTTCAAAATAGATAAAAACAGTAAAATTCAGACACCTAATTCAGCTTTTAACAACAAATATTTAAGGCCCTAAAATAAACAAGTCAATGATGATGAATGTAAAAAGAGCTCTTCTATAAAACCTGCAAGCCCAAGATACCATTTATAACATGTGATTTTAAGTTGCTTTTTTGAACATACAGCATAGTTAAAGTGATAGAAATAAATTTTTTTTAAAAAGATAGTGAACAGCATAAAACAGCTGTCTAAGGACACTTGATTTTTTTTCCTGCATTTTCCTACTAACATGGAGAAGTCAAGAAATTATATTACTGTTTAAGCCTCACCTTTTCAAAAGTCATTTCCATCATGGGGAGAAATGCTCTTGAAGTGTTCTGTGATTGAACTCAAGCAACCGCTCACATGTGTACTTAAAAATCACACATACATAACCTAATTAAACCCATTTTTTCTTTTGCATAAAGGGAAAAACACATTGGATACTTCAGAAGTGTTAACTTACACCTTAGTGTCTTTCTAAATCATATTCTCTGACATGAAACCCCACTCAGAAAAAGTAACTTGAGCCTTGTCTATTTGCCAAGCCTAACATGCTGTAGTGATATTATTGAGCCACAAGATGGCGACAAAGACCCACTTTAACAAGTTTTATCCTTCTTCTCTTGACAGTATACTTGAGGGCAGCACTACACCTGAACTGGGACATCATGATATCAAAACTGTTAACAATGTGGCGCAGATGGCTTCAGAGTTAGGTCCCACCCCATGTATGAGGGTGGCCGGGTTCAGAGTTCAACCTGTGGCTCCTTTCCTACATGTCAATCCCCACTCTCTCATCCCTGGTTTCTACACCTGTCTACTAAAGGCATAAAATAAGTCAAAAGGAAAAGACCTTGACAAACATGGTCCTAGAAAACCTTCTGAAACCAGCTAGACTAGAAGTATAACAAAGGTTTATTCTCTACTGCATCATCTTATAAGAGAAGGATTCCTTGAAGAATGATAGCTTAATGGTTTTGAGGAACAATACGGCAACAAAGGCCCATTTTAACATGATGTTTCAGTGCTGGGCTGCTGTAGGTACAAACTTGGAATGAATTATATCCTTAATTTCATTTTATATTGCTGTTGTGGAAAACAACATACCAATTTAATATAATTAGTAAAATATTTCACTAATCAAACTGATTGATTAGAGATACTGGGTCTAAAAATTTCTAGTAAAAACTGTCTCAATTCTAATTTGAAGTTAATAGAGCCTTCCGCATTAATTACGGAAATTTGATTAAATGTATACCCGAATTAAGAATGCTTTTAATAAAAAATTACTTGATTAAACTTACCAAGTTTTATTTACTTCCCTCTTCTGGAGCAGCATCACAGTTTTGAACTGGGACATCATGGTATCAAAATGTTAACTAACATGGTCCTAACAAACCTGTCTGGAAACAGCTACAATATAACAAAGATTTATTTCAAGAGCATCATTTCAAATAAAAGGAGGAATCCTTGAAGAATGATAGCTTCATAATTTTGAGCCTAAACTATCAGTGCATGTGGAGCTTGCATCTATTTGGCAACATTTCATACAGCAGCAGCCTGAGTACGAGTGTGCGTTCAGAGTGCCACCTTGATTTCACTGTTGTCCTTTTGCACACTTGTTTCTCAAAGCCCAGCAGGTAGGACAGAGAACAGTTAGACGAGGAGAGGATTGTCCAGCACGGCCACGCCTGCAGCTACGCCCCCGTCCGAATGCTCTGCACTTTTGGTTCTCAGCAGATGACCCACACACTCGTTCATCACCATGTCTTTACCTTGCCTTTGAGGAAACAGAGAGACAGATAAGAACTTTAAAGCCTTGCATCTTCTCTGCATAAAAAGTCACATGCTGGGTTGTACTGAAAGCTGATAATGTACCTGACATAAGCTCCAAACGCTCCTAGTTCACTGAGACAGTTGCTGATTTTTAAAGGAGCGTCTCGCCTGAGTAGGTAGTTCTTTGACGGTGTGGGATGGATCTTATCCATCAGGATATACGCTGTCCTCTCTGTGCTCTCCTTTGTTCCCTCCAGGACCTTACAGATCTCTGACCCATAGATGTTGTTACCTGGAATAAACATAGCATAATTAAGTTGGAAAACATACAGACATATACCTTGTCTGGCCTTTGTCCCATCTCAAAAACCTTCAGCAATCATGTTTTTTTAAACTGTCTGACAGGCAATGGATAAGAGCAATCCATCCATGTACTTTGCTTAAATGATGCCAACCACACACACACATATCTGGACAAAAACATTCATTCAAATGAACGGTGGTAAATGGGAAAGACACGGTCTCTATCTAATTTAAAGCTTAAAATACAAAATTGTACAGTTTAACAGTTTTAGGAAGCCAAACTCCAGAGGCCAGTGATTAAACATAAAAAACAATTACTTTCTGAACATCCTATCATGATAAAAAGTTTCGACATTATGAGTGTATGTCTAAACTCCCTCCATCAAACTGGACAACACTATCTTGTACAAACTGACATCACACACCTAATGTGCGTATTTCAACCATATAAGATGAGTTAAACATGGACTTTTGAAAAGTTAATACAGTAGTAAATACATGAAGAATGTAACAACAAGCAGGCAGACTACAGCTCCTGCGGTGACAGAGTAATCGGCATGAAGTCCCACATTTAACCACGTTACTCATCTCTAGTTTCAGCCCAAAAGCAAAGGAGCTCTGTTTTTCCACTGCTTCATCGCTGATGACAATTATGTCATATATTATGGTTTTTAAATCTCTTAAAGACCAAAACACAATGTAATAGTATTTAATCAAGTTGCTACAACTGTTTTCTAATCTACTGCAATGCAGGCTCTGGGTTTATATTCCCCTCTAATAGGGGAGCGGTCACTTTGGAGAGCAGGAAGTGACTTTGGGCTGCTCTAATCAATATACTGTATGCCTCTGGGAATGGATGTTCATTTCCTGTAATTAAGGCGAAGCCAGGCATTAGTGTTGAACATCTCTGAGGCAAGACTTTCTTTCAGTACATGCCCCAAAGACTTCATCATAACTACCATCATTACCTCTTAATAAATATGCTAAAGTAGTCCCGTTCATTAAGTCCCTGCTGAATTTAACAATTGACTGCAAGTTATAGCATGGCTTGACTTTGACAAAAAGGAACCAATCTTTGTTTGATTTTCTTTTACTAGCAATTTAAAGGGACTAAGTTGGACAAAATAACAGCATCAGGATGAAGAGTTGCAAAAACATAATCTTTATCAGGTCTGTTCCCGAGAGAAAAGGAAACAACTTAAAGTGTTTGTTAAATAAGGGTTTGGGTTGATCACTTCAGCTGTTTAGAGAGTCCAGATTTAAATGTTTCTTGGCTTTACTGACTAAAGATCAAGCACATCTATGGTTCAAGGTGAAATGTTTGATCTGCAAAGGTCTATCAGTCACACCTTTATCGATATATCTGTTTATAGAGATCAATAAATAGTTGTTAGATAACTGATGATAGAAGCTGGTGTATCATTGGTGCAGTTAGGATTCAACTTTGTCTTGTCCAAACAGTGTCTCTTCTATATACACCAAAGCTTGCTGATGAGGTGGTAAATAAAGCTTGGACTATAAATGTACTACAAACAGAAACCAGAGCAATTCTCATGCTGACAATTCAGACCCCCATGAACAGATTATACATTTTTATGTCAAATCTGTGAAAAAAGATTAGGCTTGATTTAAAAAGGTGAACTGTTTCACATATCAAACGGGGGGAGCAGCTACATGGTAAACTATTCCCTAGCCAGCTACAGTGACTTCCTACAGCCTTTACTTTGTGCCTGTAATCCCCTCAGGTCAGGTCAGGTATGCCGGTCAGGCACTCCAACATGTTAACCTTGGTCCTGTACTGCTCCCTCCTCCTGATGGTCATCGTCCAGACCTGCACCAGGCCAATGCCCCATCTCTCCAGGTATCTCCCAGCTGACACACACACAAGGCCACGGCGCTGTCTGGGCCAGCCTGCGGTGAGCTGGATAAGCCCGGGAAAACGCGCCAGGTGTCCATAGATGCACAGCTGCCATTCCCATATCAAGCAGCTGACCCTTCCTATCCCGCTCTCAGCACGTCAGCACAAGACACACAAACTTGCCAACAACACCCAAAGGTGCGCCGAAGAGAAGGTGTCACAAAGGAGTCCAGCTGATGCCTCTGGACATCAGTCAACATCCAGGCTTTACAAGAGTATAAGTATGACTTGAAGGACCAAGAGCCGAAAGACTCTGACTTTTGTCTGCATGATCAGACACTGGGAATAACACACTGTCCTGCTCAGTGAACCAATAGTCCCATACACAAGCCCAAGCCTGCAGTTGATCTCAGCCTTGCCTACACTTCCAAGGTAGATGGACTGCTCTACAGCTTTTATGCCTTCACCATTCAGACAAAGATTCGATGGCAGCAGACATTTACAGTCTCTGTTAAGATCACAGCAGCATCAGCAGAGTCCAGATCAGTGATCTGAGCATCGCCAAATGCCACTCAACAGTTGGCTGCCCCTGTTACCCGCCAATTATCCAGCCCATTCAGACACTGAGGAGCATCATCCCCTCAGTGATAACAAAACCTGGGAAAGTTTTAAAAAGCAGGTGCTTCTCTTACAGAGTAAGCTACCAATGTGGCATGGCAGTCAACCAGCAATGATTAGTTGATTAGTCATCAGGCCTGGGTGTGGCCAGTGAAACTGAACTCAGCTTTCCAAGAACTGTGGTTAATCACAGTTAACTCATGATTCAACGGGGGGGTGTGTGTGTGTGTGTGTGTGTGTGTGTGTGTGTTACTTTTTCACATAGGGCCAGATGGGTTTGGATTTATTTCCCCTTAATAAATAAAATCGTCATTTAGAAACTGCATTTTGTATATACTTGGGTTGTCTTTGTGAGATGTTAAAATAGGTTTGAAGTATACTTTTTCACGGCACTGTACTTCCATAAACACAAACCAGGGGTATTTTCTACATGCCACTTGTAAAACTTGTATCATTTAACATTATTTTTTCTTGTATAGTAAGTAGAGCTGTATAGATTAATCAAATAAATCATGATTAATTTAGATCCACAATTCATGCATTAATTCTTTCTATCCCAGTTAATCTCGTGCTTTATCGTCCATTCCAGCACACCTTGATGGAGCCACATCAGCGTCCCCCTGCAGCCACAGTGGTGTAAAATAGGTCCACCACTAATCCTTAATGTTTCACTTCACTTTAAAACAAACTCAGACAGTTGGGTGGACAAGTAAAGTTATCTAAACCGTGTGTTATAAAACATTTACCTTTTAACCTTGTCCCCATATTTCCTTTAAAATCCATAACAAGATCCTTTTTCTGTGGTTAAGGTTATGATCTACCTATAAAAGCAGGTCTTTATCCAAGCAGGAAGTCGATTACCCTTCATTTAAGACCCAAAATGACACAAAAACAGTTTTTAAATGCAAAATATTATAATTTTACAAAAAGGGTGTGATCAATTGCAATTAACTAGACGAATTCTGACATTAAGTGTTATGAAAATTTTTCACCTTTTGACAACTCTAATTCAAAGATGACAATTTGCTTTCCTGTTAAAAGTAAATGGTAAGCTGTTTCTGTTTCCGTACCTCCTCCCTCTCTTTGAGGTTTCAGGACAAATCGGTCTGGATCTGCCAAAGCCATCTCTACGGTTTTGTCACCCTCTGGTCCCTATAGAGAGCAGCAAGCACAAAGACATGAAAACAAAACATGAAAGCAATGTGTTTTCATTGCAGCAGCAGCAGCTAATGCTTTGAAGCTGTAAAACCTTTCTAAACTTCATTCTACTGTTCTATTTGAGATTTATTCTGAAATCCAAAACAAAAACAGAGACATAACACTGAAGGTTGAGTTCTCTTTACCATGTCTAGAGTGTAGAGGCCAGCAAATGTAGCTCTGATCTGCTCCACCACTTCTGGCTGGTCGGGGAAAAACCTCTCCAGAACTCCAGGTCTGGCGAGGACCTGCTGGACCTTCTTGGTTCCTGCCAGATGAGTGCTGATATCGGGACATTTCACAGCCCGGGAGCGCTCCATCAGAAGTCGAGCATCCCAGTGCTACATTTCAAAAAGCACAAATAATTATTTATTTATTTATCTGAATAGAAATCTAATAGAAGCAGATAATTTTAATTAGACATCAGTTCAAAACAAAAAGATCAAGACCTGCCAGAAGTGAAAAATAAACAGAAAAGGCAAAAATTCTTCCAGTTTTATTTAGATAAAAGATTTGTTTGTCATGACACAAATACTACAAACTGTCATGCCATGGTCCAAATGAAAGAGGGTCTTAGCTGTGCACCCAAAAAAGCCCATCCCCTTCATTCTCTAGAGTGAGGCCACAATTTGACCGAAGGCAGTGGAAACAAAAAGAGAGTTCTGGCAAAAAGCATGGGGTCAAAAAAGGTCAAAATTAGAAGCATGAGTACACAGAAGGTGATACTGAGGACAACAACATACCAACAAGGGCACATTCCTGGTGGAAGACTTTTCCTGAAAACAATACCCCTCTAATATCCCTTGTTTTGTAACTATATGGTGGCTCAGTGAGAATGGGTTTTTGGATTTTCTTGTTCTCCTGAAATGCTTCTTACAGTGATCTTAATAACTTTTCCTGCACAACTTCACTAAAAGAAGATATTCACCTTGTTTATCTGTGAACAGTGATAAAGTAAAATAGAGGGACTGTTGTTATGGTGACATTTCAGCACAGTTTTAAATTTTTCTTTCGCACATTGAAGCCACAAACTTTCAGATTCTCCATCCATACTTTCATGCAGACTTAGACTGAATGCCTATTAATGCATTAAACGCCTGCTCTGGCTTCATACACATTCCTAACTAAGAAGAGGGGCAGCAGAGCATAAAGCAGTTTGCTTTACCTTGACTGGTGGGCTGAGAACATGTGACCCTGTGTTTACAACAGCGACAGGCGAGTGTGTAAGAGTGCTGAACACACAGTCAAAGTATCAGAGAGTGTTCCCACCATTGAGGTTTGAAGCTACTATGACCATGAGAATCAATGAGATGCATGCCTGTACAGCCTGCAAATACTGAATGGATGAATGGATGGGTGAATGAATAATTCTATTTCAGTTACATACATCTTAACAAAACAAACGCCAAACAAGATTATTTAACATAATGTTTGTCAATTAGGAACCCAAA
Source organism: Cheilinus undulatus (assembly GCF_018320785.1). Taxonomy (NCBI): domain Eukaryota; kingdom Metazoa; phylum Chordata; class Actinopteri; order Labriformes; family Labridae; genus Cheilinus; species Cheilinus undulatus. Next base: position 11,181,242 of record NC_054875.1, on the reverse strand, counting down.
AAGAAATAGGCCAAAGCTCGTGGCTGCAGCAGAGTTGGAACAATATCAGAACTGTGAATTTGTGACTTTTCTACTTCGGGATAAGAATACTTTTTGTGACCAACTGACATCTTTTATACTTTCTATCTTTCTGCAGACACAAATGTTTAAGTACGCATCAAGATTATACTAAAAGGACTTGCAAAACTCATTTAAGAACGGTGATTTAAAGCCATTGACCGTGGTTTAGAGGCTGTGTCCAAGAGCCCAAGTTTTTTGGAGCATTAGTTCTCAACTGGTGGTTCAGGACCCAAGAGTAGGTCAGAGTTGTAGCCTGACGCTACAATTACTGAAATTCATGTTTTCTCTTATCAATCTGCACTCAGTATCCCATAATGACAATGTGAAAACAGGTTCTGTTTTCCACCTGTGTTCAATTAAATTGATTGGACATGATTTGGAAAAGCAAACACCTCTCATAGAAAGCCTCACAGCTGACAATGCCCATACGAGCAAAAGCCACGAAGTCAAAGAAACTGCCTGCAGAGCTTAAAGACAGCATTGTTGCAAGGTACAGATCTACAGAAGGCTACAAAAAACTCTGCTGCACTGAAGGTTTCCAAGAGCACACTGGCATCCATAATTCTCAAATGGAAGAAGTTTGGCACAACCAGGACTCTTCCAAGAACTGGTCGGATGGCCAAAGTGAGCAAGTAGGGCCTTAGTAAGAGAGGGGACCAAGAACCTGCTGGTCACTCTGACTGAGCTCCAGAGATCCTTTGTGGAGATGGGACAAAGTTGCAGAAGGGCAAACATCGCTCCAGTCTTCCTCTGATCTGGCTAGACAAATCGAGTATTTTGCAAATATAACCCAGTATTTGGATTATGTGCTCTCATTAAGAAGGCAGTGGGGTCTGGAGGGAAGATCAGTTGAGAACTGCTGTTTTAGAGTGTAACCACTGTGCAAAGGTTTGAGGGAAAAACAAACAAAAAAAAACCCCATCAGATTTCTCTGTATCACCATTTGTTTGTGACTGGTGGGGCTCACTCTCTCCTTAACCTTAATGTTGATCATGTACCACCCTATTGTCTCCTTCCTGCTCTATTCACTGCAGCTTTGGACTGAAAATATCCCAATTCAGTGCCATTTAAAGCTGCAGTGCCCCTGTGGAGTTTCACCTTTACTATGAACTTCTATGGGCATAAAAAGGGGGCAAGCAGACCCCCACGCTGTTCCGTCTTTGGAGGTAGTAACTGAGGTGTTTCAGAGGCGAAAACAGGATCAGCAGAGCCAGCAGGGAGCAAAGTGCTGAGTGTTCATGTCTGACTGTGAGGAGGTGGAGCTACTGCTGTGCTGTGCTCTCTCACACAATGCCAAAACACTTAACTGATAGAGGATAGCCCGTAATATTATGTAATCATGGTATCAATAACTCTCAAGATATTACAACAGCAAAGCTTCATAGCAGCGCTGTCACAGAAATGCACTTGAAAACACCAAAGACAACAAAGGATGTTGGACCGTTTAAAATACGTGACATCAAAAAAAGTATTGAAAAATTCCAAAATTCTAACAACCTAAATGAACAGGTCGAAAAATCATCTACAATAAAGAACCTTAATTTAATATAATTAGTATGCAATCAAAACAATATTCTTTGAATTGTTTAAATCATTTTGGTAGTCCAGTCAGTTACTTAACTACATCTACATTTATACATTTGCATGTATATTCATGAAATTGATATGTTTACATTCGACAGAATTAAATAACTGTTTTGACAATAAATATCCAATTTTGCAGCATAATTAGTGTTCTACATTGATCCAGAGGTTCATTATGATTAAACTAATTATGACTAAAAATAGAATTAAAGTGAATACCTGTTCAGACGTGTAGTTCTGGGGCATGTAGCCATTCCTAAAGTAGACCACTGCAACTTCTTCACCTTCACTGTGAAGAAAACAAACATTTAAAGCAAGAACCCCTGATTACAATCACTTCTTTATGCTTCGCATCACAGAAGTTATGAGTGAAAGTACTACTGTTTAAGTAAAATTTACCAGAAATACAGACTTACACAAATAGCCTCTTGTCTTGATCAAGAGAGCCTGTTTTACAAACATCATCAAATCGCTTTCTCTTTGTAGGAATGTTCCTGAAAAACATTTAGATTATCAGCCAGTTACAGACATACCTATTTTCAACATAATGCACAGTACGGGCCGACTACAGAGCTTAATGTTCTATTTCATAAATATTTTACTTAAAGAGGGAGGCATTAGACAAGGAGATGCTTGTTTTCTTTGACAGTAAGTTTCAGTGTATTCCTGCTTACCTCTTCCAGAGTTCACTCTCAATGTATCGCTGATCAAAGATGTTCCTTTGGCTTTCTTCAACCAAGAACATGACGATCGCTCTGAAAAACAACAATAACTCCGGTAAAATCATTTTACAATGTATTTCATTATATGGTGTGGTGTGACATGTGAACATGGCTGACATATGTAACTGACATATTTGCTTATTTCTTCTATATAAAACATATCCTTCTGGTCGAAAAGTGTGATCCAACACTGGAAGCAAACACATGAAATCAGTACAGACTTTGTTCTTCTTAATCCTGGTTTCAGCACTGGTGTAATCATCTGGCATTCACAACAAAGATAAAGACTACAAACATTCAACAGGAAAGTTGGTTATGGGAATTAATTTGGTCAAAATGGTCCCTGTGTCCAACACTTGATCTCAAGCTAAGCATATTGAACACTGAGTGTCCTAAAAAGACAAGCCAAGTTGTTCAATAAGGTTTTACTCCACGGATGTAATTGGCTCCTACTTTTCTGATCCATACAGCTCCCAGGCTTTGGCCACAGCTCTAGCCAGACCAGCTGCAGGGTTGTTGTCCAGGATTTTCTGGCTCTCCTCCAGTCTGCCAGCCACCTTAAGAATGTGTCTGCGGAGCAACATGAACAATAACAATCACATCTTTAAATACAGATAATCTTATGTCATTACCTTCTTTGAGCACTTTATTTTACCTTCTGCCAGCTATTTCTTCATCTTAATTAAAGCATCAGCACAGTGATGCTGGTTTGGTTAGGAAAAAATCTAACACAGTTGGTGAAAAGATTTAGTGAACAAAGCCACAGGGGTTGCCCAAAGGGGCCACCGGGCCCTGGTATGACATGGTTGAATGTGGACCAAATCTGATTGCCTGGGGCATCATGACCCAGAAAAAAAACACACAAACATTCTGTTCTCCTCTGCCTTAAACAGTGAGGTTTAGTAATATCACTGCTTTCATTATAAACAACCTCGTGATATCAGTGATACTCTAATGAAGGACTCACCTGTGGACATCCGGCGTGCGTGAAGACAGACCTCCAAAACTGGCAGCAAATGTGTTGATTTCTATCTGTTTCAAAGATGACGACCCGTCCTGTTTCTGGTCCAACATGTAGTCTGATCGATTAAGACCCAAAACAATAGACTGGGAAGCAGGACAGGATAAGAGTTGTTAGAAAAATAATGAATACTTAATTACTTTCTCCTTTTGTTATCCAATACTGAGTTTAAGGGGTTTAGATCTGTTTACAAGACAAGTTGCAATTAATTAATAAGAAAACCGACTTTTCATGGGAATAAACAAGGTTGTCTTAGGCCAACATTTAAAGGTACTGAATTTAGGTTTAAATGGATTTACAAAACCAGTGCACTGGTGTTATAATGAAGAGACGTCAAACCATGTAAAATTCATAAACCGCTGGGGAGCCTCTTCAGTTGAACGGTGGAGAAGAAGAATTTCTTTATTGGCTAAATTAACTTTAATGGGTGTTTTAATCCTGTGCTCTCAACAACGTACATGGTTGTAAATCCACTACTTTAAAAACTGTCATTCTTACTGCTTTTTTCCAAAAGGAGCTGTGTTTGCTCTATTTTTTTCTCCTAGTTGCATAATGTTCATGTTTTGTGGTGCCATTCTGAATACTTTAATTAATCCAATGAATGTGCTTTCAGCAACGAACCCACTGAGTAACATTTGCACGCTCCTTCTGTCTTGTCCTTGTCTTTGTCCACTGTTGTATTTCACTGGGGAACAAAGTGTTCCAAACAGAAGACTTTTAGGTTGGAAAATTCAGGCTACTACTATCGATGGCTTTGGCTGTGTGGTTGCCTGGACAGCGTGGGTTGCGCCAATTTACCTTTACATGTATGGCTTTCCCATGCATGTTTTCGTCCCGATAGGCCTGTTCCAAATTGGTACAGTACAAATACATGTACCTTTACACCCCTAATACAGATGTAAAAAGTTTGCCATCTAAAACCTGTGTGCTTTGTTACTTAAAACCTCTTCTATACATGAACTTTTGTACGTGGAGGATAAAGCCAAATCATTCTCTGCCTTTAAGCAGCTATTTAGCAAAAAACATGGCAGTTTGTGAGTTATGCGTCTTTAAAACAATAAAATCATTCACAATGTGCAAAAGCATCAGGCCTTAAAGTAATAAGCACACTAGCATCTAATTTTATCTTCATGGTAAATACATGCAAATGTTAGATCCAGTCTATGTAGTAGTCATGTACAGTCATGTTCTGACCCTATCACAGTGTCGATAAAACATATTCACCTCCTTGGATGTTTTACCCTTTTACTGATTTCATAATTTAAAAAAAAATACCTTTTAATGTCAAAGTAAAAACATTTCTACAAAGTAATGCCAATTAAATAAAAAATGTGAAGTAAAACAAGTGACTGCATGAATATTCACCCACTTCAAGTCAGTAGTTAGTAGATGCACATTTTGGCTGCAATCATAGCACTGAGTCTGTGTGGACAGGTCTCAATCAGGCTTGCACATCTGGACACTGCAATTTTACTCCATTCTTCTTTGCAAAAATGCTCAAGACCTGTCAGGTTGCACAGGTAACCTGTCAAGTCCAGCCACACATTCTGTATTGGATTGAGGTCTGGGCTTTGTCTCTGCTACTCCAATCCGTAGTTCTCGTTCAGACTGAATACATTTTTTCAGGATTTTCCCAGATTTTTCTGCATTCATTTTATTCTCCACCTTTACAAAACTTTCGGGGCCAGCTGCTGAGAAGCATCCCCACAGCATGATGCTGCCACCACCGTGCTTTACAGTGGGGATGGTGTGTTTGTGGTGATGTGCAGTGTTTGGCGCCTTGTCTGCTGGCCAAAAAGCACCATTTTGTTCTCATCAGACCAAAGAACTTTCTTCCACTTGACCATGGAGTCTCCCACATGCCTTTTGGCGAACTCTTCACAGGATTTGTTACAAGTTTTTTTCAACAGTCAAAGCAATCTCTTTGCCACTCTCAGATAAAGCTTTGACTAGTAAATAACCTGGACAACAGTTAATGTATGCAGAGTCTCTCCCATCTCAGCTGCTGAAGCTTGTAACTCCTTCAGAGTAGTCATAGGTGTCTCGTGGCCTCTCTCATTAGTCTCCTTCTTGCACGGTCCCCCAGTTTGTGAGGACAATCTGATCCAGGCAGACTTACACATGCACCATATTCCTTCCATTTCTTGATGATGGATTTCACTGAACTCCAGAAAATTTTCCTTGGGTTCTTTATCTTAGAAATTTGTTTGTATCCATCCCCTGACTTAAACTTTTCAATAACCTTTTCTCTGAATTGTTTGGAGTGTTCTTTTGTCTTCATGATATAATGGTAGCCAGGGATACTGATTAACCAATGATTGGACCTTGCAGACACAGGTGTCTTTATACAACAATCACTGCATTCAGGTGATCCTCATTTACCTAATTGTAAGACTGCTAACACCAATTGGCTGGACCTCTGTTAAATTAGGTCAGTCACTTTAAAGGGGTTGAATAGGTTTAAAGGTTGACAAAAGCTTATTTTCAGAATCAGACATACCTGAGACCTTCCCTCTTTTAGGATTTGTTGGTGAATCCTGAACAACCTTGCAGTAAAATCATCCACTGCAACAGTGCTAGAAACAAAGAATGTTGGTGTTAAATCCTGAAGACTCCCTTTGGCAAATTTTTGCACAAGCTGCCACATATTTGCTCAGAGAATATGACTACAATGTGATCTTTAGGAGAAGTTTCATTCTATGGTGCAGTTTTAACATGACAACATCTGCAATACTGAATACTCCATCATTCTTGTGGTCTTTTATGTTACCTAGCAAGAGCTTCCTGTAGAAAGTCTGCATCCTGGCTGATCTTGTCAACCAGTGTGTTGTAGTGAGTTTGTACTGCCAGAGCCTGGAGGAATACAGCCTTAGGAACAGGAGTGGGGAAGAGTGAAAATGGAGCATAGGTCGCCAACTGAAACAAAGGGAATAGAAAAGTAAGACATGATGCTAAAAGACACAATCATGAGACATGGCATGTGAGGAATGTAATAAACATTTCAGCTGAAGATCCCTGCAATGCAAACAAAAGCTTAATCAATACCTTTCTCAAATCCAGTGCCCTAAAGCAAAACAAATTCCTAACATGGCTTTACATTGAACACGTCTTTTTTTGTCACTAGGGCTTAGCAAAAGTCAACTCCCTGCTCACTGCCTCTAGCTCACTTGTGTTAAATCACATAAAACCCATTCACAGTTATTTCAATCTGAAATTTTGCTTCACAATCATCCGTTCATCAACGTAGTTTGTAGTAACAAACAATAAGAATACAGAGGGAGTGCTGGGCTGATAACCAAACTGGACGTATGACTTTTTCTTTACCTATGCATAAGAGAAAGACTAGTCTGACAACACTTCATTTGTTAAGTAGGTGAACCGGTTTCACCTAATGAGAGGCATAGGCAACAAACCCCGGCTGATTTTATGACGCCTTCTCACCTCTGAGGAGTTAGGGGTCTCTTTGGTTCTCATGAGCACGCCCTGAAGAAGTGCCTCATCTTTCGCCACATCTGCCAATTCTTTTATGAGAGCAGCATTCATCATCACCTCATCCGGTATCCCCTGGGCCATTCTTATTTACCTGGAATGTAAACAGAGACCATGTTAGTCTGATACAATACAAGGAAGGAAAATGCTCGCTGACACTAAGTTACATAATCAAAACTTTCAGTTCTCCAAAACCAGACAGCAACCAATATGTTTAAGAGGTATAAATTGGAGCGCTTCTGGTGTCCCTCAAACATACAAGACAACATTAAAAATACACCAACATAAATCAGCTTGCACTATCTTCACAGTGTAGTGACACAATGAGACAAAGAGACTCTCTTGGATGAGCTCTTTGTTATATTTGCACACTTGACTTTTTCAGTCAACTGGAAAAAACACCACATACTAGTTTGTGTTTTTATAACATTGTTTTTGTAAAGTCTGCTTCCTGCATTTAATCTTAAGCAAAATTCAAATGTCAAACCTTCATAATTATTTTTGAAAAACTAACAATAATGTCTCAACTAAGCTTTAAAACAACATACTTAACAAGTAGATTTTGATAGAGTACTGTACTTCAATGATCCCTGATGGGAAACTAGTTTGTCAAAGCAGCTTATGACATATAACATGGCATTAATACATAAAGAAAACAAGAAGAGGCAAGTTGCGAACAGAGTGTAAAGACAATCCATTACACAATGTAGAATAAGATATATGGGGGTTATACATGGGACAGAACAGAGTATACTAAACACATTTAGGGATGCATGATATTATCGGTATGATATTGGGATTGGCAGATATTGGCTTAATTATCTGTATTGGCAGATACTAACATTTCTGCAGATATTTAAAACCAATAATTTGGCCATAGACATCTGCCTGTACCACCTGTAAATATCAGACATACAAACAAATAAGTTAGTGAATTTTTAGGCTGGACCAACAGACCTATGTCAGTTGAAGTCTTTTTTAATTATTCGTGATCATTTCTTACACTTAAAAGTGCATCTAAGGACTAAAATTTGTCAAATTGCTCATTCTAAAACTTTAAATAGAGTATTTAAAGGACTGAAGTTTTAAGTCTGAACTACATTTAAATAGCGGTAGGATCAAAAATCCAATATCATGCATTCCTAACATACATACATACATACATACGTACATTTATATCAACACCAACAAGGATGTACAGTATGCTCACTATTAAACTATGGAGATAAGGCCAGAAATGGAAAAAGCCACAACTATTGTACTGAAGGAAAAGTAAAGCTACTTTGGTGTAAAAGTGAAAGTAGTGGGCAATAAATCTACAAGTAAGTAGACATAAAACGTATTTACTTTAAAATTTACTTTAATTCTGAGTACTGAGTAACTACTAAGACTGTGCATTTTATCAAAATTAGGTGAAACTGCAATCAGACTTACTATAGTTTTCAAACAAAAAGGAGGTGCAAGAATTCTCTAAACTGAATTGTGTGTTAAATACCAGCACAATAGTTTTATTTTGCAGTTGAGGTGTTATGCTTACACATCATGACACCACTCAAGAGTCAGTTGTTATAATTTTAAAATGTGAATGACATAAAAATGATAATCCCCATTAATTCAACAATTCACATTGAATTTGCAATATGAGTCCAAATTGCAATTAGGTATCTTTGCTCCAAAGTTGTTCAGCCCTAATTGTTGCTGACTTTCACATTGATGTTTACATCACACTTGTTTGGCCAGAGCTTAATGTTGTCTTGATGATTGTTTAAAAGGTTGTGAGTTAAACAAATCAAACACTTTATTAATGTGATGGAAGTAGATAAATAAAGTTATATAAGTCATAAAGATTCATGCATCATCTAATTTCAGCCTAAAATACAGACCTGGTCTACTGAAAAAAAAGTTGATGTTTAATCTATCTAATACTGTGTTGTTGAGAAATACATAAGATGAGAAACTTTTAAAAAAATGAAAGCATATTAACTCACATTTGCAATATTGGAAAAAAAACTCAAATCATTCAGCCCAGGTAAGTACTGTTGTAAGTAAGTTGTAAAGTAAAATACCATCAATAACACCACGAGAATACAGATCACCAACAAGATTGTTCAGGTAAAGTCACACCTTTATAAATACGTGAAATATCACAGCTGTTGCTGTGTGGAGGTGGAAAACGTACAAAAGGACTGCAATCAAGTAAAAGTACAATTACTCTGGTTAAAACTAACTTATGAAGTAAAATCACCGATTTAAATATGTACTCAAAACAGTACAAGTAATATTTAGAAAAAAAACGTAATTATAGTAACTTTAGTACATGTAATTACTTAGTTTCCACCCCTGGATAAGGTACTAGAAGCACTGATAAATATAAGGTAAATAAACATTTATAATCGAATACTTCATATAAAGTCGGACTATTAGAACGGTTGGTTATTGGTGTGATATTATATAATATAATATAATTGGAAAAATCATGTGTTTAAACTCTAAAGATATATTCAAAAGTATAATTAGTTTTATCATAGCACGTATAAATGTTGAAAATGTTATCGTATGGGACTTCTCATAGCAGGAGTTAATCCAAATGCTTAATGCATTTTAAGTGACACTTCAGTGAGTTATTCTACAAAATTACACCCTACAGGAAAACATAATAACAGAGATCGTTATTTAAAATATTTTCCTCGTTTATGATTATGTAACATAACTGAAAACAAAGCCATGAAATCACTTCTAACTCGAACATTTACCTGTCTTTAACAAGGTAGCTAACCTTGTTACAAACTGTGAACACGGTCGGCGGTTGAAAACCAATGACTGCTGTCTGAACGTTAGCTCATAAATGCTACATAACCTCTGGCTAGCAGGGTTTGCTGTTGCCAGAATTTTCCTTCCTGTTTGACAGGTTTAAAAGCACAACACGTAGGTCATTCATGCCGGATAATATTACCTTTTGAGGCGCAACTCCAGCCTTAATAGCTCCACAAAAAAGATGTCGCTGAAATATCAACACAGAAGTCCTACATGTATGAAAGTCCACATCTACTATGTTCGCCGAACTCAGCCACCGCACGCTGCTCTGTCAGTGACGGCTATTGGCTGGAGAAAATACATTTGCTCTGTTCGGCCAATCAGAGCTCGTTACGTCACCAAAATAAAGTCCCATTAAGCAGAGGTTTCAACTGAATCTACACGGCTGAAAACGCTGACTGAAGAATGATACAGCACTTTATTAAAACCAGAATAATGTTACCTGAGGAATAGTTAAGGTGGCACATGGGCATTTCTTAATCAAATACCCCAAAGTCTAGATATTAATGGTAATGTTTTATAACGATACGGGTCAAAACACTGTCATTCCTGACAATTTCTAACATTTTATCGTTTAAAATCAATGTAAAAATCATATTGACAAAAGGCACCAATTACAGGCTAAGAAAAACTTGAAACTCAAGCGTAACAAGATTCAGATAGAACCGTTTAAACAACATAGAAGCTGCATGGTCTCTACGACTGCGTAAACACCACGTAGGTACGGGCTTATAGCTCTAAAAGCACCATCCACAGAGTGAAATCAAGCAGTGGGAGAGTTATGTTGTGATGCTTCAGTGTGTCTGGAACTGGGAATCTCCTAAATGTGGAAGGAATCATGAAGAAAGACGTATGTATGAATATTTTGAAATAAAACCTGAAGCAGTCAACAGCAAAACTTGGTCTGGGTTGTTGCTTTGTCTTCTAACACGACAAAACATACCACCATCCTGGTGAGGAACTACCTCTAGAAGGCCAAAGTGAACCTTATTGACTGTCCTGCACAAAGCCCTGACTTGAATAAAAATCTGTGGGTTGAACTGAAGACCAAAGTCTATGCCAGAAGACCACCAAAATCTGGAGGAGCTTTAGAGATTGGCCAAAGAAGAATGGGCTGGGTTTCCTCTAACTAAGAAGACTTGATGAACACTACAACAAACAACTGCAGACTGTTATCCAGCAAAAAGGAAACACAACTGGCCATTAGAAAATACTTTAAAGATACAGTTTCACAATGGGGCAAATCATTTTGTCCTCATCTTTATGTTAAAATATCTCCAAACTGCATACATGGCTCTAGTATCATGCTTTACAATGATACAGAAAGGCTACAGATATGAAAGGTTAACATTAAATTTACCTTTAAAGAGATTATAATTTCAACACAGTGTTATTTTTTCCAAACTTCATACATAATACATGTAAGGATACAGGACGATCATAGATGGAGAAGAAACATAATGTATCAGTAATCTGTCAAAACTGAAGAAACGGAGATTGGTGTTCCGTGTAACGTCTGTTTTGATTGTCCCCCATCCCTTCTGCAGAAACGAAACTTAAGATTTAGTCCTCAGAAAGAGTTCCCAACTGGCCACTAGGGAAGGGATTTCTGATTTTCTAAACCATCAGAGTGGAGTGAAGTCAAACTTTTTGACACTCTCAAGAGAGACAGCATCAAAAGGACATAAGCAGAGGTGAGACTGAGGCAAAATGTTGTTTTAAATGTTTAAGCTAATGTTACTAGAGGCAATAAATAATAGTTTTTCTCAAATAAAGTTTTAAGATTAAAAACTTGACTGCACGGCTACAGTAATTAGTTATATTCTGGTATGTATTTGAATTTGCTAATTTTGTCATTCCCAGTCTGTAAGAAAGCTAAAGTAACGGTCATTGCTTTACATATTACAGGCTACGTGTATAAAGCTGCATCTGTAGGTATTCAGATAGTACTCCATATGTATCAAAGTACTATATAGTCAAAATGTGCCTAATACACATTACAAAGGTTTAAAACAACAAATGAAGACACACAAGTAAAGTCTTGCTTCAAAGTAGTGCAGAAAATGCACACATTCGTGTAGTGATGGGAATTCCAGCTCACTTTAGTGATCTGGATCATTTGACTCAACTCTGCAAGAGCTGGCTCTTCTGACTCCAGTTTGTCTTTACTTCAGAGTTAATTTTGGCAGCTATTATTAATTCTAATCTTATTTTTAGTCTTTAGATTAAATCAGTTTGAGTTTTTGTCAGATTTTAGGCATTTTTACCCTTAATTGTATTAGTATAGTTTTAGTCAACGAAAACTCAAAAGCATTTTGGTCAAGTTTAGTTGGATTAAGGGCTTTTTTTTTAGCACAAACATGTATTCTCTTTCCTAAATCTGGTGCCAAATCATACTTGTGTGTTTTATGCACCCTGCAAAACCTGGAATCCCTGCTTTCTGCAGCTGAGAGGCAACAACAAATGTGTTGGGGTTTTTTTTGACAGATTTACTAAGAGTGGAGAAATATCATGGATTTTGAATGTCTAAGAAAAATAAAATTGCATTCTAGTCTCATTTTAATCATTATGCTGGGTTTTATCCATCAAAGATCTATTTATAGCTAGTCTTAGTCTAGATTTTCTCTTGGAAAAATGTAGCAGAGGAGAAGTTAAAGTCTTATTTGACGAAATTAACACTGCTTCATTTGGCCTGCCAGATTTAGCAATGGCATGACATATGATTGTTTTTTGTGATTGCTTTATTGCCAGTCATGCTTGATTTTTTAAACAAGCTGAAAAAACACCTTGATGAAATCTGCTCCTTGAGTGACTGTATGACACGCCTGATATGAAACAATATTATCCCATCAAGCACAAGTCTTTAATCTGTGGTGTGCCTGTGATAGGGTGGAGAAAAGATCATTCACACCAATCAATAAAGAAACACACAGACACAAAAAATATGAAATAATAACAGTAAAGATAATCATTTTCATTATTATTATATGAAACAGCTCTCAAACGGGATCTAGATGTTAACAGTCACGTAGAAGAATACTCTTTATACCAGCTCCTTCATTAATGACACATCAATACATTGGCTCCATAGATTAGAGTGCAGGTGGATAAAATGTACGGTGCTTAAATATTCTGAGAAGACCTCCAAACCCTCCTTACTTGATGGTGCAAACTATAAAATGCCAAGTGATTCAGTATGCCATGCATTTACTAACAGGTTGTTGCAGAAGACTAGGACAAAAATTCATATAGGCCTTATGTGTAAACTCAGTATTTGTGCATTGAAAAATTAGATTGGAAATATGGTTTATTCATTTGTTTGTTTTTATCTGTAACTTAGAAATTAGCTTTAACAAACAGAGTGAAATGAATCATGATGAAAATCGAGATCGTGATCTGGCCATGAAAGAAAAGTTTGATACATTTTCCATATCACCCATCCTTACATACAAGTCAGATTCTCATTTGCCATGAAAAATGAACATTACCTTTTACAAATAATGGCTATAAAATAATACAATAAAATGATGAAAGGTGTTTTCCCATCAACAGAATGGAAGATAAGAATCAATTTTCATTTTTTCAGGCAATTTAGGTATTAAAAAAATTTAAATGCATTTCTTTGCTGCGTGGTGGTGATGGATAAATCTTTCAAACTTTTTTTATACCATTAGTCCTTCTTTAATGTGAGATGTAAGGAATTAAGGTTGACAATGGATTATAATATCTTAAACTGATATAAGACTGAAAAGAAAGAGGAAATTTAGGCCAGTTTAAATGGGGCCACCAGTATTGCATACAAAGACTAGACTAAAAAAAAATATAAAACCTACAAAAAAGCATTTTAAATGCACGCTTTGTTGTAAAATAGAAAAAAAAGAGACATGTACATTGACCATTTAATACCAGCATAAATCAGTGCTATCAGTTGTTATTTTACTCCACACCAGCAGAGGGAGCTAAAACATTTCCAAACCACAAGAACCTTCATTGCTTCCTGGTTCTATTGCTCTCCACAAGGTGTCTTCATACAAGCCATTAGGCTTTAAAGCAGTAGGTTCAGTCAGCGTTTATTCATCATATGAGAAAAGGAGAGTAAATGATTTAATTTAGGAACATTTTCAGCACATGACAGGTGCACATGGCCAGAAGGAAGGCATACAGAGGGATAAGTTAGGACTGTGACTGTGTGTAATTTTTCTCTGTTTGTGTGTTTACTTGTAGATGGCGAGTGGACAGATGTCAAGGGAGGAGGCGTTGGCATGCTCAAGCTGCAGGCATGCATGCCATGCCATGCTTTACTGTGACACACACAGTAAGCTGTTTGGGAGATCTCCCATTAGACATGTCATACTGGTGAGTTTGTGTGTGCACATACATGCTTTTAGTGATTTTGCGGTTGTTGAAGTGTAGGGATATCAATGATCGAGTCCTTGCATGCACAGTTAAATACATATTTTCTCTCCTGCCTGTTTGAGAAACAGTCCTGTTTCTCCCCCAGCATCTCTGCTTTTCTGTGTGTGAATGCAGCATTGTGTGAGTCTTACTTTGTCACTTCCCACAGATGCAGATGCGCTTTGACGGTCTGCTGGGTTTCCCTGGCGGGTGAGTCATTCCTGGTGCAGCTTTTGTTTTATTCTCTAATGTGAAAAAGGTACATATAGCTAAGGTTTGTAAGTCTCCTTTCTTCACAGATCAGCTCCAGCAGCTGATGCACACCTTCACAGCACTGAATAAATACTCACACCTAGTTACTGGTATTCTCAGTTTGCAGCGATGCAAAGTGTAATATAAGAAAATATGGATGACAGGTTCTTCTGAAAGTTATCTTGTCATGTTGTTAAAAGCTCTAATTGCCAGGCACATACTGCATAATATAATTAATATTCAGCTGTCTTTGTATCTGTGATTTACAGCACCCACTGCCAAAATTTCTTCCACAGTGAAATGATGTAATTTGGCAGGCAAAAAAGTCTGAGAAACCATGATGCTGTATGCAAATAAGATGACAAAGGCAAAATCAGAAGGGAAGAAAGTCTGCAGCCATGCTTCTGAGCAATCATTTGTATTTAAGTAAACAAACTTCATAATTAAAACTACCTTTGGAGTAGTTCATAGTGTCAAACTCTAATAAATCACTGTTAAAGCTAGGGCAGATAGCTTTTAAAAGGTATTTTTGATTATTTGTTAAGATTTTCTTGAATGTATTAGTAAAAATAGCTTACATGTTATAAAGAATACCTGTTTCTAATTGATAAGCTTACTAAAGTTTGTTGGATTAAAGTAATTGGATAGAAACACATAACTGTCCTCCTACCTTCCTGCTACCTCTCGTTTTCTGCCTATTGTCCTACTCCTCCATAAGAAACAGCTAGTGAGTTTAGAGAGAGGTAGTCCAATATGGCCAGCAGTGACAATCATGCTCAGCACCCCCCTCCAAATGACTCTCTCATGGACTTGCTCTGCACCTGTAATGAAGCAGTGCAAGATAATTTATCACATGGGGCACTTCTTTGGATGGATGATTGCATTATTCTATAACTAAATACAGACTTGTGCCTAAAAGTGTAACAGATCTCAATCTGACAGGAAAAAAAACAAGAAAAAGATAATTTTCCACACATTAGGATGCATTACAGGGTTGTTATACTAAATAAATCCACTATGTTGTCCTGTCACAGTATGTTTTCTAAACCAATGGGAGCTGTTGTTGTGCGTGAATGGATGGATGGATGGATGGGTCAGTGTTAATTTCATCATTAAAACTATGACTGAAAACGTTCATCGACAGCCTTTTTTTCCATGACAAAAACTAGACTAAGACTAACACAAATAGTTCTGTGATGACTAAAACTTGACTAAAATGTAATGTAGATTTTGTTGGACATTCAAAATCTGTGATATTTCTCCACTGTGGGTAAATCCATCAAAAAAAATGCATATGTAGCTCTTCTGCCTCTCAGCTGTACAAAGCCAAGAACACACTACTGTGACTTGGTACCAGATTCAGGTAAGAGAACAAATGCTTGGACTAAAAGTAAAGACTGAAATGTGAGGATTTTTATGGACTAAAACTAGACTAAATTGTCTTGAGTTTTTGTCAACTAAAACTAAAAAGGATAGAAATGACCAAAATTTGACTGAAACTAAATTCATTTCATTTTAAGACTAAAATAAGACTAAAATTAAAAATCCATCCATCCATTTTGCTCAAAAATAGTCATGTAACACATCAAATTAAACAGAAGAAGCTCAGCTAGAAGCCCAAATAAACCATTTTTACCTCCAACTCAAAAAGGACTCCAATCAATGACCACACTTCAAAATAGCTGTCGTGCTATGTAGTCAGACACGTCTGCCCCCTATGGGATGGTGCCTGGTACTACAGACACAAACATGGTCTCATTTGAAAGCCCAGCCTCTACTGAAAATTCTAGTCATGTTTGTGCAGTTTCCATTTGTTTCAACTGTTTCTTTTAGTTTTCTGCACTTTATTTTGTGTTGTTTTTTGTGCCATTGAAAATAAATCTGCTCCTCTTGGTGTCAAACTTTAGTTCCTTTGTAAGACTTCCTTTGAAAGGGAATTATATGGAGGTCTGGGTGAATGGGGGGGGGGGTCCATGATGCAGTGACCACCTAAAATGGCATATGAATTTTAAAAAAGGTTTGATACCTGTGATTTTTCAAATGGCAGAGATTGTACCAAATTGTGCCCAAATGGCACAAGAGCTATATGCTAAAATTGCAAAAAAAAAAAAAAAAAAGCGAAAAGGAAATTTCTCATTTGCCAACATGATTCTCTCTGATCCAGTAACATATATACAAATATTTACACTTATGAATAAATTTTACAAGTGCCCTCTTCATAATGGTACCTTGATCATTCAAATAGACCTTGTAGTTACAGAGTTATACTCTTTTATAGATGGGATGGAAATTTCGAGCAGTAGCCTAATAAAAGAGGCTCGGCTTAACAGGTTTTTAGAACCTTTGGATGTCTTAATAGATCAATATCTTTTTACAGAGGGTAATGTAATACTCTTACATTAAAGTCCTAATCAGATGGCTTCTTTTATGCAGGTTTGTCTCAGAATGTGACGTTTTTTCTAATGGCTTGTGACATTTCTCTATCTTGAGGCAGGAGCAGCAGCAACCTAGACTTCAACGACCTTTTCTATCAATCTGATTTATTTACTTCTCACATGAGGAGTCTCAGGAGAGTGATACAGCTGACACTGACCTTTGACCCTCCTCCCACACCTCAGGCTTGTTAACCCACATAAGGAAACCCTGGAGGCGGGGCTTAGCAGGGAATTATTGGAAGAGCTGGGTGTGGAGGTTCCTATATCAGTGGAAGATCATGTGGAGACCTGCTTTGCCCCGCCATCCTCCCCCTCCTTCTCCTCCTCCCGCCTTATCCTTCACTTTTACGTGAAGAAGATGGATGAGGAGCAGATTAGGGAGGTGGAGAGAGCAGCTGTATCCACTGCAGCAGATTATGGACAGGAGGTAACGTCTGTGTGCATTTATGTCCTTCTCCCTGTAGAATGACTGATTGCAGCCATTTGCCCAATCTCATGCTCTGTTCCTCATCACCTACTCTCTCTCTGTCTCTCTCCTGTCTCTTTCTGCAGGTACTAGGAATGGTCAGAGTCCCGCTGTACACCCTGAGAAGCGGAGGAGGCCTCGCCCTCTTCCTCTCGCACTCTTTCATCGGTAACTCTCGCTCCCAGCTGCTCCGCTCCCTTCTGCGCCTAAACATGGTCACCCCTGAGGAGTTGCACAGAGCTCTCACAGACTCTTTGAAGACACACACACGCACAGCAGACGACCTGAAAGCAAACCTCTCACTGACAGAGCCATACAGGAAACGGTTTTGAAAGCGCACCTTCACATGTTCCAGAAACATCTCCTCAAGCATGCAGTAGATTCAGTTTGGCCATCAGCAATGTTCGACACAATCCTTCTCACAGAGTTAATCCTAAATACACACAAACACAAACACATACAGATACACGCACTGTCATACTGATTCTCAGATGGTGACTCATAATTGCCTACTTTGCATGAAATAGTTTGGAAAAAAAGCATCAGAAGCTTCAGTATTCATTGAAATAAATTCATTTATCCTCCTTAAAATTTATCAGTTCTTTTTATTTGCTGTCAAACATAAAAAATTGTAAAATTTGAAAAAAAAAAACAGCAGACAGAGATATGCAAATTCTTTTGACCTATATTCAACTGGCTTTAGCATGAAGATAAGATATTTAATGTTCAAACCCATGGATTTTCTTCCTGAATTTGATGCTGGCAAGATCTCCTAAAAAAGTCATGGCAGGAGCAGATTTACCTCTGTGTTACATTAACTTTTTTTCAAACAACACTCTAAGCATCTTGGGACACTTATCGTTGAAGTATAAAAGTGGACCTGAATTTGATTTTATAAGGACATTACAGTTTAACATGGCTTCATTTCAGAGCATGAAATCAATGCACTGCACAGAGTTTATGGATATTACTAATTTCCATCTGTTTTCCTCAACTGGGACTTTAAGTTCCTTAGCTGTATGATACAAAACAGCACAGTGCTTTGCAATGTAAAATTTACACATTCCACAATAAAACAATACAATATATGTATTGTATGTATGTATGTATGTATGAGGTTTAGAAACAGGGCAATCTAAAGATGAGCACAGCTCTGGTTCACTTTTAACCACACTTCAGTTTGTTGTTAAGGATTTTAAATCTGTTTTTAGTTTCATTTCAGCTGATGATGAATTCCAGAGTTAACAGAGTTTAATGGAGAAAGTTGCCCATCAAAATGTTGATCTACGCATTTATGTCACATTTTCATTCTCCCAGCTTCTTAGCCCTCTGCTACTCTCCTTCCTTTGAACAAATCTTGGCAAAGGGTCAGGAGTGCTATTTTTTATTCTTGCCTGATGTATACGATAAATAAGTTGCTGGGGCTTCTGTTGTCATATTTTTTGCTTCATAATACTCTGTACAATCTTAGTGGGAGACAGGTCTAGTACCTGCACTCATTGTGAAGCCATGCTGTAGTGACTCAAGCAGAATGTGGCTTGGCATTGTCTTGCTAAAATAATTAGTGCCATCCCTGAAGAAGACGTCTGCAGGGTGTCTGCAGGGTCTTAAAAAGTTTTACAAGTTAATTAAACTTATTTAATGAAAATTAATTTTATTGATTTCATTCATTGATTTAAAAAAAGTATTAAAAAGTCTTAAATGCAAGACCGTTCGGTCTTAAAGTTTGTAGCTTTCAAAATTTGTGTTTGCACCATGAGGTTTTTCTGTGTTTGTTTTCAAATTTTAACCACATGTGAGATTCTTTTGGAACCATGCCAGATCTGACAGTGCTGAGCTGTCAGTGTGTCCTAAAAGCTGAAGTGCAAAATTTTAAAAGTACTTTAAGACTGTGGCATGGCAACTCAAAATAACCAAATAAAAAGAGCCTGCATTGTTAACTACCTTATGGTATCAAACTGAGGTCTTTTTCTCATATTCTCAAAATTCTTGAAGGAATTTCTGTCTTCATACTACAATAAGAAACTTTATTTTCTACTTATTTTTATCCTACAATCAGCACAAAACATATAAAACCGTGCCGCTAGTGAAACAGACTAGAAATTGATGATGCGATCTTAAAAACATGAAGAGGGTCTTGAAAAAGGTCTTAAAAATATGTAATTTGATTTCAGATTTTCCACATATGCCCTGGTCTGGATAGCAGCATAATTGCTTCAAAACCGTACGTGACTCTCAGTATTAATGTGATCCTTGCCATGGGCACTAATACACCCCCACACCAACAAAGATGCTGGTCTTTGGACTTTTCCTTGTCGGGAAAAGAGTGTGGATGGCCCTTTTACTCTTTGGCCTAGAGGACTTGACAGCCATTATTTCCCAAAATAATTTGAAATGTGGACTCAACAACCAGGCCAAATTTTAATCCTGAAAAACATCTCTATGTTTGGAAAATCAAGCTTCACAATCATGAAAAATGAGGAGGTAATATCTGCTCTAGGATGGTGTGTGCCCATCAGTGAAATGAACTGAAGACACGCCCACTCACAAGAAATATGATACTCAGAATTTAAAAAAAATGCTTCTGATTAGACACAGCTGCCTTACTCTGTGCCCAAGCATAGAGACAGAAGTTGTGGGTAAATTTACTGTTTTCTGGTACAAATCTCTCTGCTGTGACCTGTAGGCCACTGGGCTAATTGGTTTTTGGGAAATTAGCCTCACAATAAACAAAAACACACCATGTAGCTGGCTGTTGACTTTCAGTGTGTTCTTTTTTTTATAACTTATGGCAAAATGAAGATCATGACATAAGTTCCCTGCCCCCACCCCCACCCTCACCCTTCAGGAGGCAAATAACAGGAGTATGTAAACTAAAAATCCAAAATTAAACAGACAGATAAAAGGAAGAAAATAATAATATATATTGCAAATAATAATTAATAGAACAAGTAAAAGGAAAAACAAATAATAAATTTTAATAAGAGAAAAATGAAATAAGATAAAAATAAAAAAATAAAAATAAAAAAACTGATGCTCAGAATTGTGCTATCTGTTCAGTATTACCAGATAATAAATGACACACCATGTCTCACAATTTCCCACAGCCGAAATCTCATATATACAGTGACTAGGTAACAGGAAAGTCTAATATCTCAAAGCAGTGTTAAAGTTTTGACATGTGTTACAAATAGGGACCAAGTTTTGTTGTATTTCTCTACAGATCCACGTACAGAATACCTGATTTTCTCCAAGTTCAAGAACATTATGACCTCACGAATCCACTGAGTAAAAGTAGGAGGGGTTTTACTCTTCCATTTAAGCAAAATGAGACGACGGGCAATCAGAGACGCAAAAGCTATAGCATTTTTATAGGAAGTGGGGAGCTTTACACCTTCTTCCATTACTCCAAAGATCGCCATCAGAGGGTTGGGATTAATAGTCTCATTCCCTATTGCTGAAAGAGAACGAAAAACCAGGATCCAGAAATTGGATAGAGATTGACAAGACCAAAACATGTGACAAAGGGAAACTGGAGAGTACCGACACCGGGGGCACGCTGGGTCAACGCTGGGATATATCTTAGCCAATTTATCATTGGAGTAGTGAAGACGGTGCACCACTTTAAATTGGATGACGAACACAGAAGGATGAAGTGTGTATTTTAGAAATAATGTTTTCCCAAGTTTCATCCAGAATGGATTCCCCATTATCAGCCTCCCAGGCAATTTTAGATTTTTCCCATTTATGGAAAAGCTCTTTTTGGATCAAGTTGTATAGTTTAGAGATTAAACCTCTCTTGGATGGGTCAATGTTGAGTACTAAATATGATATATCTTCTGGGGGGTAGTTAGGATAATCCAAAAAATACTTGGAGGCAAAGCTACGCACCTGAAGATATCTAAAGTGAGAAACCTGGCAAAGTGAAATAAACGATAGGAAGCCTTCCTCATTAAACAAATCATTAAAGAAAACAAGACCGTTTGTACGGCACAATGAAAATCCTGAGTCTAGTTGAGATGGTCTGAAGAGGTGGTTAAACATAATAGGGCAAAGTCTATTTATACCTTTAAGGCCAAAATGTGTCCTGAACTGGTCCCATATTTTAACTGAGTTTTTGACAACCAAATTGACATTCAAATTCTGGTTACTGATTTTAGCACGTAGTGGTGCTGTCAGAAATGAAACTGGAGAGACTGGTAAAGTTGATTTTAACTCCATGTCCACCCAAAGGGGTCCTTCTTTGCCAGCGAACCCTGTGGTCCAATAATTGAGTTTGGCAATGTTGGTAGCCCAATAGTAGTGTAAAAAATTAGGTAAGCCCAGACCTCCTTCTGATTTAGCTCTCTCTAAATTAGATTTTTTCACTCTTGCTGTGGATTTATTCCATATAAATGAAGGACTTTCAGTGTGTTCTTGAGCATTACTTTTCTTAGGAAGGGTGTTGGGATCGTGGCACTCCTTCAGCAGATGGAAGTAGCTGGACTTGAGGAGCTTTTGGGACGTGATGAGCAGAAAGCAGAAGGCCTCCAGAACCTGCTTCTGCCTCCAGGCCCAGAGGGACCTTGGTTGTTAGGTCCAGCAGTGCTGGAGTCCATTCCCATAGCCAGGGCCTGGGACTGAATCAATCCAAGTTGCTCAGTGTTGACGGTGGAAGGGACCTCAGGTTTCAAGGGAGCCTCGGTCCAGAGTCATGGTGTGGTTGCAGGGTTCTTCCAAGCTGTGACAGAAGGGTTCCCCTGATCTCCACCATGGTGACCCATTTTGTCATAGCTGGCTCTGTCAGGCTTTTATATTTGTAATTTTTCACTTAATATTAGTTGATGAGTT
This sequence comes from Cheilinus undulatus, assembly GCF_018320785.1. Classification (NCBI taxonomy): domain Eukaryota; kingdom Metazoa; phylum Chordata; class Actinopteri; order Labriformes; family Labridae; genus Cheilinus; species Cheilinus undulatus. Next base: position 11,159,174 of record NC_054875.1, on the reverse strand, counting down.
ACACACATAAGACAGTAGAATGACGCCCTGTGACCTATCACTGTTGTCATAGCTGATTGATGTGTAGCTGTCCATGGTGCTGATCATGTGATTCCCATGATTTCATGAGTGTGATGGATTTAATCATGCACTATGTACTCACTGAGGCCTCAGAGACTTTGTGTATGACTGCCAAGGCTGCCAAGTTCAAGTGTTTTTTGCATAGGCCATCTTACCGCCTAACCAATAGGCTGCAGTATCGGGTGCCAACTCAGTAGCGGGCACACACTGAGTACATGAAGCGTGCACAAGAGAAAGAGCGCAGCGTAAATGAAAGGAGAGGAACAACTGCCTGGTTTCCCTTGACTTCCAATCAGTTGGCCTACCTGTCTTTTTCTTCTTCTCTGTGCAACCTAATCAGAAACAGCCTGTCCCACAGTCACAGCAAGACTGACTTTTTTCTTCTCCTTGCCCAGCCCATCTGCTGGGCCCGGTGGTCCTGTACATCCGTCCACCTCTAAAAACAGGTTCATCATTTATAAATCACCCTTTTTGTTTTTATTCACATGTCACACAGTGTCTCAACTTTTTTGAAACTGGGGCTTGTAACTATACGAAGAGCTATAGTTATGTTTATCAAAAATACTGCATCAAAATGTTCTCATATGACTCATATTTATTACCTTTTATTTAACAAGAAGTATTCCCACTTAGATACAAACATTTCTTGAACTAGGGAGTTCAGGCCTAGGCAAGAAGTTCAACAGAACAATCAAGCAGCATTCAATGTCAAAACATGTCTAAAAACTTGTTAAATGATCTTAAATTTCGGTTTAAAATCTTCCAATCCTGAATTCATGATAAAAATGTTATTTTAAGGACTTCATAAGGAATTTGAAACACATCTAAATACTGCAAGCGCACTCAGTGCCCAAAAAAAGAAAAGAAACAATGACAGAGGTGTAGAAAATTTTGACATCACACAAGGTTTTGCAACCATATGTGACATTTTTTGACACCCTGCTCTATTCAATAACTGCCTGGATAAAACTTGCATCACTGGCTGAAAAATGTCATCTTTTCAGTCAGGTAGAATTCTCTCTCCATCTTCCTGCTGCCCACATTTTAGTGGATTTTATTTGTGAAGTCTAAGTGCAGCAGAGCTGGTGCAATCCAAGGATTAATTACGTCCGTGACATACTATACAGCCTACGGGTGAAGATTTGATTCCGTTTAAGTGTACCCTCGGTGCGCATAACATGCCTGCACCAGATGTTAGTAACCGCATTCCCAGACAATATCGCTGGCAGAGAGCAAAAGCAGAGACATGATGCCACCTTAATGTTCATGATATCTAATGTAAGAGTATAATATGAATCAACCCAGTCTGTGTTTTATTTTACAGGTAAATTAACCTTTGTAGTGTTTTGTCAGGAATATAGGCTAACAGTGCTGCAAAAACAACAAATTCAGCTTTGTTTGATTCATACTACAGCAGGATTTGGGCATAGTTCCTAAGCATTTCAAGGTGTGGCTGTAGGGTAATCGTGTCACAATTTATTTGTAGTCAAAGTAACTTTGTTGTTTTTTTACTGTTGGACTTTTTAAAGCAGAAATAGAACAATACCTAAAGAATCTCTATCTGCGTAAAGATGGTAGAGTCCATTGTGCAGGAGTGGAGGAAAAAAAAAAGAGTTTAGCTTTGATTGATTTATAATACAGCAGGATTTCATCACTGCTGTCAGTGTGATAAATAAACTTTGGTGTCTGATGAATATGATGCACTGTCTACTAAAAAACAGAGTGAAAAGATGAGGGATGAAAATAGCGCCTAATTCGTTCATCTTTCTATTAAGCTGTGTGAAACCATAGTTTGATTTTGCACTTATCAGTCAGTCAATCCATATTTGCATTGTGCCAATTCATAACAAATTTCTCACAAGACACTTTACAAAAAGAGCATGTCTAGACTGGTCTTTTTGTTATATTATTTTGAAAGTCTCCATATTCATTCACCATCAGCACGGCACAAAGCAACATTAAGAAAAGTGGCATTGGCATGGCAAATATGGCCTTTTACAGGCAGCAACATGGAGCAGCTGAAACAGCTTTCTGCTGAGTCTTTGTAGGGGCTGCTATGCAGAAAGATAGAGACTGATAAAGACAAAAAATAAAAGGCAACAACACTGTATAAGAAAGATTTGTCAACAACCATATCTAGCCATAGACTTATCTTTCTTCTCCACACTAGCAAATGGTGTCCCACAAGGTTCTGTTTTGGGGACCATCCCATTTCCTTTGTATACTGCACGTTGCCCCAGGGATTTTCTTCCTTTGTTTTGTCAGGTCAACTGTAAATTTGTATGTTTACGTGACCCACTGAGCCAACAGTGCTACAGCTCAGAAAACCTCAGCCCAATGCTTAAGATTAGCTTGTCACTTTAAGAGAATTTGTCCACTGACTTATGAGACGTTGTCCAGGTAGCTTTCTAACAGTAATGGGTGGCATTACTTTTAAATGTGACTTGTTAGTTGCTACTGCATCACATACCAAGAAGGGTCACTGGATGGAGTACTTTTGCGTAACCGAATATTTAAACCCTTTAACAGCTCATTTAATTTAATGGTAATTAAGACGACACGTAGCTGGCCTTTAAAGGTGTTGACTCTACTATCATTTCATAGCCTAATTTTTGGTCTACAATCTGCCACCCCACATGCTGATAATACACATGAGCATGGACACATGGACTTGCATTTTACCACGATGTTGTTCTTTTCTTTTTGTCTGAAATTTCAACATAATGATGATAATCCCCCTGTGAAAGTGTGTCCTCTCTGCTATCTCACTTTATCCATAAGCGTGCAATGCATGCACACAGACAGACGTGTTTACCTTCCACTGGCACACAACTGTGTGCCAATGGAAAAGAGAGAAACAAAAACTGTGCTGATGATGGCTTACTTTCTACCACCAGTTGGGCTCTGCCTACAAAACACATTATCACAGTGTATAAAATTAATATGGTCTGTTGGCTTCTATTTTGTACACTGGAAGTCAATGTGGCTGTGTTGTTCCTTTTACTGTACTGCTTGGGTTTATTCTGTGATAGCAACAAGGCACAGCATGAGGGGACTGAGGAGGGAACATTGAGGATGGGGCAAACCTTTTAATATTGAAAAACAAAGGATTGTTATACACTGACATTAACTTTTTGCTCACTGGCCAACGTGGCTACTTGTTTATGAAAAGTTACTAGCCCCTGAGCATTTCCACTGGCCACAGTTGTGTTGATTGGAAACTATGTGTGACATTGCAAATTGGGTATGTCACACATACCCATGAGATGAAACACATGCTCCATTTCCTACTTTAATGGATAACAAGTTCATACTAATATTAAAACATTGACTTTGAATTAACGTTATTCAAAAAAATCAGAAATGCAGCTGGTTTCATCTAAATCTCACTCAGACAAATATCCATCAGAGAATGCTGAGGTTGTGACACTGATGAATTCCACTGGCCAATGTGGCTAGTTGATGTCAATCTGGTACCTGCCACAGCTGAAATCCACCTGCATTTAATTATTATAAACTTGGCTAGTTTGGCTAGTTGGCCAGTTTAAATGTCAAGCCCTGCACCCTTACTTAGAAAATTTGGGCTGCTAAAGCAGTGTCTGTTGTCTAAATTTGTCTGATACATGAAGTGTTAGAATCATAACTATTGACTTTACCATGACTGGCTGCAGTTAGCCCATGCGTCCACAAGAGGGCAGCATTTCCCTTGAATGTAGAATACACCTGAGGAAAAATACCCAAAGAAGCTAACCGATTCTTGACTCCCAACAGCAACAGGAGCTAACAAATTAAACAAAATACTAGCAAGCAAGTAAACAATTTTTCATTCAACTTTATGTAGAAAATCTGGGCTGCTAAAGCAGTGTCTGGAGTCTAAATTAGTCACATAAATTATGTGTTAGAATCATAACTATGGACTTTACCATGACTGGCTGCAGTTAGTCCATGTGTCCACGAGAGGGCAGCATTTCCCCTTAAATGTAGAATACACCTGAGGAAAAATACCCAAACAAGCTAACCGATTCTCGACTCCCAACTGCAAAGGAACTAACAAATTCATCAAAATACTAGCAAACGAGTAAACAATTTTTGCATTTAACTTTATGTAGAAAATCTGGGCTGCTAAAGCAGTGTCTGGAGTCTAAATTTGTCACATAAATTATGTGTTAGAATTGTAACTATGAACGTTACTTTGACTGGCTGCAGTTAGTCCATGTGTCCACGAGAGGGCAGCATTTCCCCTTGAATGTAGGATACACCTGAGGAAAAATACCCAAACAAGCTAACTGATTCGCCACCCCTAACAGCAAAAGGAGCAATCAAATTAAACAAAATACTAGCAAACGAGTTAATAATTTTTCATTCACCCTTACAAGGCTTGACGTTAACTTTCTTGCTCACTGGCCAACATGGCTACTTGTTTATGAAACGTTATTAGCCATTGAACATTTCCACTGGCCACAATTTTGCTGATTGGAAACTATGTGTGACATTGCAAAGTGGGTATGTCTGGTATGAGATGAAACACATGCTCCATTTCCTTCTTTAATGGATGCTAAGTTTTTAGTAATATTAAAACATTGACTTTGAATTAATGTCATTCAAAAAAATCAGAAATGCAGGTGGTTTCATCTAAATCTCACTCAGACAAATATCCATCAGAGAATGCTGTTGCAGTTGTGTCACTGATGACTTCCACTGGCCAATGTGGCTAGTTGATGTCAATCTGATGCCTGCCACAGCTGAAATCCACCTGCATTTGGCTAGTTGGCCAGTGTAAATGTCAAGCCCTGATTATTTGGACTGGGCAATAAATCAAAGTTTAGATCAAATTTGGTATGTCCCACTGCAATTTAAGAATTGTAGAAGGGGCAATATTTCATTGACCTGAAATGTGTTTCAGAAAACCAGTTCAATATATTTTTGAGGCACAGATGTTATGCTCTACACGTCATACAAACATTCTCGTGTCTTTGTTTTTCTAGAATTTGCCAAAAAATCCTACTTTTCTTGCGTGTTTTATTAAAATTGCAAAAGACATAAAATCATCATTCCTCTTAAAATAATTCACATCTAATTTGCAGTATGAGTCAAAACATTGCAATTAGATATTCTAAAAAATGTTCAGCCATAGTTTAATCTACCAATTATTGTTTGTTTTGATATAGAAGGATTTATTGCTTGAAGATGAGGGACTTAAGGAAAAAAAATAAACTTTAAATCGCAATCAGGTGGAATGTTTCCCATATCATTTAACCCTAGTTGTTATCCTGTTTTATTTATATCTGATTTTTTGTTTGTTTGATTTAGTTTTGTTGTATAATGTGGATGAAAATATCTGTTTTTAGACTTGATGAGAATTTAAATTAATTTAATTTACTTAATGGACTTAATTTAATTTAATTTCTAATTCGAAGATGATGCAGCCTGTATTGTTTTATTATTATTATTATTATTATTATTATTATTATTATTACAAAAAACAATATTAGCCTAAATGGCTAAGTCTCAGTCATGGCAACAGAAGAGATACGAGGTGGGTTTGATCCTGAATGTTCAGAATTTCTCATTTGCTCTCAGTTTTGACCCGAGTTGACCTGTTTGCAAAAACTCCGTGAAAGCTGAAAAACTTTGTAAAGTCTTGATTTCACCTTCAACTTTTAACCTGGACCACTGTAAAGGAAGACGACCGCTTGTAAAAAGCATTTTTTCATTTTTATTTTCATAGCATTCACCTGCAGAGGCAACTGTGCACCATGTGGAGGAGACTCTCCTGACAAGATTCAGACGACGGATAAGTCACTTTGCAAGTAAGGAATTTTTCATTTAATGTTAAATAAATTACACTTTCTAACCTTTTCCTTTAGGTCAAATCAAACTTTATTTATGTATCACATTTCATATTTGGGTCAACACAATGCGCTGTAACCTTCAGTTAAAAGTCTCTTTTGTAGTTAAATTCAGAGTAAATGTTATCTACTTTACAAAAAACACCAGGTCTAGACTGTACTCTTTGGGACATTAGCCTTTCTACAATTATTTAAGGTGTATTTAAACAGCCATGTCTAAATTATTACATTTTAATGACCAAATAAGCCCTACAGTTTGATAGAATTTAAGCTAGGCTGGGAGGCCAACGGTTAGCTGTTAGCCTCATACTCAACGCTTTTTCGATACACCTGTTCCGGGAAATTCACAATATTATTTTTTGTTAGAAAACATTACATTTCCGAAATTTAGCATGAATTTAAAAGAAACAAGATGGCCTACCTCCTCGGTAGGCCATCATGCTACTTTGTTTTTTTCCTTTTGTTTATTAAAAAATCATGGGCATTTTTATTGAACTACTTTAATATCCTGAACGGTAGTCTGGGTGCTTGTTCTAATGTTATTTAATTTGAAAAAGGAGATGATTTGGTTTGTGATGCAGCTTTTGTGTGTGTCTGCGTCCCATACATCACTTTCTCCTCCACGCTGCAGGATTTATAAAAAATGAATGGTACAAGTTAATTCACCAAAAACACCGATTTAACAAGCTACGAAGCGCTTCTTAGAGAGGTTTTGTTCATAATTGTGTATAATTTAGCATGCACCATTGGTAAAATATGCGTAGTGATACAAAGTTCTACTTTACATTTACCATTTTACCCATTTTTTTTTTTTTTTACATTTTTTTTAACCCTTTTTCATCATTTCTTCCCACCAATTTCAACACACTTTTTGCAAGTTGACACCTATTCTGGTCAGTTTTAAACTCCTTCCACCACTTTTTTTCTGCCTGTTTTTGCCTCTTCTAAATTAAAAAAAAATAAAAATAAAAATAAAAATAATTTTTTTTTAAAAAATTTAAAAATTAAATTAAAATTAAAAGTAAAACTCCATTGTTGCCACTATTAACCCCTTTTTACACCCAGTTTTTCCCATTTTAACTACATTTCACCATTTGATAGGCCCAATTTTGATAGTTGAACTAATTTCTGCCTATATATGCCTATTTTTCCTTTCTCAGTTAACCCTTTTTGCCAGTGTATATCAATTTTCCATCCAGTTTCACCAAATTTCCACCCATTTTTGCCTATTTAAAGCAATTTTAGCCATGTTTTAACTCCCTTTTACCACTATTTATGTCCCTTTTTGCCACTCTAAACCATTTTTGCCTTTTTTGCCATTTTTATCTAATTTTTGCCACTTCTAACCAATTTCTACTACTTTTAAAATCCAACTCCACCATTTTTTGTCATTATTAACCCAATTTTTATACCATTTTAATTTTTTTTTATAAAAGGAATTTAAATTTTCAAGAAGTTTTTTTATTATACAAATGATTGAAAAAAGTTATTTATTTCTTTAATAAGAGTGGTTATTTTTTCAGAAATATGGATACCACCACTTAACTTTACAATGGACCATGGTTTTCTGACCTCCATGGGCCCCCAGTTTGGCTGGGCGCCAAAAAGCTCTGGATGGCCTTGTCTGCCATAGTCATGACTATTCTGAATTGTGCATGGCTATGTTCAACAACCGCCAGGTACAGTGGGGGTCCCCGGTCTCTGGCACCTTTATTTTGGGGGTCGCGGGCTGAAAATGTTGAGAACCACTGCTCTAAATCACTTTAAAAGTCTTTAGCATTGTGAAACATTGATGCTGCATGATTTTTTACTTTCAATGCTTAGACTGCAAAGACAAATATCATAATTTTTTGTAAGTGTTTAATTCACCAGTATGTTGGGACATCATGTTTCACTTGAATTAAGTCACTCCAAGTATTCAACCTACACGCCTGCATTTTGGTCCAGTCAGAGCTAGAGCCAACAGTTGATTTAACAAAATGCACCATGAACTTAGTCACTCTGTCTAAATGTTTAAAAAATGTATTAATGCAAAGTTTAGGTTAAAAACTGCTCCAAGTGTTGATGTTTCTCCCTTAATCCTGTTAATTCATCTGGTGCAATACAGTCAGTGTGGGTATGTTAGAATACTCAAGAAGGTTTTTCTGCAAAAAAAAAAAAAAGAAAGAAAAAGAAAATTAGTTAAAATGAGCTCATCCTGTTGAAGTCTGTATCATAAATGTGAAGATTATGGCTCTGAAACTTTTATGTCCTCCTCAGGTGGTTTATTTCATCATGTGCATGCTGAGAGTCTTCCTGCAGACCCTGTCATCACAATGACCAGGAGGTTGAAGAGAGTCAGGACATCATCAGGCTGGCGCCACCATTGGGCACCTAGAGGCTGAGCTTCACAGTGTTGACATCCAGCCTGAGAGGGGACTTGTTTCCTTTACTGACATACTCCTGCTTGCACATTCTTTTGCTCTTTCTTTTGTGTTACTTCCTCCTCTCGCTCATGCATCAGCTGATCCTGCTTTCACTCTTGCTGCAACTCCAGCTGATCCCACTGCCTCTCCTGCTTATTCTCCTGTTTTTCTTCACTCAGCCTTCCCTCCTACAGTAACTCACTCTTCCTCTTCTTATGCCAGGGCTTTTCCTTGTGCATGTCCTCGTTCTTTTCCTTCTCAGGCTTCTGCCTGTCTTAATTGTGTTCCTGCTTTCCCTCCTGCTTTTCTCTCTCAGCCTGATGCCTCATCTTCCGAACCCCATTGAAGTCCCTCCAGGTGCTGCTTCTCTCCCTCCTGCCAGTTGCTCCGAGACTGCTGCTCCTCAGGAGGATCCTCCACATCCTCCTGCTGTGCCTGATGCTGCTCTTCAATCAGAGCTGGATGAGGCCTTTGATCTGCTGTGGGCCTTGGAGCAGATCGTTAGTCCTGAAGGACCTGTAGACGCTGATGGTGACCCTATAGATGCCAAGTCAGCACTTTGCACTCAGCTGCACTCACGTCTGTATCATCTCACCTTTCAGGGGTTGTTGTGGCCAAGTGATCCTAATGTCATTCTCAGAGCAGAGCTTGAAGAGGCTCTCAATCTGCTGCACACGTTGGAGTGGATTGTGTGGCCCGGAGATGGTTCACCTGCACTGGATGAGGAGGGTGGTTTCCCTGTGCGGGCTCTCTCTGGTGCAGCTCCCCCAAGATGATCCTGCAAATGCTCTGCTTCGTTTCTGTCTTCAGCACCTCCTCAGCTACCACTGCTACACAAAGAGGGATGAGGAGGAATCAGACAGCAGCTCCTCTGAAGAAAGTGAGGACGAGCATGAAGTGGAAGTAGACCCCTCAACATCTGGACTCAGCTCCTCGAGAAGACAACCCAGCGAAGAGAGCAATGAGGAAGACGAGGAAGCTGTTCCTACATCAACCTCTGGGCTCAACACCTCAAGAGGGAGACCCCAGGAAGAGAGCCGCAAGGATGTGGAGGAGCTCAGACTGAATATACAGTACCAGAGAAATGCTGATCTTCTTCCTTGTTTCATCACACCACATCTAGCAGGATAGAACCAGGCCAAAGGCCCTCCTCTTCGGCACTTTATTCTCATTTTAGGGACAGAGACCCCTTTTTTAAACATTAGTGCTTGCCTTTACATCTGGCAGGGCTGCCACATCACAGGTAGCATCTTGCACCTGTGTATTTATTCCCGTTTATAGGGACAGAGACCCTTTTTTAAACATTAAGGGATTGGCTTTGTGTCTGGTTGGGCAAGCAAACCGCCTTTGCATCTGGCAGGGCTGCCACATACCAGGTAGCGCCTTTCACCAGGAATTTTAGGAAGTACTTGTTTTACTGGAATGATGGATGGGTTGACATTTCTTTGATCCTGGGGGCCTTCCTTTGTGTCTGGCAGGGCAGGTGATGCAACAGGTAGCCTTTGCATCTAGCAGGGCTGTCAACACCTCATGCATGAAGAAGAACTATTACCTTTTATTTGGACTTGAGAATTTTTAACAAAAACTGTACTTTATGACTAACAGCTTTCTTTCTCCTGCTCATTACCAAAACAGATGGTTTTGACCTTTTAAACTTGTTTTTTCACATATTATCTAATCATTATTCTCCTTGTAAACAGAAAATAGTTAATCTCTCTTTCTGGTCTTTGTCATTGACCTAAACTGCTGACACTTCTGAGGGTTAAAACAAAGAACAATGATGAGTGATAGAAGGACGGCAGATGCAGATCCATGGTTTCCTTGATGACAGAGAAGAAACGGATGTGAGCTGAGGTATGTTTATGACAACACAAGCTTTTCCTCCAAATATGAATATGCTTATTTGATAAATTGAAACGGATAAATCAAACAGACATTTCGTTTTTTTATTTTTTTATTTGACAGACTCACCTTTACAACAGTGCATCCAAAGTTAACAAAGAAGAAAAGTGAGCATTTACTACAGACCGGATCAATCAGGAGGGACAGCTGAGCACAGGACAAGCTGCAGCCCAGTGATCATCCGTCTCCATCAACAATGCAAGTATGCAGATTATGAAGACTATAAAGAATACTATTAATGTTTTCTACACCAAAAAATAATTTTGGGTAAATTCTATATGTATTATTCTGCAGGCTTAGATGGTTTTACCAGTTGTTAAAGGTAAGCTGTTGCCTGGGGCCTCACACTCCAAGAAAACCTACAATACAATACAATACAATGACTTTATTAACCCCCGAAGGGAAATTCATTTGTCTGGAGTCTCATCTGTTTATGATAGAATTATATGGTCTTGTTGCTGATGGTATGAAAGATCTTTTATATCTTTCTGTCCTGCAACAAAGAGAGAGGAGCCGTCCACCACTGTTGTTTTTTCATTCATTTAGGGTGATATGAAGTGGATGATCCATGTTCCCCAGAATGGCCTCCACCTTCTTCATTGTGCATCTCTCTACCACATCCTCCAATGAGTTTATCCTGATTCCAACTGCAGAGCCAGCTTTTTTCACCAGTTTGTTCAGACACCTTGCAGCCTTGTGTTTTACACTGCCTTCCCAGCAGACTGTGGCATAAAACAGAGGACTTGCCACCACAGACTGATAAAACATCTGCAGCATCTCACTGCAGATGTCTATTGATCGGAGTCTTCTCAGGCAAAAGAGGCGTCTCTGCCCTTGTAGATGAAGTCTACGTTTTTAGACCAGTCAAACTTATTATCCAGGTGCACACCTAAATATTTATACAATGTCACCACCTCGATGTCCATGCCACAAGTGTTCACTGGTTGAAGAGGTGGTTTGGATCTGCGGAAATCTATGATCATTTCCTCAAGATATAGTTGTTAAAAGAATGAATAAGATATGAGGTATATGTTTAAAATGACTTTAAGTATCCATATAAGTATACATATCTATTGAAAAATAACTTTGATATTTGTAGAGCAACAAATAAAAAGAAAAGCACTGATTGAAAAAATATATACCCCTAAGCCAGTGGCTCCCAAAGTGGCTCCCAAATAAACAAAGAGAAATCTGAAGTGATTTTAAGTGGTATATTTTATCCTTTATTGTAAAAAAATCCATAAAATGAGTTCAGTTAAGAATAAAACCATAATTATAGTGAGATTTGGGCTTAAATGTTAGTGATGTGTACAAAAACCCCCTTACAATGTTAACTTGTACATGACGCTTTGTGTGACATTGCATACTTTCACCACCTCAAGGGATAGTGGGGGTCTCTGGTCTATGCTGTGGTTATTTTAGGGGTCATGGGTGTAAAAGTTTGGTAATGCCTGCCTAAGACTATGATAGACTACTAGTGGTAGTTGGAGTCAGGCAGGTCCACTGCAGTCTTTTACTCCTCATATTGGTTTAGCAGGTGTTAATTATTTGTAATGAAGGTAGAATCAATTCATAAAGGTGTCTAGTGAATTCAGCTAAATAGGCTATCAGGTATAATGGGTCCGATAAGGTTGGAGCATCATATCTATTTAAAATGTAATTGCTAAACTAAATGACTGATCTTGAATTATTTCTTCAATCCTTCTTGACAATTAAAAACAGTTTTTAAAATCCTGATATTCATTCATTGTTGCAAATGGTGCAGCAGGATGACAGACAGTAATGGAAACAAAAGAGGAAAATAAGCAGCAAACGACAGAGAAAAAGAGATTAAAATACAACCACAGCAGAAATGACAGAGTGAGGGGCGATATTAATGTGTACAGTGAGGTAATGAAAGAGGGAAAACACTAAATGCTTTAAAGATCATTTTGCAAATGTGCATTATTGGTGAAATTGTTGTCTCTGGCTATTTAGTATTTTTTGCCAAAAATGTTGAAATTTTAAGAAAATCTTCGACAAATGATTCTAAAATGCATGCACAATCAGCACATGCATCAGAAACAAAGACACCAACATACAGAAACACGTTCAGTAGGGGTGGGAGAAAAAATCGACACAGCATAGTATCACGATATTTTGTCTGATTATATGCTCACCAAGTATCGATTTTTTCAAATTGCTAATATGAACTGAAGTCTAGGATAATGGAAAAATAAAATCAATTGTATGTACAATTGTTTGTCCAGTGAGGTCGGCAGAGGTGACCCTCACAGAGCAGGAAAAAGTTAGTACAACAAACATGACAACACCAGGGGAAGGACATCGGGAATGCAAGCAGGGCAAGAATGAGATGGCCATGACACATGAGGTTTGCAAGAAGCTCCACATGAAAATAAAATACAGGATAAATATGACAAATATGAGGGCAAGACTAATGCTAAATCAGCTAAACAGTTGAGAAAATGTTATAGATCACAATATATGTTATGGCAATACTCACTGTTTTGCAAAAATGTTTAAAATCGCAATAATATCGAATCATGATCCAAGTACCATGATAATATCGTATCGTGGGGCCACTAGTGATTCCCACCCCTAACGTTCAGCAGGATCAGCTCAATTTAAGTCTTTTTTTCTATGAAGTATTTCTTCAAGCATTCATTGTTGTCACAATGTTGTTATTATGGTACAGCAAAAGAAACTCCTTTTAAAATTAAGAGGATTTCATATGAAATCACTATTGGCCCATTTTACCCGAACACAGTGGTGTAGTTCCAAAGTAGGCATCTTGATACCATAGCAATGATAATTCAAAAATCATTTTATTTTCCCACATTTTTTAGCATATAAATATTCAAGTGGCATGTGGCCATTTCTAAAAAATATCATTAGTTCTTGTGCATGATGTATTTAATGGTCAAATAGACAATTTACCAAAAATTGGCCCATTTTAGCTGAATTCACCCTAATTGTAGGGTAATGTGATATCTTGTCTCTTAATCAAAGTGTTTTTCTCCGCTGTCAATAGGCACCACATCCGGCCTAACAGACAGGAAGCACAGGAGACATTTAGTACAAAACACTGCTGTGTGTGCATGTGTTTCTGCAAGTCTGTGCCTCTTTTTGTGTGTGTGTTAATGCAGCTGCTTGAGGACATGACTCTGTAAAGCATGCATGTGTGGATATGTGTGGTTGCATCTTGCATTAGAGACTGAAGAGAAAGGATGCTGTCATGTGATGGTGTTGTAAGGGCGAGTAATACAAGGTCATCAGAAAAACATTGCGAGAGAGAAAGGGATGGAGCGAGCGAGTGAGCAACCGAGGGAGGGAGGGGGGGCAGTGCAGGAGAGTAGGGATGGATGGATGGAGAGAGGGAGAGAGCGGGAGCGAGGGATGCTGAGGGAGGAAGACAGTATATTCATAGCAGCAGCGGTATTTATAGCTGCAGAGGGGAGAGGGGGGAGTAGGGGGCGTGGCTTGGGCTGTGGCTTCAGCAGTGCTTCACAAGGCAGAGAGGGAGGGAAGGGGAGGAGAGAGCGCGAGAGGGGAGGCTATTCGGCATATTTGGCAAGAGAGGGAAGAAAGAAAGGAAGGAGGGAGGGCTGTTTTTGAGTGTGTGAGTGAAATGAGAGGGAGGGAGAGAGAGAGAGCTTAGAGAAATCTGTCAGACTCAAACACACTGCTCTCTGTGTGTGTGATAGAGAACGAAGGATGAGAGGAGAGGAGGAGAACTGACGAACAGAAAGAGAGACACAGAAGACAACAAAGTGAGGTATGTACGGCTGTCATGCTGCTTATAAATCCAGTAACAACCTGTGTCTTTGTATAAATGTCTGTGCAAACTGAATGCATGCTTGTGTACATGCGTGACTAAAGTAAATATGTCTGTGTTTATATTTAGTTTAGTGATTTTAAAAGGGAAACTGTATCCACCCGGGGGTTTCTAAGTGGACAAATGGATGTGGCCACTGACAGTCAGTGATATCAATTATGTAATATGTGTGCACCATTTTCAGTGTTGATGCTCAGTGTGTGTTTACATGCTTTTGTAATGATGCTGAGCTGTTCATGTGGCCATTGTGTGGGGAAGAGCTACAGTGCCTTGACCATATGGGGTGATTTACGGCCAATGTAAATATAACTCAATACCCCTGGGTTTCCCTTTGCCCCTCACCCCCCACCCCCACCGCCCTGGACCCTGCTCCTTATCAGCTGCTATACTGATAGCAAATGCACACTGAATTATCATAAGATGAGCGAATGGTTCAACAGCCCTCTCATCTACAAAGTAGCCCTTCCTTTGTGCTGTTGCTTTACAGTGCCACAACAAAGAGTGTGATGGGAATGTAACAGTGCAGCCATCTAACATTAAAAGCTCTAATAGGGAGCTTTTTTATTTGATGAGTTAAAGTTTACCTTAGCTTTACCTCTATCCCAAAAGGAGGTCTGCTGTCAACATCAAGTGCAGTTTCTTAAACACACAGTATGGTTTTTGCCAAGAGAATCACTGTCTGTTGACTTGTAGCTCACTGTCAACAATGATTTTAATCATAGCAGCTCACATTATGAAATACTGCTCTTTTCAATATGTTTTCTGAACAACAAGCTCAGCATGGATTCAAAGGGTTTAAAATGCGTCTGATATCATTTTACAGTAAGATGTTAGCCTTTGATCCTTTGAGCAGTTAGGTGAAGTGTGAGCCATATCTGAAGTTTACTTCTATTTTAACATAAATGAGAAAGAGAGAAGTAGAGCAGGCTGCAAACTCTGCACTGCTTAAATGTCAAGAGGAGGGATGACAGCAATTTCCATGGAATAGCAATAAAGTTGGGTGGTAGGGGTAGCATCCTGCCTCTGTTTGTAAGTTTTAGAGATGCAGGATATTGCTACTATATCCTATATCAGATATGCCCATATCCAGAGGTTTATTGTAGCCAATACTAACAATGATAAAGATATTGAAATATGTGTTTCAGAACTAAATCTTGAGTCCTTAAAGCACAATTTAAAGTTTAAGGATGAAAAAAAGAAAAAACTTTTTTCATTGGAATAAACTTTAAAGCTTAATAAATATGGGTCGATAAATGAAAAACTTAAGCTGATGTAGGTCTGTTTGTCCTGTCTAAAACTCCATTTATGAGCACAGGTATTGCTGCCTCTTTGGCATCTCTGCCTGGTGCTTCTCCGACAGTGCCCCTCTGCCAGCTGCAGGGTTATTAGCCAGGAGTCACCCTTCTTTGTTTCACTTCTTTAATCCTGGAACATCTCCATATATTGGCTTAAAAAGTTAATAATTATCGGCAGATATTTTCATATCTGCCAATTATTACGACCCGTATATATGCTGTAAATATTGGCTTGTATGTACTGTCAATATTAGACATATGTACAAATAAGTTTGTGCTGTTTAATGACAGGCCAACAGCCTTTTTTTTTTTTTTTAGAGTTGTGTTTGGGGCTTTATTTATTTTATTTGATAGAGGAAAGACAGTGGATAGACTCGGAAACAGGGAAGAGAGTGGGGACTGACATGGGGCAAAGGGCCACGGGCCAGATTCGAACCCTGGCTGCCCGTGCACATGGGTAGCGCCTTAAACCACTCAACCATCCGCGCTCCTGGCCAACAGACTTTTGAATTTTGTTTCTTTGTTCATCCTTCAATGTTTACACTGTATTTTACGGTCTGAACTATATTTAGTATATATGTATATCAGTATCAATTTTGGTATTAAAATAATAATACTGGTTTATAAACACATCAGTTATTTGAAAAGATCCAACATTGTGCATCCCTACTGATACTTATATTTTAAGCTATTATCTGTCGATTCTGATATTATGCAGATAACACTGTGCATCCGCAATAGGTTTATTTTTGTCTTCCTGCTCTTTTTTGATTCATCAGCAGTACAGTGTATACCTTTAGAAATGTTTCAGTCTGTAATCATAGCAGATGAATTTCATGTTTGAAGGCTTATTGTTGAAGAGGTAGCAAACATCATCCCAGAGTGCAGGAGTACATCACTATTTAAACAGTGTAATTACTAGAGCATTGTTCTAGTGGACACCTCTCTTTCATGCATGGATGTTGATTACTTATAAACCTAAACCGGAACAAAAAAAGGGTCAGAAAATAAACTTGGGTGGCTGTAAATAGACCTGGTTAGCCTGTCCAAGTGTCATCCATGAGTGAAAAACACTGGATGAGGAACATGTCAAACTAAGTTTTAAAACAAAGGATGTACAAAATGTTATCAATGCGTCTTTATTGCTCAGGTTCAGATTTAGAGTACTTAATTTGTACCCATAGGTAGATTCGTTTACTTCCATGATGACACATACCTACAAAACAGAAATGATGTAAAACAACACAAGAAAGAGAAGGAAAACCATTTAAAGCCTGCTAAAACATGATCCATTCAACATCCCCCACCCCACCCACCCAAAGTTGTATAAACAATAAAAATTGAAAAAATGCTAAAGGTTCCATCAATAAGGGCAAAAAGAAAGCAAATCAAAGTACCAACCAATAAAGTCAATTGAAAGTTCACAAGTAAATTAGCCATTGAATTAAGCTGAGGTAAAAAATAAATAGCTTTAAGAGGTAAATGAATGAATAAATAGCTTAATTTAGTTCAGGTCAGGTATGAGAGCATATGCTGGTTCTGCACTTCACTGCGTCAACCTTGGCCCTGTACTGCTCTGGCCTCCTGATGGCCATCATCCAGGCTTGTGCCAGGCCCATACCCCATCTCCCCAGGTACCCTCCTAGCTGACCCCATGATTCACGCTGCCACCCCTGTATCCGGACCAGCCTCTGGTTCCTGGGCACCCAGTATGCAGTGAGCTGGATCAGGCCTGGGAAAACACATCAGGTGCCTGTAAAAGCACAGCTGCTATTCCTGTGTCAAGCAGCTGACCCTTTCTGTTCCTGTTCTCCTGAGCATGTCAGAATTGGACAAACGTTCTTTCTAACAATACCAGAAATACGCCAAAGAGAAGTTGTCAAATAGGGGTCCAACCGGCACCTCTGGCCATCAGTCAGCGTCCAGGCTTCACAAGAATATAGTAGTACCGCGATAGATAGATACTGTTGTGGGCAAAATATGTCTATAGCTTGTTCAGTTCAGTGATAGCAATAGGAACAAAGTTGTTTTCTGCACCTTGGGACTAAAAACCTCTTTCATAAGGAAAATACCATGTAAAAGGTGGGAGTCATTTTTCAAGATAGGGTGAGCTATCTGCTGTTACAGTTGTCTACATGGATGCTGACCAGAGCGGTGCCTCATTAATCAGCCGACTAGGCCATTTAACAATCTGGTTATCTTTTAAAGGAGTGTGACCAATCTAACTGTATCAGTAAACCCCTAAGATCTGAATGTACATTTAAAAGGCATTTTTTTTCTCTAAATTTTAAACTATTTGTAACAGAGCGGCATTGCAGTGGTAAAATACAGGAAGGCATTATTTTTGGTTGAGCTGACATTCACCCTACATCTACCTCTGCCCCAGGAGGAAGTCTAGTTTCAACATCAGGTGCATCCTCTCAAACATACAGTGTTTTTTTATTTTGCCAAGAGAATTGTGGTCTTCTGACTTGTAGCTCTCTGTCAAGACTGATACTAATCATTGCAGTGCAGCTCACAGTGAAACACTTCTCTTTTAAAAATAGTCCTCCAAAACAACAAATCCAGTCTGGAACAAAGAATTATAACAAACTTGACTTGCATCAACACCCCTAAAATCAGACTCTGCAATTAAAAAAGTTTTTAAATTATTTGGTAGATTTAAAGCTGAGCTTTTCCTACCCAAGCTTAGGTCTAGTATCAGGATCAGGTGCAGTTTCTTGAACATACATCATGGTTTTTAGAAAGATAATCTCTGTCTGTTTACTTGTAGCTCACTGTGGATATTGACACTGATCATTGCAATGCAGCTCACAGTGTGAAATGCTGCTATTTTAAAAATAGCCCATAAAAAACAAGGCCAGTCTGGACTACAGTGTCTGGAGATGGTTTGACTTGCATCAAAACACTCCTAAAGTCAGACACTGAAATAAAAAAGTTAGTTTCTCCTGAAATTTGAAGCAATATGAGCAATTTTACAACAAGTTTGTACATTGATTTGTTATTTTTGATGTTTTATATTGTCAAACACAGGTCTTTTTTAGGTAAAGGTCAGAATACCACATTGTAGAAACAGTCTAAGCTAAAATAAATATAGTGTCTCCTATCAAAGCACTCTTTTTTCAGATTTAGGGTATATCTCTATCATAGCTTCCTTATTGTACATTCTGTGTGTGTGCTGCAGAAAAGTGTTCAAGCCTACACAGTCCTGGCTCTGTAAGTGGGCCATAAACAAAGTGGCTCTGAGCGAGTCACACAGTACTTGCCCACGGACATTTGGCTTACTTTCTAGTTTGCCAAGTTTCTGTTGCAGTGATGGTAACTTTAGTAGCGTGACAGTTTGTGAGTATTGTTGTCTAGAGCTGATGTGTTTTCTTTGTTTGTCCATCTAGTCCACTCTGGTTTTGTAGCAATGAAACAACAGTTTTGTGATCCAGAATCTAGCTAACGTTAGTCAGAGTACTTGTTGCACTGCTGCTCCATTTTTTTCCTCAACATTTGCCAGGGTTTTTAAAGTCACAGTTTGTCATCATTGATTTTAGTAGCTCTCACCAAAATCTTACAGCCATCTCATGGCCATGACAACATACATCCTGTCACAACTGTAAAGTTCAAGGATTTCTCTAGCATCAGAAGTAATGTAAGGGCTCGTTTAAAAAAATGAAAATGATTTCAGTCAAGGATTGGTGTTAGGATCTATTTTATTTCCCATTTACATCAACAACATGCATGATAACCTGTCTCATGCTTTGTTATTTTTATGCAGACGATCCCATTGATTATTGCTTTTCATCATTGATTTCACAAGTTTTTAGGTTTTTAAGTCTGCTTTTTTGTTTTGTCTCATATGTTGAAACTTGGATGTAAATGCAGACAAAACCAAAATTGTTTATTCTAGTACAAGTGAGTTATTGTCTTAATGTCTGTAATCTGCCTCTTGAACGTGATATTTATCATAGCATGTGCTGCTGACCTCTTAGACAGCTCCCCCTTGTGAAAGGAGTCTGATCTGTGAAATAGATTTTTTAACGAATTAGCCATTTTGTTTTAAAAAGTCTACATATCACATATATTTTACCTTTATAAGTTAAGACGAAGTAGCAAACATACCTGCTATTTTACCTAACTTTTTTCTTTACAGTAAGATTTGCTCATCTAACCTGTACTGAAGTTTAACCTGGGATCAAAAATAGCATTAAAATCAGGGCTTAAATGACCCTTTTGAGCCCCACTGTGGACAGTTTTTGAGGAAATGGCTTAAGGAAAGGAAGAGGTACTTCCATTAAGGCCTGAGGAGATGCAGATGTGTTTTAGCTGCCAGCTCCTCAGCATTAACAGCACCCAACTGTCCAGAAATTTTTTCATTTGACTTTTTTTTTTAGTTTTGCCCTCTGCCAGGATATGCTGGTATGCCTTCCACTAACACTACCTATAAAGGTCCCTCTACATAAAACTTAACCACAGCAGAGCTTGAGAAATGTCGACTGCAGTGGAATTTTGTTCAGTGTCCTTTGGCTTTAATTTGCAGTCAAGTCCTTTGCCAAATTGTCCTCAGAGCTCTTGCAATTAGGTACCATGCCAGCTTCTGAAAGGCACCTTATACTGTCAGTAAAATATACTTATGGAGCTATAACACACAGCACTATTACTGTCCAACTTTTAACTATAAATGTTCACCTTTAAACTATGTATGTGATGCTTTAAGTTATTGGCAGATGTACTCTCTCTAATGCGATGTTAGAGAAAGTGTAGTGTAGTTCTTCACTGCCACCTTGAACCCGCTCGTCCCTCTGGTGTGTGTTTTGGCAGGGATGAGAACCAGGATTAAGCTGCTGTTGAAAACTTTGGGTGGGATTTGCAGGTACAGAGTAATTCTGTACAGATGGTGCACAAGTAAAAACCTCTGGTTGCGTACTGTGATACAGTTTCCTGTTTGTTGTGGCAGCTGCAGCACAAGGAGCAGCTGAGAAAAGCTACAGAAAAGAGGGAAGCAAACTTTGTCAGAGACATGATGAATCTGGATTTTGCTTCTTTGCATAGCTAATCTTGCATCGTCCTAAATCTTATGACACGTTTGAAATGAAACCTGGGGCCAGAGCCAGAATGAGGGTGCTCTACCTGTTGTAGTGCAGTGAGGTTGGCTGTATGAGCTGCATTCAGATTTGCTCTGCAATCCGGCAGCCAATGAATGAGCTGACGTGTGAATTAGCTTCCAGGGCTTCAAAGCAGATCAGCTTCAGTGTTTTGCAGTAGCATGCCTTCGGGAGTATACAAGCTCTGAATTTAATTTGTCGTGTACATTTCATTTGAAAATGAGCCAATGGAAGTCATGAAAGAAGAAATGATGCTTTCTTCCTCTTACGCATGAAATGTTGAATTTATGAGCAATAAATTTAACTTTCTCCAGTCATCACAGTTAGAACTTAAGCTGCTGCAGCTGTATTTGGTATTGTTTTATTGCTAGAAGTGGCCAGTATGATCTTTAACATAGATATTGCAGTGTAACCCTGAATAATAAGTCAACCATCATCTTTTTGCTCTATTAGGCTAATTCCAAGCATTTAGCACTATCCTCTGCTCCTGCTGGGGTAAGAACAAGATACAAAATTGTATCTACTATAAATTTTGAAAAGATGAAATTCTGGAACCTTCACTTCGCAACCTGATTTTTAGTTGTTTGAAGTTAAGATCTGATAATATATACAACTCAAGAGCCATTCTCATTAGTCTCTTTGTGTAAGATCACAATGTTTCTTTACAATAACATCAGAAAAGAAAACCCTTGCATCACATGAATATTTAATGCTGCAGGGGGATGTTAAGTTTTTGTTATGTATAGTTAGCCTATGTGTTGTGTATAAGGATATAAATATGCACAAGAGATTAGCCAGGGAAAATGTACAACTGAGCATTAGGGCAAGGAGGCCAATGTTTTCTATTCAAATTAACATTAACATAGTTGCAAGAAAACCACAAGAATTTTACCATCTTTGTCTGATATTTAAGTGTGACAGCAGGATGGTAAGTTGAGTTTCTATTGTTAATTCATTTGAACTGTAAATTTTCACTGATGAGGGCAGTGGTATGGGTTCTTGGCTGACCGCTGAGGTCAGCCCTACATATGGCTCTGTCCTTATACTGACTGACTGACTTACTGACTGACTGACTGAGTAACTGAAGGGGTGACCCTACTTCCAAAGCCCTTACATAACAGAGTTGCTTTTTCTTGGCCTGAATGCTGTTGCTAATGGCTGCCTCCACTGTGGTGACTAGAGCCATACATACAGAGTTGCGCTATGGGCGGGGTTTAGGGGGACCGAAGGCCCTCTAATGGCTGCCTCCACTGCTCTAAATACTTCAGATATAGCTTTAGCCTCTGTTTCTCCAGAACTGGGCCACATTTCTGTATGTTAAAGAATAAAACAACCATATAAGCTTTTCATGTTGGGAAAGATGTTTTCACTCCTCTTCTGACCTGCTTTGCCATGCTCTGCCATGCGATTAGCTCTGAATTAATCACAGCAGCACTTTAGTCAAAACTGGACATTTCTTTATTAAAACAAGTGAAGACAGCAACACTAAAAGCTTTCTGTAACAGAAATGGTGTTTTTGCTCTTCTGCCAACCCGCTTCAGCGTGAGTGTGTGATAGTTAAAGGGGGAAAGTGTTTGTGCTTGCTGAACGTTAGCTCGGCCTTAGCCAGACCAACACAATTCTTTTTTTTTTTTTTTTTTTTTATTAAAGATTTATTTTTGGGCCTTTTCATGCCTTTATTTGATAGATACAGTGGATAGACTTGGAAACAGGGAAGAGAGTGGGGAGTGACATGCGGTAAAGGGCCACAGGCCGGATTCGAGCCTGGGCCGCCCGCGTACATGGGTAGCGCCTTAAACCACTCGACCATCTGTGCTCCAGACAAACACATTTCTTCATCACAGTTATCGTTAAGAGCAACACGAAAAGCTTTCTGTGACAGAAAACGATGTTTTGGCTCTCCTGCCACCTCACTTTGGCATGTGATAGTTACGGGGAAAGGGTTAGTTGTTGTAAACAGCCAATGAGTTGTTGTTTCCCAACTAAGGACTCTAGCAGGCCTGTCATTAACTGGGACTGAGCTGCAGCGGAGCTTTTGTCTGAACCAGACTAGGTGTCTAAATCCAAACAAGCAGAACACCGAAAGCTTTCTGTGACAGAAAAAATGTTCTCGCTCTACTTCCACTCTGTTTCGGTTTTGGCTTTCTGATTATGGTGGTGGGCTTGTCCTGTATTGTCCGCCGTTAGCCGTTAGCTTGGAAGACGCTGTAAGACCGCTGCAGTTTACTCCGACCTGGACCGCTGTTCTTCTTTAAACCAGAGCACAGAGCCACACCGACAGCTTGTCTTGTGCAGAGAATATACAGTATTTCGAGATTTGAAAGTCGTGCACAATCTCCAGGTTTTTAATTTTTCCATCATGATCTCCTGTCCCCCTGTCTCCTATTGTCCCTTTCTCTTTGATCGTTCGTGTGTCTTTAACGCAGCAGCATCGGCTGCTCTCCTCTCATCCTTGTCTGCTTTCATGCTGCATTAGAGTGACACACACAAGCGCAACGCTCACGCACACACCTACACGGAAACGCACACTAACATGTCGGTAGTGTAGACCTCAGGCTTCTGTCTGCTGAGGGCAAAAGTTTCAGAATAGCTCCTCACAAGCTTCTCTCTGACACCGGAGGATCGGTGCGTCAGCGCTGTGTGTGTGTGCTCCAACTGTGTTTCTCCCCCGTGAGCCAGGGGTGTGCATTAAAAAAATTTTAAAAAATAATAATTTGGTAAATATTCCCTTTATACTATATGTTTATGGGGAACAAATTAATGTTAAAATCTCCGCATTTGCGTTGTTAAGAGAATGCTACTTCAACGTTTAGCACATTTTAATTTGCAGGGAATATGATAAATGTGCTGTTTATAGATAACTAACAGATATAAAAAATGATTGGAACACTAAAGTAGAACTGCAGCGTAATTTTACACATATAAAAGACTCTTACACACCTGTCTGGGGAGAATTAGAAAAGTTCATGAAACCTGCTGCAGTTTTTACTTTATTTTAGAATAAACCTTTTATTAACAGTGTTTTATTGTTAGTATAAAATTACTACCATTAAAGACTTACATCTGACAAAAAACATTTAATCTCTAGTGACACTGTCTATCAGTGAAGTCTGACACGTCTCTGTAGTGTTTCATATCTACGCAGAGAAGAGCTTTATTAAGAGGAGAGGCAGAGAGAGAGAGAGGACAGCATGTAGCTATGTACATTTAAGTAGCCACAATAAATTCGGCTCAAAAAATAACAATAATGACAAAATCACTCTGCCAGTCAGGCATTTCAACAGGCATCCCAGATAGTTGCGGTCAGCCATATACTAGGTTTTTACTTAGTCTTGTTAAAAGAAAGCAGTAAATGTGATTTAAGTAGAAGCTAATGATTTTAGCAATGTTAGCAGCTGGCCTGCATACAAATATGTTTTATTTAACCAACATTAACTTTAGCTTCTGGTCTGCATATAAAGTAACAGTTGTTATTTCATTCACATAGTGGAGGTTGCATTGTGAGCATGTTGTGATAGGGAAAACTTGGGTTCATATACCCACTCACCAGCCACTTTATTAGGTACACCTTGCTAGTACCGGGTTTGACTCACTTTTGCCTTCAGAACTGCCTTAGTTCTTTTTGGCAAAGTTTCAACAACACTACTCAGAGATTTTGGTCCATATTGACATGATAGCATCACAGAGTTGCTTCAGATTTGTCGGCTGCACATCCATGATGTGAATCTCCCATTTCACCACATCCTAAAGGTGTTCTATACTGTGAACTCAATGTCATGTTCAAGTTAAACAGTTTGAGACCATTTGAGCTTTGTGACATGGTGCACTATCCTTCTGGAAGTAGCCATGGGTACACTGTGGTCATACAGGGATGGACATGATCAGCAACAATACTCAGGTAGGCTGTGGCATTTACACGATGCTCAACTGGTACTAAGCAGCCCAAGTGTGCAGATATCCCCCAGACTATTAAACCACCCCCAGCCTGAACCATTGATACAAGGCAGGATGGATCCATGCTTTCATGTTGTTTTTGCCAAACTCTGACACTACCATCTGACTGTTGCAGCTGAAATTGAGACACATCAGACCAGGCATTACTTTTCCAATCTTCTATTGGGCAATTTTGGTGAGCCAGTGCAAATTGTGGCCTCAGTTTCTGTTCTTAGCTGACAGGAGTGGCACCTGGTGTGGTCTTCTGCTGTAGCCCATCTGATTTAAGGTTCGATGTTTGATGTGCATCAAGAGATGGTATTTTGCATACCTTGGTTGTAATGAGTTGTTATTTGAGTTATTGTTGCCTTTCTATCATCTCAAACTAGTCTGCCCATTCTCCTCTGACATCAGCAAAGGAGCCTTTGTCTACACAAAGAGGTTGGCACAGATGACAGTTAATCGTGTATATGATTAACTAAGGCTAATGTTAAACATTAACTAGTATTGTTTGAAAATAAACAATGAAAACATCAGCTTTTTGTACTGTCAGTTGGTTTGCAAAATGCTATTATGACGTTTGAAAACTCAAATGGTACTGCAATTGTCTGTACTGGAAGTCTATGAAATGTTGTGAAGAAATCTCTGCACATCTGAATGTGACAGCTGCAACAAAGAAGTGTGAAACTAGAAAACAATGAGACAAAACTCTTGTACACTGTCCCAATTCAGCTGATATCTCAATTGGATCACAACGTTCAGGTCTATCAGACCTTAATCAGGTTATAGCAGTGTGTGTGGGAGCTTTAACTGTCTTGAAAATCTACAAATGATAGAAACTTTTTATAATATCACCAATGTCTTCAACGTTCACTCCAGAATTTTGTAACTTCATGTATGTCTAGCATAGATTCACAATGAAAATTGGAGCCATTTTGGCTCACAGTCGACCTTAATGCAGGGTAAGGTTTAATTCCCACTTTTTTCATAGGTAAACGAATAGGCTGAGAGTAGACCCAGTACATATTCATTAATGTACAAGCTTCTAGAATACAAGTCAGTGGCATTTGGTGCCATTTTTTGGCCACAAGTTTAAGACGTTATTTCTCTAGTCTCCATGGCAAGAAATGCACGAGACAAGTAATTTCAAAGAATTATTTTCTAAATGTTATAGTTTTTGATAGATGTTTTTAAACTAATGTTATTGTTTCAAATCAGTGAAATAACACACCTTGGGAGGAAACATCAGTTTGGACCGGCCATCATGCTTTTCTGTGTCTTGTAATCTAAAATCAAAATGATGACTGAAACAGTTTGCTTTTGGTTTCCAGTGTTACCTCTTCTCTTTTTCAATGGGGAGTTACAGGATTATTTTCCAGGAAGTAATTGTTTTCGTTAGCAGGCTATTAAAAGCATTTGATTGACTTAATAGCTGAAGGTCATCCATTATTTTATCCACTAGAAATATAATGAATTTATCAAGATATGGCAGCTTTCTGCTAGATTTCTGTACATTTTATAAGCAAAGTTGACCTATCAGGATAATTTTGTTAGACTCTGGAGCTCTCCCTGCAGCATTTTTGCAGTTATTTACACAGTCGGAGTTTACTAGCTAGGATGCATCAACTGACTTTGATGTGTAAAATATGTGAAGTTTGCCGTTAATTAAGGCATCTTTCACTGGTTGTACCTGCACCTTCACTGCCAGACACCTCATCCTTTGAAATAACATTATTTAAAGCTGCTTGACAAGAAGAGCTTGCCCTTCAGTAAACTGAAACACATTTTAATCTCCTGCTGAAACAATTTTAGGTCATGATGAGGTCTGCAACCTGTAACTTTGACAGCCCACTTCCTTTCGTTTACTACTCAAGCTAATCCCATTATGCATCCTGTCAGTGCACCTGCTGCACAACCCATTCAGTAAGGTCACACAGTAATAGTTCTTCATTTCCTTCATTTTGTTGCATATGCTTGAACGGTGACACATTATACCCCTTTTCCACCCTTTGACACAGCCCCCTGTAGTTTAAAAGAAGCATCTGTGCTGTGCTTTAAAAAAAATAATATGGATCAAGCACCAGAGGAGGTTTTTGACCCTGTATACACCTGCTCTTAACGGCCTTTTAAAGAACAGTTGGTGTGTGTTTCTATTGATGCAAATGTGGTCTTTTTCACCCCATCCCTCTCATCTGCAGTGTGCCAACACTCATAAATATGCATGCTTTAGTGCTGCCATATATGTTTAAACCTGTCCTTTATCACAATATGCCAATTTGATAACCATACTAAGTGAATGGAAAAAATGAAACAGCAAAGTTTGCAGAGCAAAAGCTAATTTTGCTTACCAAACCTTGTGAGCCAAACAAGTATGTATGCAGGCCAGCAACTAACATCGCTAACTCTGTGATCTTGTACTTAATGTGTGCAGGAACAAAAAACATAGTGCTATTTTTAGAATACTTAACACTGCCCATGCCAGTAGATGTTTAGGAGTTTAGTCGCCAGTCCTGCACTGTACTGCCTGGGGTCGATGACTCCGTCATGTGTAAAATATTTGGCACACACAGAGAATTTTTCCCAACTCTGGATGGGACATTTCCATTGAAAGGGAAGTTCAGCCTCTTCAGTATTGGTCTGGAGATATACTTGCTGTTTCACCTTGTGTTTGAACCTCAGGGGCACAGAGAGCTCAGGCTGTACCCAACGACCTGATGTGTGAGATGCAAACTAAAACATGGCCACACTCAAGGAGGCTACTATAATGTCAGTTCTGAGATTAGAACTCACTTTACAGTAACATCAACAATCAGTAGTATTGTCAGATATGCTTAGACTGAAGACCAGGTGTCAGAGCATGTTTGCATTTTGTTTCTTTAATATTTTCATCTGTGCATTGACATACCTTCCCAGTGTTTCAGTTGAATCAGTGAGCGTGCTAACTGGTGACTTTCAGTTGACTTTGTGCATAGATGTCAATGTTACAAGAACTGTTGAAAACATGGAGCCCTCCCAAATGTCCCTATGTTCATTATAATGTCAAAGTATATCATTAGATATGTATTTGTGGGCCATGGATGCACTCAGTTGAAAGTCATTAGTTTACACTGCCACTTGTTTAACTGTAACGTGGATCTTGTTTTCAATATTTTAACAAGTTAGAAAATTGACTCATCTAACAGAATTTTCCTATCAGCTGCTGTGAGGCTGGAGTGTGAAGTAAAGACACATGTTGGTCTCTGCAGCCAACAACAGAGCAGCTCTCTTGGTTGAGGCTACTCTGGCACAGGTGTGTCTTAACTACAGTCCAGGGGCCAGCTGCAGCTCCTGGTCCATTTTTAATCAGCCCACAACAAACTATGAGAATAAATTGACATCTCCTTGTGTTAGGACAGGGACAGGGGCTTTGTGCTTGACTGTGTTGTAGTTCTTAACTACAACTTCTGATTTACAAAGCATGTCTCACTAATTATGAAGTACCAGCACTCCTGTAAAGTTTAGCAGGTTTGTACAGTCTCTGTGCAGCAATGATTGGATATTTGTTTGTAATAACCATTTTTTTCTTTCATTTATAAGCCTACCATTGTGTTGGTTTTACAAACTTGAATAAAGATAAGGTGTATTAAAGTGGCCCGCTCATCCTTCTATATTTCTGTGTGCGGCCCTCATTGAAAAAAATTTTGGGTACTCCTGCTCTAGCAGTGTTTAACCTTGCAACTACAACAGTGATTGATCTTTGCAAAAGATTAGTTCAGAAACTGTGGGTGGGGATACCAGGTGAGGAGCAGGTATCTTTATAAATGCTCTCATGCACAGGCAGGCCATGAACAAAGGATTAAGTATGTTTATTTCACATTTTGTTGGTTAAACACTACCCCAGATACCCTAACATATGTTCAAAAATACTGAAAAAGAAAGTTGTTTTATATTTAATATGTGTCCTTTGGTGTTAAAGCCATTCTCTGCTTATCTAGTTGAGTCCTCCCCATCTTGTCTCTCACTGTTCTTTATCTCCCTGCTTTTTTTTGCAGAATAAATTGCCCCCCATCATGTTTGTATCTGTAAGAGCCTCTCCAATCAGTCTGTCACACAAACAAGTGTCACACCTGACTCCACCTGACTTGTTCTGAGAGCTCTGATCGTGCAGCTGTTGCACGTCTGCAGAATAGATTAGCATAAGATCCTGTTTGAAGCTCTTGTGCATCATTTGAACACATCACTCTTTATCTGTGATTATACTCAGCTGATAAAGATGTTACTTTATGCAGCTGAACCCTCAAATTTCCCTGAAGTCATCTACTCAGGAAGTGAGCTCATCTGGCAGAGGGTTCTGTTAACACCACCCATGCATTTTTTGTTTTGCAGCGTTTACACTGCATTTGCAAATGTTTGGCTGAGTCCACTGAGCTGTTAAAGCTAGAGATTTTTATGACAGCGGATACATTTCTGGAAAAGATGTCACAAGATAAAGTTATGTACAGTAACAGGGTCAATGCAGCACAGTGTCTGGCTCTCAGCAGCATCAGGAAATCCCCATACATTATTCGCCACAAACCCCAACACAATATCCTGCTTGTCTTACTTCTGCTTAGCTCTTAATTTTTTTTCTCCTTTAAAGGAATTTAGCAGAAAATCCCCCAAGAAGCAATAAGGATCTGCCGCAGTATACACTATGTATCTTCTCTTACCTTCAGGGTGCTCTCTATTCAGCCAGTGTACTGAATGTCCTCTTTATTTCAATAACCTTGATGTTAAGTATAAAACATGATTCCCTGACAACCTCCTCCTCTCTGCCCTTATTGACCTTTTTATTTCTCCCCCCCATAGTCAATTGCAATGCATCTCCCTTTCTTTCCCCACTCTTCTGTTGAGTCTCTCCCTTCCTCTCTCTCTCTCCCTCAGATCATTTTCATTCGCTTTGTTCAGTGCAGATTAAGGTCGCACGTTGATGAAGGCCTCCGGAGCCTCCGAGGTCCCGGGGCCCTCACAGTCTCATTTGCAGATATCTCACTCTGCATTTGTTCACTGCTCTTCTCAATTTACTTTCTATTTCTGTCTCTGAAGTCTGTCTGGATCACATCCAGCACACAGTTTTGGGAGGGGAAATGAGACTGCAGACCTAACAGCACGTATTTAGTTCAAAGTGTTACTAAAACATGACTTGTCAGGTCTTTTAAAAATCGTCTACTATTTTTAAAATGGCTTTAACAATTCTTATTACCCTTCTTAAAGTTACGCAAGATCGCATTACAGAGGATCAGTTTTAGTTACATTATAGGTAGTGGTTTATGTTGGAGTAAGTTTGTGTTATTGGTCCCTGTGGTAGGTTTTAACCTAATTTTTAACTTGAGGCTGATTGAGGAACAATGTTTTGAGCAAAAGTGGAGTCAGTGGTAGTCAGTGCAGAGCTGAAACCTGTTGTAGAAGTTGAGAAATTGCCACAGGATGTGGGTGGTAAAGTTGCCTCTGTCTGTGTGTGTGCCTTTCCTGGGTGACAGTAAAAACAAGACAAACTGCTTAAAGCAAGACGTGTGACATTTCCTTCTTAAGATAAATTTCAAAGTCTAACAGTGCAATAACTTTCAGCAGGGAGCACCCTGGTCATTTGCTTTCAGCACTATGTAACTTTGGCAGTGGGCTGTGTTTTTCTGGTGCTTATGTCTTTATAGCCCCCCCCCCCCCATCTAAGCCCATCTAGATACTTTTTGTTAAAATGCCTGAGGCAGAAGATGGATTGGGCCAAAAAAAAGTACAGAAGGGTGAAAAAGCAAGAAGCTGAACAAAACAATCTGATGTTAGAGTGCACATCCCTGCCTGTATTGTTGGTGATATGATGTGACATTAGACTGCATTGTCAAGAGTGTTATTATTGCCTCCTGTTAAGTAGCTTTAGCAGACCCTCATTGCTCCACTACATCCATTAAGTATTTAAATCTCCGCCCTGCAGATTTCATTTTCCCCCTTGTGAAGATATGTCTTCTGGGTCTTTTATTTGAATGCAAAAAAGAGGAAATAAACAGAAGTATGTTTTGTTTTGATCTGCTTTGACAACTGTGGGCCAAATAGTTGTGCCTCCATGTTGACACAAGTCAGAACCTAAAATTTCAAACACAGAGATGGATAATAAGACTGCACAACTATCTCGTATACTTGTATATGTATACTGATACTGTATATCAATAGATAAATGTATCCTCTGTCAACAACTTGTCTCTCATTTAGATTTTTGGATTAGTATTATACATTTGGAAACATACAAAACTATCTCAAACCATGGATAATAAATTGCTGACTTTAACCATCTTGTTTTTCAGTGCATATTTTTAGGGGGAGGTTATAGCATATTGCCCTCAGAGTCCTTCCTTGGGCACCAAAATGAATCCTTACATTTTGTCTCATTAAACTCCACTCCTTGCAGTATAAACACTTTTAACCTTAACATCCATGCAAGAGTAATATGAAAATGAATATTAAAGCAAGCATTAATGTATGCACAAATAGGACAAATTTTGTTGACCTATAGTTCAGAAATGGGCTGCATGATGGCTCGTTGGTTGGTGCTGTTGCCTCACAGCGAGAAAGTTCCTGGCTCGGATTCCAGTCACCTTTCTGTGATGAGACTGCATGTTCTCCATGCACATGCGTAGGTTCTCTCTGGGTACTACGTCTTCCCAAAGACATGCTCATCAGGCTAACTGGAGACTCTAAGGCCCTGTCCACATGGAGACGAAAATGATATATTGCCGTATGCATTTGCCAAGCCTGTACATGGTGCTGTATTGCTGCCATGGAAATGGCAGCAATACAGCGAAAAGAAGATCACAGAAAACTGACACAAACTTTCTTCTAGTTGCCCTTCTGGTTGTTCTCTGCGTTGGATATAAGAACATATGGCGTATGCAATGGTGGTAAAGGAGCATCAGATTTTGCTGTGAAAGCCATAATAAGCTCAGTGGCTTCTGCAGCACAAACACTCTGTAATCCGCCGTAGTTGTTTTGGTCAGACCCACACAGGTATCTTAAGAGAGCTACGCTATGTGGGACGTAATCGTTTCAAGAAAGATGCGGATGGTCGTCAACACGGAGACGAACAGTAGTAGTTTACAGATTTATGCACTCTGGGACCCGTTCTTTCAAACTTCAAATTTTTCAAATGCATTCAACTCCATCCAACCCACCATACTCAAAGACAAGCTCACGGAGATGGGAGTTGATCCTTCTTGTGTTTCTAGGATCACAGATTACCTGACAGGAAGGCCACAGTTTGTCAGGCTGGGGAACTGTGTTTCTGGGACATTAATGAGCAGTACAGGGGCTCCACAAGGGACAGCACTGGCTCCATTCCTGTTCACACTGCATACATCAGACTTCAAATACAGCACTGAGTCCTGCCACATCCAGAAATACTCGGACGACACTGCTATCATGGCATGTATCAGAAATGGACAAGAAGCCGAATACAGGGATCTGATAAGTGCCTTCAGTGACTGGAATCACAAAAACTGCCTACTATTCAACACCTCAAAGACAAAGGAAATGATCATAGATTTCCGCAGATCCAAACCCGCCCCTCGGCCAGTGAACACTTGTGGCGTGGACGTTGAAGTGATGACATCGTTCAAATATTTAGGTGTGCACCTGGGTAATAAGTTTGACTGGTCTAAAAACATAGACTTCATCTACAAAAAGGGGCAGAGCCGCCTCTTTTGCCTGAGAAGACTCCGATCTGCAGTAAGATGCTGCAGATGTTTTATCAGTCTGTGGTGGCAAGTGTTCTGTTTTATGCTACAGTCTGCTGGGGAGGCAGTGTAAAACACAAGGATGCAAGAAAAAAAGCTGGCTGGTTGGAATCAAATTGAACTCATTGGAGGATGAGGTTGAGAGACGTGCACTGAGCAAGGTGGAGGCCATTCTGAGAAACATGGATCATCTACTTCATATCTCCCTCAGTGAGCAAACAAACAACGGTGGTGGATGGCTCCTATCCCTGCGCTGCAGGACAGAAAGATTTAGAAAATCTTTCATACCATCAGCTATTAGACTTTATAATTCTACAGTAAACAGATGAGAATCCCAGACGAGTGAATTTCCCTTCGGGGATGAATAAAGTTCTTGTATTGTATTGTATTGTATTGTAACGCCGTTTCCATGTGGATGAAACGCCAATACGACAAAAAACTTTTGCATATACTCCTGAATTCGTCTCCGTGTGGACGGGGCCTAAATTGCCCATAGATGTGAATGCAATTGCTTGTTGTCTCTGTCTGCCCTGTGATTGACAAGTGACCAGCTAGGATATAACCCCTCCATTTGCCCAGTGACAACTGGGACTGACTCCAGCCACTGTGACCCCAAATGGAATAAGTGGTCTAGATAATAGATGGATGGATGTAGTTCAAAATTATGACATTATTCTCCAAAGTTGTTTTTCCCAGGGTGGCAATAGCTTGGTGGTCTTGTCTGCGAACCCCTGTTGTAAATCCTCTCTCTCTTTCTCTTTCCAGTTTCTAGCTCTTTCGACCATTCTATCTAAATGGAGCTAAGAGTTAGAAAATTAGACTTGGAAAAAGTAGTTTTTCTCATTTAACTGCCAGTTTTTAATACTTTAAAACATTCAAGACTTGCATAGAATAACTTTATAAAGTTAAGAAATAAATGGAGCAGACACTGAGGTATGCTTGTTGTTTAGTCCCTAGTTTCATCCCAAAGGTTTGGATCTACCCCTCTGTAATTTTCTGTAATGGGCCTCTTTAATTCAGCTCCTTAGGCAGTTAAGCAACCATGTTTTAGACAGTCATTTTGTTTTGCATGCTTTTGGTTAATGAGCTCAATAGAGAAAGCAGAAAGCCTACTTTCTCCACCATTCTTTTCAGAGGTAATTTGCAGAAGCTGGCTATATATGTACATATGGAGCCAAATAGCTCAATTCATACCATTGTGGTCCAAACAGGCCAAAACATTGAGCCATACTTTTACAGCCATGCTAAT
This sequence comes from Cheilinus undulatus, assembly GCF_018320785.1. Lineage (NCBI taxonomy): Eukaryota > Metazoa > Chordata > Actinopteri > Labriformes > Labridae > Cheilinus > Cheilinus undulatus. The sequence continues at coordinate 11,125,814 of NC_054875.1, read as the reverse complement.
CCAAAACAGTGAACCAGATAAAGTACCAAGCCTGATCACTCCTCAACTACATAATAGCTGAGCATGCCCTGAATCCCAGAAAAAGGCAAGATAATATTACTTGATTAAAATAGCAAACAAACAATAAACAAAAAGGAGCTAAAGCAAAAAAATGTTATTCCATGGCTGACCAGAAAATACATTTTCATCTAAAAGGAGCTGATCAAACATGTGTGGGAGATATTGCTGACTACATTTGTGCTTAAAGTAAGCTGCTGAGGAAGACTAATAAAGGATGTTTTCATCAATTGTCTGCTTGTAAACACTGGCTTTCATCAGACAAAATCAAATCCCATATAAACAGAGTGTACCTAAAATCTTACATAAGAATGAAAAGAAGGGGGATGTAACCACAGATAATGCTACATCATCACTATTGTCTGTCAGCGCTCCTCCAAAGCTTGGATTAAATGAAACCCATCAGTTAAATCATATGGGTGTGTTTTGACTCACATCAAATCAAACTTTCACTTTGCACTAGTGGCTCAAAGATGACCTCTTGGCCAGAGCTTTTTAATGCTCTCTCAATGTGCCAACTCTGCAGACATTATCTCTAAGCTAGCTACCAACAGAGCACAAACCTTGTGGTTGACTTTGGTGCGTTTGTCTGCCTCAGAGAAGACATAATAACCCACCACTAACTTTTTTGTTTTTCTTTATGTTTAGACAAATTATATAGGCTCCTCAAAATTGATCTCTGTGTTATTTCAGCAAACATAATCCATTTACATAACATATGATTCAGTTATGAAGGTCTTACTAAAGATTATGCTTCCCAGAGATACTGTGCCTAAAAATACTGTTTGGATCTTCAATAATCAAGATGGGATTTGCTGACAGATGTAAAAACAGAGACATTCAAATTTGCAATGGGCTTTGAATTACTGGCTTTTCTCCAAAGTAACAGCAGCTGAGGCTTGTGGGTAAAGTGTCCCATCTGCTATGAAACAAACTAGAAATAATAGATTTATATAATTATGACATCAACATGGATGTCTAGGATATGAGAGGCTAAACTGACATTAAGAAAATGGAAGAAGGTTCTACAAACTCCGGTTCTGTACACTGATCTGCAGAGTCAACCTATGATCAGTTGAATGCAGTATGAAGACAACTATAAAGATGTGCAAACTAGGGCTGTCAGAAGATTTTTTGATTGCAATTAATCCCTGAATTTCTATAATTTATTGCAATTAATTGAATCTGTTAAATCACATTTAAAAGTCCACTATTTTGCATTTTAAAATTTCTCTTCTGTCTAAGGGTCATCGACTTTCCTGTTTAAATACAGACCTGCTTTTATAAGTAAGGTTTAGATTATGACATGAACTTAACCGTGAAGTAGGAACTTGTGGATTGAAAAAGAAACATGGGTATAGTAAAGAAAACACACACATAATGTGTAGGTGACTTTTGACTTCTCCACTGGACTGTCTGTAAGTCTCTTAAAGTGAAATGAGATGGGGTGTTTAGTAGCAGTGGTGGGCTGACTCACTGTGGCTGCAGGGAGAAGTTGCAGCAGTTTAATCCAAGTGTGTTGAAAGGGACAATAAAGCATTTGATTAATTGTGATTTTAAAAAATTAGTGCATTTATGATAGATCTTAATCACGATCAATTAGTGGGATCAATGTTGACAGCCCTTGTGCAAACTGATCAACTTTGTTGTTTTCTTGGAAAAGACTTGGAAAAGTTGTGTAATGTTCAAAAAACACCTTCAACAGGTGAGCAGATGATTGGTAAAAAGGAGCATTCCTGAAAGGCTTTGTCAGACATACTGAAGTGTGCTATACATGAACTACAATGTAAAAGACTGCGTTGGATAAAAGTCTAACAGTTTCTGAACACAGATATTTAGAGATTTCACCATCAACAGTCCATAATATCATCAAAGATTCAGAGAATCTGGAGAAATCTCTGCACATAACGGGCAAAGACAAAAACCAACACTGAATGACTATGACCTTTGACCCCTCAGGTCGCTCCATCCACCATCACAGTACAATGCCAACACACATCATACTCCATTGTCAGTTAACACAGCACATCATTGCATCTACAAATAAGTTAAGACCCAACCATGCAAAGCAAAAACCATACCCCAAGCTCCTTTGAGATTGACTGACCAAAAGTTGAAAAGTGTGCTGTGGTCTGATGAGTCCACATTTCAAGTTGTTTTTGGAAATAATGGTGGTTGAGTCTGCCTGGTTAAAAAGGAAAAGGACCATCTGTATTTTTATCAACACATCCTAGTAGTGTGAAGATGTATTAGTGCCTATGATATGGGTAACTTTCACATCTTTAAAGGCACCATTCAATGGTACGTACAGGTTTGGATCAGTATGCACTTCCCATCCAGGTGTCTCTCTAAGGGGTGTCCCTGCTCATTTCAGCAAGACGATGCTAAGCCACATTCTACAACATTTTCAACAGTATGACTTGACAGGTAACGAGTGTAGGTACTAGACTGACCAGATCTGTCTCCCATTGAAAATGTATGCAATGGGATGGGTGGCCTAGGGGTTAGGTCATGCCCCATTTACACAGGCAACCCGGGTTCAAGTCCAGCCTGTGGCTTCTTTCCCACATGTCTTTCCTAACTTGCATACCCCTATTTCTGACTTTAGTGACTGTCCTACTCTCTAGATAAATGCATAACAAGCCTGATAATGCATCTTTTAAAACAAAATTGCATGGCACATTATGAAGCACAAACTACAACAACAGAAACCCAGCACTGCCAAGAGGAGAATTTGACTTTCAGTACTCAAACAATTAGTGTTTTCAGCCCCCAGATACTTGCAGAGTGTTGTCAGAAGAAAGATGATGTAACATAGTGATAAACAGGCTCGTGTTCCAACTTTTTTGGAACATGTTGCGGGCATCAGATTCATTCAGCAGATTGTTTGTGTTTTAAAATTTTGATAAAACAATGAACTTTAACAGCCTGATCATTAATATATTGCCTTTTTGCTGTTTTCTATTGAGTAGTTTGAAAAGTATTTGGGGTTTTGTGGTTCGTGCTTAACAATTCAAAGTGAATTCTTTGAACTTGTCAAAGCTTCTTCACAGCCACGAGAGGATCAAATAGCATTTTTCCCCAGGCTTGCGTGTTGGCTAATTCTCTAATAGAGTGACCTTTATGTGAGAAATTGGCAGAGTTTCCTTTTATGTGCAAATAACACTAATACGTTGAAAGCAACAGTGATAAATGCTTTAGTAACCTTAAGGTGACACCAAAATAAGAAATTACACCAAAATCTGCGGCCCTCCAAAGCCCATAAACTGCACTAGACAGTGACTATATCTGTCACATTTGACCTTTTGTTAATACTTTATTTCTTTGTGCAGTTTGTGTACAGAATTCACTGAAGTTATTTGATTTTGTATTGGACCATTACCTTTACAGACATCCCCGAACCCCCGACCTTAAGGCCATGAACGTCCTTCATTACTACTTTTACTCATCACCTCTAATCTCCCCCTCCCCCATCCTTCAACCTTCCTCACTCACATCCCATCATTCTGCCCTCTTACTGTCCGTTCTGTGCTCTGCCCCCCATCCCTGCTGTCCATCCTATTAAATCTCCCTTCTCTGGTGTCACTGTCTCTTTCTGTCTTGTCACCCTGGCCTCATTCGTCCTGTTCCTATGGCTCTCTCATTTTCTCATCCACGGTCTCAGTAAATCTCCCTTTCATGCCCTCTGTTGTCCTCTTGTAATTCATATCCTTCTCTTCTCTTACCGTTATCCTGTCCTCCCTCTCTTCCCTCTTCAGGCCAGCTCACCTATGGATCAGCATTCATATCAGCAACCCAGGGGATTCCTTGAACATATCGACCCTACTGACATCCCCACAGAGAGCGGCAGATCAACACTGATATCGATGCGTCGCACGCAGCTCTAAAGCAGTGAGGCCAAGGGGTCAGGAGTGAAGGGTTAGGGACTACAGAGCTGAGGTTAAAGGGTTCCAGGAGGGAGAGACAGAGGCTAGGAGAAGAACCAGGGATCAGGAAGGAAGGCCTCACTGACAGACGAGCGCCAAGGGGCCAAAAATGATGACATCACATGGAAAGCTGAGGAAGGAGAAAGGGAGTCTGGCAGAGTACGAATCACAGATGAAAGGTAAGATGTGTTTGGATTAATGTGCCTGTGTCTGTGAATGTCTGCACAAGCATTGTCATGATACCAGATTTTAAATGTCAGTAGGGAGACCTACTTATCAATACCTGTTCCGATTCATTAGCAGCAAAAGTATAAGTCCCAGGCACCCAAAACTGGGTAGTGTCTTGGTTCAAATGACCAAAAATTCCAGTCAATGTCCAGTCTAAATTCCAGGCAAAACTGTCTAAATTGCAAAAGTGCATTTGCATTGATATCAGTATGGAATCAGACAAAATTAATAGCAGTTTCAATACCATACCAAAAAAATTAGGTCCCAGGCGCATAGTAATGGGCAGTTTCTTTTTTAATTAAAAAAATGCTTTTAAACTCCTTAACACTGTCTAAATTGATCTTATGCTTTAAAGCTATGAACCTACTGTCATGATACCAGATCATCAAATTGTAATAATTCTGCTAACAGCATACCACAGCGACAAAAGTACAAGTTCTAGCCATCCAATATCTAGTAACCTTTTGTATTTATTTGCTAAAGTGTGTGCAAACTCTGCACGCACTATTAATTGCACAAATCGCTGGCAATGTAATGATATAGAATCTTTGTGTTTATATGTGTTGTTTGTACAAACTATTTTTCCTTTTTGCAGCTTTTGGTTAAAATGGTGCTGAAGATATGAAGGGTTTTTTTAAAGCTTCAGATGTAGGATTCATATGTAGACAGAGCCATCCAGTCATTATCAGTACCATTTATCACATTTAGGGTTGCAAAGAGCTAGAGCTATAGAGTACACCCTGGATTGGTCACCGGTCATTCTCAGGGCCGACGTGTAGAGAACCATTCACAATGAGACTGACACCTATGGTTAGTTTAGAGTGACTAGTTAATTTATCAGGCATATTTTTGGAGTGTGGGAGTAGGCCAGGGTACAGGGAGAAAACCATTGCATGCACTAGGAGCACTTGAAAACTCCACTCAGAAAGGCCCTGTCCGACCGTATGTAAACCAAGAACCTTTTTAGTGAAGTGCACCAATGCTAAGCACTGCACCACCATCCAGCTCTACCCAATTTTAATTGACCTATTCCTAGTGAACATAAAATCATTAATGTAATTGTTCACAGTGCTATCTTTTTGCTGACAAAAGCTTCAGGTTGAAAGTAAGTGAATAAATAATTATGATACTCTCAACCTTAAGTCACCAACCATTGTATGATTTTAAATTGATAGGACTCTTGTAAAAATCAAACAATATAAATACCTGTTTCAATGCAAGTTCTAGACATTGCATTTGTTTTTTTCTTGTTTCAGTTACCCAAAATGCAGTCAAATGCACAAATACACTAGCAGTGTTTTGGTATAGAAACAATTTTTGTGCTTTTGCTAAGCTGTTGCTCAATACCATGACTGGAGATCTGCCTGATTTCTCAACGCCACAGTGCCTTATGACACAATCAACCTTTTGTCATGATAACAGTGACAGCCAAATAATAAGTGTTTCAATACTGCAGTAACAAAAATACAATCCCAAGACATCTATTACTAGGTCATAATATACCAGTAATATAGGCAAACTTCTCCACAAGTAACAAAACATTGCCTACATGTTTTGTGCTCTCACTTTCACTCATGGCAGCTTAAGTGACTTAAGATCTGAAGTTTTTTTTAAGCCTCAGTACTTTTGGGTACTAGATTTCAAAGTTGATATTACTTGTGAAAACTGATTGATACAAATACCTATTCAAATACAACAGCAGCAAAAATCAAGTCCAAGGCACCCAGTGTTGGATGATTACTTGCTCTTTAATAACAATAAATGTAAGGAAACTTCTGCGCACTGTCACAAAAGATATCATCATACACTATATTAACAAAAGTATTCACTCACCCACCCAAATAATTGAGATCAGGTGTTTCAATCCCTTCCATGGCCACAGGTGTATGAAATCAAGCACCCAGGCATGCAGACTGTTTCTACAAACATTTGTGAAAGAATGGGTTACTCTCAGGAGCTCAGTGAATTCCGGCGTGGTACTGTGATAGGATGCCACCTGTGCAAAAAGTCCAGTCGTGAAATTTCCTAACTCCTAAATATTCCACAGTCAACTATCAGTGGTATTATAACAAAGTGGAAGCGACTGGGAATGACAGCAACTCAACCAGGAAGTGGTAGGCCATGTAAAAAGATAGAGTGGGGTCAGCGGATGCTGAGGCACATAGTGCACAGAGGTTGCCCACTTTCTGCAGAATCAATCACTACAGACCTCCAAACTTCATGTGACCTTCAGATTAGCTCAAGAACAGTGTGTAGAGAGATTCATGGAATGGGTTTCCATGGCCGAACAGCTGCATCCAAGCCATACATCACCAAGTGCAATGCAAAGCGTCAGATGCAGTGGTGTAAAGCACGCCACCATTGGACTCTAGAGCAGTGGAGACGCATTCTCTGGAGTGACAAATCATGCTTCTCCATCTGGCAATCTGATGGACAAGTCTGGGTTTGGCGGTTGCCAGGAGAGCAGTACTTGTCTGACTGCATTGTGTCAAGTGTAAAGTTTGGTAAAGGGGGAATTATGGCGTGAGGTGGTTTTTCAGGAGCTGGGCTTGGCCCCTTAGTTCCAGTGAAAAGAATTCTGAATGCTTCAGCATACCAAGAGATTTTGGACAATTCCATGCTCCAAACTTTATGGGAACAGTTTGGGGATGGCCCCTTCCTGTTCCAACATGACTGTGCACCAGTGCACAAAGCAAGGTCCATAAAGACATTGGTGTGGATGAACTTGACTGGCCTGCACAGAGTCCTGACCTCAACCTGATAGAACACCTTTGGGATGAATGAGAGCGGAGACTGAGAGCCAGACCTTCTCGTCTAACATCAGTGTGTGACCTCACAAATGCACCTCTGGAAGAATGGTCAAAAATTCTCATGAACACACTCCTAAACCTTGTGGAAAGCCTTCCCAGAAGAGTTGAAGCTGTTATAGCAGCAAGGGTGACCAACGTCATATTACACCCTATGGATTAAGAATGGGATGTCACTTAAGTTCATATGCGAGTCAAGGCAGGTGAGCAAATACCTTCAGTAAAATAGTGTATCACCATTTAGTACTGACATGTTGCCCTGCATTTCTGTAGTTTAGATCGTGTGCTGTTGTTATGCATAGAGATATTGAACTATAAGGGACCAAAACTGCTCCTTTATCAGGCTGTGAGCACATTTGATTCTGCTGTAAAAATAGGACTTTTACTGTGGGGCCAAATGAAGATTTTTTTGGCGTTGGGAGCCAGCATCAAGTGGACACTGCAGATTTTTGCACTTCAGATTTGGCTTCATTATTCAACACCAGGTTGCTGCTTGGTCACAGCTCATTCTTACTCCATCTAATACAAATACTTTGACACTTTTAGATGCCATTGATCATTTGAAAGACAAAGATTGGGAAAAAACAATGACCTAGCGCTTAGGTCTTAACCTATGCACATATGCTGTCGGCCTTCAAGCAGAAGGCCAGGTTCAAATCTGATCTGCAGCTCCTCTTCTGTATGACATTCCCCACCCTCTTCACTCCCTTATTTCCAACTATATCTACTGTCCTCTCTAGTAAAGGCATGAAATATCCCAAATGAACGTTTTTACAAAGAATAACAGAGATGCACTGTTTCAAAACACACAGAATCAAAAAAGCAACAAAGTATCACCAAGTTTGACAACCTCAGTCTGCACCCCTTATTGCTCTTCTGTTTGTGCATGTGCACTTACCTGCATGCATGAATGCATATGAGGCAGCACATGTGCATCCATGCATGAATATGTGCAGTTGCTCTGCAGTCATCCAGACACAGACTCTCAGTGAACCTAGCTCTGCTGCTTTCATGGATGAACGTTTATGCTCTCAACACATCCCATTATCAGCAGTGACTTTCAGACACTGATTCCTGTGTGCTTGTATCTGCTTGTTGTGTTATATTGTGTTTCTTTTGTTTGTTTTAGTGAAGCGAGATGCCCCTGTCTAAGCCTGTTATGTCTTTCTGTGCACCCGTCTTGATCAGGATTCCTTGTAGAAGTGTTACTGTTTCTAAAGAAGAAATATAAACGAGAAAAAGATGGCATGGCATGTTAGGTCTGAATATAAGTGTTTCATTATTGATCAATCTGATGCCTATTTTATTCAGTGATGTTTTTTTATTCTAAACAATACTCCAAAAAAGATCATCAAAAATTCAGATGGCCCAAACTGATGTCTTTCCAAATAGATTTTTTTTCCAAAACAAACTTTTCAAACCCTAAAACTCTTTACTGATTATCATGAAAGAAAAATAAATCTGTAAATCCCTACATGGGGAACACTAGAGTTTGCAATTGTTTGACATATTTGCTTAAAAAAATGTCTAAAACAACAAATGTTCAAAATATGCGGCAATTAGATACGTGTCATTTGACCAGTATATGAATTGTTGCAGTTATTATGTATGAAAAAATGTAAAGAGAGTCCTCTCTAACAAATTAGAATCATTAAAATGCCCATTATTTCTGTTGAATTTATTCACGTGACAACAGCGGTGTGTACGTGATCTTCATGTTGTGTCTCTGAGGATGCATGCCGGGGCTGGGTAGCACTCTGTACTGTACTACAAGGATGTATTTATAGCCAGTATTAGTGATGCTGTCTCCTCACATCCAGTCAGCCTCAGGCTGTGTACTCACACAGAGACAGAGAAAAGGAGTAAAAAGAGGGGAATGAGGGAGCTGGCTGACCAGGGGTTGGAGGGATGAAGAAGGGTAGAAAGCACAGAGAGAGGGGAGAGCAGGTGAGAGTGGAAGAGAGGGAGAAAAAAGAGAAGGGGAACTTATTTGAGAGCATGATGTTTGTATTAGCCTTTTCAAACCAAAGTGCAGCATTGGGCCAAGTCACTGCTGGCTTAGCTGGGTTTGCTTAAAAGCTCATGTGTATAATATGAGGTTAGGTTGGGGTTATCACATGTGGGCTCTGTGTGATTTTCAGTATCCTGCTGTTAATTTACTCAGCTCAGCTTTACAAATCAGCATTTTTGTTCCTGCATTATCGGTGTAAATAGGAAGATTATTCAGGGAATTATCATAACATGTCATAACCTCTCTGGTATGATATTTTCTCATTAATTAGATTATTGTGAGAATGAACTTTTTAAATGGAACAGAGGATGTTCACAAACACTATCACATGTATAGAACTAAAGCAATTAAAGTGCTGATGATTAAAGGTGATGTTTCACACACACTGATGCTGTGCTTGGGTGGTAGAGATGGCCCCCCAGTCCTGCTTCTTTCTGTATGTTAATTTTTTTCTCGCTCTTGTGACAGTATTCATCAACTGTACATTTTATAAAAATGCTTAAATAACATCACTTGTAACTGGGGAGCTGCATGTGTCAAGGTTGTTTTTTTTTTTTTTTAACGATGTAGGGTATTGCAGTCAGCATCCGTAAGTGCAGAAGTGCAGAATGATATTTGGAGCAACAAAGTACATAAAATGCTAAAACGATAGCATATCAAGCTTTGTATTTAATATGAGACAATGCACCTTAATTGGTGAATTTACCATAGGGATGTATTAGTGCATATCTCTAGTGCACCTAAATGGTGACTACAGTGCATTCAGTTGTTTCTGCAAAGGTGCCGAATATTTGATTTGCAAAATTTTCAAAAATTCTGTTTTCCCATCTTTATATTGGGTTCTGAGAGATTAATGTGAGTAATTTTTTTTCACTGTAGTATCAGGCTGCAACATAACATTTTAAAATGTGAAGGGGGTCTGAATAATTTCTGAATGTACTGTAAATAAGAAAGAAAAGGAAAAACAGTCAGTAAATATACTTGATGGCTTGAAATATACCTGGGCGCCCCACCCAAATAACGTCTTTGTGTTGAACAAAACTTGAAAAAGGCATATCATACCCACCTTTTAATACAGACTCCCATGGTTGAATTAACATGTCTGTGCTATGCTTTGGACAAAATATATGGATCAAGGTTATAAACCAGCTCTACACAACTTTTCTCATAACAGTCTGTTATGGTGTGTGTCACTTTAAATGCAAGCGAGCTCCTTCTCACCCTGCTTCCTCTCCTGTGGGGTGTTCTGCCGAGAGTTCAGCTGTGCACTTCCATGGCTGTGGGTGGAGATATCAGGTGAAGGGCAGGTATTACTGTGTTGACTCATTGTGATGTCCCACTGGGCACAGATTCAGAACAGACCAGCAGATATTATGTTTTCAGGCACAGGAGTACATGAACAAAAGACTGTGTTGGCTTTCTTTCACATGTTTGGGTCAGCAGATATTGCAGATACCCAAAAATATGTGCAAAAATGATTAAAAAGTGGGTTTTATGATATATATATATTGCCATATTTATTCAGTAAAACAGATGCCTGTATTGCTTTATTTAGGTCATGTGAAGGTGGGGGTTGCTAGAACCAATCCCAGCAGCCACTGTGTGATAGGCATGGTTCAACACTGGACTGGTCACCAGTCAGTAACAAGGCTGATGTGTTGAGACGAGCAAGCGCTCTCGTTCTCACATCTGTGAACACTTTAGATCAGTGGTGCACAACTGATAGGACCTAAAAGTGGGCTGCAGGGCTGTTTTCAGTCTGGTGTAAATATGTGTGTGGAAGTATATGGAAACCCTAAGCGGAAATACATCCGTATATTTTATTTTTTCCCATTCTGTTGTCCTAAGTATAAATTGATTGTTTTCTCAAAATGTTGACATATTTATTTTATTATCTTGGAACAGCAGTGCTTTTTTAAAATCATAATAATGTGTTAGTTCCTTAAGATCCCAAGAAAACCCAAATTTACTCACCTTGCAAAGCAGATGGATACGCCTTGTTTTTCACTGGCGAATCCATCTTGCAAAGCTCCCATCTGAACCGTTTGGGCCCGGTTAGAAAGTGACAGGACCAATCAGCGACGAGGGGCAATACTTTCAGGCGCAGCAGAGTCGTGACGTAAACAAGCAGCAGCAAGAGCTGGTGCACTTATGGAGGAAGAGATTAGCGTGGATGCTGCAAAGCGCCAGTTTTATCAGAACTTGACAGCATTTCTTCATTAAAAGAAGAACAAAGAACAGCAGTGAGTTGTTTTCTTTTCAAAAACGACAAAAGTTGAGTACTTTCATGTCTGTAGTTGCCATGGTTTGCATTATTCATCAGTAGCTGCGCACACGCAGCTTGATAGCAGCTAGGTCACGTGTTTTGTTGTTCTGATTGGCCCATAGAGATGTGACAGACAGAACGTTCACCCAATCATACACCAAGTTTTTTTCAAAGCCTCTGCCTTTTCTCAAACGTTTCCTATTGAAGCTTTTCCCAGATGGATGTGTGAAACACATCCATCTGGTGTGTCAGGTTACAAATTTACATGATAAAACTGCAAACCTACCAAACTAAAATGAACACATGATGTGTACCCAGGGCATAAATGTGTTAGTCTTGTTTTGTCTCTTAGTTCTATTGTATATTTTGTTCAACCAAAGATATGTGCTAAAACATTTTTCATAGCATTAAACTGTATAGTTAAAAAATAGTCAGAAATTTGGGTTTCAGTTCCAGTATGGACCGTTCTAGAGCCACTGTTTTAGAGTCACTAATTTACCTAATGAGCATGTCTTTGATCTGTGGCCATACTGTAAGCTACATGCTTACGTATGCAAGCATGCAACTGTAGATAGGAGCAGGTGTGATGTGCATGAGTAATTCTTAATGAAATATTTATTTTCAGTAATACACATACATTAAAGGCATAATCCCTCTTGTATAGACGTGTGTTTGTTCATGCATTACAATACAGAAGTACATAAATGTATGACCAACGCAGTCATGAGTGCTTATAGATGTATCCATGCATTTTATAAAGGATTAATAATGAACAAACACTACGTTTTATCTTTTAATCCACTTCAGACCATATGGACTAATCCATATGCTGCTGCCTAATACTTGCTTCAATAAAAAGAGTAAGACTTTATGACAAGTGCTGACCTATTTTGTTTTTAGATTTATGATTTTGTGGCTGTAAGTGATAGATCTGGTTTGAGGCTCCTTTCCTGCATTTAATCCCTCACTCTCTCTCCCCAAATCCAGCTATATCCACTGTCCTGTCTAAATAAAAGGCATAAAAGGAAAAAAAAAAACATAAAAATAGATGAATAAATGTCTCAAAGTTTAAAACTCATTGTCACTCTGCCACATATTTAAATGCATCAGAATATTACAGTGACAAAAACCAAGAGTCACAGTCTTTTAGTTGGGTAAGTTGCACAAAAGCTTAGCCAGCTGACTGAAAAGTTGATAAACCATGTTGGATTGAGTATTTAGGATTTCAGAAACTGAGATAAGAAAGATGAAGGAAGATAAGGGAGGATTCCTGAAGTTAGCGAGGATTTTCTGTGATACGAAATTTGGAAAATCTTATCTCAGGCTCCTCTTATCAGAACTTAAGGCAGATAAGATAGGACGTTTTCACTGCCTCAGGGTTGTAAACATGTCCTGGCTTAAATCCAATTTTTTATCTCTGTCTGTCTATCGTGTTTGTGTATGTGTGTCAGACCTGCGGGCTCAGCTGACGGACCAGATAAAGATTTTAGACTCTCAGGTGGAGGTGAAACAGCAACAGCTCTCAGACCTCTCTGAGTTTCTCCGGCGTCGAGGTGACATTGAAGCTGAATATGCACGTGCCCTCGACAAACTCACTGAAAGATTCACCCACAAGACGAAAAAGTAAGCATGTGTGTTTGCAGCATTTAAACTTGTGTGTATCATTTCAATTTCTTTAGTGATTCTGAAGGGTTTTTTATTCATATCTCAGCTAGGATGTCTGTTTTTCTCCAGGAAGGAACAGTGGGGTCAGTCTGTGTGTCAGGTCTGGTCTGTCTTGCTGACTCAGACTCGTCTGGAGAGCAGGGAGCATGCAGCACTGGGCGACACCTGCTGCAACACACTCACACAGCGACTGGCACACAGTACAGAGGACACACACCGCCTGCACAAACGGGTGAGTGGATGTTTGGTGTAAGGTCACACGCATGCAAAGTGGAAACACTAAAAGCATGCAATCCATTCAGCTAAAGGTGCAGGGCAAATGTTATCACTGTAAGGCCATCGCCTTTAGGGTGCAAGTAATCAATTCAGATCCTTGTCTTATTTTGAAGGTCACCAGCCCTTTCTTTGATGGCCATCTTCTCTTATGTTGCATAGTTTTACAGATTCTTTCTAGGTCTGCACCCAACTCAGAATTTTGCTTGTCCAATTATTTTTTTATTGTTTACTACACAGCTTAGGGCCCTATCATACACCTGGCAAAAAGCAGCTTTGCATTCAGTACAGATATCATTCCTATTCTCCACCTGACACAGTTGTCATTTTTACACCCAAGCACTCATGCTGTGTGAATAGCAAATGAACTTGCATCCCTGTTGCATTTGCATTAAATAAGGTTTGGTCAGGCGCAAAGCTGGCACGTTCCTATCTTAAGGATGCAGAAAACAACAGTGATTGAAGTAGGAGTTAGAATCTGGTCTAAATTCTCAGTGGTCAGTGCTTTCCTGATATTTAGAGGATGCTTTGGAAAGATGGACATAAATCAGTCAATACACAATGCTCTTCCACTGAGCCTGTTTCACTCCCAGGATGCACACCAGTACACACCACACTGCAATATCAGGGCATTTTCTGATACAGAGTGTTTAATATGTCAAAGGGCTGAAAGAAAGTACTGGTTTCTGTTTCTGTTTGCTTACAAGCTCTCCTCTCTGTGTGCTCACTCCAATATGTACATTCTGTCTGATAAATGCAGATTTTTTTGAAGATTTGACTAGAAATGTGTAGATGCATCAGTATGACATTGGTTGTTTGCAATCATGTGATCATTGGGGAGGCAGGAAGTGGGAGACAGCCATTAGGACTGAATGGGAATGAAAGAAAGTTAGTATTTAACAGCTCTAAATGAACTTTCACACTTTTTTTACAAAACAGTCCTATATTTTAACCAGTTTACCTGGCATAGAGGTGATCAGTATAGCAAATCAGTCAGTCCTGCAGACCTCCTATCTTCCAGCTCTATCTCTCCAGATGAAGGGAGGCTTGTGCTGAACTAATAAGAATTTTCTGGGGTTTTTTTCTCATAAATTTCCAACTTTTTAAAATCTGAAATTCTCGGTTTGTTTTCTTGTAAATATACAACTTTATGACTTTAAAACACCCACAGACACACACAAATTGGTCTTTTTGCTCAAACATTAATGGATTCTCTTTATTTTTTTATCTTTTAGGTTGGCTCTAATACACAATCATACATTATGTTCTAATGATGATTTTTAAGAAAAACATGCACAACTAAACTACTAAACTGGACTGCTTTGTGGAAACGTAGCCTACCATAAACTCATCCAGGCTTTAGATAGAGGCTTTCTAAATTCATGCCAGCTGTCATTTCTCTGTGATATTTTTTAAACTTCTTTTTTTTTTGCCTGAGTATTTCACTACTTTCGGGACACAAAAGTAGCGTAAGAATCAAGAATATTTTTGTTTTCGCACTTTGAATGCTTGGCATAGTCATAAACAGCACAACACATGGCCTTTTGGTAGTATTTCTCAATAAAGAAATCACTTCTTACCCCTCATGGGCAGTTCTCCACTGCTATGTGGCGTCATCTACAAAGAATCTATTGGCCATTTTGACAAACATCTGCCAGCAGCAAATAATGCTGGCATGAACAGATATCGGTTGCAGATGTTATACCAAGTCTATTAAATGTTGGCATTTAGCACATCCAACAGCTGATATGGAGAAGAAATTTGTTATCTGGCAGAAGATGTGACCTGCTGGACAAACTCTGATTTGTTTTCATGGGCAAACATGAGAGAAAATATTGGCAGCATTTAGTTTCAAAGAGATCTTGTTTTGAAAAAGCAGAATTGTGGGAGTTTTACACCAAAAGAATTTTAATATATTTACTGTATATATATATTCTAATATTTTTCATTTGGAGTCCTGTGTGTGCTTTGTTTAGGGGCACAATGAAAGGAGAGCAGTTAAAAGAGCCGGCTGGAGTGTGATCTATTAAAGAGTAAAACTACATGCCAGCTGGCGGGTGCACTAGGCCAATGAAAGCTGACACTCTGATTGGTTTGATTCATGTTACGCCCATATCACACCTTTGTATAACCGTGATTTAATCCTACATCTTTATGCAACACTCTTTATTTTATAGAATTTGACAGGATGAAGGATTTTATTTGGCATACAAACTCCCCAGTGAGCATTTTACATTGAAAACAACATGTAATAAACCAAACCTGTCAGGAAGCAAAGAAATACGTCAGCACTGAAGGGTTCTTCTGTCTGTTTAGTTAACACCGTACCTCTGCATGTGCTCAATCCCCTGCTTCTGCAGCTGCACGTCCTTGGGCAAGACACTTGACCCCAAATTGATCCCACTGCTGCATCAGTGAGGTGTGTGAATGTGTATGATCAGTTAGTACTGATTGCCTCTTTACATAGCATCCTCTGCCATCCGTGTGTGAATGTGGTGTGAATGGTTAAAAGTGACCAGCAGTGTAGGAAAGCGCTATACATGCACAAGTCCATCAACCATGAAGTATTTTACTCTGAGAGGAAAATCTAAGCTCATTGTTGCTAAAAGCTGTCCATTATAAATGCCAAGGACATTTTTGCTGCCCCAACTCGATGTTAAGCTTTGACCTTTATGCTGCGCTGCATCGTTCCAGCTGTGCCTGAAAGCGCTTGTGTGTTTTAAATATCTGTGCAAGAGAGGGAACAGAACTCAAAATGGTCATTTCTAATGTAAACTGGACAAAACCATTAAAATAAGGATGTCAGATTGCAGGGTTCCTTTTATTTCATATTTAAGGAATATGTTTTTTGAATCTGTTGGAGGTGATTTCACTTACTTCCAGGAATTTCTTGTAGACTGTCAGCGACAGAATAAGCAGATTACTACTCTAACATCAAATCACACCAATAAACAGCCAAAATGCTAAACACTGTCAGCTCTATATCCTGTTTGAAAGCCTCAGGCTCTATGCATAAATTCATAAACATGGAGCTTTTTTCACTACTACAGGATTAATTTTGTAATATAGCACAACATTGAATAACTCCACTTGTTACTTTCCATCTAAAAACTGAACAGTCTGCAAACAAAAATCTTCTTACGATCTTCCTTCATGTTGTTTTTTTCTCTTATCTGTCTTTGCACTGCAGTGGCATCTGCACCCTCATTCATTAAAAAAAAAAAAGTGTACATACTCATCTCGCTAAAATTACTGCTTGTCAGACACGCTCTCTGTACCTTCTCATAGCTGACAAGTGAGCAGAATTTTAATTAAGCCATAACAGTCACTTCAGAGCAGCTAAGAGGTGTTTTTAGGCAAAAAGCCAAGCAGAGCATTACCAAAATCACTCTCAACGCTATATTGAGTCTGCTGTAGCTCACATCAAAGTCACTCTATGCACATGTAACAATTAAGACTACAAGTAGCCTACAAGGGCTGTTGGTCACAGCAGAACAAATACAAAGTCTAATTTTTCAACCAGTTAATATAGATCCTGAAAAGTAGCAGCACAGCTGCAAAGTGACGGGTTGTAATTATGGTATAGTGTTCTTGTATTTATTCAGTAAGGAAACCCTGACAGGGAAATTCAAAAATAAAATTTTTTTGAAGACTTTTGAAAAAGACAGAGAATACAGTCATGTAAAATAACACCACATACAGTATACTGTTACCTTGTGTGAAAAAATGAATGCACTTTTACTGCACTTTAGCATTTTTTGGCTAGTTTATAACAAACACCTGAGCCTTGCAAAAATTAATGTACCATAAAATTAAGTGTATAGGCCACATTTAAAAGATGATTGTTATGACTGTGCACAACCTAGTAGATATTTTTATAGTCTGATGGTTTGTGAAAGGGGCTGTATTTCATGCCTGTCTCTGTATTGGTTTATTGTGTGCTTACTTCCCCCTCATAGAGACCAGTCAGAACTGATTCTCTGTGAGGAAGAGGGTATTCAACTTTTTCAAATTGCACCCTTACTGCTTGGCTCTGATAAAGGAGTCCATTGAATCATCTTTTAAACATCTCTGGTCCTTTTCTGAGAGCCCTGACTTCCATCAGTGGAGAGGCTGAAGCATAAGAGATTCCAGTAAAGTATAAGACACACTTTAAGTGCTTTAAACAGTGAATTGACTTACACTACGTAACAACAATCACTGAACTCCATGTCCTTATAGCATACAAGCATTACGCAGCTTTTGGACGCTTGCTGTCCACACTGCATCCATAAAATATTTAGTTCTCTGCTTCATAAATTCAGTTTTCACTTTGAACAGTATGTCAGTACATCTAGTGCTTTTATTTTGGATGCAGAGGAGTATTAGATTTCAACCACGGATATGGATATTATTAATGCATGACGATCTCCACTGTGTAAAACATGTGAACAAGCTCTGTCGAGTGAGAAAAGTGAGAAAAAAATCAAGAACATTTTTCCTGTCTGACATTCCCGATGTCCTAACATTTTCTTTTGTGCCTCATTTTCCTCGATGTTAACTAGGGCTGTCAAGATTAATTGAGGTGATCGCAACAAATCAAGAACCACATTTAGTGCAGCTATTTTTTAATCTTGATTAACCGCATGCTTTATTCTCCCTTAAACACACTTTGGTTAGTCCACATCATGTAAAACTAGAAAAGCACTCAGAGAGCGCAGACCTCCGCCATTAGCCCTATCTCCCAAAAGTGAAAATCCTTTGAAAACATTCCTGGATCCAGATGGTGATCCGGATCACTCCCAGAATCTAATTTGCCAATTACTCCCTTCCCAGTGGGGTGGAGGCACAGTGAGGCAAAGCTTTATCTTTGCTACGTGTGAAAGTCATGGCAGAGGGTGAATATTCCTCTATTCCTCCCAGCATTGTGAGTATTCTCGCTACAATTTGCTGTGTTTCTCTCTGTTACACTTCGACTCGTCTCCTCGACCAGGCGTGCGTCTTTCAAATTCCAGAAACTCTAAAACTTTGGATAAGTTACTCATGTCCACCATCTCCTGGTGTAAAGTGGTAACAGCGCAGCCCTATCTCCCAATAGTACAGAATCCTTTAAAAAATTCCTGGATCCAGACGGTGATCCGGATTAGTCCTAAAATCTAATCAGTTCTTCCTTTTGCTATTTCTGACATTTCATGAAAATTTCATGAAAATCCGTTAATGACTATTTGAGTTATGTTACTAACAAACAATCTAACAAACGAACAAACGAACCCACCTGATCACATAACCTCCGTGGCGGAGGTAATAAGTCCACCCCTGCTCCATAATGTCTCATTTTACTTAAACAAAAATCACAGACAGCTCAGTGGACAAGTCAGAAGTTGTCTGCACCTTGTACTATCAAATATTTACCTTTTTACTGTCTTTTTGTTTCATTTTTAAATCCATTACAAATTCCTTTTTCTATGGTTAAGTCTATATCACAATTTTAATCTAGCTAAAACAGCAGGTTTGTATACAAGCAGGAAGTCAATTACCCTTAGTTTAAGCCAGCAGTAGAACTCATCCCTACAGTTCATATATAAACAGTCTGTTTTAAGGCAAGTGCAGAAAGCTTTAGCTGATCCTTCTCACATCCTTTGCCTGAGTATGAACTCTTACCGTCTGGTAGGCAATACTGAGTCCCCAAAGGTAAACTGAACCGCTTTAATAGCTAGTTCGTGCCCACCTCAATTAGGGTTTTGAATAATGTTTCCTGAAGATGTAGCTGGATTGTGCAATAATGTCATGGTGTTATGTCCTTACCTTATCCTATCTCACTGTATTTTATTCTTTGTCATTGTTAGTTATTGCCAAGATTTTTCTTTTTAACTATTTCTACGAGAGTCTTGTGCAATATGGGTATGTGCAATATGCGTGGGTTATGTGATTGCATCTTTTGTTCTAGTCTCTTACTTCTGTGTTATTAATTGGCAGCTTCATCTGTGCAGATCTGGAGTCCAAGACAGATTTCCCGAAGGGGACAATGAAGCGTATCGTATCGTACAAAATCCAAAATTTCCCAAAAACTGTTTAAAATGCAAAATAGTGGAATTGTTTTAAACGTGATCTTATGAAAGTGTGCGATTAATTGCAATTAACTACAAAAATTCTGTAATTAATTACGATAACATTTTTAGTCTTTTGACAGCCCTAATGTCAATGTGAGCAGGAAGGAGGAGGAAAAATAGAAATAAGGAAAATGGCACAACTCATGCTGCTTTGTGCTGCATTGCTCATCAGCTGATGGAGGAATTTTTTCTTTAGATGATTTTTTTTTGTATGCTCATACTCACAGGCGTTATGCTGTTTGGACTAAAACTACAGGCACAGGTAGCTAGCTGGTTTATACATTTCACATGGTGAGAATAGATCGGATTAGAAAGCAACACAGCTGCATAAATTCTGCACATTGTTGACTCTGGTGAAAGAATTTAAAATATTCACGCAGAGACCCTCAAAAATAGAATGCAATCTGTATAATGTATTTTATGAAAAGAAAAAAAGGTATGTTATCTTTTTTTAACAACTGTTTTTTTTTTTTTTTTACATTTTTTAATCAAACAATGAAGTTACTTTAAAAGATCATCAATAAATTCAAGAAAATGAAAATCAGAATCCTGGCATTTTTTTTCTTTCATACATGGCCATGATGGCTAACTGTGGCTCAGTAGTTGGAGTCAGTCATCCTGCATTTTGAAGGTTGTGGGTTCAATCCTCAGTCAGCAGTCTCCTTTGGCAAGGCAGTTAACCCCAATTTGCTCCCACTGCTTCGTCAGTAGTGTGCAAATGTGTATGAGTGGGTTTAGCTAATACCAATGGCCAATTCTCCATAGTAACTTCTACCATAAGTGTGTGAATGTGGAGTGAATGGCGGGTGTGAACAGGTGGGTGTGACCTGCGGTGTAAAAGCACTTTGAGTCGTCAGATGACAGAAAAGCGCTGTATTTTTACTTGCCTCATAAGGCTTCCATACCTTCCAAAAAAAATCTCAGATAATTAACCTCCTTGTGTTACAAAATAACCCGGGCTAAATAAACAACGAGACAACCTCCTAGCCCTATCACAAAGTGCATCAAAGAAAAGAGATGGCCAGTAGAGAAAAAAGACAGGAGATACAAGCTAGATAAGCCAACCTGCATGCTGGTCAGCTCAAGAAAGCACAGCAGAGAGCCCAAGCTTTATGTAGTTCAGTTTTTTTCTTTGGTTTGGTTTCGACAAAAAAAAATTAATTGTTAATTTCATTCATGTTTGTGGGTGTGGGTCAGCTGTGGAGTCCAGCAACAATCAAATTCACATCTTCTCATCCTCTCAGCAGCTATCGACCTCAGTCTTGTGACGTCATTTAAAGGTGACACAGCAGCACCTTCACTTGCAGCTCTGACATGGTGTGTTTTAGATTATCAGACAATCCACTGACGTTTCAACTCAGCTTAAACCCATTCTTTATTTCCCACTTGAAAACAAGTCCAAAACCATGTACAAAACAGAAGAAAAGAAAATGGAGATGAACTTAATGTTGACTATCATTCATAACACTTTCAGTAGAATTACATAAGAAAACTAATGGGTTTGTGATTAACTGTGATCAAAAATTTAAGCTAGAGCTGGCTTGCATTTAGTTAATCTTTGCATAAAGACCAAAAGAGAAAATGGCTAGAAAGTAAATAAGTATTCATCCCCAAGCTGATTGAAGTTTTAGAGTTTGTCAAAAAACAAATTTCAGCATGTTTGACAGTGTGAGTGAGCCTGAAGAAGAAATTTAGTCATAAACATTGAGTTTGCCTGTCTGTGACCTCCACAGATGCAAAAGTTAACACAACAGATACTGAGTATTGATTTTAAAAAGTTCATATGCAGTCTTAAGTGTTGTTTCAACAAATAATCTGCTTATGTAAATTTCAGAGCAAAGAAGTTGGCATTCAGATGCAAGACGAGCTGCTAAAGGTCACCACTGAGCTGCAGATGGTGAGCATTTCATATTGTTGCACTTGACTATAATGGTGTTATCTGTAATAATGATAGTGCTGTGATAACGACAGTGCTGATGTGGAGTTTCTGTATCTGTCACCAAGGCTCTGAAGACGTATAACCAGTACCACACAGACTGTTTGATAGCCGAGGGGAAGCTTAAGGAGGCTGAGCGATTGGAGGAGAGGCACACCGGCAAGTCAGCCGAGCTCGGCCTTGGCCAATCAGGAGGACAGAGACGGAGTTCTGTAAAGAAGATGGAGAGATTAATGGAGAAAGTGAGTGTGCTAATAATAAGTGGTTGTGTGTCATGTAAATGTATAAAACGCCAGTCAGTTAAAGCATGAGGTGAGAGTTCAGTTCAAAGGTGAATTTATGGTTATATTAGACTAGCTGTGGTCATATTATGCTAAGAGTAAGTCAAAGGAAATTAATAGAAGTCATTGTAAAGTACTCTGAAGTGATGAAACAACCAGTCTGGGTGTTCACTCATGTGTTTGTGTGGGTGTGAGAGACTGTGAGACGGAGAGATAAAGGGAGAACAGATCACAGGAAGTCTTGAAGCTGGTTTTCTACAGACCAAACAATTTCCTGTTGTTTGTCTGAGACTGTTTAGGTGCAAACACCTCAAAATTCAGTAAATACAGTTATCCTTTGCTACTGAAAAATGAAGCTCCATTATCTTAATACGTCTGACAGAATAAAGTTATTTTTTGTCCATGTATCTTCTCTTACTAGTGTCTGTGTCTGTGGTTTTGTGCGCACAGAGGCATGGCAGGGTGCAGGAGACCCAGCTGAAGTGCACCAAGGCTCGTAATGACTACCTGCTGAATCTAGCTGCAGCCAATGCAGCCATGAACAAGTACTACCTGCAGGATGTCAGCACTCTCATCGATGTAAGAAACATGCAATTTGTTTTTGGAGCCTGTGTGATTGTGAGACTAAGACCACCTGGAGGGTTTTGAGATACCTTTTCGTGCTGCTCTGTTGTTTTTCCTTAAAGAAAATGTGAGATGTTATGGAGTGAAACATAGCCATTCCTTTGACGGAATATAAAACCCTCTTTTCTTTTGTACCAACCATCTCCAAACCGTATAACCACAACAACTTCTGTCTTTATTCCATTTCCCTATCATTTCCTCTTTATCTGACCATTCTCTTTCTATCTATTCTCTTCCTCCTGGCAGTGCTGTGACCTGGGTTTCCACCTGTCCGTGGACAAGACAATGAGGGGCTACCTGGCCAGCAGGTGGCGTATCCAGAAGACGGAGGAGACAGGGCTCAGGCAGCTGGAGGCAGCAGTAACATCACTGGACCAGGGCGGAGACAGAGACGCATTGTTACAGCAACATGACTCGGCCTTCTGCCTTCCTTTTAGATTCAACTACCATCCACATGAGGGAGACCAGGTGAGATAACACTTCCTCTGTTAGAGATGTTTAGTTTTTACGGAGGTCGGAGCCTGAATTTGACTTTGTACAACACTCTGAAGTAGAAAGCTTTCTGATAAACAATTTAGATTTTATTCCAGCTCAATTCTTGGCTCTTATGGAACATCACCAGCTTCGGAACCACCCCTGGCAGGCAAAAGTGGCTTCACACTGCAGTAAACAATAGAGAAGTTGATAGCCTCAGTTGCCACCTAAGTGTTTTGGAAAGTTTTATTTCTTCCGCCAAGGAGGTTATGTGATCGGGTGGGTTTGTTTGTTTGTTTGTTAGTTTGTTTGTTTGTTTGTTAGCAACATAACTCAAAAAGGGTTCTTAACTATTGGGAGATAGGGCTAATGGCAGAGGTCTGCGCTCTCCGAGTGCTTTTCTAGTTTATTCTTTTATTTATTTATTTTCTAATAAAGAAAGCTGTTACTGAACCCCATCTGAGAGAGAACATCCAGATAGGATCAAATACTATATTAATGCTGTTAGATGCTCTGTTTTTTTGTGTCTTACAGTAGACATTAGCGCTGAGCCCATTGACATCAAGTGTTGTGGTAACACAATCAAAATATGACTGCCTTTTAGCTGGCATTAGCACCAGAGCATTGAATTACAGCTGACAGAGATCCGGATACAATCAGTGAATAGTGTGAACTAGGCTTCTTCAGTTCTCTTCAGTTCTCTTCAGTGCAGAACTGAAGAAGCTCTTTTGGGGAGAGGTGAAACATCCTCAAGAACCTTGACCAAAAGAAGATTTGGATAACAATGACCTGGATTCATGAGAACCTACACAGAAAGTTCATGTTGGCAAATTAGCTTCTACCTATACTTTCATGATGAGGAGTTTCTTGTTATTTCCTTCCCAAATAGCAGCATTATTGGCCCAAACACATTGTAAATATGGACAAGTTTTCATGACTTTATCATGTTTGATCATGTTGGCAGTATAAGGGAAAGGATTCTCATGTCAGCTGTGCACACCCTCAAAAATTAACATGACAGGGCACAGATGGCCTGATTATTAGGCTTTATCCTCATTTATGTGGGCTGCCCGGGTTCAAATCCAACCTGTGGCTCCTTTCCCAAATGTCAATCCCCTTTCTCATCGTTGTTCTATCTCTATAGTGAAGGAATACAAAAGCTTTCAGAAAATAAACATGGTACAGACATGAGACATAGTATACACATGACTGGTAGGGTCCATGTAGAGGCAAAAGAGGTGTGACAATCTGCACGTCAGCAGAGAAGATGACAGGTAAAAGTTTTAAAGACAAACTGACAAAAACACATTCACAATAATCCACATTCAAGCAATGGACTGTTGTCACTGCCCAGAGACAAAAATGTCTGTTCAACTGGCTGGAGCAGATCAATTCAGGTGTAGGATTCAACATTTAAAAATGTTTAAAAAACAAACTACCATGAAAGTTCATTCAGGAAGACTCTTGTCATACATTTTACCATGTTATTACAAAATAGATGTATATTTTTACTAATTGGAGAGGGCTCTGCTCAAAAGATGCTCCCTAGGTTAGTCAAGCAGCATGCTTTGACTTTCCAGGGAGCGCATGGCTAGAAATCCCCATATGGATAGATACATTAATGACAATGCACAATAAAATTAGTTCAAAAGCAATCAATCCATAGTAGCATGAATCTGAATATGAGGGTACAACAAGCTTTGTACTATAAAGGAGGAGGCTGGGGTGAAGGAGGTTAAGCTTTGCCAGCGCTAGCAGCATGGGTCATCAGCATTAAGCTAAGCAGAGATTAGTGAGACATTCGTCACGTTCATGCTGTGTTGAGAGAAAGAGCTGTGATTGGCTGTGGGAGCTGGGAGGTGATAATTGGGATCAGCTGGCTGTCAGCTGATCACATCTGGGCGTATGACTACCGTGTCCCTCATGAACTAACGCTTGGCTTCATTAGCTGTTATGGTTCAACAAGAGACGGTGTAATTTGGTGACTGTCAGTCAAATGTGTTTGTGGCTGTTTGTATTGGTTTAGTTTTTTGATTAAATACATATCTGACAAATGTATTCCATAATTTTAATGAAGAACCAAACAACGGACTTCTCAAGGGTTCTTTCTGTTTTTAACAGCTGCTTTAACAACAACATCTGTGTGCACTGCTAGCTGAAAGTCACTAGTTGACATGGTCACTAATTAAAGATGCAGAGTGTAAAACTGGGAGATGTTGGCAACATCAATCAGCTTTAGATTTCAGTGCTTACTTCTGGTGGTAAATGTGGCAGCCAGTGGGATTTTAAAAATGGGTTTCTGTTACTTGTGGTACTCTAGAAACATACAAAAATCCAAGATGGCAAACCCTCCCTATGTATGAATGAAAAGCTTATTCTCAGTTTACTAAAAATAAAAGAATTATATATTCAGGCAATATGACACTAACTTAGATAGACCTATTTTTGAATATCATGTTATTACCAAGTTTGTTCCACTAAATGCCACAAGGCTTAATATTACACACCGGGATCCTTGAGTCCATGAACAGTGAAAATGTTAAGGAAATGTAGTGTAAGAGTCGTAAGAGTTGTAAGAGTGTGTTCTGACCACCAGTCATCAGTCTGAGCTGATCTGATGTTATTATTGATTATTGATGTTACTATACAGTAAGTTCTGATCTCAGAATTTACATTCTAACAGCTTTCACTGTAGCTTCACTTTTAAAATTTCACTTGCAGTTGTTGCTTGGTAAAATAACAAATGCAAAAATTAAGCTATTTTATTGTCAACTCCAACCTGGCAGTATCACAGAATGACTTTTCTCCTCAAATTAAACCATCACACTCTCTCTCGGAACATAATCCTGTTGTTTTGAACTCAATGACCCCTCACAGTGTTACTTTATAATTTGTTTCTGTGTTTCAGGTGTGTGAAGTGAGCGCGGAGAGTCAGGTCAGGTACGAGCTGGAGACCAGGTTTCAACAGCTCCAGTCCCGACTCGCTGCTGTTACCCTGGAAACAGAGGAGGTCAGTTAATTTTCTCCCTGCCTGTTTCTGTGTTTTTCTGTCACTTATTCCGCACATGAGCAAGTGAGCGACAAAGCACAACTTCAGAAAATAAACTTCTAAAGAGGGAAGATAAGATGTGTTTCAGTATATGGAGTTAGTCTGTAGAATGGTTTAGAGACAGAAATGAAAGAATGTCAAACATATGGTAGGTTTAAAAAATTATTTAAACAAAAGATGATTGTGAAGTACAGAACTGTGGTGTGAATACGTAATGTGCTTGAGACATAACGTGCTTGGATAGACAAAGGGTCTATGTATGATGAATAAGTATTTAGTCATGTTTATATTTTTGTTTTATATAAATCTAAAGGAAGCTGAGTAAAACATGAATTTGGTTAGGGTAGGTGAAATAAGCGGAGGCTTCACACCTACACCTTTTTGGTCCTGTTTTGTTACTTGTTTTGTTGATTTTTTTTGTTGACTGTTTGGTGTTATTGCAGAAATAGCATTAACCCAACGTTTGTTCACTTGTAAATTTTCACTTTATTTGTGCAATTGAGTCCTCATGTTTAAAGTGACCAAAATAAACTAAACTAAATTAAAAAAAAAAAAAAAGTTTGAAAAATATCAAATAAAGCAACTACAGAAGCCATATTTCCTTCTCACAGGTCAGTAAAACTCTGAAAGCCACGCTTAGCGCCCTGCTGGAAATCATGTGTGACAGCGACAGTAACCCCTCACCTGACGTGCCCAGCAGCCTATCACACGAGCCCCCTGGAGGAAACACCGCCCAAAAACTTACCCTTGCCAAGCGTCGAGCCAATCAGCAGGAGACAGAGACCTACTATTTTACAGTGAGATTTTACAGCTGGTTTTATGGTGCATATATTTCTGTTAGAGTGTGACAGTAGTTAACTGTGTGCAGGCAGTGATAGTGGTGGCTTTTTGAAGGGCAAATGAGATGATATGCCACTCTGCATAAACCCTTTGATGATTGCATGCTAAGTTTGAGGAATTACAACAGATTTCAGAAATGGTGCTTGAGGAAAAAATATTTTTTTAATTTGATTAACTAAAATTTGTTTTATTTTTTGTCTCAGAAAGTAAAGGAGTTCCTCACCAGCAGCTCTCTGACCTTCAAACTTCAAGCCAAACATGACCTTCTACAAGATGCCATACAGAAAGGTAATATTATACTGAAGTACTACATTTTCTGATGGATTCAATTTCTTGTGTCCAATAATTTCATAATTGGCCTTATTCAGCATATTTACAAAGTATGCATCTTGTACCTTTGACTATTTCAAATAGTTTAGGTAAACAATGAATGCTTTAAAGATTGCCGTTTTAATCGAGCACTAAATTGATGAGCTTACATTTAATTAAATCTTCCAAAAGTAGCATTGTACAACCAGAGATTTTTATTTTTTAAGTATTTCCCTGACTTGTCTTCCTTGTTAAAACACAACCCTACATTACCCATGATGCAACTTTATTAGGGATAGTTTAATCAGAGAATTTAGTTCATTATGCATGGCAGACCTTTGGGAAAGAGGGAACTAGCCAGACCTCTTGATGGAAACACACCCTAATATGTCATCCTCAGATTGTTAATTGCAAACATGTATTGTATGTACATCTTTAGGCACTAGTGGCTTTCAGAAAATTTTATGTTTTGTGTTAGTCCCCATCACCTAAAGATTTTTTTTTACACACTGTGGTTCTGTAACGACGTAACCACGCTCAACTTTCATTACCCCTTTGTACTCTATTGTGTGATCTTATATTGCATCATGATGTTGCAGAGGCATGAGAGGCACAATGTGTAAACACACTGTGTGAGCTTCACACACTCAAACACTCAGGGCTTGATTCAGTGAGGTTGAGTCAACCTAATTCAAACACCATTAACGCTAATGATATTAAGGCACAAACATGCCAGAAAAGTTGTCCTGCTCATTGCAGTTTGCTCATGTTTTGTGTCTGAATGTGAAGAGAAGCTTTCTGCTCCTTTACTCTGCATGGAGCTGTGCTGTCTTGTTGAGGGGAGTGCTGTTTTAGACACATAAAATGAAGAGTTGGGAGGTAGTGCTGAGCAATTAATCAAGTTTCAATTGCAGTTATGATTTTAGCTTCCCACAATAATGAAAACAAGATACTTGAGATTAACCGATTACTGTGCTACATGCTGTGATGCCAAGGAAGCAAAAAGAAGAAAAAAAAAAAAAAAAAAAGATGACAGAGAGAGAGCCCATGCTTAACAACAAAGAATCTCAACAATTTTTGTCACAATGAAGAAGCTGTACTACAAATGGAAGGAAGACTTTTTAAAGGTTATTGTAAGGTCATACTTAAACTTTAAAACGGGTTTCACCCTCAAATCCCCTTCCGTTTGTTCTACAACGTAGAAACAAAAATCAACCTTGTTGCAAATAATCAAATCTTAATTTATAAGTCATCAGTATTCATCAGTATTCGTTTCAGCAAGAAAGTGCAACTGAAATTTTAAAGAATCTTATCTTGTCTTTGTCATGTCCTACAGCTCCTGACTGTATCCACATTTTGAGGAAGGCTACTGACAGCCACACACATTTAACCCCTGGTTATAGTGATAAATGAAATATAAAGCCAATAGTTAGACACAAAATTTACTGATCATTTATTGTTAATTATTATGTTTTTGTGCAGCATCTCTTGTATACACATTATTGCTGTACTTTTACAACCTAATCTCAACAGTTGGTAATTTTTCTACTCTTTCTGTCAGTCCCAGTGTTGTTGAATTAGATGCCATTTGCACTGAGGGTAATTTGCAAAAACGGGCCAGTTTTTCCCCAAATGACTGCATCATGATTCATTTAAATTACCACAAGCAGCACCAGTTATTTAAAGCCGCCATGTGAATTAGATGTGGATGAGCTGGGGGTTTTGTCTCATTTGCTCAGGATTTCTGGTTGCAAAAGATGTTCAATCGTTTTGTAAATCAGGCCTTCAAACAATTTGTTTTGCCATGTTTGCTCCAATGTTAGATATTGCTACCCATGCAAAGCAGGTGGATTTCATGTCTGTCATCAGGCAAATCCATCTTGCAAAGCTTCAGTCTGAAACATTTGTGTCCAGACTGAGAACGGGCTGGACCAATCAGCCTTATTTGAGGAGAACGATGCGGTAGCTACCTTCAGGGTTTAATGCTGAAAGCTAGTAAAAATGGCTGCTGCTGGTGTTAGCTTAATGCTATAGTACAAACAGTTTGATCAGAACTGGACCACATTTCTTTATCATAAAAAAGCAAAGAACCACACCAAAAGCTTTTCGTGACAGAAAAGATGTTTTTGCTATTCTCCCGACCTGCATGAGGATGAGTCTGCTGTGAGGGGTTTAGTTACCTGTGAGCAGGTATACACAATGGCTGCTTATGGAGCGATTAGCTTGGATGTAGATGCAGCAGCAGTTTTGTCAGAACTATACCACATTTCTTTATTAATAAAACAGCAGAAATCCAGAGAATTGCACAGAAAATATGCTTCCATTCTTCTCTTGACTTGCTTTGGCTTGACTTTGTGATAGTTACCAGTGGGGTTTAGTTGTGTTGCCAGCCAGTAGAAGACTTTGAAAAGCCTTAAGTAGTCTAAATACAATACAATACAATACAATACAATACAATAACTTTATTAACCCCCGAAGGGAAATTCATTTGTCTGGAGTCTCATCTGTTTATGGTAGAATTATGTAGTCTTATTGCTGATGGTATGAAAGATCTTCTATATCTTTCCATCCTGCAATGAAGAGAGAGGAGCCGTCCACCACTGTTGTTTTTTCGGTCATTTAGGGTGATAAGAAGCGGATGATCCATGTTCCCCTGAATGGCCTCCACCTTCTTCATTGTGCGTCTCTCTACCACATCCTTCAATGAGTTTACCTTGATTCAAACCACAGAGCCAGCTTTTTTCACCAGTTTGTTCAGACGCTTTGCATCCTTGTATTTTACGCTGCCTCCCCAGCTGAAAAATTGCAAATAAAATAAAATTACATTGTTACAATAACATCATATAAAATTGCACATTTGAATTTTAAGGTCTTAAGAAAGTCTGATGTTTTTTTTTTTTTTTTTTTTTTTTTAACCAGTGAGAGGTCTTAAATTTAGAGGGCTCTTTGACTAAGACGTGTTCTTATCCAATCTTCATTTTCTAGCCTGCCTAATCCGATTTGAATCATCCTCCTCCACAAAGTGTTGCATAAATATTCTCCATAAATCAGGGAATTTAGTGATGAATGTTCTCAACTTCCCTGGGGAGGACCCCAGACCCCTCTCTGATTTTATCTAACTCACTTTGATTAAATACACTCTGTATAATTGTAATACACTAGTCCAGTTCTCTAACATCTAGGCCGTTGTTTACCAACCTCGGGTCCGGGAACCCTCGGAGGGGTCGCCAAAGATCTTAGGGGGGGTGGAGGCTTTGTCTGCTCTGAGGTTACCAAAATTAGATTTGCAAATATTGACTAAAACCATGATAAAGCAGTTAAGTTGTTTATACAAAGGTCTTTTGATAAGAAAAGCATGCATAGGCATTTTTCTAGGGTTTTATCAGTGAAACAATTCAAATCTATGTCGATTTTTGGCAGCAGACTGTCACTTTTTCTTCAGTCTTCGATCCTGGGGGGGCTCCACTTTTCTTAGATACATGGGGGTGGGCAACAAGGAAAAACAAATTAGTTGGGAAACACTTATCTACGCTATTAGGTTGCCTACTTAAAACGTCTTTCAGCCCACCCTTATTCTAACAGGTCTTCCCTGAAATGTTAATCAGCTTTTTAATAGTCAAACTGTGAATAATCAGCATAGTACACCTGCTAAGATGTGTTGTGATGAATCAGTATATAGCACATTGCCTGAATATAAGCACTAAATGGGCCAGAAAACATCAAATTTGTGCATTTATGGTCAAAAATGTATTTAACTTATGCCATTTGACATTTTATAAACAGTACATTAAATCAGAAATTCAGTCCTGGTCCGGTGTACCTGGAAATCTTATGTCTTTCATTTTTGACCGTTTACTTTGCAAAAAGTGGTATTATTTTTTCTTGTTTCAGATCTTAAAAGTATTAAATTGTTTTTTAAGCATGTAGAAACCCTGTGCATTTAGTTGTAGACCTTAATGAGTGAAATTGGTAGAATTTACCTCTGATATACTGCACCAAATTTTAACAAGGACATCAATGACTGTAAACCAAACCTTACTTTTTTGCTTAATTTTGTCTTTGTCTTCTAGCCGAGGCAGTGGACAGTGACCCTTCCAGGTAAGAAGAGTTTTTACACACCTGAGAACAAAGAGAGTATGACTGAGAGAGGTTAAGAGACATGGAGAGAGCACAGAGGACAGGGAAAAGAATGTTTTTACTAAATTCCAATCTGATTGCTGTTTTTGGCATTTTTCTACTATGTATGACAGTATTAATCTTGAATGGAGGAGATAATAAAGGCATAACTGAAAATAGCCGTAATAAAAACATTAAGATTTTGAGTGTTAA
Source organism: Cheilinus undulatus (assembly GCF_018320785.1). NCBI lineage: Eukaryota > Metazoa > Chordata > Actinopteri > Labriformes > Labridae > Cheilinus > Cheilinus undulatus. The sequence continues at coordinate 11,094,650 of NC_054875.1, read as the reverse complement.
TTCAATTGGCATTAAGCATTTTATTTATTATATTTCCCAGAATGCAATGTGCTCGATCAGTGCGTGTTCGGAAGTCCAGACCTGTTTCCCAATTCTGCCACACACTCTTCACCACAGACATACTCTCCTACATACAGGTAACCGTCAAACACACTCACATGACAGTTGAAATCAGACTGAAGCACACCCTTGTTTTCACCTCGTTTTATGTGCCTGCTGCACTGCACCGCTGTTCAAACACTCCAAAGGAAATTATTTAGAAAATCCTGTTACACTGAAGCTGAAGAATTGGAGGGGGATTCTCACAGCACACTCACACACTGACAGTCCATCCCCCCAGTGTACTTCCTGCTGCCTTCATGTGTGTGTGTCATGCTTATAGCTTATTGCTGGCTTTCTCCTCTTTCAACCCCCCTTTATCTCCTCCTCTCTGGTGAAAAGGATTAAAATGCACTGGCCTCTTTGCTGCCTCCTCTCTCAACTCCTCTATTGAGTGTGTGTGCGCTTATGTTCGCCTCTTCCCAATGCTTCTTAATCTTTATTCCACTTATTTCTTACTTTGCCTTTTTCTAATCTTTGCTTTTTTTTCTTATTCTGTCTTGTCTTTTCTGTGCTTCGCTTGATGCAGGAGGAGAAGGAGAATGTCTCGGACACAGGTACCAAAACCAATCTTTGATAGCACATGCAGGCTGGTTGGCTGTCTCCCAGATTTACTGGGGCTGTAAATACATAAAGAGACTCAGTACATATACATGTAGTTTGACATTTTTAAATAGTGGTGCTATTCTGACTAAAACTGGACTAAAAATGCCTGTAAACATGTTAGTGTGACTGAAATCTACCAAATCAAACTTGTTAAAGTTAGACTAGCTCACCTAGATAAAAGAGCTGAATTTAATTTTCCTTTTCTTTACACCTCAGTAAACCGTAAACTAGACAAGGTGTTCTGTGCATGCTCCACAGTTTCCAAGGCAAACTTACACCTAGAAGTTGATGAGCATAAATGCATAGCGTAGCAAAAATGGAGCTGTCATCTACCTTTGGATATCACTATTGGCTAGAGCAATGGTTGTGAGCCTTTTATCCTCTGAGACCCCATGATCCTCCTGGAAGAAGAAATCATGTATCGCTGTCAAAAATCCTCATCAATTATAACTGTTTTTTTGGTAAAAGCATTTAAAAAGCTCTAACCATATTTTTCTTACCAACAAGAGTTTGGTTTTATTTATTTATCTGTTTATTCATTCATTCATTTATTTAGCAATTCTAAAAGTCAGACCTCAGTACATATCATATAAATGTATAAACTGAGTTTCTTCTTCAATTCAGTCTTTTCTTTTTCTTATTTAAGTATAAGGAACTAAGTGGTTGGGAATCCCAAAGGTCGGGAACCAGAGAGCTGCAGCCTGAGGTTTGAACCACCTATGGGGGGGGCAAAAAAGATCTCAGGGCAAGTGTGGGACCCTGTCTGCTCTGACGTCAAAATTAGATGTACATACACAGATGTGTCAAAAGTATTCACATTCATTACTCAGGTAGAAGTATAAATACTAGTAGGGGTGTAAAGGTACGCGTGTTTGTACCGTACTGATTCGGTACAGGCCTCTCGGTACGGTACACACGTGTACCGAATGAATACATGTGGAATGAAGCTCATACACAGAAAACCAGAGCGCTGACTTTATTCAGCAGCTGACAGCACGTCGTCCAGCGGACCAATAAAAGCGTTTTAAAACGCTCCACTCAAACTAGAATGTCACTGTAAAGAGGAGGATCAACAAAAAGTCTCACCAACCAGTTATGAATTTCCTATTCTTTAAGATAGTTTTGATTATAACACTGGTGCTCTGGCTCTGTGAATCAAATTAATTTTACCTACAAATGTTAGCCCCAGAGGGGGGAGAGAGAGGACCCCATCATGTCTGCAGCTGCATCATAGGTAAAGTTATACTCAGATTTCACACGGCTCTAACCTCTTTATCCGCCTAGATGGGCTGTGAAAAGTTCTCCCAAACTTTGTAGTAGGTCCCATTGGTTAAAAAAAGTAATCCAGTGCTGAAGTGTTGGAATCAGCAGGATTAATGCTGATTTGCATATTTAACAAGCTAGCTTGCGGTTGTGTGATGATGCGTTCAAGTTGGCTGGGAAATTTTAGCGCTTAAAGAATGGGTATATACTGTATATCAATTAAAAAACCTAGTAAATAAAAAACATATTTATTTATTAATCTTTTTAATCACTGAAGAACTCTTGGAAGGAGTTTGCTGCATTATTTATAATTTAGATGTAATTTATTTAGCCTATTTATTTTAATACAATTTAATTTGAAAAAATTAAAAAATTAAATGTTATTTATTTGCTTCAACGACCGTACCAAAAATGTACCGAACCATGACTTCAAAACCGAGGTACATACCAAACCAAAATTTTTCTGTATCGTTACACCCCTAGATTCCTAGAGACTTCTGTAGAAGTTGAAGTATCAACTCAAGCTTTTTACTCAAGTGAAAGTGTAAAAGTACTGGTTTTAAAACTACTTAAAGTATAAAAGTAGAAGTAATGTAAAGGGAAAAAATGCCATTAAAGGCAAAAGCTTAGGCTGCGCCACAGGGGCCTATAGTGCACTACCCCACCTCCCCAAAAAAAACATTTTGCTAAAGGCCATAATGACTTTAATGTTATATACAATTGTTAATGCTGAAAAATTTAGGATACACCTATTTAACCACATTTATGGCCATTGAAAATGAACACATTTTAGTACAATTCAAATACATTCAAGAACCATATATGTGTACTACCAACCTCCTGGCCGGTGCTTGGTTGGGACATTTCGCTCGAGTTCTCTTGAGTCTCTGCCACGGACATCTTCGTACTAGGCTACGTACGTCTGCTATTTCCTTGCTGGAGTGTGACATGATTTGTGTCATGTGAGCAGGTGCGATAAACGCGTACAAACCAATAGGGTGCCAGAATGGTATTATGTTTATACTTTTCATCCAACCACAATCAAATTCACTCTATCCAGATTGCCTGATTTATCTGGATAGGTTTTTGGGTTTGTTATTTGTGTTTTTTTGAACGATGTCAAGCCAGAATGAAAACAAGCTGAAATGAAATAGGAGTAACAAGGCTATTTTGAAATGTAAGGAGTAGAAAGTACGGATAATTGCTTTAAAGTAGAAGTAAAAAGTTGGCTGAAAAATAATTACTCCAGTAAAGTTTAGATACCCAAAATTTCTACTGAAGTAAGGTAACGAAGTATTTGTACTTAGTTACTTGACACCTCTGTACATATATAGTATACATATTAAAAATCATGATTAGAAACAAAATATATACAATGGTGTATTCAGGCCAGCTTAAAGGATAAAAAAGGAAGCAAATCCGTTCATTTTTAGCTAAAAATTCTACATTTTTGAGAATATAAAGTTGTATATTTGCAACAAAACATATTCAGATTTTCACAGTTTGAAAAGTTGTGTATTTACAAGAAGAAGCTTCATATTATGAGTTCAAAAAGTCTTAAATTTTAACATTATTTAAAAAAAATTTTTGATTTTAAATTTACCACAGTTTAAAGTCAGTCGCTTAAAGAAGCCAAACTGAAAACAGTGATTTTGATCCTGGACTTTTGGATCTCAAAAATTCTTAGATTTGGTTCACATGCATTTCTGACTTTAAAAGTCAAACATTTCTTTTTTTTTCTTGTAAATGAACTTTTCAAACTTGAGATTTTTGAGTTGACTTTTTTGCAGAGTGACCCTGATACATTGTCATAATAATGCAGAGTTTATTCATAGATATTTAGTCAAAAACAAGTGTATGTTGGCCTATTATGCTGGGATTTTGTCAATGACAACAATTAATACTGATGTGTACTTTTTCCAAGTGGCCCTTGGGGGGGCTAAGCTTTTCTTAGATATGAGTAGAGGGGCCCTAGGGAAAATGTTTGGGAACCACTGAGCCAGAGGGATAGGGTGTCTTGCATTTGTACCAAAAGTAAATCAAAGAATATGTATGAAAGGTAAGGAGCTGTAACAATTATTTTATTTTCACCATTCCACATTCAACCAGTTAGCTACTTGCTAGTTTGTTGGCACGGTCAAGAAGAGGGTCTACTGTACTACTGAAAGGTGACATAATGCTAACCACTGTAGCAGAGGAAGACATGCTCCCATCAATAACTCTTTCTCCCTTCATGCATGTGTACTGAAACAAGGACAGCAGTTCAGTTACACTGCCTAACCAAAGCTCAATCACTGCACATGCAAACGTACTTACTGAGGTTCAGTTTAGCTATGGTGGCTTTGAGGGTCCAAACATCAAATTCACAAAACTGGACAGTAAACAAAATACAGTGATATCTTGAAAGTTAAAAAAATGCATTAGAGTTTTTGCAAAAAAGAAGTGCAGAAAATGCAGAAAAACAAAACATGAAAACTAAAACAGACCACATAATAATCAGTATTTCTTGAATTAAAAAAAAAAAGGCACAACAGTCTAAAACTTATAACATTTCATTAACCAAAAGAACATTACTAAACAGCATAACTTCAAAAAATACATATTTTAACAAAACAGCAATATTAATAGTTACATTTTGTAAAGTTATATTTTACAAAGTGTTTCATTTTACACTTTTAAACCTCTCATAATATATCTGATAAAATAGCAAATTAGAAAAAAAAATCCTTCTCAGAAGATAAGAGACTTAACATTGGGATGGAGTAGATTCTCACTAATCTGCTGAGCAACAGTGAGCCGCACCTTGTTCCCCACTGTCTGCAGCATCAGGCTCCCTGAAAACTAGTTTAGTAGAGGTATGATGTTTGGCTAGACACCCTGTGAGATTAGAACTACTATTCTCAGCAATGGACGTTTTCTTTACATAGTACAGCTCAGCATACCTTAAGGAAGGATAAATAGAGTTGGTATTCCAAGACAGAAAAGTACATGTCTATATCATCAGAACGAGGCTTAATTTTTAATTTGCAAGTACCGACTGCTTTTGAATTACTGTAACCCATCATTGCATTTTCAAAGTTCACTGCTAGTTTTTTCAAATGTTGATGGCAGAACAGTAACTGGTCCCAATATAACTACAGCTTGATTTTTTTATGTATTTGTCATTGTTTTGGATTTAAATTCAGAGGGTTCTGCATCAATCTTCTAATCAGTTTCTCAGAATTTAAAGGATAATTATTTAAACATCAAACTTTCTCTGAAACTTGTCTGATTATAAATTGATTACAGTATTTTCATTTTCATTTTTACATGTCAATAAAACCCTGAAGTTTACTGGAAGTTACCATTTAAGTTCACAATTCTAGAAGTGGAAAAAGATCAATATGTGACAGTGGGGTTTTTGGTCCAGTTTAGACATAGTCGCTGATTACAAATACATTTTCTTCAAAGAATGGAACTGAATACATAAAGGAGTCTTGCACTCATAACCTCACTTTAACAAAATATTGGTTATGGTCCTGGCAATGATACTGAGCATTTTACATAAACTTTGCATCAACCAAAACACATAAAATGTATGTAGATTTTTTTATTTTAAAGCTTCCTTAACACTTTCCCTTTGAACAATAGCGCTTTGCATGCATTCTACTCCTCTTGCCACATTTTTTCTTCCTGGTTATGGCTAATTTATGTCAGTCTCCTCTGTCTTTGCACCTATCTGCTCTCTCTTTTGGTCAATCTTTCATCCCTTCTCCTCTGTTCGCCCTCTCTTGTGCAGAGCTCTGGGCAGCAGATTCCTGTGGTGGTTGAAAGCTGCATCCGTTTTATAAACCTTCATGGTGAGTCACTTTTTTATGACATCAGCAGTGAGTCGTGCTGAGAGAGCTTTGGACACGGACAATGAGTATGTGGTAGTTTTTGTTAATGCGTGTGCAGGGCAGCCTTTGTAACAATGTAATAAAATCTGTGTTTGTATTGTGCATCTCAGGCCTCCACCATGAGGGAATATTCAGAGTTCCTGGGTCGCAAAGGGAAGTAAACCTCATCAGAGATGCATTTGAAAGAGGTAAATGAGCTCCTTTGCTTCATTGCATCATTTTCCTTCTCATGCAAAAAGGCAGTTTTACTTATCTTTTATTCAAATGTTTTAATTTTAGATCGAACACTCAGCTCTGTAGGCACTCACTTTTTTTAGTCTCTCCAACCACTCTTACGGATTAATGTCTGTAAAAGGATTACCTTACAAATTTAAAACGTGTAAGAGAAAGCTCTGCTGAAATCTCACAGACTCATAATTCTATTACTCAGGCTCTAAAACGGTCCCTAATTCTCCAAACATATTGAGCACCCAGGTGGTGAATGTGCAAAACTCGAGCTGACTCCTGTAGGAGTAACACTTTTAACATGGCTGTATGCTCTGGTGAACACAACCGGGGGTGAGAGGCAAATGAACGATAATGACCTTGTCGCTGCTCTACTGACTTTTGCTGAATCGTTTTTGTGCTTGTGGCATAAAACTCAGACTGTGGCTCAGCCTCCAAATGAGGTCGTTCACTGTGTGGAAAAAAAAGTACTTTAAATGGACCGTGTCAGCCAAGTTAACTCTGATTAAGACTTTTAACAAGCAAATTTAAAGTAATGTTATAAAAAATAAAGTAGAGCGCTTTGCAGTGAGTTACATTTTGTCTGTACAGCTGATAGAAAATAAAAGCATGGAAACCTCTGGTGTTGAAAAATGAAGCAAATGAGGGAGTGTATAAGTCTGCAGTTCCTCGAGTGTCCACTAGAGGTGTGTTCTGAAAGTGAAGGAAACCCCATTAGGTCCCATATGACAGTGCTCATTTTGACAGCAGAATTAAACATCTTTACAGCCTGTTACAAATATTGATATGGTCTCAACTGCACATTGATTTGTTTGTTCACGCTTTATGGGGATAAATACTCTGATGTCGTTTTTTTTGTTGATACTAAAGGTGAGGGTTATTCATAAATCTGCATAATTGAGAGTGTAGCTGAGTTGATTGCTGAGTGGCCAGGCTGTAGTTTATCAGGAGGCAAACAAACCATTTTTTATGGGAATAGTTTGCACAATTTTGTTTAGCATGTAGTGAGTCGATGCAAGCTTTCATACCGGCAACATAATTTGCTGGGGATTTATACCTCTGCCAAGGAGGTTATGTGATTGGGTGGGTTTGTTGGTTTGTTTGTTTGTTTGTTTGTTAGCAACATAACTCAAAATGTCATGGATGGATTTTCATGAAATTTTCAGGAAATGTCAGAAATGGCATAAGGAAGAACTGATTAGATTTTGGGAGTGATCTGGATCAGCGTCTGGATCCAGGAATTTTTTTAAAGGACTTTGTACTATTGGGAGATAGGGCTAATGGCAGAGGTCTGTGCTGTTACCACTTTACACCAGGAGATGGGGGACATGAGTAACTTATTCAAAGTTTTGGACTTATAGACTTTAAAGGACACACGCCCGGTCGAGGAGACAAGGAGCGTAACAGAGAAAAAGACAGCAAATTGTAGTGAGAATACTCACAATGCTGGGAGGAGTAGAGGAATGTTCACCCTCTGCCATGACTTCCAATCGTCCGGTGAGACCACGGGTGCTTCCACCATGACAGTCCACACGTAGCGAAGCCAGTGCTTTGCCTCACCATGTCTCCACCCCACCGGGGAGGGAGTAATCAGCGAATTAGATTTTGGGAGTCATCCGGATCACCGTCTGGATCCATATTTTTAAAGGATTCTTCATTCTTGGGAGATAGGGCTAATGGCGGATGTCTGCGCTCTCTGAGTGCTTTTTTAGTTTCAAACTGTGGTCGATGTTTTCAGTTTTGCTCCCAAAGAGCATGCATATGACCAATCAAAACACTTGTTGTTGCCTATGGTAGAAGAGTTTTGAAGCAGACAGAGGAGCAAAAATGTCCCCCTCTCCAACAGCACATGACATGTGTCCCCTTTTCAAAGATGTCTCTAGCCAGTGCAAAATTGTTTGTCTTTATATAGCCCAGATTAAGACAGGAAGCAGACAGCCTGACACGTGTCCATATGAACATAGATGTGCTATGTGCACAGCTGGATCTGTTTACAAACAAACAGGACTTTCCTCCAATGGCACATTTATGACAGTTTACTCTTACCTTTGATATGACATCTAAACACTGCCCCGGGTCAGTCATCTCCCTGAAATTACACCTATCCAAAAATAACCAAAAGTTTGCGCCTCCTCCCAGTCAGCTTGGCCATAAAGAGGGAGTAGAGCAATACATGATACAATGAGGACTAAAAAGGACTCTGACCTCCTGGCTGTGCGTGAAAGTGCCAGACCAGAGGAGAGAGAGGCAGAAGATGGCAATAATGCCAATACACCTCTTCAGAAACCAATGGATGTTGTCCCTGAGATGAACTCTGTGTTTTATAAAGTCAATGAAAAAAAAAGGAGAAAATTGCGTTCAGTTGGGAAAATCCATTGGTTGTTCTCTGGCTGGCTCATGCAAGATAAATATCTGACTCTTTAGAAGCTGGTTGCTAAATTTGTCCCTCTGCTTTCTGGTGCTAGACATGTAGTCCAGTTTTAGAGGTTCTTCAATGACAACAGCTCTCTGCTGCAGCCAAAAATTCTGCTACAATAGCAGTGTGATTCAAAGAAATGTGCTGAAGGGTGTTTTAAAACTGTGTGAAGCTGAGGGGAACTTCAGATTTGGTGATTGTTTTCTGCAGACTCATCAGCATTATTGTCACCTTTCACATTCAGCAAAGGCATATAATCCACTGTTAAATTATTATTATTATTATTATTATCTAGGTTATTCTGGGTTTTTAGTTTTTTGTTTTGTTTTTGTTCTTGGTCTTTGATTTTACTCTGGAGTTTTGTATATTGGGGATTCATGGTGTATTTCCAACTTGTCATGTTTTCAGATTCTGTAATGGGTCTACTAGGATGATTATGATGTTACATTGCTGGCTTTATCTTTCATGGGTTCCCCTGTAGATGCGGTTTTGTTATGTTCTTTGCTTGTGTTATGATGATGCTCTGTTTTATTTGTATTTCTGCTTATTGTCAGCACTTTGCAAACCTCTGTTTGTAAAGGTGCTATACAAATAAAGTTATTATTATCATTATTATTATTACATTATAAAAACGGGATTAAGCCTTCTGTTTTCACTTGTAATGTGTGCATGGCAAGAATGCCATCATAAAGTGTCTGTGGTCAGCTATAACACAAGCAAGTTTAGATTATTAAAAAGTGCTTTACAGTCAAATAAGAAAAAATAATAATTGGCAATGCAGGTTATTTTTTCCAACGTCATACCTACATGAAGCAACTGAAGGTGCTATAAAGAGGTAAAAAAAAAGACCATTCAAACTTTATCAGGAAAACAAAGACTACAAAATGCATAGAAATAATAGCCCAGCAATTATTTATTTTACCAGCTTTAAAGTGTTGAATGCAATGAATATTTCTGCTTGGACCTAAATGTTCTCCTAAGGTTACTTCCTCACACAAAATAATGTATAATGAACACCTTTTAAATTAAAAATAGCATATTTTTAAGAAAGAAATAGAGACAGAACATACACAAATGCAAAACAAAAAATGACTTTAGGATATATATATGACAAAAGAGAGGATAGAATATGCAGCAAATACAAAACACCAGTAAGACGTGTCAAGGCACAAAACACTGGACCTTTTTAAGTTTTATTTCTGACAGGAACATCCTGTCTTTTTCAGCCAGCCTTCTACTTTACTATTCATCTTGTTAGAAGTGTCCTTAGCCTGTGTTTCTACATGAATACCTTCAGCTCACATTCCTGTTTGACTCCCCGTAGGAGACGATCCTCTGTCTGACAGCGAGTGTGACCTGGACTCTGTGGCTGGCGTGTTGAAGCTTTACTTCAGGGGCCTGGAGCCTCCTCTCTTCCCTTATGACAGCTACTCTCAGCTGCTGGAGTGTGTCCGTAAGACCCCCCTTATATAACCTCCATGTTTGTGGGTGATTCGGTTTCTGTCATTTAGTCATCTGGGTATGTTTTAGTTTTAGATGCTTCTACATGATTAACCCTGTCATACACAGTTTATCCTGGGTAATACCTTTTTGCTTGCAAAAAAGCTGCTAATTTACGTTTAGCTTTAGCAGGTGCCACTTCACCTATCACATATCCCCTTCTAATATACAGCTCTGGAAAAATTAAAGAATTTTTCCTTAAATCACCATGTCTACCTGTATGGTCTATTTCAGTGTTGGGTGAATTTCAACCAAAGTCCATATTCTGATATTCAATGATGTACTAATGTGGTGACAAACCATCAAACAAAGTCGATCTGCTTGACTCGCCTGACAGCAATATGAAAGACGAGTGGAGAACATGCTAGCATGCATGAAAGATGCTGTTAAAAGTCAGGGCTATTCTTCCAGTGATTTCAGTGGCTTGTTGCACCAGCTATGTGTAAGTTCTGTTGTAATTTATACAGTAAATTCCACATTCAACCCTACATTTAATCCAGGTAGTTTACAGTTTTGTCACAAGAATTTGAGGTTCACCTTGGCTGTCCGAAATCACACTCTATAAAATGCACTCTATACAGCTTGCACAGTTTTGCATGTGTGTTGACATTCTGGTTGAGCATTGTTATGGCCTATACACTCACTGTGTCCACAATGAATTACTAAAATAGTGTACACTCCATGGTCAGTATCTCAGCAATATAAGCCTTTATGCAGTTGTAGTCAAAAGCTTTAAGGAGCTTAAAAAACTCCTTGAAGCTCCTAAAATTAACATGTGGCAAAAATATATGTTTTACTTGAAACATACAACTTTTTATCAGATTATCATATTTACATATTTTTTATTTCTTACTTTAAAAAAGTCCTTTATTATCAGTGAAATTCTAGTGCCATTTATTATTGGTCCTCAACCATTGCTGCTGCACCTTTTGATTGTGTGGAAGCAAATTCATAACTGGCATCCAGAGCAGAGTCCGTAATTGCTTTTTTACATGCTACATACTCTACTTTAGAGAGCTCCCTATCTAGGGAAGAGCTAGTAGGGATTTGGGGCACAAGGCCAAACTAGCAAAGGGTAATCTCCAAAATAAGCAAAAATCACTGCAGAAATTAAGTGAAGTTTGTTTATTTGATTATTTAATTTGGGTCCCCATTAGTTGTACCCTGGAGCACAGCTAGTTTAGTCACACTTCATTAATCCCTGAAGAGAAATTTACAGTTTACACTCTATTGTTTAGAGCGCTACACACATACGCTGAATTACATGTGCAAACAGGATCCACACAGACATGTACAAATGGAGAAATGTCATAGTGATGGCCTTGCTGTCATTGATGCGCTGCTGGGAGTTGTTGGGGGTTCGGGGTCATGCTCAAGGGCACCTCAACAGTACTCAGGAAGTGAACCTGTCCAGTTTACCAGGCCAAAGTCCAGATATGGTCCAAACGGGACTTGAACCTGCAACCCTCCAATTCCCAGTCCAAATTGACAAGGTGACAAATTGAGGAGAAGCATTTTCCATTGTGAAGTTATAGTGTTGCCTTTTGGTCTTTAGATTGACTAATCATGGAAAAAAAAATACTGTGAAATGCAATGAATCAAAAAAAACAAAGAAATTTGTGTAAATATGGCAACCATTACAACTGGGCGATAAGAAAAGCAGCAACATGTATCCACAGTCAGTTTATCATACCGTAACAACGACATCAGGAAGTATCTTCAACAAAAGCATGAATCAATTTAACAATATTTCCACCTATATTGGACCGATTAAACCAGCTCCACTCATCACTGATGACAGAGTGAGTACAAATCAAAATTTCACACATTTCTGAGAGGTGTAATCTGTCACTGAGGAAACACTGCTGACGCTAAACAGCCAATAAGACCAAACAAATTTATCCCACCCTCATAACTACCACCATGACAGCTGTATTGAAAACAAACATCTGTACGCCTGCTAGGACTAGGTGCAAGATTAGAGTTGTAACTTCTGCCTGAATTGAGACTATCTCAGCTGGTGCAGTATCTTAAATGTTAGAGTGTAAACTATTGATTTAGAATTTACATTTAAACTAGGCTATGTTCAAAAGTTTGCATAGCTTGTACAACTGTCCATCCATCCATCGGTCCACCACTAATCCCATTTGGGGTTGTGGGAGACTGGAGTGGATCAAAGAGTTGGAGGTAGGGTAAACCTGGACTGCTTGCTAGTCAGTCACAGGGCAGGCACAGTCACTTAAGAGTCACTAGTTCACTTTATGAACTTGTCTTTGGACAGTGGGAGGAAGCCCCAGACAAAACTCATGCATCCATGGGGAGAACATGCCATCTCCATGCAAAAATGTTCCTCTGACTGGAACAGAAACATTGTTGATGTGTTGCAACAGCACTAACAGAATATTATATTTGGAAGTTATGAAGTTGACAGAACTCTATTAATAGTACCATAAGAGAAAAACATCACTGCAGCGGTCTCTCAGTCTGTCCAGAGCTGTAGACTCTGTCCTTATGATCCATTTTTATCTCTCTCACTGTCTCCTTGCTATTCCTGTAGACACAGAACAAATTTGTTTTCCAAAAACAGAAACTCTGAGCTATAATTTGCATGGATTATGAAGGTTATAAACCTGCCTACAAGTTGTTTAAATCTTGTAAATACTTCGCTGACCTTATAAATCAATGCAGACACCTCATCTCAGTAGTTTAAGTACTTGTCACAACACTCCTTTAAGTCAGAATTTTGGGTTAAATGTGCATCTGTTTCATATTTATCTGAGAAACAGCAGCAAATACAACTTGTTCTTGCAGAAATATGTTCTACTCCTGTCTTGTTATCTTGCTTTTATTCACGTTTTCTTTCTGTCATGGTCAGAAATTGAGGGGGTGAACGAGAAAGCGGCGCAGATTAAAGCGATTGTTTCCACATTCCCGAGGCCTCTCCTCATCGTGATGCGTTACCTCTTCGCTTTCCTCAATCAGTAAGCTATAACAAAACCCACAGTGCTTCACTCTCTTACTTGTTATGCTTGCTATGCTGCTACACTTAACACCCTTGCAATAAGATAACAAGATTTTGTGTTTGTGTTTTCTCAGTGTGTCTCAGTACAGTGATGAGAACATGATGCAGCCCTACAACTTGGCTGTTTGCTTCGGTCCGAGCTTACTGAGGGGGATGGACTCTGATGATGCTGTTGCTAGGCAGCCGCAAGTTAATGATCTCGTCAAAACCATGATCCTCCAACATGACGTCATTTTCCCTGGCCAGTCAGAACTACCGGGCCCCGTCTACGAGAAGCACATGACTCTGGAACAAGAATACTGGTAAGACTGGAGTAGACACTGAATTAAATGTTGTGTGAGTTGTGATGCAGTCTCAGAATTCATTGGCTATCATTTGGCCATGATATCACCTGTAGAAATGACCTCATCAGGGCTTACAGTGAAGGTTTGTTGGCAGTAAGGAACATCGGGCTAACACTTCCATTGGTGTGCATTGCTTTTGTTAACCATGTGACAAGCAAGTTGAGAGATAAAAATGGATTTGCAATTGGTGTTTTAAAATGAGGTCTAGGAGGAGATTGTTAACTGCATTTGCATGCAGGTGTCTTTTAGAAGACATTAAAGCTGAATCAACATAATTTAACTGCCAGCGGGAGCTGAGATTGCATTTCAGCTGATTGCCTTTTACTTTCAACACAGGCTGTCACCTGCATACAGTTCAACATAATTCAAACTAAAAGAACATACGTACTAACAAATTCTCCCAACTTCACACAGACTTTGAAGAGTTACTGCAGCTCTGCATATAGTAAAATTATTTAATTTAACACTTTCAAAGTGTAGTTTAACTTTATGTAGTGTGGTTACAGGGACACTTATGAAGTGATAAAATTAACTCTATATAAATTTGATTAACACTGTCAATTTTGCTGTATATTTTACTTTATTATAAAGGTGTGACTTTACCTGAACAACCTGGTTGGAGATCTATGCTCTTGTTGTTCTTGTTAACAAGGAAATATATTTTACTGTACAACTCATCTGTAGCTAGCTACTCAGTACTCAATAAACTGTAAGTAAACTCTGAATTGAATACTATTTCCTTTTACTTGAGTATATATATAAACCTATATTTTTACTTAAGTAAATTTTATCCAGAGTAACTGTACTTTTTCTTTTTTTTTTTTTTTAAAGGTTTATTTTTGGGCATTTTGTGCCTTTATTTGATAGAGGAGAGGATAGTGGATAGAGTTGGAAACAGGGAGGAGAGCGGGAAGAGACGTGGTGGAGGGCCTCAGGCTGGATTCGAGCCTGGGCCGTCCGCGTACATGGGGCGCGCGCCTTATCCATTCTGCCACCTGCGCCCCACTGTACTTTTTCTTGAGTGCAATAGTTGTTTACTTTTTTCAACCTGTGGACCGCAGACCTGCTGGCTGAGGCTCAGTCTGCTCATGTATGAACACGGGGAGGAAAAGTTGAAATTCTGTGCACTTTTCCAGAAAATCCTCAGGTTCTGGAGGTTGTTTTTTCAACAATACTTAGCTTTTAGAGCACAGGTGTCAAACTCAAGGCCCGGGGGTCAAATCCGGCCCGTGGAACAGTTAAATCCGGCCCGCAAGATGGTCTCATATTTCTGTTCTAACTGGCCCATCAGTCTGAGGTCTGCAGATTTCCAAAAAGTATAAAAATGTTAACTTATCCTTCATGATTTAAGATATCCTTGTTAAGTCACAAAAAATCTGAAAAAGTAAGAAGTAAAAATATTTAGATAAGAAGTCAGGAATGTGGGAAAAGAAATTTGTGTTTTACTTTAACATTTTAAATTAAGTATCTACAAGTAGGACTCAAACTTAGTGTTTTTACTTTTTATTTCATACTTTGAGTATTTCAACTCATAATTTTGACTTCTCATATGATATTTTGAGCTTTAAGATTCATAATTCTAATTTTTAAGTGATATGTTGACCTTTTTAACCATTTATTTTGTATTTTATCTCATATTTTCCCATAGTTTGACCTTTCAGACTCATGATTACAAATTTTATTTCATATTTTGGCCTTTTAAACACATGATTTTCACTTCTTTCTAATATATCTTCCATTAAAAAAACATTATTTTTCAATTTTAATCTTGTGTTTCCACCCTTTTGAACCAATAAATTTACTTTTCTCAGATATTGAGCCTTTAAACTTTTTCACTTTTTAAAAATCAAAATCATTTATCATCATTTTTTTTTATTACTGGTGAAACAAGGTTGACAGTTTAAGGTTTAAACGGGGGCTCTGTTAGGCCCTCAGGTTAGTCCTGAATCCAGAATCCGGCCCCTGCCATGGTCAAGTTTGACAACCCTGTTTTAGAGGGTGTTTTGGCAGTCCTTAATCTAAATTAGTTGATTGGAATTGATTTTGATTTGAAAACATGACCTGAATTAAAGAAGATGGTCATTTTTATTTTGTTCAGTACATAACTTATTGTTTGTCAGCAGGTTGTTACAGTGCTGTTTGTAGTACTAAAAAGGTGCTTTAAGCATGGTTGTGCTGTTAATGTTAAAAACATATTTGCATAATAACATCTATCATTTATTTTACCATTAAATCCTGTTTGTCATGTTTTTTTGTCTGTATGTAAAACAAATAGGCTCTCATAGTAAGAGTAACAGGCAATTTCAGTAACAGGACAGACTTGGTGTTCTTTACAAATAAAGAAGGTGTGTATATATCAATATCAGCTAAGCAAGTACTGAATTATGACAATAGAGAGTAAAAATTAAGCTGGTTCTTGTTATGATAAAAGGTAAAGCATTTTGGCAGATTCAAATTGCATCTTTCTTTCAGAATCAGTCGAATTGCTAATGTGGCTGGAGTAAAGGGGTTACTTAAAATCTTCCTGCCAAAATACACACAGCTCCTTACAGTAGCCAGTGCTAAAGAAAACTTTTTTACCACAAACTACAGAACATCCTACACTATAGTGAACAAGACCTAAATGTAGAGTTTGTGACCATAAAATCAAATCTACTTTGGGCCATTTGGATTTCTTTGTGCAACCAGTGGAGTAACCTCCTGCACACCATGAGAAAGCTGAAGCCTGTTCAAGCTGGTAATATAGAAAATTCAGAAATCTGTGCATTTTGACTCATTGCTGGTAAGTCAAAAGCAGATTATTAATCTTATTTGCATAAATTCGTCCTTTTTTAAAATGCTATCTCATATTTTTTGTTGAATTTTGATTTATTTGTCGCAATTTACCACATTATCTTATTTTCAGGACTTGGCACCATGTAGTCTCAAAGCATTTGGTCAGATTGGTTTTATGGTTGATTAAGTATAACCCAGAACATGTGACCAAACAAGAAATCTAATCTAATTTCTGTTTTTAAGTGTTATTATCCTTAAATGACTCATTGTAAATAAATCACTTGGCAGCAGTGTCACATTACTCCTGAGATTTGTTGGTCATGTTTGAATTTAAGACTCAAGTCTGAGCTGAATCCAAGAACACAGAGCAGCTTTCCCCTCTGTTTTTTTTTCATGGCTCATCTTCTTGAAACATTTTGCTATACCATGCCAAAGGCATCTCTGTGCAGCCTGCACAGCTTTGTGCAACAACTGCTTAATGCTATTAAGCTGATTACTCACTTAAATTGAACACAAGCCTGCAGCCTATCCACAGTGTCCATGACAATCTCTAACACCCCTAAATCAGCTTTGAGAGAATGAACTAACATGTAGAATTTACTCAAAAACAAGGTTTATGCCCTTTATTTCATCGCTGAGGTTTTATGGTCATATGAAAAATCACAATAGAAGAGGTGATGTATGATGTGAAATCAAATAAACATGAGGAAATGTATGAAGAGACCCTTTGGGATGAGAGTGTGTCAAACAGAAGACAAACTATGCATGACCACTGACTGAGTTTTCTGCTTGTCTGCAGTGAACCAATCACAGAGGAGGGAGACGGAGAGACCGAGCATCTGCCTAGTGAGGACGGTGAGTACATGCAGTACAAACACACACCCACACTCACGCATACACACCACAGACAGATTCCCTTTAGACACAGACTATTCATCAACGGCTATACTCTACATGAATGATTACAAGCCAAGCACAATTTACATCTTTAAGCTACATTTTCAAATATCATTCATCACCATGCACAAATCATAACAACATAAATGGTAAATGAAAATGGTGTCCTACTAAATATGTTGATCAGAATTGTTCAATGTGTGTTCAGAGTTGGAGGCAGTGGCAATGTTCGACTACGTGGCGAGATCTCCTGCAGAGCTGTCCTTCAAAGTGGGAGAGCTCATCATCCTTCACAGCAAGGCCTCCTGTGATTGGTGGAGAGGTGAAGTTGGGGGAGTTAAGGGACTCATCCCTCACAAATACATCAGCGTGCTGGATGGGTGAGTGTCATTTTTACCCTTGAATCAATCAGAACTATTTCCCATTGATGAGCTCAGTCTTGATGTCTGAAGTGGACCTTGTAATATATTTTCTGAAGGCTTAGAGATATTTTGACTCGGAGAAAACTTATACCATTTCCCAAAGACACGGCAGACTGTTGGCATTGATAAGTGGTCATAAATCCAGTTTTCTTGCACTATATAGACCTGATTTTACCTAGTTTGGTAAATGCAAAGATTAAGATCAGTTGTTGGTTTTTTTTCGGTATTCCACTGTTCTGTTTACTTCTTACTTTAGCTAATCTGTATAAATATTGCTCTGTGGTTGTTTTTGCAAAAAATCAGGGTGTACCCTATTTCAGAACAAGATAACCCAGCTGTCTTATTTAAACTAAATCAATTATAACCCCAGTGAAACCTTTATTTCTTTTCTTATGTGACAAATTCTTACGGTACAGCTCTCAACTTTAAATGCTATGTTGTATAAACTGTTGTAGGGTCAGATATGTTCACCTCATGAAGCACTGATGGATAGTCACAAGCACTTATGACTGTCTGTATATTTGTAAATATACGGATGATGCCTGCTGCTATCCAACACAAGGACATACTTCTTACAGATATAAACCTGATAGTATCTATCTAGTATAATGGCGAGGTGATAATTCTGTTAAGTCTTGCGACATTTAGTAATCCTGTATATATTTTCTGAGAATTACCGGTACAAAAACAGGACTGATATAATGTCAGTATAGGGGTGAAGAAGTTGGCCTGGCAAGAACTTGGCATATTTTGAGAAATGCCAAAAAAAGAGGCATAAGCTAAACTAGCTCATTTGGCCATTCATATGTCCATTAGTGTGTTAACTAGCCTGTTTTTACTTAATCATGCCTTTTAACTTTTTATGTAAATGTATAAATGTATTTCAAGTCAACAACACAATGTGATTGCACTTCATTTAAAATGGTAAAGTCTGCTATAGTTCTTATCAAACTATTTTATATGACTATATTTTGTAGGCTCATAAATGAACGACTTATCATTGACTATTAGCTGGTTAGCAGCTTGTTTGCTAAACTAGCACACTGCTATATGGTCTCTTCAAAATCAACCATGAAAATTCAGTTTTTCAGAATACTTGCAGCACATTCAGGACAAAAATATTACAAAGGTGAAGAGTACTGCATGTATGTTGGATCTCACAGAGATTCCCAAAGGAATGGCTGGACTTCCAATGACTTGCCTCTGTAACCACAAAAGGAAATGAAGGTAAAACACTTTATTCTCTAGCCTCTTAGGATGCCTCTTATCAGTGTTGCCTTTACCCCATGCACATCATTTGATTTTTTTATGTTGCAATATAACTGTATACATTTCAGAAAATTTGATTTTCTAATACTTTCATTGAAGGTCTGTGAGCCATAAGTCTGAATGTGTAGCTGCAAGAAATATGACTGAGTCATGGAGTTTAAGGGCTTTGCTTAGCAATTTGTTCAGTAGGATCAGGGGATCTTCACTAAGCGCTTATCCTTTCATTTGCTCACAAGTATCTATTTCAGGTTGGGTTTTTTTTTTTGTTTTGTTTTGTTTTTTTAAGTTGGCCGTCCACTGTCACCGCCCAATATGCAATGCAGGGTAGAGCTGTTATCACAAGTCAGCCTGAGCATTTTGAAGAACTATCATCTTTTAGGATATATGGCCAAACTTACTCTCTCATATTCTTTAGGACATGTGAAACAGGTATTATTTTCCCATATAACTATACCCAAGAAAAAAATGAGCAATAAGAACATTTTTGAACTTCTGTAAAATTTGTAAAAAATAAGTGCTAAATATTAAAATTAGAAGTAATCAAACCACTTTTCAAATGCAAAATCATCTGCTATGATTGCAACATCTATTTGTTTATTTAACATTTATGTAACACTGATGCTGTGACATTTAATTGTGCGCAGGTCCCAGATAGCAATATATGCTTGAGTATCAGGATTTCAGCTCATTTTCACTGAAGAAATAAAAATAAGAGTTACAGGAACAAATGTCAAAAACATTTATTTATTTATTTATTTAATATTGTTTAACCAGGAAAGCCTCATTGAGATCAATAATCTCATTTACAAAAGTTTCCTGGACAAGAAAGGCAGCAGCACAATGAATAGAGTTACAGACATGAAATATAACAGTTATAATACAGGTTAAAACAAATCGCGAATCACAGAGCACAAAGTCATTGGTCAAAACATCTACAACTTGAAGCATCATCCTCCAGTGCCTTCAGTCTACTTTTAAAAAAGTTTAAAGAGACCAGCTCCCCAAGACATAGAGTCTCCTGCAGTAGATTCCAGGCTGCAGGAGCAGAATACCTGAAACTCCTTTTACCCATTTCAAGATGGATTTTGGGAACAGAGAGCAAAAATAAGTCTTGTGGCTGAGTCACAGAGTGAAGACTGTAACTTCCAGAACTTTACACTTGATTAAGATCACCCAAATATGATGGAAGCAGATTTAGTAAAACCTTATAAATAAAGACATGCCAATGGTTTAGCCTACGCTTTGATAAAGAAGGCCAGCCAACTCAATCATACAGGGTACAATGATGAGTTAAGGACTTAAGGTTCATTATAAACCGCAGCACTCCATAGTACACAGTATCTAAAGATTTAAGGCATCGAGAAGATGCATGCATGTATAAAATATCACCATAATCAATTAAAGGCATAAAAGTGGCAGAAACAAGTCTTTTCTTTGCATTAAACGAAAAACAACACTTATTTCTGAAATAAAATCCAAGCAGCAACTTTAACTTCTTCACAAGTTGGTCAGTGTGTAGCTTAAAAGTCAAAGAATCATCAATCAAGAATCCAAGATATTTATAAGAAGGCACAACCTCAATCACATCACCCTGAGACGTGGTAACAGACGGCAGGTTTGATGATTTTCTCTTTGAATTTGAAAACATCATCAGTTTGGTTTTGCCAGTTAATGGAGCTGATTTTTTTTTTTAATTGCCATTAAATCACAACAAAGACATGCTGTAATCTCAGCTCTGACCACAGCATAAGAGAACCAAAGCTATCTCCACAAAGATGTATGAATGTGTTGTGATAAAGTGCTGTGGAAAATATCACACCAAACAGGTGCTGCAGTTTAATAACAGAAGGGACAACCGTTTAAGAAACCTAAGAAAAAAGGTCTAATATTCTATTTTACTTCTGTTCATGTCTGTGTGGGTGTTTAAACTGTATATAATACTTACTTATACATTTACTGTATACATAACCCACTGAGCGCTGGCTGTATTAAGCAGCTGCAAAGATAATGAACAGATTCATAAATAGGCCGAACACAAACCATCTTTTAGTAAAAAGCCCTTTCCTGAAATGCTGTATCAATATCAGTTTTGCATCAATTATGCATCAAAATGTTTGATAAAGTTGCACATTTGTTGAACTTTTGGTTAATAAATCTGCCACTTTTTGTAAAAGGAAAAAAAAATTCACACGTCTTCTGTTCCCTCCTACAAATTTTTGTCACTCAGCAGTTATCCCTCAAATAAACTTGTACTAGTTGTTCTTTCTGTTGTGAAATATAAGCTTTATATATCTCCTCTGCTTCGTCTCCCTCAGGTCAGAGCGAGGGAAAAGAGAAGAAGGAGGAGGAGGAGGCAGCACTGGAAACCTGACAGTAGAAGATCCACAGATGGAGAACACAACGCGGTACACAAATCTGTACACACAAAGACAGGCATACTTGAATGCACACTGCTGCAACATATAAGTGCATTCACTCCAACAAACACATGCAGACAGGAGAGTACACCACAGACAGAAGAACTCACTTTCACATTGTTGCACACACAAGTACATGCTCTCATACATGAATGCACAACATGCAAAGTTACAATGCTTGTGTGTGCATCTTGACAGGATGCGGGTGAACAGCGACAGTGCTTCGTTGCCTGGGAGACAGAGAGGAAGTGAGGGAAGTCCCAATCGAAAGCCGCCAACTTCCCCCGCCACACGACACCTGCCAGTGTAAGACTGATGCTGACAAACACCTCAGGCTCAATGCATACTTCGTATATTCATCAAACATTCAGCATTTAGGGAAGTACACAATTTAAAGCTTCTGTTGTGAAATGATTCTGTAAATTATAAATCATGCAACTTAGTAGTGCATATATTTCCTGACTCAAGTTCTGCTCATCTGTACAAAACTGTTTAGTGTCTCTCAGCCTCATATTTTTTAGCAGCTTTAAGAGAAAGTCTTTGACCCCTTATCATCACCAACAGCAAACAGATAAAGTTCACTAAAGCTAGATAACTCTTGGATTAATTCATGGGCTCAAGAATTAAGCCGCTAAGGAGCCAAATACTTAACATATGAGTTGGTGGATTAGTTTTGCATACATTCATATGGATGGAAACATGACTTCAGATGAATGCTTATGTTAATCTCTCAGTGGGATGTATTCAAAGTGGGGCTTTTAGAGTTAATTACATTGTGATCAAGGTCCAAAATCAATGCATTAAATTTCTTTAAGTGCATGCTATTTTTATCCTTTTAGGCACATGGTAGTTAGGCAGCTGAGAGAGGAGGCACCTGGATTATACACACCCATAGCATGATGAATAACAAGTACACCTCTGGGCCTTTGAAAGTCTCTTTTCACTTTAAAAGCTCAGTGGACAAGTTAGGGGAAATCACCGCCTTATGATAGCAAACCTTTTTTTGTTTTAATGTTCAATTTGGCAATTTACATTCACTATTTAACCTTGGCAAGCTCTTTTAAATTTTATTTTATTCATTTAAATGTACTTAACCATGAAAATCTCACTGAGATCAAGGATCTCATTTTTAAGAGTGTTCTGCCTGTGACGCAGCAGTACAATCAGAGATACACACATAAAAGTTAAAACTATTCCAAACAAAAATCAGTCAAATAGAGGGTACAGAGTGATAAGTTAACAGTCAAAAAATCTACATCATGATGCGTCTTCCTCCAACAATTTACTTGTAAAAAGATTTAAAGAGACTAGATCATCCAGAAACAGACTTTCCTGTAGAAGATTACAGGCTGCAGGAGCAGCGTACCTGAAACTCCTTTTACTAGGGATGTAATGGTATCAAAATCTCAGGGGTATATGCCTCGGCATATAGTCCATGGTATGGTTTTTATTGAGGTATTAAGAAAAACCCAAAACAACAAATGAAGACTTGGAAAAAAAGTGGCATCAGCATTTATTAAACTAAAATTGTGCTTTAAATACTATGATATGGGAAAAAAATGCAAAAGGTGTGCATTAGGCTTAAAAATATAAACTTAAACTTTGGCTCCAGTGTTAACTAACCCTCTAAAACCCTCCTTGTCCACCACTGAAAATAGCTGTAGGTCTTTGACGATATATTCACTAATACACCTTGTGTTAAGCCCAGTTTGAGACCAGTTATACCTCTCTCAGATGATTATTTGTCTGCATAATCTTCAAGTGTGTGGTGTCAATACGATTATTTTACTGCTCCAAATCGCGTCATTGCATCCCAGGCTTCAAATTGTAAATATTATGATATTCACACTTCTACATTGTAATGCCTCTGACAGAATACCCACAGCAACCAATGAGATCAAGCAGACTGGGTAGGGTCACCAGTGAGACTATGTCCTTTCACTGCTCTCACACATAAACACAACTGTACCTTATTCCAGGCAGCATTTCATCCATACTCTGTCCTTGTTTCATGTTTCTTTCTGCAGCGCACGCCAGGAAAGCTTGTGTTGAAGGGGCAGTCAGCTGAGGATATGGATAGTCATCCATGTTTATTTTTATTCTGACATCACATTTGATGACACAAGATTCTGTGAAATCTCGTGTGTGGGGAATCTTCATGGTGAGGTCGTTGGCATGTTAGCAGGCTTGGGGTCTCAGTGGTCCGATTGTGTGTGTGAGCTCAGGGGATCTAAAGATGAAAAATCATTTGTAAATGTCCATATGTCTGCAGTCACCCATGTTTTTAAAATCATTCTAGATTTGAAAATCATCAATTGTGTTGCCAACCAGACAGATAAAAAAGCAACTTGACTTGAGCTCTTAAAAAGTACAAATGCTCTTACATTAACAAGGGATCCTAGGACTGAATAAATCATTTGGCACATGCACGCCTGCATATTTCAGAATGTAATTTTTTTGTAATTAGGGCTGTGTTTGCATAATAAGTGCATTATTTTTTTGTATTTCAATTGTCACATTTAATTGAACCTTTCAGAAAATCTTAATTAAGCCACTGCAGCATTCACCTGCAATTTAAATTAAGTCCACCAATGCTCCTCAGTTCAGTCTAAAAAGCTTGCAGACATCTCAGTGGACAAGTAAAAAATCATCTGCACCTTGTGATATCAGACATTTCCCTTTTTTACAGTCCCCTCATCTCCTGCTCTTACAGTGATCAGTTACGACTCTCACCTTACTTCTGTTTATTTTGTCATTTAGGTCTCAGGAGCGAAGACACACTTTGGACACTGTGAGACAGGCTGGCTTTAGGCCCACGGACAGACCTTCGTTTGGTCAGCCAGACAGAACAACCGTCGACAAGGTCAGTGATTCATCACAATGTTGCAAAATAAAAGCGACTCAGG
Source organism: Cheilinus undulatus (assembly GCF_018320785.1). Taxonomy (NCBI): domain Eukaryota; kingdom Metazoa; phylum Chordata; class Actinopteri; order Labriformes; family Labridae; genus Cheilinus; species Cheilinus undulatus. The sequence goes on along the minus strand of NC_054875.1, from coordinate 11,070,611 downwards.
CAAACATCACCTCTGAGCCCCTCAGCTCATCTTTAGAACTTTTCACTTGATAAAATAAAATTGATAAAAGTTTTTTGTTTTTTGTTTTATAAAATATCACACAAGGAATGACTGTAACAAAGTATACAAGGATGTTATGTCATTTCCAAGCACATATTATCAAAAAAGTATCTAAATATGGAACATTTTAACATCTAGAAATATTAAGAAGTTGTTGAAAGGCACAAGGATGTGTAATCAGTTTCACTTACTGTCTTTCAAAATGAAAAAAAGTAAATTATGGTAATTCAGGCACTTTCTGGGTCTAATGAAGGCCTCTGAGTACATGCAAATTTAGGATTTTATTTTAATGCAAGAAATCCAGTTTTTGAATGGTGTTACAGCATAGCAAATTCACAGGTTCTAACTTTGTTTGCAATTAAAATGAGTCAGGTTTACTCTCTGCCGAGTTATTTTAATGCAAAATAATGATGTGCTTTAATCTCTATGACCTTGAAAACGTGAGTGGAGGCTCTACATGTTTGTATTTTGTGTGTAAAGACCCCCGTATAGGAAATGTAAGTGGGTATATTATGAATGTGAATTAACTGCTTCAGTCTTGTGCACAAACATTTCAAATGAACTGCAGCCTGTGAAAAAGTAAAGTTCTGTATTTTCCAAGCACCTTTCATATTGTAATTCCTGTCATAGTTTAAGATAAATCCATAATAAAGAAGTAAGAGTACAATTCTTGCCAGAGGCACTTCTCTTGGTCTCCTCAATACCCCGAGGATGAACTTGAACAAAGTTCAGATTTTCACTGGAACAGAGCAGGTTCAGTGATCGGTGGGAGATGTTTTAAAGGTCAAGATTCAGTAAATGAGAGTCACCACGGCTTCATTTTTATCCCCTGCCATGTCTCTGATTCTCTCCGTTGCTCTTTGCTTCTCCTCCTCCCGCGCTCTCAGGAGATGATCAGCCGTCAGATGAACTCTGTCTTCAAGGAGCTTCTGTCTCGCCAGCCTCCTGTGCAGCAGTCGGCCCTCGCCCCCCCTGCAGCTCCCGCTCCCTCTTCTGCCTCCACGGCTTCCTCTCTGCCTCAAGCCGGCCCCAGTGCCAAAAAAGTCGGGTTTGGCCTCAGAGGTCGGGCCCTTTTCAGGCCGGTGGACTGAAAGAAAGGAGAGGATGACTGGAATTATTATTGTTTAAAAATGATTATTATGCTGATGCTGATGCTACATTTGGTGAAAATCTTGAATCATTATTTTTTGACAGGTGTAAAATATTTGCGTCTCTGCCATCTCATAGTGCCACTAGTCTCGGTGCCGTGTTACTGTATGTCCAGTGTGTCTGTTTTTCAGCTGGTTTTGGTCTTTTTATGTTTGGGTCTGATTTTGTTTTCAAAGCTTTTTGCAATTTTGGGAGAATCAGGGATGTGACATCAGCAGTGATACCACCAGACTGACTTTTTTAAGTGGTTGCCATACAGCATCACCAACAAAAGACTGACACTGCCCCTTAGTGGCAGATCTGAGATTAGCTCACCCTTACAGTGTTAGGTTTAAGAGAGAACTCATCTAGGGCCTGAGTGCCTTTTTACATCCTTACTTTCACATTTCTTCACTTGAAATACTTGATAGGTTTAAGCTCTGCATTATGTTTGAAGAGAATTACATGAACTGTTTATGTGACTACCCAAAGTGTCCGGTAAAAAATTGTGAAATGATGACCAAAACTCATAAATTGCCCAAAGTAGGTAAAATAATACAAATATAATAAATAACCCTTGTTAGGTGAAACTGCCTAAATCCCATTTATTCTGATTTTTTAAAACATCATTTGTTGCTGATTTTTGTTGGAATCTATTTAGATTTTATTCTTAATGTTTTTTTATGTCAAAATTCCCTTCTCAACTGTCTTTTTTATTCAGGATACATTTTATTTCAGAGTAGAAAATCAAAATAAGATACGCACATCCTAAGTGGGTGCTGGATCCAAACCGAACAATCATAAAGAAGCATAAAAGGTCTTCACACCAGGGATCTCCCATTTACGGATTCATTAAGCAACCATAAGTGACATTTCAAGCCAACATGCTCTTCCTTAGACTTGAGCGTGCTGGCTTCCTGGTGTGCAGACCTTTGTTGCTTCTTCACATTTTATTTCATATCATGCCACCAGTGAGCAAGCTCAACAGCTGCTACCAGATTAGTCAGTTAGCCCTTGTTAGCTTATGCAACAAAAATGTCAGAGTTATTTTTTATAAAGTAAACATGCTGTAGCAAAACAAAGGAGGGGAATCCACGCTTCAGCAGACAAACAATTGCAAATGCCACTACCCAGCACAGTGGCAGATAATCACAGCATAAGGGAACACTTCCAGAGTATAAAGTTAATTTTAACGTAGTAAAAATGTCAACACAACACCACCTGCCTCATCCAAACTTCAGTGTATCTGGACTGTATTTAAATTGCAGACCTGACAATGTCCTCCAGAAGGTTTTATTTATAATGAGGTTGCAAAACTGTGATATTTTTTAGCCTGACTTGGCTGCTCATTCTGCCAAACTACCTGGTGAAAAGCAAGCTTAATCATTACAGTTCATGAATATGGAGTCCGTGTGGAGCAAAATTAGAAAGTGTTCTCTAACAGTGTTAGGTAGCATTATATTTAAATGTTAATAGGTACATTACCATGTTAAATACTGGGAAAAGTAACTTTTCTTTAAGGCATTTATAGCAGACATCCAGAGAATAGTATCCTGTTAGAGTTCTTATTCTGTCTCCTGAAAATGTATCCCTGTAAGTACTCTACTAGTTCCACATGTCAGCGCATAGTCAACTGTACATCTGCCTTTGAATATGTCAACTGAAGCATCATTCTGCAGTCTAATTTATGGCCCATAGCCAGGCTGTGTAGCCTAATAACATTGAAATACCTTTATAGTTCTTGTTTATCTTCACAAACTGACAAAGAACTGGCCAGAGGCCAACTGGATTACACGCAGACTGTGCGTAATACTGCAAGCCTCATTGAAACAGCTGTGCAGTACAGCAGTTTTAATGGAAACAATACAACAGGAGCTTTTAAACATGTATTTCCCTATCATGGCATCCCTTTTGTCCCCCAAAAAATAGGAAAGGGGTAATTCAACAGAGAAATGCCATCTTCCCTGTCACCGTACTCTCTTAGACAGCATTGACACAGCTTTATGCCAGCTTTGGGGATTTTCTTTATTCTCTTCTGTTCTTCTTCTTTGTGATAAAGGGGAAAGAGAAATAGGTCAGTTTTTCTGCAATGGGATACTTCATTAGAAGGAGAACTAATAACATTTTACTTTAATTGCAAAACTAACTTGTTGTATCACTGTTAGAACAAAAGCATAATCTGAGTACTCTAACAGATTACTTTGTGACATCTTACCCCATCTTCTCTAATGCTAGGAAAAAAAGTAGCTACAATCATGAAACAACTAAAAAATGTGTTGACTGATTATGAATTTAAATTATTTGTAAAAATTTTCTTCACCTTTACATTCTTTTTTTTTTAATTAGTGCCAAATAGGGAGCCCAATTGTGCACTGGGGTTGTTTGGCATAAACCCACCTCCCTAGTGCATTATTGACGAACAAGCATGGACCACTTCAGCATCTTCTGTTCTCATGCTAAATAACAGTGCCGTTTTGCTGGCTAGCTTTGCCTTCATTCCCCAAGTGCATTTTCCCTGGATGTGAGAATTTAAAGAATATTTGACAGTTGAGAGATGTGCATTTTTTTCTTGAGTGGATTTAGCACATTTAACAGGCACGCCCATAGATAGGGATGCACCTGTACCACTTTTTTGTCTGACCAAGTACAAGTGCTTGCATATGAGTACTCACTGATACCAAGTACAGTTATGAATACTTAATAATACTAATAAAGTTCTTCAGATTATTATGAAAGTATGTTTTATTTTAATTACATGTTATATTAACACTTATTTTAGTGGGCCCTAATTACGTAGTAATTTATGGTTATAAGTCAGATTTATCTAGCAATTTCTCAAGGATAAGGCAGTAATTATCTAGTAATAAGATAGAATTTTTACCAAGTAATAATTTAGTGATACTAAAGGAGTATTTATCTAGTTAGAAGGTATCTCTCAATCATGTTCTTATTCTCAATTCTTCAGTAATTAGGTGTTATTTTACCCTAATCCTAACCTTTAATCTAACACTCATAATATTTTCGCAATGCTCTGGAGTCTTTGAGCTCTGTAGTATCTTCAAAATCTGACAAGGAATTAGCCAGAGGCAAGCAGTGTTACACACAGGCTGTGCATAATACTGTACCTTAACCCTATAACCCTAACCTAACTCTCGTAATAGTTTGGCAATTCTCTGGTAATTAGCTGGAATTTTGCCGAACAAATTGCAAGAAATAAGATGATAATTTTCTATATCAGTTGCTTGATAACTCCTGGGCAGTTTATTTTGGCCTAGTACATTAAGGTGAATCCTTCCTGAGTAACTTTCAAGTTGTTTTAAGGTAGGCAGAGAATTGCCACAATGTTACTTAATTACTTAATGATTAATACATTATTACGAGGTAAATACTTCCTTGATATTACCAGATTTCCCAGATATTACTTGATAAAATGACAGCTTATTACAAGTTAATTGCCACCTTATTCCTGAGCAATTACTTTGTCCACTTACTACTATAAAATTATTGGGTAATGGGGCCCACTTATATTTCTTTACCCCTCTTCTCAACAGTTTAGCAGTGCATAGTTTGCAACCTGCTCTACTTAAGCAATCCTCACTTATATTCAGAGATCACCAAGCTGCAGACATGGCTCCTATTTAGCTTATCTGCTCATGTAATGGAGTTAACATCATGCTGTGAGATGTTTTCAAGTATAATGTTAGCAATGTTTAATGAAAGTGAGTGTTTAGACTTGGTGCTGATACATGCATCTGTACCCACAACACCCCCAGACAGAGATAATTGTTTTATTTCTGTGGCTATTTAAGCGTATCTCTTATATTCGGCCATTTTTCTTTACCTAAGAGTGACCTGGTGGTCAATAATAGCCTTCTGTTGTTGATCTACTTAAAAAAACATGTATTCCTTTGCTTTACAGACACTTCAGAGAACAATCACAACCCTTGCTGGTTGAGGCAAATCAGGCAGCTTTCTGTTCTGTTTATACTTTAGCTAGTTACTTTGTCTGTATTATATTTTTATTTACAGTGGCAGCTAGATAGTTGAGGCATATTTTACATTATTTTTGCCCAAGCTAACAGGAGCTGGCTGGTTAAATGATATAGTTTTGGTTGGGCTCGGTAGCAAGTGACATTATGAAATAAAATGAACTAATGAATGCATAAATAATGATTTATTACAATGAACTGACTTTTTCTGTTATTTCTAACGTGATTCTTAAAACTTTTTTTATTTTATGTTTATTCATATGAATGTTTATTTCCTAGTTATTTCTGTTTTATTAAATATTGCAAATTTTGAGTCAGATGTGACAAAATAGTGAGGTTAATACTTTATAATGGCATGCAGTATTAGCACATACACATTTACACACATACTGTACACTCATAAAGATGAACAACACATTCCCCTTCATATGTGACACTTGGCCCCCATGCGCAGGCCAAAACTCAGGGCTTTAGCAGAGTTAGAGACGAGAGCTAGCTCAGGTTTGGTTTCGAAGGAATAGGTAAGAGTTTCTCACTCAGGGCTTTGGTTTTACTGACTCTTCAACTGGAAACTGTGCCCTAGCCTCAAGAGCCAAAACGGCCCCCATTTCAGAGAGGACTCGGTGACCTCCTCTGCTTTAAACTGTGAATGCAATGGCGATATTTTGGAGCCACGATCAAAACTCTTGTCTCTCTCATTCATATATTTGAGCCCCCTGACTTTATCTAACATTATGCACAGTTCTCATTCAGATGTGTGTTGAGGATTTTTTGCAGTGAGGTGTTTGAGTTCTTTGACTCCAAAAGCATTTGAAATGTTTCTACATGAGGCATCTCCCCTCTGTCGTGTTTCAGTATTGGCATCATGGGGGTTGAATCTTTGTTTTTATGTTAATTCTGCTTCAATGATTTAACACCATGTTATTCTGGATCACTGTTTGATGATGTCACTAAATTTACTGTGTCCAACTGTATATGTGGTTAAAACATGAATAAATAAAGATGATAAAGTGATGAATGATTAAAGGGTTGTCCGTGTATTTAAACTACACAACTGACATTAATCCAGGTATGGGTCTATAGTATATAGTGCTATCAGTTAGCTGTTGTTCACATCAGAGTAAAGAGCATTGTGGCAGCAAGGCAGTATAAGAACAGATACAGCAGCTACACAGTTTAGGTGGAGTGTTGGTCCTTGATTGTAGGCCTGAAATGCTAAAATATGTTTCTAAATAGTTAAACTCATAATTCTTGTGCCTACTAAGAGGGAGCTGAGTTTTACCATTTAGATGACTTATTGTGTGCAGCCTTAACTATAGCTGCATTCCCATCTTCCCCAGCAGCCATTGTTTACAGATTTGCAGTGCTGCTGCACAATTTTGGTATAATATGCGATTCCAATTATTTTAGTATTAAAGTATCATGAGAAAATGCAGAGAAACATTTATCAAATATTAAGTAGCGTTAAAAAAAAACACATTTTTATAGTACTGCTTTCAAAATAATATTTTTTAAAAGTAGGTCTTTCCTTTTTGAAAATAAAGTTAATTCTACAAAGTGCACTATTGCAAACTCAAAAGTCTTTCTGCAGGCATTTTTGTACATTTTTCAAGTACGACTAGTACAAAAATCATTGCAGTCATCTATGCAATTATGTAATTGCACAGCCTGGCATTGCAATCAAGATTGCAACTGCAATAATTTTGCAGCACTAACTTGCAGTACAGCTGAACAGCTCCCATAGCTATCGCCTCATTGACCTCAAATGACACTGACTGGCCTGATCGTTCTCTGCACAAGGATCTGTCAGATGAACGACATGGAATCTGGCTAATCCATTGATTTTGCAAAGTAAAAGCACATTTGGTAACAGTTTTTATTGTTGGTTGGAGAAACCATCAATTAGTCAGTTTAGAAAAAGTGACTCTGCAGCCTCTGCAAAGTTTTTGTTATGGAATGGACCACCCACCCAAAGAGTTTATTTTAGAGGGGAAAAATGTCCCCCAAACTTTTTTTTAAGATATATTTTGGGGCTTTTTAGTGCCTTTATCGGACAGAGGAGGACAGTGGATAGAATCAGCAATGAGACAAGAGTGGGGAGAGACATGCGGCAAAGGACCACAGGCTGTATTTGAACCCAGGCTGGCCGCGTACATGGGTAGCACATTAGACCGCTAGGCCATCTATGCACCCCAAATGTCCCCAAAACTTAATTTAGATCCTTCACAGTCCCTTAGTTGGAAACCAGCAGGTTCCTTCAAAGGTTCCTCATCCTTGCTTGGGGAAAGTCCCTAAGGTTGAATTTAGCAGGATAAAGTTGGCTGCTGAAAATCCAGCAGGATCTCAAGGTCAAGTTTGGACTGTTTTATAAATCGACATTTCTAAAGTGTCACTTATAAACAGAAAAATATCCTGCAGTTATTTGAGTGTTTTATATTTCTTTGTAATATCTTTTCATTTCTGGATCTCCTCCAGTCACCCTCCCATGTGGCCTGTGAAAACCTCTTAAAGCTGAGTGAAAAATCAGATCTGCTTCTGATTATTTCTGATTCATCATTATTTACAGTGCACTCACTGCACGTGCATGTGTGTGCATGTGTATCCATGTGTGTTTCATTGTCTCCGTTTCTGTGCCACTACTGCTCCCCAGTGCTGTAATGTGATCTTTTAGGCCCTTCCCTTCCTACGCCTAAAATAACCCCTTCCCACAGACACTCAACACACAACCACACAACCACATAACCACATGCATATACACACAAGGAATAACAGGCACTGTGCCACATTAGCACTTGTGCTGCTCTAAGTCCTTGTCAAACACTAAAGGTGTCAGTGTGAGCTCAGAAAAGCCCTGTGGGACGAAGTGATTAACAGGTTGAATTGATCTCATTCACATTTTGGATAAGCTCTTCTTTGACAGGGTCGCTTTTTCTGACACAAGATTAAGACAGCACCTTTACATAAGGTAAGCCAGGAATTTTCTTATCATTTCTACTTTTATACTTACAGTATATCAGCTACAAACAATGCTAATGAGGATATGAGCTAGACCTAGGGCTGGGCAATTCATTAAATGTATAGATATATTCATATATTTTAAAATGAGATAAAGGGTAAGACATCTTTATGTTGATGATCAGTGAAAAGATAGTTTTATAGGAACTATATAGACGAATATTTGGCCTGACCTGACCGTTACACCTACAGAGACATTAAGTATGTACATTAATATGGAGTGGGCCCCCTTTTGCAGCTATAACAGCCTGCACTCTTCTCAGAAGACTTTCCAGAAGATTTTGGAGTGTTTCTGTGGAAATTTTATGGAGCATTTATGATGTCAGGCACTGATCACAATCTCCATTCCAGGTCATCCCAAAGGTGATCGATGGGGTTTAGGTCAGGACTCTGAGCATGCCAGTCAAGTTCTTCTACATTGTCTTTACAGTCCTTGCTTTGGACACAGAGGTATAGTCATGTTTAAATAGAAAATGGTCTTCCCCAAACTGTTGCCACAAAGTTGGAAGCATAGCATTGTCCAAAATGTCCAAACTTCACAGCTGGCACAGAGCAGTCAGGCAGGTAACGTTCTCCCGGCATCCACCAAACCCAGACTCACCTATCTGACTGCCAAACAGAGAAGTATGATTAATCATTTCACAGAACACATTTCCACCGCTCCACAGTCCAGTGTTGGCGTGCTTTACACCACTCTATCTAACACTTGGCATTGGACTTGGTGTCGTATGGCTTGCACGCAGCTGTGAAGCTCCAGCTGCGCAGTTTTTGTGCTTTTGTGCCAGGGGAAGTTCAGAACTGTTAGCTGTGGAATCAGCAGAGTGTTGGTGGCTTTATACACCGCAGTCATTGACACAACTCTCTGATTTTTCATGTTGTTCCTAAACGCTTCCACTTGATGACAGTGGAATATCTTTACCAACCACCTTATTGCACAGATGACATCCATCACTTTAACGGGCTTGAAGTCACTGAGCTCTTCACAACAACCCATTTCGTGTCACAGATGGAGACTGCATGGCTAGGTGTTTGATTTTATACACCTGGGGCAACAGCTCTGATTGAAACACCTGAATTCAATGATTAACAGATGTGCCAAATATTCTCGTCCATATAGTGTGTTTGTTTACCATCTATATAAAGGTCATCATAAAGGTTAAGTCTGACTGTGTGTTCTAATTGCATGCAACATCTTACATCTTTTCACTTCCCTCGTTCAACAGAACTTGTTGGCTTGTTTTGCAAAGTAAGGGCAGTTGTTATGGATGCATAAGATTCATGTCTCTGTTTGAAATGTTACGCTCTGACTTGTGTCTGCACAGAGACAAAAGCATGTTCAAAACTTAATCAAAACAAGAGAATTTTATATTTTTAAACAGATATTCACAGGCCAGAGAATTAAATGTATAACAGATGCAAAGTGGACAGGGATCATGTGATGTGATTCAATGTGGCATGATGTTGGACAGTGGCATGATGTAAGGAGATGGGGAATTATCATTTTATCAATTTCTTTTCTTTGAGCAGGGCCGTTTTTAAGCTTTGTCGGGGCCCTGTGCCAGATGCTGTTTGTGGGCCCCTAGTTTGCTAAACTATGATGGAGAGAATAATCCACAAACTTGCCACAATCTATTACACTTCAAGAGCATAACAGACTGCAGTCATGATAACTTCTAATATAAAATCATTTACGCTGTTAACCTACACTTTTTCTGTGGGCATAGCTAACAGTCATATGTATAACGTAGTTTACATTACACTTACTTCAGTTAGTGATATTATGGTTCTTTTGAATAAAACAAAATACTACATCCAAAATTTAACTTAGCTGTAAGAATGGAGGCAGGATTATTCAAACAAGCAAACTGTATTGTCACAATAAATATTCTATTAAATGTGGCAAAGAGGGAGGCCACTTCCACAACAGTCCAAAATAATCAACAATAGGCCTAATGGCTACTAGCCACTTAATAAATAACTAGTGTTGTTTATTTTAGGCCCAACACTATAAACTTAATGAACTGATCTTAAGTAATCTTCAAGTTATGTTAAGTGGCAAATATCTGAGACATTGCTGACATCTGCACAACAACAACCTGAGTTTATCATGGCATTTATTTTATTCTGACATTTATTTTTAAACATATAAGGCAGTGTTTCCCAACCATTTTTCCTTGGAGCCCCCCCCCTACACGCTCCTCAGAAAAGGGGAGCCCCCCTAGGACCCAAGAGAGAAAAAAAAAGTGACACATTGCTGCCAAAAATCAACATAGATTTTAATTGTTCCACTGATAAAACCCTAAAAAAAGGTCCATGCATACTTTTCTTAACAAAAGACCTTTGTATAAACTACTTTATAACTGCTTTATCATGGTTTTAGTCAATATTTGCAAACCTATTTTTGGCAGCCTCAGAGCAGGCAAAGCCCCCCCCCCCCCCCCGCCCCCCCCAAGATCTCTGGTGGTTGGGAACCAAGGATATAAGGGATACAGATGTGCAATTTCAAGTCTCCTCAGATGAAGTTGAATATTCCGTTTTGGAGCCCCTTAGTGGCTTGTGAGGCCCTATGCCACAGGTGTCAAACTGAAGGCCCGGGGGCCAAATCCAGCCCGTGGAACAGTAAAATCCAGCCAGCAAGATGATCTCATATTTCTGTTAAAACTGGCCCATCAGAAAGAGGGCTGCAGATTTTCTCAAGTATAAAAATGTGATTTTATCCTTGATGATTTAAAATATCCTTGTTATGTCACAAAATCTGAAAAAGTAAGGAGTAAAAATATTTAGATAAGAAGTCAGGAATGTGGGAAAAGAAATTAATTTGTGTTTTAAGTTCATATTTTCAATTAATCATCTCACAATTAGGACTGAGACTTAGGATTTTGAATTTTAATTTCATACTTTGAGCATTTCAACTCATAATTTTGACTTCTCATATAATATTTTGAGCTTTAGGATTCATAATTCTAATTTTTAACTGATATTTTGACCTTTTTAACCAATTATTTTGTATTTCACTTCATATTCTAAACTCCAAACTTTGACATCATAACCTCATGGTTTGACCTTTTAGACTCACAATTTTAAATTTGGAAACATATTTTGACTTTTAATTTCATGATTACAAATTTTATTTCAGATTTTAACCTTTGAAACTCATGAATTTAACTTTTTCTAATAAATTTGCCATTAAAAAACATTATTTTTCAATTTCAATTTCATGTTTTGACCTTTTTGAACTAATAGATTTACTTTTCTCAGATTGTGAGCCTTTAAACTTATCTTTTTAACTTTTTAAATATCAAAATCATTTATCATCAGTGCAAAGTTTTAGGGTCCTACTGGGGAGAGGGATGTCTGGATTGTCTTGCATAGTCTGTTGCCACTCTAGCCTGGCCTCAGATTAGAAGAAGAAAACGGATGGACATGGCAACTTTTAGGGAGTGGAGAGTAGCATGGGAAACCCTTTCTCCTCTCTTCGATCCACCCACTTTTCCAAATGTTGCCAGTATACAGTATTATACAGTATTTGTGCAATCTAGAAAGCTCTCTCCCTCTCTCCTGCTCAAAAATATGACCAAAGATTTTTAAGTGTGTTCTTTTTGATACCTGAAAATACCAAAATAATAGACATTTTATCATTTTGGTATTTATAAAAAAATGCATAACCTCAATATGTAGAAATATTACCAATATTTTAGTACAATTTAAACAATTTGTGGGACTTCAGGTTTTGATCATTTTAAGCAAAAATTACCCAGAACTGAGTGTACAGTAGACAATCGTTCTGCAAGAAATTTCCAAGATGTTATTCATATATAGTATTTATATGTTATTGTCCAGCCCTGTAGCATGTACTCCATGCATGCATGTCATGAAAGTGAATATAAAGCCTTTTATTATTAAATTGTTTATACTGGAATAACTGTTTGATTTGAAGTTAGCTCAGAGCAGACACAGAGGGACGATACCGTATGTGTTTAATTTTAAAAGTGGGTCTTTAAAAATACTCAGCTGCTATTTACAGATTTTGGTCTGGTTTCTGCTTGGGGGCTAAAGAACAGGTGGTAGTTCCAGCGCTCAGCTCGCTGTTACACTCAACATGCCTGAGATCTGCTGCAGGAGGGTTTTCAAGTGTGTGTGTGCTGGTTTACGTTAGAAGAGTGTGTTCATGGTGACACACAAAGTCAGAAGAGTATAAAAGCATTCAGCTATCACAGTATATTTAATGTTTGCATTAATCTTTTCTGCATTTATATGCTCCTCTCTCCTCAGTGAGGATGATGATGGTGAGTGATGACTGTTTGGTGGAGTGTAAGATCGATGATGACAGTGAAGAGGAAAATACAGGAGGAGATGATCAATTAAAGATCCCTCCACCTCCTCCAGAGTTTGCATCCAAAGCCTCCACCCCAGGGCCAAAACCTCCAACTCCTCCCACAGCCGCCACCACGCCCACACCAACACCTACACCTACACCTGTACCTTCACCCACCCAGCCTGTCAACAGAGACCCTTATGGCATCAACAAGCACCTAAAGGTTCTTCTTACCATTTTCTTCTTCTGTTGGCACTATTAGCACTTCAGAAAAGTCTACATGTATGTTTTTAATCTTTTAAAAAGCTGATGTCACATGGCTTGGCTGGTTCTTTGTCTGCAGGTGGATGTCAGTGATGTGCTGGTGGAGCCCACCACCACTCAGAGCATAGAGCTGTTCTGGTTAATTAGTGTGGCCGGCTTTGAGAAGACTCGTATCTGGACTTACCGCTGCCTCTCTCTGCTGTTGGCCGTGCCCTTTGCACTCCTCTGTGGTGTATTTCTGGCTATTCTCGCCTGTCTACATGTCTGGTATGCTGGAGTGATAATAAAGCTCCCTTATGGGTCCACACATATAGAGACCCCAGAGTCAGACACAGTAAGACCAGTCAGTCATTATATATGGAAAATTTGATGTGAATTTATGGATTCAGCTTGACTAGATTAAAGTAGATCAAATCAGATTTATATATTAAGAAAAAGCACAGTTATATCCACCAGGGGGCTCCAAATCAGCGTAATATTAAAAAGATGACCTTTTCTCTCTCTGCAGGTTTTTGGTTCCTTGCATACAGCTGAGCAACACCTTCATCCCATGCCTTCGCTCCTTGTGTTTGTGTTCTGTGAATGTTTTCATCTCTCCCTTTTGTACATCGATCGCTCTCTGCTGCAGCCAAATTACAATTTTACTGACGAGAAGAGACTGGTATCCAGTCAGAGACAAAGAGGCTGTTTGAATGAGTAATATTGTGTGAGTGGGTGAGTGAGTGAATGAGTGAGAACTTCATTTGCATGATATTTTTTTATTTTTATTTTTATATATGTTGTTACTCTGCAAGCTTGTGATGTTAATGCATTTTCCTATTATTATTATTATTATTATTATTATTATTATTATTATTATTATTAATAATAATAATATTATTAATATTAGTATTGTGGTTATAAATATACAGAATTCAGATAAACCTCTCTGTAACAGTGTTTAACTGTCAATAAAATTAATTCATCAGCTTTTAATGCTTGCTTTTGTGTCATTATTCGATGGCTAAAAGTTTTTACTGTTTCACTGATGACAAACCCCTCTGTAAAGCCAAATATAATGAGACAAAATAGAACAATTAAGGGCTACAAAATGTAAAAAAAAAAAAAAGAAAAAATTTGGAAATTATGATCAAAGTTTACGTACGGTCCTATAAAAAATTAAAATCAAGAAAAAACACCTTTTTTTCCAGTGATTTGAATCAAGACGTGAAATGCCCACATATTCAAGATTCACCTCAGGGATGTTGTTAGGCCATTTGTGGGGAGCTGAAGCCACCCTCAAATGTTCCTCACCCCCTTACAATAATTACAGTAAAAACAGTGATGAAATTAATGAAGGAATGTCAAACACCATTACGTTACTTTCTGCTTAATGTCTAGAGCAGAGATACACAGCAGATGGCTCTCTAGTCACCTGTGGCTCTTTAGTGCCAAGTCTAAATGAAAACCTTTATTTCCTAAAGAAGAAATCATAATATATCTTTAAACAATAAAAGATACTTCCTAACATATTTATGCACATGCACATATTTTTTTAATGAAGTTATTTCAATTTAATCATGTGAAATATCAGTATTTAACTTGCCTATCTCTTGCGCCGTGTCCTATGCTGTTTTGGCTCCAAAAGTGATGCCCCACCCCCCTATAAAATAACACAACCACTGCGAACCCTTTTATTATTAACAGTTAGTTCCTGTGATATTATATTAAAAAAAGAACACAAAGAAACTATAGGGGGAAGCGTAATGACAAAAAAAATGGTTTGTTGCCTGAGGGCAAGTTATGCAATAGAGGGTTAATGTGGACATTCTGGCATCTTCTTCTTCTCCTCTCACTCCTGTGTTTGCACACTGCCCTGCAGCCTCAGGACCATAACTGTGAAAACATGGACATGCTTCTAGCTGAAGAGCACATGACATTCATCAGTTTAAGAATGTAGGGGAAAATATTCAGCAGTTTAAGATCTCATGTAGGTTTCTTTAGAAACTTTTCTGAGAACAAATTTGAGAAAAATCTAAAGATGTTATGATGAATGTTGCTTATGAACATTATACTTACACAGAAAAGTAGTAAAATGAAGTAGAATAAAGGCAAATGATGACAACAATGATTAACTGACACTGCTGCCCAGGCAGATCTATACTGTAATGTATACAGCGTCAGTACCTCTTCTATGAATTATCCAAAGGAATGTTTAACTACTAGAAATGACTAAAATGTGACTAAAAATAAAATGCATTTCGTTTAAAGACTAAAATCAAAAATAGCTGCCAAAATTAACACTGATTTTAATGTTTTGAGATGCACGTGTAAGTGTAGAAATAGTTTTCTCTGTTCCTACAGTTTCCTGCCTTCTCTAATTTACACGAACGCAGTATTCCGAGTATTTCTAGGGTACCTGAATGCGCCATCAAACACCCACAATGCACTTCGCCGCAGCCATTTTTCTTGTTGTGGCTGCTGTGTTAGGAGCACGTCTGCCTTCATAGTTGTGGATAAATTTTCTTCTTTTGAAATTTACTAAATTATTTAAAGTGCTTTGTCTTTAAATCCTTCATAACTAAGCGTCAAACACAAAGAAAGCAACATGGCGCAGTATAAAGGAGCTGCCAGTGAGGCTGGCAGAGCCATGCAGCTGATGAAAAAACGAGAAAAGGAGAGAGAGCAACTCGAACAGCTGAAACAGAAGATTGCTGAGGTTCGTAACTTTTAATTTGAAGCTATAATTTTAGCTACAGTGGCACTGATCGCGGAGTTAGCCGCATGAATTTGCCTCGAGCAAGTAGCCGTTATGCTAGTAACACCGAGGTAGATGCTGTAGGTGTCACGGTTTGACAAGTTACTGTGTTAACCGGTGACTGTCAACCAAATTCGTATGTCTGTGGTTGTCGTAATTACAACTTTTTTTTTCCAAAACTTATGTTAATATGAAATGCCTTCTCTTCAATGGTCTTGTCAGCAAAATATACACTTTATATATTTTCTTCATTATAACAAAACGAAGAAGCAGTTGTGAGACTCCCAAGACCTCATCAGATGTTGTTGCTACGACAACCAGAGACGCATTCAGCCTAAAGTCTACAGATCACATGGACACCAATCAAACCAATACACCTGTCAATAAAGGATTTTAACCGTTCTTCTCTCTCAAATAAAAGTGTTTAAAATAAATTATCACCTGTTAATTTCTTCGTCTTTTAAGTCTGCCTGTTTCTGTTCCCAGGACAACATGGTCAAATCCAATATTGATAAGAAATTCTCAGCGCATTATGATGCTGTGGAGGCAGAGCTCAAGTCCAGCACTGTTGGTAGGTACTTGATGATGGATTGAGTGATTGATCAATCAGATTAGTGTTTTTTAATACATCTATTTTAGTCATTTCAACCAAATTAAAATGGCCGCATAATTAAACAGCAAAGGCAATAGAAAGCAATTATCAAATTCAAAATTCAAAAATAAAACAAACATTACATATCTGAGACATAGTAGGAAAAAGTTTTCAACAGATGTCATGATAGCAGGTTTTTAAACTTCGGTATACAGGTACACATTAGATGACCTGGTACTTACTTTGAAAGCATGGCAATCCAAAGTCTTGAGCACCCAGCACCAGGGAAATCCTCAGTTTAAATGAACAAGAATTTCAGTCGAATTCTTGTGCACTTCATAAATTGCACATAAACACCAGCAAGGTTGCAGTACTGGAGTTTGCCTTCATTGTCAGAGTTAGTCCTCTTCTACACAACTGTCTTATGGAATAGATGAACTTTTAAAATGTGGTTATTTTTTACTGTTGATCATTGAAATAACATGTAATGTATCATCACAAAATCTGCAGCAGCAAGAATGAAAGCACCAATGATGTTGACATTAGTTTACCCTTATTTTCCCTCTACCTCTGCCGCTATAATCCTGTTTCTTGGATACATTTCTTGCACAGAATTACAAAAATGGAAAAAAAATGCATTTTTATCCTCATTTATATACACTCAGTACCCTATCCTGACAAAGTGAATACAAAATCTAACAGTTTTTGAAAATTTATGGAAAATAAAAAACAAAATTATTACAATGACATAAGTATTCAGACCCTTTGCATAAAAAGCTTGAAATTTAGCTCAGGTGCCTCCCATTCCTCTGGATTGTTGCTGAGATGTTTCTTCACCTTGGTTATAATCCACCAGTGGTGAATTAAATGGATTGGGCATGACTTGAAAAGGCGCACACCTCTTTTTAAAAGGCCTCACATTTGACTATGCATATCAGAGCAAAAACCAAGCCACATGGTCAAAGGAACTGCCTGCAGAGCTCAGAGACAGGACTGTTGCAAGGCACAGATTTGGGAAAGGCTGCAAAAGTTTTGATGCACCGAAAGATCCTGAGACCACAGTGGCCTCCATAATTTTCAAGTGGAAGCAGTTTGGCACAACCAGGACTCATCCAAGAGCTGGTCACTCAGCCAAAGTGTGAAATCAGAGGAGACTTTAGCCCTCCACCAATCAGGGCTTATGAGAGAGTGGCTATACAGAAGCCTCTCCTCAGTGCAAAGACATGAAATCCTGTTTGGAGTTAGCAGAACACTTCGTGTGAAAATCACAGGGGCACATCTACTTTACAATAGAATGTAGGTAATGGTAATATCCTGTCCATACAATATTATTTATACCCTTCTTATTTTTCTTTTCTTTTTATTTGTGATGCGCAAAATCACATTTTAAGGTTAATGAAAGTGCTTCAAATGAGTTAGAAAATTGGTTAGAGCATGTGATGAGTACAGGACAAAGAAGAAAGCTAAGCTAATGATGTGTTTTCATAAAAAAGATGGAAACATATTTTTGAATCACTCCAAAACAGTGATGTTTCAAAAACAGTGATGCGATTCTGGTTTGACTGTTTGTTGTTTTTTTGTTTTGATCAGGTCTGGTGACACTGAATGATATGAAGGCCAAGCAGGAAGCGCTGGTAAAGGAGAGGGAGAAACAGCTGGCCAAGAAGGAGCAGTCAAAGGAGCTCCAGCTGTGAGTTATTTTTACAGTTTCTCTGGATTTAGTTGCTGATATAGGGTATGTAGCTTTGCACTGGTCAGACAGTTATTCACTTGTTTGGTCTTAGCTGTTCTAAACGCCTTTAATTGGTTCAACATTTATTTATTGCTGGTTCCTGAAATTTAAAATAATTCAAGAAAACACGGCACTGAGGAGAGGAAGCATACAGTGGGCAGAAAGATGCTCCATTCGGCAGCTATTAAATAAAATCCTGCTGCTTCCTGCACATTTTTTAGAAGGTGTTGATATGTGTCTAAGTTCTTTAAAATGTTTCTGCTGTGATTCTACCAGAGAATAGGGTCTTATTTCACTGTATCATTGTTTGTGTCAAAAGTGTTGCTCTCTCTTTCCATTTAATCTTCCACTGCTGCACCTCTCTCTCTCTCTCTCTCTCTCTCTCTCTCTCTCTCTCTCTCTCTCTCTCTCCATTGATTCTATTGAACAGAAGTATAACAGAAATTGTGCTCTTTTTTAAACGAAAGATATAGAAGTATAGAAAAGAATTAAGAAGGGTGCATTTTGACAAAGTGATCACTTATGGTGTTATTATTCAGCGTTCATGTAAATCATCATATATATAGTTTGTCATAAATAGTAGTTTTAAATGCAAGTATTTATTGTCCTGTTAATTACCACGTTAATGAGCACTAGAGGTTGCTAATGGTGGTAAAGTTCAGAGAAGCATATAGCTTTCATAGTACTAGTCCTGTGCATTGCATTTATAAAGTTAGGGAAAATGTTTCTTAAAGTTTTTCAATACAGCGGATATTTATTTAAGTGAAGGAATTTTAAAAACTTCTAATGTTTCCATGCTGTGCAGCCTTTTTATGGAGTGTTAATGATCAGTTAAGTTGATTTATGGGCTACAAGGTCAACAAAGTGTTCTGCTTCTGATTAAAAAAAACTGAGGTAACCGAGTCTGTTCCCTCCTTTCTCTCTACCTTGTCACAACTGCTTCCAACTTTCCTTCTCATTTGTGAGAGATGGTTCATAAAATCCAAAAAGGTGTCCTCACTTGCACTGACGCTGTTTCCCAACTGTTGTAAGACTCTGCCTGTAGTTGGAACAGGTTAATGTTGCATTCTTGTGGTGCACTTTAACCAATGAAGACAGTCATAACCAAGCAATTACACAAAACTAAACAGAGATGTGACACCAGTTTGACATCACTGTAATCACCGCAGAGCCGAGATAAAAAGACATCCATCACCAGGTGCCAAGAGTAGAATCTCCTGCTGAAGTATGTAGAGGTGTTTGTAATGTTTAACCCTGCAAAGAAAACTGGTACTGTTTATGGACAAAGCATTTAAACTGTGTTTTAAAACACAGCCACAGTGTGTTATGATAGTTTATGGTCATTCTCACCTCACCCTTATTGTTCTTTCAGTGGTGTGTTTAACAGACACATTTTACATTGTTCATTGTTAATGTTCCTATCTTTGCAGCAAGCTTGAGAAGCAGAAGGAGAAAAAGAGGAAGGAGGAACAGAAGAGAAAAATTGCCAGTTTATCTTTTAATCCTGAAGATGAAGGAGATGAAGAGGAGGACAATGAGGAAGAGGAGCAAGATTGTGAGTAGGAGTTAGGGAGTTTAAATCGGACTAGAGATATTTGATTGTTGTTTTGCCTTAACATTACTTGAAGTTTATCCTGTTTATAGGCTTTAACACTTATTTGTTTCATACAAAATGATGCTGTCAATATTAGATGGTTCTGGAGTGATGTTCTTACCATGATTCTATGTGAATATATGCTTATTTTTTCATAATATCCTAACAGAGTCAGTGTGTTAAGATGCTTGCATGACTTACTCTTGCATGTATACACCACTCAGACAATAACTGGATTAGGCTTTCTGCTCATGCTCCATGTTCCTTTTGCACCAGGCTTTGACTTGAAAGTTGAACATGTTAAATGCTAAGTTTTGCAAGAGATGTTTCTTCTGTTTTCAGATACCATCATAAGCTAGAGGTGTGGCGTTAATAGTACCAAATGTAGAGCATAGATTTTAAACTATATACTATATATAACACATAGCAGAAAAGTGTGTCCACATTCCACCATTCAACATGCAAACAGTCAGCTGCTTGCTAAATTGTTACAAAGATCCTCAGAAAGAAGGTCTATGGTAGCCTGCTTGAATGGGGCATGCATTTGCTGTAGTGGAATCAGAAATGCTATGGTTAATAAATCCATTTGCCTGCATGTATATTTAGACGAGGACTGTAGTCCACCTAAGTCTAAGCCCAAGTGAGCTGTAGCCTTAGGTCATGATGCATGTAAACACACTGTGTAATTCTCTCTGTTTCACTTCACTCCCATCAATGTGTACATGTTTGCATCAAAACTAAAACATTTCAAAGCTTATGTGAAACTGCTAACCCATTGCCAGTTTCCTGAGAAACATTGAAGAAAAACTAGAAATTAAATGATGAAGGATGAGACATCAACTGGACTTACTAAGTTTCGAAGAGCCAACAGTTTTGCTCCCAAGCAGGAAGCTTCTTTAGGGCATCTGTTGGTGACTGTATCTCTCACCAGATATAGGCGTGGGTGGTGACGTTCCAGTGACGTCACCAAGAACGACCTGGGGCATCCTCCATATGGCTCTGTCCCAGGTGCGAGAGAGCTGGAAACGCAGTCCTCCATGTCTGTTCAGGGCCGGCTTCAAAGCTCTTTCATACAAGGCCTCCTTCACACCTCTTTCAAACCACTGAGGCTCCTGATCCAACAGGAGACGACAGGGATACATTCCTCACTGGAACGTCACCACCCACGCCTACGTGTGGTGGGAGATACAGTCACCAACAGTTGTAGTTGTTTAAGCCACCAAGAATAAAAACTAGAAATAACACTTTAAGCAACTTTCTGTGAAAGTCTGTTCATGTTTTAGCTGACACAGAAGAACCTGTGAATTTAGATCCTAACATCCATGCCATTTCTTGTCTGGTTTCTTTTTGATATTGACTTTTTTATGCTGGAAGACATTTCTTTTTTGTCTCCATCTGCAAAGCAAAAACTTCAAACAGCCACAAGATGCTGCTTTCTATTCAAACACTTGCAAATTGTAGAGTTGGAGATAAATTAATCCACTTTCCACCATGGACATAAATTGTTATCATAATGGTTTGATCATGCACCATATATAACGGCTTTACTTTACTAAGAGGCAGCCAGGGTTTAAATCTAGCCTCTGGCTCCTTTTTTACATATCATTCCCCATTTTCACTCCCAATTTTGTGCTCCATTTTTTTCCTTTCTAGATAAAGACAAAAAAACCCAAAATAAAAAATAAAAAGACATAATGAAACAAACTCAGAAATGAACAAAATGTAAGGTCTGCTTGTAAGAAAACATTTCACCGTCTCTCTACAGCTGATAACTAAGCTAAAAGAAGTGAAAAAGCAACTGATAGCTCTCTAAAGTTGCTGTATACTCTGGCAGTTATCCCTTAATTTCTTCAATTTGCATAATGCTCAGGTAACAAAAACCTCTTTTAAAAAGCTATTTAGAATTCGATATATTTAAGAAGATCAGTATGTTTTTAATAAATAACAAATAAAACAAATTAATAAACAAATCCTATCCAACCACACACTCGCCGTTATTGTAGAATCAGGTGAAGTGGCATGCCCAGTTGAAGCTATTGAGTGGCTAACTTGACTTTGCCTGACATAAAAGCAGAAAATAAAGAGAAGCAGCCTGCATGGCTCTGACCACTGGGGATAACAATCCACCTACCTTTTTCATCTTGTAACCATCCAACACTCAACACAGCTAATTTTATAATTGTAGAAAAGCAAATTTTGGCCAATTCATGTGATTAGGAACTTCATCAAGTTTGTCTTTCTCTTACAGACGCTCCAGTTAAGAAGAAGAAACTTGGTAAAAACCCAGATGTGGACACAAGTTTCCTGCCTGATCGAGACAGGGAGGTGAGGTGGATGTAAACTACAAGGTTTTCTTTAACTTTTGTTTTGAAAAGGAGAAATCAATCTTTGTTCTCACTATGTATGAAGCCGTTTTCCATCAAACACAGTATTAGAGACGGTCCATTCAAATTCACAGCTGAGCAAATGCTGATGTCCTTGTGGCACTAAAATTACTTGTATATTAAGTGTAATTGTAAAATATGAATGTACTTTATTTATATAGTCTTTTATAACACCCCACAGGTGACCAAAGTGCTTTATAAAAAAATCAAATAGCGTTAAAAACACAGCACAAGCCAAATTCCATAAAGATTAAAAAAAATATATATATATATGTATATATATGTATATATACATATATATATATATGTATATATATGTATATATACATATATATATATATATATATATATATGTATACACATATACACATATATATATACACATATATATATATGTGTAATAATGACAAGATGTAATCTCTGAAACCATGCTAACCAGATACACGTCAGCCGTATTTTTTAAAAACACACACTGTCGTGATAAAATCTTACACAACCAAAGAAAAAAAAAAGTTAAAGCACTTAGCCATGCAATTTTTGCAGCTTGATTTTCACTCATTAATCAATAAGGCTGTTTATGGAGTCAATATAGTCGGGAATTTGCAAATCTTATGCAGTTGCAGCTTTGTTTATTCAAGTCTTTAATATGAGACCAATGCATTTATTTCATTTTCTTTGAAACTGTGCATTTTAAAATATTATTTTTGTGTCTTTGTGTTCAGGAGGAGGAGAATCGTCTCAGAGAAGAGCTCAGGCAGGAATGGGAGCTGAAACAGGAGAAAATTAAAAGTGAGTGTTAACATTATCAGACATATGCATCCTCTAGATTGATGTACATTACTACAATCAGCTGCTGATTTACCTTTCCACAGTATGTCTTTTTAAAATTTTTAGATTTAGTCTTTTTCCCACTAAATAACTCTTCAAATACTGTGGGTTTTTTTCCTCCAGGTGAGGAGATTGAGATCACATTCAGCTACTGGGACGGCTCTGGGCATCGTAAGACTGTTAAGGTAAAGTGCACTGTGCTACAGCACTCCTTTGTTTGAAAAAAGACTAAATAAATTCTTGATGAAGAGTAGAGATAACATGAGACAATTATGGGTGAAGAACGTGTTTTCATTTTTCTACTGGTGCAAATATAAACTGAACATAGCCATTACATTCCTAATGTTTACATTCTCTACAGATGAAGAAGGGCAATACCATCCAGAACTTTCTGCAGAGGGCTCTAGAGGTCCTCAGAAAAGACTTCAGTGAGCTCAGGTGAGGCAACACAATGTCTCTCACTTTTAAGGAATTGATAAATCTCGCACTGGCCCTCATATGTTAAATGTGCACACATCAGAAGTTTGGGTGTATGCTCATTTCTATCCACAGATCAGCATTCATCAATCTGGACATGAGCGTACAATACGCTCAAATCTCACGCCAGGTCTGAGCTTGTGTACACGTTTTCACCTCAGTGTAGACAGTCCTTCTCTGATCTTTATTAAAATGCTAGTTTAGGGAGAAGAAGTTGGGCTCACTCAGCCTTACACCCTTAATAAGTCACTTACCAGCCACTCAGTCTGAAACCACATCGACAATAAGAACTTCCAGTGTTGTTTCACGCACACAGTCATAAACATTCCAGTAAAATAAAGCCTAAAACCCTGAACAGATTCATCAGTTTTCCTTCTCCACATTCACTCCCATTTTGAAGTGAGTAGACTTTAACATAATGTTGGTATTTGATGTTTACCATCTTATCTCTGTGCTTGTCTCTGCAGGTCTGCAGGTGTCGAGCAGCTGATGTACATCAAAGAGGACCTGATAATCCCTCATGTATGTTCTGTTTACATTTCTGGCTGCTTATATATGCATATATATATATATGCACAGCTTAACTTTGTTTAAGCTCTCTGTTTACTCAAACTCCATTCATCACTCAAGTGATTCAACACCTCAGTCTCATATTTATTTTTGTCACCACTCTAAATGTTCTAGGGTCCTATCGTACACCCAGGTTAAAGCAATTTGCTGTACTGTGCAGGTGTCGTTCTTATTTTCCACCTGACACAGATTTCATTTTTTTGCAATTAAACATGCCCCTGTTTAGCACTGGTGGGTTTGTCTTAAACATGAGCAGAAGCATGCACCGACACACTTTCATGCACAAGGAGCTGAACTAATTATAGTTCTTTTGCATTTCAAAGATGGCACAATTGAAATAGTCACTGGACAAACTGTCGATATACTGTCAAATTACGCACATCAGTTACTCATCAGTTACAGAACACAGACAGGGATTTCTTCCTCATGCCCTTTAGAAAACACACCCTGTAGAATCCTTGAATGCAGCCATTAGATTCCTTATTAAATGCGCTGTTATACTTCATTTTTCATTGCAGATGTCAAATTGCTATTCAGATATAATAATCTTTATTCTTTTTTAGTTTATTGTTTCTCATAGACTATTTTGAGAAACGAAAATGGTCAATGTAGAAACTGAAAATGTGGCTCTGAGCAAAGGCTTAGGGGAATTTTTGGTAGCTCAAGAGCAGCCCTGTGCACACATTATTCTTTAATAGCCAAACATATAAGGATTTCAGAGAGAGAACAAGAACATCCTGAAGTTCCTCTATAGATAAACTTGTCCTACTTGTCTAACTCTGACATTTTTTGGGATGTGGTTATTCTTGTCCAGTCTCTTTGTTGCTGACTTTGCTCTCTCTCTTTTTCTCTTCAGCACCACAGTTTTTACGACTTCATTGTGACCAAAGCCAGAGGCAAATCGGGTAAGACCACCAAAAATATTTAAGCCCTGTGAAAAACTGTAGGCTGATTCACAGTACTATTTCAAGCTTTTTACGCCTCTGTGATGTTTTGGCTTCACTGTGAGTGTGGCCAGGGCCTAATTGGGGCAGACTGATCCCCTCTCTGTGCTGGCTTCAGAGGTTGTAGCAGACAAGATCAGGATCTTTGGAGCCAGAGGAGCACAGCAGTTTTTGTGTGTGCCATGTCCAACTTGTTGTGTATGTGTTGCTCTCATGATCTCCCACAATGCTGTGACAGATGTGAATCAACAGATGGGGACATCAGATACACAATATGGACAAAAGTATGTGGCCACAACTGTTAGTTATTGAATTCAGGTGTTTAAATTAGACTTAGTGTCGCAGGTGTTTGAAATCAAGCACCTAGCCATGCAGTCTCCATTTGCAAACATTTGCGATACTAAATGGGTCGTTCTGAGGAGCTCAGTGACTTCAAGCGTGGTACCGTGATGGATGCCACCTTTGCAAATTGTTTTCTGAAATTTCTTCACTGCTGGATATTCCACAGTCAACTGTTAGTGATATTATTAACACAGCAACTCAGCCATGAAGCGAAGGGCCACATAAAATCACAGAGCGTGGTTAATGATTGCCAGGCACATGGTGCATAAAAATTGCCAACGCTCTGCTGATCCATAACTGAAGAGGGTTCCCGTGTTTGAGCAGCTGCATGCCAAGCGTTGGATGGAGTGATGAAAAGCACAGCAACAGTGGACTGTGGAGCAGTGGAAACTTGTTCAGTGGAATGGTGAATCACACTCCTGTTTGGGCAAGTCTGAGTTTGGCAATGCCTGACTGCATTGTGCCAACTGTGAAGTTTGTTTGACGAGGGATAATGGTATGGGGCCAGACCCCTTATATCCAGTGATGACCAGTCTTAATGCTCCAACATACTAAGACATTTTGGACAATGGTATGCTTCCAACTTTGTGGCAAGAGTTTGGGGAAGGCACTTTTCTATTTAAACATGACTGTGCCCAAAAGCAAGGAATATACAGACATGACTGATGAGTTCAGTGTGGA
Source organism: Cheilinus undulatus (assembly GCF_018320785.1). Taxonomy (NCBI): domain Eukaryota; kingdom Metazoa; phylum Chordata; class Actinopteri; order Labriformes; family Labridae; genus Cheilinus; species Cheilinus undulatus. The sequence continues at coordinate 11,044,959 of NC_054875.1, read as the reverse complement.
GGAACTTGACTGGCCCACACAGAGCCCTAACCTCTAAGAAGAGTCCCTGTTAGTGGTCAGGCTGCTGAATACTTTTGTCCATATAGTGTAAATGTCTTAAGGCTTCATTACAGTACCGTCTTGTAGATGCTCTATGAAAATATTCTATTTTTGGAAGTTTTTTGTGACGTTTATATGTAGAGCAAAGTGAACTATTATTTCCAGTGTTCTTAACTAGATCATATTTTTTTCACAGGTCCTCTTTTCAGCTTTGATGTCCATGATGATATTCGGCTGGTGAATGATGCGACTGTGGAGAAAGATGAGGTGAGGTTTTATTTTTCAAGAAAAACAGGAATCTGAGAGGATGTGGTAAACATGACCCAGCGTGCATCTTAATGCTAAAATAACTAAAAGGCAGATAAAGTTTCTCAAAACCTTGCCTACCAACCAGTTAAAGGGATATTTCGCAATTTTAGAAGTTGGGTCGTATGAGGTACTTGGCTTTAGTAGTGGCATTAGCCTCCAGTGATTTCTGTGAAAGTTGATCCTGTGGTTATTGTGAGCTCAGAGAGATCCAGGGCATAGTGGCTGTAGATGGGAATATTTTATCCCTATAGTTTAACGAGTTTTACGTAAAAATGGGCCAAGAAAATATGCCTTTATGCTGTGTCGAAAATGTACAAAGCATTTCATTTCTTCCAAAACTCCCTCTGTGTCAGGCACTAATTAACAATGCAGCTTGCAGCATTTTGTCTCCTTCCGCCGCACACTGATCCTCTGATCAGCTCTGTGAGTCTGCGGGCTTCTACAGGGATAATAACACTACACCAAGCTAAAAAAAACATAATATGAGTGATTTGACTCGAGTAATGATGATGTGGAGAGTCAGCGGGCTGAAAGAGAGCGCAGAGAAACTTGTTTGAGAGTTCTGAGCAGGAGAGATCCTGAGTTACCTGGTGGTGTAGATGTGGAAAATACGAACCCATGCTCGGGCTCTCGGAACTATATTAAGATATGCTTAAAAATCCTTTTTTGTTTTTTTGTTCTTTGATTGATTAGATAGCTCATCATAATGTTTTTATTTTAAATGAAACTTTCTTATCACACAGATTTTCATCAAACGAGTCAGTCAGTAATTTTGATGTGCTTTAAGGCCAACATCTTTTTTTTTTGCCTATCTAGATAATTTTATATCAAGACAAAGAAATTTATCTTAATTAACCATTTTGTATCTTAATTCAGTGAAAGCTATTTTTTAAACTCTTATTATCAATACATTTAGAAATTAAGGCCATAAATTGAGCATCATTCTGGTCGTAGAGTATTGTGTTGTACTTTATAGACAAATTATGGATGTTTTTCTACTGACAAATGTTTTTATGCGATGCATACATCCTCATAATCACAGTCCTTAGTAATTTGAGTTTTCTTGCATGAACCTGTTGTTTTTGTTTTGTTATTCTGCTAGTGAGTTAAAGTTTCTCTTGTGATTTATAGAGGTATGTGTTCAACTAGCTTTGAAGAAAGATTCGCTCTTCATGTGTTGCAGCTAGTTAGGTGTGTGAGTCTAGTTAAACATCCTGGTTACAGAACAGCAGGCATGACTCACTCCAGCAGACCTCACCTAACCGACGCAAAAACACACTGCCCTCCAAGATATTTAATCAATACCAATATATGCCAGAGCGAGACTCTAGATGACTTTCATTGATGTTGAAAATGATTATCTGGATTCAAAAAGCCTGTCAAAATTTAATTCAGGTTTCTGTTTTTACCCAAAGTCTCATGCAGGTAAAGTTGTGTTGAGGAGCTGGTATGAGAAGAACAAACACATCTTCCCTGCGAGTCGCTGGGAGCCGTATGATCCTGAGAAAAAATGGGACAAATACACGGTGAGAGGTTTTTGCACACTTTGCAAATATTCCCTCTAGAGATTATTCCACTCCTATCTGATCTTGGATTTAATCTCTTAAAAAAGGAAACCATCTGGAATGTATTTTCTAGTGAATTATGAAATGATCTCCATGAAAAATCGATAATAAGCTCATCAAAGATGAAAATGGCATGCAGATGGAGCCTGAGAAGCAGCTGGACTACAGACTGTGTTGTCTGTACTTCATGTTACCCAGCAGGCATCATCATTTCTTCTGAGTTCTCTGGAATTTAACCTCTTTGAGCAACTCTGACCCCGGTGAAACTCACTGTCATGTTACTCTGTCAGGGTTAAGAAGCTCTGACAGCCTAATAACACTCTGATAAAATATAGCAATAGCTTTCAAGTCCAGCTGAACCAGAAAATTTAGGAGTAGAGGAGAAACAACAGCCATGCTGTTTTCAGCATGAGACTGGACAAGAATTATGTACACAGTTGATCTTATAATAATAACTGAAGTTATATATAGGGTTGTTCCGATACCAGTATCGGAAATACATCTGATACTGCTTAAAATGTAGGTATCGGTATCAGCGAGTACACAAGTTTATGCATATCTGACACCGTTTGATTTAACTTTATAGTTTGCTTCGTTTAGCCATGCTAACCATTAGCGCTATAAACCGGAAATAGATTCTTCTTCGCTGCCGCTGTATGAACGGGCTTCCATTTTTAGCACAGTGGCAGTGAAAAACAACAAAGGGACCCAATGTAGCTGCAAAGAATGGAGGCTGTGTGTTTCTCAGAATGCAATTGTTAAAACGCCTTTCAGACTGTCGTACAAGACAAGAAGTGGCACAGTTTTTAAAAAGTTAAATAACTTTTGAACCATAAATTGTTGCCTCTTACTTGTTTTCCCATTGATGCTATTGATGCCTTTGAATCCCATGCAGCAGCATTTTCAGCAAGCCTGGAACGCGTGACTTTTGGGGACTTTAATAATTAAATCCACACCAGTAAACCAGATATTGAACGTCTTTTTATCCATTTTAACCAAATTACGATCATTTATTACAGCTAGCTCGAATGCTAACCACCATATTGTTTCTCTCTGTGAGTTCCACAGCTGTGTGGCCTCAACAACAAAGGCTCTTGTCATCTTCTTTGACCAGTCGAGTTTTCAGACCCTATTGGTTAATGAAATAGACAAAACCTTTTACCTCAAACAAGAAGATACAATAACTGTTAATGAGAGCTTTTAGCTCTTGGTTTAACTGGTGCACACAGTGCTGCACAATCAATCTAATTGCAGTAGTAATTGTGACGTCAGGATGCGCAATTAGATAACCCCATAAAAGGCTGCAGTTATTTTTGTATTAAATAGCACTTCAGAAGTTTGCAAAAATACCTGCAAAAAGGCTTTTTAGTTCATAACAGTGCTACATTTGTACTTTTTAAAAGCAAGCAGTAGAAAACAGGAAATTATGCCGTACAGTCCCAGTGTCAGTGCCACCCAGGCCTCAGTGTTGATTGGCTGGTAGTTGTGTTACATCACGCCAGTCAGATTGTGTCACGCCTGTCAGATTGTGTTGTGAGCGGGACGTAAGAGACAGTAGAATTAAAATAAAACTAAAGGGGAAAAGTAACCTTGCAGTGGAGCCAAAGTAGCACACCTTTGAATTAATTGATTTTGGCTGAGTATTTGGGGACAAAAATGCTGACAGCGGTAATCAGCTAAATGCCAAATATCTGTTTGGTAACATTATCATGCTTATTTAGAAAATTTTGATACATTATTAACATTAAGTCTGCCCTTTGATAAATGTATTTATTTAAGAATTATTTGTGATTCAAACATTTATTTCATGTTTATATCAGTTCGAAACAAAGTTGCATACTTGTGTGCTTTGTTTATGTTTTCATAAACTGCAAAAAATTTCTGACCAATAAGAGAGTATTTCCGTCCTACATGCCACATTTTTGTATTCTTGCGCATGTGCCTATATGAACACAGACCAGGGTAGACATAGTAATGCAATAATGAAACAAAGTCATTTTCAATCCAGTCCAGGTCAACTAAACTATGGGTGGGTAAATACCTCCAGCCTTTATTTATAGTTCACTTGCAACAAATGTCCTCATAGAACCAGTTCTGTATGTGAGAATGTTTCATGCACCAGTACATATAAATAAGATGCTAAGTAAGATATTCAGCCAGTTTCGTAATGAGTTTTAAATATTTCAAAGGTGTCTCTGGAAAGACTTGTAAGCTTTCTCATGTTGGATGTTAGACATTAAAATATTAAGCTGAGAAGAAGCAAATGAATTTATCATGTGAACTACAAATAAACCCATCCACACTTGTATTTGAGTGTCTAACAAACATATCATGAAACTATTAAAAGAATGATCGTCAGTGATTCCCTCAGTAGAACTGGATTAACAGCTTTGTGTGTGCCACGGGATATATCAGCTTAGAAAATCAGCCCCATCATGGCAGGGCTGCCACCTTAGGGCACGCTGCAACAGAGCAGCAAATTATCCAGACGCCTGTTGAATAAGTTCTGTTCTCCAAAGCTTAATTATTACAGAAGAGCTGCAACCATGACGCATTTTACAACAGATAGGAGCAAGTGAAATACAGAAGAGGTGATGTTTTGATTTGTTTGCCTCATAAATTATTAATAATTTTCTCTTTTTTTTTTTTTTTTTTTAGATTCGGTGAACACGCTGTCTCCTCCATGACGTGAAATCCTTCACACACTTTGTTTCTTTTTTATTTTATTTTCCCTTTATGATACACCATACGGCATCAAGCTTTGATGTACTCTTAATTCATGGTTTTACTAGTTAATGGAAATTCTATTTTTGTCCGAATGTGTTTGAATTAATGCCGTTTCCTGTAAGAATGACCACATTATGTGTAAATAGCTCTTAAATATGAATCAGCTTCTGTGCTCAATAAAAAATGACAATGACAACCTGGACTAAAGACAAACTCGTGATTATTTTGACACCAAAACTTCCCTCAATTGAAAAATTCCAGTCATGTATGTGTTTGTGTAATCTGATCTGGATCATGCATCTCACTATGACTTGTGTTTGAGAGCCAAACCTGCCATTACCCTTCTGCTTGCACAGCGCAGAGTGAAGTAGTCTGGCAACGTCACTGTTAAAACATGTACCGTGAGTCTCCACCCGTAGCCTAAAGACACCACTCCCCTCCCTGTATCTCTCTCCCTCCTCCTAGGGTCCTGTCACTCTCTCATGGATACTCTGACTCGAGATATGCTGCTCCGGATAGAAGTTAAGTCCAGGCAGAGTGTTTGTTAGTGAGGGTTAGAGGGCTGCAGCTCACTGTTGGTACAATGTGGTGCTGGTCTTAGCAGCATGTGGACAGCAGCTCTTGTTTTGTCCCATCTCTTGGCACTCTGGCAGCCGCTCCAGGCTCAGGAGGATGTCACAGCCACTGCCATCACTCCTCAGGACTGCAGTCTGGACTGTATACGACAGGTAGGCCGGATTGCATATCTTGTGTACTCTTACTTTTTATAGTTCCTGCAGTGTTGACGAAAGCCGGCTGGTCCTGTTTTGTGACTATTTCTTAATTCATTTCCTTCTTTCACTTAGGCTACTACATCAACACAGGGCAACACAGACCAAAAGTCACATGTCAATATTTTGTAACTGACACAGTAAATGTTGGTGTAAGATATAACAAATGGTTGTTACAGTACCAGAATTATAAATGTTGATATGACTCTAGTTCAAAATTAAACAATACTGACAACTGTTTAACACTACAACAACAAAAATAGACCTCCTAGATGCTAAATATTAACTTTTTTATTTATCAAAACAGATAAACTCCTACACAGTAAAAACTTTGCACAGAAAATGCATTTTCATACGTTTAGTTTGTCTGTTTATTTTTTTTTCCTTGCAAATACAAGGTGTTTCAGGTTATACAATACCTCTCATTTTAAGGCCTAGTGGTATAGTAAAATGCAGATGACCTTCATGACCTTCAAACCCCTTTCAACTGAGAAAGAGCAAGCACTGCCAAATTAGCAACGTTTGGGAACGTGGAATTTAAGCATTATGCAGGAGTTTGCCAGCAATTTGGATATTTGATATTGATAAATGATACAGCACTGGATGTTTAAGACCTGTCTCAAACACCCAATACTGCTTTAGTCATTACAGTATCAGATATGTTCAATAATAATTCACTTTTCTTTATTTTACCAACAATATAAACACTCCTTAATTAAATGCAATAAATTATAACCCCCCATTTAGATGAAACATTTCAAATAGGTGAGATGTTCTCAAATGGAGGCTACTTAGCTTTTACATGAAGTTTTTTTCCAAACTCCAAGTGAGCTTTTGTGTGTTTTGCACTGAGGCGATGCTTCTTTCTAACCTCTCTGCCATAAAGCCATATCAGTGAAGGGCTGCAGTGATGGTGGTCCTTCTGGATCTTGGCCCCATCTCCACACAAGATCTCTGGAGCTCAGTCAGTGACCTTCAGGTTCTTGCTCACCTCTTTTACCAAGCCCTTCTCCCCTGATAGCTCAGTGTCCAGAACTTGGAAGAGTCCCGGTTGTGCCAAACTTCTTCCATATGAGAAATATGGAGGCCACAGTGCTGTTGGGAACTTTCAGTGAAGCAGAAATGTTTTTGTAGCCTTCCCCACATCTGTGCCTGTTGACAGTCCGGTCTCTGAGCTCTGCAGACAGTTCCTTTGACCCCATGGCTTGGTTTTTGCTCTGATATGCATTGTCAGCTGTGAGGCCTTCTATAGAGGTGTGTGATTTTCCATTTTATTTCCAATCAGTTTCCTTTACCACAGGTGGACTCCAATCAAGGTGTAGAAACATCTCAGCAAAAATCTAGAGAAATGGGAGGAACCTGAGCTAAAATCTGAGTGTTTTAGAAAAGGGTCTGAATAATTATGTCAATGTGATGCTTCAGCTTTTTATTTTTGATAAATTTGCAGCAATGACTAAAATTCTGTTTTCACTTTGTCATCATGGGCAACCACGGGTAGATCAGTGAGAATAGAAAGGATTTTTTTCAGCTGTAAAATCAGGCATTAAATCAACATAAAACTGAAAAGAAGTGAAGTGATCTGAATACATTCATGAGTACATGGAGTGACTGGCTGAGATAAAAAAGAACCTGGCATTTGCAACAGACCAACTAAATATAAAAAAAGAACCTGAGAGAGAGCCTGAGTGAAAACCTTACAAACTAGAGGAGAGAAATGTGTAACACACCAAAAACAAAGCCTACAATATGACCACTACATTCGCTGATGTAAGCTGACAATAATTTAACACAGTCCAAGAGAGTTAGAGCAATTGAAAAAATCTACTTTTTCTCTGAAATACATGATAAAGCAACAGGTTTTTTTTTTAAGCACCCTGGCATTTCTAGCTACACTGATAGCCAAACTAAGAGTCATGCTTGGAAAATATATCTGTTGTTTTGGCAGATTTCTAGCCCTAAGCCAACATAGCTTTCTTTGTTTATTCTCTGCCGCTTTCTTGTGAAGTCTGCTGTCTGTTTTTTCGCCTAGCACTGCTGTGTAAACCAGTTATTTAAAATTTAGTCAATAATATGTCCTGACATTTTAGTCTTTACTCTTGGACACAATGCTTATTCTACTTCAACTAATTAAATTAGCCAAATTATAAATGTAATAGAAATGTAAAAGCCTCATAATGACTCACTATCAGTGCTTTAATTGATTTAAATACACTGATGAAAACACTGACATAAGCACAGTAGAGAAGTGTCATGAATTTTTAACCTCCAACAGTCCAGCACTAATATTTTAGTCTTCTTTGAGTCTCCTTGATGAAAACTACGCTTAGACAGACCTGTATGCAGACATGTTTTTGCAGCAGCAGTGACTTCAGCTGGAAAAACAGTAATATAACCATGATTTCTCTGTGAATGATTCTAACAGCAACATGTGAAATATCTCCTGTTTAATATGAGCACAGAGAACTTTAAAGACAGCTTACTTACAGCTTACATCTCATCCAAATACGTTTCCTTGTGGGCGTGTTTCAACAAAGTCTAGCTGTTTTCCACCTACATACATACATACATAGCATACAATCTTTGTTTGTGTGGCACCAGTTTATAACCAAAGTTTTCTAAAGACGCTTACCAAAGAGGGCAGGTCTAGACCGTACTCTCTGTTGTTGCCTGTTATAATAGACCAGTGTTAATCACCATGAATACAGCACTAGCAGTATTCAGCCCCATTACAGTGGTGACATAAACCTTCCCTAACTATAGGGCAGGAACGTCGAACAGACCAGACTCATTTTGACAACTTTCTGCCAAAGCTGCACTGTAGTTGGAACGGGCCAAAAGGAGGGGTAGGGGTTAAGAGGGAAAGAGAAACAACAAAACACCAAATTGATGTGAATGTATTGATGACTGTCGCAATATGTAAAAAATTAGCAGGAATAGCTGGGATTGATAGAAAATAGAAGAATGCAGTATTAGCATTAGCAGCTAGGATGGTATTGAAATAGAGAACTATTATTAATAAATATTGCAGTGAAGTAGTAATGCTCTTAGATTCAATTAAACTATTCTAGTAGTGATTATAGAAATAAGAATGATGTTAACAGATGAAGCAATGTTCACTATAAAAGTAGAATCAGCAAGAGTTGTGGTGAAGAGAAAGATTTATAAAATATACACAAAGATGTTACTGGCAATGCTATTTAAACACATTTTAAATTCACTTTACAATAGGAGCTTATGAGCTCATAATGAATAACACCCATTTAACTCAGGTGTGACATCATTCACGGCTCCAACATCCGACCTCAGAGGAAAACAGAACGCAGTAGATAAGCATGATAACTCGGCGTAACATTTGGGTTTTATGGAAAAATCAGTGCATACAGTATCTGATTTTTTTTTCATCAAATCAAGTCATCTTTATTTATATAGCACTTTACACACAACACAGTTGATCCAAAGTGCTTTACAGAAGACAAAATTAAAAGAAGAAAATGAGTCAAATTTAAAAGCGATAAAAAGTAACAATGTGGGGTCCAGAGTTTTGGGGTACAGATAGAAAAGGTCTTGTCTCCATAACTGGCGCATTCCTTTGACCAGTTTCAAACCAGTACTCCCAGGAGATCTTCTGAGAGGGATCAAGGACAATAGGAGCAATGGTGTGGCATGCAAATCAACACAGACAGCACCTATTAAAGTAAGAACACTATTTCTATAATTTCCACGATAATGCATTCATATTTCCAGACAAATTCAGCATTACATCCAAACAAATGTCCCAAATTCCAATGAAAATGCCTAAAAAACTTCCAAGGAAATAGTTTAACAAAAACCTTAAAATTTACATTAAGATTCCTGAAAATTCCATAGCAAAATCAACATTTCAAGTAAAATACTTAAACTCCAATGGACATTCTGGCCTATTATCTCAAATATTCTGATAGCAGAAGTCAGTACTATGTTGTAGGAAAGTCAAAATGTAATGTCCTCGTGTACCTGCACTGTCTTAGCAGGTTAATGGCAGTAGAAGGCAGGTAAACATGAATGGAAATCCCAGACAATTGCAACTACACAATGGTGACAAGAAGAATTTGATATGCATTTTGTCATGTAAAACTCATGTTACTTATTATTGTTTTTTTTTCTAGTATTGTATGTCATCTACAGGAAAATCTAACTTATTCAGTGATCACTAAAAGCATTGCTACAATGTCTAAATGTCGCATTATCCTTAAGTTCTGGGTCTAAAATCGCCCCTGCTGGTTAATAAAAACAATACGGCTTTCTTTTTGTACATGTTCTGCCTTAAGCTGCTTCACTTCTGTGAAACATTTAAAGTATTGTACACAAAGACTTAAAAGAGTAGCTCTGGGCGATGGGATAAAGTTACCATCATGTTTTAGTCTCTGCACTGTTTGAAGCTTCTGCCAGGAAGTTGTTTATGTTCAGAGACAATAAATGAGGAAAGATGTGCATGTGCCAACTCTTCCTGAACTCCTAAGGTTAATGTGAGCTAACAGCTGACACCCTGCCCTGATTCTGGATCAGATGTCTCTCATCTGTCAGGTTTTCCATTGGCCTACATAAAAAATAAACATTTGAATGTGTTGATAAGTGCGATCCTATAGCTGACGTTGCATAATCAGACTGAAACAGGAGGATCAAGTTCACCTTGGCTGAATCAAACGTACCCTCAGATTTAGTCATTTGGTTGTGCTGAACATCATGTTAAGTGGAAGATTTCTCCATTGTACTGGGCATGCTAAACATGTCGTTTATGTTCTCTCATTGGCTTGCGTGCAAGAAAGTATTTAAGCTACAAAGACTTTCTCATGGCCATAACCCGACCTGACAGTTCAGCTATTACTGTAAGCAACACAGAGGCACATGCCTGAGGCAGATGCAGTATTTCTCTCTCATTTTCTCCACCTGTTGATCGAGTTATGGCCTCCAAACTTGCAGGGCGAGTTGTCAATATCCAGGACTTTGTCTGCTCCTGTTTACTGACGTAGAAGTGACGTCTCCAAAGCATATTGACTGATACTGCCCAATCATCTAGGCATCTTGGACACGTGATTGATATATTCATTTCTAAATATTTGTTTGAACTTTTTCAGCTTTCTGATCAGACAGTGGTTGTTTCAGGACAGAAACCAGAAGCAGCTGTAAACTGAAAACCCAATAAATGTCATCATTACAGGAAGCCTGTCATTAGTCTGCTTAATGTTTCTTTAAAAACGCTGATAGAAGGTTTGAGCTGTTAATATAAAGCATGTGCAGATGTTTGGAAAAAAATCATAGCCTGCTTTTGACAAAAATCACTTATGTAAGACCTCCAGAATAAGTTGTCCTGGTATCTTTGGTTACCATTCATATTTTCCATCACTTTAATTTGTCATCAGTTTCCTCTTGTGGCCACTCCCAGGGAGGTTTGCTACAGTCCTGTTGACCAAGCTTCTGAATAATATGTCCAACTGTAGTCACGGGATCATCAAGCTGCTTGGAGATGGTCTTACTGCCATATCTTTAACATGCTTGTCTATAACTTTCTTTTTAATCTCCTGGGACAACTGTCTCCTTAGCCTTCTGTGGGGCATGTTCAGTGTGGTACCATGGTACCAAACAGCAAAGTGACTACTTACACTTTAAACAGGCAGACTAACTGATTACAGGTGATGCTTATTACAACACACCTTAAACACACTTAAAAGTGGTTTCAAGTCTTTTAACAGAGGCCTGCATTATAAGACATGCTGACTTCATTTTTTATATTATGAAGAAACACACCAGGTGTCTTGATTTTCAAGTAAGTTAAAAAAAGACTGACATGTCGAATTACATTTTTGTGCAAGGTTCCTTGAGTCACAATGTTATATAGTTGCACCATTAGGTTTAAAATGCCCCCCAATATGAAGAACAATGCAGCCATGTGCCACCACTACCTTTCCTACATTGTAAGACTGAACAGTTGAAGACTGTTAAAAAAATGAGTTGTGTTAAAAAAATGAGTTGTGTTAACTTAAAAATCCAAAAAAGCTATTTCAGTTCTGTTTTTCTGAGTCCATTGAACACATTTTTAGTTTAAAGTAAATCGTACTCAATCATTCCTAAGTATTTGTTGACATTATACTCAAATTATGTGACAATCATCCCTTAATCTGCATAGTTTTCCCAGAATGCCTTTGGACATTAGACACATTTGCACCATGTGTGAAGTTACTGACTCAGTTAGAGAAGCCCCACCTGTGGGGAGCACAACACTCAGTGGGTGGTTACCAAATATAATGAAAGAGGACTTCCTGGTTCAGCGTGAGCTTTTCACTCATTGGCTGAATCGTGATCTACTCACTAAACCCTAAACCCTGAGCCCTTATGGACTTCACTGACCGCACCTGGAAAGTGATTGAGTGCATGAGGCTGCAAGAGCTTGAAGTGGTTTAAATGGGAATGGGAATCGTTTTTTTTGTTGACAGTCAGAACTTTGCAGGGATAATAAAAAAGAGGTGCAGGTGTGCCGCGCCTAAAGACCTATTTCCTTGGTGGATGAAGGCTGTTTTATATCTCATACTTACAGGAACACGTCAGCATAAATGCCGATTGCACCCTCCTTGTTTTTGCTTTACCATTGACCTCTTTTCACTTTGCTCCTAGAGCATTTACTCGCATGTTTCCCCAGGGAATTCCTGTCATACATCACAATACTTTGAACTATGGGTAAACCCATTGTTAAGTCTGCAGATATGTCCACTTTTGGACAGGGTGCATGGAGGGCTGCGAGAGATCCCTTACACACTTTACGATTTGACAGTGGGACAGCCCTAAGCCCTCGGACTCAGCGGGGACATGCCTCAAAGTGAGTGAGGACATGAGACTGGGCCATTGTCACTAGCAGTCCCTGTTCAAGATTCAAGTGTCGTAGAAATAAGGGAAAACTGTGAAGAGCGTTTAGCTTTACAAAAAACACGTTTGAGTTGGATTTAAAGATAATTTTTTAATGTAGGAATGTTTCTATTGTGCAGTTTCTGTAGTGTCACCCTTAAAAACTTTACCATTTAAGCCTGAATGCAGAACAATAAGGGAGAAGTCCCTGTAATGTAGATGGGGTGAATTTGTTCCAAAAAGTGTCAGGAAATAAGCTGGAGGAATTCAACGAATTGCTCCTGACAGTTTTAGCAAATTCCTCTTGTGGGCTACCTGTGGCGTTTAACAGGCAAATATGTTTTCAACAGCCCGTAAACATTAGTATGTGCAAGTGTTGTGAAACTCTTTCATGACTGTGGGACTGCTGAGACCAAGCAGCTGGCCTTGTGAAAAACAAAGCCAATGCAGAAGTGCAGAAAACTGCAGTTCCTCAAGTGTCCACTTGGGATTGGCTGCAAAAGCCTAACAAGTCACATACACAACCATTCAAAAATGCCTGTTTACAGCAGAAGAAAAAAAACAGTTAACAGTCTGGTATAAAGCTTGAAATTGATCTGAATAGATCATGAATTTATCAGCACACAACTCTAAATCTCTGCCGGATGTTAGGTTGATCAATAATTTATGTAGGACAGCATTTCCACCATAAACAGACTTCAAAAAATCTGCCTCAGGAACCAATGGGAGGTGTTACTTTGTGCATATACAGGCACATGAGAGATGTATTTTCATAGGTACAATCATTATGAAGAGTTCATTTGCAAAAACAGTTAAATACCATTCTGGTATAGCAATGAGCTGAGAGTTAAAATTTCAATTGAGCTTCTGATCTAAAATCCGTTTTGGTGCAAAATCTGATAAAGCCTATGGGAAACTGGGTCAAAGTTCATGTTTTGTGGCAGAAGCCACATGCTACATGAAAAAACTGAGTTATGTGTTTTTGCAAATGAACTCTTCTGTTGTGTTTTCATTGTAACAACCAAATTTTAAAGTTTGTGCAATATGCAATTGCAAACCTTATTTAGCTGTGTCTGTTAGTTAAAAAACATCAGTTTCTCCTTTCTGTTTCATTCTCTACAACATCTTGTACTCTACCTGCCTGTAAAGACACCATAAACCCGTCTTTCTCATAGTTTTCTGTGTGACTCGACAACAAACCAGTATGAACATGCAAACTCTCAGCGAAGGCTTCATTCGAGTTTTGTATGTTGCTGTCAAACAGGCATGAATATCAATGATTTGTCAGCTGCACGGTTACGTCTTGAGGCAAAAGTGCAGTTTTTCCAAACGGCCACATTCCAGCGTGGCACAAAGAGAAAGTGTACACCATGAATGTTTAGATATGGTGATAGCAGAGCTCAGTCTCAGTTTCTCCTCTGAGGCATTTACAGTTGTAGCCATAAAATTTGACAGAAATATGTTTCTAATAATGCTTCAAAATTAAAAACAGTGTATGAGAGACATACAAGCCTGCCTCAGTCTGAACACCTGCTGGCAGTTTGCAGGCTGATACTGAGATTTCAATCCTCTCAGCACTAAATCTGGGCTTTAAAGCTCTGTCCCAGTGTCAGTATCATGCTGAAGATGCAGACAGTTCCTCTCCCTCTTTGTGGAACATGTGGCATTTTCTTTTAACCTCTCTTGTCATTATGAGTAAACTTAAGCCATGGAAATTTGTGGCGCTCACAGTTTATTCAGACTGAGTACTACAATAACAGCTCAAAGGGAAAAACTTCACTAAATATAAATGCTTCTGTTCAGCCAACTCCTCATCATCTTTGGAAAACTTTCCAAATTTGTAGTGATACTTTCCTTCAAAAAGCAATCCAAGGCCCACTGAAGGTTTAGTATGGAATTAAAATCCCATTATTTTACATGGAAAAATATATTTAAAGACTTGTGCCGCTGTCAGCAGTGACACCACAGAGAGTTGCATCATTTTCAAACAGTATTTGTAAAATTTGGAGAATTTTGAGGAGGGCGTTTCTTTGAAATGAAGACAAATTTGCTTATAAATTTCTTTAGTATTTACATTGAATTTTAGAGGAAATTTGCTAAGAATATTTTGGCATTTTCATTTGAATTTGGACAATTTGTTTGAATCTTTGAGGGACTTAGGTTGGAATTTTTCAGGCATTTTCATTAAAATTTGAAAAATGTATTTGTAATTATTGGGAATTTGATTTCCTTTGTTTCCTGTGTTTTATGTTTTCACCTACCTGCAAAGCAAATTTCCCTTAGGGGACAATAAAGTTTAAGTTGTTTAAGTTTTATTTGAGGGGAATTTGCTTTTCAGGATTTTTCATTAAAAAACAGGGAAGTTGTTTAGATGTTTGGGGGAATTATCTTCATTATCAAGGAATTTGGGGGAATGTATCGGTAAACTTTTGGGAATTTTAAGGAGGGGGGATTGCTTTAATAAAATGGCTAATTTGCTTGAAAAGTCTTCAGGGAAATTATTGGGGGGACCATCATCATTTTCTAACAGTATTTGTAAATTTTGGGGAATTTTAAGGAGGGGGTTTCTTTGAAATGAAGGCAAATTTGCTTCTAAAGTCTTCCGTATTTACATTGCATTTGTGGGGAAATTTGGTACCAATATTTTGTCACTTTCATTGAAATTTGGGCCATTTGAATGTTGGAAGGAATTTGGAACATTTCAAGCTTTTTCAGGAATATTTGGGAAATGCTTTTGTAAGTTTTGGGAATTTGATTTAAGTTTTGGGGGGAAATATGCTTTGAAATTTGTGTGTTTTCATAGAAATTTGGGGAAACGGTTTTTTGAGGGGGTGTTCTTTGAAATGTTCAGGATTTTTCTGGATTTTTTTGGTGACCCCTGTGGACAAAGAGGAATGTCTTATCTCTAAGTTTATCTTATCTAATGCATGTATTAGTCGGGTTTTCTGACCAAGATATCTTTTACTTCCATCTAACAGTGAAATGCATCACTCGTCTGTGTGTACATGTGCATTGTTTCTTCAGACAACTAATCTTTCTGATTAAGGATTTCAAACTGGAGTGTATACATGTATTAAACCATGCAGTGTTTTCACCAACTAGAACTATAATAAAAAATGTTACTAGACAACTTGTTTACCTATGAGGACGACTGAACTACTTATAGATTATTTTTGGTGATAAAAACTGTGATAACAATGAAACTCTGACTAAAATGGCTCTAAAATGTCAGTGCAGGGCTGCTGGACATTCAAAATCCATGATATTTCTCTAGTGTGCATGTAGGTCAGTATTTTCATCAGTGAATTCTAAATCAGCTAAAGTGATGATCATGCACTGATTCAAGTGTTTTACATTTTGATGATATTACAATTTGGCTGATTAAATTAATTTAAAGAGAATTAGCGTTATGACCAAAGCATAAGACTAAAATGTAAGGACTTTCTAATAGCTTAAAGTAAAATCTTTACGGGTTTGTATCAACTTAAACTATATTAGGAAGTAAAGGTTTAAAATGACTAAAATGTGTTTAATTTAAATAACAGTTTCAGACTCTGATCAAACGCCTCTGAACACAAAATTCTACCTCACTAATGTGCTACTGTAGCATTTCGTTGTCTTGTTTTGATGTTTTGTGTTTCTTGTTCACTATTCTGTGTCACTACTTTCTTGTCATGTTTTTGAACGAAAAAATAAAATAAAGTAAAATAAAATGTGTTTAATCTAAAATTCATTTTGATCTAAAGACTCAGACTAAAAATAGATCTAAAATTTTAAAAAAGCTGTCAAACTTACTCCTGAAGTTTTCAGTCCTTATAATGTTCCACGCTCAGGTCTATTGCTTTTTAAAAAAAATTTAACTGAAAAATTCTGATTGTTTAGCCTGACTTCAAAACAGACACACATTTTTTTCAATATGCAAGTCAAAAACAGATGAAGGATGTGGGTCTGAAGTCCTTGTTTTGTTTTTCCTCTGCAGGGGGGACTTGGATGTGAATACTGCAGAATAACCAGAGCTGACATCCAGAAGGCTCTGGGCTTTAAGTCCCTTGAGGCATTTGGAGGTGAGTCTGCTCTCCCAGGTTAAACCTACTTATCTGCAGCAGTGACATGCTTTCTCTTTGTGCCCTCAGTATCCTGCATGCCCTAAACCTGAAGCTGCATTACAGTAGATGCATGTAATGAGTGGATGCTGCATTGTTTACACTTCTTCTCAGGGTTTGTTCAGCCTCAAAAGCAAATATAAAGGAAGTCTAGATCAATTATCACTGAGGTGATGAAAAACACTTGGCGTTGGACTTAACATCTAATGAAGGAAGAATGTTCTGGCAAAATTACATCAGATATTCCTTAAACTTCCACTCCTTATCCAAACTGAACGGCCTGCCTTCAGGTCACAGATCTGATATTTTAAAGACAACAACAACTGGACCAGGCCTAAATCAATGAGGTAGAAATGATAGTGCCTAGCAGAAAAATGTCAAGAACCTGGAAAAGAAAATGAAAAATTGAACAGAGGTTAGAGGATAAGGGCTGTACTGTGGTACAGTGGTTTGTGCTGTTCCCTCAGAGCAAGAGGGTTCCTGGTTCAAGGACAGGGCCCCTCTATGTGAAGTTTACATGTTCTCCCTGGGCATGCACTGCCTCCCTCTGGTTACTCCAGCTTTCTTTTACAGTCCAAAAACATTCTCGATGGGTTAGTGTGAGGGTAAGTGTGAGGTGGGTACAAAGTTTTGTTAGCTGCAAAGTTGACCATATTTGTATTTGGAGATGAACATACATTATATGAACAAAAGTATTTGGCCACACCTGTTCAGTATTGAATTCAGGTGTTTTAAACAGACCTGTTGCCACAGGTGTAAAAAATCAAGCACCTCCCCAAGTGGTCTCCATTTGTGATCCTAAACAGGTCTTTCTGTAGAGCACAGTGACTTCAGGCATGGTGTGATGGATGCAACCTTTGCATGTAAAATCACAGAGCAGGGTCAATGACTACTAATGTGCATGGTGCACAAAAGTTACCAGTGCTTTGCTGATCCCATAGCTGAAGAGTTCTGAACTTGCACTGACATTAATGTTAAAACTATGCGGTAGCAACCTCATGAAGGGTTTCCATGGCTGTGCAGCTGCATGCAAGCCTTAGGATCAGATGGAGTGGTGTATAACACACTGACACTGTACTGTGGAGCAGTTTGGTTTTTCTGTTTGGCAGTTTGGCGATGCCGGCAGAATATTACCTGTCTGACTTTATTGTGACAACTGTGAAGTTTGGTGGAAGAGGGATAATGATATGGGGCTGTTTTTCAGGGTTACAGCTAGGCCCCTTATCTCCAGTGAAGGCTAGTCTGAATGCTTCAGCATACCAAGACATTTTGGACAATGCTATGCTTCCAACTTTGTGGCAAGAGTTTGGGGAAGACCCCTCTCTATTCCAACATGACTGTGCCCCAGTGCGCAAAGCAAGAACTATAAAGACATAGTTTGATGAGTTTGGTGTGGAAGAACTTGAGCGGGGGCTGCATGGTGGTGCAGGGGTTAGCGCTGTTGCTTAACAGCAAGAAAGTTCCTGGTTCGCTGTCACAGTCCTCATACCAGTATACAGGTAAATGGTCTAACCAAGCCATACTGTAAATCCACTGAGACTGTCTGTTTTATAGTCTATGGTTTAACCGCCTCATAACCAAGACCTTGTGAACACTCCGAGGGCAGAAATCAACTTGACAACCTGGAGACACAGCATTTTTAGCAGCACCTGAATGCAGGATAAATGTGACCATATTATCATGCTAACATTTGCACATCATCTCAGAGATAATTATACAAATCTCTGTTTCCCTTTAAACCATGGACAGTATTTTAAAGCTGCTTAGATATCAGAATGTACAGTGAATCTCTCTAATACTTCTTCACAGTGGTGTTTTTCTCTGTCTGTCTCCTCAGGTTGTGTTCCTCGGCCGTGTTTTGAGCTGCTTGGAGAAGAAAACCCTGAAATCTGCCAGCACTACGTCCATGCACCAAATGATGTGAAGGTTGACTTTGTACAAGGGCCAAACCCCAAATCAGATACTGCTGTTGTGTCCTGGCAGCCCAGTCTCTACGGTATGTTTACAAAAACTAACAGATAAACACACTCAGCTTAACATGCTTTAAATGAGCAGAAGTCATGCAGTGGTTTGGTGGGTTTACAGGACACTAGAGAGGCATATTTGAAATAGACAACACACGCAATCTAGAGTCATGTTTACGCAAGGGTTTGGCAAGAACAAGGTGACTACCAGGGTGGCATACTTTTTATAATAGTTATATGTAATAAAAGAAAGTCTGAGGGACAGCTCTTGTAATAAATCAATTTTACTCCGGCTTTGACAGATGACTGACTCTTCTTTTAGTTTAATTTGCCATGAACTTAAACAGAGCAGTTCATGCAGCACACGTGTTTGACTTTCAAGCAGATCTGCAATTTGAAGGACGGCCTGCTGCTGAGTGTGTGACACTGATTTCTCCCTGTTCCTTTGTTTATGCTGCAGGGATCGCCTTCCTTCGGGGCTTTCAGGTGTCATTACAGGCTTTGGGAGGGTCGAGTGTGGTCTGTCAGCTCTTTCTCTTCCACCGTAACCTCTCCCTCCCGGCGTCACATGCTCAAAGGGTAGGAGGGCCCCTCTACTTTCTTTGGTCTCTGCCTCTCGGGAGTTCACATTGAAAGGAATGTGTTTGGCTAATTTGGCCAGTGATGATGCTAAATCTTGTCTGTAACTACATTTTTAGTTAGGCATTTCTAATGTTTTTAAAATGAAGCTATATCCTGAAACAGATCACAGTGACGTAAAGATCATAAAAGCACTCTAAATATAAGAGGAGAAGCCTCTCATTTCTGCAGTGTCTTGTTATGAGAATGTCCTGGAGGACTTAACATACCATTTCATATACGACATCAGATCACAACTCTAGGTTCTCTCACAGACTGCATCACCTGCATATTTCTGATCACTCCCATACTCTTACAGGCTGCATACTAGCTAATTTAAGTGAGGTAGATAATGACAATGATTGATATCAGAGGACACCACCCAGAAAACCAAGTAAACTACTTATCACAGGTGATTACGCTGTTTAATTTGCCCATAAAATTAGTGGTGTTTAACCTGAAACTTCAGGCAATGATTACAAAGCAAGGTAATTTTATCCTCAAAATAAACTGCTCAATAAAACATATACAAGGATTACAACAATATCAAAAACGAAGCTTTGTTCATTGAACACCTGATGATAAATCAGCAATCAAAGTATTTGTCAAAGATTAAATGATAAAAATAACTTCATATAAACTGTAAAAAGCCAAACTAAAAGCATAACCTGAGTAAATACAAAATGCGCCTTTTAAATGCCGATTTCATTATTAAAGGAAAAAGCCATCTAAACCTCCCTGGACTGATATAAAAAAAGTCCCTGCTTGTTAAAGGGGACATATTATGCAAAAATCACTTTTTTAGTTTTTTTTTTAAACAAAAATATCTGCCCCTGGCCTTTCCACAATCCCCTCAAGTACCAGTAAATTCCATTCCCTCCCTCCCTCTCTTTCTCCACCTTTCAGAAAATGTGAGCTGAAACAAGCCATTCCCAGATTTTACCCTCATGACCTCATGTGGGGAGTAAGCACCCGCCCCCAGGTTCAGTTGGCCTTCCCCGCTTGGAAGAAAGTTCCACCCACCTCTCCTGAGCTTCTCTTTAGCTGTGTGCTGAGATACTGGATAGCTCAGTGGGTTACCCTGCTGACCTCGGTCTGGGAGATTGATGGTTTGAATCCCAGTCAGGTCCTTCACTTTGGATAAAAGCATCTGTAGCATTGTAACATCAGACAGATCAGTAACATTTAAAGCCATAGGCACAGAAACAGCTCATTCTGAGAAGCGCTGGAACAGAGGGGTTTTTGGACATACAAAACTGCTATACTAGTGTGTTTTTTTTCAGCTACAAACTTCACAGGCATGTTTTGGTGACCTCTGAGACCAATATGAACTTGTCTTAAAGGGGTAAAATATGCCCCCTTTAAATCATGAATCAACTATGATTAACCACATTTTTTGGAAGTTAAGTTTGATTTCACCAGCCACATCCAGGCCTGACCACTGCTAGACCTGCTGAATCCAAAAATCCCTGAAATAGAACCTGTCTGACAAAGTGAAGTAAGCTAAACAATCTCGAAAAGAAGCTGATCATGGAGCCATCTAAAGAATTCAAAAACAAATGAGAAACCGAGTCACTGACATCTATCAGTCTGGAAAAGCTTTGGGACTCTAGCAAACCCTGGTGAGAGCCATTGTCCACAATTGGAGAAAACTGGAACAGTGGTGATCCTTACCAGGAGTGGCCAGCCTACCATAATTATTTCAAGAATGCATTAATGACTCATCCAGGAGGTCACAAAAGAACCCAGAACAACATCTAAAGACCTGTCCTGGATCACGCGAGGTCGCTTACAGGTCGGCAGGTTTGTTGTCTCCGGTGATGTGACAGTCTGGCTGAGTGGTCTAGTGCAGTGGTTCTCAACTGATCCAGCCATAGAACCCACCACCCACTGTAATGCAAAGTAGGGACCCAAATTTCTGATTTGTATGAAATTAATTAGACAAAAATGCAGAAATTTGGGTCTTAGGAGGAACACAACAAAAGGCTGATCAAAGAGACTGGCTAACACTTTGGGACAACATGCATGCAAACATTTCATTTCACTGTTTTACCATTAACACATTTTGGTTGCTTTTTTGAAAGGTGACACGCCATTTACAAATTATCATAAGAAAAATAACTTAATTGAAAATATTTCCATCTAACAGGATAAATAAGTGAAAATCTCAATAAAACAATCAAAATGTACTAGTTTTGCTGCAAAATAAAGTATGTGGATAGATGTCTGCCTAAGGCTTCAATATTAGATATTTTCCCTTTTTTTTTTTTACTTGAAACCAGTTTGCGACCCACCAGTTGAGAACCAATGGTGTAGTGTGTGCATTCAGAAGAGTAAAGATGAAAAATAATCTGCAATTGTCTTCATGTCTGTGGATTTAAAAATCCTCTAGTGTGTGGCTGGCCTTAGATCAGAGTTCATGATTCAACATTCATGAATGAAATGATTCATGAAAGAGACTGGGCAAAAATGGCGCCGATGGGAGAGTTCCAAGGCCAAAACCACTGCTGACCAAAACAGACACAAAGGCTTGTCTTACGTTTGACAAAGAAAAAAACATCTTGATTCTCCCCAAGCCTTCTGGGAAAATATTCTGAGGGCTTACAAGACAAAAGTTGAACTTTTTGGAAGGTGTGTCTCCTGTCACATTTGGTGTAAAACTAACAAAGCATTGAATTAAAAGATCATCATACCAACAGTCAAACATG
The DNA here is from genome assembly GCF_018320785.1 of Cheilinus undulatus. Taxonomy (NCBI): domain Eukaryota; kingdom Metazoa; phylum Chordata; class Actinopteri; order Labriformes; family Labridae; genus Cheilinus; species Cheilinus undulatus. The sequence goes on along the minus strand of NC_054875.1, from coordinate 11,023,280 downwards.
ATCTTGATGACCTTGATGGCTTGCCATTATTGATGGAACCATGAATTCTGCTCACTACCAGAAAATCCTGAAGATGTCTGGCTGTCAGTTCATGACCTCAAGCTCAAGCACACTTGGGTTATGGAACAGGGCAGTGATCCAAAACACACCAGCAGGTTCACCTCTGAATGACTTTAAAAAGAAAAACTGAAGTTTTGAAGTGGCCTAGTGAAAGTCTGGACTTAAATCTGATTAAGATGCAGTGGCATGACCGTAAACATGCTGTTTATGCTTGAAAACCCTCTAATGTGGCTAAATTTAAACAATTCTGCAAAGAAGAACGGGACAAAATTCCTCCACAGTGATGTTAAAGACTCATTGCCAGTCATCACAATGCTTGCTTGCTGGTGTTGCCCCCGAGGGTGACTTTCTCACACAGAGTCAAGCAGGTTTGGATGGCTTTTTTCCCATAAGAAATTTAATCAACTTTTAAAAACAGACTCTTGTATTTACTCAGATTATTTTTGTCCTATGTTGATATGTTAACATTTGTTTGATGATCTGATGATTTTGTTCTCATAATATTAATATCAGTTTCCAATTCTACAAGCTGCAGAGTCCTCCCCATTTCTCCTATCACTGACTAATGTTTTTACATCTTTAACATTTACCCAGATCATCATACAGGAGAATCTGAGAGGCATTGCCTTCTCTTTTTGTGCACATATTTGAAGTTTTAGGGTATATCCACAAAGAAAAATAAGAAAAAAGAGGAAGAAATAAAGAGGAAAAAGAGAGATGGTTTGGGATGAGAGGAAAGGGGAGGGTGGTGAGTGACTGCATATTGTAGATTAATATAGTGTGACACTCTCAAAAGGATGAAGATAGTTTAAAGTAAACCAAAGTCATTGTTTTGTTTTGTTCTGCAGGTCTACAAATCCGACCCTTTCCCCGGTCTCTCCCTGGGCTCTCAGTATGCAGTCACAGTTATGGCTCTGCCTGTGCCCGAGCAATGGAAGAGATTCTACCACAGCAAGATCTTCTCCACACGCTGTGAGATCCTTTAAACACACAGTCACACAGAGACAGTAACTGTGGAATTCATAGTCTGTGGTTGCTTCAGGGTACAAATCGCAAATCCTTGCATTTGTCAGCCTGTTTACAGTTACTTTGACATCCTTTATTCTACTCTTGAAATGCAGCACTTTTTCTCATGTCTGTCAGTGATGACTTTGTCAAAACAGTGGTGAATTTACAGTAACATGCATGCTATGTTTTTGCAGCGTGTGCAGAGAAGAATGGTTTGGAGAAGTGCAAAAAAGGTGAGAGAAAATAGTAGAAACTTTAATAGTTTTTCAAAGTTTTCTAGTAAATTTCTGATGGAAAAATGCAGTATTATGTGTTAATGAGTCCATTAACATGCACACCAATAAACAGACCTGGTTACCTGATTAATGAAGTAGTCAAGTAAACAGCTTAATCAAATATTCATCAGATAAAGGCCAGTCATGTAAACCCACACGGTCTTTAGCTAAATAATCTGTTTGTTTTTGTTGTGCGTGTATTCTGCTAAATCTGTTTTTTTGCTCTGTTACATCTTGGCTAGCCACTTACACCAGCAAACTACAAAGCTAACAGACAAAACAACACGAGCTGTAGGCCTACTGTACACTACCAGCACTGAGAGTTAGCAATGGTAGTGTTAGCACTGCTGCTAATGAGTCCAGACTGACACGCCCTTCTTTGCTAAATCATCGAGACAAAAATGTAGTGCGGCTGAAAGGAAGACGGAAGCCTGCAGTGATTCAGTTGTTATGTCATGCACCTGTGGAATGAAATCCAATTACATGTTCTCATAAACATGTTTGTCTTTCTGATAACACATCGCTGGTGTGCATGTGAGGACACCAAATCTGATCATTGCCATTATACGATGATTCCCAGTTATTAGATAAATGTGTTCATGTAAATGTACTAAATTTTTTATCTTAGGATGATCTTTATTTATTCCATCATTTTATGGTTTCTTTATAGATTGGTACCCAAAACACATCACGGTGGAGCAGGAAGGAACTGCTATTACTGTGACATTTAACCTAGCTCCACCAAACCTGGGCATCAGCAGCTACTTCTCTCTGTGCTATGCTAACGGCATGAAGAAATACATGGATATTACACCTGTGAGTGGATTCAGCTTCTGCAAAATGTCTATAATCTGTTTTAATGTTTCACAGATGATGTATTAAATCAGGATTTTTGATTTTTCTAGAATTCCTCTAAAAATAAAACTCACCACAGCTATCAGCTGAAAGACCTGCAAGAAGGAACCAACTACACCTGTGAGGTAAAAAAGCTGACTTGTCTCAGGCATTAGCTCTGTTTATTTTTGATTAAAACTTGACGAATGTGTTACATTGAAATCCAACTCTCAAGAGAAAGTTAAGCTAATACAGAAATCAATTTCTTTTAAAGCCTACAATAATGATCACCTAGTGTCCCAAAGGCCAAACCAGACTACTTAAAACTTAACCATCCGGCCTCATTAAATTCAGAGATGTGAGGAGAAAAATTCTTGTGGTTTTTAGGGCATATTCAGGAATGATTCAGCATCTGACCAAATTATGAGATTGAAAGTCAAAATTATGACATTGAAAATCAAAATTATTAGATTAAAAGTCATGTTTATGAGATTAAAAATCAAAATTATGAGATAAGAAATCAAAATTATGAGAATAAAAGTCACAATTATGAGATCAAAGGTCAAAACTATGACATTAACAGTCAAAATTATTAGATTAAAAGTCATGTTTATGAGATCAAAAATCAAAATTATGAGATAAGAAATCGAAATTATGAGATTAAAAGTCATATTTATGAGATTAGACCTCAAAATTATGAGATAAAAGTCATAATTATGAGATAAAAAGTCAAAATTATGAGAAACATTTCATATTTATGAGATTAAAAATCAAAATTATTAGATTAAAGGTCAAAATTATGAGAATAAAAGTCCAAATTATGAGATAATAAAGTCCTATTATTAGATTAAAAATCAAAATTATTAGATAAAAAGTCAGTATTATGAGATTAAAAATCCAAATCATCTCTTTCAATCTATTCCACTCCCTCTCTCTCAATCATTTTTTGATAAAGTGAACCTCATTTTTAGCAAGTTCATCTTGAACAATAAAAAGTCTAGATTGAGACTAAGACTACTGTACCTGCCCTATGAAAGGGGAGGCCTACAAATGCCAGACTTGAAGTGGTACTACTGGTCTGCCCAGTTGTGATCTGCCATGTTTTATTTCACAGAAGAGTCTCTTCCAGCCTGGGTTAAAATTGAACACTCATCAATACCAAATCTTCCACTGAAGCTTTACTTATGCTCGGGTGATCTAAAAAATTTGACAAAAAATAACAGAGAATCCTTCTCTTAAAAATACTATTATCATATGGTATAAAGCCCATCAGCATATTGAAGGTCTTCCACTGATCTCACGTTTCTCCCCAATCTGGGGAAATACACATTTCAAACCAGGAAGAGCAGATGGAGGTTTTAGAATTTGGGCTAATAAAGGAGTGCAGAAAATTGGTGACCTCTATATGAATGGTGACCTTCTTACTTTTGATGAGCTAAGTCAGATATACAAAATCCCCCAAAAGCACTTCTTTAAATATTTACAACTGAAACATTTCATAGTAGCAAAACATAAAAATGTCATATCAGAGCCTCCATTATCACATCTTGAAAATCTCACACTTGGAAATCTAGCTGGCAAGAGACAGATCTCTTTGTTTTATACAGCTTTAATATCATATGATAAGGAGTCCACCACTGATAGATTAGAGGCGTGGAGATTGGACATTAACAAGAATATAGATATTACTGAGTGGGAAGAAACATGTTTTAAAGCCCAGAAACAATCAATTAATACAAGCATGAAGTTATTGCAATACAAATGGTTGATGAGAACTTATATTACCCCAGTCAAACTTCATAGTTGGTCCCCTGGCATTCCAGACACGTGTTAAATGTTTGGAGGAAAGGGGCACTCTCTTTCATTGTTTATGGAATTGTATAAAACTACAACAATACTGGAAAACAGTTGTTCAGACTATATCTGAAATTGTTAAAGTTAAAGTCCCTTTTCATGCTAAGATTTGTGTATTAGTTATATATCCAAAAGACTTTAGTGTAAGTTCAAAGCAGAAAACTTTGATTGATTTTGGACTCCTACAGGCTAGGAGGATGATAGCCCTATCTTGGAGGAAAATTGATATACCTTCAATAAATGTATGGATGAGGGAGATGACAACTTGCATCGCATTGGAGAGGCTGACTTACATAATCAGAGGGAGGATAAAGGATTTTGAAGATTTGTGGAAACCTTTATTGCTGTTTCTTAAACATCAAAACATGCAGTCCTCTTAAAATTGCTGTGTCGAGTGTGTTGTATGTCTTTATTATTTTAAGGTATGTATGTGTCCACATGTATGTACAAGAGTCTGTTACAGTTGTTTGCAAATGTTCATTTGTGTTCGGTAAATGTATGTAAAAATTAGAAATTTAATAAAAATATTGTTTAAAAAATAAAATCCAAATTATGAGATTAAAAATCATATTTATTAGATTAAAAGTCAAAATTATAAGATGAAAACTCAGAATTATAAGATTAAAAATTAAATTTTGAGATTAATCATATTTATGAAATTAAAAAGTCGAAATTATGAGATAAAAAGTCAAAATTATGAGATTAAAAATTGAAATTATGAGATAATAAAGTCATAATTTTTATCTTATAATTCCAACTTTTTATTGTACTTCTACTTTAGCCATACTTCCACATTTTTTTCTTTTTCATTTGGCGGAAATGAGCTTCCATAAATCAGCATTTTCTCTGTCAATTTTCCACTTCAGGCCCTTGGAGGTCGCAATATTCCCTGCCTCAGAATTATGCCTGCCACTTAACCAATCACCACATAGCATGATAGCATCAAATTCAGAGATGGACTACATGACAACTGCAGAAATATGTAGCTAAAAGATCTCAATCTTCACCTTGAGGCTGGCTGCAGTAGTCAGTAGGGACTGAGCTCTCTGTTAAAAAGCTAAAAGGCTCCACTCTTTTTCTGGAGCTTTTCACACATCCTATAAATGTATCTATGGAGAAAGTGTCGTTATTTGTCATAGTATCGGGCACTTTTTTAGAAAAGCACTATACAAGCTCAAGTCCATTTACCATATTATACATAAACCTAATTCAAGTAAATTAGATCAACCAAAATTCTCAGTCTATTCTTCTCAGTTTTATTCAGTTTTATTATATGAGAAGTATTTATTGGTTTGAGTGGACTGGTTATTTTTTTGGAGTCAACAATAACCGCTGGTGGTAAGTACTCTGAAATTAAGGTCGTGGGCACTGCCAGCACAAAACAGCAGCTGTGAACACAGGCTGTTTTAAAATAGGGATGTATAAAAAAAATCCCAAGTCATCTGTATCATCTGATAAAGACTTAAATAAATATCAGCATCAGACTAAGATGAACCAATTTGCTGCCATCAAAGGCTACTATAAACTTTTTATTGCACTGGATCTATCTGATTTTATACCATTCATTACACAAGTATGTGTCTTTAAAATCTTCGCAATAATACATCTGCCATTTTAACAAATACCCTCATAAAATTTAAAGTTTTAAAATGTTTAAATAATATGCAAAAGAACAAACAGAGAGGTAGATGATGGAAAGTAAACTAAAGCCTAAGGAGAGAGGGTATAAGCCGACAACTTAGAGCCCTTATGAAGCCTAAAACATGCCTCCAAAAACACACTGCTCTCAATCTGAATGGGGGAAAGGCAAGTTACAAAACATGTCACTGTTGCATTTATAGCTTGTTTTGCTGCACCTTATTTGACAAAAATTGATTCAGGATTGATTCAGGTTCAAAAGAATCTTGTCTAACTTGAATTGCAAAAGTCAAATCAATGTTTCCTTTTTAACGTTCTTGTGTCACAGATTGCAGCTAACGAGGTGGATGCGGTGAGGAAAACATTCAAAGTTCAGGTCTTACACATAGAAAAAGGTATTCAGTTTTAATTTTCTGCATGTGTAATTTTTAGCACTCATCACATTTTGTCTTTGAGTGTTAGGAATTGAGTGTGAGTGAGCAAAAGATCCTTTAACTTACAAAGAAATAGTCAAGCTCAATCCAGCCGTCATTGTGCCATTATTCTACCTCCAGGAGGAACCTCGGCGCCCACCGTCTCTCCATCCCTGGCGCTGATGCTCCCACTCTGCCTGGCTGTGGCAGCCGTACTTGTAGTCTTCCTGGTTGCTTTTGCTGGAAGGAAGCCCAAACTGCACATGAAGAGATTAAACATAAAACCAGGTACACAAACAAACCAAACACTTTACATAAAGGGACCATTTTGATTAATACTGATAACATGTTGTCGTTTCATCCATATAGATATCATCATGCATGATCAAGAGACTGGGCCTCAGGAGGAAGTGGTGGCATTGACCAGAAGTAGGCAGACCCCTCCTCGTCTTCTGATCTGCTATAGTAGCAACGATGGCTCCGCTCATATTGAAGCTGTCATGCGGTTAGGGTCGTTTATACAACAGCACATGGCCACTAAGGTATAAATTACTCATTATCTGTCTCTTTTTATTTATTATAAATTGGGAAATAATTATGAACACAGGAAAGTATAAAGGAGATTTTTTTACCTTCTTAAAAGGCTAAAGATTATATTATGAGGGACCATACAAGCCATAATTCCCTCAGACCCTTTTGCATATAAATATTCTCCATCTCTTATACATATACTCTCCCTTTCACATGATATATGGTCATAGCTTTAAGTTATGTTACCAGCACCAAGACTTGGAGGGTAAAATGAGTGTAGGACAGAAGCAGATACCATTAACTGCTATGTAGAGCTGCGACGCCAGGCTTTTTAATGCTCTATCTCCTCAAAACAGCCCATGTTACATTGCCTAATAACCACAGCAGTTTACAACAGCTATTAGGTCGTTTCCACCGAGCAGTCCAGCTCAGTTTGGTATGGCATGGTATGTGCTGATTTGGGTTTCTAAGTTGGAAAGGGTCCCAATTAACGGACCCATACTGTCCCTCTTATTTGGCACCCTTCCGTAGGGGTTCCAAGATTACCTATCTTTCCCAAAAAGGTGGAGGTACATGCACAACAGAGGGTATGCACTAGTGTCTCTTTCAGCAAAAAAGCACGGCTGTCTGCTCTATGAGGAGTGGGGGAAAGCAGTTGAAAAAAAGACTAATGTCCACATAAATTAAGGATATTTGGACTTACTCGAGATCCGTACTGTTTGCTGACTGTGGCATTAAAATGTGGGCACAAATCAGGTTTCCTGAAATTTAAATGATCCTGATTTCAAGTACACGAAGTAGAGCCTGAAGGCACACATCAGCCTGATTCATCAATGATGGATGTGAAACTGAATTAATGTCAGTTTTGTTATTACGAAGCTTCATATCAGTTCATACATTTGAGCATTTTATTGCAAAATGGATATGCAGTTTAACTTGCCGGAGAAGACTTCTCTTTAAAGCTACTTGCTGGGTTATTTAAGCAGCGTGCTTTTACTAGAATAGCTAGAAACCTCCATATGGATGAATACATTAATGACAATGTGTATTTATTAAGTTAAAATAAGTTAAAAAGCAATTAATCCATAGTAGCATGAATCTGAATAAGAGGGTGCAACAAGCTTACAGCTTTTTGCTATAGAGGAGGTGGCCAGGGTGGAGGAATGTTTCTTTTCTTTGCTTCTTTGTTTTGAATGTTCTGGTCAATAATGCTGCTGTTTTTGAAGTGAAGAGCAAGACATTATACATCATTAAAGCATAGGTGAGCGCTAGTTATCCAACATTAACTAGTCCATACTACTTAACAACAGTATGAGGATCACTGTCAGCTGTCAGTAAGTGTTCTGGCAATGTTTGTTACTTTTAAAGACAGCCATTTTCTGCACTGAACCAGAGTGAGAGGAAAAAGGGTTCTGCAGCCTTTGCAAATTTGGTCTTGTCCACAATATTTGATATATTGTTTTGTTTTTAAGTGAACTGTAAAGGCTCATTTATGCTCTCTGCATGTACCCAAAAGATCTGTGCGTCTATAAATGGACAACTGTCATTGCCCTCATACTGGCGTGTGTCTATTATGTTGAGGTGTACATTGAAAAACGAATCCACTAGAGGTCGCTGTCTCTCACCGAGCAACTCTGATGCTGCTCCATCTGTCCCATAGACTGAATAAAGATCAGTCCGTCCTCTGTTCAGCTGTGCTCTTGTAGTTGTCTGTCTTTGTGCCTAGGTGAGCTAACATTATTGTTATGTTTGTATTTTCTAATAAGTCACTCAATATCCTGCGATTGTTCCTTATAAAACGCAATTAAGTTCCACCTTTTTTCCAAATGATTCTTCTCAGTTGTGTTTTGCTACTATGGGTTGAACTGTTGGATGCATTGCTCAACACTGCCCCCATGATTGGTGATGGTTTTGCAGCATTTGTTCTGTATTCGTAAGCATCAAGAGAGCAGACAAAAAATGGACATTGCATTTCAAACGTAGTGCATAAATGAGCCTTAAGCTGAGCTCATCACTATTAAAACAAAACAAAACTTTTTTTACAATATCTGATTTATTTAGGCTATATGCAGTATGAGAGGGCTGTAATGAATAGAAATTGATCACAAAGAAATCATTAATTTCTTTGGACTTGTCTTTGTTCTTGTTGATATGTGTGACTTTCAGGGTGTAATAGCATTAACTTAGTGCTAAGCTCTTCTCTCTTCTTCTTCCTAGGTGTGCCTGGATTTGTGGGACTCTTTGAGCGTAGCTAGGGAGGGCAGTATGGCCTGGTACTGTCGACAGATCCAGGAGAGCGACTTCATAATGGTGATCTGTTCTCTGGGCCTGAAGCACAAACCTAAACCTCCAGAGCCTGAGGACGGCCAAGATGAAGCAGAAAGACAGCTTTGGGATTTTGAGTGTAACACCTTCAGCTCTGATGCAGCCGTGCAGCTGATCGGAGTGGAGGTGGGCCGAGCCAAAACCAGGGGTCAGGACCTTTCAAAATACATGTCAGTCATTTTTGAGCACTGTGAGGAAACAGACGTCCCCACAGAGCTGAGGCTGGTGTCTCACTACACGCTTACAAGAGACCTGCAGCTGCTCTTCTCTCACCTTCACAAAGTGGCTCTACACAAGCCTGAGAGTTACCTGAAGATAGACAACATTTCAGAGGAGGGTTTTACTAAGTTGGCAGCTGGTGCAGCACTGCAGCAGGCTATCCACAAGGCAGGGATGGAAATGAGGGCAAAAAGGCACCGCTCGGTAGAGGGAGGAAGATAAACACTTATGAAAGTGCACCCTTATCTGACCTGTTAGAGGTCCTTGGTAATGTAGCAAAAGGTTGGCCTAACAATAGACATTAACTAAAGGCACAAACTTGATGACTACAAATATTGCCATACATGAAAGTTGTAACCTCACAGCTACAGGGTGACTTGTACACTTGCTATTGCTGCTAATGTTCTTTTAAGCCATCATCCACCTAACTGAGCTCTAATGGCAGCAAATGTGCACTCTGACCTCAGAAATGTGTAAACATGCAACATGTGTTTGTGCATGAAGGATTTGAGAGGAAATTTGTTCTAAATTGTCCACTTAGCTATCTTTTAAATGCATTTAATGTTTGATATGTTGCGTTTTTATGTCACTAAATGCCTTGAGGACCTGAAACATGTATTTTAAGTATTGTAAATAAACTAGTATTATCATACACAACTAAGGCTATTATTAATCTACAACCCCAGTTCCAAAAAAGTTGGACACTGTATAAAATGTAAATGAATACAAACAGAATGCAATTTTTTATGGATCCATGAACCCATATTTAATTTACAATAGGGATAAACAGCATATCAGATGAGGAAACTGAGACATTTGACCATTTTATAAGAAATATAAGCACATTTGTAGTTGATGGCAGCAACACATCTCAAAAAAGTAGGGACAGGGCCATGTTTACCATTGTGTAGCCTCCCCTCTTCTTTTAATAAGAGTCTGTAAACATCTAGGAAGTGTGAAGACCAGTTGCTGGAGTTCTGGGAGAGAAATGTTGTCCCATTTTTGTCCGATGTAGGATTCTAGCTGCTTAACAGTCCTAGGTCTTTGCCAAACATTTTGTTTTCTGATGCTCCAAATGTTTTTTGTTGGTGAAAGGTCTGGATTCTAGGTAGGCCAGTTCAGCACCTGGACTCTCTTACTGTATGGTTTATCATTGTCTTGCTGAAATATGCAAGGCCTTCCCTGAAAGAGATGTTGACTGGTTGGGAGCATGATGTTGATCTAAACCTCTATTTCCTTTCAGCATTGATAGTTCCTTTCCACATGTGTAAGCTGCCCATGCTATAGGCACTAAAGCAACCTCATACCACCAGAAATGCAGGCTTTTAAACTGTCCACTCATAAAAAACTGCTTGGTCCCTCTCCTCTTTAATTCACAGGACACAACACCTATGGTTTCCAAAAGTAATTTCAAATTTTGATACATCTGACCACAGAAGAGTTTTCCATTTTGCCTCAGTTGATTTTGAATGAGCTTTTGCCCAGAGAAGACAGTGGCATTCTACATAGTGTTCACATATGGCTTCTTGTTTGCATTATAAAGCTTTAACTTGCATTTGTGGATGATGCTGCAAACTGTGCTGATAGGCAATGATTTCAAGAAGTGTTCCTAGGCCCATGCAGTGATTTCCAGTACAGAATCATGCCTGTTTTAATGCAGTGCTGCCTGAGGGCCTGAATATCACGAGCATACAGAATACTGACCTTTGGCCTTGTCCCTTGTGCACAGAAATTTCTTCAGATTCTCCAATTAGTTGCAAAATGCTCTTCTGACTGTTTGCCACAAGTGCCAATTACTTTTCCAGCCTTTTGTTGCCCTGTCCCTACTTTTTTGAGATGTGTTGCTGCCATCGAATTCCAAATAAACTAATGTTTTTTATGAGTTTGTAAGATGTCTCATTTTCAGCATCTACTTTGTTCTTTATGTTCTATTGGGTTTATGAGATTGCAAATCATTGCATCCTGTTTTTATTTACATTTTAAACATTGTCCTAACTTTTTTGGAATTGGGGTTGTAGTAGGTTTGCAGTGAAGCACATTCTTGGTAATGTATGCATGCATGTTTAAATTCAAGTTAATATTTTATTCATACATGTGCAATTCTCATTTTCATAATGACATTCAAATATGTATTTCTGCAATAGATTTGTTCATATGTTGATACATTTTTGTATCCTTACTTTCAATTTTTGTGAAAATGAGATTAGCTACATGCATTTTTCAGGAAGCCTAATAAAATATGATTCATATAAGTGTCCTCTGGTCCATCTGATAGATGACAATTCATTGTACAGGTGCATCTTAAATAAAAGAATATCAATAAAAAGTTCATTGTTTTGCTGTGATTTAATTCAAAAAGTTAAATTTCTATATTTTCTAGATTCATTTTATACAAAGTGAAATATTTCAAGACCTTAATTTTTCATTTTAATGTTGATGATTACAACTTACAGCTCACAGAACTACTCAGTACCCCCAGTACTTGTTTGGATCTCCTTTTGCACAAATTACCTCATCAAAGTGATGTGACATGAAGCTGATTAGTCTGTGGCACTGCTGGGATGTTATGAAGCCCAGGTTGCTCTGATAGCTGTCTTCACCTCGTCATCTTCCTCTTTATATTTCCACAGATATTCTCTATGGGGATAAGATCAGACCAGTTGTCCGGCCAATCAAACACAGTAATACCATGGTCGCAAACCATTTTCTGGTAGTTTTGGCTTCACTGTGGGCAGCTGCCAAGTCCTGATGGAAAAGGAAATCCGTATCCCTGTAAATCTTCACAGCAGATGGAAGGATGAAGTGCTCTAAAATCTGCAGCTGACTGCGTTGACCCTGGACTTGATAAAGCACAGTGGACCAACACCAGCAGATGACATGGACTTCAAGCACCTTGGATTCTGTGTCTCTCTGATCTTCCTCCAGACTCTGGGACTTTGATTTCCAAATGAAATTGAAAATTGGCTTTCATCTGAAAAAAGGACTTGGGACCACTGAGCACTGGTCCAGATCTTTATCTCCTTATTGAAGTTGAGCAGCTATGATGTTTGTGGTTCAGAATTGGCTTGATGCTAAGAACACAACACTTGTAGCTCATTTCCTGGACCCGTCTGTGTGTGGAGATTCTTTATCCACTGACTCCAAACTCAGCCAGCTTCTTAGGAAGCTCCCTAAAGTTCTTCAGTCTGCTTTGTTTGACAGTCCTCTGAAGGTTACTCTCACCCCTGTTGCTTGTGCATCTTTTCTTACCACACTTTTCTCTACCAGTCAGCTTTTATGAATATTATTTGATACAGCCTCTGAGACCAGCCTGCCCTTTCAGCAGTGACCTTCTGTGGCTTACCATCCTTGTGGTGGATGTCAGTGATTGTCCTCTGGACATTTGTCATCATGTCAGCAGTCTTCCCTATGATTGCAGTTGTGTATGGAAGTGTAAATTTTTGAAAGGAGAGTAGCTCGTGTCGCTGGAAAAAAAAAAAAAATTTCATTACATTCTAATTTTTTAATGCCTGTGAGCGATTGAAAGGTTGCCAGGCTGGGAAAAAAAACACTTCCTTATTTTTTCTCTTTAATATTTCGGGGATCAACCCTATGTCAAAACTATTATTATGTAGTGTCTTTATCTGTTTTGGGGTGAGGAGGTGGTTTGTTAAGAGGGCATTTTTCATGTATGAATCGGTATCTACTCATATTGTAATTCCGGTTTAGCGGCTTGATCAACAAGATCTGGCAACCCACTGAGAGTCGTCAGCGTAGTGCGCTCATTCAGACTCTCTCTGACAGTCAGACAGCGTGGAAACATGGTGCTAGATTTGGACCTGTTCAGAACCGACAAAGGCGGCGATCCAGAAATCGTCCGAGAGACTCAAAGGAAAAGGTTTAAAGATGTGACACTGGTTGATAAACTGATTGCTGCAGACACAGAGTGGAGAAAATGTAAGTGCCCCTTTCGTTTCTGTTGCATCAGCTAACGTTAGCGCGGTGGCTAATGCTAGCGTTAGCTTGACGTCAGTTTTCCGCTGGAGTGGAGCTAACGCCAAACTCCATACAAAATATTTCAGCTTTACTTACATTGCGATTTTACATACATTTTAAGTCCATATCTGGGCATATAGCGGTATTTTCTGCTTCCCCAGAAGCCAGTCTACTATTCGGTGTTGTAGAATACAGAAAAAAACTCCACAGAAGTAGCATTTATTATGAATGAGGTTAATTTTATCCCTTGTGCTCCTCCTGCATTAACATTGAGTGACGAGTCTTGTCACTGCAGGAGACGATGAGTCAGTCCAGAAAGTTAAGTTATATCAACAGTTTTTGTTCTGTGTGTATTAGAATCCGGCCGAATTCAATATATGGCACTGTTTTAACTTTTTAAAATGAATTCATCATGTAAAAGACGTATCAGAAGTTCTTTAAGTAAAGCGGTTTACTTTAAGTCAGACTTGAAGGAGGTTTGGCTCTCACAGGAAGAGTCAACCGCAACGAGGCTAATGCTAGCATGGCTAGCATCATTCAAGTAATCAATAAGAGCCATATGGTTTTCTCAACGCAGTTAACTGTGTTAATAACTCCTGGCTGATGCTAACCAGACCGTGGCTTACAAGCTCAAATACTCTTGATGATAAATATTTTTCATAAATGTTTGCTAATGCCGGTTAGCTTAGCGATGCTGGGTTAATAACGTGCAATCTGATGCAATCCTAGCTAACAACAAGCCAAGCCAACCTCGCCCTGCTGTGCAGCATTTCTTTCAGTTTTGATACAGGCTGATATGAGAATGATTTTTATCTGTGTACTGATGCCTTTATACGATACATTTTTATATATTTTTTTCTAAATATAGACCACTTGATACATACATCAGCACCTGTCATGATGTGCTAGTGCTGTTTATATACACACTCATGTACTGACTGACTTTTTTGCCTCCTAACAGGCCGCTTCACTGCAGACAACCTCAACAAGGCGAAGAACCTTTGCAGCAAGAGCATTGGAGAGAAAATGAAAGTAAGACAGCACCAGGATGCTGACTGGCTGACAGACTGTTTGCTTTTAGATCAGGGGAAAAGCTCATACCCTTACCTTACAGTGACATACTTATTCGATCACACAACACATCACAGTGTCTCTGACCTTCATTAACTATTATGACAGGATGCAAACGTTTTTATGTGCATATACACTCACCAGCCACTTTATTAGGTACAACTTGCTAGTTTTGGGTTGGACCCTGTTTTGCCTGCAGAACTGCTTTAAATCTTTGGAGCATAGTTTCAACAAGGTATTGGAAACATTCCTCAGGGATTTTGGTCCATAGTTACATAACAGCATCACACAGTTGCTGCAGATTTGTCGACTGCACATCCATGATGCGAATCTGCCATTACACCACATCCCAAAGGTGCTCTATTGGATTGAGATCTGATGACTGTGGAGGCCACTGAAGTACTCATTGTCATGTTCAAGAAACCAGATTGACTTGATTTTTTTTGCTTTGTGGTATTATCATGCTGTCGTAGCTCATCAGCTGCAAGATTTGACGTGTTGTGCGTTCGGAGATGATATTTTATAAAATTTGGTGGTAATTAGTGGTTATTTGGGTTAGTGGTCTATCATCTGAAAACCCGTCTGCCCATTCTCCTCTGATATCTGACATCAACAAGGCATTTTCGTCCACACAACTGACACTAACTGGATATTTTCCTTTTTTTTGGACCATTCTCTGTGAACACCAGAAATGGCTGTGTGTGAAAATCCCAGTTGATCAGCAGCTTCTAAAATACTCAGAACAGCCTGTCTGGCACCAAGAGCCACATTTAAAAGTCACTTAAATCCCTTTTCTTCCCCATTCTGATGTTCGGTTTGAACTTCAGCAAGTCGTCTTGACCATGTCTGCATGCCTAAATGCATTGACTTGATGCCCTGTGATTGGCTGATCAGTTTCTTTTAACAAGCAAAGGAACAGGTGTACCTGATAAAGTACCTGATAAAATGGCTGTGAGTTTACATCAGCTTGTTCCTAAAATCCCCTCGTTCATCCTGTAATAAAGTCATTAATCAATAAATCTTTGTTTGAATAGCGCCAATTCATAACCAAAGTTATCTCAAGACACTTTACAAAGAGGGTAGGTCTAGACTGTACTCTTTGTTGTGGCCTATTATAATGGACTAATGTTAATCATTAATATTATAAAAAAGACTTTACCCTATTATAAAAAAGACCAGCATTAATCACCACAAGCAGAGCTCTAGCAGTATTTAGCCCCATTATAGTGGCAACATAAACCTTTCATCTAACAGGCATGACTGACAAGCCGGCCTGACTTATGTTGACAGCTCTCTGCTGAAGCTGGGCTGTCCAAAAGTGCCATCAAATGAACTCAGAATTTGAAGTTTTTGCTAGACAGTCATAAGTTGAAAACTGTAAATATCACCTATTATCATATAAGCATCATTCTGTAACCACATTTACCCCAAAAAGCTTTTTGAGTTATGTCGACATGTGAATGTTCAAACACATGGGATCAATGTTAAATATATTGATTGGCCTAGTTGGTTTGGATAGTCAATGGGAAAATAAAGTTTAAGTCCCACGCTCCTAAAGCACACCTGTCACCCATTTAAGGTATGCAGAGATTTTTTTTCAAAGCTTGTTGTCTTTTTCAGTTTGGAATGAGATGTAGACATAAAGCTGTCTGAATGCATCCACCTATCACATCTAAGAAGGAGTTTGAATGTTTTTTCCAACTATCTTCCTGCCTTTTCTAAACTGTTTTTAAATTTTCTGAATGCAGAAAAAGGAACCAGTTGGAGATGATGACTCTCTACCTGAAGAAGCCGAGAACCTGGAATCCCTTACAGCTGAAACACTGTCGGTATGACTCCCCTTTTACCCTGTATGGCAGCTTTTTTAAGGTTTATAGATTAATTTCTCCCTCCACTTCTCTTAACCTGTTCTTATTTTCCATGTCAGGCCCTTACAGTAACCCAGATCAAGAAGGTGCGTCTGCTTGTGGAAGAGGCGGCGGAGCAAACTGACGGTGAGAGAGTAAAGCTGGAGGCAGAGCGCTTTGAGTACCTGAGAGAGATCGGAAACCTTCTGCATCCGTCTGTACCCATCAGCAATGATGAGGTAAGTGGGCTGATACAAGCATTATTACACTTATAAAGAGATGCATACACTGCACACAGAAATCTGCTTTATGCGAAGGGACTAGAGAGAAATATTGTTTGGTTAAGGCCTCTCTTCAAAAAATAAATCAGATATTTGTTTATAGATAATTTTTTATATACTCTGACATCATGCAATTGATATTTTCTGTTACAATATGAACACATTCAAAGTTTCCCTTTGTAAATTTCTTTCCCTGAGAATTTGATCAATAAATCAGTGTTGCTTTCCTTGTTTTTTAATTCATTAATATGTTGTTACTGTATTGTAGAACTTTTATACACTAATTATCACAACTTGTCTGTTTTGTGGTTGTTAACTTATAAGCTTATTCTTACATTTCCTGTTGTTTCTTCCCCTTCAGGATGCAGATAACAAGGTGGAGCGTACCTGGGGTGACTGCAGTGTCCAAAAAAAGTACTCTCATGTTGACCTGGTGGTCATGATCGATGGCTTTGATGGAGAGAGGGGAGCTATAGTGGCTGGGAGCAGAGGTTATTTTCTGAAGGTTAGTTTTTAAACATTGTCACATACAGAATATAAAGAGATGAATCACTGCAAGTGAGCACAGACAGATCTGAATTCAGAACATCTCCTTTTCAAGCTGTTACTTTTTTGAATAAGAACCATGACTGCCCTGCATTTAAAAACAGCTGTTGAGGTGTTTTCTCTCCTTTGTTGTTTTTAGGGGCCTCTGGTGTTTCTGGAGCAGGCTCTCATCAATTATGCCTTAAGGATCCTGCACAGCAAGAATTACACCATGCTCTACACGCCCTTCTTCATGAGGAAGGAGGTGATGCAGGAAGTTGCCCAGCTCAGCCAGTTTGATGAAGAGCTTTACAAGGTCAGAAACATGATCTGAATTCAACTTTAGCCTTAAACTTGTATTAACTGTGTGTGTTGGAGCATCTGTTAAACCTGCCTGGTGAAGAAGAAATTTATGCTCTGCACGTAGTAGCATTGACTAACATAAGATTTGACATTTGGAAATCAAACACAGTATTACAACTTTTTTTTTAAATAAAGAGTTGTTCAGGTTTTGGGACATTGTGTCCCAAACAAAAGAGCCTTATATTTCTGATTGCACTGGTAGTACTGCTCTGATGGTGCAAAGTCTAGATCTGTATTTTAAATTGGAAATTTTGTCTAACAGGATTTTTTTACCACGTTGTTTGAAAATCATTATAATTATTTACATGATTGGTTTCACATAAATTTATTACATACTGAAACGTATAACGTGTTGATATTTTATCTAACAGTGTCGCCCCACCTTCATACAAAAAATACCTTGCTTACCACAAATGAATGACAGGTTTTGGAGCCTGATTTTCAAAGAGCTGGCTGCTCCTTATCAGGAAACTAGAGATGTTCCTTGTTGACTAATTTCATAACCAGTTTACCACATACCTTAATCGTGTTTAGTCGACCAGACCAAGGGCAAGAAAACACGCTGGAAACAGTAAACATTGAGCACAATTTTTAATACAGGATCCCAGAATCTTGTCATAGTTGGTACATTGGTTTGTGTGGCTACTGGCAGCAGCGCTGCACTGCTGGCCTTTGGTCATCAATGCAGGATGACCTTTGTATTGTACTGTATGCATGTACTGTGAAATTCTGTATTGCACAGTGCTCTGGTCAAGTGTTTATTTTTAAGTACAACCTAACACAGTCGCCAAACTGCACTGCTATACTATAAGATGCTATCGATGCTTTCTGTTTACTATTGCTATTTACATCCAGGCAGAGGAGCATTATTGCAGGAACCTTTAACTGGAGATACTGTGGCACATAGTGGCAGGTGACTGCGTTACAGTTTAGACTGGGTATTTGAATGGGACTTTAGACCAGAATTTTTGTAAAAACACATTCATAATGAAATAACATAATCATGTTATTCTTGTCTGTCACTAGACAACACATGTATACTCCAGGTTTATTTTTGTTGCCATATGAAAAATACCTTTGATGTTATTACCATCGTAGCCATCATTACCAGCCACAAGGGGGTGCTGTTTCACAGCGTCCAAAGATCTCTTGTCCATGTACAGCATGTTTGATGTAGCTCTGGCAGTTGTAATGACCTCTTAGAGCAAAGTAAAACTTTTTCATGGACCATAGGCAAGGGTGCCACAGCTGCGACAGGCGATAAATAAGGTGTTTCAGTTCCTTAGGCCATCAGTATTAACTTTAGGGACTCAGATGTGGCTCTGCTTCTTTGCTAATCCTGTTTCTTCTTTGTATTAATTCCCGTTCATAATCATAACTATATTTCAAGTGAGGGTTTTGTAGTTGTCCTCTGTTAACTCTAAAAATATTACTGGTACATGATTTAGAAAAATGCATGCATACAGTATTTTAACCAAATTGAAATCCCAAGTATTTAATGAAATATTTTCTTTGACTGGTAAAAAGCTGGTTGGATTTCACTTCTTTTGTGAGCTTAAACAGGTCTGATGAGACTGATGTGGAATTTGTCCCAGGTTTTTATGGCTCACAAACTCAAAGATTTCTGTCTTTTGTCCGTTTTAACCCCTGCCTGTGTTCACATCAGGTCATTGGTAAGAGCAGTGAGAAGTCAGACGACAACTCCATCGATGAGAAGTACCTCATTGCCACCTCTGAACAGCCAATTGCAGCCTTCCTGAGAGAAGAGTGGCTCAAACCTGAGGACCTACCCATCCGCTACGCAGGTTTCTCCACCTGCTTCAGACAGGAAGTGGGCTCCCACGGCCGAGACACCCGCGGGATCTTCAGGGTGCACCAGTTTGAGAAGGTCAGCTGTAGGACAAAATCAGAATGGAATAGGTCTTTTTATTTTCAATGAAGAGGCAAAGTGAATAAATGAAAAGTTAATGTTGATTATAAAGAATACAGGCAATACAGGCGCACCATCAAGTAGTTTGGAATAATTCTTAATTTTAACCAGGAATTGGGATAAATAACAAGTTTTGTGTGGTATTTGTAAAAAATAAAGGATCTAATGAATTTTCTTGTTATTTCTTCCACTGTAGATCGAGCAGTTTGTCTATGCCTCCCCACATGATGGAAAATCCTGGGAGATGTTTGATGAGATGATCAACACGGCAGAAGAGTTTTACCAATCATTAGGAATTCCTTATCGCATTGTCAATATTGTTTCTGGTGAGTCAAACAACAGTTGTGAGGATATATCTGCATCACTTCTGAACTTCTGCTGAAATTTTCAAACACACAGAGTTGATCCTCCCCTATAATTTAGTTGTAAGATTGAAGTCTTTGTATTTAGGTTTGAGGAATTACATTGGACATAATTATTTTACATGTTATAAGCAACATGTTCCCTAAAAAGTTCCTTGACCATTTTCAATGCTGTCTTCGAAGTAAGAAGATTTAGCAACTGAGGATCTGACCCACAGACTGACCACTTATCACTTAAGAAGATTTCTGCTCTTTATTCACTTACTGTTAAGGAACTAATCAACTTGTCCTCAGAAGAGCCGAAGCAGCTAGTCAATTCATGAAGTATTTAGTTGTCTGCTGTTTAACAGAACAAGCCAAACATTAGCAAACATTGCAGGGTTTCAAAAAGGGTACCACAGACTAGTTTTAATGTCCCATAGCAGCTCTGGATCTTGAAGTATATTTCCTCATTCAGATTCTCCACTGACATTTCAGTGAATCCTTTCATCATTTTTTTTAATCCTGAAACCAACCCAACCAGCTGCCCAAATACCCGTGACAATAAAACAGATCCTAAAAGATCTTTTTAGTCAAGCTGTTAATTTACAGTAAAGATAGGCTGAACTAAAAAGTTCCAGACTGTCTGCTTTATATGCATCAACATGGCATCTGTTCCAAAATTCTGACAAACAGCAGCACAGTTTTATTTACAAGCTGCTGCTTGATTTCCTCAGTGAAGACCAAGCCATATATCAGCTAAACACTGATCACTGTATGTGTTTATAGGTGCCCTGAATCATGCAGCCAGTAAGAAGCTGGACCTGGAGGCCTGGTTCCCTGGCTCTGGCGCTTTCAGAGAGCTGGTCTCCTGCTCAAACTGCACCGACTATCAGGCCAGACGCCTCCGCATTCGCTTCGGACAGACCAAAAAGATGATGGACAAGGTAAGCTAGCTGCTGTTTCTACAAAATAATGCATCTTTTATCTTTTTTTCCTCTTAATAGATTGCCACCCTTTGTTGCTATTTATTTCCACTCTTGCGTCATTATCTAAAACCTTTCTGCCCCTGTTCTTTTTTTTTTTTTTTTTTTTATAAGGCGGAGTTTGTTCACATGTTGAACGCCACCATGTGTGCCACCACACGAGTGATGTGTGCCATCCTGGAGAATTACCAAACAGAAGAGGGGATCATTGTTCCAGAGGTGCTCAGGGACTTCATGCCTCCTGGTAAGATCTGCTGAAGGATTACACATCTTGTATTACAGTTAAAAACAAGTAGCTGCTACAAAACTAGCAATTATTACAGCGCTAAAGGTAGATTTTAATCTATTTAGAGTAATTTTTAAAATAGTTTTGTTTTTTCTACAACACAAAACCATGTGGTAGACAACTTATAAAGGATAACTAATTTCAAAGCCCTTTTCAGAAAATAATTCTCTTTTTTAAAGGCTAGAATATTTGGATTTTTCTCTAAACTTCTGCCTCCTCTCCTCCAGGTTTGACAGAGATGATCAAGTTTGTTAAACCTGCTCCTATAGATCAGGAAGTGGCCAAGAAAGCAAAGAAACAGGAAGGAGGCAAGAAGAAGAAGCAGGGAGGTGGAGGAGACCTCCCCAACGCCATGGAGAGCATGTCTGTCAACGAATCATAGACACCAGTACACATGAAGCATCATTTCACCAACCACACAGATAGAAACTGATGGAGTAGAGCCTCTTGTATTCTGATCCAGGGTCAGATTTGCCTCTTCATTCACACTGAAACCCTTGGAAAACCGGCACTTAATCTTTCTTTGCCCTATAGTGAAGGCTGGCTCTGTTCTGTCTATTTCTGTCTGAGTGGATAGCCGTCTTCATCTCAGCTATTTGTCTCCTTGTTCACATTAAGCACACTGAAAAAGGGATCTATCCGTGCTCTCACTCATCAGTCCGCTGACCACCTGTCTGTCTTCTTCATCTTCATACATCTGCAGCAGCACCGAGCCTAAAACAAACCGATATGAGACAGAGCAATGCAATAGTTAGAATTTCCAACTTTCCATGCATTGGAAAAGAAATGTTACTTGGGTGTAGAGCAGATAAATGCCTGGTTATAATGTTTGTCTTCAGCTATTGTGGATCTATAATCATCTGAGAGTGTGTTTTTTGTACAACTTCTCTTTAATTTGTCTGAACTCTTCAACTGTCAGCTCTTTGTTGAGACCAAAACCTTCATCTCTTCATGGAAACATGGTGGTTATCTTCTGTTGGTGACCTTAAATTCAATCTACTGTAATTCAAACTTTAGTTTGAACAGTCAGGTGTTGGAGTTTCTGTTTGTTTTAGGCTTCGCTTCCTGTAAACTCAAACCACAATCATCATCTACGACCACTGTCACTCAGCATCATTGTTGACCATAACGCTGTCCACAAGCTTATGACTCAGACGTCGACATTGTCTGTAAGCACTTGCTAATACAAATATATATAATAAATATATATATATGACTGAACATTGATGATGTGGCTCTCAGATTAAATACAGTTGGTATTGAACTTCTTTGCTTTTTTATTTCTTCTTTAGTCTCTGGTAGACATTTTGAACTGCTCTGTACAGTCACTGACCACTTCATTAGACATACCTGTTCAACTGCCTTTTCAATAAAAATGTAATGAGCCAATCACTTGGAAGAATCGGGACAAAATGTGACTTTTCCATGGTTGTTTGTCTAGCAAGCTTTTATGTTATTTACACTAAACTGGCCAAATAAATGATAAACACTCATCAGAATAGGCAACTTCTCTCAATCTTCTGTCCAATTTTGTTGAGCCTGTTTGAGTCGTAGCCTCAGTTTCCTATTCTTAGTTACCAGGAGTGACACCTGGCACCGTCTTTCCTTCAGAGAGGCTCTTCTACATACCTCAGCTGTTGTGAGTGGTTACACGAGTGATTGTTTCCCATCTATATGCTCAAACTGGTCAGGTCATTCTCCTCTTCTGCCAATTAACTAGGCATGGTCCAGAGAACTGCTGCTGACTGGATGTTTTCATTTTCCCATCATTCTCTGTAAGCCCGAGAGATGATTGTGTGTGAAAATCCCAGCAGATGAGCAGACTGTGAAACACTCGGACAAATTTATCTGGCACCAACAACCATGGCATGTACAGAGCGACTTCAATCACTTTTTTACATTCTGATGCTCAGTTTGAACTTCAGCAGATAGTCTCAATCGTGTGTTTCCTGAAATGCATTGGTTGCAATTTGATTGGCTCATTGGATAGAAGTGTTAAGCATTTGAACTGGTGTACCTAATGAAGTGGTCTATGAGAAAAAAATAATGAACCAACACTGCCTCCAGTTTGTATTAGAGGAAATGTTAGTGCATAATGTTTGTGAGCACTCATTAAACACTTAAACACGCATTCCTGAAAGTCTGGGCCGGGACCCATGGGTTGGGTCATAGGAGGTTTTTTTGGGGTTGCAAAATAAGTCTTCAAAATTTCTCTGCTGAAGTATTTGTTCATTTATGCATGCAGTACACATTATAAACACATGCTTGGCTAATCAATAAAAAATGCATTATTCCAGAGCGTATAGCTACTGAAGGCCCAATAGGTCAAGCATGCAAAGAAAGCTTATGTGACAGAGGTGAAGTCGCTTCTTTCAGGCTTTCAAAAAACAGAAAGACAAAAAACTAATATCTGCCAACCTGACATTGCCACTAATACTGAAAGATTCTAGACCTATTTGGTCAGACTGTTCACATCTGGAAGTTGAAATTGCTGTAAAAGTAATCTCTTTTACAAAAAATCTCAAATTTACAATTGCAGTCTAGTTAAAAACGAACCCTTACCATTTATTACTTAAAATGTTTATGGTTTAACAAATAAATAAACAAAGTAATGCTATTAAAATCAAAATCCAACATTCAAATTATCAAAGCCCCTGTGAAAAGAAGGGAAAAGCTTTCTAGGGCTTTAGCAATGTTGGTATTAACATCTGGAAACATCGAAACCCTTATCTAGAAAATCTGGCCAGATAAAGCAGTGTCTGTTAGCTAACCGATTCTCGACTCCCAACAGCAACAGGAGCAAACAAATTTTCAAAAATACTATCAAAAGAGTCAACAATCTTTCATTTACCTTTATGTAGAAATTTTGCCTGCTGAAGCAGTGTCTGTTGTCTAAATTACTCCGATAAATGAAGTGTTAGAATCATAACTTTTGACGTTACCTTGACTGGCTGCAGTTAGTACATGTGTCCACAAGAGGGTAGCATTTCCCCTTGAATGTAGAATACACCTGAGGAAAAATACCCAAACAAGTTTACCGATTCTCGACTCCCAACAGCAACAGGAGCAAACAAATTTTCAAAAGTACTATCAAAAGAGTCAACAATTTTTCATTTACCTTTATGTAGAAAATTAGGCCTGCTAAAACAGTGTCTGTTGTCTAAAATAGTCCGAAAAATGAAGTGTAAAAATCAAAATTTTTGACATTACTTTGACTGGCTGCAGTTAGTCCATGCGTCCACAAGAGGGCAGCATTTCCCATTGAATGTAGAATACACCTGAGGAAAAATACCCCAACAAGCTAACCGATTCTCAACTCCCATCAGCAAAATGGGCAAACAAATTTAGACAAAATACTATCAAATGAGTCAACAATTTTTCATTTGCCTTTATGTAGAAAATTTTGCCTGCTTAAGCAGTGTCTCTTGTCTAAATTAGTCTGATAAATGAAGTGTGAGAATCATAACTATGGACGTTACGTTGACTGACTGCAGTTAGTCCATGCGTCCACAAGAGGGTAGCATTTCCCCTTGAATGTAGAATACACCTGAGGAGAAATACCCAAACAAGCTAACTGATTCTCGACTCCCACCAGCAAAAGGAGCAAACAAATTAAACAAAATACTAGCAAAAGAGTTAACAATTTTTCATTCACCCTTACAAGGCTTGACATTAACTTTCTTGCTCACTGGCCAACATGGCTACTTGTTTATGAAACGTTATTAGCCATTAAACATTTCTACTGGCCACAAATTTGCTGATTGGAAACTATGTGTGACATTGTAAATTGGGTATGTCTGGTACGAGATGAAACACATGCTCCATTTCCTTCTTTAATGGATACTAAGTTTATAGTAATATTAAAACATTGACTTTGAATTAACGTTATTAAAAAAATCAGAAATGCAGGTGGTTTCATCTAAATCTCACTCAGACAAATATCCATCAGAGAATGCTAAGGTTGTTACACTGATAAATTCCACTGGCCAATGTGGCTAGTTGATGTCAATCAGCAGATCAGGTACCTGCCACTGCTGAAATCCACCCGCATTTGGCTAGTTGACCAGTGTAAATGTCAAGCCCTGTCTAAAATATTTAGTTTTTGCCATGTATGATCAAACTGCATTTAAGGGGGGCTCTTTGGGCCTTTAACAAGGCTTGGCCATTTCTCCTAGCTGGCCTGCAAATAATGCACAACAAGTGAACAGTCTTTAGAGTATAGCATTAACTCTAGAAACAAAGGTAGCCAGAGCAATTTAATTTTGCTAATATATAAATCCATATCTTGCTAGATTCTGGGCACACTGAATTATTCAAATATGTTTCCATCCTTAATAATAATGATAAAAAATGAAGAAAATAAGACAGATTTCTGTTCACAGTCCAGTCAGTTTAGATTTCCACCCTTTAAATTAATAAAATCCTGCCCATGTCATGCTCAACAGTATAAAAGGAGAAAACTTATGAGCACCTTAGAACAGCAGGCAGCTTTACTCTAAATAAGCTATTCACTTCTATTTGAGTCTCTGAAGTTTGATTTTCTTTCAGCTGAATTAGCCAAATAATTATGGTTCAACAACAAAAATCATAAATTCATTAAGAGAATCTCAGTCACATTTTATCAAGTGTTTTTCTTCTTTATGCTTTTCTTTGAGTTATTACTGAAGCAACCTTTAAATAAAATAAACATTGTACTTTTAGTTTTATATTAAATTTATTTTAACATCCTGGTGCTTAAATTGTTATGACTCCACAAAGTGATTTCATATCCAGGATATAGGTGTATTTCTGATAAGGGCCATAAGGAAGAGACAAGAGTCACTGATTAACTCCAATAGACTTTACACTCCAGCATTTGTAAAGCAATAGGAATCTGTTTCACTCCTTGACAAGGTAAGATACACCTGAAGTATTCTTTAAGTAAGGGGATTTAAACATAAACATAGCATTAAACATCCTCACATCTTTACCCAGAGTTTAGTCTGGACCCAGACGAGAAACAATGAGCGACACTTCAGAAGACGACAATGAGGTCTCCTTTCAGCTAAAGGTAAACACTGATTTTTGGAGGTTTGGAATCTCAGTCCGATTGTGAAAAATAAGTAAAAAATAATGAAATACTTTTGATTTTAAACAGAGGCTGAGTAAAAGTGTGTACTTGGATAAATATTTATCCTGTAGTATTTATAGTGAATTGCTTTACTTTGTACATTTTGCTTCTCTCTTGTTGACTCTTGTTGCCATTTGTACCCCACCTTGTTTCTTTTTTTCAAGCTTTTGTGTGTGTTTGTGCCTCTTTGGGTGATTTTGCAACTTTTGTGGTCATTTTTTGTTCTGTCACTGAAGTTCTCACATGGAACAGTTTTAGTTATATAAGCACTTGAACAGCTCTGTTTAAGGGGCCCTTGGCCTGTTCCAAGCAAACCCATTCACTTAACCTTGTTATTTCATTTTATCTTAACTGTGCTGCTATTTGCTGTGAACCACAATCTAATTTACAGCCCCGGTGAAACATCAGTAACACCGTGTCTTATTTGTATTCCTCTCTAAACCTATAGTTTCTTGGCAGAGTTGAGGTGGTCCGCCCTGGTGGGTTACAGGTCCTGGATGAAGCGATTCAAAGCCTAAAGGTCAGCTGTGACCTCTCCCCTCCGCTTAAAAAAGCTGCCCTTTCTTCTTACAGGAAAACAACAATTCCCAGGAGATAATTGTTGTATTGATATTCATGCATTTTGTTTAAAAAAGACAGCAAATGTGTTTAACTAGTTTTATGTGTGCATGCTACACATGCACGGTGCAGCATTTATCTTTCACAGTGATTTGAAAATTGTTTAATTCATAAATATGTTGTCAAATTCTACAAAAAAGAGCATGGATAATTTGACACCCAAGTTGTATAATATATAAATGGTTTGAATTTTTCTGTCAAACCGAGTTTGCATCCACTAAATGTGATGTATGTACACTGTATAACTACATATTTTGGCTTTAGAGATGCAGTGACTCCTATGACATGAAATCAATCCCTTCTCATCCCCAGACTTCTGATAAAAACAACCCAGAAAAGGTTGCAAAGAAGAGTAAAGTCCATCTATTCCTGTCAATGAGTGGAGTAGACATTTTGGAAAACAAAACCAAGGTTTGTGCCTGAAGATTTTCTCATTTTTATTAGTGCACGGATGAAAATAAACATAGCACAACAAAGTAAGGACATTTGTGTTCAGTAGCTTATTTCTTTGTTGTAACCATGCCTCTTAGTAATAAATCTCATACTGCTATAAAACTTGTTTATTTCTCGTTTGATGGTGACACATTTGTAAGGAGCATGCATTTGTGGGATGAGCAGCAGAGCTGAGTATGTGGGTTGCAACCATGAAAAATTGTCCAAATCTTCTCTGCCGATGCCAAACAGCTTATTCTGCTGCTGACTCTTGTTGGGTGTTTGGTGGATTGGATGATTGAAGTTTGAAGAAACAAAACATATTTCCAGTTCAACCATTTATTCATTTAACAAACAGAGGCCTCAGTAGCGTGTGGAAGAACCATATACAGCCACAACAGCCTAGCACCTCCTCCTCATGCCGGTCACCAGCCTGGTCACGTACTGCTGTGAGATGGCATCCCATTCATCTTGAGCTTTCCTCCAATGATGAAAAGCTTTGTTTTTTTTTCCAGTGAGGGAGATGCTACCCAACACCATCACACTTCCTCCACCAAAAGATGTTACTCTATCAGTGCAGCAATCAGCATAGCACTCTGCGCGTCTTCTCTACACTTTGACCCCACGATTCAAATACTGAATCTGGACTCATCGCTGAACCTGACGTTGCTCCACATGTTCAGGTTCCCATGCACACATTGTGCAAAGGGGCCTGACAGGGAAGGGCAGTCATGACAGCCCTGTGAGACCGAAGACTCCAGCTTGAAGTTGTCCTATCAAACTGGAACTATTCAGATCAGTCAAATGAGGCATGTTGGTTCTTGGAGTTGATCGTTAGTTCTTGGGTTAAAAGTCCCAAAAAAAGAGGCAAAAGGGGTTAAAAGTGTCCAGAACAGGCACCATGGCTAAAAATTGCAAAATAAAGAAGTGAAAATGGGTTAATAGTGGCAAAAGATGTTAAAAGTGACAGCTAAAATGGGTAAAAAAAATTCAAAGAAAAACCTCAGTGGGTTGAAAGTGATGGAAATAGGCAAAAAATGGCTAAAAGTGACAGGAGAAGTGGCAAGAATTGGTTAAAAGTCTCAAAAGAAGAAACAAAATGGGTAAAAAGTGGCATGAATAGGAAAACATGGCTGAAATTTGCGACAATGGGGTAGAAGTGACATAAAAAGTAGTGGAAATTGGTTTAAAGTCTCAAAGGAATGGGCACAATGGGCTTAAAGTGATGAAAATAGGCAACAAATGTGACAAATATGTTGAAAAATGGGTTAAAAGACTTAAAAGAAGAAGAAGCAAAATTGGTTAACAGTGGCAAGAATAGGCAACAAAAGTTAAGAATGGGAAAAAATGTGGTGAAAATGGGTTAATAGTGGCAAAAGATTTTTTTTAAAGTGACAGAAAGTGGCCAAAATGGGTTAAAAGTGGCAAGGAAGTGGCCAAAATGGGCCCTGTCCAGATCAGTCAAATGTGGATGCTGATTCCTGGAGCAGGCATCTGCTGACTTCTGTAGCAGGGTGCATGCTCACAGGTCAGGTGCCTGATTGTCAGCACCTGGGGAAGCTCAAAACAAGAGTCAGCAGCAGAATAAGCTGTTTGGCATCGGCAGAGAAGATTTGGACAATTTTCATGGGTGCAACCCACATCCTCAGCTCTGCTGCTCATCCCACAAATGTATGTTCCCTACAAATGTGACAACATTTAAAAGGGAAATGGACAGGCTTTCTAACTGGATAAGATTCATTGCCAATAAGAATTGTTAAAACAAAGAAATAATCTACTGAACACACATTTCCTTACTTTTTGTGCTTTAGTTGTTCAGATTTACATGATCATGTTCAAACCTCTTATTGTGTCTCCCTTCCTCAGTTTCTGCTGTACACATGCCCTCTGTCCAGTGTTTCCTTCTGTGCTGTGATCCCATCCTCACCCAAAGTCTTTGGCTTTGTGGCTCAGCACCCTGCAACAGACATGTACCACTGTTATCTGTTCCAGAGCAGGAAGTTTGTGAGTATTCACAGCACAGCACAGTATCTGCACACTCCATATAGATAATTAGGTAGTTTATTGGCTTTTCTAAATATTCTGCAGTCTCATGTGCTGGTGTCACTGATCGGGGACGCCTTCAGAGCTTCAAAAAGTGAGACGAACACCAGAGGAGCACGGGACCTGAAAGTGGAAGCACTCAGACATAAGGTTAGTTTGACATTGGGTTTATGTTACCCTAGGGCAATGGTTTCCTAATGGCAGGATTATGGTTGGGGATTTTTACAACTATACATTATTACATAAGATACCACAGCATGTTAAGCATGCTATTTTGTGTGAATATGATTCTATTCATATGTATGTGCCTTGACATTTTGACTTGATCTTAGGCATGTTTTAAGCAGAGGTTTGAAAGCATCTGCTCTATGGTATTGTATCCCCTCATGGAATCTGGGCCTTATGGTTATTTTTTGTTTTTATAAATATAAGGCTTTTCAGCCAGACAAACTTATAATTGAGGCTAAAATGAAATTCATTCAACCTTTATTTAATCTCAAAAAAATCATTGAGGGTGTTCCCTCATTTTCAATAATGTCGAGAGTACAACCAATAAAATGCATCAAAAAAATGATACAAAGAATATCAACAAAACAATTAAAAACAGTTACATTCAAAAACAGTTACATTCAAAAGCAGAATAGTTCCTAATCATAGTTTTAAACTGACCAATAGGGACAAGCGCTTGCAGTTTAAATGTTTGTTGTAAAGCATTCCAAGTGAGCGCAGCAGAGAAGCTGAAAGCAGTTCTTCCAAATACAGTGTTTGCTCGAGGAACATCAAGCATCAGGAAGTTACTGGATCTGGTTGAGTACTGATTGTGAGACTGAGTTAACAGAGATGTGATAAACAACGGCATATTACAAGTAGGGCTTTATAAATGAATAAGTGCCAATGCCTGTCACGTCTTACAGACAGGGTCGCCCAGCCCACCTTTTCATATAGAGTGCAATGATGAGTGGAGCAGCCTTCACCAGAGATGAATCTGAGGGCTGAGTGATAAATGGAGTCCAGGGGTTTAAGAGTAGAGGCAGAGGCGTTCCTATAAACAACATCCCCATAATCTAAAACAGATAAAAAGACAACTTCAGTGATACATTTCCTACTTAACAATGGAAAGTTAGTTTTATTCCTGTAAAAAAAATCCAATTTTTTGTCTTAACTTGCTGGCCAGGGAGTCGATATGAAATTTGAAGGTGAGTTTTTGATCTAACCAAATACCAAGATATTTATACTCAGATACTCTTTCAATGCTGTGTCCTGTTAAAGCTTTAGTTAAGTCTACAAATAAAGCAGCACAGTATTTCCTCTGGTCTAATTGAGAAATGATATCATTTGTGACAGAAGTGACTGCAGTGATGGTACTGTGATTTGTTCTAAAAACTGATTGGTGTGGATTTAATACATGATTACTGGAAAGGAAGGATTTGATTTGCTTGTTGACTAATGATTCTAAGATTTTCGCTAGGCAGGACAGTTTGGAGATGGGCCGATAGTTATTGAGGTCAGTTTTATCCCCACCCTTGTGTAGTGGGAGTAAAAGTGCAGTCTTCCAGACCTTGGGGAAAACCCCAGTGGAAATAGACAGATTAAACAAATGTGCAACTTGCTCTGCAATAATTGGTGCACAGAGTTTTAGGAAAAAAGGATCAATTTTATCTTGGCCAGTTGTTTTCCTGCAGTTTATATGTTGAAGTGCGTCTCTGACAGCAGAGGAAGTAAAGGGCTGCAAGCTAAATAGAGAGGTAGGATTTGTAGAGGGAGCCTGAGACAGTGGCTGACTGTTTAAAGCAGAGTAAGTGGTGTCAAACTGGTTACCAGCAGCAGCAAAGTGTGTGTTAAAAGCTTGGCAGATCTGTTCTGGTTTGTCTATGATACAGTGATTATATATAATACTTGAAGGAACAGTTGACATTGGGTTGTTTTTAATTACATTAACAGCTTTCCAGAACTTTGATGGGTCATTATAAGCATTAGAAACAATATCTATATAATAATTAGCTTTGGCTTTCCTCAGTGAAGAAGTGCATTTGTTTCTCAGCTGTTTAAAAGTCAGCCAGTGCTCTGTACTCCCTGTTCGCTTTGCCAAAGCCCAGGCTTTATCCCTTTCCTTAAACATTAAGGATTGGTCTGTGGTGAACCATGGGCTACGTCTATCTTTGATCCTGAACTTTTTAAAAGGAGCATGTTCATCAATGATAGTAAGCAAGGTGTTTGAGAAATACTTAAAAGCCTCTTCCATATTCAATATTTATGTTGTCTGATTTATGTTGCTGTCTATAATGTCTTGTAGAAAAGCCTACTCATTGAAATTTTTAAAATTTCTTTTAAAACAATCTTTGTGCTTGACTTGTTGATTTTAGCACCCCTAACACAGACTATAGGACAATGATCACTTAACCCAAGACCAAAAACGCCAGAGGCAGAAATTTTGTCAGGTCTGTTACACAAAATTAAATCAATTAGCATTGACCTGGAGGAGTCCTTTAAATTAGGTCTGGTTGGTTCATTGACAATCTGTACCAGATGTAGATCATCACATTTTTCTTTAAGGTTATCTGAGTCATTTGATAACCAGTTGAGGTTAAAATCACCTAAAACTATTAACTCAGACTTGTTGAGCTCTGAAAGTAATTCAGCTATATCAGAGACTGACACAGAAGTGGCTGAGGGGGGTCTGTAGACACCAACAACATTGACTGGGCTATTGTTTGAACTGATAATTTTCAGAGCAATAAATTCAAAGGACTTGGGTACAGAAACAGCTTTTAAAGGAGTAACAGACAGGCATGACTTCACATACACAGCCACACCACCTCCTCTTCCAACTCTGTCTATTCTGTACAGGTTATAATTTTGTAGATTGAACTCAGAGTCGTGTATACTCTGCTTAAGCCAGGTCTCAGTTAAAACCAGGATGTCAGGATCTGTCTGTGAAAGGAGAATTTTTAACTGGTCTAATTTAAGCTCACTGCACAAACTTCTGATATTTAAGTGCATCAGACTGAGTCCCTTCCTAGATTTAAAAGCAGACTGATTAAAGGGTGGTGGTCTGAGTTGTGTATAGTTGTGGAAGTAGAGTTTGCTTGAGGAATGGGTTTTATAGTGATTAGATTTTCTGAATTATAACCTGTACAGTAATTAGACTTATGGTGTTTATAATGGCTATTAGTGATTATGACTGGAATGTTATAAACAGGAGGAGTGACATTAAACAGAGGATGAGGTGTGTGTTGGCTGTCATACCTTCATACAGTGAGAGATTTACAGGAGTGCAGTGTCAGCTCAATGTTCATGGATAGAAGGCTGCATAATAATTTTAAGCTCTTCACTTTTTCTGCCATACAACAAAATATGTTGTAATAGTTCTGCAGTTACCACATAATTGGCTGGAGAAACGTTTATACCAACTTCACATAAAGGTTTTCGATGTACAGTTGCTGATCTTTCTCATTTTCTTCTTTCCCTTTCAGAATAAAATGCTTCAGAGAGAGAATGAGGAGCTGAGGAGGAGGCTTGCAGCTCAGACTGATGCTTAATGTAAAATAAGCTGTAGCACTTGAAACCATGTACATGCACCAAAAATATGTGACACATGAAACTTGTTTGCAAATCATTTTCTCTGTTTTTGATTTGAATTTAAGGTGGTTTTCAGGAAATCCTCAAACAGAGTTAAGGGCCACAGTTGAAGAAAATAAAAATTGGAAATCAGGACATAAATAAAGGTTAAGTTGATGAGGAAAAGGGAATTATGATTTTTTTTTTTTATGTCTTTTGTTTTCATTGTAGCCAACATATTGTGTCTTTAATGTTGAGTCCATTTTAGTCTGGCTCCTTGACAGTGGAGAATTTCATTCTACTCTCTTTCTTGAGAATTACCCTGGTGCATTCAAATGCTACTTATAGTGTTGGAAACATTTTGTGATTTTTGTCCATGCTTGATGAACCAATAAAGGTTGGAAATTTTAGTAGAGATGGTCAACTTCCTGTTGGACGTCTGTATCTCTTAATCTCTATTTTCCACATACTCCACCTGTGCTGTGTTGTTGATGTGGGACAGATTTGCACCACGAGTGAAGTTATCCACTGAGTTAAGGGTTCCTATCTGTGGCTTTAAGTGTTCCTAATGGATGCATGGTACATATTCTTCATCAGTATGCCTTACCTTGCTGTGAGGTTGATTCTCTGCTTTGTTCTCGCCAGTGGAGACCCACCTTACCATAGATTATCAAAAGTTGTTACAGTTCTGTCATGCTGTAAAATACTGAACACTTTCAAAAGTAGTGTTTAATAATATGCAGTGTGGATTAATGTAAACACTTTAAAAATATTTGATTTAACTATATGAGTTTCATTTACACTGTCAGTTTTGTTGTGTATTGTACTTAATTATGGAGGTGTTACTTAACCTGAACAACCTTGTTGGAGATCTATTCTCTTGTTGTTCTTGCCAATAAGGATTTTTTTTTTAACTGTACAACTCCGCAGTAACTACTCAGTACTTAAATAGACTTTAATAAAATACGTTTTTACTTTTACTTGACCAGATTTATAGACCAGTACTTTAATGTTTACTGAAGTAAATTTTTAACCAGAGTAACTGCACTTTTACTTATGTTCCAGTAAACTATCTAACTGTTTAGTGTTTCACTATGTAAAGTATTAATGGGTTTCAGAAACTGAAAGGGTTAATAACGAGCTCCCTTGAATGCATCATAGTATTGTTGCATTCACGTGCTACTCGGATGGTGTGTGCTCCCGAGTGTGGGAGTCTTCTGACTTCGGTGTGTTCAGGAGCTTAGAGCTGTAATTTGGGAATAGCATAGATGCAAAGATAATATTTTAGTGAACAAATCTGAGCCAAAAACAGTGCGTGAACAGCCACTAACGGTGGCACTCCTATAACACGTTTCCACTGGGAAAGGACATGTAATACAAAAAAATCGTTTATAACCATCGAGCTAACATTTTCGTTAATTCGGCATGTCTATGCCAAAAACTAAAGAACCTAAACCAACTTGGCAAGTTTAGTTTTTTTCCTGAATCTTCGTAATTGTTGCTCCGGCTTTGGAGAGCCTTCACGTGGGTTGTCCGAGTGAGAAACTCGTTATTCCTACACTACGTGAACGCGGGGCATGAACGTTGCTAAACTTCAGAGTGACAGAGAGCGGAGTCCCCTGATGCTAGAACAGTTTCAGCATGGCTATGTTTCACTTATTTGGTCCTAAAGGTGAGTAAAAATGTTGCTGTTTTGTGTTGTGTAAACAAAGAGACAATTACAGCCACTAGTAGCTTACGGCTAACCTGTTGAACATCTGTTAGCTAACTAGCTTGAACAGAACGTCCTGTTCATCTTCGTTAGTTTGAGTCTGTCAGCGGTTTTATAGAGATGCTCTCTGTTCATCCGTGACAAACACAAGGCTGTTTTTATCATTCACAGCTGATTTATTTGTTCAGTTTTCTGACTAAACGTCTCATTCATTCCTCTCCTCCTACAGGCGGGCTGTAGTCGGCGGGGAAACACTGCCTAGACCGTCCTGTGGTGAGCCACCATGGGTATGAAGTTGTCTCGTAGCGGCAGCAGCCTGTCTCTGCTCCCGGACAGACACAGCAATGGTCGGATCGGAGAAAGCAAGGACTCGGATAACGACTCTCTAGATGGGATGAGCAGACGTGAGGATATAGCACAGTTCCCATATGTGGAGTTCACTGGCAGGGATAGTATAACGTGTCCAACATGCCAGGGCACAGGACGGTTACCTTCATGTGAGTAAAGCTGCTCAAAATCACAACAATGCTTGTTTACTTTGATGAAGGTAGACTCTAATCTTGGAAATATTCATTATATCAACAAGCTCAAGTTTAGAAAAGAATATAAAATTTAGTAAACACCTTCTTTGAGAACATTATTCCAAGTCATTCATTTTAATCTCATAATATTTATCCTTAAGCCTGTCAGGAGAGCTGGCGCAGGCGCAGTGTGATTGTACACAACCACCTGATGCAATTATTGGCTCTTATCAATACAAATTTCTGTCATGTTTCAGTTTCTGTGTTTATTTTACAAGACTTTTAACTCTCAGGATTGCATTGGTGGTCATTTAGACTTATCACGTGCTATTTTCATTTTTTCTTAGCTAATGACCAATCTAAGAAGAAACTGAGCTACACTATGTTTATGATATAGTGTTTGTAATGAATATGAACAAGCCAGCATCAGAACCTGCAAGTTTCTTATGTTACCTTTGTAAAATTAAAAGGTCCTTTTTTGTCCTGAGCCAAGGATACATAAACTCACACAAACATGTATTTTATAAGAGATGTAATATCATCATGATATCAATATTGATAGATAATAGCTCAAAAAAGTGCAGATATTTTCAGCAATATATTATCAGTGCATATTGGTGGGAAATTGTGCAGTTGATAGCACAAGCATTGAACCTACCTTAGCTGAGGTTTTTTCTTTATTAACCTCAATCCTCAAACTTTAAAGTGGATTTTAAGGGCTTAAGTTTTAGGTCTGAACTACAGCTAGGTTTTTTTTTTCTGATTTGTAAAGATTGTGTAATTTAAAGCACTTTCTCAGGTAACCTGTCTGCTGTCTGTTTTTAAGTTAAAGAACTATTTCTGATTTGGAAGGATAAAAACGGTTTCACTTTTGCTAAGGAATGTAATTGATAAAAGAAGCATTTCACTATAGAATTTATGTGTTTGTCAAATTTAAAAGCAGAATCAAAAATCATGCTAGGTTTTTTTTGCAGGTGGTTGAAGGTGGGATGATAGTGGGCCATGGACCTTCTGTAGGGAACTGGTGGAGTCAGGAGGGGCATATAGGACTACTTCAGTTTTATGTTCATTTAGGAGTAAAACATTTTGAGCCGGCCAGTCTTTTATTTCTTGGAGGCTGTGGATTGGTGATCGTAGCGACTGTGGGCTTTGGGTTTTTAGTAGGAGGTAGAGCTGCAAGTCATCTTCATAAGAATGAAAGTTTAAGCCATGTTTTCCTATAAGAGCACCAAGTGGCAGCATGTACATTGAAAACAGGAGGGGAGCTAAAACAGACCCCTGAGGAACCCCACAGACAAGGGGGGCCGAAGAGGAGGATACGTCATTAAAACATACTTTAAAACTTAAGTTTCCCAGGTATGATTTAAGAAGATTTAAAGCTTGTCCCTGGATCCCAACCCAGTCTTTGAGCCTGGTGATCAGCATGTTGTAGTCGACTGTGTTGAACGCTGCACTCAGATCTAAAACAACTAAAATTGACCATTTTTTAAGGGCAGAAGTTTATGGTCTGATCTACAGCTAGTTTAGTTTTCTGCACTTAAGAAAATTGTGTTTTTGGTGTTACTTCAAGCATTTTCTAAGGTAACCTGTCTGTTTTGAAGTTATAGAAGAACTAGTTCTGATTTTAAAGTACATGCTCTTCAAAATGGCCCATCCATCATGTTTCCCTTATTAGGAAGACCAAAGTTTTACTGTTGATTAAAATTAAAATGTATTATGAGCCCTCCTGATGAGCCATTAAAGTCTAACAACGCAATCTAATGCAAAATATTCAACCATAAATTCTACTTCTGATACTCCTCTACATTTTCAGTGTTTGTTGGCGTTGTCAAAAAGGTGAAAATGGTGCTACATGTTTATTATTGAAATTTTAGTGTGTGATGCTGGTGTTTTGGAGTGCATTACATTCAAAATTGTCCCTAATTTGTCCACATACATGAGGAGAGCAAACTATTTGGAACGATGTTAGTATAGTGCACTCTAGACCACCGGCATTGCCTACTCTGAATTCCATGATAAATAAAATGTAGAATTTTATCACATTTCTGACCTTTCAGAGTTTTTGATCTTGATTGCACAGGTGGTCATAAGTTTAAGAGGTCAGAGGAAACCCTGATCAATGCTTTACATAACCTGTTTTTCTTTGCCTTATAGATCAAGTGAATGAGCTGGTTGCATTGATCCCATACAGCGACCAAAGGCTGCAGCCACAAAGAACGTAAGCCAAACAAACTCAACTATATGTGTTCCTGTCACCACAGTACATTAGTTTCTGCAGCACTCATGGTCAGACTGCATCAGTAAAATGTAAGGATGCTGCTTTACTTTGTTTCACAGGAAGCTGTATGTCGTCCTGTCCATTGTGCTGTGTCTTCTTGCTTCTTCACTTGGGGCCTTCTTCCTCTTCCCTCGCTCTGTGATTGTCATGGACGATGGAATACACACAGTCACTGTGCAGTTCGACACCACCAATCAGAAGGTCTTAATGAATATGACGGTAAGTTGTCCCACATACTTTTAGCTTAATGTAGCTCTGGCAGTTTTCTTAGTTGTCAGTTAATTAGGTGGTCTAAGCTGAAAATCAGTGAGTCTAATCCAACATTCTTTCCCTCTCATGACGGTTATAAAGTTCAGTTACAGTTAAAACATTTGAGAGAGTTATTGATTTAAAATTTGCACTTACTAAGCTGCAGCTTGAGCTGTTGTTGGAATGTAGAGATTATCAACAAATATACACTTTAGTGATAAAATGAGTTTGAAATAGTTCTAAATGAAAACTAAAAAAGATTAAAAATTGATTGCTGGATTTACTTTATGGCTGCTGTTTTTGACAACCTCTTTTAAAGTGTTCCTGTTATGATGTAACTGAATATGTTTACTTATTACTCTATCTAACAGTGAATTCATTTTTGCTTTTATTAATGATTTATCAGATGTGTAGTCATCACAATAACAGACTTTTGACTTTCAATACAATACCAGGAAATATGAAACCTGTTTCGATATCATGGCAACAAGAAATTATCTCCTAGACACCAAAACTAGCCAATGCAATTGTTCTTTATTTCCAGCCTCCTCTCTAGAGAGGTTCACTGAAGACTATAATAGTAATGAAATGCAAAGTAATGTAAGATTCACAAAAAATAACATATACCAATATGAAATGTCCTCTGAATTATTATTAATCAGTCCAAAAAGTGTATGCAATGATGCTTTTTATAATTTATTTATTCCTGTGTTGGATTTCTGACATCTGTAGATGTCAGCATTTGTGCAAAGCGTATAATTGTCATCAGTCGAGTGGTCGGGATGTAAGGAAAATATTTGTGGAACCAGGAGACATCACTGTCTGTCTCCTCTGCTCTCTTT
Source organism: Cheilinus undulatus (assembly GCF_018320785.1). NCBI lineage: Eukaryota > Metazoa > Chordata > Actinopteri > Labriformes > Labridae > Cheilinus > Cheilinus undulatus. Next base: position 10,985,156 of record NC_054875.1, on the reverse strand, counting down.
CTGTCATTGTGAAGTTAATTTTTACAGAAAGCTAAAGAGACTAAACTAAATGTATTTGCAGACTGGTAAACAATTTGCATTGCAGAAACCTTGACAGTGGGTAATGCAGAGGCGGAGTGAGCAGACGTCTTCATGTCTTCATTAATCAAACAATATCATGAACTTTTCTTCACCTATATTTCTGCAGAGGTGTTAGCATGTTTCCAAGTTCTCTAGAGCATAACCGCTCTGAAACAATCAGTAAATAACCTCTTACCTCTCTGTAGCACCACTTTGTGTGGTTATAGCAGAGCTTGCTAGCTTTGATTGGCACCAACCGCACACTTCCTCTCAGCTTGCAGCAGCATGTCTGTTTTTCTGTCAAAACCTTGGTACTTTTGGTACAATTGATGTCAGTATAATTGCAGATGTTGTGTCGTTTGAGCAGCTGGTAATGAAAAGTATCAAAAATGATGAGTACTGTATTGTGATGTTTTCTTCCCTAATCCAATATGTCTGCTTTCATTCTCAACCTAGAGATATGAGATCTGGAGTGAGAGTACTAATCAAACCACAGAATATTTATTTTCAGCATCACTTTTAAATTTCTTTTGCCTAACTCAAAATTATGTCATCTTTGGAGCTCTTCTAAAATTCCTGTCTGTGCAGTTGAGGAAACATTTTTGATTGTATCACCAGTTTCATCAGTTTTTTTCTTTATGCATTAAAATGATTGCTAATGGGATCAGATGATAAACTGATTAGTCTGCAAGGAAATGGATCAGCTGCTGCACTGATGGGCTGCATGGTGGAAAAGTGGTTACCACTGCTACCTCACATCAAGAAGGTTTGAATCCCCATCAGATGAGGCTTTTCTGTGTGGGTTTTAGGTGCTCAGGGTTCCTTCCATAGACTGAATACATGCTTGTTAAGCAGACTGTTATTTTGAAATTATCTGTAGGTGTGGCTGTTAAAGGTGCTCTGTTGTTTGTCTATGTCTGTTAACATTTGCACGTTGGCTTTCAAAGCTCATGTGCAAATGGTGCAAATATATCCTTTCAAAATGTGCATGTATAAAGTAAGTGAAGGACTTTGGTTGGAAAAAAACATTGAATTTAAATATTTGACCCTTGGGATTCTGTAGAAATATCACAGGTTTTAGCTGTCTGACATCTTTATGTAGCTTTATCCAAATGTTGTGTTTATTCATTCATGTTGGCTTTTTTGCAGTTCTAGTTGTTGAAAACCTTTAACAAGTCAGTTTTACTGCATTTTAATGAATTATTTAAACTATAAAAAATATGTCTGAGATACACAACAATCCCTAAATTTGTACCTGTAGTGTCTTCAGCTGTATCAGGATTTCTGTGGGACATTTTTTCCTCTCCCTGTGCACCATAAAAATGAGACCATTTTCAGGCGGTATTTTGTGCAGTTTTTTTTTTATCACTGTCTATGGTGGTGAAATGTATGTCTTATCACCACACCCAGCATCAGTGTTTTATTTGAGCAAACAGTGGGTTATAAAACATGTTACATAACAGATATGGTGGTTCACTTTGTACCTCTCATGCATGTTTTACCTTTTTCCCTTTTCAGAGCACGCTGAACCTTAGCAACCCAAACTTCTTCTCAGTGTCGGTGGACAGTGTGAGCTGTCAGGTGTTTTACATGAAGACAGTGATCGGGACTCAGCAGCTACACAACGTCACCACACTCCTGCCCCTCAGTGACAGTCAGGTAAAAAAGAAGGAACATCCATGAAGCAGGAGTCTCTAATGCACAAAAACTGGAAAAAGATTTTATGTGGTTATACAGCATGTTTGGACCAAATGGGTCATCATGAAGGAAAGGGGTGAGGTAAAAGGGTTTTAACTTCTTCTTTTTTTTTTTTTTTTACAAACAAAAAATCTGAAAGAATTTTGTGCTGAAAACTGAAGACTGTGTGGCATCTGGTAAGGTTGCAAGAGGTTGAATACTATGCAAGACAATCTAATTTAAATAATAATGTTTCCTTGGTAAACATCGTCTTGCGTGCACATCACCAGTGGTGAGTTCAGGTGCAGAGTTCAGCGTGCAAACAGACACATTGTTACTGTTAAGCACATGTGTAGGTGTGCCTTGAACAGGATGTGGTGTCTGCTTTATGAAACTGTTTAAATGTGAGCTCACAGCTCTGCTGCTGAAAGGTTTTCATGCATGAAGACATCAGAACAAAAATACTCAGTGTCTCTGACCTAAAACTGAAAATTGTGCATTACTCCCCCTGCTAGAAAATTCCATAAAAAGAAAAAAATAAAAGAATGATTTAATCCTCAGAGCAAGTATTTTCTGTGAAGTGAAAGCCTCTTACTATTTTATTCAGCCATGCTATTGAGCAAAGTGCACACATGAGCTGTAGTTTATTTTGAATTAATGCATCGTACACCCTTCTAAATATTTTATCATATGTGGATAGTAAATAACTAAATTTTTGTGTTTTTGATGTGTGAATGTTCTGCAGGTGAACTACACAGTCAGTGTGGAGATTGGCAGCAGTGCACCCTACGTCTAGTAAGTGTCTCTGCTCAGACTTTGTCCAGACAGCTTTGGTGTCTCATAGGAACACAAAACATTCAAATTTATCCCTGCAGTCCTGCTGGGGAGGAGATTGTCTGGCTAAAAGGGCAGATTAGAAGTAGACCTCGAAAAACCTGGAGACCTCAGAGAGGTGGATATGTAAAAGACTTGTTTTACAGCAGCAGACTTGGAGATGTAATGCAGACAAAACAGTCCAAATTGTGGGTAAAGCTCTAAACACACTGGATCCTTCATTTCCAATAATGTAGCCAACTCCAGCCTCTAAAAGTCAACATCCTTTCTAACCCCACATCTCTAATTTGTGGTGCATTTTTACTGGTATTATCCATCCCTGACTGTAGCTGTGAGCCTGGGTTAAATATAAAGGAAAAAATTATAATGATCTATTATCCATTTTCACATATTTTTATTTATGTTTTAGTTTATTTTTCACCTATGCATATTTTTCCTGGATGCATGCATATAGTATTCATATTTTACCCAACTTGCTTAACACAACATTATAGTGTAGGTTTTTAAGTGTTGCTTTAAAGTCCCTAACCTGTGCTAACTCAATACTGATGTCAACATCATCTTTCATGATGAATAATCCTACTTTTGACTGTAATAGTTTAGCAGACTTCCCCTTTTACTTAAAACTAGAAACTTAAAGGGTTTCTATTCCTGTATTTGAAAACTTACAAATACAAATTAAACAGACAAAACTAGTTAAAAATGTTTATGTTATTGACACATGCACAGGCCAGTGTAGCAGTCTAAACATTTTGTCTCCTTTCTTTTTCAGTGCTTTCTGCACCATGCCCAGCATTAAGGTTCACAACATCGTTGTGCTTATGCAGTAAGTATCTCTTTCTAAAATGCTGCACTTTTCCATTACTCTGTTGTTTCTATATTTTATTCCATGTCCTTGTTATGTAAGTCTTTGGAAATGTTTGGGTAAAAGTGCTGAAATTACAGTTTCAAAAACACAACATCAGACAAAGCCCTGTTTTTAAAAATCAGAAAACCAAGTGAGAAAACAGCATTGAGTAGATGAGTGAAGCCTTAAAAATCTTAGTGCTTTAGGAATACTTCATCTCAGCTTTAATGAAATGCACATGAAAGAATAATGTTTGTTTTGAAACATTAAATGCAGGTTGTAGTACAAAAAGATTTTAAAGCTGACTTCAGGCACTACGACAAAGGAAAGAAAAATAGATTAAAAAGACACAGGTCTCATAAAAATGAATAATTGAATAGTTGAATAGTTATATTTGTTGCAGAACTAAACATCAGAATTCAGGAGCTCATGTTTTTCAAAGAAAATTTAAATAATGCCCAAAAGTAGAGAGGCCATCTAGGTTAAAAATACAGCAATTTAGGAAAAAATGGCTTAAACTGAAATGATAGATTGTTCTCCAGGCTGCATCAAAACATTAAAATATGAAAACTGTACCCATGACTCTGCTCAGTTGTTAAAATGCTCGAATTCTGAATGGAAAAAAAGTATTGATCTCTTTTTAAAAGTTGTATTTACTGTGATAAATTTTGACTTTTGCATGTGTGTTAAAACTGTAAAATTACATTGGATTGCTGTGCTGCCCTAGCTCATACATACATACAAAATCATATTTTCCCCATGCCATCTGGGAAACGATTCAGTTTTTTTTTTAAGAAGTTGCCCTTGAGACTATGGGACGTCCTGAGCCTTAAGGCCTTGTATTAAAGCTACATCTAGCTCATTTCTTGAGTAAATATTCTGTTATGTTCCTTCATTGCATCAACTCAGCGTTAACTTATCACCCCAGGATCTTGAGGAAGCTGTGCAGCTTTATTTTGTCATGTTGAGGAACTAAATGACAAGCAGTTTGCACATCAGTCACTTCCTTTAAGTTATGTTAGACTGTGTGAACAATTTCTTTTTTAATTTTTGCTTTAGTGTGTAGATAAACGAGTGGAAATAATCTTGATGACGGTTCCTATTTCTCTGCTTTTTGTAATGACTCAGCAAAAACGAACTCCTTTAACAATGATGTAAGAAGAGATTTAAATGCTACTCATCCTTATATCCTCAGTGGAATTAGTCTCTCTTTTTCCCCTATAAATTTAGCTGAATACTTAAAAAGACCATTTCTGGGCAAAGAAATACATTCCAGTCAGATTTTTATACTTTTGAGTGCAAGTTCTTTAAAAAAAATGTGTCATTTTTTGATGCAAGATCATGTTAGTATTATTCAGACTAATACAAATGGGCCCAATATTTACTTGGTCAGTCTGGGCTAAGGTCTGTGCTCACATTGATTTCTTCTTTGCATGTTTAAATACAGTTAGGGTGCTACAAGTCTTTAATAAGAGCAAAGACGTTATTTGTAACACTATTGACTCAGACACAGGAAATGACTCTGCGTCCCTTTTCCCTGTTATTGCAGAACGACAGCTCAGCTTTAAGTGTCTTTGTTGACAGTGGTGTGGTTTTTACTCTTCTCACTTGTTACCCTCTCTCAGAACCACAGTGAAAACCGCAAACATGGTGCGAACGACCATGAACAGCCTGGAGGCGTACCGCTACATCGACTGTGGCTCAAACACCACAGACGTCCAGCAGCACCCCACCTCCACCCTCTCACCTGCCTTATTCTTCAGCAGCACCCCTCTCCCTCTGCTGTGAGCCCCAAAACCACTCCTCAGGAGATGGGAGACACACTCCAGGAAATTACACATGGTGCTTCTTTAAAGCTCAGGTGGGATTGTGAAAATGGAGTCTGTAAATGATGGAGCTGCTTCTTGGAAAACGGGTGAATCGATCTCCACTGGACAGACCAGAGGCAGCAGAAGCGTGGTTTTGTTGTGGTTGTTGTTAGGCGTGGATATTTCTTGCCAAACAGCTGACACTTTTAGACTTAACTCACTTTATTTGGCTCATGATTGCTGAACTTTTGCTGCCTCAGGCACAATGAGTCAAATGTTCCAGTGGTCAAATACAAAACTTGAGTGAGTCATCACCAGTAAGAAGCACCACGACCATGATTTTCAGGCATGACAGACGTCAGAGAAAGAGCTTCTCTTCAGGGTGATGGCTGGCATTCCCAGCTGACCAGGCTGCCTTCCCTTTAATTAACTCTGCAGAGCTCTGTCTGTGTCTGCTGCTGCTGTTGCAACATCAGGAGAGAATTCTTCAGCAAAGCTTGAATGACCTTTGTGTTCTAACACTGTGTTCACTACAGGCTGCTAATTGAAGGAGCTAGCCTGCTGTTTCTTTTTTTGGATTTAATACAGGGATTATTTCGTATTTGCACCTTGAAACTGGGACATATTGTTACAAGTATTAATTTGCTCCCTCTTATTTAACTTTCTTGAAGTTTAAAATGGCATTGATAAGTTGCAGATGTTTTTTAAAAACTTCTCATAACAGCAAGGATTAGCATTAGGATTCAACAGGTCAAATAGAGAGAGAAGTAATAGCCTTTGAATAATTTTCTTTGAGTTATTGGTTAAAATTCACATTTGACTTCTAGTAACCTCTGATAACCTGACTCATCCTCTTGTTTCCTTTAATACATCATTAATCATCCCTTCTGCGGCTATTTAAACTTCTCTGAGAGTAATTCAGTCCAAAAATCAGAGACTTTATATTCAGGCATTAATACTTCACCTGGTATTCTTGAAGAACTTTCCGATAGGTAGAAAAAAAAATAATAAATTGAAGATATTATGATTTTTTTTTAAAGGGATAGTTGTTTGTAAATTTATGTATGAGAGATTTTAGTTGTGTTTTAAAAATTATGGTTCTTAAAAAAATGAGTTGTGAATAAATAAAAGTAATTATAAATACATGATGTGGTTGTGTTTACTTGGAAACCATTTAGAGCTCAAGAAATTAGCTGACTGAAGAAGTAATCTGCAACATTATTGATTTTTGATCAATGCTTACGATTGATTTAATTTTTTAGCAGAAAAAAAGTACTTGACATCCTGGTCACAGCTCCTTAGTTATCAATATTTTCAGATTTTTGAAAAATTAAATGTCAATGTATCCTGAATGCATCATTGAGAAATAAATCTACAAAACATCCGATAATGCAAATGATCTTTCTTTGACGTGATCTATCCAGATTAATCTGGGCTTTAAATGTGTAGAGGTGACCCAAGTCAATCATGGTTATAAAAACAATTTCAAGAGCTTATATGAGATAAATATTCAGATTTTAAGATACATGAGGTCTATTTCAGGACATCCACAAACAAAAATGTTGGCTAATGCTTTGATTTTCAAGCATCCAAGCTAATCTTTGCACTGACTCTATGCGTTATGCTTATGTTATGATGCTTTGTCTTATTTGTGATTCTGATTATTGTCAAAGCCCTTCATAAGGTGCTGTAAATAGTAAAGCTACTATTATTCTGTACCATGCACAAGCACACTTGAGACCCACAGTCCAGATTTTTTTGACCAGTGTGAGTGCTCCCTAACATGCTCACACACACTTCCTTGGCCCTGGCAGCGATGTAAGAGGTGAGCTTCAGCACGGCACAGTTGGTAATGCACAACCACGAATGCACAACCTCCATGTAATGTATAACTGATGTGATCATTCCTACCAGCGACAATTCAAGCATTAAAACGGGGCATAAATAAACTAGAGGAGTAGTTCCCAACCTTTTGCCTTAGGGCCCCCCACTCATGTCTGAGAACAACTAAGCCCCCAATGACCCATTTGATTGACAAAATCCCCCCCAAAATAGGCCCATATAAACCTATTCATGACAAAAGATCTATGAGTAAACTATTGATTATTATAATGGTGTAGAAGGGCCACTCTAGGAAAGAAAAAACTCAGAATTATCAAGTTTAAAAGTCTGTTAATTTACAGGAAAAAAATTACTTTAAAGGTTGTAACTAAACCAAAACAGAATTGTTGAGAATATAACGTTTGAAAAGTTGAAAATCCAACCACTATTTTCAGTTTGGTTTCATTTTTTTTTTCTTCACACTGTTATAAATTTAGGATTTTAAAATTGTGATTTTTTTTTTGTTTTAGTCTTAAAATTTAAGACATTTAAATCTAAAGATTCCATCTTTTTTTCTTGTAAATTTCAGACATTTTAAACTCTAAAATGAGAGTTTGATTTCTTGCAAATACATAACTTGTTGAGTTAAAAAATATGAATAAATAAAATTTCTTTCCAATTTTTTTTTTTGCACAAAATTGAACAGACTATGCCTTTCTCTACCTTATGATTGGTCCTAATTCATTGTTTCTAATCTTGGTTTAAAAAAATATATGTTCATCTAATTTTGACAACATCAGAGCAGACAGGGTCCTGTGCCCCACTCTGAGATCTTTGGTGCACCCCTCAGAGTGCCTGGACCTCAGGGTGAGGTTTGTTGCATCCCATGTATTGCACTTTACAATGGCTTCAATTTTCAGCTCAGGAGGTTACAGTCTGGGCTTAATATTGGCAGCGGATCAGCCGTGTTAACTCACTTTTATTGTGAAGCTGTGAATGAATGCACTTTAATGCAAACACATCATTAATCACTGACACAGCAAACTTTTTTACTTGTATCAGTGGCGTATTATCCAGTGTTCATTAATGCTAAAAACTAAAATTATAAAATCAATAAATGGTTGCAGGGATGTCATGATACCAGAATTACTTAACAATATCGTGCTAAAAAAATCAATATTGATGCCTGTTTCAAAACCAAGGCATTAAAAAAAAAATGTCCTTGGCACCCATTGTTGGCTAATGTCTCCTTATTATTTATTTTACATCAAACTTACTCAATGTTGCCAATATATTTGCACATTAACACAATTTGAAGGAATTTTCTTGCAATGTTTAAAGGATGTATTCCTCCTCAGAGCACCTGTCTTATGAAAAAAAAAAAAAAAAAATATATATATATATATATATATAAATTTGCACTTCTATTCCATTTTGCATTTAATGAATATATCATTTAAAACACATGGTATGAGGAACTATCAACTCAGATTAATGTTGTCTAACTTAGTACAGAAAAACAAGACACATACACTTTTGTATTCAGGGTACCACATAATTTCAGTTTAATTCTATTCTTCATTCTTGGGCATACAAAATAGCATAACATCCTTTTCAAACAAACAAATGTTTCCTTTTTATGTCTCATACGCTGTCCGATAGCTGCATGTGAAAATATATTACTACATAATACAGAAAACAGACCACAATATATTATCACTGTAATACCAGGAGTGTTTGTCTTGGGTTTAACAAAAAAGGCATCACACTACATGAATGCATAGTACAAATACAAGAAGCAATAAGTACAAAAATATAGCTGGATAAAAAGCTTATTAATACACGAGTGCTTCATCTTTGGTTAAGTTCATCAGTCTTTAGGCCTCCGCCTGACCTCTGAGGGTTTACCTGCCTTTAGTTTGTTTATTGAATTTAAGAGTCGGTGAATTTGGTTTAAAGCAGTGAAAACACCAAACACTTCACGGCAATGGTGTGCTGTAACTCTGTACGTCCTTCCTCATCGAGCTTTTTCCACACTTCACTTGCTTTTCTCTTAAATCGGACGTAACAAAACCTCATCCAACATATTTACCTAAATACCCTCGAAACACAACTACACACCACTCCATCACCAACATACACACACTCATTAAAGGTTAAAAACCTCACATTCATGTTAACTTTCATTAGAGTTTAGCCTCTCGCTCTCTGATTATTGTGTGTGTAGATTAAAAACATGATTGTCGATGATGACTGAAACACTTCTAAAGGTGCTGTTGAAGGTTTGAAGGCTAGAGTGGCTGTAAATATGCTGTACATACATCTGAATACCTGAACATTGTCTTTATATATAGAAACTGAATTACACCATCAGGGCTTTGGTTTGCTTTATACAAAGAAATGTAAGGAGGCTTATAGTTCTACATCATACTGTTTATCAAGGTAGTTATTATTTATGTCTTTATATCAAACATATGTGGGCTATGTTGCCCTGAAACAGTGCAACAAAATATCCTCTTTATAAAAAATCAACCCAGTCTCTTTGTCCTTAAAGCTGCTTTAAAATTTACTTTTATTGCTTCACTGAAAACACGCTGGAGAAGATAATAAAGCACAACCTTCATTCTACCAGGAGCCTGTATCATGGATCTAGTTTAACTATGTCTGGTTTAGCAGTGCTGATCCTGGATAATGGTTATCATGAGTCAAAGTGTAAATTTGATCGGGGATTTACAATCTAGCTCTGAAAATTCACATAAAGGTGCATTATCAGCCCAATTAAATGTCATAAAAAATTCTTAAACTCTCTTTACATTAAAGAGAAAGATACTTAGGCCAGAGTAAAATTAACTCAAATCTCTGGTTTACCTGTGAGGGTTTCAGTTTGTCAAAATGTGATTCTAAGCTGCCAAATAACTTACCTTTTGGGTCTTTGATGGAACAAAAAGCTTAATTAATTTAGAAAAAAATACAGCTTTAAATGGTATTATAAAGTATCGCATGAAAAACCATAAGGTCTTAAATTTAGTAGCTGTTTTCAATTTTGATATTTGTCAAAGAGGTTGTAGGCTAGTTTTTCTGCCTTTGTTTTCACACAGTTTTAAACACAACGGAGACCCTGATAGAGAATCCTCACATCTGATGCCATTCTGAGCTTTTGTTTATGTTCTGGCCCGGTAAGTTATCAGTGCATCCTTAAATCATCCTGAAGTGTCTAACTTAACAGTGAAATATGTGATTGAGTAATGCGTACATGCAAATGCACATTTTCAGAGAGGTGTTTAGAGGAGAAAGTGTCGGAGCTGAGGCTCAGGCCGATACTTGTTAACACTTTAGCTGATTTTGCAAATAAGAAGCGGCTTTGCAGTGCAGTTTTTGCGTAGTGTAATACTTGCACAGTCTGTTAATGTTGCACCATAGCATCTAAAGAGAGTTATTTGCACACTACAATAAGGCACTATCTACATTTACTTGACTATGTTGTCAAATTTTTATCTTCCAGTCTGCACAAAGCATACATAACATAACTATGTTATGTATATGGGCGACTGTGGCTCAGTAGGTAGAGTCAGTTGTTCTGCAATTGTAAGGTTGTGGGTTCAATCTCCAGCTCCTGCAGTCACATGTTGATGTGCTTCATTGGTGGTGCGTAAATGGGTATGGATGCATTTCAGTGGAATAAACTAAAAAACAAACAACCAAAAAAACATTGGCCAATTCTCCATAGCAACTTCTTTAGTGTATGAATGCGGAGTGAAGGAGTGCGAATGGGTAGGTGTGACCTGTGGTATAAAAGTGGCTTGAGTAGTCAGATGACTAAAAAAGCACAATACAAGCTCAGGTAATTAAAGATAGGCCTTAAAAAGTATGAAATTTAATGTCAGATTATCTGCATATGCCTTGTACATAATGTTATACAATTCTGATTTAAATAATGATCTGATAGGTGCACAGACTCTGCCAGATCTGGTTCAAGGCACATTAAGCCAGAAAAATACAGTATGGAGTAATACTGAATATACAGTATATCAATAAAGGCAACAGTGTTCTAGCAATTTCCTACAAAATGGGAGATAGGTTCATGGCCACAACTGCCATAAATTTGTCTTTCATTTGTTGTTCTGTCGTTTCTCTTGTCCCTCTCTCCTTCCTGCTTTTCTCCCAGCCCTACTCTTCCTTCTACCGCTTTCCAACCCCAGTGCAGCTTCGGCAGAGAGCTGTCAACATGAGAGCGGTCTGCTTGACAGTCCTACTTTATAATTAGGGAAGACTTATATTGCCACTGTAACGGGGCTAAATACTGCTAGTGCTGTGCTCGTGTTGATTAACGCTGCTCTTTTTAAAATAGGCCACAACAGAGAGTCGGTCTAGACCTGCCCTCTTTGTAAACTGTTTTTAAAATAACTTATGGTTATGAAAGGGTGTTATCCAAAAAAAGAATGATTGATTATAATATTTAAAATGGAAGAAACTGATTATTCTCTGAGGATCCAAAAAGAAAAGTTTAATCAACTTCTGAAAAAAAGAAAAAAAGAAAAAAAAAGACCGAAATGTGAAAAAGTTCTGTATTACTCTTTGAAACTCTTTATGTATCTTATTTCCCTTCAATGGGAACATCTTAACTCCCATAGTTCCCATGTGAATAGTTAAAAAGCTCATTTGTGTGAAGAGGATATTCAATAAAATGATTTTTAAAAGGTTAACAGTTTAAGTGAAAGTACTGGAATGTATGTTAAATATACGGTATATTTTTAAAGGTTTACCAGTGTTTTTATTGAAGTTGACAATTATTGATAATAATCCTTGGCATCCGGTACAAAAGACAGCCTTTCTGATCACACCAAACTCTGAAGGTTACTTTGTGGATCTGTGCTGGTTAAAAGTGAACCATCCTCATGATACCAAAAAACATGAAATATACTGACAGATAGCTGAATAATCCATTATTTCTTCCTAGTGATACAGGCCCTTGGTAGGTATAGAAGGTGTTTTCTTTCTTGAAAAGCTAAAGTGGATTGTGGAGTTCTCCTCTTTAGCCTCCTTGTCTTTGGTGAAGAGAAAACATAATGATTTCATCTAAACTCTTATTTGTTTTTATTTAAATACTGACCTATTCTCAAAAGTTGAAACTTTGCCAACCAATCCTTGATTAGAATTAAATGGAACAATAGTAAAATAATCTGCAGGACCATGAACTGATATTTAAATCACCTTGAAAATGTCTAAACGACAATAATCAGAAAATCTTTGTTTTGTAAAATAGTATTAGTGTTATGGCACTTGTTCAGAAAACAGCAATACTAGGCCATTATGAACAATAAAAGCCTTGTCATAACTGTATTTTGTTTCACCGCTGATCTGCTGTGTTTGCTTTCTTCTCTTTGTCTCCCTCTATCGGCGCTGGGACAGCATGACCTTGTTGATAAAGTTGACAATAGCAGAGGCAGGTTGTTCGGGGTCCAGCTCGGCAAACAGGTGGCAAACGTTCTCTGCCAAGCTGCCTGGCTTCTTGGCTACAAAACCGAACACCCTGAGAGAGGAAATGTGGAGGAAATAAAGGAAAATGAAGTGAGGGAAAAAGCGGGGACATGATGTAAGAGAGTGGAAGCAGAAGGCAGAAAACATTCTCTGTTTCTGTTGCAGATAAGACTTGATTTTCATTGTTAAATCATGTCTGCTGGAATGATTTTTGCCAAGGCTCACACACAATCTGATGCCATGCAAAGGCTCAAGTTTCACTAATTTCTCAGGGTCAGCCGACAGCTCCTTTTGAAAACACATGCATACATTTCAGTTTTTTCCCAGTCATCAAACAGAAACAGAGCACTTACTTAACAGTGGTGTTGTCTGAATTAGTCCACCTAAAGCCAAGAGAGAAAGAGACAGAAACCATACTCAGACAAACACACATTCAGAGCTGCCAAACAAGCTGATGCAGCTGCAGCAGCTGCCACAGCCGGCATGCTCAAAAACAAAATGATCACATGCTCCCTCACGTATTCACTCAGGATAATAAATGCACTCACTAAACAGACAAGACCATGCCAGGCTCACAGCAACAAATGCAGTGAATGATCAAGGGTGAAATGAATGGGTGATTGTTGTGGTGGTGTGTCTGTGATTTCTGCAGACTTTTGGTTAGTTTTACAGCAACAAGAATTCAGATTCTGTTTGTATTTAGTTGGCCTACCTCCTGTCTTTGGGGTCGATGCTGCTGAAAGTGACACTGTTCACAGGGTAATGTCTCCTGAAGAAAACCCTAGAGGAAGAACGCAGATGTGGTGAACCGGATAGAAGAGACATTCATCACTATGTGATAAATATATGCAATAAAACTGTTAACTGATGCACGAGAAGGGTTTATCTGCAGGCTTGCAGGCAGCAGTTTCAGGACCACAGATTCAGGACTGTGGGTCTAGGACCCTGCTTGTGCACATGCATGTTGTTTATGGGCATTCTTTTAAATACAGATTGCCAGCTATTACTATTGCTACTACTTAGCAAACAGTCATCATGTTAGTGGAAAAAATATGGCTTACACAACTAAACATGCATAAAACAGTTATCTAAAATTAAGATAAAACACTAATTACATGAAAAAGTACTTCAAGTGAACTTTGGATTTCTGCCTATTAAAGTTGTGCCAACTCAATGGAAAAACACAGGTCCTAGGTCTACGGTCCTAAATCTGCGGTCCATAAACTGTTGCAACTTTTTTAATTGCAATGCTCCTCCACCTTTTTAGGTGGTGCTGTTGAGAAAAACCGAGTCCTAGAGCTACAGCCCTGAATCTGCGGTCCTGAAACCTCTGCCTGTGAGCCTGCAGATATGTACTATTGGATGCACCAGACAGCCTGTTTCATATATCCATTGCATGGGAAGCATTTCACATCCATTTGACTAACCGCCCATACAAAGTATAAAATTCTTGGAGGATGACTGTCTGTCACATTCTATATGCGCCAACCAGACATGATGAAATAGTGGGCTTGCACAGCTCTGGTAAGTAAACTTAACGCAACATAACTCCTTAAAACTCTTGTCTCTCGTCATCTGGATAAACAAAGCTAGGAGGTCTGCTGGACTGAGTAAATTGTAATATCGGTAAAAATCCCTTTTTGGTAAAGTGTAGGGATCATATTCAATTTCAGTTCAATTTCAATTTATTTAGGATAGCCCCTTGAGATGCAGCATCTCGTTTTCGAGGGGGTCCCAATATTCAATGTACGAAGACATTTTCTGATAATTGCAGCGTACGGGTCCACTTAGCTCTGTTAAGTACTAACTTTCCTCTGTTCCTATTTATTCCTAATGACAGTCCTCCACTTCCTGGCCCCCAGCAGATATTTGGGGGGTCATGTGACTGTAAACGACCTATAAGGTATTGCTCTCCAGTTCTGGTGAAATGGCTGCTAGCCTCATCAGAGCTCATCGCTTCACTGGCAGCAGCCATTGTTTACCACTTTGCAGTAAAACTAAAAATCAACTGTTGGTACCATCTCAATCACCTTCAATGATGCTGATTGGTCTGGTAATTTTTCAGACTGAATATAAACATTGGATATATTGTTATTTATTCATATATAATAACTGTGGGTACTGAGAGTAAAAGTCATGCCTCTGACTTTATAACGTGTAAATCCACGCTGGAGTCTTTTACCTGCGTTGGCTGTCCGTCAGCGTGATACCCTGCGACGTCACCTTAAACTGGACTACAGTTGCAGTGGGACGTGGATTACGACCGAGGGACGCGTCTGTTGCCTTGGCGATGGCCTGTGGGCCGGTCAGAGACTCTGTTTCCACAGAGTTCAGGTAGAGGACGTTACAGGCTGAGGAGAGAGGGGTAAATAATGAGCTGTTAGATAAATGTCTGATTTCAGAGAGTTCTTTTACCTGCTTTAGAGTCTACAAGGTGCTGTAAAAATAAAATTGCCTTGCCTTTCTAAAGTGTATTATAATATGACTGGTGGAGGAACTCATACAATAGAGTGTTTTAGAGCAGTGGTTCAACTGGTCAGGCATCAGGAGCCACCACCACAGCCTCATGAGAAATCACAACCCAGATTCATCCAAATTTATAACCACTCAACTGTGTTTAATAAAAGAAAGATTAGTGTGGACCTTAAATGGAACAAAGCAAGATTGAAATAAGAGAAGTGACAGAAGGAACATGTTCTAAAAACATATTATTACAGGAGGCCATGCATGTTTACATTTTATCTTACTCAATTTTTCCAAGACAGCATCAAAATTTGGGAATTTCTGGAGTAATTTTTAAATGCTCTTCGAAAAACCATTTTTTTTTAATCCACACAAAGAAGAAAAACAAGTTAAAATCTTGAGAAATGAAATTTACTCGGATCACTTTATTTTGACCTTATTCTTATTTAATCAACATTTCTTTGTAGGAATTTGTTTTCGCTCTGACATCAAATAGTTTTATACTGTCAGAAAAGAAAAGCCAAATTATATTGACCATGATTGATTAATAAAATCAATAAAAGGGTAAAACAGCCAATGGAATAAATATACTATTTCATGGCACAAACGAAGCCTGCAAGTTATTTTTGTTGATAATCTGGAGCACAATGATGCACACCTGACATATATTTTAATCAAATCAAATGACTCACATCCTCCTAAATTAGTGGTCTATGTGCTCTCGCTTTCAACCCACCTCCACCCCAGCATCCACCTGTTGGCTCCGACTGGGGGTTTTAGCTGTAAACTTATCACTCCTCAATTCTGTGTGTAAAAAAATCATGCGAGGAGTGATTAAGTCAGAGCCTGATGCCAAACATGTTATGTTGCCATAATAAATGCTTGAACAAACTACAATATGAGATTATAGGCTGGAAAAGAAATGTAAGTAAATAAAGTAACCAGTTATGTTCACTGCATGAAAATAATAGCTTAAATTGGCTAGAAATTTGTGTTTAGTTCATTAAATTAAGCATTTGTGTTTGCATTTGAGTTTAAAAACATGCATCATAATGTATTAACATCCTGAATTTCTCCTTATGTTAAGCTCAAAGTATTTTATGGTTGTTAAATTGAGATTGTACAACAGTTTGTATGAATTTGGCCCTCTGGCAGTGAGGAAAAACATCATGTGGCTTTTGGATCCAGAGATGCTTAATCCTGACGTAGGGCTTTTGTACATCATAGACTTTTTGCCACCTTTTTTCCTGGCACACATTTGCGACCCAATGGAAACAGCTTTGTGACCCTTTTTTTGGTGTCGACCCACAAGTTGAGAATCACTTTTTCAGAGTGAGAGGCAGGGGGAGATCTCACCTGCTCCTTGTTTCAGCAGATCAGCAGCTGTGCTGATGTTAGTCACTGGTTGGACCTCCTGAACCTCTCCAATCAGATCTGAGGACGTGGTAAAATGTGAGTGGTAGAATAAACCTACATTTCTTGTAGAATACTTCT
This sequence comes from Cheilinus undulatus, assembly GCF_018320785.1. NCBI lineage: Eukaryota > Metazoa > Chordata > Actinopteri > Labriformes > Labridae > Cheilinus > Cheilinus undulatus. The sequence goes on along the minus strand of NC_054875.1, from coordinate 10,968,674 downwards.
TTAAAAGCAGAAAATTTCCTTTAAAGTGTTTAATGCTGTAATTCATTAAACAAATAAGCTAACTAACTAATAAACAAAAACCTCTCACAGACTACCAAGGGAATAACAAAAATGGCTTGACAAAAAAGGAAATACACAGAAAAATGCTAAGCTTTAGGTCGTTCTAGTGTAATAATGGTCAATTTTTTCAAAAATGACCTTTAACTGGTTATTTATACTGTCGATCAAAAGGAACTTAATCAAAAACAAGTGCATGGGGAGGTCACATTGAATGTTCACCTTTTTTCAGACAAAATATTAAAAAGAATGTTCTAGAATAAGTACATCAAAACATTTCTCCTCAAAAATAAGAGGAGAACCAACCTTTTTCTGGGATCTTCAGAGTACAGGGCAAAGAGATTGGTGTGATGACGTGTTGATAGACCAACGCAGACAGACTCCCTGTTGACGACACAAAATACAAAAAAAAAAACAGGATTATTTGGAGATGGCAAAGGTATATAAGTATTATTTCTGTATAATTCCTCGTGTGGGAAATCAAAATGTTTCCCAGAGACACACACATTAAAACATCTCAGGAATGATATCTCACCAAAGTACGGTTCATTCTGACATCCTTTAATCTTGACTCCTCGTGGGCCTGTTTCTATGAGGAAGTGTCTAACCAGCTGCTCCAGAGGATCGCTTACTGGAACAGCAAAAATGAACCGTTAAAAAGCTGCAAATATCAACAAGCACAAAACAACAGCTGAATTAGTAGACTAGATTTTCTTGCTTAACACTAGGATTAAACTAAATAATATAAAGGATGGATTGAAAACACATCCAACAATCTTCACCTTTGCTGCTGTGGTTGTTGACATTAGCAGGAGGTGTAGCCACCTTCAGGGCCAGACCATACGCCCCCTGGAAAGAGTTACTGTCCCTGATCAGGAAGGTTCCCGGCTCTCTCTCCTTCAGACCTGTGATTGCTACAAAACACAAGCAAACCTCAGGACTGCCTCATTAGAGAAAAAGTGCCACCCAAATGTACAAAAATGTACAACCATTAAAATTCATTTTATGAAAACTGTTGCAATGTGGACCTTAAATAGAGCAAAACGCAATACTGAAAAAAGTGAAGAGATGTGCTTGGATCCCTTTTTTCCACTCAATTTTCATTATAATGCAAATTTTGCTCATTTTCCAGAGATCTTAAAAGGATCTCCTAATCATTGTGGGGAAACTAGCTTTGCTTTCCAGAGAAAAGGAAATAAATATGTCATAAATTCAAAAATAAACAACCAAAATTAATATGTTAATAGGAAAATTAATAGGAAAATGGAGTAAAATAAATCATAGTATATTATAGTAATCATAGTATATTAGCAGAAAATCTATATTCCTACTCCATCAAACCTACCTTGCTCTCTGGAAATGCCAGGCTTGTACCAGAATCTTGAGCTGTCCTGAACAAACTTCACACTGACCCTGTTTCCATGCTCAGTCTCCACAGATGCCTCTCTGTCATTCTGGCCAGTAGGGGGAGCAATTTCCCCCACGGTGGGAGAGAATGTGACATGGTGCTGTTGGGCATTACTGGATGGAGGCACATGACCCATGCCTGGCTTTTGAGATCCCACGCCATCATTAGGTGACCCTGGCTGGGTTGGCAGGTGGCGCTTCTCTGGCAAAGGTGGCTGTGGGTGAGGGAGGGGGATGGAGATGGTGGAGTAGTTGGAGTAGGAGGACGGGTGTAGCTGAGGATTGGAGTAGCACGGCTTCTTGTTGTTGTCCAGAGATGCGTTATGTCTAGCAGGATTGTGCTCCATGCCTGGGTACTGGTGGTGTGGGGGTCCATGCTGCTGGATGTGGCTGGGATGGTGGGCATCAGGCCCACTCAACATCAACCGTCTACTCAAAGTGGAAAAGCCAGGGACTGGGGTATCGGAGACTGGGGAGCCCTCCATGCTGCCAGAGGCAGGCTGGGGGGGTGATGGAGATGCAGGGACAGATGCACCGTTGGGGGTCGGGGTGATGCTGGGGTGTTTGGCTTCAGGATGAGGTTGGCTGGTTGGAGAAGATCTAACGACTTCTGCTGGGGTCGTTCTCGTCAACTCAATGTCCTGTGTTTGGATCTGGCCCTGAGGCTGGGTCGTGGACTGTGCCAGAGCAGCAGCCTCTGAGGGACTGGGGGTCCGGAGAGTGAGAGGTCCAGGTTGTGTATCTGGTGCTGGAGAAGCATGGACTGGGGACTGGGGAGCCTGGCAGAGTCCCTGGTTTGATGTGGGTGGAGTTGCAGAGTCGACAGAAGAGATCTGCATTGTCAAAGATGGCGGTGTTTCTGGGCTACAGTGCTGCAGTTGGGGGGTGTTTGGGGAAGAGTCTGTTGGTGCAGTGCAGTGATTGTGGTGTTCTGGTGGTAACGATGTGGTTGAGTGTGACTGAGAGTCTTTGGCTGCCTGAGGCATGGACGACGGCTCTGTGCTGCTTCTTTGGCTTTCTGGAAGGGCAGGTTCAGGATGATAGTGTCCATCCTGGGGAGAACTCTCGCAGTCACTGCCGATGATGTCTGTGGTCCGGATCTCATACTCTCTTCCTCCTGGACTGGGGCTGTAATGGACATACACTGGTGTTAATTCACAGACCCACTTGATATCTAAATAATTGCTTATTGCATGTCTACATAACCTAATGCCGGAATTGCAACAGTTGTAGAAATATCCAAATTGTACCTTACTGTAATATGTAGTCTGTATTTAAGTATTTAAAGATCTAACTTTAATGCAAGATAAACTATGACTACAAAGCTGCTTAGGTGTAAAGGCACACATATTTATACCAGATTATTTCAGTCATTGCAGATGTGTAGCAATCTAAAGATGTGTAGAAAAAATGTACTTCAAATCTGAAGCAAGAGCTCAATCATTAAGGTATCCCATTTGGGAATCCTATGGTTTCCCATAGAATTACAACAGCAGACAAAGACAAGAACGAGGAAGTATGCGGATATTTTTCAGTAAGGACTGTATATCTTACTTGACAACAACTTTAGTTTATCTGTGCATCTGAAATGGCACCACATGAACATTACTGCAACTAAGACAAATGACACTGTACAGCAGACACAGAACACTTTGGCATTTAAACTGCATTTTGCTGGTAATTCTGAGCAGGCATTGCCATTACTGTTTTTATTGCAGCAGATCTACAACCTTATATAAAATTCCCTTTCATCCACATGCAGTGATGAAGTTATGAATGAACAAAAGCTGCCGTTGTGCATTACTTGTCTAAAACCGAGAGTACACTGTGCAATTCAAGGACTACTTTAACAGTCGTGGTAAATTGCCAGCTACTGAATTGTTTATGACCTATGTGCTCACACGAAGGCTGAGTAATTCATTGAAATTTAAATAAAACTGTGATATCTCCTACTGCAATTTTCAAGTTGCAAGGTTGCAATATTTCTTTAATCTAGAATGTGTGCCAATACCAGTTTAATACATTTTTGCAGCAGAAATGTTTTGCTCTGCACATCATGTAAACATTTCAGTGTCAACCAAAAATCCTACTTTGCTTTAGTATATATTTTTCTGAGTAAAAATGAGAATTACATAAAAATGATCATTTCCTGTAGTACAACATTTCCAATCGAATTTGCAATATGAAGAAGAATTGGCCATTTTTTACAAAATTGTTCAGCCCGGCTCACACAGTATAAGTCAGTGGTTGTGCTCACACCATACAGGTGAGGATGGTGCAAGTACCAAACACCACTGTTTCCTTTGAAAAGTGGTTGAAATCAGATTTATTGTCTCACCCTTACACAAACATAAACAGCATCGTCAGCAAATACAACTAACAGCCAAACAATAAATATTCCGTGTTGGAGGGAGGCCCACATATAAGCCTATTTCCTGCTCGAAGGTACATCAAATGTGCATTCCAGCTGTTTTGAGGGTGATTTAAGATCCTGTCCAACAGTTTACACAGGAGAATGCCCCAGATGGGAGTGTTCTGCTCTGTCTGTGGGAGTCTAAGCAGTCGTACAACTAAATACCAAATATTTTATAAAAACATCTGACCAGGGGAGCAGCTGGTTGGGCCATGATTGGCCGTGGTTTCCCCTGTACACTGCACAATAAACAGTGCATGATCAGGCTCAAAGATTGCCTGACTTCCAAATGAGTTGTGTGCCTCAAAATTTGTGCCAAACCGGTTTAAAATCCCATAGTGCACACCTGGTTCCAGGCATTTGCTGTAGAACTCCACTGTCAGTTGCATTTTTTAGGTGTATTTTTTGGTCAAAGGGCATTCAAAAAGGTGCTAGATCAAAACAAAAGCACTAAAGCCTGTCTCAGCCATGTGAAGGACAAGTTCTGTAAATACATATTTTGTAAAATTGATTTCAAACTTCTTTATTTACTGAATGACTTTTTGGTATAAGGTTGTCAATCTTTTTTTTAATATCATTTTATTTCTATATATACCTTTCATAAGTATAATAAAGATCTTGAAGCAGTCCATACAGTCTGAACTGTCACTACTGTACAGACAATGTGTAAAGAGGAAGCTTTAAAGTTCCTAATCATGAAAAATAAATGTAATCTGCTTTTTATTTTTTACTGTGACTGTAGCACCACAGATGTCTGTGCCAAATTAAAAAAAATTGCGTATCATTACAACCCTATCGGATACACATGTCAAAGGCTGTACAGCTAGAATACCTTTCTCTTGTGCGTAGAGGGCTGCTTGTGTGGACAGGAGTGGATGGTCCAGACATATCAGACGGCGTGGAGCATGGAGCGTGGACGTCTCTGTGGGCTCTCTTGAAAGAACCGTGGGTTATGTGATCCCTCCAGCCCACACTTTCACCAGAACTACGAAGGCCATCTAGATAAGATGAACAAAGAGGAGTTATTTGAACTTTATCAGCTGAAGTCACTATTAAATGCTGAATCAGAATGCAATGCTTTGGCCAGAAGAAAAGACAAGGTTGCAGAAAGAGGCATTCTGTGGATATTGTGTAAGGTATCTGTCTAGTCCAACTATTAAGCTCATGCTGTTGTTGATTATGGGTAATTTATGCATTGCCAATTTCCCCTGTTAACAGCAAACACATTTCTGAGTGTCTCTGTTTTAACATGACTCACCGGTATGTGAGTCAGAGCCGTATGATTGCTGTGAGTCTGGATGGTGATGGTGGTGGTTGTGGTTGTGGTTGTGCTCTGTTGTCCCGTTGCTGTGGCTGCAGGAACCTGTAGGCAGCGGGGATGTGGACTCAGACTGGTAGCCTGAGCCATAGCCTCTGCTCTCAGATGGAGAAGGCTGGTATGGAGAGCAGGGGCACACTTGGCGTGGCGTTTGGTAACCGCTGCTGCTGCTGCTGTACTTCAGGTCCAGCTGGGAGTGAGCATGAGACCTGGATGCCTCTGGATAAGCTGGATGACCTGATGGTAGAGGATCGAATGTGAAGGCTGGCAGGTCGTGACCCTGTGGGCCATAAGAAGCTACGGTGGCCCTCCTGTGCCAATATTCAGCCTCTCGGTCTCTCTCCCACTGCAGCTCGGCCTCCCTGTCTCTCTCCCAGTGGAGGGACAGCTCTCTGCCTCGTCTTAGCCCAGGATCCCTCTCCCAGTGGAGCTCTGACCCTCTGGGTAACTCTGCTTCTCTGGCTCGCCTAAGCCCCACTTCCCTCTGCTGAAGTTCTGCCTCTCTGTCCCAGTGGAAGCTTTCACTTCGGTCCAGCCTGATGCTGTGATAAGCTGCTGAGTCTTCCCTTCTGATGCTGCAGTCTCTGCAAGGACAGCCAGGGGGCGGCAGACCATCCATTAGCATTATGTCATGGTAGGTGGGACTTGTGGCAGGTTTGGGGTGGTGTGGGTGAGGATGATGGTGGCTGTGGTAGGGAGCGTAGTCATCCTCTCGACAGTAGAGGCGCCCTGGTGCAGACAGAGGGTGGTGGTGCAGGTGGTTGTGGAGATCTGGAGATGGGTACGGGCACATATGTCGAGATGAAGACGCTTCTGAGCAGGAGCGGTGCAGGTAATGTGGAGGGCCACTCTGACGGTCCCATACCAGGTCTGGAGGTGGAAGGGACTGGTGGGAGTGGGGGCTGTAGTGCTGGCACAGATCCATATGTGATGGTGGAGCAGCAGGGTTGGGGCTAGCAGAAGGAGTGGCCCCATGATGCCCATTAGTGCCAGGAGCACGATCGAGGCAGTAACCATTAGGCATGAGAAGGGTGCGATCACAGCCAGGCTCAGCACAGCGTTGAGACCGGTAACCATCCCGACAGGAGCAGGACCGACTAAGCCGTGTCAACGTCCCATTTCTCTCAGAGGGCAAAGAATCTCCATCATCCAATATGGCTGTCTCTCGCTCTCCATCTCGGTTTCCTTCGATGCCACCAAGCAGACGTTCCAGCTCCTCTCTCTCCTGTCGGGTTGGAGGTGGAGGGCGAATAGGATCCTCTTGGTGATCAGGATGAATGGAGGATTGATTCAAATGGAGGGAATGGGTTGAAAGGGCAGAGTCAGAGCCCTGAGAGATGAAATGATCTGGTCTGTCTTCTACCAGGCCTCCTGCTGGGCTGCTGCCATTGGTTGAGCTGAGAGAACCAGAGCCAGGACCGCGGCGCTTCTTGATCTGAGCGTAAAGGCTGCCATCCAAAGGACCTCTGGTGTGGGCGATATCTAAGGCCAGAGGACAGAGCTAACATCAGTACCCAGTGTACCCAGTTATGAGCCTGTTTCAAATGTATTACTTTTTATTGGTTTTGGATCTTCCTCTGCTTAAACCTAGACCATCTGTTTTTGGGAATAACTAAGATATGCACAGTCCAGGGCAAGGTTAAGGCATGTTTAAGCCAGAGATGTTAACATTATGCGATTACCAATCAACCATTGTCACTTAAAATTGTGCTGAGATAGGATATGAATAGAAGAGTTTGAGTTTTACCCTCCAGGCTGTCCTGGTATCGTTGGTTGAAGTTCTCATAGGAATCCCAGCGAACCACTGGGTCAGCTGTATTGTAGTCCACTGTTACAGCTGGGTCATTCTTCTGGTACTCACGGCCTGAAAAAAAAAGAAAAAAAGAAAAAAAAAAAAAAACATTTAAATGTAATTCTAAATTGTTCCTTATACATAAATGCTTTTTATATCTGTGGTGCTAAAAACAGCAGAAGTTATGTCACGATGCTCAGTTCTCCTTTGGCAAATCAATGAATTCTGAGGACCTCCCACCCCTCACCATACACATCAATGCAAAAACATACACCAATATATAATAAGTACACTATCAGTCACACCCTTTGCTAATACATTTTTATCTAGAAAATTAATCTCAAACAAGACTGCAAATAGTACAAAATAGCAACTTCAGTGTGAAACTGAGAAAATAACACGCTGCTTTCACAGAGGAAGCAGCTAAAAGTGGTCCTTCAACATGAAACTTCCACATTTTTAAGATTTAACAACAGTCACTGCTTTAAACATTTTTTTTCAAATCTGACACTGAAGTTAAATAGTCAAAATAATAAGGTCAAAAAGCTTTGAGATTTAAACTTTCACTCCTGCAGTACTTCTAGTGAACACACCTCTGCCAAAGCTTAAAACCCATGTATATGTTATGAGCATCAGCCTATATTGGCTGTAAAAATCCACCTATTTAGGTTGTCAATATTAGTATATATCAGCGACCTACATCTGCTGTCAATATTGCCCTAAATCAGCTGCAAATATTGGCCTAGACCAGCTGAATATTTTTGCTTATACCTCCTGTTAATGTCAACCTATATTGGCAGTAAGGAATAAGGATTGGCCTTTATGGCTGTAAATATTGGGCTATATGGGCTCTAAATATCAATCTATATCAGCTGTAAAAATTGGGCTATATGGGCTCTAAATATCAGCCTTAATTGGCTGTAAATTTTAGCCTATATAGGCTATAAAAATCATCCTGTATCAGTTGTAAATATTGGCCAATATTGGATGTCAATATCAGCCTGCTGTTAGTATTGGCCATTATCAGCTTTAAATACAGGTCTATATTTACTGTAAATGTTGGCCTACATTGGCTGTAAATATAGGCCTGTTTCAGCAGTAAATATCAGCCTAAACCAGTTTGCTATATTTGCCATTATCAGCTGTAAATATAGGCCTATATTGGCTGTTAATATTGGCCTACATTGGCAGAAAACACTGGCCTTTATCGGCTGTAAATATCAACCTATAACAGTTGTTAATATCTGGTGATGTGCCATGAATGGAAGGGCAGAGAAATGTGAACAGACAGGAGAGACAGAATGGATTCCTTTCTTGAAAGTTAAACCAACCTTTGATTTTCTCAGGTCCAGAGGAGAAGACAAACTCCACTGTGGCATCAGATGGAAAACGCTCATCTAGAAAAAGAAAAGGGGGAAAACTTCTTAAGAGCCAGAGATTTCTCACTTAGATAAGGTTCTGAATACTCTCTATATTACAGTCTTAAACTGTAAATTTGATCTCCTCATAAAAATTAGATTTATGAAAGCAAACCACAGTATCGGCTATGAAGAAACCTCCATAAAGGAATCAAACTGTGTTTTTGCTTCAATATATCAAACACTAATACCTTCCACAGATGTGTTTTACTTGTATGAACCCACAATGGTGTGTTTATGTACATTAGCGATGTTTCATTTAGTGTAATGGATTGATGACCACATAGAAAACCTCCTTTCCCTCACAGATTTGTTTCTCAGCTGCACGTATTCTATCATTTCACAGTAACTGAGCCCAAAAGGAAATGAAGTAATGACCATGTTCATTATGGTCTTGAGCAATAGAGCAGTGTTCTGTAGGCCTCCTTTATGCTCTCTGAGGGATAGTAAGAAACACTCGATCCCTTCATACAGTACAACTCATTCTTGCTACCAACCTCCAGGGAGCGGTTATTTTGTCCAAGATGGAGACTTAGCCACTACCATTAAGGGATTTATTCAGCCACAGTATTAGGAGGCCATTCTAGGTAACAAACCACTGGGGATTAATTCACCATGCTTATTTCCAAAGAGCTGTTATTATGTAAAGTTGAAATCGTTTGTGATTAATTAACAGATGCTTGATGATTAGCCAAAGAGCAGGATCTTCTAAAATACATCCTGTCCTTGCGGAGCAATAGCCATTGTTCTTGCACATCTGAAGCAGGACTGATTACTTTTGAAAGAAGGAATTACATAATCCTCATTTTACAAATCCAAAAATTAGACTCAAAAGCAACTTATAAATGCTTCTTTTAATGTCTTCATTACAGAGGAAAAGTCCAAGAAAAGTTCTCTCTTTGTAGGACGATGATTCATCTTGAATCTTGAAAAAACAAGAGGATACGACCCTCTAACCATGCTGTTCAATTAAAGGCACATATTTAAAAAAAAAAAAAACAAAAAAAAAAAACTGCAGTGCCACTGCAAATTTTGGATGTACTGTTTGCGCTGTGCCATTGCCACTAAACTAAAAAGTCCTCATTTTGACCTTTAGGTGTTTATTGTGATAAGTCAGTAACTGATGTTTTTAAAATCTAATCAAGCACAATAATTCCTCCAAAATATACTCAATCAAAAATATAATTATTGATTTCAAAATATACTCTATCGTCTGTCAACCTCTAAGAATACAGGCATAAAATACTCCAAAAATATATCCAAAAAAATAAAAGCACACAAAAAAGCTACTCAACTTTCTTTGTATGACTTTACTGTGTTCCTTGCTCTTGAATTTAGCCACATCGAGGTTTATACTCCTAATTCTTACATCTGTGCGGTTAGCCTAGTGGTTTTGTCTCTGTGACCCATGTACGGAGGCTGTTGACCTTAAAGCAAGTGGCCTGGGGTCATGTCTGGCCTGTAGTTCTTGTCCTGAATGTTATTTCTTACTGTCTCTCCCCAGGTTCCAACTCTATCCACTGCCCTACCGAAATAAAGGCATGAAAGCCCAGAAATAATGGTGGCCTGTGCATATGTTTTCTGCATACACGGTATATGCAGAAACCCAACATTAAATTGAACAATTTTTAAGATATTTTCAAGACCATCTTCATAGATTTTAAGACCTCACTGGATCTTTAATTTCTAAATTGTTACATCACAGTTATGTTTTTTTTTTTTTTTGCTATTTTCAGGACAAAAATATCACACAGGAAAATTCTAGCAATTTTGCAGTATGCAAAAAACAAAAAAAAAAACTTTCTCTGAGCATCTTTAGATGAGACTTTGAAAAAAACTTTAGTTTGATGTGATAAATTAAGATAACAGTGAAAAATCATACTTTTTTACTAAGTAACCTAAAGGTAGCCATACCAGTATCTACAACAGGGATGTGAAACTAGTCCCTCGGGAGCCACATGCAGTCCTCTACCTCACTCAATGCAGCCCCAAGTCAATTTCAACTACTAATAAATTCTAAACATGAAGAAAAACATGAAAAAAATCTGCCATGAAAACAAGAAAAAAGAAACATTTCTCTTATAATCTCTGATTACTGAAAGAACAAGTAACTATCATGTTCACTGCATTAAAAAGGCAGCTTAAAATTGATTTATTTCTGTGTTTATCAAATTAAACTAGCAATTTTTATTTTGGCACGAGTTCAAAAACAACGTTTTGGTAGTATACATGATCATAGAAGCATATTCTTTCTTTTATTGAATTATTAGCAATCATAATAGCTGAACTGAGAAAATCTTTTCTATTTTTTAAAATAATTTTTCCTTTTGGCATTGACAATAAAATTATTTCAGCCCTCTTCGTAACCAAAGTTGCCCATCCCTGATCTAGAAGTACCAATTTTACTTTCACACAGCAGTTAAACTAAAAACAAGAGCATAACCAAATGCAATAACTTTTACATAAAACCAAACTGAGATGCTTTCCATGCAAAGAGAAGTATTAACTTTAAAATAATGCAGAAGAAGGTATGGCCATCAAACATGTCCCATATGTCACAGGATATAACAACTGTCTACTGCTTAACTTGGCAATATACCAATGTCAAATAAATTCAGGATTTATATTGTGTGTCCAGCCTTTTTTCTATATTTTGCTCAGCTATCATAACATACCGATACACGCTTCATCCAACTCCCCCTTGCCAAACCAGAGCTGGGATCCGTGGATTGTGCAGGTGTGGAACTGCAGCCTGAACACCGTGTCTCTGTCAGCACTCTGAGCTCGCCTGTGGTAGCATTTGACCTGCAGAGGGCAGCAGAGTGAGACAAACAGTGAGGAAAGCCGTGACAGATCAGCAGCGTGTGGGATAATGAGGAGTTTGGTCAGTAAATTTGAGGCCTTTTGTTCCAAAATGAGTGACAAAAACACTTTCTGAAATGACAGACTGCACACGAGGAACAAATCATGATCACTTGTTAACAAAGTGACAAAATGTTATCCAGACCAAAGTTTGTACTGCAGGGAAGAGGTTGGCCAAATTTACCAGATTTAAGCAAACATTCTGACCATCTGTAAACTATTTATACTGTTTATTATGAATGCGGAGGTTACATATCATTTCAGGCTTAATAAGAAGGTGGCTTATATCCTCACCATGATGTCACCCTTCAGCAGAAGTGCTGGCTCGATGGTCACACTCAACCGCCTCCCTCCGGTGCCTTGAAGGTCACTGTAGACAACAAAATGTACACAAACAAGCCTCTGAGATAACCCAAAGAAAACAGGAAACTCAAGTGGACACACTATCTGACCAAAAACTGACAAAAGGGTGATGATTCATTTATTTTTGAGGATGTTTTAATTTTTATTTCATTTAAAGTGATTATAATCAAATTCATAACTTAGAAAGGCTTTGAGATGGAAGAGTCATAAAAGCCTCATGAAAGAAAATGAGGCTCTTTGTGTGATTTAGTCACTCCTGTCTTTTTAATTAGCTAGTGGTGCTTTTAAACCCAGCTTATGAAAGAACAACAACAAACAAGCCCTGGGGTTACCTGCACCATCATTTTGGCCATATGACAAAAACAAAGACTCACTAGATGCCTGAAGTGTACACCAACTGCATGGACTGGTAGATCTTCAAGAAAGGGAAGTAACCTAGAGGGAGGAGAGAGAAATTTAGACACAGCGGGCATTATCAATGTCGACAGAGGAATGTGCTGACGGCCACCCCCGCCTTCTGGACCTGATCATCAGATTAAAGATAAACAGACTATAGTTTGTGTGGGTGGAGGGTGATTGTGCCCATCTATGAGAGCGATGACTCAGTAATGTGGCTGTGATTCAGGAGGGAAGCCTGCCAGAGCACCACGCTAACACAAACATCTTGTAATATATAGGCACTTTATCTGCAAACACAGAATATTTTAGATAAGATGAAAGATCAGAGACTAAGAGAGCTCCATGGTGTATTTAATTCTATTATATCCTCACTCCACCTTAATTTTCACATCGTGGAGGACAAATAAAACAAATTAAAGAGAAAGGTAACAAAGGAAACATATCTTAACAAAAAAGAGATATGTACAAGTCTTAAGCCCAGTTCAGACCAAAGATTTGGATGAGTTGAAACTGGGCCCCGGGCCGCATTTGGCTCCGGGGCCATAGTTTGGACACCCCTGCAGTAAGGAGACGAGAGATCTACCACAGACATCACGTGATGTAAGTTTTATTTGCTGTTTTTGATAACTTTTTTTTTTTTTTAAATGTTCTATTGTGTTTCTTTTTCTTTTTGTCATTGTATTTTGATGTCCTATGTCAGTGTTTCCCTACCATTTTTCTTTGGAGCCCCCCTTACGTGTACCTAAGAAAAGCGGGGGCCCCCCAGGACCCAAGAGAGAAGAAAAAGTGACATCCTGACATCAAAAATCATCACTGATTTTAATTGCTTCACTTAAACGACCCTACAAAAAGGCCTATGCATGTGTTCCTTCTCAAAAGATCTTTGTATAAAATACTTAAAAACTGCTTTATCATGGTTTAAGTCAAAATTTGCCAATCTAACTTTGGCAGCCTCAGATCAGACAAAGCCTTGCGCCCCCCCTAAGATCTTTGCCGCCCCCCTTGGGGGGTCCTGGACCCCAGGTTGGGAACCAATGTCCTATGTGATTCACTTTGAATTGCCGTGTTGCTGAAATGTGCCATACAAATAAACTTGCCTTGACTGATTGGCTGTGCATTATGCTCTAAATCCATCTGTCGGCCACTTGACAAACTAAATGGCAGATGGCGCCGTCAGCCAGCCAGATTTGAGCTGCAACACCTCAGTTCACACAGCTTCAACTGTCCCTTGCAGTGCTTCTACATGGTCTTAATGTGCCGCTAAAGTTTGACCTGAACAGGATTTTGATGTAATGTGAAACTTAAATGATGATCAATAGGGGACTTTGGATGTCTGCATGTTTTTGTTTATTTTGCACTTATCAGGTGCAATGACCACTTAATAGCAGCCCAGAACAACTGCTTCTGCTACTTCATGTTTAGTCTTAACAGAAAACTATGAAAAATCAACTGCAAATGACGAATTCTTAAAATAAATCCACACAGACCTAAAAAATTCATCCTCATACTAGGGATGCAGGATATTGGATTTTTTTGGAAATACACAGATATTTACCAATTAATTTTGGCCAATACTGCTATTGATACTGATACTTAAATGTAGTTTAGACCTAAAACTACAGTCCTTAAAAACACAACTTAGAGTTTGAATAGAATAAATTAACTCATTTCAGTCCTTAAACTCATTGGTTTTCCAGTGTATCCAGGGGCTGCCGCCGCGGTAGCCGTTAGCTCAGATGTAGCTGTAGGAAAGCGGCTGTATAATCAGAACTGGACCACATTTCTCTTTAAAACAAGCACAAAAAGTCACACTGAAAGCTTGTCTTGGCACAGAAGTTTTTGCATGTCTCCTGAGCAGCCTTGGCATCAATTTAACATGAAGCTCTGCCATAACAATCTATAGCAGCAGTGGCCTGCGCCAGAGTAGCACACGACATCATTTGTCACTCTGACAGTCTGTCACGAATGTGACGGACAAAACATTCCTCAAATCACCTTCTGAAGATTTTCTGAAAAGTCCTGCCCTTCACAAAACATTTTCTTCTTCTTTTTTTTTAAAGGTTTATTTTGGGCATTTTTGTGCCTTTATTTTGATAGAGGAGAATAGTGGATAGAGTCAGAAACAGGGATGAGAGCGGGGGAGAGACATGAAGTAAAGAGCCTCAGGCTGGATTCGAACACTGGTCGTCCACGTACATGAGGCGCGCCTTAACCACTCGGCCACCTGCGCCCCACACAAAACACTTTCTACGGGAGCTTTCCCAGATGACTGTGAAGTATTATCTGTCAATCTGGTGTGTCAGGTTAGCTGTTTCCTGCCGACAGGGCCTTTATGTTTTAAACTTAAAGGCTCCTTTCCTTCTCAACCAACAAACATTAGGGACAGCAGAATTCCACTCCCAAAAAAACAATCCCGCCAGAACACACAATTCAGTCAGGCATTTCAACAGGCATCCCAGATAATTGTGGTCCTAGTCTTGTTAAGATAACCTCTCCTGATACTGACATCATATATCATGTGATATTTAACACACATCCCTATCTCATATTTGTTATGATGTATTTGCTCTCGGTTATTTGCTTCCAACTTTATTCACATTCTTACGTAAAAATACTACATTATATCTTTTGATAATCTAAGTTGTGACCTAAAAACATGATTTTATTATGTCTCCATGCCGGTGATAGTTGATGCCTGAGGCATTAAGTTTACAGGTTGACTGTAGGCTATGACAGACTTTTTTCAAAATAAGCACAAAATTTTATCCTGAGTCAAGGATGAACTTTTATTAGATACTGGAGGTCAAACATCCTGGGACATGGGCCTCATGTTCATCCCTTGCTTTCCAGGCCTTTCTTGCAGAAACAATATCTTAGATATTTCCTCTTCACTAAGACTCAAGGATGAATTGGTTTGGTGTTGGAGGTACAGAGTCAAGATCATGGGGTCTCATGGTCAGCCCTTACCATTAAAGTTTCTACAAATCACACTACTGAAAACACCTTTCTACCTTTCTTCCAAGCCATGACTGTACTTTTACTGTCCAGTTATTGGACACCTAAAGACTAAGTAAAAACAGAATCAAGCTATGCCCTTAATGCCACATGAATGAAAACCAGGAAGTAATATGTTTTGTATTATGATGATTTCACGAGGACAACCACAAACAATCTCACCTCCTTCACCCTGGAAGTTAGGGAGCGATGGGATGAGGACTTGGTGGAGGAAGAGAGGACTGCTGTTCATCTTGATCGCCCCGGACAGAAGGCCTCCAAAGTAATAGATATACCTTAAAGAGGAGAAGAAAGAGTGAGAAAGATCCTTATAAAATAAAGATGTGTGATAAAAATGAGGAACATGGAAAACAGATGGTGACAGAGATCATAAACAGACATCTTTGAACGAGAGCAGAAAAATGCAAACAGCCCAGCGGCAGACGGTGTTGATGCCAGACAGACGACAGCTATAGTGGATTTTTTAAAGGTTAAACAGAGGAGGACAAAAAGAACAAATGTCTTTCTTTTCCAAAAACATCTACTGTTGTGGAGAAATATTTCCTCTGTCTTCCAGGTGACACTCATTCAAAAAGAACTCTTGAATGTAGTGTCTTTTTCTTGAGACTAGCTCTACAGTTAAAATCAACGCATTTACCTGCATACACTTATATGTAAGGATTGATATTAAAGGAATGATTATTTGTTTGGCAAGTAAGAGTTAAGAGATAACAATGACTTGCTTGTCTGAGCTTGAAAGGATTCAAACACAAAATTAAGAAAAGTGTGACTATCAGGAAACATTCATGTGTTCTCCTTCAGTGGAATATTTCTATTCAAGGCCGTTGACTTCAAAACAAGCTGCCTGAGGAGATAAGGCTCTTAGCATCAGTAACTTTTTCTAAAATCACTTTTTATAACTTACCTTTACAGATTTGCTTTTATGTGAAGTTCCCTTTTCCAATATTATTACTTTATACCTTTAATCATTCCCTGGTCCATCTGATTTCCTGCTAATACCTTTGTTTATCGCTTTAAATGACCCACTAACTGATCTTTCATACATCTGTTGCAATCTTTATTTTGTGATGCCATTCACTTTAATAACTATACTCATTTTCTGCTACATTTGTTAATCTACTTTAATTTCACCGGGTTTGAAAGATCAGTTGTCTCTATTTCATTCCTTCATTTGTATTTATTCTTGTTGATCTTTTGTTTTGACCATTCTTTCTGGCTTTTACTTGCATTTTGTAGACAAATCTTCATCTGGCCTAACTGCTGATGCTTAATATTTTATCACCATGACTTTCTGCCCTTGCTTTGTCAGTTAATAACTTAAAATGCCAGATAGACTGTTTTACATATCCATGGCATGGGATATATTTCACATCCACTGGGGTAACAACCATAGATGGTATTGGGAAGGGCAGAACCTGATTGGATGAACATCCAACAAAAGGGTGTGCTGCCCCAGGAAGGCAACTACATAACCCAACTAAACAGGCAACCAATATCACTGTTCACTATCAGTGGAGCCAGTCGGTGAATCAAACTCTTGCCAAAGCCAGTTGGAAAAAGAGAAAAAGAAACATCTTTCTGCATGGTTCTTTACTCATTTTTTAACCCTCTAAGCCTGACGTTGTCATGTACGATAAGAAGTGACACAGGTGATGAAAACTTAAACAGTTTTCGAATCATAGATCGTAGCCTCTTACTTTTTCCTCCTCTTAAAGTGAACCACTATGCCTTTCCAATGACACTATGCATGTCCTCAAATTCCTTACGATATCATTTTTAGTGAGCCTGGGACTTGGGTGACTATTCAGGGTCTTTTAAAAATAAAACCCCACCAGCAAATCCAATATTGAACATCTTTTTATCCATTTTTAATCTTTTCTGCCACTCGCTTTGTGTGGCAACCACCTTATTATTTCCCAGAATGCTTTGTGACAGGTTGACAATCAATGGCAGGATGTTCCATTGATGGTTCAAGCTATGATAAACTAAACATGCCTTAACACTTAAGTCATGACAGAGATAGCCTGAATAGTTCATAACGGAGAGAAAGAGAGACAGGAAATGTTTCAAGAAATGGCTGAAAAACAGTCGACATAAAAAAGGCACAAGGACTTCTTTTTTTTTTGAAAATTTGTGAATATTCAGACAATTATTTTGTCAAAGAATTATATTTTTTTCATGTTTTGGTCCTCAAGAGATTGGAGAACAAGTGTGTGCAAAAATATCTTGTCGTTGTTTGCTGTGTGTCAGAGTTCTAATTTCCATTTAGTTTTTTCTTCATCTTTATAGTCCCATAACTTTTCTAAAATTCAAGTGACATTACTGCAGCACATATATTCTTGAAGTCTATATTGTCAGGTTAGCCAGTCAAAGTACTCTGTAAAAATCTATTACTGAAGGTGCTACATGAATGAAATTATTATAATCATTATCACTATGCAGATGACTTCACAATAAATGCGAAGTCACATCGGCACTGGTTTGCATGGCTTAGCGTAGAGCCTGTGTGCGCAGAGATACTGCTAACATTAACTGACTTAGAATGGAGAAGTACGACCCATAACTTTAATATTTTATCTTACTTTTACACATTTCTTCTAGCTACATAATTGTAACATTGCTACTTGACATGTAGCACATTCAGATTTCCTTTTTCTCAGAAAATATTCTGAATGAGTTGGAAAAGCACAGATGATGTGGTCTTACCAACAACGACAGTTTAACTCAAGTGTCCTTATAAACAATGACTGTGACAGTGAGTCAGCATGCTGAGTTAACTGTTCCTACTTTACCTAAGCTCTATGATAAATTAAATCCAGTAGCTGTGCACATAAAGAGCTTGAAGCTAAAAGCTGTTTCCTATTTCTTTCCCCCTTGTAGAGGACGCTACAGGGATGCATTTACTGACCTCAGCTATGATGTTAGATACCCCCTGCCCCTCACTCTCTATGCCCCTGATTTCCCCCATTTCATCCGGTGGCCTCTACCTGTTTTGGGACGGCTGGAGGGAAGAGGACACCTTATCTTCACAAAACTTCCTCATGGCGAGAGTACTGAGAGCCTGATCCGCCCTGCAAATACACACAAGCACACAGACACATGCTTTTAGCTAACTATTTCCATCATGGGACTTGCACCAGACTGTCTTGATGCTAGAGAGTACGTGGAGAGGATACAGCTGGCATAAGCCACAGGATAAGCCAGTTTCCACTGTTCCTCTGCAGAGTCCACTGGGCATAATTAATCTCAGAACTTATCAACAGAGTCTGAATAGAAATCATTGTGCTGCTTATTCCTGTATTAGACAGTACATGAAGCAGCTGCAGCATTTTAAAGGATGCATATTTAAACTGCTGTCATCAAATACATCAGTAAATTAATCAAATTCAATATTTAATATGTAGACATCCTAATAAACATAAACCGTATGATGGCTTTGCATGTATCTATAACACTCACCCTGCAGAGATCTTGCTGTAGTGCATGTAGGCTGCAATAATCACTCCTGTTTTACCTTTGTTGCCCTGCAAGAGAAAAGAGGATAATGTGATTTTCTGGGACTGGTTTCACTGGAAAAAACTGTTACATAAAATCTAAAAAAAGTGAGAGCTGACAGCTAGACCAAAAAAGTAAAGAATGTAAGATGTGTTCGACAATTACAAAGACATTTAAAGGATAAATTTCAGCAAAGAGTGAAAAAAAATCACACAAAAAATGTTCAAAAAATCATGTTCTCCCAAAACGAGCTGCTGTATTTACTCTTGTGCAGTCTGTTACAATTTTGAAGATGTGCCAGCCATCAGCATCTTCGAAAGACACAAGAAGTTCATCCACAAGTTTTGCACAGCACCTGGATTTCTCCAAAGGTATGACAAGCATGTCTGGATTCATTCAGAAGGGCAGGAAAAGCTCATCCTGAAGCTGTGAACAAATTTGATTTTGAAAAATTTGATATATGACACATTTTCTCAAACTTACTGTCCTATGATTGTTCCAGCCTCAAAAAAATCAGCTTTGTCATGAGCATAGTTTATGTGTTGTTGTTCTTCTTATCTTATTATTTTATAGAGTGTGTACTATTTAATCTAAGTACTGCTTACTTACTTACTTACATGGAATTATTCACTTTAAAAATTTGATGTGGGTTTCTGCAAATGCTCATATTAGGACAAAAATGAAATTGCAATTAATGGACAGACCTAGTCTGAACTTTATGAAGCATGTCTCTGATTTCAGCCTCAGTTACTGTGGTTTCTAACAGAACAGCGGATTTTTACATCTTTTATGAAAGGACTGAATGTTTTAACTACAGGGTTCGATGCAGAGGGACACAGAGACAATGCGGGGACATGGAAAAATGTTGACAAGCAGCTTGAGTTCAAATTAAAAAGCTCCCTGTAGTGTTTTCTCACACCGGGTGCTCCAAACTTCCTGACACATTCCTAAGACATTCCAGCCCCAAATTCCTGATGTGACCCTTCTGATATAAGCAAGAAGGCTGCAGCTCCTCTCTAAATACAAATAATAGCATGTTTCCTCAGCGTGTTGCTCTAAGGAATTTCCTTCATTGACAAAAACTTGTTTATTCCCATCTGTGGTGCGATCTGCAGCTGGGAAAAACAACACTTGTAGCTGGAATGTTCTGGAAAGCCAACAGACCACAGAAAAAGTCTGGTTTTAGGATTCCATTTCTCCAAACCAAAGTTGATGAATCAAACATGCAGAGAAACCGTGGGAGCTTGCTCGTCCTCTGTGTTGGCACGTTTGAAAGGTTTAAACCCCACTACAGTCCAGACATGATGACTTCAATAAAGAGTTTAATGACGATCAAGTTTAAAGTCTAACTGACACGTTTCATCTAAACAGCGGTATGCTTTAACTCTCTGGCAGGGCTGGATAAGCTTACTGAATTTCACTCTATGGTGCACTCTGTAATTTTGGTGAGCATCAAGTTATGTTGCCACATCAGAAATAGTGACAGGAGAGCCAGGCAAGTAGAATAAATTCTGACTGATTAGGTGTTTTATACACCCATTAGCCATTATATCATATATTATCAACCAAAATAAGAATTCAGTGTAGTTTCTGTTCAGTACCATTTATTTTGCTATCTAGTTACATCAGTCACATTATAATTCAACATTCAAAAGACAGCTTCGGTTGCACATAAGACAGCCTCTGTATCTTGAATTGAGTATATCTTAAAAGTAGGGTGTACTGACAGATTAAAATACTTTCTTTTAAACCTCCACCAAGGTACGTTTAAGGTATTTGCTTTAAAGACTTGGATAATTTGCTGTATGGATATTTCAGGGAATTTGCTTGGAAGTTATCAAGTATTTTCATGGAATTTTAGAGGATATGTTTATGTATTTGGGAGTTTCATTGATTTAAATTTATTTCAATTTTTCCATTTTATTTTATTTTATTTTATTTTTATTTTCTTGCATTTTCTTGGGAATATGAGAAATTCATTACCAAAATTGGGGGAACTGGATTGGGAATTTGGGGGAGGGATTGTGCTTTCAAATTTTCAGAATTTTTCTTAGAAGATTTTGGGGGGGGGGGATTGATTTTCCATAATTTTCATGGAATGTTGGAGAATGATTTTGAAAATTTCTAGAATTTGCCAAGAAATTATAGAGGAATTTGCTTTTATATTTAGGGAATTTGTTTGAAATTTTTCAGGAATTTGCATGGAATTTTTGGGGACATTTTTATTGGAATTTTAAGGCTTTATGAGGAAGTTTCACTGAAAGATTCGAGGACTATCTAAAGACACATTGGGGAAGTTTTCATGGGAAACTTTAAAAAATATGTTTAAGAATTTTCAAAGTAATTTGAAAAGAATTTTTTTGGATGTTTGGAAAGGAAAATTTCCAAGAAATTTCTGTGTAACAACAAGGCTGATGTTTGACCCTATTTATCCCAAATAAGTGGGAGAAAATAAAAATGCTCTCCAAACAAAGACTCAGGAGGTTAATGCTCTCAACAAATCAAAAAACACGTTTAACTTTCTATTGAGGCTATTTTCTTATTTTGAGGTATTCATTTTACTGTAGTTAAAGGAAATGAACAGTTGAATGTTTATGAGATGTTTGTTTCTTATCTTGCATTAAAAAGTGCAAATATTTTAGATCTATCTTCTATAAAGAGCAGGTGCACATAGTTTTAACACCATGTAAAATGACCCAGTGTCCATGAGAAGTCCCCCACTAGTTTCTTTCTTTTAAAGGAAAAATTCCTCCAGTAAATGCTGGAATCAAATTGCAGTACAGCACTTCAGTATTTATCTGTTACTTGATACTGATTTAGTTTACATTTTAAATAATATGTGATATTAGGGAGGAAAAAAAATTGAAACCCATGACAGCATTTACATAAATGTGCTGGCTGGGGTCCTGGGAAACAACGCCACATCTGTCTGAAAATCCCTGGTCACACCCTGAACTCTGACCTTGCAGTGTAGGACCACCACGTGCTGGGGGTCAGAGGTCAGCCACGTCTCCATGGTTTTACATATGGCACAGATCTTATCCAGAGGAGGGGCGTGGAGGTCTGGCCAGCCAAAGTCATGAACCTGGAGGTTTATATGGAAGGAGAGACCACACTGTTTCAGAACATTTATCTGTCAGATAAAGTTTCAACTAATGACAGCTAAAAGTGAATCCTACCTTCGGATTCAGCCGAGTGATATCGTGCCGTCTCTCTGAGAGGTTCAGGAGCTGAAACAGGAAAGATGTTTATCACTTAAACCAGAAATCATTTTGCTTATTTTATCATGGGTGTGCCAGGAAAAACAAACAAACTGCTAATTTGAGGGTTGCAGAGTGTATTTTGACTTCCTGTGGCTTTTATTTCCTTTGTCTATTGTGCAGCAAACAACAGCTGATTTAAACTAAATACGCCATGGAGGGAGGTAAAGTCACTGCTGTAAGTTAACCACAAAGAGCACGGAGACAATGAGTGACGTTTCTGCTCACTCACCAGGAATTTGTCCTGGTGTTTGGACTTCAGCATGGCTGCCACCTCCTTCAGGTTGATGCGGTATCTTTGCTCTTCAAGCTTCGGAGGGAAGAAGACGGAGATGATCCTCTCAGTGATGTAGGTCAGATCAAAATCGTAGTGGCGCTCCATCACTCTCTCCATCACGCGGTCCACACTGAAGCTCCTGCAAGGACAGAGCAAAGGAGAAAGAAGCAGGTGAGCAAAGAGAGGGGGAGGTTGTGTGGTCATGCAGAGAGATAAAGAGTGAGGAAAGGTGGACGTGGGTCAAAATGAGTTTGGACCAGCTAAAAAAACATGTGTTTCTTCTTGCACAGCCTAATAAAAGTTATAGCTGGCTGGGTTAAAAGAAAGGGAAAATGCATGAGAAAAATAATTTAAGAAACTGGAAATAATGTGTAACAAAAAGGTCAGATAAAAAGCCAACTTACTGCATCACTAAATCTTTTGGAAAAAGTGCAGGGGAGATGTGGTTAAAGTTGTAAAAGTAAATGAAGGACAGCAGAGATATCACTTAAGTGTGGAACAACATGATTATAAATCTAGTGGATATAACATGCACTGAAGAATCTGGCAATTCAATGAAGTGTATGAATAAGAGAAAAATAAAACAGTCTTTACCTGGGGAGGGTGTTCCTCTGTTTGGTGTAGGTCAGAGATTTTGTGGACCCCTGTGGAAAAAACAAAGACACATTTTAAACTTATAGATAATACATGGTGGGTTATAATTCAATGATGACAAGATAGGCTGATTGGTAGTGTTGCATAATAAAGACTGAAGGCAGAAGGGGCTTTAGTGAGAAGGCAAGTTGGTGAAAATTCAAAGGCTCTGTCTGATAGACTCAGACATCACTTGCTGAGAGACAATTTGAGTATTAGGAGAGAACAACCTGATAAATCACAATAACAAACAATATGATACAATATGAAATTATACAAAATAATGCTATAGGATAGGAAATGATACAATATGATATGAAATGATACAACACAATACAAACAATATGATACAACATGATATAATACACGATATGAGATGAGACGAAACAACATGATCCATACTAGTGATACAATATAAACAATACCATACAACATGATACGATACACGATACGATATAAGACAATCTGATACGATACAATATGGCATGACATAACGAAATGATCTGGTACGACTCAAGATGAGACAATACAATGTGTTACAAACAATACCATACAACAGGGGTCGGCAACTAAGTTTGGCCTCAGGCCAAATTTTTTTTTCTGACCAACTCAATGGTGGGCCGAAATTACGTCTTCATCAGGCAAAACTTGTCTTTCCTAATAAAAAAAATACTTTTTTCTCATCTATACTATTATATCTTGTACAAAAACATAATTTAATACTTATTTATTTAAAATCAACGAATTTGCTACAAGCTGTTATTATTTATTTATTTGATCTTTGAGCCAAGCTTGTTATTTGTTTTAATTCAATGAAACATATTTTGCACTTTGTCTGTTACAGTGGCACACAGAGAGCGATTTTTCCTTTTTTCTCCTTTTTCTCAGAGCGCACATGTGCCAATTAAGTTCCTACCTCAAGCCAGTGTGTGTCTGAAGTCAAGCAGATGCTGCTTTATTTTATTTTATCATATTTTGTCACGACTTTTGAATAAATGTTCTGAAATCTGTGTGGAATTGTTGTTTTTGTGATAGCATATATATATATATATTAATCACTTTTTAAATCAATGTCATCTGGTGGGCCAGGTATTAATGCCGGCTGGCCAATTTTGGCCCGCAGGCTGCCAGTTGCCTACCACTGCCATACAACATGATTCGTTACATTATGATACATCATGATACAAGATGACAAAATCAGATACACGACATGACATGATAAATAAAATGATATGGAAGAAGACAAGATGAGACAATACAATAAGAAGATGCGATATAATACGATACTACAACACTAAAAAACATGATACGATACGAGATGAGACAACACAATATGATACAATATAATAGATACAATGAGATATGATATGATTCAACATGATATGATGCACATAATAATATGGTGCGATAAAAGATGAGACAATACATGAGATATAATACAAATTAGGGCTGAACAATTTTTTCCCCCAAATATTGCAACTGCAATTTGAAACGCAATTATTTCTTACCTTTCTTTAATTATTAAAGAAGGGCTGAACAATTCTTTAAAATATTGAATTCTGATTATTTTGACTCATATTGCAAATTGGATATGAACTGCTGCATTGAAGGTTTTTTGTCATTCTCATATTTAATAAGAAAAAAGTACAAAAATTAAGAAGGTAAAATTTTTTTGGAAAAATGGCACTTGAATGATTGCATGACATGTCATGCATAACATCACTGCTGCAAAAAAGAGTTTAAAACCGGTATTTTGACCCAAATTTCAGGTCAAAGAAAAATTGCACCTTCTGCAATTTGAAAATTGCTGCAGGCCATATTGCACTTTAATCTAATTTTAGATTAATTGCCCAGCCCTAATGCAAATGAGATGATACAATATGGGACGATACAATATGAAATTATACAATATAAAAATATAAATATAAATAAATTACATAACAGGATACAAAACATGATACAATATGGTACAATAAGGTTCGATAAGGTACAATAAAACAAGAACCCTAACCCTAACTCAACACATACTATTGATTTTGTTTGAATTTTCTATACTGTGTAAAATGTTTGGAGTTTTGTTATGGTTAAATAAACTAAACTAAACTCATATGATATTGTACGATATGAGATGAGACAATATAACGCAATACCATACAAGTGACAAGATGGGATACACTACAATACGAGACGAGAGAATACAAAAAGATACAATATAAACAATACGACATGATATGATACGATACACCGTAACTGACCTAGTATGAAAAGACATCTGTCTGCAGGCCACCACTGTCAGAAACCACCACTATAAGGACAGAAATACACTCAAAATAAAATGTGATTACTCTTCTGTTTAGGGTAAGGGTTAGAGTTACAGTAGGGTGGGTTAGTTAAGGCCTGAACAACCTGTAACTAACCTGCCCTGCAATCCCTTAGTACAAAACATTTAATATAACCAAGTAAACAGTGTGCTAATTGATAAACACACTAATGTAATTAATGAAGCTAAAGCTAGCCACTGTTCACAGAACTTCCAAAACAGCAAATATGCCATAATTATACCATTTCCATCCTGATGGAGGTAGTGCACCAATGTGGGTGAAAATCCCACTTTGTCTCTTAACTTTTCACCACTGTCCGGCCTTATTTGCTGTATTTTTCTCCATTGTTTAGCCTGCTGTCAATTTCTGCTTCAGTTTTTCCCTCGTTCATGCAATAAAATGCCACTGTGAGGAGTCATTAAGTGGCAACGTGATAGGCCAAGTCACAGGGAAAGCTGTTCAGGGGGACAAATTGTTAAATTTAAATCTCATGACACCAGTAATTAAATTATTGCTTCTAGATCAGGATGATATATTATTTCAGTGATATTTTGTTCCACTCGTAACCTAATGCATGGCTATTGGTAAAGTATTTTTTAATTTTCATTGCAATTTCAGGTCTTATTGAGAACCACCTTAAGGTCTAACCTTAGAAATTGGTTCACAAAATATCCAGGCAGATTGCCATGAAATTCATTATACATTTAATTCCAAAAGCCAAATCATTAAAATCCCAATGACTGTCTCTCTTCCTGTAATGTAAACTTTTCTGACACCATGTCCTAACAGCAAGCAAACAACAGGCATCGTACTGCAATGGGATAGTGTCGCATTGCATTATGCATCCTTTGAGATTTAATTCTCTGCCCTGTAAATTTCAGGTTTTCACTTGTACGAATTATTGGGTTTTCCCCCATGTTGACGCAAGTCAGAATATCACATTTCAAACACGATAATGCATATTATTATTGCATGAGCATCTCCACATTGCAAGAAAATGAAGATCTTCCTGTTTGACTCTCCTGGTACCTTATCACCTCCCCTCTTTCCTTCTTCCTTGTCTCTCTCAATATGAGCAGAGAGGGTGGGAAAACAGCCCAAGATTACCTCAACAGGAATAAATGTAACAGATTTCTTTTGGGCTACAAAGTTCCTTAAAGTGCAAAACTTTTAACTTCAGTAACAGCTGTATTTCTACTGTTGGGGA
Organism: Cheilinus undulatus; assembly: GCF_018320785.1. Lineage (NCBI taxonomy): Eukaryota > Metazoa > Chordata > Actinopteri > Labriformes > Labridae > Cheilinus > Cheilinus undulatus. The sequence goes on along the minus strand of NC_054875.1, from coordinate 10,942,437 downwards.
CTTGAATAAGGAACAGTAAAATCTATGTATGTTTGGAACAATGTGATATAAGATTTGTGCAGAATCAAAGAGCATCTGTTCTGCATGACATGCTCAATGTCATGAAATACAGACAGAGTACAAATTGTCAAGAAATAAAGCATAACACAGGTGACATGGTGAAATGATGAGGGAGGGTGCAGGGGGAAGTATGGGAGTGAGGAGGACAGGATGTGAGGTTAAAGTGTGCTCACCAGGTGCTGGGTGTGTCGAGAAGGAGCGGTCCCTCTGCGCTGCTGGATGCATGAAGGAGCGGTGACAGGGTAAAAAAGAAGAAAAGGATGGAAAAATGTGAAGAGGAGGATTACAGGAGGAAGCAGGGCAAAGGGAGGAGGTTGAGACGAGGTGAAAGAGGAGGGGATTGAGAGGAAGGAAAGGAGAGTTAATTAAACAAACAGACTCTCTAATGGATAAACATTACTACTTCCTGTAGCAACATCAACTATTTTTTTCCTCCTGGAGTGAATCCTGCAGCTCCAGGGGTGAACTGAGCTCTAACCAGGTCTGAGGGCTCAGCTTCCCAAAAGGAATTCAGTAGGAGGAAACCATACTGTGGTTTTGGGAAGCCATACCTCAGAACTACAATACAGAGGGAAACTGGTCTTATATCCAGGATACATTTTAGGGCAAGAAATAGATGTCTTACCAGATCATTGGAAGGAGCTGGGATGCAGGATGAGGTTACCTAGAACACACAAAGAAAGACCCATTAAATACATGATCGATTAAAACACAAAAACAGGCTTCTTCTTCAGGACAGTAGGAGTTAACATTGGAAAAATCATTAGAAATGGCTTCCCAAGACAAAAGTTTAAAAAATGGGGAAAAACTTCAAGACTAACATCTAAATGCAAATTCAACCAACACTGTTGGATTTAGAGTTGGTTTTTTGCTTTCGTAAAGCTGAAAAAATCGATGTACTGTTAAAAAATTCTGGAAATTCTGGATTTAAGTCATTTTCAGTGGTCTTGTGGATAAAGTGGTCTATGCTGATAATTTTTTGTCTTGTATTTTTGGCTGATCGCTGAGGTCAGCCCTACACATGGGACTGTATGTGACTAACTGAGTGAGTGACTCTACTTTCAGAGCCATACATACAGAGCGGCGCTATGGTCGGGGTTTAGTTGTACTGAAAGCCGCCAGTAATGGCTGCCTCCACTGCGGTAATTACTTCGGGTATAACTTTAGCACTAACTAGAACAGCATTAACTAGAACTGGACCATGTTTCTGCATGAAATAAGGAATAAAAAACAACACTAAAAGCTTTTCATGTTGTAAAAGGTGTTTTCACTCTTCTGCCGACCTGCTTCATCATTACAATGTGATGGTTACAGGGAAAGGGTTGGCTGTTGTGAGAGTTGGCTGTTGTGAGTGGTTGTATACTTTGCAGGCTAGTGTAGTGATTAGCTCAGACTTAGCCACAGCGGCAATTTGGTCAGAACTGCATAATGTGTATTTATTAAATCAAGGGCAGGGAGCAACACTAAAAGCTTTCCATGACAGATGTTTTCACTCTACTCCCACTCTGTTTTGGCATGGGTATGCGATCGTTATGGCTACGGTTTCCCTGCTGCCATGGTAGCTGTTAGTTTGGATGTAGCTGTAGGAAAGCGGCAGTTTAATTGGAGCTGGACCACATTTCTTTTTAAAACAAGCGTAGAGAGTCCCAATGAAAGCTTGTCTTGTCACAGAATTTGTTTTGCTCATCTCCTGAGCGGCCTTGGCATCAATTTTACAGGAAGCTCTGCCATTACCAATCTAAGCAGCAGTAGCCTGCACAAGAGAAGCACATGCATGCTACGTGATTTCTCGCTCTGATTGGCCCGTCATGAATGTGACGGATAGAATGTTCCTCCAGTCATCTTGAGAAAATTTTTTGTGTCCTTCCCAAACGCTTTCCATGGGAGCATTCCCAGATGATTGTGAAATATATTTAGTCGATCTGGCGTGTCAGGTTAGCTGTTTCCTGGCGACAGGGCTTTATGTTTTAAACTTTTTTGGTTCCTTCAATTCTCAACCCACAGAAATTAGAGACAGCACAATTACACACCCCAAAAACAAATCACTGCACACAATTAAGTCAGGCATTTCAACAGGCATTCCAGATAATTGCAGTCAGCCATATACAAGCTTTTAACCTAGTCTTGTTGCTCAAAAATGCTGCACAAATATTTTAGGACCAAGTAGGTTAGCACATTAAAATGACTGGACATCCTGCGTTTTGTCCTGAAAAGACAAATCTTATGTCAAGATCTATCAATTATTTTCATTCTAAAAGATTGAAAAGGAACATAAGAGCAATAAATAAATAATAATACCGCCTTGTATTTCACTTTTCAGACTCCTGTCGGGAACGCTGCCCATCAGAGATTGAGATATTTAAATATCAGTCAGACTGAAGCCAGACTGGAGGAGGATCAGTGACATTTTTAAATTCAACATGATGATGAATGGAGCACAAACACTATCTGTAAATCCACTTAGATGGACCGAAGTGCCACGTAAACACAAGTTCAGCTGATGTTTGAGTGCCTGTTTATGACATGTCAAGTGTTCACAAATCTGAAGCCAATTCCAGTCAGCTCCACAGCTGGAGGAGCACCGAGACGGAAACATCCACAAACAGACAAATCCAGCTCCCATGTCTGTTTTGGGCCTATGGGTCAATGAACTGTGACTAAAGGAAACAAGGAGCTGAACAGCAGCACTAATGAAGGGGTCTGAGGGGTCCACAGTCAGTCTTACGTAACACAGCTACACACGTGCAAACAGACTCACATTTAAAGCTATGTTCCCGATACTTAGCCCTTTTTTGGTCTGTTTATTTGGACACAGGAAAAGGGCAAGGGCTTGTGTATATCTCATTGTGCACAAAAGGGAAGTTACTCAGGTCCTGAACTTGGGGGTGTGTCACCATATACAGCACATGTTAATCTTTTGCTCTCTTTTTCTCAACATCAATCTCTGTCTCAAACTTTTTCTTGTAGGAATACAAACAGACATCAACAGGAAGGCAAAGGAACAGATAATGAGCTAAATCCAGACTTGGCGTGTTTGGAAGATGTTGCAGGAAACAGGTTCAGGTTTAAAATGAGCTATCAAATGACAAACTAGACACTTTTCCTGTATGACTCGCTCTGATAATTAATGCTTTTTTCCATTTCCACAGGGACGTGTATCCCTTGTTTTATCCGGTACTGGGGATTTCTTAAGGTCAAGATTGGTCTGGGCTGCATCAGGCTTTAATTTCACCTCATTCCCTCTGGCTTTCTTGAAAAAATGCATTGTGTTTCGATAGTAAATCAAAGTCTCTCATTAAAAAGACAGAGTTTGACTCTGCAGAGGCATATGAAACTTATTTGTCCAAAAGTTTTTAATCAGGTTGATGCTCTCTAAATATAGCAGAGCATGGCCTGATTTATGGGATCTTACATGCTTACTTTTGTTATTTTCCTCAGCTGATCCAAATTTCCAAAAAACCAAGGCAAGAAAGCAAATTGATTCTTCCTGTCCTTTTCAAATCCCCTCTGTTGTTTTAGGCTAATGTTAAGATGGGCTGATTTTTCCTTTAACTTTCTTCTATCTGGGAATACAAAAGCAACTTTCAGTCTTTTGGTTCATGTTTTATCATTCTGAGAAGCTCTTATCGATCAACTTTTCTGAGCTCCTGATCTTGCAGCGATGAGAAAATTCAAAAGTGTGAATTATTCAACTGAAGGATATGGTTATGTCTGCATATGTCACACCTCTATGCACCTTATTCCTAGCCCCCATGATGCTTTGCATGAATTCTTGATCTGACTTCTGGTGCCTACTGTCAAAATCGTTTCCATTCAGGTATGAGACACTTTGCATTTTTATTAGGGTGATTTAGAATAGTACCTCATGATCTGGAAATAATGTGAGATTGAAACTATACTGGACAATATTATGATATGGGATTGTAATAAAGATATTATGTCTAACAGATATCATGGGTGTACTTGCTTGGTTATCAAACTGTGTGCTGCAGTAGCCCTGTGCTGCTGTTGTTGCTACTATTTCCACAGTGCACTGAAGTTTCAAATATTCAATTTGAAAACATCACATTTGTTATCGCTACCTGTTTCTATGTGAAGCCGGCACAAAATTTGAATACATTTACCTGAATTGATATTTAGTTTAGTGCATTAATAAATATTGCAAAAATATTGGATTTCATATTAGTATGTATTGGAGTCAGATTGGGACCGAAAAAAAAAGTGGATTGGCCCATCGCTAGAAAAAAAAAAACTTATTACTTATAGTTATTATAACATTTAGATGGATGTTTGATTTTCTTTTCCAAGTATAGTGACATTTTCTAGGTTTACAGTGAATTCTTTTCAAAACAACTGCTGTTGTTAGCCTCTGGTATTTTTTCTTTTTTTTTTTTTTTTAATTGGTGATGAAGTGAACATACATACACAGAACTGTAACAAGAAAACATAATAAAAGCAAACAAACAAAACAAAACAAAACAAAACAAAACAAAACAAAAAAACAACCAAAAAAACCCCAAACATTATGGCCTTGGTGTTGGATAATCTGTGTTGTGGAAAGGTTTCCTGGCTTGTATAGTACGTATTATTTCAGTCTTGTAGGTTCTGGTGAGAGGGCATGGCTCTAAATAAAGTATAGTTGTCCTTACGATAAAATAAAAAATAATAATAAAAAACCCAAACATAATAACAGTGATAGTAGACAAAAAGAAAATAAATTGATGGAGTAATAAATTAAATAATTATAATGAAGTCAATCATAATAATATTAATTATATATACGTGTATATATATGTGTATAAATATTTTATATATCTTTTTTTCTAATTTAGCTACATCAGGAGTTCCATTCATAATAATTTCTACAGTAGAGCCCCTTAAGACTAAGCCGCATAGTTTAATGTAGAAGGTAAATGGAATTGAGCTTGTGTAGCACTTTTCTAGTCATCTGACGACTTAAAATGCCTTCAATGCCTCGGGCCAAACAAACCCATTCACTCACTGATGGTGCAGGCTGCTATGTCAAGTGGCCATCAGTATTTACTAATGTCATTCTAATACATTCACACACCATGGGCACAGCAGGAGCATTTCAGTGCCTTGCCCCAGGACGACTCAACATGTGGATGGAGCAGGGGATCAACTGTCCAGTTGACAGACTCTACCATTGGAGTTAAAAACTACAGTGTGGGACTTCTTATTTTTGCTTTAATCTGTCCTCTCCTACCACAGAAAAAAAAGAACTGAGATCCTGGACATTTCATAAAGTGTGCCTGTTTGTGAATGTATGCCTGCGGTCACATACTCAAGATGTTTTTACACTCTGAAGCATAGGCACATTCTTCAAACCTCGTTAACACTTCTGACCAACTGTACCAGAGAAATGAAGAAATCTTAGCTAGAATACTAAATAAAGCCTCCAGTGAGAACAGTGTTCACTCCAGACCAGCAGCAGCTATAGCTAGAGGAATTACGATTTCAAATCTGTCATTCAGTCTCAGTCTGTGCCAATCCAGGCCATTTATTGGAATGGGATATCACAAGAACACTCTGAGGTACTTTGATTAAAATCTTAAAAAATATCCACTTTGAATAAAGTAAAGACTTCCTACATTTTTGAGATTTTTGGTCAAAGGTGCACCGATCATGATAACTAGGGTCGATACCGATGCTTAACATAACAATTTAGCTGATACTGATACCAGTGGTTTATTCCACCACTTTTTTTGGTGCAACTCTCCTCTTACGCCAACATTTTTTCTCACATTTGACAATTAAATCAGATGACTTTGTCTTTGAATCCCTTGCAGCCACATTTTCAGCGAGCCTGGAACTTGTGTGACGTTTAGGGGCATTAATGATTACATTCACACCAATAAACCGGATACTGAACATCTTTTCATCCCTTTTAATCCGATTACAGTCATTTATTACCTCTGGCTTGAATGCTGCTGTCATATTGTTTACACTTTGTGGCATGCTCTCCTATAGTCACGGCATGCTGCCAGAATTGAGCATAATGGAGAGAGAGATAGAGATATGATGCAGCCCCCTGTATTATTGTTATTTTAATATTTTGCAGTAAAACTCAATAAGCAGCACAAAAACAACTTTAGGTGTCATAGAGATGCTGTACATTATGATTGTATTTGTTGAGCCATGTTCTGAGTCAAATACAGGTCTAAAATAATTTGCTATTCTGCACCGTCAGCGCAGAAAAATCACACCAGTATTGGATAAGTACTCTGTATCGGCTGATACCCAACACCTCGGAATCGGAATTGGGAAGGAAAAAATGGTATCGGAACATTTCTTTGCTAGAATTATCTACTCAGCTCTACTATGCAGAAGTTTGTCAGCCATGTCAGTCCTGGATCAGACATCTCAGTAGTTCAGAACCAGTCTAATCTTTAAAAATCAGTTTTGGGGTGCACACACACTTGTTCTGGAAGGCCTGAGTGCCATAATATGGCACATGCAATTTCATTTAGCACCGCCTCACAAATTCATCACAATGGAGAAATAAAAAGACATGATGCCAGGGACTACTCACTTTATGGCTTATTTTGACTTGTTTTATTCAGCTTCAGCCCTCTAACACTATGCCATTGTGTAAATGACTGTCGAGGGGAACAGTTGTATCAATGACATGCCACATGGATGCTGCACGTAGGTCATGTAAGCAGGTAACGTAGGTCCTTAATAAACCCAGGTAAAGTATTGTACTGTACCCAATGTTGTGCATTCTTGAGATATTCTACAGGCTACTAACATCCAGTACAGCTTTCATAATTCATCATTTGTCAAGCTGTTTTTGATCAAATGGGAATCCAAAAACATTTAAAGTATCATGTTAAGATATCAATACATGTCTGGAATCAGAAAGTAGAGCACTGCTTTTATTCTTTTCTGATTTTCTTATAAAGCCCCACCACTCCATTAATCAGAGTTTGTAAACCTATATGTGTACTTCAGGGCATTACAAGGGAAAAAAACATACTTTTGACTTAATCTGCTATGCCAGGAGGAAATTGGAAAGTCCTGGGAAATAGGAGATTTGGCAAGTAGCATATGCAACTGGGTCAGTAAATGCCTCATACTTCCACTAAACTCCTCATGAAATCTGGTGGTATTGTCAGAAAAATGCAGCAATTTAACTGGCGTATAACAAGAAAAATCAAAACCTTCTGGAGGCATCCTCTAGTTCAAGTTTCTTCTTTCTTCACCAGTCTTGCAAATACTCCACAATGCCTTACATTTCCAGTAGTTATCCGATTCTGTTCTCATCTTTAATTTCTGAATTCAGCATGAATTAAGATTAACCAAGGGTGTCGCTTTTACACCGTTTTACACTCTTTATTCCCCCACATCCCTCTGTCCTTGTGCCCAGTGAAGGGGCCTGCAGAGGGCGACCACTCCGCCAGAACAAACACTCCGAGCCAGATTCCATCACAGCCAGCCAACACTTACGCATCAACTTCCTGATAAAAGACCTCCACCCTGGCCTCTCCATCTCTCCTCACACCCCTTACCTCCTTTCCTTTTAATGTTGTTCACTCTCTATTTGTGAAGTTAAGTTCTCCCTTCCTCCTCTCTTTTTTTGCTCCTTTTTGGCTCCTTAACTTGTGTTTTGGCTGTTTTTCTGTCCTCTGCTTTTCTCCTTGGTTATGTCATTAATCCTCCAAAGTCTTTCTGCTGTTTACTTCCTTGCTTTTGTTTTTATTTCCCTTCCTCAGTGCCTTTCCTGCTGTTCCTATCCTTTTCCTCCTTTTGAAATATCTATTTTCTCGTTTCTCGTTCCAATTTCTCCTGATGTCACCCTCTCTTTTCCTCTATTTATCAATCCCCACACTTCCTTCCCCTTTCTTTTTTTCCTTTTCTTAAAAGCACCTTCCTGTTGGTCTTCCTTTCACCTTTCCACAGTCTTCCAGGCTTCCTTAAAATCTCTTCAGTCACCATTACATTGCTCTGAACTCCCCCGCTGATCTTATGTCTTCATGCTCCTCTGCATGTGAAGTGTCTCGAGCCAGAGGGTCATGGTTTGATCCCCTGTGACCATCAGAAACCAAATAGCCCTAAAATATCCATCAGTAGCTTGTTGTAACTTGCTCTGAACTCAAGTGCTTGAGATATCCTTCACAAATAAACACTGGTTCAGAGTCTAAACTTTATCTCAAGGAACGAATCATGCTTAAAATTTTATTTTATCAATTTCATCTCTATAGTTCCTCTATAAAACGCTGCCCTCTGCTGCCTCCACTCAGGAGGGTCCAGCTGGTGACACTCACAGAGCTTTTAGCCCTGTAACCCACCCCTCCTTTTCTTCCTTGCCCTCTCTGTCTCCATCTGTCCTCTTCCTCTCTGCTGGTTTTGTTTGTGCGGCAGTGGCCCGGGCTCCTCCAGCTCTTTACATGCTCTTTGATCCATCAAAGCCAGAAGAAGCATGGCTAATGGATAATGCACAGCTCTCTCCACTCAACGCATGGCTTAAGAGCTGTGGGCTCTGGGAGGGATAACTAGGGGGTGAGGTAGCCGCTATGGTATGTTGTTAGTGTGAGAAACTGGAATGAGAGAGGAGTGTTTGTGGGAGTCTGCATGTGCAGGAATACAGTGGATGACAGAGAGAAGGATAAAATACATTCAGGCAGCTATTATTAACTCTAAATACCACAGCAAATACTACTGTCAGCAACGCCATGACTGATGTAATACATAGCTTTGATATTTAATATATCATAATTGTATTGATCTTATTTTAGAAACAGTTTCTTTCCAATTAATCTTTTCATATTAATAGTTTATTATACTCTAGAGTTGTCATGATACCAGAACTTTGAATTGCAATATACTAGCTAAAATAAAACAGTATTGATACGGTTTTGAAACCACAACAACAAAAAAAATATCTACTGGACACCCAAAATTGCATAATTTAGCCTAACAATTCTATTTTCTATTTCCAGCTGACGCGTAGGAAAGGTGACACTGTTTCACTAGCAAAGACCACACCATCAACTGAATGCCATTTAACAATAGTTTATTGATGGTTTTGGAATAATTTTTCAAGCAGTGATTTGGTTTTGGGAAGCTTAGGGAATCCACTGAAGCTCCCGGAAACAACAAACCCCTTTTTCAGAGCCCTACGGATATGGGTGAAGAGAGAAATATAGGAAAGGAGTGGGGAGGGCTGCAGAATATGAGAACGAAAGGAAAGGAGATGGGCAGGGTAGAATTTATAGAAACACAAGAAGAGACATGGTTGAAGTGTGCGCCTGCTCCTAAAACTTTGTTATGTAGCACCCCTAATGGTAAAATGCAAAATAAATAAGATTTTCTAGCAACGCACCAATACATCGGTGGAACATCAGCCAATGGTGGCCTTGTGAACCCTCACTGGCTGATTGGCAAAAAAGGTGACTTGGGCTAATGAAAGTTGCCTATGTATGTCCTCCAAAGATCTCCAAAGGGGGGCGCTCAGGAGGCATCCTGATCAGATGCCCGATTGACCACAACTGGCTCCTTTTGATGCAAAGAAATAGTGGCGATACTCCTAGTTCCCCTCTTGGTATTATCATATGAATGGTATAGTATGGTATGGTAATGTAACGTATCATGTTCTATCGCAGTGGTTTTATAACTTTAACGCTGCCCTTTGGCAAATAAAAACATTTTAGGGCCCCCCTAAACTTGTACATTTACATAAAAATATTTCATGAATGAAAAAAATATTAGTCACAATTTTTGCAATCGAATGCCCTTTTTTGTAGAATTTACCACGACATTAAACCTAAAAACTGTGTATAAATAACAACAAACATTGGTTTTAAACACTTAAAAATCAGACTCTCTGAAGATGAACAATTCCCTTACTGAGCATCTTTCAAGATATCTACTTTCAGTCCTGGACTCAGTTGCATGACTACTGGAGGCTGGTTTGTGCTACAGAACTTCTGTTGTCTTGGGTATAGCTGTGGGACTGTCATTCTCAGTTCATTTTTAATGTCAATCTTTGGTCTGTATTTTGTCTTGATTGAGGTAACAGCAGAAAAACTGATGTATCTCACACTGGCAGGATGTTTCAAAAGGCAGGAATGTGCCCAGTAGGTACTCCTTTCTGACTCCAATCCAAAATGCAATGCAAAATGCAAAAGACAATATCTTGGACTTAAATTGCAGCTGCATCGCTGATGCATCGTTCCTGATTCAGGAACCACTGTCCTACTGATTCTGATTGCATCACGTTGGACTGTTAGGTATGAAAATCATAATGCATGATAATGTATTATATCCCATGGTTTTCTTTTGCATAATATTTATTGAACCTAATTAAATCTTGGTTGAATGATATGTACTTTTCAATCCTGATCCCAATGTGTGCATGGGCAATTATCAATATGCAATGTTCATCAACGTTAGTCTCATGACTTAAAGTACATGATGCTGCCAATTCTGTCTTGTTAATTGAAACCAAAAGTAAAAGTTATCACATTTTCTTGACTGATGTATAACAAAAATCCATCTGATATCCCCATCAGCAGTCAGAAAACTGAGCACTGTGCATGGTCCGCTGTCTCTTGCATGTAAAAATGTAGCTGCTCAAGGCAGACGCTAGATGATGCATGGCCGATCTTCAGTGAGTGTAGTCCTGCTATCAGCAGCACCAAGTCACGATGTCCATTAATGCTGTAGCCATTAGGGCTGCGTATTGTTAAGAACCTCACGATTCGATTCGATTTCAATTCTTTAGGTTGTGATTCGATTCGATATCAATTCGATTCAATATTGATTTAAATGCTTCAATGTCGATTCAGTAAGAAGTAGAAATACACAAATAACCTGTTGACAATTTTTAAATAATTATTTTAATGCCCGTGTGAACATATTTGGTAAGTCATCTCACTTTTTTGAGCAATAAAACATCGGAAAATCAAAATTTGCACAATAATAACTTATTTATGCATATGGAGTACAAAAGTAAAGAACATGACAGTTCTGTATAAACAATAAAAAAGTAAAGTGCATGTTAACTTAAATAATATTTCTTTCCTCTTGGAAATTGTGATAAACCTCACATAACATGGCTGAGGTTGGTTGCTGTTTGGACGAGTGCGGCCTCTGTCCATACAACGTGAATCACACGCACAGCAACCCCCACTGGCCAGGAGGTGAATCAATTCAGAGGATTTGCTGAATCGATATGGAATTGGGGAGGAAATATTGCAATGCATCGATTAATCGATATTTTTACCCAACCCTAGTAGTTATATACTGTTTATGGTCTGGTAATGGCATGGATCCCACTGATGTTTATGTTACAGCTGCAGGAGTGCAAAAAAAAAAGCAATTAATAGTGTTGAACTATTAACCAAGTTGCTGCTTTACATAAAGTACTGTTGCAAAAAGTAGTATTTAACTTTCTGCCAGCTCTGTGAGTTATCAGCTAAACTTGAGCTACAGTTAGCTCCTGTCTAGTCTGGAGCTCTTTTTATCCACACCAGCCCATTACACTCAACACAGGAATTCATAGTTCACTCTGAAAACATACTAACATGTGCTAGTCACTGCATCTGTGAGATCACGATCAAACCATGTGGACTTTGCTCACATATGATCACAGCACTCATGTCGCATTTCCTTTAATGGTTAGCCTCGGGCTTAATAGCATTCCCATTCCTTAAGATCCCGCGGGAGAGCCAATCAGAGAGCTCTAATGAAAGCTGCAACAAATCAGCAGTGAAAGGCAATTCTGGCCATGACCTTATGTGCTTTCATCTTCAACATCATCAGTAAAAGAGCTAACGGCATTCACATGGACACTTAAGTGAGCAATTCACAGCGATATGTTAAAGCAAAATGACCCTAGAATAGAGAGGCATGTTTTCTCTGATTGAAATAATCAATGATGTAAAAGGTATGAAGATCAGACAAATGACTCCATAAAGCAGCAGAGACTCAAACAACACAACTGTCTGCTATTTTGAGTATGTACACTCTCTCTCTCTCTGATGTTTTCACATAAAACAACTGAAAATGGTTGATGCATGCATGTCTGAATGCAAACAGCCACATTTTTCATCTTGACTTTATCCAAAATATTTTCTGCTAGCGCCCTCGTTACATTTCTGTGTGAAGTCAGGTCAACAAACAAATACACATATTTTTTACAACAACAATCTGCTGAACTGCCTATATGACTGGACACACATTTTAAGGTAAAAGCTGCCTCCTGCAAATGTGACAACGAATGTCTGAAAACTCCACATTCCAAAACCCAAATACCATAAACCCCGTAGTGTCCTGTGTTCAGTGCTCAAGAGTTGGAGCTGTACTTGATGTCCTACACCTGTTTTCTGTCATAGTTGGAATTCCTGTTAGATGAGTCCCAAATGTATGTATGTTAAAACTTGTCTGGTCCAATTAACATTCATCCAGAAAGAAGTTAAGTAACTTTTTCCACATAAATCTCAAATTGAAGACTGTAAAGAGTGAGGGCTGACAATCATATACTCTTGTGCATTTTCACATAAATCCATCTGTTGACTTCAATACTTGTGGTTAACTTAGGTTGAAAATACCACCTTTGCTCTTGCCCACTTTGTAAAACTTGCTTGAAAGGACTAATCATGAGGGTAGTGGGTAATTATACTCTAAAAAAACACAGAACTTACAATAACTAAAGCTGTTTCTAAAAACTCCTGACCATTCTCACCAAGTAATTTCCAGTTATTAAGACCTGATGTTTGCACGGCTTCCTTTTGCACGTACATCTAACAACTCAAAATGTTGTTTGGTTTAGGTGAGATCTACCTCATCCTGACAGTTTTGACAGCAGTCCATGAGAGAGGGATTTTACATGCATGGTGATGATGGTGTTGCACAAATCCATGGTGGTGCTGATACTGATACTGGTACTACCCAATCTTATTTGCCACTGTACATTTACCCTATCCCAACTCGGAACAAAGAGAAACTTCACCAATTGTTATTGTTTTCTAAATTTGGTCCTTCATTTTCATCATTCACTCAACCTGGACTTCACTCTCTCCTATTCATAATTGGCAATAAAAAAATCACCTTTATTGTTGACTGCTTTCTCTATTGGTCTGTTGCACCTGAACTTGAATACCACCAAAAGAGAGCTCAAGTGATTTTTGTCTCTGTTGTTTTTTTTTTTCTTTTTTTTTGCAGCCATCGGCATGATTTATATCTTTCCTTTTATCAAGTATGGTTATCAGACTCTATTGGTTTAGGTATCAAGGCATTAAAGTTTTAACAACATGCCATATGAAGCCCTTACATCCACTAAAACAGCTGAACTCTGAGAGAAACATAAACCTTGAGACTTTAACTTCTCGAGTCAGTCTGGCGGTCATAAAAACAGATGGCTTCTCTCCTGCTTGAACCTGCAGGACTCATTTAACGTCACTTTTGAGAGTTACCTGGCTTAGCTTCATACCTACACTTCAAATGGACCCCACATGTCTAATACCTCTTAATCATGACAAGGTGGACTTCATGAGAAAACCAGAGAGCCCCCGGCCTAACATGAGGGGACTTCAAGGCCACGGCTAAGCAAAAACAACACCCATAGGTGAAACTTTTGTATCGTTTGGACTTTATAAAGGGGTCTTGTATCATCGCTTTCTGTCTGCAAGGCTGGCTAACAAAGCCTTCAAGGGTTTTCCTTTCTTTTGACTTTTCTCACTGTTCAGCACATGTTTCCGTCTCTGGTTCTTTGTCTCTTGTTCCCACACTTTCTTCTGACTCCATAAGGAAAGAAAAGGGACTCTGTGTGATGTTTCATTTCTGCTCCAGGCAGCTGAGAGGGAGGCTGACGATACTGAGGGTCACATGGGTCCCTGCGGTGGAGCTTTAATGACCAAGTAGGACGTAACTCCCTGTTATGGAGTTTTGGATACCCATACAGCAGCTACACAGAGGGGAAACACTAACAGGAATGCACATGTGTTGCTTGAATAGAGTCTCTAGATGCATGTAGAAGCAGTGAGTTATGTTCTCATGCACCCATCTTTGCCATCTTCCCAAGCCAAACACAGGCAAAGAGCTCAAAGACAGAAATAAACACAAGTAAACACAGCAGGAAGTCGTGGGGTTGGGTGAGACATCAACAATGGAAAAATCTCTAGTGAACTTACCAACACAAGGCATTATTACAGATCTGTCCTCCCTGAGGTTTCCTCAAATACATCTCTGTCATCCATCCTGTTGATAAGAAGGCACAGATACAATTCCCACAAGCACACAGACCCTCCTCTTTCTATATTTGAAGCACGCTCCAGCAATCTACAACAATGCAGTCACATTCCTAAACACTGTCATCTCTTTACAGCCAATTATCGTCTGCAGAACACCACCGCTCACAAACAACACAACACTGTGGGCTGAGTTCTTTATTGTTTCCCTACATCTTCTTTTATTCTTATGCCTTAGCATTGTATTTATCTTGTTTCAATTCAACTGTCTTATGCAGAAAATAAACAGGCACGGTGATCATAACTAGCGGGGCCAAAGATTTACATCAAAGCTTCCTTAAAAGTTTTTTGTCAAGGCTAGACTTTATGCATGGTTTTAATTCAACTGTCAAGAGTGGGAGAAGTTGTGATTGCAGAGATGCATCGATGGGAGGAACAAAGAGAAGGTTGCTCAAGAAATTTGCCATTTGGGACAAGTTTCTAAACAATATCTCATGTTCTCTAGTAGCCACAACAGAATGATTCTAGTGCAAGCAGCAAGGGTCAGCTGGTCAGTCATTTGACTTGCTGTTTGACAAAATTTGTCAAATTACTGCAGTGCATGACCTATTTTTTCCAATATAGGAGGATTGGAAGCAACATCATTTCTTTTTTATACAATAAAGGAAGATCTATTACTTTTTCATTGTGCATACTCTTCCTATGCAATACTTCAAACTGTGCATGAAATTGAGCGTATAGCTCAACTATCACAGGTATTTCTAAGTAACACTAGATGTTACAAACTGTGCGTTGCACAGATACAACAAAAGATACAGTTAATGAAATCTAGAACAGTAAATCTGGGACTTAATATTCATTTTTACAGATGAGGCAAACCACAACCCCAAAACCAAGGTACCAACCAAAGAGATACCTCTGTAAACCATTACACCCCTACCTTATATGTTTATCTCTGCAGGCATTTCACCTTTATTCTTTTTTCTTATTTTTGATTTTTGCCACAACTAAAATGCATGGCAGATAATGGAAATGTTAAAGATATTGAACGGTTTGTGGTCTGGATTGTATGGTATGCTTGTTTGGAGGATTATCAGATGAAACCTTTTGAAAGTGTTCTTATGTCTGTTGTCTCTCACATTTTTAAAACCATTTCAGATTTGATAGTCGTCTGTAATGCGGCCAGTCTTAGACAGATGGTCCAGGGCGAGAAAACACTCGGCCCTATTGGCCTATTAGTAACAGGCAATCAGCTCTGAAAACCTTACAAGACTGCTTTGTATTACTTAATTAGATCAATTTAGGGGTGGTTTCACAGTAAGGACCCAGGCTCAGATCCAAGTGGGGTTGACCCTCATTTGATCAATGTGAACACAAGCGTACCAAGTTGCTTGAAGAGGTGAGTGTTCAGGTAAAGGGTCAGTCCTTGAAAACTCATCATTGAGGAGAGTTGTTAAGAGATTCTGTGCGTCTTCTGTCTCTTTGGAACTGCCTTGTCTGCCCAGCATGGATCCATTTCAGCATGTAGGCCCCACATGGAAGCAGGAAGAGGGTAGTTGTTCTAGTTTTAAAGATAATAAAGACCTCAGAATCTATTGCCTGTATGGCATATAAACAAATGTGAGTGGTTGTCATTGCTGCCTCTACTTTCTTTTTAGGCGTATTTGCAAAAAAACTATGTACATATTGTCACCTGTATTGGTCTGTGCAATGGTGTTCCAGTATAGAACCATGTTATGTTAGAGCAGAGCAAGGGTGTGATGCATTTAGTCTTTTTCCTGTGAGGCACAATATTTTTAGCATATCAGGATTAGCAGATATTGGCCTTAAAAGTTACTTATCAGTGGATAAAAAACATTTCTGCTAATATTTACAACTGATAAATTGGCCATAAGTTTTGTCTGGATGTACAAATAAGTTTGTGAAGTTTTAGGCATGACAGACCTACATCAGCTGAAGTCTTTGTTTTTATTCATCCTCATTCCTTATAATTCGGTTTAAAGGACAACAGTTTTAGATCTAAACTACATTTTTTTATCCGTATTGATATTGGTATCTGCTAAAATGAATTTAGAAATATCTGCAAATTGAATAACAGCAAAAATCCAAAATCATGCGTTCCTAAGTGTTACATCAACAATGTTTTATTTTGACTTTTTAAGTAGGGAAATAAAATGTAAAAATGCCCTGATATTCATGAAATCAATAAAGCGACAGAAAAACACATAAAAACACGGCACAGGAGAGGTAAAACTGTGAAAACACAAAAATATGGCTGATCAAAATTAGATTAGATCCTCGAAAAATACATGATATTGATACCTGTTTCAATATGGCAACAAAAGTAAAAGTCCAGGGCATTCAGTATCAGGTAAATATTGTTTTTAATCCCCAAAGATTCAGGGGATATCTTTCAAATCTGTGACGCAGTCTGTGTCACCACAAAAGACCCCTGTTTAGACAGATATTCAAAGGGCCTCTTCCTGTTAAGACAAACCAAACCCACCAGCCAATTAGTGCGGCTTATGCCCCCGCTGGTTTGCACACACTGGACTGGCAGAGTCCCAGCTTGGCTAACTTGGCTGTCATGCTTCTGGTTTTAACTCTCATCAACATCGCTCACCCACTCAGACCTATCGTTCCACACACACACGGCTCAAAATGAAAACACACCAGCCTATCTCGGCAATTACCAGAGCTGTCTGTGATAACGCGGTGACTCCTTCAGACAGCAGAGACAGTCTCAGTCTCTGAAATGTTAAAACGATACAGTCGGATCTTGTTATCCTGAATGACTCACGCTGAATACATGAGGATTTGGTGAAGTGCTAGGTTTGCAAGATGGGAACCAGAGGTCCAGCCACAAAAATCCAACCCCAGATTACTCACGAGCCAAGTCCCTCAGATCCCCCGCAACTTTATTTCTGTGACACTTTACCACTCCAGCTAGAATGATTCAAAAGAAACAGTCTAAATGAGTATTTTCACAGTTAGTCTGGACACTGAAAACAGCAGAAAACAAAGCTGTGGCTGATGTGTTTTTAATGCAATGACTGCCATATTCCTATAGCAGTAAGCAGGAAGCTATGTGACCATGAGGTTCCTATTTAACAGGAAGTCAGTGGGACGGGGGGCTTGTTGGGTCAGCTGTCATGTTGAGCTTTATGTTGGGAAACACAACATTACTCCATCATTCCATCTCCTCATCACATCCTTTGTTTTTCCTCCGCTAGCTAGAAAAATTTAATATAAGAACCATAGCCTTAAGGAAAATGGCTACAATAAATAAATAAAAGTGCTTTTACATTATTAGAGAAGGAGAAGTCATTTGTAGACTTTTAAGTTTGCTCTTTCTTCATCTTTCCTAAAAACGAAGAGGAGGCAGGGGGGCAGATCTCTACCCACAACTGTCCTGATGAAAGGCTTTTATGTCAGAGAAACATCGGGGGTCATGTTGCTCTTCTCCTCATCGCTGCATCCTCCCCCACTTCCGCTCCATCTATCTGTACCAGACTGTACATCCTCTTCTTGTAAAGAGGAACAGTAAACTCATGTAAAACGTTTTTTCAGGGGATAAGGATGAGAGAGTGATATACAGAGGGGAAGCAGGGATTGTCATTACAGAGATACACTGCTCTTCTCTGCCAACATACACCATCTGTACGATGGCTTATCATTTTTTCCAGGCATTACCACAGGCTGGACAATATAACAGTAAAAACCCTTTTAGGGGGTCAGTCTTTGATGTATAGAGTCACAAAGTCAAACAGTATCTCACATCAGCTGCAGACCTCTGCAATTTATTGTTATTGCTGATAAATTGTGGGACATATTGTGTGTATTTTGCAAGAATTTTAAAAAGCAGAAAATACTTCTGTGCTACACTGCATGTAGCCATGAATCCGTTTTATCAATTGCAGTTGTTGCTTTATTTATCCCTGTGCAGTGCTTTTGGGGCTTTACTGACAGAGAAAGGACATTGGATAGAGTCTAGAACAGGGATGAGAGAGGGTAGAATGACATGCCACAGGTCAGACTTAAACTCAGCTGTCCGTGTACAGTACTGTGCAGAACATTTAGACATGTTTGGCCAAAAAGGCTGAAGTAAGGCGGAGATGTGGTGAGTAAGGGCAGGAAAGAGGATTGACTTGACCCACATCAAGTTATGGATGTCCTTGCATATTGCCAGGGGGCATGGGAAAATAATCTCTTCAAAAATAAGAGTCCACACCTTTGAGGCTAAGAACAGGGGTAGATGTGGCAAGTTAGCACAGATGAGGGTAGGGTCCAGTGGGTGGTAGGGTTGCTGCAAGCTCCGGGTGGTGCTATGGATGTCCAAAAGGCACAAAAACTGCTGAGTCTCCGAGCGTATTACCAGGGGTGAAAAGGACCAGACAAAAGAAATGGCATTGAGCTTGACCTTGGCTGCGGAGCAACACACGTTTTTCAACATGTGCCCCCCTTCCTCCCATGATAAATTCTTAGTGCACTACATGCCTAAAACGTATGCCTGACTGTGCATGAGATGCAACCAAACTGCTAGGGCAGTGGTTCTCAACTGGTTGGCCATCAGGACCCACCAACACCTCCTTAAGAGAAATCGCAACCAATTCTTTTTAGACATTTATTCCCAAGACATTTGATTGAATTTTGGTAATCTCTTGAGGAATATACCCATATCTTCATATCTTCGTATCTCTGATACTGTTACAATCAACTGATTGGATAATTGTTACAATAACATAATATAATTAAATTAAAAATGTTTTCTAAGAGAAACTGTGTGCAACTTAGGTTTAGCTTTAATTTTGTTGATTTTGAGTCAGTTTTTCTGGGCAGGTGTTAAAATCTGGTCAATATTACTGCATGATATTAAGTCAAAATTGAATCCTAAGTGGCTGTGCTGGTTGTGTAATGCTCTCTTACTGTGTATGTGCTTAACAAGGCGTGTCAAAGCCTGCTGCTGATTGGTGGGTTGAGTTCCCACTCTGACAGGTGACAGGCTGCAGCAGAGATATTTCGCCATCCAAGGAGACAGATGACATCACTGCAACATGGGGGTGGGGGTGGGGGGAGGTTCTTATCTCTGTCTCCAGCCACACCATGCATTCTTTAATTTGACAGCTTGTGTTTTCTAAAGAGAAAAAAAAATCTGTGGTTTACCACTTTAAAACAAACTTTTCTTGGGCCATGTTGTATGTTGTATTACATCTGTGACAGAGATGCCAATATCATCTGCGAGATATATGTATTCATAATTTCTTATGCTTAAATGGCATTCTAATACAGTATATCCCTACTCTGAGACCCACCAACTCAGTGGTGACCTGTGGCTCGAGCCATCAGATGTGACTTAATGTTGATATTGTGATGAGATACACCACCATAAGTTTGTACATTGGGAGCTATTTTGAAACAGACTGGATGCTTTGTGGGTTCTTCTTGTTGTGGATTTTTTAATTTTGGCAGCGACCTCTAGTGAAAGTAGACCTGGCATGTATCTTTAACAGAATGACACTTCTAGAACATGCAGAGTTCAGATAGTCATCCACATAATGGACACCAAGCTAGCCTAAATCTCTGCTACAGTCAGTCAATAAGAGTCCAGGACTGTCATATTAGTCTTGTTCCTCTTTACAACCAGCCTGCATTATTTCATATTTAGTCTGAGAGCTGATAGTCCTGAAGTTTTCTCTCCAACCAGCGGAAATTCCTCTTCTTGCCTAATTAGACGGACGGGCCAGTCAAGCTGTCATGGGCTGCATTTCACTAATTTTAATCCTTCCTCCTCCCACTGTTCCTTTGACTCCCCCTCCTTCCTCCCCCGTGTCTCTCTCCAACCTGCTCTCCATCTTTCTGCCTCTGGGCCCCCGTCACTCTCCCCCCGTCCCTCGCTGCCCCCTGATTCCCTGCGGACTCAATTTTCCACTTCGGATCAGAGATAAGAAGGAACTGTTCTCTGAGAGGAGAACATGCTGGAAGAAATCTGTTTATTGCTCTCTGTTTGTGAGTATTTATGTGTGTGAGAGATGGACAGTAAAGATAGTCTGTGTGATTTAAATAGCATCGAGATGGGTCAGCTGGAGGCTTTTGACCCTGTGGGCAAAGAGTCAGGAACAGAATGACAGAGCAGCAACAAAACATGACTTGTCCATCTCCTAACCACTGATCATGCTTGCCAAAAGGGACGTTCATGGGTTTTCCCAGAGACATGGAGCAGATTCACTGACTAACTCTCAATGGTGTTTAAATGAGATGATTTGTCACACAGTTTACGGCAACACCAGCCGAGTGGAGATGTAAATAGAAACCTGAGGGGGACAGGATGTCTAACAGATGACGGAGGGCAGACCTCCACATGTGTAAGAGCACAGATACACACCGTTATAATGCTTCTGGAGGAGGGTAGAGGTAGCTGACTCAAGGTTATAAGTAATAACTTCCAAATGTGATGCATGTGTGGAGGCAGCTTGAGATGATAAATCTGTTGCAAAGGTATGAACAGCTAAAACGGATCAGATATAGATCTATAAATAAGAGATGTCTCTCTTCTAATGGTACATCTAATAAAATTCACAGACTGATGCCATCTTCTCTTGACTTTCCCCCGTCATACATGGTTAGATAACAGCTGAGATGAATACAGCAGCAGACTCCCACACCCTCCCTATCCAACCTCGCCCTTCCTGGGCAGCACTGATGAATATCTGGGACTAAAAACCAGTCAAGAACACATTAGACTCTTACAGTAAGGCTGTCAAAATAGATCCTGATCTTTTCTCTAATTAAATTCTATCCATATAAACAGTGGACCGCTGCAAATAGGCCAAAATCATTGGCAAAATTCTCAAAAACTAATATTAAAAATTTAAAAATCAACCTTGCATAATCTG
Source organism: Cheilinus undulatus (assembly GCF_018320785.1). NCBI lineage: Eukaryota > Metazoa > Chordata > Actinopteri > Labriformes > Labridae > Cheilinus > Cheilinus undulatus. The sequence goes on along the minus strand of NC_054875.1, from coordinate 10,921,271 downwards.
CAGGGATTTTCAAATATAACATATTGAAATTAGTTAAAACATAACATCCTAATGACCAAAAATTACCGCTGAATACCAACTGGAGGCCCTGGGGCCAGATCAGGTCCCCAAGGTCATTTTTACTGGCCCTTTAAAGATCCAGTATGTAGAATTTCTGCCCCTAAAAATCTATATTAATTTAACAAGTGACCATTACTATATTATATATATTTTTTTAACTGTGGTCTTACAGTATCTCAGCTATTTCCTAAACCTCCTTCTCTACACTAGTTCTGAGCATTGCTCCTTTAAGAAGGACTAGTCAATTGTACTAGCCAGAAGCTTGGCTATACAGTATAACAGATGGGTACAGTTTCTCCCGAGAGTTTTGTGAGTTTTAGGTGAAAGTGGGCCACAAAATAATGTTGCCTCAAATTAATGCACTATCAAAATTTTTTTGAAGTGTTGTACCCAGAAAGCATCTGTGTTTTTGTCATTATTTTGCCATGCAAGGGCAGAAAAGCATGCTTGGAAACCCTCCAATGTGACTAGATTAAAACAATTCTGCAAAGAAGAGATGCCAAAATCCCTCCACAGTGATGTGAAAGACTCATTGACATTTTTTAAAAATGCTTGCTTGTGGCTGTTACCACCAAGATGTAACAACCAGTTCAGGGGGAATGACTTTTTACCAAAAAATAGGACGAAGGTGAATACTTGTTCACAGCATCATGCAGTGTCTCTCATGCCCTTCTTATGGATACTTCTTCGGGCCCTCATTCCAAACTAACTGAATAGCTCTGCTGTAGATAATTTGCTTAGTTTTGTTTTTGTTACAGTGTTCATAATTGAGCCTTTTTTAACAGTCGTTGCAACCATCTCATAGAGGCTAATGCTGGGCTACTTTAAGTTCAACCAACTTTTACCCTGGCCATGTCTTGTCAGGGCATCCCAGTGAAACTGTGACCTTAATTTTGTTGCTTCACCATGGTTAAAACAAGGTGTGCTTTAGGTGTCTGCAATACAACTCAAGTCATTCACATCATAATCCAGGATTATTTTCAACTAACGATCTTCCGATACCATTTTTTCTTTCCGAAACGATTCTGATACCAAGGTGTTGGGCATCGGCCAATACTGAGTACTGATCAGATACTGGTGTGGACTGACTGTGCAGACTAGTAAATTATTTTAGACCTAATTGTTACTAAAACATGATATAATTAAATTAAAAATGCTTTTTAAGAGAAACTGTGTGCAAGTTAGGTTTAGCTTCTATTTTGTTTTTTGAATCAGTTCTTCTGGGCAGGTAATGAAATCTGGTCAATATTACTGCATGATATTAAGTCCAAATCTAATCCTGATTGACTGTGCTGGTTATTTATGCGGTGGACTCTTTCTGTGTATGTGCTTAACAAGGTGTGTAAAAGCCTGCTGCTGATGGGTGGGTCGAGTTCCCGCTCTGAGAGGTGACAGGCTGCAGTGAAGATATTTTGCCATCCAAGGAGCCGGATCTTAGCCTTAATGCAAGCAAAAGGGATACATTTTGAAAATTTTAACCCCATTCTAATATGCCTTTAGTGAGTATTCCTTGTTTTTTTCCTGCTAGCCTCAAGTGGACATTTGAGGACCTGCAGAGGATTGACATTATAAATATATATTAATATTTTGGAGAGTCTGAAGAGAAAATCAAAACATACCGGTTCCTTAATAACACTAAAGTAGTCCATTTACTTGCAGTATCTTTGCTTCACGTATTTTAATCTGACTAGTAAAACTCTCCTAGTTACATCTAATGCAGACTATGCTGTATTCATATATTGTCCTCAGATTTATAGCATGGCTTTCAGTAGGATGCGGGTAAGAACATTTTTGAATACATGGCCGTAAACAAAACTTACAGAGGATGGTATGTCCCACATGTTTATCACCATAGGGTTAAATAAAACAAAAATCTGTGTTCTATAAAAGCAAACATGCAGAGAAGATCCTGTCCTACCCATATGCTCCAAGCAGGTATAAAGCACAGCCCACATCACAAGTTGTCTTGTTACATGTAATAAAAAGCAAACCCATGGTTTTACTTTTTTATTACATGTGCTGTGTCAAAGCCATCCTTTCATCTCTGCGCTCATCCTCAGGCCTCTCTCAGATAAAAGACAAAAGGATGGAGCCATGCTGGAGGGATGAGGCTCATCTTTGCCACATGCCTTCGCCCTTGGCTCTCCCTCCTTCATCCTCCTGCTTGCCAAGGCTCCCCTGGCCTCAGCCTCGACCTCCTCTTCGTTACTTTGCCCATGGTTGGCATTCTCCCCCTCTGCATCGCTCTGTCTATTCATTATGCCATTCCTTCATCAATGAGCCTTTCACAGAGGCAGCGGTGTGGGGTTTGAGTCAGGGCTGCAGCTTGGTTTGAGGAATGTAACTGAGCGGCCTTCATGTTCGCCAAGATGTCAGACTTCTGCCCTCACGCAGTCAATGCTGTGTATCTTTTTACAACTCCCTGGCAGACCAATGAAAAAACAACTTAGATCATTAAATCTTTATGATCCATACGGTCCAGAGTATTTACATGGAGTATGAAAAGAAAAGCTTAGCCCCAGAGGCCTGCAAGATTAGAGGGTCAGCATCCAGGCTTAACCTTAAATTAGTCGGGTCATGGTGGTGGCTGGTGATGCCTGTACATTTAACCTGGTTTCATGTGCAACACTGTCGACTTTCAATAGTTTGCATAACGACGGGGTAAATACTGATTCACTGAAAGCTTCTGTGAAGAACTTTCATTCTGCATTGACTTTGACAGTCTCTTAACAAATAGTTCTTGTTAATTTTGCAAGTCCTGTCCTTCACATATGAAGTAATGTTCTAGCAGAAAAAATGTTTTTGAGTATTTTTACATCCATAGTTTGTTCTTGTCACTGTTAAAGACCAATTGGTTGCAATGATGCGTAATTAGACAAGTTTGCTCTGTGTTCATAAGGGTTTATCTATATGCAAATGGAGCAAAATGTAAAGTAAATATAAGTAAAAGTATGCAACGTTGATGCTTTCACCTGAAACAAGCTGGCTACGTAAAATAAAGAATTCTGTGTCTCAAATAAATCTTAAATAGGCTGAATAAAATAATCAAACAAAACTGACAGGGGAAAAGTGCATGTTAATAACATCACGTATCAAAACATCTAAACATCGTGTACAAACAGCTGCTGTTACTGGACAACAGCAGAAGACGACATTTAACGGCAGAGATCCAAAAACAACAAAACCGCTCCAAATAGTGAAATGTCTGTGTCACCATGATGGCAGAAGAAGCAGAAAGTCTGCACTTGCTAACCGATTGCTGATCCTGTCATTTGATCCTGTCACAAAACTGTTTCCAAAGCTCCTGATATAGCCTGTGTGGATTTGTTTTTACACATTTTTGTCCAGCTGCAGTAGTTGGTTTAATTAAAAAAGCCCAATACTTCCTGCTACCAAACCTGGGGGTGGTGCTAACTCCCTACATGACATCATGAGGGGAAAATCTGAAAACAGCTTGTTTCAGCACACATTTTCTTAAAGATGGAGGGAGGGTTCTGGTTCTTGAGGGGATTGTGGACAGGCCAGGGGCACATATTTTTGTAAGAAAAGTCTGAAAAAATTATTTTTGCATAATATGTCCCCTTTAAGAGAACTAAATAGGATAAGTGTGCAAGCAGCCTTTAACTAGCATATTTACCAATCACTCTTAATCTTTGTTGTGGGAAATGTATTTAACACTCACTTGGTTTTAGGAATGCATGACACTATAGGCATGATATTAGTGTACTAAGTTAAATACTGATTTCAGCAGATTTCTGGCGATATATGGGACAAACATATAAATCATACATTGGCCTTTAATACTGGGGATAATATACAAGTGTATATACAAGTCTACAGATGATTTGTACATAGGTATTTGTCTTTATACTTCTTTTACTTTTGTGTGTTTAATACATTTTTCTAATTTTATACCCCTGCACTTATTAAGCTAAAGCACTGTTACCCTTTGCACATTTTGACACCTGAGCTGTTGCAAGTGTTCCTTTATTTTTGTGTGTGTTTTTTCCTGCCCTTATTGTGTGTGTAATTTAACAGCTGAAACTTGAATTTCCTTCAGCATAAATAAAGTCTAATCTAATCTAACTAAACTAAGTGTGCCATAAAGTCTAGGCAGTCTCTCTCATATTTTACTTGGATAATGCAAGAAAAAACAGTGACCGTGGTAAAATATTTCAAATGCATATTTGCACCAATTAATGTAAATGATCTTAAATCATTTAATATAACTCAGGTAAATGCCATATTATTGCATATTTTTCAAATTAACACAGCAGTCAGGCACTATTTGCTCACCCTGCAACCACACTATCATTGCACACGGACTTATATTTACTGGTTGAATACAAAGAAAAGCTTTTATGTATTTAAATGTCAATTCCTACATTTTTCATTGTTTCATGTTTTTTATATCTGACAATTCATACATTGAGAGCAACGGTAACCAGAGTCAAATTCCTTGTTGTGTATGGCAGATAGAGCTAATGCCGATTCCTGGTGCTCCGGGTGCCACACACTCAAGGAGGCCCAACAAGACTCCTGAACATTTCAAAGAAAGCTCAATGTAAAACAACTACCAGACTGTCTACTTCCCAGCTCCTCCCTCAGCTCTGCTTGACTCAGCTTCTTGCTGCAAAGGACAAACGTAATAATCTTCACAAAAAAAGGAATGTACATGATCATGTACATACTGGTATTGGCTCAGACCTTGTCTTTGGTCATATTGGCATATCAGGTACCAGCAAAAAACCAATATTGTGCATTCTTACTTAGTTTGCATGCTTTACATTTTTAAAACAAACCAATGGTAGGAGCAAAAGACATTAAAAATAACCATAAATAAGTAGCTGATCTTTTAAATTATGGTCTGATTTAATTTTGTTGCTCACAGAGACATTAGCCTCCTAATACAAATTTATTAATAGTAAATATCTTTTGTTAAATTCTATGTTTAATGTATATGCATGCTGTCTACTTTATGGCTGCAACGTGGGTGAAAAACCCAAGACAAATGCATCACTCCATGGGACACTGAAGATGATCTTATCTGAACCTTCACTACAGTTTTTTTAATCAGCTAAGAAACTGAGTTCAATTCTGTTTCATACTCTGACATCTTTAAAAGGCACATGTTTAAAATTACACTCCATAGATTCCTTCTCCTGTCATATCCCGCCTCCTGAGACCACTGCCCCATCTAACAGAGAAAAACTCCCACCTTTAAGGACATGTTTCAAACAGAAATCAAGAATATTTTAAAGGCAAGCTGTCTTGTGATTTTCTAGACATTGTCAGAAGTGCATGTGCAAGTTTTAGTCATCATAATAATCTTCTAAAAACTCCTCATGGGAGCTTTAATATGTGATCATTCTTACCTTGGCCTCACACTTCCTGTGGGTAGCTGTCTTGCATACTGAGGAAAATAAGGAAGGAGAGAGCAGAGACAAAAAAGGCAACATGAATACTTGGATGAATGGGTATACTGTTCAAATCAGTGCATTAATATGTAAAGTTATGTCCAAAAATGTGTATTCTAGTTGAGGAGAGCCTTCCTTCTGTGCTAGTAATTATAAATACCCTTTTATTTTACCATGACTCTGTCATGGGGATTCTTGGACTGTTGGCTTACAGTGAAACTGTCCCACATGCATCAATTTGTAACTATACCTTCGAAAATACAAGTTTTGTTACAAGTTACAAGTTTACAAAGTTTGCTATCCAGTTTTGGAACCTGCAACTTCAGTAGATCTTATAACATGTCTGGTGTGCTTGTGCATCAAATGACAGAACAACCTGACACTGCTGGTATGTGCAGTCTTGACTCATTCATACGTGACAAATCCCACATCCTGCAGCCAGTCCTAACATTGCTTACTGTGTTCATTTCGTTCACTTAATGTCCTTTCTCAAAAATAAACTATTATCCCAGAAACAAAACTTAAATCTACATGCAGCTTTTACCTCTGCAGAAGGAGCCGATGTTGTCGATGTTCTGATGGCACACGCTGCACTGACGCTTCTTCTTGAAGGTCTTTTCCTTGAAGACGTGGGGCTCCCCCTTCCCCCCCTGCACACAAAGAAAAACGAGACATTTAGAAACCTGATACAGGACCAGAGGTTACACTACAGCCCACGTTCAAAGACAATAATCCTTGTTTGACCTTCATCCTTGAGTTTAACTTGGCAGATGTTGATGTTTCTGTTGTTCTTCTTCACACTTCAATATGACAGGATGAAAACAAGACACTGGACTTTCCCAAACTGCTCCACAGAGAAGGAAGGAGAAACAAAGTAAAGCTTGGTGGACCAAAACAATGTCAGGAGATTAGAGTTGTCAGCATTAACCTGAGCAGACCAAAGTGCATATTTGAGTGAATGAGTGCACGACTCCACATCCAACACTTATTCTTTTCTCCATTTGCCTCTTGAACTTCTGTTCTGGTTGTGTAACTTTCCAGTAATAATCCTTGTGGTTCCCGCCCAAACCGCACCATAATCCTCACTGTGTTTGAATGTGTGTGAAGGTTTGGGAGAGATTTAGAGAGCTAACGTGTTGGTCTAATTCTCAACATGAGAGAGAATGAAAAATTTGAATTTTCATGACTTTTTGTGTCACAATAAGCCTATGTGTGTCTGCGTGTAGTCAGTGTTTGTGGTTGCTGTTCCCGCTCAGTCCTTTTTTTGTTTCCCAACATAGCATCGGATCCACGGATGACTAAGCCTGACAGACTCTTTGAACATGAGAACAGCTACAAACCTTAGGTTAAGTATGGGGATTGCTCAGCATCTTTACAAGCATGACAGAAACAAGGAAATAGTAAAGGAACAAAGGCATGGACAAACGGTTTGTGCAGCGTCATGCTGAGTGGTAGCAGTCAAACACTGGAAACCTGGGATATCCGGTCAGAAATGAAGGATTTGGAGCAGGAAATTATCTTTTGTATTGGGTCTGAGCAATAAAACCATTTGATAGGGTATAACAATACAATTTATGATCATTAGGACAGTGGATAGCTGACATGGCAAGACGGGTCCTCTCACAACTATAAAAATTAAGAATATCTCTGATTTTGAAAACTGATGAAAATGCTTCGATCAATCAATGAATCAACCAGTCAATCTTTATTTGTACTGCACTTTTTATACAAAACAATGTAGCACAAAGTGCTTGACACACAAACAAAATAAAAAAAGAAAAATACATTACTCCACCCTACCCAGCCTTTTCCCCCACCCCATCCCTGTTCTCAAGGTGTAGGATCCTCCAGAGGCTTGCAGTCGTACATAAACCAACTATTCGGCTGCCCTATCCAATGCTCACAAGCAGAAACGGTTGCAGCGGGCGCAGAAATACATGAAGACTCATTTTCAAACAGTCTTGTTGACTGATGAGTGTCGTGCAACCCTGGATGGTCCAGATGGATGAGTAGTGGTTGGCTGGTGGATGGCAAACATGTCCCAACAAGGGGATGTGGCGGAGTCATGTTTTGGGCCAGAATCATGAGGAGAGAGCTGGTAGGCCCCTTTAGGGTCCCTGAAGGTGTGAGAACGACCTCGGTCAAGTATACATAGTTTCTGACTGACCACTTTTTTCCATGGTAAAAAAAGAAGAACTGTGCCTTCTGTAGCAAAATTATCTTCATGCATGACAATGCACCATTTCATACTGCAAAGAATACCTCTGTGTCATTGGCTGCTATGGGCATAAAAGGAGAGAAACTCCCAGTGTGGCCCCCATCCTCCCCTGACCTCAACCCTGCTGAGAATCTTTGGAGCATCCTCAAGCTGAAGATCTATGAGGGTGGGAGGCAGTTCACATCAAAACAGCAGCTCTGGGAGGATATTCTGACATCTAGCAAGGAAATTCAAGCAGAAACTCTCCAAAATCTCACAAGTTCAATGGATGCAAGAATTGTGAAAGTGATATCAAAGAAGGGGTCCTACGTTAACATGGAACTTGGCCTGTTAAGATGTTTATGATTGTTTATGATAGCTTTGATTTCAGTAAATATGACCTCCTAATGCTGCAAATTCAACAAATGACCATTTTTTAGTTCTTTACAACCTATAAAATGTTATGAAACTCTGATGTGCATAATAATGTGGAACAGTGTATTTTGAGTTTTTTTATTTTTAGGAAAAAAGTTATCATTGGGAGGTTTGTTTAATAAAATCTGAATTATGCTCGGTTGATGACTTGAAAATTAGACTGACTGTCACTCACATCAACTATTTAAAAAAATATATCTTTTGCATAATAATCTGGAACACGGTGTAAATATGCTTTAAAAACAAACAACCCCAACATGCAGGTATATTTATATGTAAAAATGCTATTAAGTCTTCACGTCTTTTATTTAACTGATACAAACACATAAAGATTGTTGTGTCTCTGTGTGCTTTTCCTCCTTGGTAACAAAGAAAAGGTGCTGTTTGCACACTTTTTCCATTATTCTGCTGCTCTGACTCGCCTCCAGGGACCGGACAGTGTTTGGACAGCTGCCTGCCTGGCATCACCCTCTGCCAGTGTTCAGCGGCTGCTGGCCTGCTGCTCCACAAGTGTACTCCAACCACAGCAGCATGAACGGTGGAGGTGCTCAGGGTGGGTGGCTTCAAGGCTGATGCCAGTTATGTAATGTGTTGTGGTTGGGGGACTGACATCGCTCTCTGAAATTAAGCAGATATTTCTTTTAAGATCGGGTATTTCTTTTTAATCATTTCTATTTTAGCTCAGCATGAACCAGCCTCTTCTCATTTGGATTTTCCTTTCAGTAACCAACTGAGTTATCTGCTCTTAATTCCATTCAATATATCTTTAATTTGGCTCTCCTTACTTACTCAAAGCCCACCCTTCTCTTAACCCTCAACATAACAAGCTCCTTCTCCTCATGGCCAATCAAATTACCTCATTTATTCTCTGCTCATTAGCTCTGCCTTGACATGGAAGCAGCATGCAGACATGGCCAGTCATAAAAGAAAACCAAACGTCTTCTCCTGTGCATTCTTGTGGAGTCAGACTGAAATATGCCCTCTTTCTTAATCTCTGCATTTGTGCAATAATCTTAAAGAAAAGTATGCGTGAGTGTATGAGCATGCATGCATACAGGGCAGGTTTAAAAAAGCAACCTGCCAGCTAAACCGCAGTGGTGATGTGGGCAGAGAGATAAACACGTAGATGAGAGGTTGGTAGCATTTTTCCAGATTCAGACACAATCAAAACCTCGATTTAATCCACCCACAGGCAATCGTGGTCAGGCAGGGAGGTATCGCAGCTACTGGAGGCTATAAAAGGTCTCATATGGACATATATGCTGCAACATCGCGGTTCATTTGAGGGGACTGGATCCAAACTGTGATGCAGAGGAAACCATCCTGGTGGCCCGAGTAAGGGTGCTGACCATGAACCTAAAAACTCTGGTTTGTATCAAACCAGGAGTCTCTGTTGTGTGTAATCCCACAATCCCAATGTTGATATTGTGTTTTCAAAAACAATAATAGCTGCTTTTCCTGTAAAATATCATCAGTAAGCCAAGTGGTAGGAGTAATTTCTGTTTATTCTGCAAGGTTTGTGGTTTAATGTATTCAAAAATAAAGTCAACTAAAAATATGCACAAGTTTTGTCTCTATATCAGAGCTACATGCAAAATATTTAAAGTGAGAGCTGTTTTAGTTGAAGGGGTAAATCACATGCTGTGATCTAAAGGAAAAGAGGGTACGCCCCATGCACCATACATGACAAATCTAGAGATGCATCAGTTTGTAAAAATCAGGGTTGATGCTGCTACTGATGTTGAAAAGTCCAGACCAAAGTTTGTGTTTTGTTAAGTTGCATATATTTGTTTTCACACTATAATAATTACAAATGGACTACCAGACTTCGTGATACCATCACCAGCTACATGGGCTGCATGTCTTTATAGTTTGCATTGATTGGCTAGTTGACCAGCGGGCATCTAAAGTCAGCACAACTGACGCTAAGCTTTGTGTCATGAGCTTTTTCATTAGACGATAACTTTATCATCACAGACAGGAAAGGAGAAGACCGTATGCAATCTGCCAGCCGAGGTTTTGCTGACCCCGAGAGAAAGTGAGTTGTGTGATTAGCATTATTGGGAGCTCAGCTTTGAGTATCACACACTTTTATATACCTTACTGCTGCCACAGTTTCTTTACCTTCAGATGACGTTATTTCCCTTGGAAAACAGTTGGAAAGTTTCTGCATATTTATGTGGTTTTTCCAGCTGGTCCCAAATAAAACCATCAGACCAAATGTCCCCTCTTCTCCCCATGTGCTTTTACGGCTCATTTTCAAATGTTTCAAAATAATGCTTTCACACTGGGATTGAACCAGACAGTGGTTCAGTTTGGTTTAGACTGAGACCACCTCATTTTGTCGGCCCAAGGCCCAGCTGTTTGGTCTGGACCATGGTCCAGGGGAGGTCTCACACCAATTATATTGGTTCAGATCAAACTGAAAAGTTTGATAGTCCAGACCAAATGGTGTAAGAGTGAAAGCACCCTAAAACAGAAACTTAGCCAAAGGCCACACTGATGCCAATGTTTCTTTCCATTACTTTGGTATAACCCTCCAATGCCAACTTATTCTCTCATGTTTGATCATGAGAATCAGCATTTGTACAACAGGTTAGTTCTTCTGCTCCAGTAATAAATCTCATCTCTGAGTCAGTCTTCATGTGTGCTAAATGCCAGCATTAAACTGATGTGATACAACTGCTACTGACATCAGTTTATGACCTTACTATTTGCTGATGGTGCATGTTCATCAAAAGGCCCGATATTAATTACAGATATCAGTGTTAAACTAATGCATCTGTGCATCCCTAGACAAAACCTATGGACATAAATGTAACAAGACAAATGTCATGCACTTATTTTTTAATCTCAATAATCTTGTTTTAATGATTTTATGAAGATAAAATTGTAATTGAAATTTAGTTAACTGCAGAGCTCAAGATGTCATCCATTTATTCATTTTCCACACTGCTTCCCCATTCAGAATCATGGGGATCAATTACAGCTGCCATCAGACAAGAGGTCCCAGTTGCCAGTCAATCCCAGGGCTGACATATAGAGACAAACAATCAGGCACACTCACACTCACGGGCAATTCAGAGTCGCTGATTAACCGAAAAAGCATGCAAACACAGAAGAGCCCTGTCTGACATGAGTCAAAACAGGAACCTTCTCACTGCAAGGCAACAGAGCTTTGTGCATGAAAACCACTTTACAACAAAAAACATGCTAGTCCATACAACAGGAGAAACGGCAGTTTTAACACAGCGAGTCAGAGAATTCTTAACAAAACTGTAAATGCTAGCTCAGCTCCACCTGGGGTTATCTTTCTAAATATTTCATTTCACTTGATAACTTTGAAAACATTTGAACAAGAAAAACAACTCTCTATTGTCCAAATTTCAAATTTCTGAACACAACAGGAACATTATCAGTCCCTGGATCATACCACGCACAGAAAATCTGCAGTCAGTTAAAATGTTTCTAATATGTTTCATTTATTTACAAGCTTACTGGACACCTAAACAAGGGATCTGTCTTGTTTACTTACAGCTCTCACACACAGAAGAGCAGAAATGTAAACCTTCTGCTGAGAAATAAGAGACTTAAAGAGAAACATCAAGCTTCTACTTCTGCAGCCACTGCTGTGGGAACATTACACCATCTATCTCTCATCTATGAATCTCAATCTGTCAGAGTTTCTCAGCACCTTTGCACTATTCATTGCACAATCACATTTTTCTACCAGTAGTGTTGTGTTTATGTTTAACTTTCTCAGCTTCAGTGGGCCTGTGGACAGAACTGTTTTTGCTACCTGTCTTAAATATACTTTTGCAGCAGCCAATCTGCACTGATGTAAGTTGCATAAAAGAAACCCATTTCTAATCATATTTGATGGGCACTACTTTCCCGATCTTTCTGAATCATTTTAGACAGCCTGTGTTGTTTATAGAATAATGAAATATGGAAACCAAGAAGTTATTTTGTAATGCCTGGTTGTAAAATAAGTGCAATTTGACATTAGAATTGACAGTCACGTTTTAAATCCTCAGATGTGTAATTATGTAGAGAATGAAAATGTAGCATCATGTTGACCTGAAAAGTAAAAGGCCTGGGTCCTAAACCATGCAGACAATTATTTATGATTGGCTGCCTGGTTCAGTTAGAAAAAAGCATTAATGTGCACACAGTGTTTATCACCAAATCTCTTAAAAACCCCACACTCTGCTCAACTTGGGAGTCCTGCAAAGGAAAACCACAGTGAGGGAGGCTTTACAGCTGTGAGGAGGATGACAACACAGGAAAACAGAAAACAGCTGGTTGAGTCTGAGTGAATGAACGCTAAACACAACCTGTGAGGCTGAGCCTCATCTCAAGACAGTCATTACTGTCACTGCATAATGGATTAAAAGCATCTTTCTCTGGTGAAACGTGTAAGTCTGTGTTACAAACTCTGAACTAATCAAGGAATTGGAAATGGATCAATCATTTTTGCTGCAGAAGAGAATAAACAAGAGGAAAATAATAAGAAACATTTTTTTCCAGTGCGCTGAAAAGCATTCATGAAACTATCACAAACACTAGAGGTGCACATTTCCTCAATTACATGTGTCATACTTAAGTCAAAACCCTCCTTTAAATAATTTTCTAAGTCTGTCAAATTTCTAAACATTGTAGTAGTTTAAATACAACTTGGGTTTTCCTTTCTGACCTTCAACGGCTGTGTGCCTACTGGCTCAGCCACAGATTTTTATAAGTAACTTTAGGAGGTCTAATTATCATGAAGCTGAGAAAAGACAGTTCTGTTTTATTATACTAACAACTGCAACATCATCACAAATGGAATATTGCAGTTAGAGATGTTAAACTCATCCAGTGCTGCTTTTGGAAGATGGTATTTACCATAAAAACACAAGTTTTTACTCTGATCAGAGGCAGTGGTGGCCACCACCAAATTTTGAATGCAGAAAAAACTGCATTTCCAATATTTAAATAACTGATAGTATCAAAAATAGGGGTGGAAATCATTAAAAAACTCATGAATGTTAAGGGATGTAAGATGTATGTAACATGACAAAGGTAATGAATCTCCTGCAGCAATTCTGTGACAACTGAAATATTGCATGCAATCTTATAATGGTACATCACAATATCTGATTACCTGAAAAATATTTAAGGCAAAATGCATGTTAAATGCATCCATTTACATGGATTTCATTTTCAGCTCGTATTGGGTTCCATCTCTTAAATCTTGACTTATCCCACTGTTTTCATCTTTTATGCAAGAATCACTTTCTTCTTTGGTTAATCGACTTTTGCAACCCTTGTTTATGCAATTACAACGACATAAAGTAGTGATAATGTGACTTAAAGTGGCAGGAAAATATGTTAGGAATGCTATCATAATGGAGACACCTGGTACGGCAGTTAGATTATTATATTAAATAAGACAGGATTACATTATATTACTGTATCATTATTTTCACTGCTGTATTTTTAAAGTACAAGGTGAAAAAATACAGAACTACAAATCTTCTATGTATTTACCAATATGTAAGGAGAGAGAGCAATGTCTAAAATGTGCAAACGCAATGGCAATATATCAGTCCTGTAAAGTTGTCGACATATTTATGTAATTTTCTGCAATTTTTCAGAGATTGAAAGCATAAAAATGACCAAAGATTGAGAGCTGAGCACCTGCTGTTGCACTGATACGTACGGATATGGTTCAACTTTTTCTAGTATCAGATCCAATCATAAACCAATCATGAAAATTTTTCCAAAGTTTTCAGGGTTAGCTGCCTGTATGAATTTAGGCTGTGCTAAAAAAAAATTGATTTGGCAATATATCGTCACATGTCCCTTTGCATGTGAGTATCGATCCAGATGCTACAGAATTGTTATAGCTGCAAATCCAGTGACAGTAGCCTCTATGGTACAGTTGGAAAAAAAGGTGGCAGCAGACACTGTATTGCATGACCCAAGGCATGCTTCAGATCAAAACAAATTGCTGGTGATATGGATGAGAAAGTCTATCAGCTTCTGGTGAGTCAGGAAAAAGACACTGGATTTTCAAACATTAGGAAGTAAGAATATGGACATGTCATGCAATGTACAAGTTATGCAAAAATAAGCTCAAGTACTGCAGCAACACCAATCTATATCTACATGTGACAAGACATCAGGCTAATCAACAGTTAACTGTATCAGTCACCACAAAAATGCTTGATATTAATTTTGAGATTTTCAAAACTACATCACATGAAGAAATAGTACTTTTGCCAAAAGGAACTTTTTGCAGAGCTTACTGCAAATCAGCTTACCAAAGGGATAGTATATGGCAGAACAGAAGCAAGAAACAGGGTTGAATGCACAAGTCTGCAGAGGCCCAAGCACAGACAATAAAGGGTGCTCATAACACACAAAATAACAGTCCCAATGTAAACTTTTATCACAAATAGTATTAAACAAAGTAGTATTTGTACATGCAAATCATAGCAAATGATGCAAGTGCACTCGGCAATGCTGCTACATGGGCAAAAACAGCCTATGAACAACCAACTCAGGAAAATATCAGGGGCAGCCTGCCCTGAAACTTTCTACAGATTATCAAGATGTTACTATGACAACTCTACACCTGACCATTCGAGCTGCCTTCACCAGCCCAGGCCTGCCTACATTTCCAAAGAAAAGCTGTAAACAGCTACCTGAAACCTAAGGAAGTGAAACTCTACACAAACACTCACTCACGTGCAGCCGGGAATCCCTGTAGACAGTCAGTGGAAACACACAGCCTTCTCCCTTTCCTCTTCCAGTCCCCATGTCCCCCCCATGTGACAGCACAGACCCCACCTCCATCTCCAACATCTGCCACACACAAGAAACTCCTTTTTCTTATATTTTTCACTTTTGGCAGAAAAGAAGCCAGGAGTTTGAGCAGTCAAAGAGATGCTTTCTAACCAGAAGTCCCTCCCCTTCCTCGCAGCACGTCTGCCAGCCGTCACAGAACAGTAGTGGGATTGAATGAGGGAGGGGTTGGACGCGTATAAGAAATTCACCCACACAGGGAGAGATTTATGCATTAAAAGTCAAAACAAATAGACACAGAGAGAGCCATTTGTGCACACTCACATCTCTGGAAACTCTGGCTCTTTTCCTTCTTACTAAAAATAGTCCTGATATTTAGACAATGTTGTTCATTGTGTGGGAGTGGTACATTACCAACTACAGGACGGACCGCTGTGACCTCAGTCTCAGCTGCAGATGGTCAGTGAAGGCATCGTATGAGAGTCCTTCAGGGCACAGTCCTTTCTCTGATTTTGTCATTAAAACATCTCATAATGGAATGTTGTATTCAAATCTTGACATCATTATTTCAGGACAGACTCTCAGCTTGGTATCACATCCAAAAGTCTGATCATTTGATCTTCCTGACCTACTTTGTGAATAATTCGATTCATATTTCTTGAATTTTATCGCCTGTGGCACCAGAGAAACCACAAAGCCAAAGTGCATGAAATCAGACACTTTTCCATATTTCATCACAAGAACTGTTAGTCTTCTGCGAGGATCAGAATCAGTGCAATAGGGGCAGAAATGCCGTCTTCTTAATGTCACTGAGTCTACTAACTTTTCAAAACCTGCAGATGTTTTTCAGGAGTTTCCAGTCTCAAACCCTGAGTTAAAATAGGATAATTGTTGTAAAGAATTTGACCAGTTTAGTTCAGACAGAAGCAAATTTTCAAGTAAACAGTTTTCCTCTCGCTAGTACAGATGATGCATGCAAATAAATTCCATGTGAACTAACACTCATCGTTAAGACTCATTTCACACTGAAATATGTAGTGTAGACTTCCAAATTGCTGTTAAAAACTGTGCATCAAATTATGTGATAACAGCAGAATTGAGGCTTTTTTAGATACATGTGCATGCATGGGTTCCCCCTACAGATACTCAGGCTTCCTCCCATAGACTAAATCAGGGGTGTCAAACTCAATCACAGCAGGGGCTAGATTCTGAATTTAGGGCTAACCTTAGAGCCTAACAGGGTCTAATTTAACCATAAACTGTCATTTGCACCAGTAAAAAATGGGGAAAACTAATTGAGCACTGATGATAAATGGTTTTCAGATTTAAAAGTCAAAATTACAAGTTAAACGACACAAAATCTGAGATGAAAGCCAAACTTATTAGTTCAAAAGGTCCAAACACAAAACTCAGTCAAAACAATGTTTTTTTAAGGGCAAATAAATGAGATAGAATGTCAAAGCTGGGAGTTTTAAGAATGGAAATATTACACAGAATTCAAAATCATGAGTTTAAAAGGTAAAAACACAAGTTCAAATTTTGAATTGAGAGTCTAAAAGGTAAAAATGCGGGGTTAAAAGTCAAAGTTAAGAGTTGAAAAGGGCAAAAGGTGAGATCGAATTTGCCTTTGTGCAGTATGTATAGATGTGTTTTAGATGTATTAAGATGTTTAGCTGTGTTTAGATGTTGCCTGTTGTACAGGGATCACTGCTGGAATTCACTTGCACATGTTTCTTGAATTATCTTGAGTTCTTACGTTTTTGACATTTAACACTTTTGCACTATGAGTGTAGTTGTCTGTTAGGTTGATTACCTCCTGACTGTGAGAATAGCTTTGTCAAATTAGTGGAGAGAGTGCAGTCTGTCAACTCAGAGCAGGTTCCAGCCCTGAGTCTGCCTCATTGCTCCATGATTGCCATAAAATACCTCACCTTGCTTCAGTTATACAGTGTGAGGTGGCAATCAATGATATCAGGTGTACCTGATTTAATTCTTTTAAGAGACTTGTATCTTGTTATTAATAGATAATATTCTACATCCACTGGAGTTAATTGTAATACACCCACTAGTGTTATCACAACAGAGTTACATGAAGTATAGTAGAGTTGACTTTTTTAACACTGACACCAGTGTAGAGTACTATCAACACTACTCGGTGTAAATTTTTAACACCATACAATGTTGGAGTAACACTGGTTCAGTGTAAAAAAAGTAACACTTTGAAAAGTGTTAAATTAACACTCAAAAGTGTGGACACAAATAAACACTTTTCTAGTGTTAGATTTAACACTCTCAGTGTTAATCTAACACTGGCGATTTTGCTGTGCAGAGCCTTCTCCGGCAAGTAAAACTGTATATCCATTTAGCAATTAAATGGTTAAATGTATGATGAGTGTTCCTGCATGAAATAAATTTAGTTCAGACCAAAAACGTCAGTCCCCTAGTCCCTAAAACACTCTTTAAATTCAACAATAAATAAAGACACAAACTCCAGTCCTTAAAAAAACTCAAGTTTAAGAAATGAGGATGAACTTAGAAAAAGACTAGCTGTCATATTTGTATGCTGGTCCTGCCTGAACAGCACAAACCTAATCATATAGAGACAACATTTTAATACCATACAGGTCGATATTCACCACTGATATTTTCTGCTGATACTGATAACTTACTTTTAAGCAAATATTAGCCAGTACTGATGTCATGCCAATAACATTGTGCCTCCCTAGGCTTAACTCTGCTTGGGCACAGTTCAGATTGTCCAGTGTAAATGCGCCCTAAATGTATGTATGGATGAAGTATACATCACTATACTATATCAAATTAGTTTACTAACAGCTCCTAGCATTTACTGTGCAAGCATGGCTAGCCCCCATTCCTCATACATGCAAACTAGCACAGCCTTCAGTCCACTGAACTTGTTGACATTCAGGCAGTAGAGAGGGGAGAGATGAAGCAAAAAGAGAAGCTACAGCCCCAATGATGCTCAATTGGGCAGGAGGCAGCTGTATAGCTTAGACACAACATTCAACCTACTTTGTGGGCTTAAATAATTGTAAATAATAGGAAATAATAGAAATGTATTGTTATAATTTTACCAAGTAACTCTGGAGATGACTAGTACATGTGACCACACCATCGAAAGGTCCTTCGTGCACATCTTTGGTTGTCACACAAGTACCAAAAATTCCACCTAAACCAAGCACGCCAAGACAAATGAGCTCACTTCCCTAAACTAAGGGTGTTCCTTAGCGTCTATTTCCGTATTCGGCTAAACGTTCATTTAAATTCTGTTTAACCAACTTGTCTAAAGAGGAGAAAATCCTAAGAAAACAGACAGATTCCTCACAGGGTCATAGTCAGCAGGTGTGGCGGTAGCATGATATACTCGCTACAGCAAGGCTAACATTACAAGCTAGCGCCACCAGCCTTCGTTCCTCTTTGTAGATCTATATCGTGCTTTGATATGAGGCCTTCGGGTGGAAGTTATATGTGTGCTCAACCCTCGACAGCCTACATACCATGATACCATGATGTTCCTACTACATGCTAACCGCTGAGCCATCGCTGAGCTTCTCATGTTTGCTTAGCAATAGTCACCTAAAATGGTGAAAAATCTAGAGTAACTGATCACCAATCACATCAAATCATTTTCCCTCATTCAAATGTGATAGGAAAGGTTTGTTTGTTGTTATATTTAGGCAGCGTTGATTAAAAATGGTTGCAAAGCAAATCCCCATGGGTCTACAGCTAAACATTTCTTTAAGCTTGTCGCCATCACAGCTCTAAATAAACAGGTTACAAAATGTGTATGCCTTGGAGTCTTCTGTGTTTTTCCTGCTAGACATGAAGCAACACAACACACAAAGTCATTCAGCGGTGTGTTTGTGACTTCCTGTATACTTAAATCACACCCTGCATTCAAAGTGCCTGACGGGGGCCGGTGTCTGAGTTCCTGCATCATTTGTTGGCATCAAGGCCAGTGAGTGTTTTAATAAACGTGTTCCTATTCATGTGTATGTGCTTGTGCACATGCCTGTCCAAAGGGTGGGACAGGCAATGGAGGGAACAGAGACTGCCTGTTCCTGAGGTGAGGTCAACACGCCGCCATGATACACTTCCGTTCACAAGACTTCAGCTACATAACAGGTTCACACACACGTACAGAAAAGCCATATTACTCCAGCAGCAGCGGCAGCAAACACCCCTGCTGCAGTTGTTGATATTTACACACAAAATACGACATCTGTTTTGCCTCAAAATGATCCCAGTGTACTGTGAGGGGCCTCTATGACTTGATGACATCATCAAGCGATGGTTAAGCGCATTAGTGAGGACCAGACAGATCTGATCAGACAGCAGCCTCAGACACATGACTCACAGACGTAAAGTTTCAAGGAAACCTGTGGCTGCTTCTGCTAAAATAATGAATCATTTGAGTCCATTCTGTTTTAATTTTGCAGGATTTTCCAGCGAAGAGTGAATCAAAAGCTGCCGCTGTAGATCTGAACTCAGTTTAAGTGCATCTGGCACAGGGGAATGTGAACTGGCCTCTGTTAAAGCCTCTTGGCTTGGCAGTGAACGGGGGATGTCCCAAATAAACACATGAACCATTTCTTGACCATCAAACTTCTCAGTTACACCCAATAATTAAAAATATACAATACCTACAGTATACTGAGTATAACACAGTACAGTGCTGTATTGTGCTGTTGTTCCTAAGCATCTCCAGTGGAGCTCTCCTGGGTTTAAACTTTAAACACTAGGGCAACAGTGTTTGTTGTTGTAGGAGGGCGAGGAGGGCCATTACATATTTTAATTTCATGCCCAGATTGTTCTAGGAAGTTTAAAAATCACAAGCCTTCCAACCAAATCTGATCAGAGTGCAGGCAGACTTCAGCTTATCTACATTACATATAGTCCACATAGGTACCGTTATCAGGTGAGGAAAGGTCTGAAAGGTTGGACAATGTTATCTTGGTGTCAATCCATAGCAGTTTTCCTCACATTGCAAAGCAGGATGGGAAATCTGACAACATTAATTGGCTGATGTATGAACCAGAAGCAGTCATCAATCAGTGTTGTCACGCATTTACGTGCATACACACATACATTTAAAGTTTGATGTTGGGGACACAAGCAGCAACCTCCGGTGGTGAAGAATGAAGCCCATGTAGGACGGCAAAAAAGTGAAGTTAAAGTTACATTAACACCACAAACATGCTCTAAAAGGATATAAGTTATGCAGGATTTGGGGCATGACTAACAGGTTTCCCCACACACCGATGATACTTGGGCAGGCTACCTGTGTATATTTACAGCCACCAGGTAAAACCGTTTTGCCAGTAAAACCGCTGCCCAAGCAGCTTGGTAGCTAACCAAACATCACCCACTTGTGCTGTTGTATTCAAGCAGAGTAAACAAGTAAAACTTGTGCTCTTTCCTGACCAAGTTTGATTGCTCTAATAACTAGGAATGTTCCTATGTGTCTATTTCCCCATTAGGCTTAACGCTCTTTTAAATTGCATTTAACTGACTATTCTAAAGAGAACACAATATTTAGAAAAAGAGCCAAATTCATCACAGGGTCAGTGTGTCAGCCACGCTGTTCAGAGTATATCAGGCTCACATCATGTCCATCAGCATTAGCAGCTAGCTATGCCAGCCTTCGTTTCTCTTTGCACATGAGTATTGTGCTTTTATATGTGACCCCTTTCCCTTCGGTTGAGTAGTCAAATGTGAGTTCAGCCCTTAACAGTCTATGTAGCTATGTTCATCACAGTTAATAGAGCATTATAGACTGGGATTACAAGCCTGTGTTTATACAAAATTATAGGTAATTAGTCTAACCATCTTATAAATCTTGTGCTGGCTAATTTGATGAACAAATTTAACCATCTCTCGTAATAATCGCAACCTACAGCAAGTACATTCGCTCTGCAGTGCACCTTACTGGCCTGTGGAGGGCTTGCAATGAATAGGGCTGCACGCAAATTGCTGTCTTAACATTTAAACCCAAATCCCTTTGTTGTTAGCACTATTTTGGGTTGTTTAAACCAATTATTAAAAGTTTAATCAGTTCATGACCATGATACCAGTCAAACACTCTAAACTGTAAAACAACCACCTGCCAGTATTTAGTGCTGTAGATGTTCTGTATAACTACTGCCTTGTTGTCACAGTACTCTTTAATCCAGTATTGGTGCCAAATGGCACTAATTTGATCTAGAAAATGGAGATAAAGTTGTCCAAAGGCTGACAAATTACAAACACATAACTAAAGCACTGAGTGACAAAATTCAGCTACATGTTAACCTACAAAAATGTCGAAAGACCAGCAGCATTAACACCATTAAAGTTAGTCACATTCAGCAAACCAACTTCACCCTGTTATGGTGTGGCATCACACTGTAGTGAGAAGTTGGTTTACAGAGTGTATTTATCTGACTGTAGACTAGTCAGCCTAACACAATTATGTTTCGCATTATAATCACATGGAACTTAAATGCCTGGGAACTTTCCTAATTACAAATTCTGCTTTGCACAATCATGAAAACAGGGTGTATTGTGTATTTTTAGTCATAAATGGAGTGTATCCTCCTATATTTTCCTTTCTTCCTTAAAAATAGCTCTCACTCTAATTTAAGTGAGGAGCGGAGGACGCCACTGGATGAACTCCAGTTAATTTGAAAAGATACATAAGACAGGAAGGTAGCTGTTGATTAAGGTTAAACAACCTTGACCACATGGAACTACTCTGGTTTCAAGGAGCTGTATGTAAAACTGCAAAATAATTCATAGAATTTGTTACTGTTATGATTGCCCCTCAAGGCAAATCTGTTCATTTCACACAGATACACTGAAATCAATAAGAAATCATATATAAAACAGTGGGGATGCACAGATTTGGGTACCAGTGCAGATGCCAAGTCTAAGCACTTGCAATTGTACTCAATAAACATAATAGATACTGTACCCTGTATCATTTCATGGCATGATGTTGGCTTCCCTTGAAACAGTCAAATTTGGAGTCTTGTCTGCAGTTAGGTGATATTCAACATGAATTAGGAGGAAAACGTTGAGGAAAAAACTGCTATGATATATTGTCACATGGAGGGATGAGGAACATCTGATAAAAATAAAATGGATTTCAAAATCATTTCAAGAGCAGTTATGGCTTTATTATCAAGTGCTCATTTTTGTACTTGGTATTGGGACTCAAATGTAAGTAGGCTACTTATGCTTGGTCTAGAAAAGTACTGGTCAATCCCTAAATAAATGTGATCTCAGTATCTATCAAAATAATCTAGATTAGATGTTTTGCAATAATTATGCAACCCTAACTACACATTTGCAGGGCAAAATCTGCAATAGAAAAAAGCATAAAACCTTGTCCATAAACTATAAGTTCCTAATAGGAGCTTTACAGCAACTTTTCTTCATCAAGGCTCTTGATAAAGTAACTGTTCAACACTAACAGTTCCTTTAAAACACAATAAACCAGTCAGTTGGTTAGTAAGTAAGAGAAACAGATGTATGAAGTCCTGCTCTTGGCTTTAGCTTACTTTTGGTTAAAGCTGCGAAAATAGTACAGAATATTTATGTTGGAAAATCACTTAAGCATCTGTTACACACTTTAACAATCATTTTAAAAACCGTCAATGTTAAAAAAAAAAGATTTCCGCTTTTGTCTTGTTGGTGCCAAGTTTTCTACCAGCAGTTTCGTCTTCTTTTAAATGGGGAGTAAATCTTCACCTGATCTGCTAACGTCAAACCTTGCACGCGCACACACATGCGCTCGCGCCCCTCTCCCTCCAACATGACTCTGCGACATTAACAATATCTGACTGGTGCTGACGCAGTAACATGGAGATAGTGGGGGGCCGCTTAATGCATCATATGACCCCATTCAGAACATTTCATGTCAGTTTAGTGAAGTGAGAAGATTCGAGCAACTTGACAGAGTCCCACTTTAGCCTCTTTCCTCTCATTACAACTTTAAAAGTGGAGTAAAAGAAAGCAGCACATCTTCAGGCATGTAGCTAATTATGTTGCCCTTATATGAGTAAATTCTCCTGTTTAGCTGGACAGACATGCAAAAGATTTCTTCTCTGATATTCATAAAGTCTGTAACAGTGCAGCAACACATGCGCATAAACTCAGCATCACAGACCCATCCAAAATCCACATACGGCTCAATTTAACACTTAATCTACTCAAACAATCCCAAAATTTCGCTCTAAACCAGTATTATCTTTGTATCTTACCTTGTTCGTTTTCCCGCTCAACATATCCCCTGGTTTAAAAGCTGCCCCTCATTCTCAGGAAGGCCATCAATAACACAGCCTGAGACTGAGGTAACTTGTTTTCTTTACTCTGGTCCACCCTCTGCAATGAGGCAGCGAGGCGGAGCTACACGCAGCTAAAAGCATGTGTGGAGTACTATTACTGCAATACCAGGCTTTGATTGGTCCGTTTCAGGAGGGGAGCGTAGGGATACTCGATCTGGATTGGCTGAATAAAACACGGTAATAATCCTGGAAAAAGTTTCGGCATGACTGAGGTGATGACTCCAGAATGTGCTTTACCCTATTAACTTTCCTCATAATGGAGTATGTTTTATATTACATAACAACTTTGCAGTTACGCCAATCAAACACGCTGGTATTTATTTCAGTCCAGTCATATGTTAATGAAGTATCCTTACTGATATAACAAGGTCAGAAGTAAAGAACATTTAGTGGATTTTGGTGTGCCTTTGCAACATCTTATATACATTAAATGTCTCAGTCTAGCTCACTCACATGTTGAGGCGTTTAAATTATGGGCCCCTATTGCTCTGGCCCCCCTTCCTCCTACAGCTCACCATCATAACGTGAAACAGACATGTTTATGTCAACAAGCAGCTCATGCAACTTCATGTTTAGTGCACAGCAAGATAACTTTTGTTCTGTATATACACACTTCTTCATGATTCTTTTCAGTGTTCATGTTCTGAATGTTTTAATAAAATCCATTTGAAACTAGGTGTTATATTATAGTAGTTAAACCTGTAAAGGTCACATCTTCTTTGTAGGCTTTCAAGTATTTCTGGTCCTAAAGCTCAGCTATATAACTCCAGTACTGAAGACTAAGGCAGAGTAGTTAATTGAAATTAAATTGAATTGCAATATGGCTTACTGCAATTTTCAAATTGCAGAAATTGCAATGTTTCTTTGACCGGAATTATGTGTCAAAATACCAACAATTACAAACCTGACAAATGTTGACTGACTGAACTGTTATTAGCTTTTTGAGTAGTTCTTAAGTTCAGTCATCTCGATTTTACTGAAGTATTTGAGGAAGTATAAATACATTTTAAAGCATCCTGAAGGAGGTCCAACTGTTCTATCAACAATGTGAAACTAGCCTGCCAACTGGATTACCACATAATGGTAAGGAGCAGTGGTGTAAAGCAGACAGGTATACAGAGCACACCCACTTCCAATCCTCCGTTCTAGGATGGCAAAGGCAACAAAAAAGTCATCTGAGTACTAGTGTGTTATTTTGTAATGCATTACCCCAGAACTGCTGAGAAATATGGAATAGTTCATTCAAAATACATAATCAAGTAGTTGTTTCAGCCTATAGTCCATGGACCAGAGGGGACAGTATAATCTGGTTTTCTTTGGCTAGTCATTTCATAATGATCCTTACTTTCTGAAGCTGCAGAAGCTTAGTGACAATGTGGAAATGCAAATGACCCACTCTTGGTCTCACTACGTTCACACTGGAGCTAAAAGTGACCTGAATCAGATTTTTTGCTCACATGTGACTCATATCTGATTTTTTTCTGACAGCGCAAGTCACATTGAATCTGACCTTTTTGAATCAGATTCAGGCCTCGTTTGTATGTGATTTTGAATCAGATACATATCTGATCTTTTGAAAGTTGACTGTAGTGTGAACAGGTAAACAAAAAAAAAAAAAACAAATCTGAGAAAAGTTTAGAATTGAGCATTAAGGCCTGCAGTGTGTAGCCTTTGAGTGAAATAACGTGCGAGCTGTTCTAACATGCCGTTGTTTATAGTCCAACTATGGATGAGTTTTTACCTGGTATGCTGATTCTTTCCACAAGCTTGACATGTCCAAGATGAAGGAAATAATCATAGATGTTAGAAGTAATGCTTTGAATCATGAGCCTACCATCATGAAAAAGCAGGCTGCTGAATGTGCATAAAGTTATAAATATCCTGGTACAATAGTTGACTACAATCTGACCTTTGAAGGGAATTGTCAGGCAGTTTGAAGGTATATCAATGCCTATTTTTCTTAGAAGTCTTGTTTGTTTTCATAGTCATGCTTTTATCAAATCAATCCTGTGTTTCATGGTTTGATAACCCAGCTGCAGCGAATAAAAATGCTCTTAAGAGGGTAGTGAATGGGTTAGCAAGCTCATAGGTGAGCCACAACTAAACCTATTAGATCTTTATTCTTTAGTTCAAGCTTCTTCACTTTGGCTGTTCATATACAGCTTAAGCATTTCTCCACCAAAGTAGTACGAAGTGATGCATCTTAACCCCAGAAGGCTAAATTTTAGAGAGGGTATCTTTAAGTACTATATATGATGACTTGATTTTCTTACATTTCAACGTTAGTCTTGATTGCGTTTTGCATAAATGTGCAAAAGTAAACATGAGAACAGCATTAATGCTGTTGTCCTTGAAATGCCAAGACCCCTGTAGCTAAATAACTTTACCTCAACCAATTTGTAAATCTACCAGAGGAAAAATGCAAACTGCAGAAGTGTCTATTGCGAATTATTTGTGCAGTAGTTACCTAACTGTTGGCTTAGTTTGGTCAGAAGTTCATTCCCCTCACAATACAAACATGCAAAGAGATGTGTCAGCACCATAGAGGCATGCACCTGCACTGACACAAAGCTGATAGTGTGACAGCAGCAACATCTAGTGGTGGTATAAGAGGAGTGCGACACATTAAGAAGAGGTCTGCTGCATCTTTTGACCATGACAGGCAGCAGTAGTTAACAGACATTGAGCAGCCATACACAGAAAACATAATACAAGATGCATAATCAAAATGCATCAAAAGACATTACCATATAAAGACAATAACTGAATGTTTGCCAAAATCAACCATATTAAAAAATCAATCAGACAAAGCATCTGCAGCCAGATGTGTCTGCCTCCAAACTTCCTCTTAAGGTACCCAGTGAGATCAGATCAGGCCTGCCCACAGATACAGCAGTGAGAGGTCCTACCCAGATGTCATTTATTAATATCCACACTCATGTGTTGGCCTATAGCTTTGATGCTTTTTCCACCTGGCTCACATTTGCATTCTTTTGGAACTGAAAAGGATGTTAACAAGCTCCTGTTGGGTTCAAAAGTTCTCTTAAAAGTTGCCCTATTTTCTGCTTTTATTCTATTTTCTGTGGATATTTTTGTGGACTCAGGATGTTTGAGGGGCAAGGGTGAAAATAATAAAAGGGTATCTGTAGCATGCATAAAGATTTTAAACATTTATGGTCAAATGGTTAGGAGTCCTGGTTAATATTAAATGTTTTTATTGGGTGAGTTTACCTGCTACACCTCTGCAATAAAAAGACAAAGAATTATAAAGTATTTAGTCATTTATTTGAGAAAATGTTTGATTGTTATTTCTGTATATTTAAGATATATCTGTATATAGAATATAAGATGTTCAAATTGGACCAACAAATGAATAAAGTCATAAAAGTATTCTGAGTACTCTAATGGATCACTTTGTAACACATACCCCCCAAAACTGCTTCCTCAAATGGACTGACAAAAAGCTACTGATTGCTAACTTTCTGCCACCTGTTGGCCTCCACCCATGAAACACATCATTAATATGTATAAAAACCTAAATGGTCTGGGAGTGTGCTGTTTGTCCTGTTATACCATGGGTTTATTCTGTGAAAGGACCGAGGACCAGATGAGGTGACTGAGGAGAAGAAAATTGAAGATTGCACACTAAATTACATTAGAGGATCAGTGCGCATAGGCAGAAGGAGACAAAATGCCAAAAGCTGTATCATAATTTAGTGCCTGACACAGAGGGTTGTTTTAGGAGAAATTAAGTGCTTTGTACATTTTTGACACAGGGTACAGGCGAGCCAACATATTTTCTTAGCATATTTTTACATAAAACTTGTCAAACTACACAGATAAAACGTTTCCATCTATAGCCACTATTGGCGGATCTCTCCGAGCTCTTAATAACCACCGGAGCAACTTTCACAGAAATCACTGGAAACTAATGCCACTACTATAACCAAGCACCTCATACGACCCAACTTAAAAAAATCCCAAAATACCCCTTTAAACACCTGTGCTGGAGTCTTTGGCCTTCAAATTAAACGCTAAAGCAACCAGGCTAATATAATAATAGAAACTAATTTACTGGGTTGAGACACAGAGCACTGACAAACAATTATTTTAAAGTTACTGGTAAATCTAAAAACGCTCACACAGTAGATTATTACAATCATTAACCACAATAGAAAACACAGAGATGCTCTCACAATCTCTGAGAGTGAGATAATGAGTCCGCAATGACTGCTGCACTCCAAAAGCATATAAGCTAGCCACACCTGGCACCAATCAAGAGCAATCAGCCACAGACACACCTGGCACTACTGATTGATTCACACTCAGTGAATGCGTGGAGAGAACTGAATGGTCCACAGTATCAAATACCTTAGAAAGGTCTTTAGAAAGGTTGCTTACAATTAAACAATTCTTAAGTCAAACATTGTGATATAAATCTCTTTTTTTTTCCTCACTGCATGCTCATTGTTTTGATTATACTCCATATATACCCACATACAATCATTCCTTTGTTAGCCCATTATATTCCCCAGGCACTGCCTCTATAACGCTCAGAGCTTTATGTCAGTCTGCTGCCTGGATCCCTTAGTCACTTCCATATGTGTTGGACCAGCGATCAGGTATACAGTACATATGGCTGTACAGTATATCCATTACAATCAGAGCAAAAACGTGACTGTGAGTCAGACGTGTGCAGTCCTTTGCTCATGATCCAAGAATTTCCTGCCCATGATGGAAGAAGAAAAAAAAACAGGACTAATAGATTTGGGGGGTCTTGGGGATTTTTGTTGTTCCTGGAATTTGGGCAGCCTTTTTTATTTTTGGATCATGGTGGGCTGAAGGGCAAAAGGGAGAATAAAGAGAAGACTGAGAGGTGGATTAGGAAGCAGGGAGGTGAAAAAGAAAGGTGAAGGAGTCCATGTGTGAGACTGAAAAAATACCATAAGAGACAGGAAGCTGGTGCTAGGGGTTGGAATGAGGGGTCGAGTTTGGGAGAAAAGTGGGGGGAGGGTCATGTTAGAAGAAGATGCAAATGAATAAAGTGGGTTTTAATGGCATTCAAAGGGTGTTTATTTGAGACACAAGTGATTCCGTCTTCTGCACTTGAATCGTTGCAGTCAAAGCCAAGAATCATGTAGCTTTCCACTTATAAACACTGCATGATATACTGCAGGGATGCCAGGTGTGTTTGGGTCTAGTCTGTCTAGAACGGTGGATTTAGAGTCTCGGGGAAGTCGAGGGACCTGGATCGTGCTTGGAGGTAAATGAGAAAGAGGTGGACTGAGAAGGAACCGGGCCAAGAGGAAATGAGAGGAGGAGGAGGCTAGAAAAGGGGGCTGCGTTTGACGAAGGATTGTGTAAGACAGCTCTACCAGCGACTGATATGGCGCAGCTGTTGAGCAAGAAAGTTGAGGGAAGAGTTGGCAGAACAAAGATGACACAAACAAGCACATGCTCATTTATTGTGCCGGTGAGATCAATAAAATCCTGCGCTGTTTCTCAATATCTACAGAGCTTGGACAAACTTCAAACTTTGCATTTTTGAGTGTTAGAAAAGAAAATATTTCACACTGAGGGAGGAAATGGTTTGTGTGTTTCCCTTTCCCCCCGATCAGCTTTCATCTTTGTGACAACAGCATGCAGATCCTGCTCTCAGTCTGGGGTCATTTGTCTTTCCTAGCATCACAAATCTGCTTCATGACATCCAATGAGTCAGATGTTTACACAGGGATTAAATGGTTTTGTGTGACACCATGTTGGACTGTCTTTTTCTTCTAATCTGGATGCTAAAGAGGAGGGGTCTATTTTTAACCCTAACTGCTCACTGTTCCTTCCTGTGCTGGGTGTGTTTGTAGTGGATGCCTGTGGCTCCATGCTTCAGTTTTCGTCACAGCCAATCTAAATTTTGTTGCGCATGAGAAATTTCACAGACGCTAGACAAATACATACAAAACCACCATCATGCAAACAACGCCACAGCCTTGTGTATTTCTAGAGTCAAAAACATCCTTTTCATCCTTAGTGGTGACAAACAGCGGGTTGAAGGGATAAAAATGAACTCAAATTTCAGTATCACAAACATTGTAGGCTGCCACCACTGAGCTTGGCAGTCCGAGAAGCCAAAATACTAAGAGAACAGTCAGAACGAACAAAAGAGCAGGAACAAAGCTGAATTACATAACAGAAAAGGAGCTCAACATATCCGGACTGAACTTATTAAAACTAAGACTGGTGGCTCTAAGCTCTTTTGGTTGAAAGCTGACATCATTGTTGTTGCTCACAATAACTAAACTAACAGGAGAGAAGTCTACGGAAGCCCTGAGAGGAAATTTTGATTGCTTTCTCAAGATCTTGTGAGGATTTGAATGACTGACCTATCACTAAGCCCCAAAGCCACAAGCCAATTATATTATTTGTAAGCTGCAAATGTCTGCAATGAAGTTTGATTTAAAAAGATTTTTTGAAAACATATTTGGTATCAAAAAAGTTAAGCATTTGAGAACAAAATAAATGTGATCCAAGCAAAAAAAAAAAAAAAAAAATCATATGAAGAGTAAGGCCATTGAAACGAATTTTAGGGTTCGAATATTTTAAAACACATTATATTCAAAAGCTGAAGTTACTATTCAAGCATGTTTTTTCAAATATTTCTTATGTCTTTCCTTGGCCTCTACTCGGGTCATATGTTGGTGTAGGATCCAAATGTTGATGACACGTGGCATGATGAAAAATAATGTTTCAACACTGAGGCACCGCAATGGCTGCCATTGGGGATGTTTATCGCCAAGATGCTGCACACGCTGGTGGTGATTTTGTAAGTGAGCCGTCGCTACATCAAGAAATGCTCATGTACGAGATTTAAACCGGGATGCCCACCGACAGTAACCCGCCGTCGTGGTGGATAACATTCCTGTCCAGGTATCCTCTCCTGTCCCACCTGGCACGCCATTACCCGTGCATCCCTGGCACCTATGTCAGGGTGGAGAGAGTTTTCTCCATGGCTGGGACTATAGCAAACAAAATTTGTAACTACACAGTAATTAAAGCAACGGAACGTTTAACATACATATTAATAAAAAATGTGCATAAATATTTGAATATAATAAGAAATCTGTTTAAAAAAAAGTAATAAATGAAATTCAAATGGGACTGTACATAAATATTGACAGCCCTAATGAAGATTACAATTTTGGAATTGTTTACAAATTATTAGTCTTTAATTTTGAACATCTATCTTTTTGTTAAC
Organism: Cheilinus undulatus; assembly: GCF_018320785.1. Classification (NCBI taxonomy): domain Eukaryota; kingdom Metazoa; phylum Chordata; class Actinopteri; order Labriformes; family Labridae; genus Cheilinus; species Cheilinus undulatus. The sequence goes on along the minus strand of NC_054875.1, from coordinate 10,890,773 downwards.
AGTTCCTGTTTGTCTCTCTCAGTGATCAGACTTGGGCCTTGTCCACACAGAGACGAAAACGACATATTTCCGTTTCGTTAAAAAGAAAAAAAATTCATACACACTGGATTTTTAAGGAAATGTCAGCATAAGCAAAGACCACTGAAAACAACTGAAAACACTGTTATATATAAGCCAAGCCTGTAAGCTGCGTTACAGAAAACTGCCACAAACTTTCTCCTGGTTGCCCTTCTGGTTGTTCTTGGCGGAGGATTTAAGAACACCTGGTGCATGTTGTTCTTGGTGGTGGTAAAGGAGCATCAGATTTTGTTGTAAAAGCCATAATAAGCTCAATAGCTTCTGCAGCACGAACACGACCCTGTTAGCCACCATTGTTGTTTTGGTTCCACAGCGCACGCGGCGTAAGTGGGCTATGCTGTGTATGATGTAATCGTTTCAAGAAAGATGCGGTTGGCTGTCCACAAGGAGATGAAACGGTAAGTCACTTCAGTTGGTTTCAGGAAGTTTTTGAGTATTTACCTTGTTCAAAACCTGCACAGACAAGGCTTTGTCCACAAGCTTAGTGGACATTTCCATAGTAACCAGAGATTCCACCAATCAGAGGTGTCACTGACACTGAAGGATTGTGGGTATTGTAGTAATTCTGACTGAGACCATGAACAAACTATGTTTTCCTCCAAGTGGGGTTGATATGTAGGGAACTTTTGTCTTCTACAGGAGCATATACCATCGTTTCACACTATGGTAGCTCTGGTTAAGTCTGACTGGGATCCTTCTGATAATATCGCTAATACTCAAATCCTCTATGGGGAAAATGAGTGGGACTTTTGATTCCGGAACCCCACCGTTGAGTTCTATTTGAAAACAAACATGGAATGCTTCCTGATTGGTAGACGCCTGTTCTTTAATGACATCACAGGAATGCTTCCTGATTGGTTGATGCCTGTCCTTGGAAGGCTTGAAAGCGTTTAATGACATCACAGGAATGCTTCCGGATTGGTCAATGCCTGTCATTATTAGTCCTGTTAGAGACACTGAACTGTCCGACACCATTAATGTCCAGATTTCACAGCAAGACATTGAAAGATTCAATGAGTCAAGAATCTAAAGTCATGCAGAGAAGTTTGCAGAAAACCACAAATATGAACGAGTGGAGTGTGGTCAAAAACGCCAAAAAAGGCGTTAACAGACAACATAGGAATTACGCCACACCACACTGGGAACAGCCCCGCCCAGTTTGGAACCATTATCCTCAAGGGACTCCAGCTGCAAGAAGGCCTGAACCAGTGCAGTCACAGGAACCTGCAGAGACCCAAGAGGATTCATGGTCCAACGATGAAGGCGAATCATTTTGTTTAAAAGTGAACCCCCCAGAGCCAGCAAAGAAGAAGAAAAAGAAGAAGAAGAAGAAGAACAGCTATGGGGAGGAGGAGCCGAGCCAGCCCTGTTTGGTGGATGATGATGAATGTGAAGACCCCCTAGACATGGGATTCACATATTCAGCTAGGCGGAAGGTCATACTGGATCTGACACAGTGTATGTCAGTTTACTACTACCAGTCAGAGAACGTGGCCAAAGCCGAGCCTGAAGCAGTGCCTGAAGAGAGACCACGGGCTGAAGAGAGTCCTTCAGAGATCCAGTCTGTGGCTGCAGACATTCAATTAGATCAGGTCACTGAGGTGACAAAGGACCAGCCTGAGATCCCACTTCAGGAAACCATTCAGGCACCAGATCAACTCTCAGACGATCAAGCAGCCAAAGTCTCCTCTTATATGGATCTGCTCCCTGTTGAGGTCTCAGACAAACAGGCCACAGCCGGGGCAGAAGTCATGGTAGAGGGGACAGAGGACTGCCTTGCCCAGCTGAGAGAGGAGAACTGGGGACTGAAGGCAGAACTGTTAAGGGTTCGAATGGAGCATCAGGATCAGGAATGGATTTGGTCACATGATATGGGCATGATTACTGCCGAACTCAGCCTGACCAAACAAGACCTGGTCCAAAAGACTCATGAATGGGGAGAGGAAAAGAAGTGTCTTTTGGCTAGAATCGACTCCGCTGGTCCAAATCATACAGACCTGAGGGGGGACGAGGTCTCTGGGGAAATCAGCACCCTGAAGGCCGCCCTCAGCCAGGCCCAAGGAGACCTGGTTCAAAAGAGCCGTGAATGGAAGGAGGAAAAGAAGCGTCTCCTGGCCAGAATCAACGGCACTGCTCCAAAACAAACACACCTGAGGGGGGGCGAGGTCTCCAGGGAAATCAGCACCCTGAAGGCGGCACTCAGCCAGGCACAAGAAGACCTGGCGAAGAGCCACCAATTGGAGGAGGAGATCTCCAGGATTAAGGCCTCTATGGAGCAGGCTAAAATGGACCAGAGGAAACAGAGACAGCTGTGGAAGGAGGAAAGATCCCGCCTCATCAATGAGCACAAAGAGGCCACCACGAGCTTAGAGGGGGAACTGAGGGACGCCCAGAATGAGCTCACTAACGACACGAGCTCATGGGAGAAAGAACGTTTTCAGATCCTCTTGTCTCAAATGGACGAAAGGGCCAAAGCAAGAGCTGCATTGGACCAGGCTCAGGGCACCATAGAGGTCCTCACATGCCAGTTGGAGGAGGAGAGATCCCGTCTCCTGGCAGAACATCCAGAGGACTCTATGGAGATGGCTCTAAGCGAGGCCAGGGAAGGCCAGGCAAAAGAGAGACAAAGGTGGGAGGCCGAAAAATCAAGGCTCCAGGCTCAAGTGCTAAATTTGGAAGGGGAACTGGCACAGGCCAAAAATGACCTGGCAACCAAGAAAAGCCTGTGGGAGGAGGAGAAATCAGGGCTCCTCAGAGAAAATGCTGACCTGAGGGAGTCTCTGCAGCAGACCCAAAGGATGATGGAGCGACAGACGCTGGACTGGCAGCAGGAGAAAGCCTCTCTCCTGGAGTCTATGAACGTCATCCAGCAGACTCTGGAGGCGAAGGAAGTCCAATCAGCAGAAAGTCTGAGTCAGAGGTTGGACAATCTGGAGGTCAAGCTGGAGGCTCAGAAGAAGAAGAAAAAGAAGAAATCTTTGAAGGAGAGGTTTTTGAGTCTGTTTCGCAGAGATTCAGAGGCCTCAACTTCTTCTTCTGACAGCCTCCACCACTGACTCCAAACCCTCCTCCCTGTCACCTGTTAACTGTCTGAAGGGCTGCATGGTGGGACTGTGGGTAACGCATCAGGAGGGTTTCTGGTTCCAAGCCCTTTGGGCAGGAGCCTTTCTGTGTGGAGTTACCATTGTCTACCATGCACTAACGGGTTCTCTCCGGGTGCTCCGGCTTCCCCAAACCAAAAGCATAACAGCAGGTTAACAGGTGACTTTAAAAATAAAAATTTGAAATTAGCTTCTCGTACAGCCTACATATTTCAATAAAAAGAATGAAAAAAATAATTTACATATTGAATGAGTTTTTTCAGCAATGTTGATGCATGTTTTGATTTATTTTTCAGATTTTGTTTTTAAATTGCAAACAGATGTCTGTGTCATGTGTAAAGATGCTCAATAACTGTTTCAAGTCTTTATGAATCTGAGTTTAAGTCTGCTATCTTTATGTTTATGGCTTTGATTAATTTATTTTCCATGAAAGTGTCTCATCGGTGAACTTTTGCCATCTTTACTTATTAAAGAGTTAGCCTCTCTAAAACGCTCCTTTTACCCAATCACGTTTCTGACCTGTTGCTAGTTAACCTAATTAGTTGGAAATGCTTCTCCAGCTGGTTTTCATTAGTACTAGGCTACTTACTTTTCCAGCCTATTGTTTCCCCTGTCCCAACTTATTTGAGATATGTTGCTGACATAAAATTCAAAATGAGCTAATATTTTTCATGAAATGGTCAAATGTCTCATTTTCAACATCTGATATGTTGTGTTCTGTTGTGAATCAAATATGGGTTCATGAGATTTGCAAATCACTGCATTATGGTTTTAATTATGGTGTCCCAATTTCTTTGGAATTGGGGTTGTATCCAGGCTGATTTTGTCACTTATACTGGCTCTCATTGCATGAAGTTGGGACACAGTGTGAGGTGACACAAGATTTATCACTGAACAGGTGATGTTTACTGGTGGCAGTTACACTAATAACACTATTTTCAATCTACAAACAATTATTAAAGCCCAGGGATCTCCATTATTAAAATAATGGAGATCCCTGGGCTTCTGCAACCAACCTCAAGTGGAATAATTTGGAGCTGCAGTGTTTTGCACTTCTAGATTGGTTTTAGTGTTCTTTAAGACTTACTGTTTTGTGGGCCCAAAAGAAAAAAGGTATAGAAAAAATAAGTAAATCTCAATTTTTGCTATTTTTTTAAAAAATGGCTCAATTACAGTAATATATAAAAACTTGCAGATCAACCTGAGTAGTGCAGGGTTGTCTGTACCAAATGTCATGTCATTCCACCCTGTAGTTCTTGAGATATTTCAGTAAATACAATAAATGTGAACCTGACGGTTGTCTGGAGATCACAACAGTCATTATTATCTATGCTCTCTTCTCCTTTGTTGTTCTGAAATTCATGGTAATCCATCTATTAGTTGATAATTGAGTCTTGGCTCCAGCTGATGACTTACTGACTCTACTATCTCTCAGGCTACAGAGAACCTGCCTTTCTCTGGCAATGGAGGCTTTGAGAGAATAAGTTTCATATGAAAATTTATCTGCCAAGCCGGTCCATTAATGGCTGTCAGACTTGAACTCTTGGCTGTGTATAGAGTCTGCCAAGACATGAAAACATTTGACTTTCAGCACCAATACAGTCTGTTTGTGGTCATTACACCAAAAAGGAGAGCTCAAAATGATCTGATGAAAGGGTTAACTGGAAGGTGGCAGCTTCATTACTTCTGTTTCAGGCTTGTCTTTTTTAATTTGTCCCACATGAATTATGCGAACGTTTTAAAGAGAACCAAATGATTTCTTTTCTTTCCACCATGCAAAAAATGATTGAGAAAAACCTTCTGTTTATCAACACTTTCAACAAGATCCATAGAAGTAAAATGATAAAGCATATATTGGTGATTAAATTTGACTAAAAAGTGAAGATATAAAATCAGGAAAATGCAAAGAATAATGCTAGTTTATTGTGAAGTTAAGGGGACTAAAACACAGCCATTTTCCACCTTTTAACACAGTCCCCTGTGGTCTAAATGAAACATCGTAGCTTGCTTTGGTTAAAATGTCAATCAATAATCAAAGGTGGAGGTGACCCTGTATAAACCTGCTATAAAAAGCCTTTCTAAGATTTTGGTGGTCCATTTCGGTGAGTGTCTCTTTAAATGAAAATAAGCTTCTGTTGCTCCGTCCCTCTCTTCCATAAGTCGGGCTACATGGACACAGCAGTGTGCCTGCATGGCTGTGGGTGGAGATTTATGGGTTCCTGTTCCAGATTCAGGGCAGATATATTTGACTGTGTTTCACCTCAGGGTGATACAGAGGTTTCCACTCTTAAAGCATACCCAGCGTTATTTTACCTTAACTTAGGCTATCTTTTAAAAAAACTATCATGCTTTATTGATAACAGCTGTAACTAGCAATTGAATCCATCAATTTATTAAGAAAACATTTAGCACGGTAATATATAAAGTAAGAAGCTGGGTCTTTCTCTGGTAAACTTAGGCCCAACTGAGTCTGTTAAAGTTGCAAAATAACTCTTTTGCTTTTGGCTTCCAAGCTTTTTTGGATTACAGTTAGGTTGGGAGGATTTTTGGATTTTTCTACAATGCTTATTCTGTTGGGGGCTGGAGCCTATCCCAGCTTTTATTGGGCAGGAAGCAGGATACAACCTGGACTGGTCATCAGTCGCAGGGCTGACATATAGAGACAGACATCCAGGCACATTCAGGCCAATTTAGAGTCTCCAGTTAACCTAACAAGCATGTCTTTCGTGGTGACCTGACCAGGAAGTGAACATGGAGCCATCTTGCTGTGAGGCAACAGTGCTAACCCGTGCGCTGCCATGCATCAGTTTAATCCGGATCCCATTGATATCTGCACCAGAATTATGAGACGGTTAAACAAACTTTATATTTTACTCAGTTCAGGCCCACATTTCCTGTCATACACTCTGGTTAACTGCAATGCAGCCACCCGCCACTAGATGCCACTGTAGTTGCTAATTACTTCTGCCTTCCTGCTAAAATGCTCTTTAATCAGATATTTAAAAATCCCAAACTGCTTTAGCAACAATAACATCACACAGGAAAAGGAACAGCTCTATATATATTTTTTTTCAGATCTAGAAAATGGGGATTAAGTTGTCCTGAGAATGTCCGAATATACTCAGGTATAACTGAAGCATTTGGTGATTAAACTCAGGAATATGGATGTTAATTGGCGAAAAGGATCGATAGCCTGATATGCTAGCGCTGCCAACATTAGCCACATTTTGCAAACCAACGAAACATCATTATGGTATGGTATTTACTGTTGCAGAAACTGAGTGTGTTTTGAGTTTGAACTAGTCGACTAAACACAATTATATTTTGTGTTCAATCAGACAGGGACATCGATGGCGGCCAATGGCTTCCAGCATGAGGCTGAAAGCTACTTGCAAAGCATTCTGGGACCACTTGCATCTTTACTAATCAGTCAACTGTTGTTTCTGTTTCATGGATGAGTTTCGCATTGAAGAAGAAAAGCTGTTTGAAAGTAAAGTCTTTACTTTCAAACAGCTTTTCTTCTTCAATGCGAAACTCATCCATGAAACAGAAACAACAGTTGACAGTAAAGATACCTTATGAAGCGCAGTTTATGCTGAAAAAGACTCCTCTATTTGGGTACCAGTTTGGCTCAGTTGCTCAGTACAGCATGTGCGCTCGTGCAGAGGCTGGAATTCTAGGTGTACTGGTCACAGGATCAAGACTCAATCGAAGCGCTGTTTGATTTATCTTGCCCCTCTCTCTCCCCTTATTTCCTGTCTCTCTTCAGCTGTCCTATAAAAATAAAAGCAATAAGTTCAAAAACAATCTTTACATACAAAAGACTCCCTAGAGGCCTGTAGCCAAGAGGGTAAGGCCAAGAGTCACGGTCAATCGCTGCACAATTTAGACGGATTCATAGATGCCGTACCGTCACATACAACCTGACTTGTTTTTGCATCTAGCAGAATGGCCTCCAGCTTGCCGTTAAACAGAATTCTAGTTTGAGACACCTGGGCATACGTGCACCCTTAACACCAAGGAATATGCTCATGTCTTACTTTAGTCTGTAGAATCGACCCAGCTCTGCAAACTGCCTGGGTGCTGGACTTTTAACTGTGATATTACTGGGTGACAAACTATGTTTTCTTTCAAGTAAGGTTGATATGTAGGGAACTTTTGTCTTCTACAGGAGCATATACCATCGTTTCACATTATGGTAGCTCTGGTTAAGTCTGACTGGGATCCTTCTGATAATATGGCTTTGTTAAAAAGAAAAAAAATTCATACACACAGGATTGTTTAGGAAATGTCTGCGTAAGCAAAGACCACTGAAAACAACTGAAAACACTGTTATATATAAGCCAAGCCTGTAAGTGGCGTTACAGAAAACTGCCACAAACTTTCTCCTGGTTGCCCTTCTGGTTGTTCTTGGCGGAGGATTTAAGAATACCTGGTGCATGTTGTTCTTGGTGGTGGTAAAGGAGCATCAGATTTTGTTGTAAAAGCCATAATAAGCTCAATAGCTTCTGCAGCACGAACACGACCCTGTTAGCCACCATTGTTGTTTTGGTTCCACAGCGCACACGGCGTAAGTGGGCTATGCTGTGTATGATGTAATCGTTTCAAGAAAGATGCGGTTGGCTGTCCACAAGGAGATGAAACCGTAAGTGTTTGGTGATTTCGTCACTCTGGGACCCAGTTTCCAAAAATTGGGTTTATGGCCTCCCAAAATGCCGCTTCCGTGTGGATGAAAGACAGATACCACTGAAAAGTTTTAATGATAATATGCTAACAGCTTCACTTCAGTTGGTTTCAGGAAGTTTTTGAGTATTTACCTTGTTCAAAACCTGCACAGACATTTTGTAAAATCCTTATAACAATCCGTATTACAGTGCTGACCTGCAAAGCTAACCAGCTATGTGAGTACTCATGGCTATAAAACAATTGATTCAGCGTGAAAATGGCATTCAAAAAAAGAGAAAAAGGCAATGGTTCAAGACTGTGTACACTTTTCTTTACAAGGAGGAAAGAACTACGCATCCCACACTCCATTCTGATTCATTTCATTTGGTGTTAATGGAAACTTTTCAAGCTTTCAGACCATACATGTACCTGTTTCTACTCTTATCTTTAGTGTAGTGCTGATGATAAATGATAATGTTGTAGTTTGCATATTGACCGCCTCATACTGTGGCAGCATGTGATGCCTTCATCTATAGTCAAAAGACTTTGTCCACAAGCTTAGTGGACATTTCCATAGTAACCAGAGATTCCACCAATCAGAGGCGTCACTGACACTGAAGGATTGTGGGTATTGTAGTAATTCTGACTGAGACCATGAACAAACTATGTTTTCCTCCAAGTGGGGTTGATATGTAGGGAACTTTTGTCTTCTACAGGAGCATATACCATCGTTTCACACTATGGTAGCTCTGGTTAAGTCTGACTGGGATCCTTCTGATAATATCGCTAATACTCAAATCCTCTATGGGGAAAATGAGTGGGACTTTTGATTCCGGAACCCCACTGCTGAGTTCTATTTGAAAACAAACATGGAATGCTTCCTGATTGGTAGACGCCTGTTCTTTAATGACATCACAGGAATGCTTCCTGATTGGTCGATGCCTGTCCTTGGAAGGCTTGAAAGCGCTTAATGACATCACAGGAATGCTTCCGGATTGGTCAATGCCTGTCCTTTCAAGAAATCCCTATATGAGCCCCTCAGACTGCAGTAAACATTATTAGTCCTGTTAGAGACACTGAACTGTCCGACACCATTAATGTCCAGATTTCACAGCAAGACATTGAAAGATTCAATGAGTCAAGAATCTAAAGTCATGCAGAGAAGTTTGCAGAAAACCACAAATATGAACGAGTGGAGTGTGGTCAAAAACGCCAAAAAAGGCGTTAACAGACAACATAGGAATTACGCCACACCACACTGGGAACAGCCCCGCCCAGTTTGGAACCATTATCCTCAAGGGACTCCAGCTGCAAGGAAGCCTGAACCAGTGCAGTCACAGGAACCTGCAGAGACCCAAGAGGATTCATGGTCCAACGATGAAGGCGAATCATTTTGTTTAAAAGTGAACCCCCCAGAGCCAGCAAAGAAGAAGAAAAAGAAGAAGAAGAAGAAGAACAGCTATGGGGAGGAGGAGCCGAGCCAGCCCTGTTTGGTGGATGATGATGAATGTGAAGACCCCCTAGACATGGGATTCACATATTCAGCTAGGCGGAAGGTCATACTGGATCTGACACAGTGTATGTCAGTTTACGACTACTACCAGTCAGAGAACGTGGCCAAAGCCGAGCCTGAAGCAGTGCCTGAAGAGAGACCACGGGCTGAAGAGAGTCCTTCAGAGATCCAGTCTGTGGCTGCAGACATTCAATTAGATCAGGTCACTGAGGTGACAAAGGACCAGCCTGAGATCCCACTTCAGGAAACCATTCAGGCACCAGATCAACTCTCAGACGATCAAGCAGCCAAAGTCTCCTCTTATATGGATCTGCTCCCTGTTGAGGTCTCAGACAAACAGGCCACAGCCGGGGCAGAAGTCATGGTAGAGGGGACAGAGGACTGCCTTGCCCAGCTGAGAGAGGAGAACTGGGGACTGAAGGCAGAACTGTTAAGGGTTCGAATGGAGCATCAGGATCAGGAATGGATTTGGTCACATGATATGGGCATGATTACTGCCGAACTCAGCCTGACCAAACAAGACCTGGTCCAAAAGACTCATGAATGGGGAGAGGAAAAGAAGTGTCTTTTGGCTAGAATCGACTCCGCTGGTCCAAATCATACAGACCTGAGGGGGGACGAGGTCTCTGGGGAAATCAGCACCCTGAAGGCCGCCCTCAGCCAGGCCCAAGGAGACCTGGTTCAAAAGAGCCGTGAATGGAAGGAGGAAAAGAAGCGTCTCCTGGCCAGAATCAACGGCACTGCTCCAAATCAAACACACCTGAGGGGGGGCGAGGTCTCCAGGGAAATCAGCACCCTGAAGGCGGCACTCAGCCAGGCACAAGAAGACCTGGCGAAGAGCCACCAATTGGAGGAGGAGATCTCCGGGATTAAGGCCTCTATGGAGCAGGCTAAAATGGACCAGAGGAAACAGAGACAGCTGTGGAAGGAGGAAAGATCCCGCCTCATCAATGAGCACAAAGAGGCCACCACGAGGTTAGAGGGGGAACTGAGGGACGCCCAGAATGAGCTCACTAACGACACGAGCTCATGGGAGAAAGAACGTTTTCAGATCCTCGTGTCTCAAATGGACGAAAGGGCCAAAGCAAGAGCTGCATTGGACCAGGCTCAGGGCACCATAGAGGTCCTCACATGCCAGTTGGAGGAGGAGAGATCCCGTCTCCCGGCAGAACATCCAGAGGACTCTATGGAGATGGCTCTAAGCGAGGCCAGGGAAGGCCAGGCAAAAGAGAGACAAAGGTGGGAGGCCGAAAAATCAAGGCTCCAGGCTCAAGTGCTAAATTTGGAAGGGGAACTGGCACAGGCCAAAAATGACCTGGCAACCAAGAAAAGCCTGTGGGAGGAGGAGAAATCAGGGCTCCTCAGAGAAAATGCTGACCTGAGGGAGTCTCTGCAGCAGACCCAGAGGATGATGGAGCGACAGACGCTGGACTGGCAGCAGGAGAAAGCCTCTCTCCTGGAGTCTATGAACGTCATCCAGCAGACTCTGGAGGCGAAGGAAGTCCAATCAGCAGAAAGTCTGAGTCAGAGGTTGGACAATCTGGAGGTCAAGCTGGAGGCTCAGAAGAAGAAGAAAAAGAAGAAATCTTTGAAGGAGAGGTTTCTGAGTCTGTTTCGCAGAGATTCAGAGGCCTCAACTTCTTCTTCTGACAGCCTCCACCACTGACTCCAAACCCTCCTCCCTGTCACCTGTTAACTGTCTGAAGGGCTGCATGGTGGGACTGTGGGTAACGCATCAGGAGGGTTTCTGGTTCCAAGCCCTTTGGGCAGGAGCCTTTCTGTGTGGAGTTACCATTGTCTACCATGCACTAACGGGTTCTCTCCGGGTGCTCCGGCTTCCCCAAACCAAAAGCATAACAGCAGGTTAACAGGTGACTTTAAAAATAAAAATTTGAAATTAGCTTCTCGTACAGCCTACATATTTCAATAAAAAGAATGAAAAAAATAATTTACATATTGAATGAGTTTTTTCAGCAATGTTGATGCATGTTTTGATTTATTTTTCAGATTTTGTTTTTAAATTGCAAACAGATGTCTGTGTCATGTGTAAAGATGCTCAATAACTGTTTCAAGTCTTTATGAATCTGAGTTTAAGTCTGCTATCTTTACGTTTATGGCTTTGATTAATTTATTTTCCATGAAAGTGTCTCATCGGTGAACTTTTGCCATCTTTACTTATTAAAGAGTTAGCCTCTCTAAAACGCTCCTTTTACCCAATCACGTTTCTGACCTGTTGCTAGTTAACCTAATTAGTTGAAAATGCTTCTCCAGCTGGTTTTCATTAGTACTAGGCTACTTACTTTTCCAGCCTTTTGTTTCCCCTGTCCCAACTTATTTGAGATATGTTGCTGACATAAAATTCAAAATGAGCTAATATTTTTCATGAAATGGTCAAATGTCTCATTTTCAACATCTGATATGTTGTGTTCTGTTGTGAATCAAATATGGGTTCATGAGATTTGCAAATCACTGCATTATGGTTTTAATTATGGTGTCCCAATTTCTTTGGAATTGGGGTTGTATCCAGGCTGATTTTGTCACTTATACTGGCTCTCATTGCATGAAGTTGGGACACAGTGTGAGGTGACACAAGATTTATCACTGAACAGGTGATGTTTACTGGTGGCAGTTACACTAATAACACTATTTTCAATCTACAAACAATTATTAAAGCCCAGGGATCTCCATTATTAAAATAATGGAGAACCCTGGGCTTCTGCAACCAACCTCAAGTGGAATAATTTGGAGCTGCAGTGTTTTGCACTTCTAGATTGGTTTTAGTGTTCTTTAAGACTTACTGTTTTGTGGGCCCAAAAGAAAAAAGGTATAGAAAAAATAAGTAAATCTCAATTTTTGCTATTTTTTTTAAAAAATGGCTCAATTACGGTAATATATAAAAACTTGCAGATCAACCTGAGTAGTGCATGGTTGTCTGTACCAAATGTCATGTCATTCCACCCTGTAGTTCTTGAGATATTTCAGTAAATACAATAAATGTGAACCTGACGGTTGTCTGGAGATCACAACAGTCATTATTATCTATGCTCTCTTCTCCTTTGTTGTTCTGAAATTCATGGTAATCCATCTATTAGTTGATAATTGAGTCTTGGCTCCAGCTGATGACTTACTGACTCTACTATCTCTCAGGCTACAGAGAACCTGCCTTTCTCTGGCAATGGAGGCTTTGAGAGAATAAGTTTCATATGAAAATTTATCTGCCAAGCCGGTCCATTAATGGCTGTCAGACTTGAACTCTTGGCTGTGTATAGAGTCTGCCAAGACATGAAAACATTTGACTTTCATCACCAATACAGTCTGTTTGTGGTCATTACACCAAAAAGGAGAGCTCAAAATGATCTGATGAAAGGGTTAACTGGAAGGTGGCAGCTTCATTACTTCTGTTTCAGGCTTGTCTTTTTTAATTTGTCCCACATGAATTATGCGAACGTTTTAAAGAGAACCAAATGATTTCTTTTCTTTCCACCATGCAAAAAATGATTGAGAAAAACCTTCTGTTTATCAACACTTTCAACAAGATCCATAGAAGTAAAATGATAAAGCATATATTGGTGATTAAATTTGACTAAAAAGTGAAGATATAAAATCAGGAAAATGCAAAGAATAATGCTAGTTTATTGTGAAGTTAAGGGGACTAAAACACAGCCATTTTCCACCTTTTAACACAGTCCCCTGTGGTCTAAATGAAACATCGTAGCTTGCTTTGGTTAAAATGTCAATCAATAATCAAAGGTGGAGGTGACCCTGTATAAACCTGCTATAAAAAGCCTTTCTAAGATTTTGGTGGTCCATTTCGGTGAGTGTCTCTTTAAATGAAAATAAGCTTCTGTTGCTCCGTCCCTCTCTTCCATAAGTCGGGCTACATGGACACAGCAGTGTGCCTGCATGGCTGTGGGTGGAGATTTATGGGTTCCTGTTCCAGATTCAGGGCAGATATTCAGGGCAGACTGTGTTTCACCTCAGGCAGAGATTGAATAAAATAAAGTCTGATTGACTGACAGTCATGACATTTTAAGAAGAGGTTTCCACTCTCAAAGCATACCCAGCATTATTTTACCTTAACGTAGGCTATCTTTTAAAAAAACTATCATGCTTTATTGATAACAGCTGTAACTAGCAATTGAATCCATCAATTTATTAAGAAAACATTTAGCACGGTAATATATAAAGTAAGAAGCTGGGTCTTTCTCTGGTAAACTTAGGCCCAACTGAGTCTGTTAAAGTTGCAAAATAACTCTTTTGCTTTTGGCTTCCAAGCTTTTTTGGATTACAGTTAGGTTGGGAGGATTTTTGGATTTTTCTACAATGCTTATCCTGTTGGGGGCTGGAGCCTATCCCAGCTTTTATTGGGCAGGATACAACCTGGACTGGTCATCAGTCGCAGGGCTGACATATAGAGACAGACATCCAGGCACATTCAGGCCAATTTAGAGTCTCCAGTTAACCTAACAAGCATGTCTTTCGTGGTGACCTGACCAGGAAGTGAACATGGAGCCATCTTGCTGTGAGGCAACAGTGCTAACCCGTGCACTGCCATGCATCAGTTTAATCCGGATCCCATTGATATCTGCACCAGAATTATGAGACGGTTAAACAAACTTTATATTTTAGTCCGTTCAGGCCCACATTTCCTGTCATACACTCTGGTTAACTGCAATGCAGCCACCTGCCACTAGATGCCACTGTAGTTGCTAATTACTTCTGCCTTCCTGCTAAAATGCTCTTTAATCAGATATTTAAAAATCCCAAACTGCTTTAGCAACAATAACATCACACAGGAAAAGGAACAGCTCTATAGATGTTTTCATATCTAGAAAATGGGGATTATGTTGTCCTGAGAATGTCCGAATATATTCACGTATAACTGAAGCGTTTGGTGATTAAACTCAGGAATTTGGATGTTAATTGGCAAAAAGGATCGATAGCCTGAGAAGCTAGTGCTGCCAACATTAGCCACATTTTGCAAACCAACGAAACATCATTATGGTATGGTATTTACTGTTGCAGAAACTGAGTGTGTTCACATGAGTTTGAACTAGTCGACTAAACACAATTATATTTTGTGTTCAATCAGACAGGGACATCGATGGCGGCCAATGGCTTCCAGCATGAGGCTGAAAGCTACTTGCAAAGCATTCTGGGACCACTTGCATGTTTACTAATCAGTCAACTGTTGTTTCTGTTTCATGGATGAGTTTCGCATTGAAGAAGAAAAGCTGTTTGAAAGTAAACTTTTCTTCTTCAATCTCCATGAAACAGAAACAACAGTTGACAGTAAAGATACCTTATGAAGCGCAGTTTATGCTGAAAAAGACTCCTCTATTTGGGTACCAGTTTGGCTCAGTTGCTCAGTACAGCATGTGCGCTCGTGCAGAGGCTGGAATTCTAGGTGTACTGGTCACAGGATCAAGACTCAATCGAAGCGCTGTTTGATTTATCTTGCCCCTCTCTCTCCCCTTATTTCCTGTCTCTCTTCAGCTGTCCTATAAAAATAAAAGCAATAAGTTCAAAAACAATCTTTACATACAAAAGACTCCCTAGAGGCCTGTAGCCAAGAGGGTAAGGCCAAGAGTCACGGTCAATCGCTGCACAATTTAGACGGATTCATAGATGCCGTACCATCACATACAACCTGACTTGTTTTTGCATCTAGCAGAATGGCCTCCAGCTTGCCGTTAAACAGAATTCTAGTTTGAGACACCTGGGCATACGTGCACCCTTAACACCAAGGAATATGCTCATGTCTTACTTTAGTCTGTAGTATCGACCCAGCTCTGCAAACTGCCTGGGTGCTGGACTTTTAACCGTGATATTACTGGGTGATATAAGAAGTCAAAAACAAGTGAACATCCATTTCCCGTGATCCTGACATAACAGCGCTAAATTATATAATCACAGTGAGAGCAGAACATGTGGACGATTATTTTCTGTTGCCAGATATTTCCAGTAAGTTCTTGGCACAACTCTGACATGGTATGTACTGTATGTACGCGATGTTTGCCAAGATATGAAAACTTTTTAAGCCAGGTCACATTCTGGGCAGGTCCTCACTAATATTTGCCTTTTTCTCAGACTGATTATTGTCTGGAGATCCACAAGCATGAAATGACAAAAACAAGCAGAGAAAAGCAAGCCATTTACAAAGATCACAAATAGACCAATGAGACTCCTTGGTCAGTGTAATCTCTGGGATCAAACTGGTTCCCACACCCCTGTAGTGGGGTCAGTCACTGCTGGATGACGTAGTCCTGAGGGCTCCACGTTCCCACGCTGCTCAGCATGTGAGATGGAGCCACTGGGGCTGTGGTGTAACTGAGCATGTACACAAAGAATCAAGGAGAAATAGAAGAAGACATGCATGCACATTAAAAACAATCTCCACATACCACCACAGGGAAATAACTCAAACATTTGGATAAAAAGACAGATGCTTCAGTCTGTATGTAATCCTCTGTGATGCAAACTGGCTCAAGGTTCTCTCTGTTCTCTCAAGATCACTGCAGCCGCCAGCCTGTTACCACTATGGTAATCCTCCAACAGAGCAGAGGGCATCACAACACTGCCATTGTGTCTGCTCAGATGTGACCTCAACTCTGAGATGGCATCGTCATCCGCACTGTCCTTCAAATCAACGCCATGGAAAACACATCCACACCCACACACAATTCTCTAAAGAACAATCACTTCTTTAACTTCTAAACTCCTGCAGATTAAAAGCAAAGCCTCTTCTTGTTTGGATCAAAAACAACCAATTAAAATACTCCGGTGTGTCATGTGTCTGCTCATCTGGTTTTAATAGAGTATGCATACCATTAATACCACAAGAATTTATTCTATTAATGGAAAGTTGCAGGATTAGTTTCAAGTCATAAAACATGTTCTTCTTATTTCTGCCTTAAAACAAACCACTGCTCATGAGATTTCACTTTCACAGACAAATATCCAGCATTTAAAAAGTCATGAGACTGTTAATGGAGTTCAGAGGGGTACCCCCTTGCCAATCTAACAAGGGGCTGACACAGAGAGACAAAGCACCATGCACATTCACAACAATGGGCAATTTAGAGTCACCTGGAGAGACTCTATGAGACCCTATGTGTATGCATAGTCAGAAAAACCCAGAGAATGATTGAGGTTGTGATTTATTGATGGTATCAATGCATGCATGAATCCAAGTTAACAGTTACCTCATTTTGGTGCTGAAAGGAGTATTTTTCAGTACTGGGCTATTATTCTTGGCACTTTTTAACCCCTTTTCATCTCAGTTTCCACCCACTTTTTCACCTTTTATCCAGTTTTGCCACGTGTTGCTCATTTCTGCCACCTATTTTTGCTACTTTTTAATCCCTGCCACCCATTTTTGCCACTTTTAACTGCTTTTCACTGTTTTCCCACCCATTTTTTGATGCTTTTATACCTTTCTTAATACATTTTTGATGCTTGTATCCCATTTTGCTTCTGTGAACCAATTCTTTTTGGTACGTTTTAACTGTTTTTCACCATTTTTCCCCACCCATTTTTGCCCCCTTTACATTTTTAGCCCATTTTTGCTGCTGCTATCCCATTTTTTTTTTTTTAACCACAAACCCATTTTTGCCAACCCTTTTTCACAATCATTAATTTGTCCCTCAAAGTTCCTTCATTCACTTGCATCTTGACATATGTTCACATCATGACTTATCCATATTGTTTTACATTGCCAATAACAATATAATCCTGTTTTGTAAGAAAAAGATGTTTACATTTTTTAAAAGTCTATACTGTCCTACAATATAATTTAAAAAATCATTTGATAAGAGTGGCTATTATTCAGGTTTGAAATAAAATATTAACTCAACAAAGGACCATGATTTTCCTCGCCTCCATAAGCCCCCCATTTGGCTGGGCCCCAGAAAGTCCTCCCCTTTATCCCCCCTTATGGGCGGCCTTGTGCACAGGGAAAACACGCAAACTCAGGAGGCCCTGCCATCCAGGATTTGACGCATTAACCTTCTTGCTGTGCAGCAACAGTGCTAACCCCCATCCAGAGAATATAATGCAAACCACTGCAGGAAACAGAGACAGAAAGCTGCTGCTATTTCTCCACCGTCTGATTTGTTCTGTAAGTTTCTTAGGGAGCAGGAAGGATTTCAACAGGAGTCTAAAAAAAGGACTGTAAACAGTGACCTCTCAAGATAATCAGTCTTTGCAAAATCTTTTCTGAAATATCTTTTCAGGGAGTCAGAAACTGGAGTTGAGTCAGTACAAAAGTTTAAGGGTTATCCAAGGAATTAGTTACAAAACAAACTATTTCGGTTTTATTGACTTCAATGTACCAGCTTGCAAAATGGGAAGAAAGAACTCTATTGATAAAGCACTGCACTCAGACTCATGATGAACATTTCTAAATTACCAACCAGTGACACTGCGTATGATATCCTATGCAGTATTCCTCTTTGAAAACAGCAGGCACAAACATTCACAATATTTGACACGGCCACCTCTGAGTGTAGGCAAACTACCAGCCACCTGCTGTGATATAAGATAGTCATGCTTATGAAGCCTGGAGGCAGATGTAAGGTTATTACTTTTGTCAGTTTCAAGTTATTTCAGTGACCTCTGTGGGTTTTTCTTCTTTTAACAGAAGGGTACCAGCACTTGTTTACCTGCACAACCTGACCACAACCTGATACTGAAACTCACTTGCCTGCCTCTAATGCAAACAACAGCCAATACAACAAGGAATGGCACATGTGTAAATCTGCCTATATCAGTCCATCTTCACAAACTGAGTGACTGTGTAAGAAGGAGACTAGTGAGAGAGGTTACCAAGACACCTATGACTACTCTGAAGGAGTTACAAGCTTCAGCAGCTAAGATGGGAAAGGCTCTGCATACAACAGCTCCACTAGAGTTTACTAAAAGGCATGTGGGAGACTCCATGGTCAAGTGGAATAAAGTTCTTCCATCTGGTGAGACCAAAATGATGCTTTATGACCATCAGAAAAGACACTATGTTTGGGGGACACCGAACATTGCGCATCACCACATACACACCATTCCCACTGTGAAGCACGGTGGGGGCAGCATCATGCTATGGGGATGCTTCTCAGCAGCGTATGTACATGTGTTTGTTGCTGAACATAGAGCATGTTGGTTGTGTTATCTATTTGGGGTATGTTTATTATGTTTTTTTGCTTATCTGTCTGCCCCTTTTGGGAATGGTGAAGTACTTTGTAACTGTGTGTTTTAAAAAGTGCTATATAAATAAAGTTATTATTATTATCATTATCAAATACTGACTTAAGGGGCTGAAAATGTATGCAATTACTTATTTCACATGACATATTTCTATTTGATTGACATGACTTTGCAGAAATCTGTTTTCACTTTGACAATAAAGGGGTTTTTTTTGTATGTTTTGTTGTCAAAAAATCCAAATTATATTGACCATGATTCATTTATAAAATCAGTAAAAGTGTAAAACATCCAGGGGGGTGAATACTTTTTATAGGCACTCTAAATCTGCCCACATCCTTGCATATTTTATACTTCTGATCATGTCTACTCAGCATTCTTGTACATCTTGCAACCACACTATCATGGACTTTTATACATATGCATGTATGTATTAGAAAAAACTTAAGAAGAGCTTCTACATATTCTAACCTTAATATTCTACGTTGTTTTATACTAGTCAAATTCCTTATTGCATAAGTGTGCTTGGCCAATAGAACTGATTCTAATGTTAATGTTGATATTTCATTCTAAGATGCCAAAGATCATCTGGCAAAGGGGCTACAGATGAAAGTTAGAGCATCTACATTTGCCTAAATGTTGATTAACATACACTGGCTCTTTATAAATGAATAAATAAATAATAAATGACTCCAAGTACTTGGATAAACATGACAATTATAATTTTAAAATCGCTGTTCTTTGCTGGTTGCTGCTTCGGTGCAAAATTTCTATGAAAATAAACAGATACGTAGTCAACAAGCACCTTGCTCTAATGCTCTATATCAACATTAATGTGACCTGGCAGGAATGGCAAAAAAAAAAAAAAACTTCCTTTTTCCTTATTATGTAATTTGGCTCACATTACGTTTCCTATTAAACTTATTTGCTGTTGGAAATTTACTGCGCATGATCACATTTCTAGGAAGCATGGCTGCAGGAACAGACCATAAAATAAAACACTGAGAAAAAGTCAAATTTAACCCTTTACTTACAGAATAAATTTGTGCAGAAACCAGTAAACCTACAGGGCATGCAGGTGAACGGTACATGTTCAACGACTGTGGTCAATATTGTGTTATAGATAATAGAAATAATCCTCACATAGCCAAGTGTATCATCTTGATATGATGTGAAGTCAAACACTCTGACTGTAAACATGAGCAGCTTTCATGCTAAAGAAAGTGCACATCACCACGTGCATGCTCCATCATTAAAGGGACCATGTTCATCTAGAATATCATCACACTTACCTTCATCAGCCTCATCCTGCCACTCTCGCTCCTCTCCAGGCTCCTTGTCTTCAGGGACGAGCTCCTGACCACCGGCACCGGCAGCACCTCTTCCTCCCCGCACCAGTCCGAACTCAGGACGCAACCCATATAGGTGGACGTCTCCTGGACTCTGGATGCTGTTTTGTCCTCCTCTCCCTCCTCCTCTTTCCCTCTCGCTCCTCTAAACTGTCTCCAGCTCGTTCTCCTGGGCAGCTGTTTTTGTCAGCTGGAGAGGAGGAGAGGGAGGCCCTTCCCCTTTTCCTGGCTCTTGTTCAGGCCGGTTACAGGGACAGAGGGAAGGATACACTCTGCATGCTTGCCCTGCCACCACCACCCCCCCACCCCCCCCTTTCTACATACACCCTTTAAAAACACCTCTCTCTCTGAGTCAGCCCAGTCACATGTGGACTCCCCATTTTTCTGCCTCCACCCCCTCTCGCTAATCTTCTTTGTTTCAGACACCCAAACTTTCTGAGGCTCCCTACTTCACTTCTCTACATCTGAAACTCTTGGCATCCTCATTCTATAGATTCAAAGGCTACTCTTCCTATCCATTTAGCTTTATTTCTCCCTCTGTCTGCTCTTTTTCTCTATAAAATCTTACCATCCCATCTGTCCCTTCCTCCTTCTCCTTCTGCTTCTCCTCCTCTACCTCACTCCTACACACAATCACCTCTCTGTTCTCACCCCCACCCCTCTCTCCTCCTCGTCAGCTTCCTGCTCCCAGATACAGGCCGTCTCTCCTTGGCTCGGGGGAAACACATGGCCGATATTGTCTAGAAAACAACCAAGAAAACCAAACAGTGACGGCAGCTGATGGGATGCAGGGTGAAGCAGTGATTCAGAGAGAACTGAGCCTGAGTCTTCCCTTGTTTACAATGCTAAAGCCTGTGTGTTGTATACAAGGAACAAGGTCTCTGTCTGTGCAGAAGCCTTACCTAACGTATAACAAAGGATGGGAGAAGCTAAATGAAGGAATGTCAGATGGATTCTTGATTTCTGCCTGGATACTGAGGGAAATTTCAAGCACAAAGACGCCCTGTGTGTTTTTAATATTCTGTGACAAAGGGGGAAAATTATTAACTTTGCACGTGTTTTTATTCCTCACAGTCTCTTTGCTGTTGTTTATTTCTTCTCCCTTGGGTGTTTTGGCTGCAACGCAAAAGCTCACAAGGCTTGGAAGAGTGAGAGCGTACCCCTTAAAAGGCAAATTCTTGATGCGCCTCCAAAAGCCACCTCCCCTTCGTTGTATTTACCCTCCACATTCCCCCTTTCTTCTCATTTGTTTTCTTCGTTCTTTCTTTTCTTTTTCTCTCCTTCCTTTATTTTTTCTCTCCAGACAGAAAAACCAGGCACAATGCCGATTTGTTTTTGCAGGCTCTTTGCCCTAGACAAGCCTTCCAGGTGTCCTTCCTTTCCGCCCTTCCTGCGACCTACCATCAATCAATCCATCCATCCATCCATCCATCCATCCATCCATCCATCCCCCATTCCTGTTTCTCTTGGGCCCCTTTCCAGTGGACCCCAGCCCCTCCTCTAGCTTTGCCCATTCCCTCCCCTCCATGTATGTCTTTCAGGCATGGACTCAGACATGAGCTCAGGCTGCAGACTGTTTACAACAAGCCCCCCTCCTGGTTTTACATGCCGTGAAATTAACTCCTTCTAATTAAGTCAAGTCCTGTGATGCAGAGCGTCAGCTCTCAAAAACAAGAGGAAAAAGCAATAAAAGATGGAAATGTTAGTTACTGTATATCACTACAGGGCAAGATGTATTTATCAAGAATTCAAAACCTGAAGTATTTAGTGTCAAGGAACCAGTTAAATGCAGACTATTTAACTCTGCCACCAGAGGGCTCTCAATCAAAACAATACCAAAAGATGACATTGAGGGCATCCATTCCCCTGTAAACTAACACTTGTAAACCCCTTATTCCAGTGAAAGAAACCAAATGATGTTAAAGTACATGCCATCCCACTGCTATCATACATTATGGTTTATTACTGGTACTGAGGCCAGCTGGTGTTAGTATTAGAAAGCAGTATCAACACAAACACAGAAGCCCTGATGTACCAGTTCAACTGGTCTTGAATTAACTGGTGATAATCCAAACTGATGTTCAACTGAGCCTGAAAAAGTGTATTTTGCATGGTATGTGACCTTTAATGACATACACGGTTATATTATATTTAGGTATATTTTAAATACAACAAATATGTCCTGAAGCAAACTGTTACCACAACAGAAGTGATCAACAAAGACATATCAGCATATTGGAAAACTAAGCCTTCTGTATTATATTGGAAACAAAACAAATCTTGTACATAGCCAACAAAGTTTTCCCATCTTTTTCTGTCATTATTTAAGATGGTTTTATCTCACCTCTAGATAATAAGAATCTGAATAATATATGACAACTATTTGATGGTTCTGGCCTCATAGGTTTAAAATAATCGCATTTGTCCAGATATAAGAAAAATATGGAAGTTATTTTCTCAGTAAGTGACAATGGTTGTAATTCTGCTTATTGTCTCCTATGTTTGAACATTTCTTTTTTTTTATTTCCAGACTGACCATGAATGTTGCTTACCTTTCACTGGCCAGAAGGTGGAAAAAGCCAACTTCCTGTTCTCACTTCTAAAGAGAAAAGACAGGATCAGTCTTAAATGTGCTTAAAAGGCATCCAATGACATTGCAACCACCTCTGAATTCAGTTTTTACACCAGAATACAGCATCATGTGCTAAAATTGAACTTGAAGAAGACAATGTAAACTAGCAGAGATTAATATGGTGTATTTCTACTTAAATCAAATACCATTCTTTCTGGATGTAATGATATTGCACATCAGATGAAAAAATTACTGCTTTACCCATTGATGTGAAATAATGCACTGCTTTTGTTCTCTCCTGCTCTGTGGAGCTGGTTTGAGATAAAACTTTAAAAATCCCTTTATGACTTTGACAATGCAGGTTTGTTCTTGTTGATGTTAACCTGATAGATTTTGCTGTGGTATCTTCTGAACATTCAGTTTCTCAGAAACACTGAAAAAAAACACAGAAACAGCAGAGATTCGATTATTAAGATGATTAGGGACAAAAAGCTTGATGTAAGATAGTGCTCTAAGATTGGAAACTACCCTGTAACATTTTCTAATAATGTATTTACATGAATAAGTATATAAAGGCTTTCAGGCATTTTTTCACTAAGACTTTATACTCCGAGAGAAATTCTACTTTTAAGAAAACTAAAGAGACAGATAAGAGATTGTGTTCAGATTGAACCATGAATCACTCATCTGATATGAAGATCAAATTTTAATCTGATCATAAAATATTCTTCTGAAAGAGACTAAAAGCACAACAAGAAACTGAGCCTACTCTAGTATGATGTGGCTACCTTCTGTTGCAGCATACTTGGCTCATGTTTGGACTCTTGGCAGAAACAACTTTGCGTCTGGATCAGTGAAGATTAATGACAGATCTGTGGAAGAGGGAGCATTTGATAAGGAGGAGAGTGAAACGGGAGAGAAGAGAGAGGATCTTTAAGAAGAGATGAGAAAGACAAGATAAACACAGGCCAAATATGGAGAGAAAGAGAGGCGGTTGTAATCAGAAGAAACAAACAGTGAAGAAACAAAGGAGCACTGAAATAGACACAGTAATGATGATGTCAGGGATGACTCTACCCCTGCTTGAGGCTGTGTCAGGGACACTTTTCACACAAGATGTATTTCACGTCGTTTCTTGAGGACTTCCATCATCTACAATGGTCCCTGTATGTTAAACATCCCAGTCTCAGCCTCTTTTTGGCTCCTCTGCTGCGTTCAAGAATCTGTTTTTATGGGTCCACCGCAGCATAAATTCATCGCTGTTTGGCCACAGGCTGAGGACGTCCATGCCAAGGGTGTGTGCAGCGGTTAGACTCACCAGTCATCAAGTATGAGACGCACAGGGTCGAAAGGACAGCAAAACTATTTCAGAGTCTCAGGCAGACTTTGTAAACCAGTATCAGAGCTGGGTCAGTGTAGGACTCAGTCTGCCCCCTAGTGGCTAACTTACCATATGTAGAAAAGGCCACAGCTGTGTAGCTGTCACAACATGCAGGTGCATCTAAACAAACAGAATATCAGGACAAGGTTTGGGGTTTTTTTCCTGTGATGTAATTAAAGAAGTTAAACTTCCTTTTATTCTACATTTATATCATCCAAAGTGAAATATTCCAAGACTTTTTTGTTTTAATGTCTATCTCTACGACTTACAGCTCACAATCAAAAATCCCAGAAATGTTAACCTTCTGGAGAATTGTGCTTATTTATGCACTTAGTACTTGGTCAGAGCTCCATTTGCATAAATTACTGCATCAAAGTGACCTGGCATAGAACCAATCAGTCTGTGGCACTGCTGGGATTTTATGAAGCCCAGCTTGCTCTGAGAGCAGGCTTTAGCTTGTGTATATTTTTTGAGTCTTGTGTCACTCATCTTCCTCTTGACATTTCCCCACAGAGATTCTCCAGGGGCTTCAGGTAAGGCCAGTTGGCTGGCTAATGCTATGGTCCGTAAACCAGTTTCTGGTAGTTTTGGCTTCCCTGTGGGCAGGTGCCAAGTCCTGCTGGAAAAGGAAATTAGTATCTCCATAAAGGTTCTCAGCAGATGGAAGCATAAAGTAATCTAAAATCTCCTGGTAGAAGGATGACAGCGTTGACTCTGG
Organism: Cheilinus undulatus; assembly: GCF_018320785.1. Taxonomy (NCBI): domain Eukaryota; kingdom Metazoa; phylum Chordata; class Actinopteri; order Labriformes; family Labridae; genus Cheilinus; species Cheilinus undulatus. The sequence continues at coordinate 10,866,201 of NC_054875.1, read as the reverse complement.
ACTTGATAAGGCACAGTGGACCAACAGCACCTCAAACCATCACTGACTATGGAAACTGAAAACACTAGATTCAAGCACCTTGGATTCTGTGCCTGTCTGATCTTCTTCCAGACTCTGGGACCTTGATTTCCAGATTAAATTTAAAAATTGACTCTCATCTGTAAAAAGGACTTTTGACCACTGAGCAATGGTCCAGATATTTTTCTCCCTAGCCCAGGCGAGACACCTATTTTGTCTGTGGTTCAGAATTGGAGACACAACACTTGTAGCCCATTTCCTGGACCTGTCTGTGTGGTTGATCTAGATCCACTGACCCCCCCATAAGCTCTTGAAGCGGCTTTGTTTGTCAATCCTCTGAAGGCTGTGCTCATCTCTGATGTTTGTGCACCTTTTCTTACCACACTTTTCCCTTCAAGTCTACTCTATGAATATCTGTGGATACAGCCTCTGAGAACAGCCTGACCTTTCAGCAGTGACCTTGTGTGGCTTACCCTCCTCATGATGGGTGCCAATGATTGTCCTCTGGACAATAGTCAAGTCAGCAGTCTTCCCCATGATTGTGGTTGTGTGCACTGACCCAAAGTGAGGGAATACAGGCTTTGCAAAATAGACTTTTCCACAATATTCTAATATATTTTAATAGAAGATTTTTTTATATTTTTGTGAGCTGTAAGCCGTAATCAACAAGTTTAAAACAAAACAAGTCTGGAAATGTTTCACTGTGGATGAATGGAATCTAAAATTTGTGGGAGTTTCACTTTTTTCTAATCAAATCACAGGAGAAAAAAAAGAACTTTTCCATGATATTCTTCTGATGTACTTTTTCTGATATATTTTCTGATGTACCTGTGTAACAGATCTGTGACCCGTGTTTACATGTTTGATCTATAACATGATTGTCTGCAGTTTTATGCAGATATCTGCTCACAAACACAATTAGTTCTTCATAAGAATCCTGTCGATGGGAGTTGGTCTGTCATCAGTGCATTGATGTGCATGGAGTATTTTACCTGTATAATCCAGAGCCTGCTGACGTGTGATTGGTCAATACAGCTCAGCCTAAAAATGAACTGCATATAATAAAAAAAACATGTAATATATTGAAAATCACTATCTTTGTGTATATATTCTACATTTTTATGTAAACTCTATAAATAGAGATTTTCTCGGAGCAGATGTTTTTTAGGATTACCAAATCTTGATAACTGGGATTTTGTAAGACTTCACATCACATATTGCGTCCACAGAGGAGGTTCTGAAAGATTCTAATAGTTGCTTTACTTTACTTTACAGTACGATACATTAAATATTTAAAGGTTGAAAATTCCTTTAGGTACAAAAAAGATCTGAAACATGTTCACTAAAGTCTCCCAATATCAAAAAATGTCAAAATAAAAAATCTTTAGATGTTCTGCCTATCCTGTAACCCAGTCTGTTTCCAGCCCTCTGCAGGGACACAGATGATCCTCAATATCTGGATAAGAGTAATTATAATCTGATACTCCAAAGTTGTGAACAACAGAATCTGAGGGTTTATCTGGATTTTATTCACTAATCTTTCTCTGCAGCAACCGGATTTACAGATTTAATCCGATCTGAAAGCTCGAATCCCCTTGGATTATCTGTGAACAGCCAGGCCTGGAAGTCAGAGGATCTCTTTGAGAGATAAATTTCTCATGTAGGAGACATTTTGGAATTTTCCCATCTTCAGTAGAAACTATGTACTAAAGCTGTCAAAGACAGACTATATGCTTACGTCTGAAGATACTGAGATGGACTGGCACATACTTGTTTAGAATCTTTTCAAGGATTATCTGCATCAAAAAAGTAAAAGCCATTTAATATGCCAGTCTTATGACTATAATCAGTACTCACCAAATGTTGCACAAAATAAACCTGGACCAGAGGGGGTTTAGGGACTAAAAGCAGATGAACCAGCAGAATTTCTGGGAACAGTAAAAAGTTATGGGATAAAGTCAGACAGGATGGAAATATCACACCTGGGTTGTTCTTTGTGGCACTTGGCCATGTCAGCACCAAACTCTCATAAAAAGGAAAGAACACAGTGTTCATTTTAACTGTAGGAAAAAATAAAACAATTCCAGCTAGGAAAGGAGAAGGAGCGCTATCTCAAAACAAACAAACAAACAAAAAAACAAATCTGGGGAAATCCCAGATCCTACAGACTTTTTGACACATCAGCGAGGTCAGGTATATTTATCTTCCTTTTTGAATTTGACGTCAGACTTGACACGGAGCACGCAACAAATACAAAAGCCGGAAACAGAGTGTCTGGGTGTGAAGGGTTTCCAGCTTAGTCAGCATGGAAAATATGGAAGGAAGCTGAATTAAAAGTTAAGCAGGGCTACATGTGTCATATCCTCATCAGTCCCTTTTTCCTACTGTAGAAATCAAAGAGTCCTGTATGCAGGGGGCCCAGCATGTAATACCCTCCAGTACAATAGTATTCTAAAAAATAATATTCTTCAGTATTTTATTGTTTCCTGGTTTTAAACTGTCAAAAAGTCATCTTGACACCTGTAATAAATTCAAATATCATTGTCATTTTATTACATAAAAAATAACAGATAATGATTGTACCTATAGGCAATGCTGAGAGATATATGAGAAAGCAAATACAGATAATGTGATGTCTATCAAAAATCTGTATTAAACACCTTTGTATTCTGCACACAAATGGACAGACTATAAGATACCAAGCATGCTGAGGCTACAAGCAGCTTCTAATGATGCATTATGGATTTTACCAAAGAGATCAAGATGGTGCAGAACAAGTGAAAAGTTTGTAACTGCTGGAGCTGTCTCAAGAAATATTATGAATAAATGTTTTTATTTAATTCTCCCAGAAATAAAATAATTTTGGCCCTGACTAACATCCGATACAGTGATGTTGGATACATGTCACAGTTATGGTATTTGTAGATATTTGTACAGATGCCTCTTTTAAGTCTAAACTTATTTATATAGTTTTTCATTTACTCTACTTAAAATACAAATTTTCATTTAAAGGCGTAGTGTGTTATATTTAGCCTAGTAGCATTTAACGGAACAAGCTTGGTAAAAAAATAAAAAAAAAATTAAACATAATATTCTTTAATATAAAAAAATGTTTTATTCGTATTGACTTAAAATGAGCCTTTCATTCATACCTGCCATGCTTGATTTTGCATCTTTTCAGTAGTACGACAGAAGAGATCAAATAATAGATACCAGTATTTTTAAAGTCCATTGGTTGACACCAGTACCGTCAGAAGTGAGCATCACAATCTAGAAACTGACTGAGATTTTGCAAATATTCCACAATTTACACACTGCACCTCTAATTTTCAGTATACTGTCTTTCTTGGGTTTTTTTTTCTCTTAAATCTGGACGGCAGGTTTGTAATGTTGTTTGAATTGAATTGATTTCTTTTTTCATTTTTTATCTTTAGTTTCCTGAAATTACAAATAGCTTTATGGTTGCGTCCCATTTTAAGGGCTTCATCCTTTTTAAAATCTTCCCAAAACAAAAATTCCCTGAGTGTATCAAAGTGTTTGTGCAATCAAAAGATACTGTAGCTTTCAGTTTGGTTGATGTCTTTTCAACAAGCTTAAATCACTGAAACAAATTGTCGGACTGGACATTTAAGGTTGTTTGACAATTACAAGAGATTTGTTAGAGTATCTCAATCACTCTTTCAAAACTTTTATTATTTCCAGTATTGCAATAAATCCACTTCAACTTTGCTTGAGAAAAGGATCTTCAAAGGTAAAGCCGTATCAGACTTTTCTTTAAAGTCTACACATTGTATTTGCATACAAAAATTAGTACAACTGTGCAAAAAAGTGCAAAATTACTGTAACCAACATGTAAATATGCAGTTTTTTCAGTTGGAAAATCAATGCATGTTGGCTCATACTAACATGTCTTTACTGATTTTGACTCTGCATTCTCCTTTAGTGGCATTTGGAAAGCACATGATGCAGAAACGGTCTACAAACCAAAGGGGGGAAATGTTTAATATAATAAAGTATAATAGCTTTGAAAATATAAGCTACATGTTGATTTCAGGTATTCAAGATGTTACTTTCAGAAAAAGTTGACTTAATAGGTTTAGCTGTTGGTACAAGATAACTCGGGTTTAAGTTTGTTTATCTTTAGTTTTTTGAAATTATGAGATCTGTATGGTTGTAAAAGTGATTTTATTGTTCTTTAAAAATGTTCACAAATTACCAATACATATTCCCTATATGCATGTACTTGTTTGGCAATAATTCAGAGAACAGTATAGCTTTAGTTTGATAGTTGTATTTTTCAGAAAGATTTAATCTCCTAAACAAATTGTCAGATTGGAGATAAAAACTTGTTTGACAATTAAAAAGATTTGTCGAATCCTCCCTCAAAATCTTACAACAGAAAACGGTTTCATAAATTGCAGTAATAACAATTTCTTCATCTACAGACTTTACAATAATGTAATAAATTCACTTGAACTTTGCGCAAAGAAAAGGATCTTCAAAACATGATCCAGCTGTTTCAAACTGGATCCCACACTGTACATCTTGGGAGTAGCCTATCTGTATACAGAATGTGTTAAGTGCATACAGATTGTGCAGCCTCATACTTACATGTTTTTGCTGGTGTGGCTCTGGAGTCTCCACTTGAGGCACTTTGAAAGTGCATTATTCGGAGAGGGTCTCTATGCTTTGGTTTGCTGTGAAGTTAGATCAAAAGGAGGAAATCACTCTTACAACAAAGTTAAATTAATATTTAACTATATAAAGTATATGCTGGTTTTAGGTATTAACGATCTTACTTTCAGAAAGGCTCAATTTTAATGTTTAGTTGACCGTGAAAGCTAACCAGGTAGCATTTTTGAAGTCTTACAGTTTGTGTTTTTCTGCAGCTAGGTTTCATTTAACACTGAAGATGAGGTTTAGAATGTGACGGCATTTACTCTATGGTAGATTAAACTACTAAATGTAACTCCATGGAAGTAATATACAGAAAAAAAACAGCCTTTGACACCAACAAGCACGATAATTCAAAGAATGGGGGAATCATTTCACTCGTACATTTGGCCCGCGCTTTCAACGTCATCACTAATGGACGACGAGCACCATGTAAACAAACTGTTGACGTTATTCTCGTGCGCGACTGATGCTTCAAACTAGCTTTTGTAACGGAGGGAAATACCGCGTTTTGGATCGTGAAATTTAAATATCCCCGTTTGTAATGCGGAATCTACGTATTCTCGAATTATTTAGAAGTGTCTGTTGAATTTATATTTCACGTATCCCTTCTTTAAGGCTGACATCCTTTAGTCTGGCAGTGACAAAAGAAAGATAACTGACAACGAAAGCCGAACTGATGGTCGCCTGAGTCCACGCTAGCTAGCCAAATACAGTTTTATAATTCATTTGACGGTTTTGGGAATTAAAAAGATGACAACTCTGACAAGACAAGACTTGAATTTTGGACAAGGTAAGACGACTGTCAGTCCTAGCTCTGAATTCAATCAGTTTTATGTTTAGTCATTTACATCTGACCTATTTTCTGAGTTATGGCCTAATAACGTGAATACTATGCTTAATCATACGTGCTGGTCTTTTCGGTGTAACAGAACTCGTATCAGAGCCTTATCACCGCCAAATTTCCTTCTGAGTGTTTTAACTGATAAAGATAATATTTGTGGGATGTCTGCATTGATTTAGGTAGGACTGTGTCTTTTTACAAGAATCATCTGAATTCATGAGAGCTCTTCTAATCGGATTTATTCATCTTCAGTGGTCGCTGACATCCTGTGTGAATTCCTGGAGGTTGCCATTCATCTCATCTTATATGTCCGTGAAGTTTATCCCTCTGGAATATTCCAGAAGCGGAAGAAATACAACGTACCTGTTCAGGTAGAATCAGTTAGGTACAGTCAATCATGCCACAGTTTTATATGGCTTGGGTATTCATGCTTTCTAAACTGGATTTGTGTTTTTGGTGTTTATTTACAGATGTCTTGTCACCCAGAGCTGAATCAGTACATCCAAGATACACTTCACTGTATAAAGCCGCTGATTGAGAAGGTAAGACATTATGATAGATATGTGCTGATGTTAATTTGTGAAATATGTTTCCCATCATTCAACCACTGATCATATCCAGCTTGGATCAAAAAAACTCTTACCCTCTGGGTGTCATGACCAGCTAACCCTCAAGGTTCATGTGGCCTTGATTGTGTGGTCTTTATCTTCTACAACTATGATCATCAACTGGCAGCCGGGGGCCAAATCAGGCCTCTCAAAGCTTCTCATCCAGCCCCCAAAAGACTCTGGAATTCATAAATCATGGTTTTTAGGGTATCTTTTGTTTTGATATCTCTATAGCTATCAAATCAACCCCAAAAAAACAATTAATATCAAAATAATTTTTCAGGAATGACCCTTCTTTTTTTTTTTTCAGAAATCCACCTGTCAGCCATCATCTGTAAATAAGATGCACAATAAACATATACTCACCATTCAGATCCTAATTGAATCTGCAGGTTTTTTGTGGCAACTTTTGACTTTAGGCTACTTCGACTTCAGGATACAGCAAGTCTGGCCCTCACAGCATCAAGAGGATCAGACCCTATTGTAGAGAGCATCAACACAGCTCCTGATACAGGCTCTTGTAATATCTGGCATTGACTACTGTAACTCATTACTGGCAGGCCTCCCTGCACATTTAGCCCTCTGCAGAGGATCCAGACCGCAGCTGCATGTCTGGTCTTCACCCCACCCAAGACAGCACACGTCACTCAACTGTTCATCTCTCTACACTGGCCCCCAGTTGCACTTGCACCAAATTCACAATCCTACTCATTGCTTACAAAGCAGTAACTAAAACTGGTCCTGTTTACCTGGAATTCCTCAGTGAGGTCTACACTCCTTCTTGCCTACTATGCTCAGTCAATGAGTTGGTTCTTCCATCAAATCAGGGTCAGTCAGTAGCTGGACTCTTCTCCTCTTCTGTCTTTCAACAGAGGAATGAGTTGCCCAGCTCCATTCGATCTGCCGAGCCCCTTTCTATTTTCAAGAGAAAGCTAAAGACCCAGCTTTTTTCGAGACCACTATGCACTTAGCTAGACGTGATGAGTGAGTCTCAGAGATACAGTCGGCTTGCGCTGTCCCACTCTACTTCTGGGGTTTTATGTCAAGCTCTTTGCGATCCAGCACTCATAAATTTGGACATTATATGTTGGTGAAGACAATTTAATTGATGGTGATGATGAGAGGTCTTGCTTGAATTAATGGTTGTTTCATTGCTGATGTTTATCATTTAAAAAATAAAAAAAAAAAGCTCCTGTACACCATGTACATAGTCTGCAGCACTACATGGCAGCACCTTCATCCAACTGAACTTAACAGCACTTTGTGTCTCTAACTGATGTCGTTTCCTCCTGTATAGATCTTGGCTTGTGTTGTCCTTACTCTCAGATGCATGCCATTTTGGACAAAAGTATCTGCTTACACTGTAACAGTAATAATTGCAAAAGTCCTAATTTTCCTCCACAGAATGATGCAGAGAAGGTGGTTGTTGTCATCATGGACAAAGAGCATCATCCAGTAGAGAGATTCGTGTTTGAGATTTCCCAGCCTACACTGCTTTCCATCAGGTTGCCCCCTTCTTCTCCCTCTTCCTCCTTTTTTTTAATCTAAACATATAAGCAAAAGTATTGTGTGACACGTTTTCACAGTCATCATATCTGTAACAGGTTTTTATTTTGCTGTTACAGCTCGGACACATTACTGTCACATGTGGAGCAGCTGCTGAGGGCGTTCATCCTGAAGATCAGTGTTTGTGATGCTGTTTTAAATAATAACCCACCAGGTAATCCAAGTGTTGATGAAATACATAAATGACAGACAGGCAATTTTCTCCACCAATCATTTTATATTTCTGAAATTTTGATTTGAAGATTAGTGTCTGTGATGCTGTCGTATCACTTCCCAGTCAGGGCCTTTATGTGCAGAGTTGCATGTTCTCCCTGTGCAAGCATGGGTTCTCTCCAGGTACTCCGGCTTCCTCCCACCCCAAAAAAATGCTCATCAAGTTAATTGGTGACTTTAAATTGGCCGTAGGTGTGAATGTGAGCATGCCTGGTTGTTTATCTCTATACGTCAGCCCTGTGATTGATTGGTGACCAGTCCAGGGTGTACCCTCTCTCTCGCCCAATGACAGCTGGAATAGGCTCCAGCCCCCGCCACTCTTAACGGGATAAGCGGTATAGATAATGGATGAATGGATGAATGGATGGAAGTCAAACCTTATTAGACTACAAACAGACAGTGGATCTTGACTGTCTTCTTCTTTAGAAGATATTGTCTCATTTCTCTGGCAAGAAATCATAAGGATAGTGCCTGGCATTATGATACCGCTTTTTGCCTTTATATCAACACGACATGTTACTGAACATGTTCACAGTATCAACAAATAAGTGGTAAATACTGGTGAGCAGAAAAAGAGTATGAAGAAGCTTCAATAGGATCACCATGATTGCACCACTCTCCAGTAGCATCACCACCTCCACTCAAGCACAGCCAGTTAATTTTCCTGGAAATGTCTGTTTACAAAAACAATTCTGGGTGAAGTCAGAGTGGAAAATGAGTCTGCACCCATATGCACTTTCACCGTGAAAATTTAGGGAAAATTTCAGGAGTTTTGTGCATGTGGTAAAAAGGCTGTATATCAATTTGATACCTATTGTTTCTGGGTCCCAGGGTGTTCATTTTCAGTACTAGTTCATACAAGAGATGCTGCTACACGCAACATGGAGAAGGTTCAAGTCATCAAGGTAAGGTTTTGCAGTGTACCACTGCTGATACATGAATAGCACAGCAATATGTAGGGAAAAAATTCTCTTCATGTGTTGTAACACATATGTGCAGGATTTTCCTTGGATAGTCGCTGATGAGCAGGAGGTTCACATGCAGGAGCCAAGACTTATTCCACTGAAGACAATGACGTCTGACATCGTAAAAGTAAGTAGAAACATCCCAATCTAATTATTAGTTCAAACTAATTTTGGACTGAGACTCAAAGAGGAAAAAAGATTCAGTCTAAAATTAGCTTTTAACATGATGACTCTTGTGTTTTTCCTTTTCTTTTACAGATGCAGCTCTATGTTGAAGAAAGAGCCCAGAAAACATAAGTTCTTACTCTGCAGAAACAGACTGGAGCTACAGCTCCATCCTTTCTGTGACACACTTCGAGTCTGAACTGCAGCTCTGCCTATCAGGGCTGAACCAGCCAGAGAATCACATGCATTCTTGTTTAATACATCGAGACAAAGATGTGTAATGTGACCATTAGGTGTAAACACAATACTGCAGTCAGTGTTCGTGGTCGGACTGTTAGTCATGGCTGACATTTCATTAAGAACCAGATCTGACTCAGACTGTGTGCTTCCTCTCTGTATTTGATCCCACGATATTCACATAGACATCAGTGTGGTTTTATTATGTATTGTACTAAACTGCATTCGATGCAGAACTTGTGAAACACAGTGCTCAAATTCATTGATTTCACTGTGGCATAAATTCCCAGGGAAATGCTTAAAATAAGTGTAACATTAGTGGCTGTAAATTCAAATATCTATCGCCAGCAGCTTCTGTCAACCTTTGTTATGTGTTACCCTTTGTTGTAATTTATCATCAGTGTAAATATGTTCTTTGTGTCTCTTTGTAGGCGATTTGTTATTGCTAGTGCTCCCTTGAGGTGTTTCACCTCTGCATGGATGTCTGATGTTTGTTTATACTGCTTTTAAAAAAAGGAAAGGATCTCATTTGTTCTGTTATCCTCATCTCCAACCAGTGCTAATACTCACCTCTACTGTTATGTGGAAAATTCAAGTCTAGATGTTGAACCAACCCGACTTTTACTGCTTGTGATTTTTTTTGTTTGAAAATTGAAACAATGGCAATAAATACATTAAATAAAGCCCCACTTTTACAAATCTTGGTCTTTCCACTGCATATGTTAAACAGTATATTTATAGAAAGACCTCTGAAATAAGCCAGATGTTTTAACTCATTGGAAGTCACTAAGAAGCCGAGTAAAAGAATGCTTTCGATAGAAGTAACTAATTGGATCATGTCCTATTTTGGCCTCTGCCTCTATAATTTTATCAAGGGAGACTTGAACCATTATTTCTTATTCAGTTTTATAAAAGAATAAAAAACAATAGAATTGCTGATGAGACTCCATTGTGATGTCTATGTATCTGAAGGGCTGTTTGGGCCTACAGCAGGATAGGAACTCCTGTGGAGTCTAGACCCTGGTGGCGGTGGTGAATAAGGATGCAGGATATGATGTGGTGTAACCTTCAAAGAGCTGGACCTGGAGATGGATGAGCTGGACAGGAGGTGACTGGGGTTGAGGAGAGTCACACAGATCCATGCTAAAGAAAAGCAGTAGTGATGGGTCATTTGTGAACGAACCGGTTCAAAGAGCTGACTCTTTTATGTGAACAATAAGAGCTGGATCCTCTTAGAAAGCTTTTTATATTTTTATAACTATTGTTATTGTTATTATTATTATTATTTGTAAATGGATTGTGTGTGTGTCTGTGTGTTATTCGGTTGATGAGTAGGAATGATCCTTGACCCCTACCACAGGCACACCTCATGTTTGATGGTGTAACATTAATGTTTTATGTCAGGTGTGTCATACATCCCAACCAGTGAGCAGATTTCACCTGACCCACAAAGTGTGTTGGAGAGACAGTAGATTCTGAAAAATCATTTCATGATATTTTCACAAATTTAAAAAATTGAGCATAATTGGGTTAAAATACCTGCCCAAATATCAACCAGATGTTATAGCATTGCAAAAATTGGCAGGTCAAATGAAGCCAAACAAGTACATGAATGAAGAGTTGTCTGGGAGCTGAAAGAGCCGACTCTTTTTGCTGAGCTCAACTAAATGAGCCGGATCACTGAAAAGAGTCAAAATACCCATCACTAAAAAGCGGACAGCAGTCGATTCAGATTTAGCAGCAAGAAGATGATTGGCTCGTGGAAGTCATATCTAAGTCTGGATAGTTTGATACTTCCTTTTAGATAGATATTTTTTGCTTTATGCCTTTATTTATAGAGAAAGGCATTGGATAGAGTCAGGAATATGGATGAGGGATGCAGGAAAGGAGCCACAGGCCAGATCTGGGGCACAACCAAACCACTAGGCCATCTGCACCCCTGAATGGTGTGATTTTAAGAGTGAATGCCCAAAATCAGCTGATCACCAGGGTAGGGAGTGACAGAAAGAGATTGAGAGTGAGCTACACGAATGAATAAGGAATAGTCTTCCTGGTTTAACAGGGATTAGGCTCATAAACACTGACCAACGTCATGATAAATCACACATCATTGTTTTTGCCTTTCATATTCTGTTGACTTGTTGATGCATGCTTGCATCACTAAAGGCTTTCTGTAACACTGATTAAAAGAGTTTGTAATGATATTTTAGATACAGTTCTATATCTTTATATTTCGTTTAATAAAAATAATGTCCAGCAGTTTGTTCTTAAAGAGATAACATACTATCTGACATTAAATTTTTGTTTGCAATATCAACATGAATATCTTAAAAACTGATAGTGCAGTCTGTCTGCCTATGATGGCCAAACATAACTGTGTCCTCTTGGTCCATCTGTGATCCTTTTGGTACTGGCAGTTTGCTTATTGGCTGCAGCACAATAGCTCTGTTTTTTATAGCACTTCTCATTCATTTGCCCTGTTGGTAATTCTAACCTATGAGTGCATTTTACAACAAATAAACATCACAAATCACAGACAGATGGACTGGTATCCATTCAGTAATTTATTTTGATTTACAGATATGATTTCATCTTTTGATCTGCAAAGAACTCATTCTGCGTTTTTAAGTGTCTTTAACAAACTCGAAGTTCCTCTTCTTTAGGCTACAGCTGTACCCGAATGTTCTTGATCATTTTTTCAGCTGCAAGCAGGGCTGTCAGCATTTATGCATTGAATGCCATGCAATTAAGGTCCATAATTAGTCCATTTGTTTTTTTTTATCAGATGAATCACATGATGCCTTTCAGCATCTGAACCAGCGCACTCATTAAGCCCAAGCAGCATCTCTCTGCAGCTACAGTGGTGTAGCAGCTTATGTGGATCCTTTGTTATTAAACATTTATTTTGCTGCTCCCTTTTCTTTCAACCCATAAAAAGCTCCCTTTTCACTGGTTAAGTTGATGTCCTAACTTCAATCTGCCCAAAGTTCCCAGAGTTGCTTTCAAAATAAAAGCAGGTCTGTTTTCAAACAGGAAGTCAGTTAACTTTAACAGAGAACAAAAATCCAAAATGAAATAAAAACATCAGTATTACATCTATCCAGGAGAATGTGTTAACTTGGTTGTTCCCCTTTCCTTGTTGTTCTTTTACATGAGTTTCTTCAGTCTGTGGTGAAAATTTATGATGCAAATAATTCCCAGCCTTCAGCAATCTCAAGAAACATACAGCCGGTCAAAGCTATCATAGTTGACTAAAACTAACTAAAAAAACAAAAACTAAAATGTAAAAATAATTCAATAAACTGAAACTAAATAAAAACTAAGCTTTGCAAAAAAAAAATAATAATAACTGAAACTCAATCCTGTGCATGTGAAAGTAACAAAAATGAAATAAAATCAGAGACAAAATCTCCTTAGTTTAAGTCTTTGACAGCACCGTGCTAACCGACATGTACACCCAAGCCTGGAGAGGCTACAACTGCTAGATTTGATTGAAGAAGACTTTAAACAATGGTCATTTTAGGTCTTGGGTTGTATACAAACATTAGAATTGAATCAATAAAATGAAAAGTGAAAGGCCCTTTTGGGTCTCACCCCTGAAAGGTATCCCATATTGCAAAAAATAAATAAATAAATAAATAAAACTAATAAAAACTAAACTAAAACCAAGCATTTTTGCAAAATAAAAACTAAAGTGAACTAACAAACCAGCAGTAAAAACTAATCAAAACTGGTAGAAACTAATCAAAACTAGACTGAAATTTAAACCAAAAGGTAAAAACTAAACAAAAATCAAGACTAATGAAAAACCAAAAAAAAAAACCTATTATAACCTTGCAACCACTTTAATTTTATTTAGTCAAGATTTTATCAGTGAAATGATTTAGTCTTCCTTCTAGACTTCAGAAAACTTAAAAGGGAAGTGGGTATTCTCAGTGTTGCAATAACCTCCATTATCTTGTCATGGCTCGACCGTTGAGGGCCTCTGCTCTGACGACACTGGCGATGACCTTTGGTACGAGACACAGAGCAGGCTGCTGCATGAGCAAAGCTCAACACTGAGGCAATAGAGATAAACAGCTGACACTCCACCCCCGATCAGGAGCTTTACAAAACATGGTTCCTCTGTATTTTTAGCTTTAATTAATATAATTTTTATATTTCCCTCCATAAAGCCAGGGTGGGACAATGTTGTCTTTTATCTGGTCGTTTATACCCACTTCCTACTTCATACCAGAGTGGTTGACTCCAGAAACAAACCCAGTGGATAGTTTACTTCAAGGTGAGCTCATTCATTCATTTTATAAGTAGTTCATTCTATTCAAAGAGGTTTCTGCACTGTAACAGTGTCTATGGTGTGTTACTGCTCATTATTTCTGCTCTGTGAACTGTAGGACTGGTGGGTGCATGTGGGATCTCTGTGCTATGCTCTTTAATGAGAGTGCACTTATTTCTAGAGGAGAGGTAAGTATAGAACCTTAGATATAAACCTGATTTCCAAAAAAGTTGGGATGATGTGTAAAATGTAAATAAAACCACGTTCAATGATTCACAAATTCTTTTGAACCTAATTTCTGTTGAAAACAGCACAAAAACTAGATATTTAATGTTAAAACTGATCAACTTTTTTTAATAGTTAGAATGTTTCATTAGCTTTTATTTTATTTTCCCTTTTAGTTTTTAATTTCATCTTAGGGCTAATTAGTTTTTATTGCTGGTTTGTTAGTCCAGTTTAGTTTGTATTTTGCAAAATGTTTTGTTTTAGTTTCATTTTCAATTCTCTTTTTTTCAGTTAGTCTCCTGGCTTTGGTGTACATGCCAGTCAGTATGCTCATGTCAAAGACCATAACTAATGAGATTTCATTTATTTTATTTTAGTTTATATTAGTTAGCTTTAGAAGCACTCAGTAAATGTCTATTTGACTTTCATTTTTTTCTTTGTAAAGCTTTTATTTCAATTTCAGTTTCAGTTAACTAAAATTATTTTAGTCAGTTTTAGCTTTAACTATCATCTTGATACACACGTTCTGAATTTGATCCCTGCAATGTGTTCAAAAAAAGTTGGAACAGAGGCAAGAAAGTCTTGGAAAGTTGTGAAATGCTCAGAAATCACCTGGAACATTCCACAGGTGAGTAGGTTAATTGGTAACAGGTGATAGCATTGTGACTGGGTATGAAAGAAGCACATCTGATAGACTCAGGTGTTCATAACAGAGAGATTCTCCATTTTGTGACGAAAAAAACGGTGTAAACAGCTCCAACAGTCCAACAGTTTATGAACAACCTTTCCCAGCATTCGGTAACCCACAACAACAATAACATCAAACACCGATAACATCATTCAAAGTATCTGGAGAAATAAGCGGCAAGGTCTAGAACCAGTACTGAATACCTGTAACATCCGAACCCTTGTGCAGCACTGCATTAAAAAATGGCATCTTTCTGTGATGGAAATTACAGCGTGGGCTCAGGAATATTTAGGAAAACCATGAACACACCATCACAGGTTGTTGTTGCATCTACAAATATAATTTAAGATCTACCATAGAAAGTGAAAGCCACGGATCAACATCATCCAGAGGTGTCAACTTCTCTAGGCCAAAGCTCATCTGAGATGGACTGAGTGGAAGTGGTCCAATGAGTCCACATTTCAGATTGTTTTTGGAGATAATGGCCTTGGAGTCCTCGAGACTAAAGAGGAAAGGGGACCATCAAGACTGTTATCAATGCAAAGTTCAAAAGCCAGCATCAGTGATGGTGTGGGGGTGTGTTAGTGCCCATGGCATGGGTTACTAGCACATCAGTGAAGGCACCATTGATACTGAGAGGTATATCCAAGTTTTGGAGCAACATATGCTTCTAGCGACTTCTTTTTCAGAGATGCCCATGCTTATTTCAGCAGGACAATGCTAAGCCACATTCGGTATGAGTTTCAGTCAAAGAGTACTTGTACTAGACTGGCCTGCATACAAACCAGACTTTTCTCCTCTTAAAAATGTATTGTTCATTATAAGTGCAACTTGCAGAAACAGAACCTCTGCACTGTTGAGCAACTTAAGATGTGCATCAAACAAGAATGGGAAAGAATTTCATTCGGTATTTCAAAAATAGGTGTCCCCAGATGTTAAAAGAGTGATATGAGAGGAAAAAGTGATGTAACACAGTGGTAAACATGCTCCTGTCCCAACTTTTTTGGAAAATGTTGCAGGAATCAAATGTAGAATTTGTGTTTATTTCCAAAAAGCACAAAAGTTTAGCCATCTGAACTTTAAATATCTTGTCTTTGTGCTACATTCAGTTGAGCACAGGTTGAACAGGTTTGCAAATCACTGCATTCTGTTTTCGTTCACATTTTACACAGTGTCCCAACTTCTCTGGAAATTGGGTCTGCACATCTGAATTTGGAGTGAAGTTAACCAGTTTGCAAAATATCAAGTTTTCCCAACTCTCATAAAAGCATCAGCATCTAAATGACTGCAGGTCATTGTTGTGCCTTCTAAATTTTTGTTTGTTCGTTTGTTTTTGTTTTCTCAACAGCTGGAGTGACAAAAATGATAAAGAATCGAATCAAGAGAAACGTAATTATAGAGGAAAAAGTAAACCTGGGCTAGCAGGGATGCTACACTTCTTCTTTGTGACTGGGATACTGGCTGTGATCGGCTCTCGTGTTTCATCCTTGGTGGTGTTAGAATTCTGTCTTCGAGGGATCTCTGGATGGGTTACAGCTGGACCAGTAAGAAACCAATTATGTCATAAAAACAGGCATCCACAGTAAAGGCCAACATGCATTTAAAAAAAAAAAGATTCATAATGCATTTCAAAGTAATGTATCTTGTCCCAGAAAGCTTATTGCACCAGCAAGGATAAATCATGTTTCTTGTCAAAGCAGTTAATCAAACCTTCCATTACAAAGTGCCCATCTTCTGTTATAATTCATCTATCACTTTGTTAATTTCCTCCTTTATTCCCTAGGAGTCGAGGAAATTTCTCCAGCAGCTGTTGGTCCAAAGCCAGTTCTCTCTCGGCTGTGCACTGAGCTGCAGTTTGTACTTCCTCCACGAGGGGGCGTCCCAGCGCTGGCTATGTCTGCTCCTGGCAGCAGCACTCAGCTGGTACCTGGCCAGACAGGCCACTCTGCTGCTGCACCATGTCCTGGCTCTGTATAAGCTCCACAGCTCACAGCGCTACTGCGGCATCTGCATCGGTCTCCTGACATCAGGCCGCTGTCTGCTGCCCATGCTGTGCAGAGCCATGATCATTACCTTCACTGTGGCTGTGGTGGCTGCCATAGCAACCATTAATAAACACTTCCTCTCTGCTACAGAGGCCCTGAGGTTTTGGACGCCGCTGACCATCTGCTACACACTGCTGGTTGTGTACATGCAGGGTGAGAAACATACCAATTACAGAGATGCTGCAATGCATTTATTCCTCCCTAATACCAGACCTGATACCTTGTAGCATTACTGAGTACTTATCCACCACCAGTACAGTGAAAGAGCTATGGATATGATTTTATTCAAGCCTTTATTCTGGGTAAATAATACTCTAAAATGAACAGAAAATAATCCAGACCAACAACCTCAATTCCAAAAAAGTTGGGGCATGATGTGATATGTAAAAAAAAAAAAAAAACAGAATTCAATGATTTGCAAATCTCATACACCCATATTTTTTCCACAATAGAAAATAAACAGCATATCAGACACTGACCCTGAGAAATTTTACCATTTCATGAAAAATATTAGCTCATTTTAAATTTCATAGCAGCAACACATCTCAAAAAAGTAGAGACAGGGGAACAAGAAGGTTGGAAAAGTAAGTGGTACTGATGAAAAACAACTAGAGGAGCACTTTGCAACGAATAAGGTAAACTGGCAACAGGTTAGTAATATGACTGGGTATAAGAGGAGCATTTTAGAGAGGCAGAGTCTCTAAAGAAGTAAAGATGGGCAGGGGTTCACCAGTCTGCAAAAAGCTGCATCAAAAAAATTGGAACAATTTTGGGAAAATGTACCTCAACGTAACATTGGGAAGACTTTACATATCCCAGTATCTACAATACAGTAGTTCAAATCTATAATCAAATGTTATGATCTTTGGGCCCACAAGTGGCACAACATTAAACACAAGCATGATTCTGAACTAGAAATAACTCCATGGGCTCAGGAACACTTCCATAAATCATTGTTGGTCAACACAGTTGGCCGTGCCGTCCACAAATGCAAGTTTAAAACTATATCATGCAGAGAAGAAGCCATAGCATCATCCAGATATGCTGAAGTCTTCTTTGGGCCAAAGCTTACTGAGGTAAAATGGAAAACTGTTCTGTGGTCATATGAATCAAAATCTGAAATTCTTGTTGGAAACCATGAATGCTTTGTCCTGCAGACTACAGAGGAAAGGAACCATCCAGCTTGTTATTATCACACAGTTCAAAAGCATGCATCTCTGATGGTTGCATTAGTACCTATGGCATGGGCAGCTTATACATCTTAAAAAGAACCATCAATGCTGAAAAAGCTTTTAGAGAACATATGCTCCCATCCAGACAATGTCTCTTTCAGGGAAGGCCTTGCATATTTCAGCGAGACAATGCTAATCCATCACAAAAGCCTGGCTTCACAGTAGAAGAGTCTGGGTACTGAACTGCAGTCTAGACCAGTTACCAACAGAATCATTTGGAGCATCATAAAATGAAAAATCTGACTAAGAAGACACAGGCAGCTAGAATGCTACATCAGACAAAAATAGGACAACATTCTTCTCCCAAAACTCCAGCAACTGGTGTCCACATTTCCAAGATGTTTAATAGACTGTTGTCAAAAGAAGAAGGAATGCTACACAATGGTAAACCTGGCCTTGTTCCAACTTTTTTGAGACGTGTTGCTGCCATCGAATTCATACTTTTTCACAAACTACTTTTCATAAAATGGTAAAATGTCTCAGCTTCAACATTTGACATGTTGTTTAATGTCCTATTGTGAATATAATATAGGTTTATGGGATTTACAAATCATCGAATTATTATTTTTTTTTTTTACATTTTAAATGATGCCTCCTCTTGACATCACTTAGTTGCCAGGATCATCAAAGAATTTTGATATTAAACAGCTTCAATCAGTGTTATCTTGGATTATATTAGCTCTCTTCACTCAAATTGCCTTGATTTTTTGTTTGGTTTTTGCTTTTGGCATTAGTTAAAATACACAGAATCAGTCTTTGTTGCTCTCAAACAGCAGTTTCCCGTCGCAGACATAATTTAACCATCATATGCAATCACCGACCACTTCATTAGGTACACCCATTCAAATAATATAACTCAACCACTAACACTGCAGCAACCAGTGCATAGGCATGTAGACATGGTTAGGTGAAGTTCAATCCAAGCATCAGATTGGGGTAGAAAGGTGATTCAAATGACTTTAACCACATTTTTGCGCTCACTCCTGCTGGGCTGATACATATCTCCTACTTCAATCTACCCTAGCACAACTCAAAATTACACCTTCAACAGACCCAGGCTTAGAAAGAGGGTGGGAGAGGCAGAGTTAGGGTGAGGTGCCCTGTCTGGGGCTAGTACTAACCCCCACCAGACTAGGATGATGCTCCACCTCCCTCTTCTACCTATCCTACCATGACTCATAATTATGACCATCACCAGTGAATGGGTGTGAAATGGTAGTGTAACCTGCAATGTAAAAGCACTTTGAGTAGTCAAAGAACTAGAAGAGTCCATTCACCATTTACACTGAAGAAAATATTTTAAGCCCTTCTTCTCAAGCTTGTAGAATATAACATGGTCTGATTTGATTGGCCAGGACTTCATCTAAAATAGTGTTAGCATTTTGAATGAATTAAACGAGAAGAGTTGCTTATTTGAATGTATTGTTTTAAAGGTCACATTTTATGCAAAATACATTTTTTCAGGCTTTTCCTACAAAAATATGTGCCCACGGCCTGTCCACAATTCCCCTAGAATCAGAACCCCCGCCCCCCTAATTCTCCCCCTTTCAGAAAATGTGTGCTCAAACAAGACATTCTCAGCTTTTCCCCTCATGATGTCATGTGGGGGAGTTAGCACCACCCCAGATTCAGTTGGCCCTCCCCGCTTGGAAGAAAATTCCGCCCTCCTTTCCTGAGAGGGGCGGAGTCAGGGGTTGAGATAGACAGCTCAGTAACATTTAAAGCCACAGACACAGAAACAGCTCGTTCTGGGCAGGGCTGAAACAGAGGGTTTTCTAGACATGCAGAAATCCAACACTGGAATGTTTTTTCATTAACGTACTTCACATGCATGTTTTGGGGGCCACTGAGACAATATAAACTTATCTTAAAAGGGTAAAATATGTGACCTTTAACATTGTATGATGTTTACTTTTTCTGGCCCCTTGGGTCTCACCCCTGACAAATATCCAATATTACTAAAAAAACACTAAAACTAGTGAAACTGAACTAAAATAAAGCATTCAGACAAAACAAATATTAACTGAACCAATGAAACAGTATTAAAACAAAGTAAAACTAAACTGAAGTGGAAAACTAAAGGATGAAATGAAATAATAACTGAAAAATCCTAAACTGTAATAAGTTTGCTTTGGTTAATGGTGCCAGTTGAACTGGCCTGATTATCTCACAAACTGCTGATCCACTGATATTTCTAAACACAACCATCTCTAGGGTCTATAGAGAACAGTAGGAAAAATAGAAAATATCCAGCAAATGGCAGTTGTCTTGTTGGCAGAAGTCAGAAGACAATGACCAGACTGGTTTGAGATGACAGTTACTCAAATAGCCACTTGTTACAACCGAGCACCTCAAAGCAGATGCTTTACAGCAATAGAAGACCACAACAGGTTCTGCTCCTTTCAGTTAAGAGCAGACTACTGGAGCTATAATTCACACAGGCTCATAAAAGCTGGACAACGGAAGACTGAAAAAGTGCCCGGTCTGATGAGTTTGTTTTTTCATCCTGCAACGTTTCAATGCTAGAATTAGGTGTAAGCAACACAGTTGTTCCACATTCAGAGTCACTTAAATCCCTTGTCTTGCCCAGTCTGACTCTTGTTTCATGAGATTATTTTGACCATGTCGACATGCTCAGCTGCCATGTGACAGAATTATTAATATAGGCATTTACAAGCAGCTGAACAGGTGTAGCTAATAAAGTGATCACTGAGGATATGATATGTTAACTGTTGTGAATTGGCTCAGTCTATTTGATTGTTCTATGATGGATCCACTAGTTTGGTGCATAGACTTGCATGCTGATATCAGATGCTGCATTCTGGGCTGCACTGAGGCATTTATTAGACTGATATCTGTAGATCATCTCTAATGAAATGGGATCAGTCATATAAAAAATGCTGCAATGCTCATTAGGCACTGATCAATCAAAAGCGTTGTCTCCTCTCCAGCCTGAAGAACATCATTAATTCATCAGTTTGAAGCCTCCCTCTGGTCTCGTCTGACCACTAAAGCATCCATCATTCATTTGAGCATCTTGATCATTTAACACATCAGTAGACATGCCATAAATTAAAACAACACAAATGCATCCTCTAATGTTTCATTTTTGTTCCTGCAGAGGAGCAGCACCGTCTTCCCGGCAGCCAGGCTGTCCTGAACACAGTTATGGTGCGGCTTGGTGGTTTGATGGTCCTGATGCTGACTGTGGGACGCTGGGCTGACGTGTTCCACATCCTGATGTGTTTCCTGGGAGAGGCTAGCTGTCTAATCCCCACCATGGATCTGCTGGATTCAGCATCCTCACAGGTCAGTGAATCTCTCTGGAAGGAGCAAACAGGGCCCGGGAGCACTTTCTGTCCATCGGGAGATCAAAAACTGGGGCAGAAAATCAAAGGGTTCATTAGACCGGGTCCCAAGATGAGACTGAACTTCTCCAACTTGTGTCCCAGGTGGAGGAGGTTTAAGATACCCGAGACAGATTCAGGTCAAAGTAGTCTCTCAAAGTGAGCACTGAGCCTACTTTTCGTTACACTTAGCAGGCCTGGTTGAATTGTTGTTTCAAATAAAAACACAGAGTCCTGATAGTAGGGAAAAACTGCATTAGTGTTTATTGCCTTTCATAAGCAGAATGTATCTAGAGTGCACAGAAATAAAATTGATGAAAATATAATTTCAACAATAGCCTAAGATGTGCATATAAACATGTTTGAATCCTGAACAATAACAGCTTGTTTGAAATATGATTTTAATATTAAACTGAATATTTAGACGCTATTTTGTTGTTTTGACTGTGATCTAAAATGTCTTATGATCTATGTGTTATATATTTCATCATCATATTTATGTTTGCTCATATAGGATGAAGAAGACTATACAGACTATGTAAAAAGGGAGAGACGGAGACCACGAGTGCAAGAGAAGCCCCATCAGAGCTAGCTGATAACTACTACTTTTAAATGGCACTTACAGCAAAACTTTAAGTTTTATGTTGGTCCAAATGTCTGCTTCTATTTTCAGAATGTCACATATTTTTCATTAAAAAAGTCCAATAAGCATGGGTCATTCTACAGAGACATTATTTTTCTAACACTTTAACTCATCCCACATTATTACATAACATATTGGCTTCATGGATTTGCATAAATTATCTTTTTTGTATGTTTTTAAAGATAGCAGTCACCATATGGTTGTCACTGGTGTTACCACACCCCAATAGCAATATTAAAGAGTTTTAATGAAAAATGATATCTCAGTCTATTTAGCATATGTAGTCAGACTCACAGAAGGATGATGGGAGTGCAAAAACAGGAGATTCTCTTTTATTAATTGTGTGAATCCTAGTTTGGAGTGTTTCTTAATTATAGAGGTTTGTTGTTACAGCCATGACTTTGCTATAAAAATTTTTAAAAATTGAGAGATGGTCATAAAAATGTTAAGAGACAGTCCTTTAAATCGTAATCCTTTTGTTTGTAACCAAATTCAATGAATGTGTCATTATTTTCATACCAAAAGTGAAGTGACTTCAGTCAAACATTCCTTATTCTTCAAATGTATTGACTAAACCTAGTTCAAAAAGTGAGTACATTTGTGTTTGGTAGATTATTTCTTTGTCATAACAATGCTTCTTGGCAATAAATCTTATACTCTTTGAAAGCCTGTTTATTTCGCTTTTAAATGGTTTCATATTTGTAAGGAACATGCATTTGTAGGATGAGCAGCAGAGCTGAGTATGTGGGTTGCACCCATGATAAAATGGCCAGATTTTCTCTGCCAATGCCAAACAGTTTATTCTGCCTTTCACTCTTGTTTGGTGGAGTGGATGATTAAAGTCTAAAGGAACAAGACAAATTGGAAATTTAACATTTTTTCATTTAACAAACAGGAGCCCCAGTAGCGTGTGGAAGAACCATACACAGCAACAACAACCTAGATGGCATCCCATTCAACCAGCATTTGTCACAAGCCAGCCAGTGTGGTTGTGTTGGTCACTCTGGCACGAACAGCACGCCCAAGCTGATTCCACAAGTGTTCAGTGGGGTTGAGGCCAGGACTGCTGGCAAGCCATTCTATTCTCTCCACTCCCAAATTCTTGAGCTAGTCTCTGATAACCCTGCTATGTGGGACTGAGTGTTGTCATCTTGGAGGATAGAGTTTGGTCCCGGACAGTGGAGATATAAGAATGCCACTGGTTGCAGAATAGTTTTGATTACCAGGTGTCAGCACCGGGGGCTCAAAATAAGAGTCAGTAGCAGAATAAGCTGTTCTGCAGAGAGGATTTGGCAAATTTTTCATGGGCGCAACCCACACACTCAGCTCTGCTGCTCATCCCACAAATGCATGTTCCTTACAAATTTGGCACCATTTTAAAGGAAAATAAACAGGCATTCCAACAGTATAAGAGTTATTGCAGAGAAGAATTATTACAACAAAAGAATAAACTACCAAACAAAAAAATTCACTTTTTGCGTTATGTTTAGATAAGTTTAAATTTCACGTTTTTCATACAATAAAATACCAGAACTGACTGTGAAAGGAAACCCATTGCAAAATTTCCTTTAAACTTATTAAAAATACACTTTAACAACTTTAGAAAACTTCTTTAGTGATTCCATCAACGTCCACACACTATCTGAACTTATGTTGCTTAATTTAGCCATACCCAACCTAAAGAGGATCAACAATGAGGAAAATCAAAATCATGAAAACATGGAGCAATTTTAAGCAAAATAGCGTAATAATCGGCTTTGATCAAAGTTTATTAGATGCGTAGTAACAGAAACTAGCCTGCTGCCTGCCTTCTCTGTCATACTGTAACATGAAAATCAGTGCAAATCTAACAAAAGGTCCAACAAACAAAGCTAGCAACTTCATTTAGTCCTAAAACACTCTTAACCCAAAAAATAATTCAAAGCAAGGCTTGTCTCCAACATGCCAAATTGTGCTTTTCTTTTTCTGTTTGTCATGGCTGACAGGGGTGGTGTATTTCAGAAAGTAAACTGTCATTTTTTTAACAGAAATAAACGTGCAAACTTTGTGTTCGTATAGCTCCAATCTCATTTAGTCACCAGACGTCTATTTAGAGTCTCTTGATATACATTTTGAAATGTGCCCGAATATTTATATACTAAAACTGTCGTTTTTGTTTGTGTTGCATCAAATTTTAACTTAAATATGTTCAGGCATTTGGCTCAATTAAGTTTCTTAGCTAAAATATCACAGCCATAATTAAATGACATTTAACAGAGTCAAAGACAAAAACTAAAGCATAAGAAGACCGCAAAGAGAAATTAAAATAACACATATTAGGACTAGAGGGGTCAAAATAAATACAGAAAATTACATAATAGTTTCTACATTTAGTGCATATGTTTAACTGTTTAGCCAATACATTTTTAATACAGTCTCAGACATCTTTCCATTATTGCTGTGTGAAGACTGATTAAAAGAAGTTAAAAGCAGCTCTTTCTCTGATAAATAAGAATTAACAGAGGGAGAACAATGGATGTGGAGGGCCCCAAGCCTGTGTTTAACTCAGGCCCCAAAATTTGCTAAGTCCGCCACTGCATTCAGTAAAGTGTAACTGTTCAAATAACGTGTTTTTTTAAATGAAAATACAAAAAATATTATTTTCCAAGAGTTTTTTTTTTTTTAGAAAAGACTAGGAACAGAAATATACACATTTCTGTACAATGACCCATATATTAAGGCGATTTGGAGATGAAATTGTCTTTAAAGTATGTTTCCAGCTCTTTCAATACACAGGCCTTCTACAAAGCTAAAACCGTTGTGCACCAAACAGCTGTAATATGACCCACCATGCCTTATGTAACTCTCAACTGAAGTTTGCAGCAGGAATTTATCATAATGTCAGCTCTGTTTTAACAGACTTAAGGGTCTTTGTGACTGATTCAAGTGACCATTTAGACATTCTGTAAATTATGACATTCAGGATAAGTACACATCTGTAAAGGGGATTTAAGCAGGCTACTATTCCTTACAATTTTTCTTTGTGGGCCTGGGGGCGTAGCAGCCATTTCTTAAGCTCGTGGGTAAACGAATTATTTATAATGGACGTTTTTGCTTGTTTGAAGGTAAGGTCCAGATAAGAGGGCTAGCTTTCCTTTAACATCCACATGGCATATGAATTCATGTCAAACATGAATAAAAAATAATAGTATACATTACAGATTTCACAAGGTTTTCATTTAATATAATGTATATAGTAGAACCCCAAAATCAATCCATATTGGCTAGTAACACACATGCACGGTTGAACTTCACTAAGTAATTTTCCCATTTTAGCAATTTTCGACCGCTGTTCGGCGCTTGAATGCAGCAAACATTAAAAACGACCGTTGGCGTAAAGCTACAATCTAACCGTGTAGGTAGGCTGTCGGCAAGTATCATATTTCTTCGACTAATATCATTTCTACTCGATTTAATGCCATCAAAAAATCATTCCAGTGCTTCATGTCTCTCCCTCAGCCTGTTTAAAGTCTCTCCAGAGATTGTCTGGTTGAAAAGAAGAGGCAAAATGGCTGACGACAACGTTTGCGCTGTAATGTCACACAAAATGGCGTTACACAAAGGAAAGTCTAATTACCTTGTTTTTACACTGCCTTATACCAAGTCTCAATTGTTCGTACAACGACAGAATTTCGCAGAAATACTTGCTCATTTGAATGGATAGCGTTTTGTACGAAAACCACTTCGCTTTATCATACCAGAGGATGCCATATGCTGCTTTTAGCGCTTCTATTCAAGCTATATTGTTGTACTAACGTTACCTAGCTGTGAAAACTGACTTCTTGTGACAATTTACAACTTCAGACACCCACATCAAAAGAAATCCACATTTTGACGCCGTTGTTATGCCCAGACGGCGTGTCTTTATTGGGAGCTGTGGATTGACAGACACATATTCCATGAGAAGGTTTTTCATACATCAGTCCAGTCTTCCTGTGTCAAAAAGGCGTTTGAAATTACGGGGGCACATTAGCCTGGCGATCCAGTTCCCAAAATAATCCAGGTCTTTGAAGAGGAAATTTGGTTTTGGTGTCTAGTAGATCCACCAAAATAGGAATTGTACTCCCATAGGTTTATTAGATTTTAAACTGTATAGAGTTCCACACCAGGACGAATTCAGCAGACACAGTGAGGACGTTTCTCCATAGACACCCGAATATGGTGCAAATACGCACTGAAATGATAGAGCAGCAGTTGTCGCCTCCTCTGGATGTGCTTCCAGACTATTCTGTTCTCATCTGATAGGCACGCTGGACGCATGCGCAGAGTGGTTTTTGCTTGTCCCCCGTTACCGCATTTTCGCGCACGCGCACTTCTGCCTTTTGACATGCGTGCTTAATATAGTAACAAAAGCAGAATAATGCTGTGGTGTAGTAACAGAGCTTTGCGATGCCAAACTCAACTCAATAATCATTTCCATTGGCTAAACATCACACTTAGCTCTACTATGGGTATGGGCAGAATGTGTAAAGTTAAAAGAGACCTATTTCACCCTTCTTATTATCACACATGAAACTCTTATTCAATATAGTGAAGTATCTGCACTTAAATAGAGCCACAAAGCAAGAATCATTAAAAAAAAACTTGTTGAGATAGCTACAAGTGAAAAGCACGAGACAGATGGTGTTTACACTCATCAGTGCTTATCTCAATTGGCCTCTTGGACCTTTGGACATGTGCCCAATCGCTCATGTTACTTATTAGCTTAAAACAGAGCTCAGACCAGGTCAAAGTTTTTAACTTGATAGACTTAGAGCCATGTTGTATCCAACTAGAATTAATAGTACAAGGCTTGATTAGCTCAAGCTCTTATCTTCCCTTACTGACTGCAGGTATTAGGCTACAGGGGAATCGCAAACATGTTAAAAAAAAGTGTTGAGCACAATCTGTCAAGATGTTATGAAAATAAACATTTTATGAACAGAATTTGTTGTTTTAAGCTTATATTGAATGTGTTCTAGGTTTTTATTTGTTTTCCTCTTTATGTTAGTCACCCAATGTATAATTCTTAAATGGAAAGGTAATGTTTTTATCTTATCAGTGGTCTTAAAAGAGCTTACAGTGAACTGCTCAACAATATAAGCCTTTCTCTCTCATGATATATCAAACAATCTCACAGCATATCAAAGGGATTTTGTGTAATTTAACTGCTTCTTTGCCACACTAGGTGATTTTACTTAGCCTTGTCAAAGAAGAATTTCTGTCACTTCTTGGACAGACAAAGTCTATCTATCTATCTATCTATCTATCTATCTATCTATCTATCTATCTATCTATCTATTTGTAACTTTTCCTTTTTCTAATTACCCTTTAAGTTAAACTCTGACCAAAGCTTTAATGGACCCCAAATAAAATGAGAGTATCAGTATCAGTGATATTATTCCCAAAAGGCTTAATCCTTTGCTTGACAGGGTCTTAGTTTTCTAATCACAGCCAATATTGATGTCCTACAATTTTTAAAAACTTTCTGATTCTGATATATATATTTGCCAAGAATACCTAATAGTAGTTAGTTGTTCTGTTAACAGAATTTGCAGAATCATTTAACTGTGCAGTAAGTCTCACGAGTATTAATTCAATGAACCAAAATAATGTTTTGAAAAATGTTCCCCAACTAATTGTTTCATCTAAAAATATAATAGCCTTGACACTTCTTCTGAGTAGTAACATTCACAGTTACTTACAACATGGCCATGGGTTCCTGTTTCCTACAGGTTTTTCAAAACCTCCAACAGAATTATTTTGGAATCCATGTAACTTAAGGTGAGTTAACTCAGTACACCATAAAGAACTAAAAGATGTTAAAAATGTAAGTATAGGAGTGCACAAAATGAGTAAGTTTGAGCTGCAATTTGCAAAGTGATTTGCAGGCCTTTAAATTATACTACAGTAAAACTCCAAGGCACTCCATAGAAAAAATAATCAAATTGATTTCACATTGGTTGTCTGCATAAACAGAACACACCGTAATACAAAAGCTTATCAGGGAAAAAAAAATATACAAGACTTAATGTTTTCTTTTACTCATGAAAATATTGTCCTTAGTTCTAAATACAATAAAGGAATAAGTGGTGATAACTTTTAGTAATTAATTTACTTGTTCTTTTAAAGTTCATTGGAGGATGATGCTCATCCTTGCACATTTGTACACATCCGATAATACTGTGTCATTATGACTGTTGAAAATAATTATCAGAAGAATAAATTATAAGTATACTTTACTGCCAAGAAGTATACAACAGGCTCCCTTTGGATGTTTTTTACAATAAACCTGGGCCCATGACTTGGTTGTGAATTTCATGGTCATGTTGCCTTTCTCTGTGCATTGACAAAAATAAAATGTAGCTAAATAAAATCAATAAACTCAAAATATATATATAACTCAGCTTCATTTAATATTACTAAATGCAAAGTGCTTCACATTATCCAACTAAAACGGATGGGATCTTCCTGTGAGTCGAAGCCTCTCAGATGTCAGAGCACCTTCATTCAACCAGGGGTTTTCTCGCGCATGCGCAGGTGCGTCGACGATCTCATCGGGGAGAAAAAAAGAAGTTCACACACAAAGCCACGCCTGCGCGGTGTGCCTCTCATTACAAGCGAAGTTGCTGCATCTTTTTAGGAAGCTACATGCTTTCTTTCGACACCCAAAGGTCGCATGGTGTCAGGGACGCGCCTAGTCACGGGAACGGTCCGGAGCGCGTTCACGAGGTGCAAGATCGCGCTTTAACAGTGAAGAGTATCAAACAGCGTGTGGGGATCCAACCTAATGCTTTACATTGGGTCACAACGACCAGTCAATGATTTGCGCCGTGTATTTGCGTTCCTGTCCGGCGTTTATTTTGCAAACCTTTTCATTTTTGCACGGGAGGACACTGACATAGCAAACTCATCTGTATGATAGGGGAGCAGGAGCACACAGTATGGTCCGGGAAACCAGACATTTATGGGTGGGAAATTTACCCGAAAATGTACGAGAGGAGAAAATCATTGAGCACTTCAAGCGGTGAGTAGGAACATTGATGAGCTATGCGTGTTTGTGTGTGGTTGTTGTAACGTAAGGACGTGTGCATGGACAGCATCTCTCTTGTGTTGTGTCACATTTAGAGAAGTCAGGATGAAGGAAGCAGGAGGTTCCCCCGTAGCAAAGTCCCATTTGGCAACTGTGCTGTCAGCTCCCCATAAGCAACAACATTGTGCTGCATTTCAGCTGAGATAAAAGCGGCTAGCACGCTTCAAGCACCCAGCTAGCAGACATATGGTTTTGCCATTTTTGACACGGTCACTAACTTGCATGCAGGGTCACAACTTTACTTGGGCTTTTTATGCTCTGTGGCTGTAAAATTCCACCACTTTACTCTTTGACTTTTTAAAAAGCCTACCTTTGCACCCGGAGACTGTACAGAAGGCACATTTTCTAAAGGATAGCCGCTTGCAGCGTACTGTCAGTGTAAACAAACTTCAGTCTACCTGGCGAGCGGATCGCATTGTACAAGCTGTGCATTTCACAGGCTGCATCTTTGGCAGACAGTACGAAGTCCATGGCTGTGTGCTTTCTGGTGTCTGAGCAAGTCAGGCACCCGGTGTTTCACTTTACTTTCTCCGAGTTTGTCGTCAGCCTGGTGCGTCCAGCAGAACCCGTGCACACAGTTTGGTTAATTTACATCCCATGTACCCATCTGTCATGTTGCAAGAGCCAGGTTCTGTCTTTACTTAACACCAAGTCAGTGATATCTCAAAGGTGACGCGACATCACGCCGCCATCCACGCTGCAACATTGTTCCAAACTGTGATTGAAGGGTGCTCTGTGTTTACTGATATACAACACTGAAACGTTGTAGCAGGCCACTTGTGTTTACTTTGTGGGTGAATTAACACGTCAATGGCTATGTTTGCAACCGCGTTTCTGTCCTCCAGCTGCTGGCTTGCACAGCCTGCAGCGCGATGTGAGGGAAAATCAGGCAATATTTAATCAAGAAATTCAAATTCAGCTCCGTTTCTGCTTCTTGTTTTGGCTGTAGGTGAATTCTAACACCGTGGACCATTTTAGGCATTTAGCGCTTTATTTTCATCATTGGACTAAATAAAAAATACATTCTTTTTGTTCGACTCTCACGGTTGTCTGCGCGCTCTCGCCTTTCTCTTCTCGGCTGTCAAGGAAATAGCAGCCCGCCTCTCCGTCCATATGTGCTGGAGAGCAGACCGCTGAAAACATTATAGTCTACCTATATGAGCAGCGCTGCCTTCTTTGCTGTGTAGGCGTCGCCATATCGGACGAAAGCTGCTAAATCACTAACACCATTCACGCACGTCTGTTGACCAAAATCCCGATCAAAAGGGACACTTTTATATTCAGCATCATGCCTCTAAGAAGCGACTGTGTAAAATATATTTGCTAATTTAAATTTTAAACTCAGCACTCTTTTGAAGATGGTTGTATTAGGGGTTTTATAGATGGATGCAGTGAGTAAACCACAGATCTGGTTCGTGTCTGATTCCTGCAGCCCCTGCAGACCGCACAATAATGAGCTACCTATATGCCGTTTTGTTTTACATTAGCTCATGCTATGATGTGCGTAACGTTATGTTAGGGGGATGGTGACTGGCAGCATGTTATTGCAATAGCGGAGGGGAAAGTGTGTCGGCGGCTCCTTTTTAGCATGCTGCCTCAGCTCCAGCGTTAACCCAGAGGTAGTCCGAGCAGGCAGGTGCATGACAGCCCAATGTGTGATAGAAGTCATTGAAGATGGGGGACGGCAGAATGAGTAAGCAGTGTGAACAGCTTTTCTAAAATGGCGTCGGAGGCTGTTCAATGTTGGGAACTGGCATGCCAATAAATTTATGGGCACCCTACTGTCTCTGTCGGACAGCGAAAATACACTCCCGGATCATTTTTAGGAGGGAAAATTCAATGCATGTAAATGATGCTTTGTAATCCCAGACTTGGGTTGTATGATCTCAGTTCACCCATCAGTCAGACAAACATTTTAAACAATGTATTTACAAGCATATTATGAAAACAATGGAATATCTTTTCAGAAGTACATCAATTAAAACTACATCATAACCTGTGCATTTTTTTATGTGAGGGAAAAGGGGGTTGATGTTACAAATGCAAATGTCCCAGCTTTCCCCTGTTTTAGTAAAACAGCAAGAGCCAAATAGAAACATGTATTGATTTTTTTAAACCACCAACAGCAAATGAGAAAATGTCACGTCTCTTTTAATGCTGCCCAAACCTCATCTGTATGCTTACAGCAGCTATAATCTCAGCAGAGTCCCTCCTCCAAGGAACATGCTAATGTTGGACAATATATGCATTTATTAACATGCAATATGCCAAGGTTTCAAATCCAGTTGCTGGGTTACTGTTGCCTTGCAAGAAAGTGCCACAGAGCAGAACATATGAGAAGCAAAGCTTCTTTACCATCCAACCCTCTTCAGACACATTCACTCACATTAAAATCATTCATATTTAAATCTATTGATTGAAACTTTGCATAATGAAAAAAAAAAATATATGTGTCATTATTTTCAAAATTGCATAATTTCCAGACAGAATACCCTAACACTGATAAAACACAACTGCCTTCCAAAATCCTATTGGTAACCTTGTTTTGTTTTATCTTTTAGATATGGACGTGTGGAGAGTGTCAAGGTCCTGCCCAAGCGGGGTTCAGAAGGTGGAGTTGCTGCCTTTGTGGATTTTGTGGACATTAAAAGTGCTCAGAAGGCTCACAATGCTATCAACAAGATGGGGGACAGAGACCTGCGCACTGATTACAATGAACCAGGCACAATTCCTAGTGCCGCAAGAGGGCTGGACGATAGTCTGTCCTTAAGCTCTCGTGGCCGGGATGTATCAGGGTTCACAAGAGCGGCAGGGGGGGCCGTGTATGTGCCCCCCACGTCGCTCCACAGCAGAGATGGACGCTATGAACGCAGACTAGACGGGTAAGTGGACAAAGTTTCTCTGAAGGCAGGGGGAGCCATGGTTTCTGGTAAACATCTTACCCCCAAGCATCTTCCCACCATCTATTCATTTACTTGTTTTGGGGGGTAGAGGAGAGTTCATGCTTTTAGGGATCCCCTCTAAGTGTAACAGCGCCGCCTGCGCTCCTGGATTCATACTGGCAGGTAGATGTTGAGATATTCTTTAAGTAAGAGCATGTCTTTATACAAGAGTATCAGTTACCAGCTTAAATAAATAGTTTAAATGGCTGTTGGGGATTATCTTTGTGAGCTTAAACATCTCTGTGAGGTGGATATATCAATTGCGGAAAATGTGGGGCAAAGATTGGAAATCTTAAAATTTCCCAGGATTATTGGAGATCTCTGGAGAGAGAGAGAAAAAGAGAGAGAGAGAGGGGGAGAGACGAATAAAGAGTGGTCCACCGGCCATCCGTGGGATTCCCTTAATCTGGAGTTACGTGCCCTGCTCGGTGGATTAATGCCATCCTCACCCCAACCAAGAGCACACATTATATAAGAAACCATTGTTTGGATTAGTCTAATTTGGTTTTCAATAATCTCGCACCCCTCACGGAGGTGTTCACTTCTCATGTGGGCTGGAGTCATGTGGATAACCTACACAGGATATTTATTCCCCTCTGTTGGATTATCGCCGGCCTTGAGGATACACTGTCATGCTAAAGGTATGGGTTGCTTTCTTGGTTTGGGTTTTTTTGTTGTTTTTATTTGGGATTATATCTTATTCAGGGCATTACAATTTGAGAACTGGGAGACCTCTACTGGTTACTCTACTCAGTAGACAACAGAAACATGTGAGCAAATGACTTTTTTTCCCTACTTTATTTTTTTTTGGTGGAGATTATTTTTAACAACTGAGAGTCACAGTTTTAATGAGGACCGTCGTGGACTATGTTTGGATCCTACAGTTCAATGAAGAATTGCTGGAAACTAAGACTGGAAAGTTGCTTTTGGAGATAACCTACCTCACATCTGTGGATTACCTGCTCCCTTCCTGAATGTGGAACTATAACTAAGCCATGGATATTACCAGATACAGAATCAGAGAACTGAGTTGCACCCATGAACTGCTTCTTCATTGACCCAGCTTCAGTTTAGACTGCATGTTGGCTCTTCTGCCTGTAACGGAAATGGACAAAAGACGTGAAAAATCCCTGAGCCCAAAGCTGCTATGAATGTTCTTCAGTCTGGGAGTGATTACAGTACATCTAATACCAAGAATCTGGATTACCATTAAGAGACATGTTCTTCATTCTTCAACCGTCATGGCCCAACTTCCAGCCTTCTGCCAAAGGAATCTGACTATAGTTAACTGCCAATCACAGTGTGACCAAAAGGGAATGCCACAGACTTTACAAATGAAGATGCAAGACTTACTTTTTCCATCGGTTCCATAGCCCTGGATATCACATGTTGATTTTACTGGACTTGGGTGCAACGCTGATTTTTTTTCTTCCTGCACACTTGGATGGATATATGGACTCGAATGACTTTTCCAGCATACAAAGCATCCCAATCTGGATCTGTACAAGACCATGTTTGTTTTCATCATTTTAATTAAAACAAACACTCATGCTGATCCAAGATTTTTTTTCGCTTTCCTGAAGATGAGGAGTATAATTTCAAACAGGAAAATTTTTGCTTCATTTTTTTGTCCTCCACTCAACATTTTTGCCCATTTTTCTGCTCACAAAGTTCTATCTCCCTAAATTGTATTTGGAATTATAGGTCAAGTTACCACTCTCTCAAAAGGTTGGTATGTCCTGCCCTGTGTATTTTAGCTGTCCTCTCTAACCCCCTAGTTTGAACCCCTGTCTCTCTCCATTTTCCCCACTAACCGAAGTAGCTGGTACATAGACTGTTATTACTGCCTGTGTGTCTCTATGCAGAAATCTGTACCTTACCTTGTATTGTTTTCCCTTTGCTTCCCCTCAGCTGACCCCACCTTAAACCCATTCTCTCTTTATGATGACTAGACTCACACTGTAGCTGTTACTCATGATGAGTGATCAGAGTAAAAATGTCCCTTTGGATTTCTAATGCATATTCCAGGCTATGCTTAATTCTGTGAAAAGCAAGATTCTGTTTTGCAGAAATAACAATTTTGACTAGGGCCAAAGTATTACCATTAGAAACAGCATTAAGTATATGAGAACAAAATCTCTACCAAATACATTCAGTGGGCTTCCTAGTGCCTCAAAACAAGCAGCTAGAATAGTTCTAAATTAAATGTAACTCTAATTGACAGGCTCCTGGAGTTGGACTTTATTACTTAAGTTGTATGGAGGAGGAATTTATCAACCAAGATGCCGAACATTAGCTGAATTTTATGCGTTCCTGCAGGGCTGCTAGGTAAGTGAGATCAAGATTATTAATCACAAAAATACATTTATTTCACAGCATCTCTAACATGTGCAGTTATTAAGCTGAAACACCTAATATATTATATTGTGAATATACAGACAAGCAATAAATAAAAAACAAGTGGAAAATATGAATATAAAAAATGACAATAGTATGTGATAATGGAACTTTATTTTTGATATAGTCATGATTTACTTTAATAGCCAGAGTATAACAACAGACAGCCCCCCCCACCCCCCCCAAAAAAAAATGGCAACTTGACATTGACATTTGACATTTTTAATGTTTTTTTCTTTTAAATCATATTTTTTCAGAAAAATAACTCTTATATTCATCAATCATGACAACATTTCTAGTTTGGACCTGTTTTTTTTCATTCAATTTTAAAGTGACTCTAGCTTCCTGAGTTTGAGATATGTGTAATGTGTATGCAACATATAATCTGTTACAAGTTGCCAATCAAAATTATTCTTAAGCTTTAACCTCTTAGATATACTGGTACAATCCATAAGACACATGTGTATGTTATTTTATTCTAGAGGTAAGGCACCGTCGTCTACTGTTACTCATCAAGAATATGAAGATGGAGACATAACATCCTTTCAAAATCAGTTACTAAGTTTCAAAGATTCTCCCTCTTATTTCCCCGTGTTATCAATGCAAGTTGTAGACATTGTTACTAAACCTTTGCATTTGCCCTGTCAAATATATGAAACTGAATTAAACAATAGACAATTCTACCTTAAATTTACTGTAAGAAAAAAAGAGAAAGATATGGTTGAAAGTTTACATTGTCCCCCACCCAGAGCATTTTGCTTTGTTCTTCAGCTAACAACAGGATGCAAGATGCAGCATAGCTGCACATTTTACCTGTCAGTTTGCATGGTAGAATGATTTTTAATTATTAAGTGCTAAAAATAGTTTCTGATTTTTATTTATTAAATCAATATGCATGTATTGTTCCAATGTAAGACCACTTTTTAGCATGCTGCTGGAATAGATCCTCATAATTATGCTGTTCACATAATCTCAAAACAGTTGATGTGCTTAGCATGCGCTGGAGCAGCCTAATAATCAAACACTGATGGAAATTCTGCCAAAAAAGTCTAACTGAATTATTTTTAAGCCCCATGAATAATGTAGAAGCTGTTTTGTGTAAAGTGAAATTGAAGTGAAATTGAAGGCTATCTATTGAGCAGCGAGCCTGCGCCACCAAATTAGCATTTTCGAGAGCATCTAGGGGTCAAGGTAATCCATCACTTTCACAGCAGACACCGTTATGCCATAGATGTTATTCATGAATCCAGCATACAGACGATTAAATCAAATAAGTTGAAACAGAATTTGCCCCCGACCTCGCTGTACCTGATGGATAGTGCAGTGAAATACAATCATAGTGCAAGTCTCCTAAACCAATTTATCCCAAACATCCAGGAGACTGTGTGCATTCCATAAAAAAACGCTTTGTCCTTATGCTCCATGACAAAAGCCTTTTGTGTAAAGACTTGATGAGAGACTCCATCAGTGACTTAGGATGATATAGATTACATTTATGTCAGGTGTCTTGTACTGAAACTCTTTGGTTAGTCAAAGAGAGATGTCTGTTATCTCTATTAGTCACAAATGCATTTATTTATTATTTAGTTATTGCTTGGTTACAAATGAAAAAATCATTGAACCTTCAAGGTATGAGAGTCAAATATTGTAGGAGGGAAAGTTAAATGATTTTACTTTTGGTACAGAGGCTTGAGGTAGGGAAATAGAGGCAGTCTGTCAAAGTCTGTGAACTATATGTATGTATATGTTTAATACCTTTTGTGGTCT
Source organism: Cheilinus undulatus (assembly GCF_018320785.1). Taxonomy (NCBI): domain Eukaryota; kingdom Metazoa; phylum Chordata; class Actinopteri; order Labriformes; family Labridae; genus Cheilinus; species Cheilinus undulatus. Next base: position 10,830,238 of record NC_054875.1, on the reverse strand, counting down.
GTTATTAAGGCCAGGTTAGGCATTTAAATAGAACCAAGTTATAGATATCATACCATGGCTTGACAGAAAAAAAAGAGCCATTGATGAGGAAAATGCTTGCATTCGATATCCCAATAATGGCAACAACCGCCAACTGGCACCTCATGTAACTGGTGTTACCTTTTACCAAGTTCAGACTGAGATTGAGGCCGGTCATTTCAAAGACTGGTTAAACAATTCAAACTCACACCGTGTCCTGCTTGTTTGCTTTGAATCAATCTGATTTGAAAAAGTGAAAAGGGTTTAGATGTTCCTTTGTATTAAGACACTTTCTCCTTAACTAGTGCATAATTGCCTACTTTCTACAATTCACAGAACAAGAAATTAAAAATATGACCAAAAATCATATTACATTTCTAACACTGAATTTAAGAGATTAAGAAATTCCAATGTTTGGACCGAATTAGTAAGATCTGCACTCATCATATTTACAATTTTCTGTGAAAGGCAAGCTGTATTTACCATCTCTTCTGTGAGATTTCAGAAGTTTCCCCATGTTACAATTGCCTTCAAGTTCTACTTAAAGTTCTTTGTTGGCATTGACAGTTTGGCAGCTTGCAGGAGCAAGCAAAATTTGAACAGCTATATCTTTGCACAGATGTAACAGATGCATCTCTGATGGTCCAAATAGATCAAAGACCAGAAATATTTGGATGCCACTTCCAATTCACAGTGAGGACAGTTTCTAAGTCTTTATAAAGTCAGTTTGTTGCTTCTTTATGAGTTTTAGACAGTTTCTCTCAAACCTGATTTTGTAAAACCAATTTTTGTCTAAAACAAGATGTAGCAGTTCATTTTGTTAAACTTATTCTATAAGATAGCTGTTTCAGCAATCCTTCTCTTAACAGTAAAGTTAAATATGGACACTAGCAAGAAGGAAAAGAAGTAGTTTGTGAAGGCCTTGAAAGGTTTTAGTGGCAGAAAACAGGGATATTTGTCCTGTCAAATAGTGCTTCATGATTCGGTAATATATGATTGCAATTGTACTTCACAGTATTGTGATTGCGATTATGACCTACTGCATAAATGGTATCATAAGCTTACTTGCGTGGTTATCAAGGAAAATGCTGAGAGTAATGAGTTTTGAAGTGTTTATTTCAACTCATAGCTTACGAATATTAAGTAGCATAAAAAATTCAAAACCTTTCAAAACAATTTATTTACCAAAAAAAAAAGTTTTTAAAATAAAGGGTACTTCTACATAGTGTAATAGTGGCACTACTGTTAACTTAAAGGCCTTTCTGGAGGCATTTTTAAACCTTTTGATTACTACTTGGTACAAAAACAATTTCAGCCTTTTATACAATTATGTAATAGCACAGCTTGACATTGTGATTGTGATGATAATTGTAATTAGATGAATTGTGCAGCACTACTGTCAAACCAAAGATACAACCTGATTTCTAACAATGTCAGTCCCTGGTTTAACTCTACACAAACGGTCAGATTTAAGTCTAGAAAGCCTTTACTTCAAAAATAATTTAGACATATTAAGTAATTTCTTCTTTATAGTCAATAAGATACACAATTGAAAGGATGCCGGTATTCATTCATATAGGCTTGTGTAAGTATGCTTTTCAAAATATGTCCTGTACATTAGCTATGTAGAAATATAAAAAATGCTTTGCAAATTTTAAAGATGCAACAGATTTCTACAGCATTTTAGAAATAGTTAATAAGTTAACACTAGCATCATGAGGAATTTGCCATTTTGACAGTAAAATTCCCTTTTGCTGTTTAAATATGACACCATCTGAAATCTCAACATTGCTCCATCCTCCAGTTTGAAATAGTCAAATCAAACCTAGTCTCCCGTTTAAAAGGCCTCTATAATGAGTGTTTGTAACTGTGGTTATGTTAACCATATTCCTCCCTGTGTTGGAACATCATGGCTAATTTGCTGATAATAATTTGATCTGAATTCTAACAGTGGTAATTGCTGTCCTGTCCCGCTCATTACAGGGAGTTGGGTAATATGACTGCTGTAATGACACAGCAGTCGTATAACTAAATTAAAATCTGATTGCTTTATTCAGTAGGAGGATGTGCAGGTCTGAACAGAATGTTCTTAATAACCCTGTTTCTAATGTGCATCTTCATAAAAGATGCTTTGAAGAGGAGAACAAGTGGTGTCAAACAGTCTAACATTATAGACAAAAGACTTGTCATGAATCACCTTCAAAAACCTCACACAAAGCCTTTCAGATAAATGATAAAACTACTTGAAAGTGGCTTTTGCTGTAATTTCTTGATGTTACGAGACCAAAATGACTTGAAATGCTGTGAAGGCATGAATCTCTCCCATAATTCCTTTTTTAATATAAGTAATCCTTTTGCAAGTCTCTTAAATCCTGCAATTAAAACCTTTGATAAGCTGCAGATTTCTGTCCTATTGAGCACTGATTGCATGCCTTTTGCTTAAAACCTCTCCTGAGTGTTCTTGTGAATTGTATTTTTGATATAGTGTTTTAAATTTGGCTGTAAGCTATACTGTGTTTTATTAATGTCATGATTTTTGAGCTTGGAAACTGCTAAATAAGAACACTTCTGTATTCAAGGAAAGCTGTTTTACACAAAACGAAAGAAGTGCTCAGTATAAAAGCTGAAGACTTAATACATTTCATCTCCAGTTCATACATTGTTAGCTTATAGTCCCGATTTTTTTCTCAGCCTGAATTATCTCACCTTAAAATTACTGAAATTTCTCTGTATTTTAGACTGTAGTCTGCAAATGTTTCACCTTTAACACGCTTAAAAATACCCTAAGACACCCCTTTCTTCCTATTTGTCTAGTTAAAGAAAACTCACCAGAAATGCCTGGTGATCTTTCTTTTGTCTGATTCCAACAGATTTATCCAAAGAAACAGCAGTTTGATGCTGTTGTGTCTTCTTGTTTGTTAGGTCGGCTGAAAGTCGGGACCGGGCGTACGATCACAGTGCCTATGGACATCATGAGCGTCCTGGTAGCAGCTTTGAACGCCAGCGGCACTATGAAACGGACTATTATCGCGATGCGAGAGAGAGGACTCTAAGCAATGCAGGAAGCGGGTCTGGTACCTCAAGTGGAAGTGTTTCAACGGGCTCGTCAGGAGTTGGTGGAACTATTGTTAGCACTGTTGCGGGCAACACAGGGACAAGTGGGTCAGCAGGGGCTACATCAGGAGGAAGCGGGGGATCTTCATCAAGTGCAGTTGGCTTCTACCGCTCCCACAGCAGGAGCCCTTGCCGCTTTGAGACACCAGAGCCTCGCTATGAGCCTCGCACCAGGGAACCCTTTACTTTGGCCAGTGTCGTTCATAGGGACCTTTATCGGGAGGACAGAAGTCGACGCGGGGATCGATCGTACCGCCACAGTCGAAGCAGGTCTCCTCACTCAACACATTCACGAAATCCCTCTCCTCAGAGACTGGCGAGTCAGGCTACACGTCCTGCACGCTCCCACAGTGGGTCAGGCTCCCGCAGCCGCTCCTCCAGTTCAGACTCAGTCAGCAGTACCAGCAGCAGCACGAGTGGCAGGTGAGTGACACTGGCTGTCAAGATTTCTACCCTTGTCTATATCTGTCATTTTTTTACAGAATTTTTGAGGATGAAAACCTAGATACTAGATACTGTTCCTTCTTTATTATCTATTCTTTTTTACTTTAAATTCTTCACTGAAACAGAAAAGGGTTTGAAGTGTTTATTGCAGACATATCTGACTTAATATATAGGCTCAGGTTGACAATAAACTCTCAATGCTCGTTGAACCTAAGCAACTGGGCTCCTTCAGACTGACAATTATGTTGTTGTCATTCCTTTTTCAGTGTGCACATCCATGCATTTGGAACATGCACTTGGGTTATACTGAATCTATTTCAGGCAACAACATTCTGGTTATCATATAGCTCACACACAAAGCATGTTTTTCTCTAGGAAAAAAATGGCTATGCCCTATTAAAAATGTGTTCCTTTTTTTTTGTTAGTTTCATTTGCTTCCTTTGAGTCCCCCTCAGATTTGTAGCTTGCAAAAGCTAAGCCCCCCCTCCAGGACATACACAAAAAGAAGTTATGAATTGGTGTCAAAAATTAGCATTATTATTTTTTTTATCGTCTAAATTATTACAAAAAGCCCTGCACACACATGTTCTTTACATGATCTTTCTATGAAGTATAGGTGTTTATTTTGGTTAGCATGTGTAAATCAAATTTTAACAGTCTCAGAGCAGAGCCCTGTTTCCTCCCTCCAATCTCTGGACAAGCTGGATGAAGGCAGGCAGTTTTTCAGAACATGAGGTACAAGAGGTTGGAATTTGCAAGCAATGTTTTGGTATAGTCACCACACCACAAGGTAACTTCTCTCTCTCTATCTCTATAACCACCTCAAAGTCACCACAAAGTTCAATATGAGTTACCAATGAAGGACAATTGAACCATATTGCAAAACCCCGCTACCAGACCACATAAACCTCCGTCACCTAGAAATTTCACAGCGCCTTTATGTACAGCAAGCAGCTGAGGGTCCTAAAGGTAAAGTTGCCAGAATTTTTTTTATTATTGTGTGTTACATTCTAAGAATTAAAGTTAAAGACTATATGCTCTACAATATTTTAATTTTTCACTTAAAAAAAAAAAAAAAAAGACATGGAGAGAGACAGTGTATTTACAGGAGCCTTTTAAGTCCAATGCTTTATTACAGGTTGTGTCCGATAAAAAGGCCATAGAGCACAATTTTATTTGAATGCAATGCATACCATGCAAACCATGATTCACAATTGAGTAAGAATCCTGCTGCTCTCATTAATACTATTTAAATAAATGAGCTTTCATGGCTTCAAAGGCAAACCATCTGTCTGAATGGTTTCTTACAGATTCACGTACAATTAGTCCACTGACCAATTATGTTCATTTAATCATTGTAAATTATATTGAGGATTTACTGTACCACAGGTAACCAAAGACAGGTAAAACGATGCAAACAGTGAGATATAAAAGTATTCTTTCTTCCTCAGCAAAAACATGTAAATAACCTATTGGTGCAGTGGCTCTTAACGTGGTGGTCTGGACCCCCTGGAGGTTGTGGGACACTGAGAGGGGGTTGCAAGATGTCTTCCAAAAAAACCAAAAATGTTTTTCAAATAGTATATTTTACCCTTTTCTAAAAAATATATCCATAGAAGTTATTCACTGTAAAATAAAACCATGGTTATTTGCTGCGATTTATGCTGAATCAAAGTAATGTTTAAAAAAAAAACTGTTTAATGAAAGTATGTGCATGACTATTCTTGAATGTTCACAGTTGTGTTCAACTCCACTTCAACCATTTTCAGGTACAGTGGGGGTCCTCAGTCTCTGGCACCTTTATTTTGGGGGTTGCAGGCTGAAAAGTTTGAGAATCCCTGTATTAGTGGACCTCTGCATCCAAATCTGTTTTGTTATGTAGAGAGGAATTCTGCAGCATATTTTTAGACAAATCCTGATGCCAACAAGCAACGGCTTGTATGTGCAATTATCTCCTATCATTAGTTAGTAGGCACTCCTATCAAATTTCTCAACCCTTCCCCAATGTAGAACTGGTGCGTTATTGCATACAATTTTTTTTCAAATTAGATTAAAAAATTATTTTCTTTTTTTAAAGGAGACATATTACACCCTTTTAAGACAAGCTCAAATTGTTCTGAGGCCCCCAAAACATGCCTGTGAAGTTTGTTGCTGAAAAAACATACCAGTATAGGATTTTTGTACGTTTAAAACCCCCTCTATTTCAGCCCTTCTCAGAATGAGCCGCTTCTGTTGCTTTAAATGGTAATTAGCTGTCTGACTTTACCCCTGACAGCAAATGGATGCAGTACTCCTTGTATCACAGACACTTTTATCCAAAGGTTAGAACTTGACTGGGATTTGAACCATCAACCTCCCAGACCGTAGCCAGCAGGATAACCCACTGAGCTATCCAGCATCTCAGCTGGTTGTTGAGAGGATCAGTAGATGAGGGCAGAACTTTCCTCCAAGTGGGGGAGGGCCAACCAAACCTGGGGGCGGGTGCTTATGCTCCTGGTGAGGTCACCAGGAGCTAAATCTGAGAACAGCTTGTTTCAGCACACATTTTCTGAAAGGTGGAGAAAGAGAGGGGGAGAAGGAATGGATTTTTCTGGTATTTGAGGGGATTGTGGACAGGCCAGGGGCATATATTTGTGTTAGAAAGCCTGAAAAAGGGATTTTTGCATAATATGTCTCCTTTAAGAGTGACATATTGAATGTGATAGGCTTTAATACTTTGTGGATAGTTAAATTGAGATGCTTGTCCAGGACATTTTTCATTCATGGTTGTGCCCAAAACTGGTCTGTTAATGATCCAACTTTAAAACATCTTTAGATGCTGTGATGCCAGGTTGCTTCTTAATGTTGTCATCATTTTTCCTTTGTGTAAACGCACTTCTCAGCAGGAAGGAGGTTAAAGTCCAAAATTAATGCATACATTTTTATAAACCCAAAATATGAAAGGGTGCTTCACGACTAAGAGGATGACATCATTTATGCCACACAATATGTTGGTTCTTAGAAGTATAATCTGTCTTGGTTTAGTGGCACCTCACATATTGTCAATTTGCAAACATTGAAAGCAGTGAGTTTGCATATTCCGACCTCACTAAATTTGTGAGTTTTTTTTTTCTAGTTGACTAATCTACTGTTGCAGAGCAGGTGCTTGTTCGTTTGCATCAATGCCTGGATAGTGACCTTTGTTACATTTTACTACTACAGGGAAAAACTTCTGGTGCAAGAGGGTTTGATTTATCACTACCACCTGTACTTTGAATTAAGTCAAAGTCCACTCTACTTTTGCTAAATTTAATCCCCCTTCAGCACACATGCATGTATATACTCAAGTCATTGAGTGTTTTTGGCTATACTTGCATCACAATGGTGTTTGAGGCAGTTTTCTAACATTCAGTCCATTATTCAGCTTTTTAGATCACTATAGATGATCAAACAGAACAGCATTGACATACTGTTTCTTTAGAGAGGCCTGGCTTGGATGCTGAACATATTGCAGGCCTGTCTCAAACCTTTCATTTAGGCCAATATTTTTTTAGAAAATGGTCTCAGATCAGCTCTTGAATTATTTGTCTACAAGTAATTTTTTGAGCCACTTCAGTCAGCTTTTAGGGCAAATCACTCCACAGAAACAGCGCTTACAAAGGTGGTGAATGATTTGTCTTGGGCTGTCGACTCAGAGTCATCATCTGCTGTAGTAGTACTGATCTTGGTGCTGCTTTTGATACATTGGACCACAGTATATTGTTGGACTGACTTAAGAATTATTTTGGCATTTGGGGCCAGGTGCTTCAGTGGTTGAGATCCTGCTTGTCAGAGGGATGTCAGCATATTTTATAAAATAATATGTTCTCTGTGTTGCGTGCTGCGAGACATGGCATTCTGCTGAGGTCTGTACTGGGTCTACTGTTGTCACTCTATCTGGACTATTATGTCATATTTTGTGCTCATTTGGGATTACTTTTCAATGTTATGCGATTTAAAGTTGTATATGCCCGTAGCCGTGTAAAGCAGGTCTTATACAGCTAAATTCTAGGCCTCTCTGGTTGCAGTTAAGAGCTGTTCATTAGCAAATTTCCTGCTACTCAGCTAAGACAGAATTGACAGTTATTGGACCAGCTAGCCTCAATCATCTGTATGACCATTTTACCCTGTCTGTGGGGGACTGTGTGATTCATTACAAAGACCGATCAAACCCTTTCATTTGATTTTTATATAAAGGCAGGGGTGGAATTAATGCAGTAAAAATACTTACTAAGTACTTGAGTATTTATTTCTCTGATGACTTTTACTTTTGCTTCCTACATTTAAACACAAATGTCACTACTTTCCAGTCCTTACATTGTCAAAACAGGACTGGTTATTTGTTTCAACCTAAAAGGATGGACAAAAGCATGAACGTGGATCAGTGTAAAGCTGATGAACGCCCGTTCATAACTGGAATAGATGCATTAAGTTGTCTGCATTGCAGTCAGGTCTTTATCTCGTCTGTCAATTCATTTCAGGCTGACATGATAAGTACAGTATTCTTCTGTTTTGTTTTTCAAGGTAAATGCCTGATCAGTTTGTTTCTGTGGTGAGACTACCCCAATTTTCACATGATGTTTTTATTCTGAAATTTTTCCCGGGATAGTTTTTCGGTCGTTGCTGTAACTTGCAAAATTGCTACGATTTTTTTTCTCTGCATTCGTGCTTAATGGTCCTTTCTACTCTATGTAAATAATTGAAAAAACATCAGATTATGAGAGATCACAACTCATGTGATCTCCTCTTTCTCTGCTGTTTCTATTCATGCAACAAAAGTTCGTCTCTTGTACATGTCAGTTTTAGTGTAAAATAATCTTTATATAAAAGCTGAATGCCTACAACTCTGCCTATAACTGAAACTACCTCTGTGTACAGGTAAGACACCAGCCTGTAAAATTACAGAGAGTACCAAAGTGGTTAAAATTTGTAATTTTCAGATTTATCAAAAAGGTATTGTGGTAACCTTGGAAAGCAGATGGATACGCCCGTTTCCTTGTTTCTCACTGGTGAATCCATCTTGCAAAGCTCCTGTCTGAACCGTTTGGGCCCGGTTAGAAAGTGACAGGACCAAACAGCGATGAGGGGCAGTACTTTCAGGCACGGCGGAGTCGTGATGTAAGCAAGAAAAAACAAGAGGCCGGTGCAATTTTGATGGAAGGGCTTTGCGTGGATGCTGCTAAAGTGCCAGTTTTATCAGAACTTGACGACATTTCTTCATTAAAAGAAGAATAAAGAACACCAGTGAGTTGTTTTCTTTTCAAAAACAACGAAAGTCGTGTACTGACATGTCTACAGTTGACATGGTTCACGTTGTTCCTCGGTAGCTGCCCACGAGCACCTCAGTTGCAGCTATATCACATGTTTTGTTGCTCTGATTGGCCTGTAAAGATGTGACAGACAGAATGTTCATTCAATCACACTGAGTTTTTTCAAAGCCTCTGCCTTTTCCCAAACACTGAGTATTGAGAGTTTTCTAGATAGATGTGTGAAACAAATCCATCTGGTGTGTCAGGTTAGTATTGTGCGTCATTGATGGTAAAAATTCATTTTTTCTTTTTTACTTTTGTATTTAAGTACATTTCAGAGCCTTTATTTTTTTACTTTCACTTCAGTAAATGAGTTGTATCAGTACTTCTGCTTTTACCTGAGTATTTTCTCACGTAAGTATCTGCACTTCTACTTAAGCACAGAATGTGAGTACTTTTGTAACTACAGCCCATTTCATTTCAGAAATATTACAGAGATTAGATTAACCCTTTTGTTTCAGGATGATGAGGTCCTTATTCATGCTTTTTTTACTCCTTGATTAGAGTATTGTGATGTTTTAATGTTTGAATTGCCTGGAAAGAGTCTGCAAGGTTTGCAGATGTTGCAGCAATTCAAACTGACCAGAGATGGTTACATTACACTAGTGCTGGCCTCTCTTCATTGGCTTCCTGTTCAGGTTAGAGCAAGATTTAAGGAGTTGCTACTAACTTCTAAAAAGTGAATGGCACTGCACCATTCTGTCTGTCTGACTAGGTTAACCTGTATATACCTACATGTGCTTTGTGCTCCCAGAAGACTGGGCTTTTGAGTGTCCCCAAGGTCTGTTAAAAGACAGTTGGTGAGCGGGCTGTTGTTTTATATACACCAACACTGTGGAACAGTATACCTGTAGACATTAGGCAGGCATGTTCCATTGATGTATTCAAAGCAGAGCTGAAGATCCACTTGTTGTGGTGTTTATTTACAACACAGGTGGCGTTGGTGACTCTTGTGTGCTAAACAAAAACCACAGTGAAAATAATAATAGAGGTTCAAACACACATCCAGGTACAGTTCTGATTATACTGGATCTCTCTCCAGAGATTTTTTTTTACATATGCCCATAACAGAAAACCCTGTATTTGACTTGTCATGGTCATAGACTGTAGGAAATACTGGACAAGCTTGAGTGACATCAGCAGTTTGGTCACTTAGGGGGGCCTTTGAGTCCAATCTGCGTTGAAAATCATATTAAAACCTCTTTTCCAAACTAAGGCTGGAGATGTTCTTGCTGTTAACTTCGCCCACACAAACACATGATGCCTGCCATGCATCCCCTACGTCAGTTTGACGTGTCAGCTGGGCACGTCCTCAAAAATTAACAGGATGCTGACAGAAAATGCAGTATGCATGTGTGTGGTAGAGGCAGTGTGGAGGTAGATGGAGTAAACTCTGCAGCAGAGACCACAATGGCTAAAAGTTGTAAAGACAAACTGATAAATCATTTCCACAATTCTCCACATTTTTATAATGTGTTATTGTCACTTCACAAACATGTCTGTCAAACCAGATGGTACAGATGGTATGAGCTGATGTATATACCTGTAAGAATAATGGAAAAAACATTATTTTGACTTCATAGTTTTAAACTACACAGAGACATTCACAAAGACCTTTTCTGTTTTTAACAGCTGCTGTAACAATGGCATCTATGAATGCAGTCGGCTGAAAGTCACCAGTTAACATGGTTGCTAATTAAATTAATACACCAGGACTGTTACACCACATCAGTGCATGGAGGAGAATTTAGTAGAAACCGAGTGCAGACCATGTGTGTTCTCACACCAGTCTGAATAGATCTGATTTACAGTAACTGTTGATTTTGTGATGTTAATATTATGTGCATTTGATCTTTGAGTTAGCATAGTAACTTCCTTGAGTGTCCCCATGTTTGTAGTTTACATCTTACGCATCAGGTAGTTGTACACAACCTTTGCTCTATTGTGTGCCCTCTAGAGGTGTCCATTAGTAATGCACATCTTGTATGGGCAAGTATATACCTGTATACAAGAAAACTCATAATGCAGTGTTCACTTTTGTGAACTCAAGGTGAAACAGAAAGTCTGCCGAGGGCCTAAATTGAGATCAGCCTACAAACACTACAAAGAAGAGGTTTTGAAGCAGGTCTGACAAACACCTACTCCATGATGGCATGCAGTCATCTCAGCCATGGCACTAATTATGCAAAAATTAATGTCTTTGTTTAATCAAAGAGGATGTAACCTTTAAAAGCCAGTGGATTGGCCAGATTTTATGTCTGTCATCGGGCAGATCCGTCTTGCATGAGGAGAATGAGGCGGTAGCCATGGGCGTGATTTAGGTTTACTGCATGCCAGTAAACAGTGGCTGCTGCTGGTAAAGGGAGGAGCTTAAATAAAGCTATAGCGGCAGTCTTACCACAACTGGACCAAAGTTCTGTCTTAAAGAAGGGCAAAGAAGAGCACTAAAAGCTTTTCCTGAAAGAAAACATGTTCCTCCCCTGGCCAGCTTCAGTATGAGCTTTATTCACCAATTGGCCCCATTGTTAGTAAACAACAGTGCCTGTCTGTCAAGCTTCAGCTATGTAGTTGACTTACTGAGGCTGTGCATGTCCGCCACGTCATTCTGTCTTGTCGTTATAATTGGCCCCTAATCAACGTGACAGACAGAATGCTTGTCCCTCCGAGAATTATTTGAAAGTTTCTGCCCAGATGGATGTAAAGCGTATAGCACGCAATGGATACGAAATAATCTATCTGGTGTATCAGGTTAAAATAGGGGAGATTATTTATTCTGCATTTATTTACAGTAACATTGATGCTGTGACATGTAACCATGCGCAGGTCCCAGATGCACTGTTAATAGGAAAGTGCTTATTTGCAATACCTGTCCACAGGAGTTCTAAAATAATTCACCCCAACGTTCCCATAAAGGCATTCGCTATTTAGACCCAAATCATTTTTTAATCAGGTGTAAACATGTTTATTTTTATATTTAAATATAGCATTTTAACATGGGGTGTATATGTTACTTCCAGCCTCTGTGGCCATCCTCAGTTTGACACACAGGGAACTGCAGTTTTTCAGATTTTGACATTAGCTTCATTTTTCCCCCTTAAAGTGTAGGGGTGGGAATCACTAGTAGCCCCACGATACGATATTATCTTGATACTTGGGTCACGATTCAACATTATTGCGATTTTAAACACTTTGCAATACAGTGAGTATTGCGATACCACATATTGCAATATATTGCGATCTATACCATTTTTCAACTGTTTAGCTGATTTAGCATTAGTCTTGCCCTCATGTTTGTCGGATTTCTGCAGAATTTTATTTTTATGTAGCACTTCTTGCAAACCTCATGTGTCATATCCTTCTCATTCATGCCCTGCTTGCACTTCTAATATCCGCCTCCTGGTGCTGCCATGTTTGTTGTGCTTTCTCCTGCTCTATGACCGTCACCTCTGCCGACCTCACTGGACAAACAATTGATTTATTTTTCCATTATCATAGACTTCAGTTCAAATTAGCAATTAATTTGAAAAATCGATACTTGGTGGACGAGACTATACGATATATCACCTGACAAAATATCGCGATACTATGCTGTATCGATTTTTTGTCCGACCCCTAATGACCCCTCTTTTTCAGTACCAGAGCTCATTGGATCATTAGTTGCTGTCATTGTCTGCTTTGTTTTGATGAATTAACACTGAACAGAGATCAGCATAAAGCATATTTTTAATTTAAATCATAAGGAACAGCTTCTAATTCTGCTGCTGTTTCCAGCGGATTAGACCAGCAGGACAGCTATGCATAAATGCTTTTATTCTGATAAAGTTTTTGAAGCATGTATTCACACATCTAAATCAGATATTTTTACTTAGTTTCCATGTAAATAATTATTTGGAATTCACAGAATTTTCTGTCAAACTCAAGGAATATTGCACATGTAAACATAGCTAGAGTTGCACTTTGGATCCAAGGTATTGTAAATGTATTGTATCTAATGTGATGTTGACTGTTGTTGAGTAGAAATTCTTCATAACAAAATGTTAGGATGTTGAATTAGCACACACATAAGTAAGGCTGTTTCAGCTAAAAATATAAGTATCTGTGGCTCAGATTTACTGTACGACATTTATTCACCTCCCACTCACAGTATTTTTTTCTCTGGTTAAATGCATCAGCTTTTGCCTCAGCCGAGCCGACAGTTCTGACAGCATGTAGCGACACATGTGGTTTGACAAGGTAGTGCTACGGGGGAATTTCAGGAGAGAGCTGGTGTATTTTTCTCACTGCCTACCTCTGTGTATGCGTAACGGCTCTCCCCCTCCGTGAGATCCAGTTGGAACTGGAAATTTCTGGCCAGTGCTGGCTGCCTGCCCACTCCCACAGGCCAGGCTCCGTCAGCGGCACTTCCGGGAGTGTCTGAGCACAGGAGGAGAAAGTGAGAAGGAAACAAACAGCAGAGGGCCTAGAAAGCTGAGCCACACATGGTTTCTGGTCTGAGAAAAAAAGGTGTCTGGGCAGCTATGAATTTCCCTTTGATGTGCAAATCAGTTTCTTTTTATATTTACAACTGGATGCACACATGAATAAGGACTACAGGGAGAAAGATGGTGGTTTTTTCTTGTCCAGATCAGAGATTTTTTTTTATCTGAGAAAATGCATCACACTGTAGGCAATTTTCTGCTAATTCATAAATGTTCACATTAAATCATATAAGTTGCAAAATACCAAAATATTGTCTTTTTTCATGCACTATGTATGTTAACCTCTCTTGTTGTTCTGCAGTTTGGATAATAAATGCTCATTTTGTTGCCTTTATTTATTATAATTATTCTATATATAGTTATGATGTTAGCTTTAAAATATTTATTTCAGTAATTTAATTTGATGATGCGTAGTTACTTCATGCAAGACTTGGCAGTGATACACCAAGCTGCAATTCGCTGATGGCCAGGTGATTGAATTATTGCCTCCTAGCTATCATAGCCAGTCACAGCTCATTCTCCCAACAAGGGCAGTCCCTTTATGACGTCTCTCTTACTGATCCCTGCTTCATCAATACCAATCACACCAAACAGCTGCTGGCAAAGCTTCACCTCCACCATCACAGCTTATTCTCTAGCCTTAAGCTTATACGGCACCCTCATGTTCACTTTTGTGCTAATGTAGAGTAGATTTCTGCTAAAATAAATGGTATCATGAATCTGCTTGCTTGTTGTCAAGTATTATGTAAAGAATAGTGATTTTTTTGAGGTGTGTAATTCTCAACTTAAAACATACAAATAATACATTTGTAATGTAAGAAAACCTGAACTTTTAAGTTTTTGGCTCTTTAAGTTTTAAAATTAATCATGTACAAAGTGCAAATGCAGTAGCACCATCACAAACAAAAATGCTTTCTACAGGCATTTTTATAAACCTGTCAAGTACAACTTAATACAAAAATAAGTGCAGCCTTTTATGTGGTTATGTGATTGCACAATCTGACATTGCAATTGCAATTGCAATTAGATTAATTGTGTAGCACTATCATTTATGAATCACATTACACATGTGCAATCCACATCTACGTAAAGCTTCAACCCCAATGTCCACATGACCTGGCAACCCACAACCTCATTCAAGGACTGAACTGAACTTTGCTTTGTGCTTTTCTTGCTCTTCCATGGTACTTCTCTCTGCATTCCCTCCCTTAATTATAACATTTTCTCATTGTGTTTAAATAATATAAAAAAAAAACCCTAACATTTTTGCTTACAGCATGTTTGTGTGTGGTTAAAAACAACAACATACTAAAGTATTATGTTTCCTAGTAGAGTATTGACAATTAATGGGCTTTTTGAAAAAGGAATGGGTCTTTGCTGCAACAAATCTAGATCATTTAGGCAGAAAGTGACAGGTAAAGGTTACACAGACAAGATTTTTTTTGCATGGAAGCATGATAGATTTTCAAAACTATATAAACCAGTTTATAGATAGATAGATAGATAGATAGATAGATAGATAGATAGATAGATAGATAGATACTTTATTAATCCCATGGGAAATTGAAGAGTTTCAAGTTTCTGCTCATAAATGAATAAGAAAAAAAAAAGCAAATTAATGCAAAATATTTCCAGCTGTGCCAAAAATATGTGCTTTATTCATATGATTAATTTCTGGATAAAATAAGATATTCCCCCTATTATCGTAAAATCTGAACAATCATAAGTTGAGTAGAAAACCTCTTTGAATTTTTGCATAGCTATCATTGGACTGTTAATGATGACCCTGCCTTTTAAATTGATTTGGTAGATGAAAACAAGATGTTTTTTTAAAGGGGACATATTATGCAAAAATCACTTTTTCAGGCTTTTCTAACACAAATATGTGCCCCTGGCCTGTCCACAATCCTCTCAAGTAACAGAAACCCCCCCCCCCCCCAAAAAAAATTTTTTTTTGCTGAAACAAGCCTTTCTCAGATTTTACCCTAGTGACCTCACATGGGGAGTAAGCACCGCCCCCAGGTTTGGTTAGACTTTGGTCTAGGAGATTGATGGGTCGTGTCATTTCCTGAGAGGGGTGTGGTCAGGGGCGGAGTCAGACAGGTCATTAACATTTAAAGCCACAGACACAGGAATGGCTCGTTATGAGAAGGGCTGAAACAGAGGGGTTTTTAGACATGCAAAAATCCAGTACTGGGGCGTTTTTTTCAGCAGCAAACCTCTGAGAACAATACAAACTTGTCTTAAAAGGGTAAAATATGGCCCCTTTAAATGAAATTAAAAATTGAAAATAAAATTTTGTCTGTTCTATCAAAAAAAAGACAGTGTTATGATGAATCAGTACATGATGAAACATACACCTCAGACCCCCCCCACAAAGAAATGCATGTGTCCCCACCAAAATTGAAGACTGAAGCAAACCCCCTACTTTGTGACTCAACATATAAGCTCACAGTGGAACAAGAGTTGTATTGAGGCACATCTCTTGGCACCCCTATGACAACCCCCACCCACAACCTCCTGTATTTTTACACCTAAATCTTTGCTCGTATGAGCATTGTGCTCCCTAGAAAGCAAAGCATGTTTCTTGGATAACCCATGGAGTATCTGTTGAGCAGAGCCTTATTCGCCAAGCAAAACTGTATATCTATTTTGAAATAAATTCTTAAAGAATACAGAATAGAGAAATAAGCTAGACTATTAACTAGATTCTGAAATACTCCTTGGAAAGGCAGCGTAAATAAATCTTTTATAGTAAAACAAAAAAGGATTTTTCTAATGAATGATGGAGTTCTGAACTAAAATTTGAACAATGTCTAAGTCAGTGTTCTTCTTTTGCTACAGCGATTCCAGCAGTAGTTCCAGTGATGACTCTCCTGCACGCTCAGTGCAATCTGCTGCTGTCCCTGCACCCTCAGCTCTTCCTTTATCCTCCATTGACAAGGATGAACCACGTAAAAGTTTTGGAATAAAGGTTCAAAATCTTCCTGTGCGCTCTACAGGTTAGTTTATGCTGTTGCAAACTGATTCCTATTCTGAAATATTGATGCGTTGCTTTTTTGTTATCCACTCATATCATTATCAGTTTAAATTAGTTTGTATTTCGGTACAATTACTAAATTATTTTTTATTCCAATTGCTACAGATACAAGCCTGAAGGATGGCTTGTTCCATGAATTCAAAAAACATGGAAAAGTCACATCTGTACAAATCCATGGAGCGTCAGAGGAACGCTATGGGCTCGTCTTTTTTCGACAGCAAGAGGACCAAGAGAAAGCACTCGGCGCATCAAAGGGGAAACTGTTTTTTGGCATGCAAATTGATGTCACAGCCTGGAATGGCCCTGGTAGGTCCTGATCTTTAACTTTACTGAAGAAAAAAAAATAATAACAAAATGCTGAAGATACCAATGAGTCGTTTTTTTTTTTTTCAGAGACAGAAAGTGAAAACGAATTCCGGCCTTTGGACGAGAGGATAGACGAGTTTCATCCAAAAGCCACACGGACATTATTTATTGGAAACCTGGAGAAAACGACCACTTACCATGACCTGCTAAACATCTTTCAACGCTTTGGAGAAATAGTGGTGGGTTTATACTGTGAAATGATTCACAGCCATGTCAGTTGTAATGATTACCATATAGTAACAACCATTATTACAGTTGCTGACAGCATACTTCTCTTTTTTTTTTTTTTACTTTAAAGGACATTGACATCAAGAAGGTGAATGGAGCCCCTCAGTATGCCTTTCTACAATATTGTGATATTGCCAGTGTCTGTAAGGCCATAAAGAAGATGGATGGCGAGTACCTTGGCAACAACAGACTAAAAGTGAGGATCATTCTTTCATTGTATTTTAATCTTAAACCCTTGACCCTTATATATTCTCTTCTTCAGACATGTATCCAGCATTGTTTATGAGTGTATGTTTAAGGGCACGGTTAAATTAATTAAAATGTTTGATTTAATTTATAATAGTTGTAATTTTACATTTATAATTTCTTCCTCAGCTTGGGTTTGGAAAGAGCATGCCTACTACATGTGTATGGTTGGATGGATTAGCATCAAACACAACAGAGCAGTTCCTAACCCGCCATTTCTGCCGATATGGACATGTTGTCAAGGTAAATATTTTTATTTTGCTCTTCCAAGTAACCCACTGTTTACTTTCTGAAAGCCTTGGAGTTAATTTTCCTCTCTCTTCTTTAGGTTGTATTTGACCGGATGAAAGGAATGGCCCTTATCCTGTATAACAACATCGAATATGCACAAGCTGCTGTCAAAGACACAAAAGGGTGGAAGATAGGGGGCAGTAAGATCAAGGTAAGTGAAAAGTAAGGCCTTGAAATTTCTCCCTGATATTGTGTGTTCTCCATTTCTGACTGGGTGTAGAAGTTCCAACCAATGTTACTTTTCTTCTTCAGGTGGACTTTGCCAACCAAGAGAGTCAGATGGCTTTTTATCGCTCCATGCAGGCATCTGGCCAGGATATTCGAGACTTTTATGACATTCTCTCTGAAAGAAGGTGTGTAGGGTTTGCTTCAGTAATGATTTAATCTCTGAACTGTTCTTGAAATTGTTAAATGATGATGATATTACAGCTCTGTTTTTGTCTTTTTTCTTGGCAGGGATGATCGCCGAACTCAGTACGAGTTCCAAGCTGAAAGACAATATTACGAAAATGTACGAACACCAGGAACCTATACAGAAGATCCACGGCGTAAATACACCTCAAGAAGTCGGGAGTTCTACACTGAATGGGACCCATATCAGGGAGATTACTATGATCCACAGTACTTTGAAGACCCTCGGGAATATCGAGAATACAGAGCTGATCCTTATGAGCAGGACATCCGTAAATACAGCTATTTGCAGCGGGAACGAGAAAGAGAGAGGGAACGCTTTGAAACAGATCGTGGACGTGATCATGGGAGGAGGACCGTTGAGCGCAGCCAAAGCCCATCTCACATAGCTTCTAGACGTCCTGCTAGCCCTACTGCATCTCCTTCACTCTCTGAAAGGATACCGAGTGATTCAGACCGCCGTATTTGTTGCCGATCTTCTGAAAGAAGTGGCAGCTGCAGTTCAATATCACCCCCAAGATTTGAAAAACTTGAAAAGGCACGAACTGAAAGGTATAATAAAACTGACAAACTTGAGAAGGATCGAGTGTTCGATATTGAAAGAGGGGGTCTGGTTGAAAAGGAGAAGAGAGCCGGGCGTAAAGATCGAGGGGACAAGGACAAAAGTGACAAACAAAGACTTAAGAAGCTCAAAGTCACATCACCGATCATACAACCATGTGAGGTGGAACCAGAACTTGAAAGAGATGTAAGCCCAGAGTCAGTTCTTCGAACCAAACACAGTAAAGCTGCAAAGGAGGGCTTGAGTAAAACAAGGTTAGACCTTCTGCCTTGTGTTGTGCAGTTAACACGTGTCAAAGAAAAAGAAGGAAAACTAATAGGTCATTCTGTCCAAGAGAAACCATCACAGAGGGGTGGGATGGACAGTCCTAGATTGGCCTCGCCCTCATCTGACCAGAAGAGTCCTCCATTCCGCCCAGAACCATCAAAACTGGATATGTCAAAGCATGGAAAGCTGCCAAGAGACAAAAATATTCACAGTTTGGTGGAGGTTATGGAAAAGGATGCTAAGATCAAATCCAAAAAACATGGAAAATCTGAAATGGGATTTGACAGTGGTATTTCTGTTGATATAGACCGTTTGGCTGCAAGAAAGAGACGTTTTGAAGACTCTGGGAAAATTGATAGACCGAAAAGAACTAGTGAGGAGGATCTTGTTAGATCTGGACTTCATAAACTATGGAACCATACAAGGGACACGGATTCAGAGAAGAACCTTCTGACTAAAGGGATCCACAAAAAGGAGCACCACAAAGAAAAAAGTGCCAGGGTTGTCTCACTCAACAGTCCTAAAGATGTACGAGACTATGAAAGCAACTCAGCAAGCCTGTCTATGGAGCGGCAGTCACAACTAGAGGAGCCTCATGAAGACACTACTCAGCAGTTAGACTCTCCATATCTTAAAATGGATTTAGAAAGCTCAAAGAGTGAGAACAGCCCCATTCACATAAAGATGTCAGATCATGGCAGCCTTGATTTAGAGGAATTCAAAGAACAACAGAAACAGGTTTTGTCTGAAATTGAGCAAGGAAGAGGGAAGTGCAAAGACTCAGATGATGGAAATGAACATCTTGTGCATATTGACCAGAATAATATTTGCACTGAACAAACTGAACAGGGTCAGTGGCTCCACTCTAAGATTGGTGATCCTGATAAGTTACTCAAGTATGAAAATCCATCAAGTAATGACTCTAGGAATTTTGAAAAAGATTATATCTTGCATGACGTTGGAAAACGACTTCAGGATATGGCTAGTGATGACTTCTCTTCCTCTAAACGAAAGAAACTACAAAATTTTGACTTTGAAATGGTACCCACAAAAAGAGAGCGCAACTTTGCTGGTTACCAAAAGTTGAATGAGGACATTTATCAGAGTATAACATCCTCAATGGCGCATGGGCACTTTTCCGCAAATGAGGATGAAGAGACTGCCCAGATTTCTGTATCAATAACAAACAAACAAAGAAAATCTCCAACAACAGACAGTTCATTTTCACACTCAGATTTGCTGAAAAACAGTTTTGGCCTGACAGAGTCACATTTCCAGTCTTCTGACACTGAGCTCCCAAAGCTTAAGACGAACCTGTTTGGCTGTGATGAGGAGTTAATGCAACGCTGGGAAAGACGTCTCAAGTCTGATTCACTCAGGATGGAAATGACTTTCCCAAGTGATACTTCGAAACGTGAGGGCATCCGCAAACGCCTCGGTCAGGATTTGGAACCTGGAGAAGTTCAGTCTGACTCAGATGATGATGGAGACAAACACATTTCTCCCAAGTCCAATAGTTCCTTGTCCTACATCCTGAGGGAACGTGATGAGAGGATGACAGACCTGAAGTTTTCAAGCTCCTTGGAGAAGAATAAGTTTTATTCTTTTGCTTTAGATAAAACTATAACCCCAGACACAAAAGCACTTCTTGAACGAGCCAAAACACTATATTCCACCAGAGAAGATAATTGGTCATTTCTCCCTTCACGCTTTCCAGTCTCCCACAGCTGTTCAGATAAGGACAAGGTGGAGCTAGCCCCTCGCCCAATTCCTTCTTGGTATAAGAAAAAGATTCGCACTGACTCTGGTGAAAAGCTGCATGATAAAAAAGAAGAAATAAAGCCACAAGACCAAGAGCGTCAGGATCTGTTTGCCTCTCGCTTCCTGCACAGCTCAATTTTTGAGCAAGATTCAAGACGCTTGCAGCATCTTGAACGTAAAGACCAAGACTTAGAAACTGGTATTGTTAGGCCTTCTGCAAAACCAGGTGCCACTGAGGCACAGTCTGAATCTGGAACAGGTGATCCCCCACAAGAACCTATAGTGCTTTTCCATAGTCGATTTTTAGAGCTTCAACAACAGAAGGACAAAGACCATCCTCCACATGATGGAGAGAATGATTCTGTTGTGATGGGGATTAAAAGAGAAGAACTTCAAAATTGTGATGATGTTTCTGACAAGGAAACTGAGCCACCAGTGAAACTTGAGGACAAATCAGCCAGTCCTGAAGTAAAATTGTCAGTTTCTTCTTTTATTCCCACTATTAAAGAAATAACACCACAAGAAAAAAGAGAACCTGTGACCCGATCACCAGATCAACCTGTGTCAATTGTCAAAGAGGAAAAATTGGAGCCAGTTCTTGAGTCATCTCACTTGCAGTCTCTTCCAACAGAAGACAGCAAACACATTGCTCCCAAGCTAACTGTAACTCCTCCACTCACCGTTGCAGAGCCAGAAATTGAAATGGAAACAAAATTGGAGCTGATTGAACCCAAAGCAAAATCTGGAGATAGCTTGGCAGTGGAAAATAATCCTCTTGTAGAGGACAAGCCTCCCACTCCCGGTGGTTCCATAAGTGGTTTTGAGAAAGAGACAAAAGAATCGACTTACTCTGACTATCCAAAGATTGATGACAAATCTGAAATCTTAAAAGCAGAACCTAAAATAGAAATTCAGGAAACAAAACACTCTGAGGAATCTCAGAAGACTGAGACTGACATTGAGGCTGGTATGCCAGAGTTAGAAGCTGAAATAAAGCCATTTCCAAATCGCAGACAGCCCAAAAATAAGAGGGCAAAACAACAAGCAGTAGTACGCACTTCACAACCTTCCCAAGTTGTTGCCACTGAGAAACCAGCTACACGAAAAAGTGAAAGGATTGACAAAGAGAAGCTCAAACGAGCTTCATCTCCTCGGGCGTCTGAGCCAAAAACACCATCCAAGTCACCTATTCATGCATCAGATTCAGAGCAAAACCGTGAGTCAAGTCTGATCCATGGGAGAACACGTCGCAGGAATGTAAGATCAGTTTATGCCACTCTACATGAAGATGACCAAGCTAGCAAAGAAGTGGTTGAGTCCCCCCGCTCTATGCGCAAACGTGGTGCTGACAAAGAACCAGTTCAGCCAGAAATTCCGATTCCAGCTACGAATACAAGGCGAGGGCGTCCACCTAAAAGAGGTGTCAAGCGTGGTGAAGATTTATCACCAGTCAAAACAGATCAGCAGAAAACCACAGAAGATGAAACAGAGGTCAAAGAATCTTCAACTCCAGTTGAGGTTGTGAAAGCCTCTGAGGGATGGCGGTCGCCCCGTACCCAGAAAGTGCAACAATCACAATTTACTACATCTGCTCCAGTTACCAAGAAAGGTGGTAGAATAGACAAACAGATTGGAGGCACTGCCCTTCTGGCAGACCAAGCAGATCCGGGAAGTCAAAATGAATCGGAACCTTTGCACAAAGCTGATTCTGTACTGTTGGGGAAGTTTTCAGAGAAACCAGAAAATACAAGGTTACCAGTGCAAAGAAAGGAAAAAGAGTTAAAAGATTTTGGTGGAAAGAAGTCTACTGATGGGGATATTGAAACTCTACATGCCGGCTGTGTTGAGAAGAGACAACAGCCTGAAAAGAGTGTTAAGGTGAAACCATCAAGGCTTAAAAGAAATACCAAGCAGGCCACTGGAGATAAATCACACAGTTTAAAAAATCTTGAAATCCGTGTAAGCGTTGATGATGTAAAAGGTTTAATTCGCTCAGAGGAAGATGAGGCAGAGTCGTTTGAAGCACCTTCTTTAACTAAAACCAAGAAAGATGTACAGGACAAGGACGTTACAAAGATCTTAGGCTTTCCTGAAGAATCAAAAGAACCTGGCACCCAGGAAAAGGAAGACATCATATCAGACACTGAACTTCCTGCAGACCCTGCTGCACTCTTAGCACGACAGATGGAGTTAGAGCAAGCAGTTGAAAACATTGCTAAACTTACAAGTGAGCACCCCCCTCGACCCTACAAAGAGCCACATTCAGAGCAACCTACAGCATTGCCTCCAGTCATAGTAGAGCCAGAGGGTGAGGTTGAGGAGGAGAAGCCAGCCAATCCTGCAAGTGAAACTGAACTTGCAGCTGCTATTGATTCCATTACAGCTGAAGAAACTTGTGCAGAAGCAGATGGTTTCACGGCTTCTTCAACTTACACAGCTCTCATTCCTACACCTGAACCCCTTATATCCCCCTCTTCCAATGAGATTATTGAGCCTGAAACACACATGGTTATCAACAATGTTCTCCCTGCTGACTCAGATGAGGGTCCTCTTTCACCAAGCCCAAGGGGGCTAATGGCAGATTCTAAAGAAGCTGAGGATACCCCTGTACTTGAAACTCCCAAGAAAACTGGTAAAGGTAGAGCAAAAACGCCAAAGAAGTCTAGAAGTCGTAAAGGTGCTGCCAACAAGAAAGGGGATACTACAGAAGACGTTTTACAACCTGAGCCTTCTCCAAACAAGTTACCAGAGTCAATTCCAGAGGATCCAGAAACCATTACATCAAAAGCAGTTACTTTTACAGCAGCGGCCTCTGTGGTCACTGCTGTTGCGACTTGTAGACGGGACGTCACAAGTGCCATAACTGTTGACACACCCAAAGAGGCAGAACAACCTGAAGTAGAGCAGCCTGTACCCAAAGAATCTGCCTTTCATGCAGGCACAAGCAACATCTCCAGCTCTAAAAAGCATCCCTCAGCAACAGAGCCATCTACCCCTACACTTGCCCAGGCTTCTGCCCGACCACAACCAGTATCCCAGTTTAATGTACCCCTGCTTCGGCCTTCAAAAATGTCTCTTTCACCAGACTGGCTTCCTAGAACTGAGGAAAGTAGAATCTATGTTGCTCCTTCATGTCAGGTAACAGTGGTTACCCCTTCTGCACCACCTTCAACTACACTTGGAAACCCTTCAACAAATCCCCCAATGCCTCCTGATACCAAGGCATCAGATATTGATCCAAGTTCCAGCACCTTAAGGAAAATCCTTATGGAACCAAAATATGTATCTGCATCAAACAGCAATTCCATACCTACCACTATAGTGACATCTGTGCTCTCAGATCCTTCAAGGATTTCAGAGAATGATAACCCTGCTGATAAAATGGTTTCAAGACAGTTACATCCTGAAGAGAGACCACATTTACCCCCGCAGCCCATCCACCACAAACCCTTCCCACTGACAGAGTCTCAACAGAACTGTGGCGATAAACCTCAGCATACTGTTATTTCTCCTACTACCTCAGTTATAAGTCGAATTCCAATGCCTTATGATACGGAGGAAACTCCACGAATTTCACTTAGTAATCGAAGTATTGGCCCATCTATACCGAAGCAAAAATATAGATCAAACTCAAATGAGAACAATCGCTACCATGGCATGGATATAGTCGAAGATGGGGCCAGAGGGCGCTCTGTTGTTGAGACCACTCCCTACAGTACAGGCCCCAGTCCAGGCCTGAGGGTCAATACATCAGAGGGTGTTGTAGTTCTCAGTTACTCCGGCCAGAAGACCGAAGGGCCTCACCGGATGAGAGCCAAGATCAGTCAGATTCCTCAAGCCAGTGCTGGTGATATTGAGTTTCAACAATCTGTGGCCAAATCTTCAGTGAAGCAGGACCCAGTTATGGCATCATCCCAGTCACCTACTCCGAAAGTAGCCCCGACTTCTTCAACTTATGGACACACAGGAGTTCTCTTGACAGGCCAATCTTATAACTCTCAACCTGTAATTTCTAGTACCAAACAGGAGAGTCTAGGAGGTGACAAGTCTGATGCTCCATATCATACAACATCCCAGGGTGGCGTGGTTAAAATGTTTCAACAGCCAGTCAGTACTTCTCAAGTCTTGATGTACAACCAAGCTGTGATACAGCATCAGCATGCTAAAAGAGGCCTGGGGACAGAACCTCTACCCAAAAAAATGGACATTGGCAAAACTGTTCAGCAGTCTAACCTGAGCCCAGTTATGAGTCCACTCCAACCATCACTATCTGGAAATCGCATGAGCCCTAGCCCTGGCATTCCAACTGATAGGACAGCTCTCCACCTAAAGCAGGAACCCCAGTCCCCACGAACAGCTGTCCCATCCCCTCTTCCCTTTGCCAAAGCCTGCCCTCCAAGCAGTTCACCAAGAGGATCATCTGTAGTTTTGGGTCATGGCATTCCACCAATGTCTACATATCATTCTAGTATTCATCACCCTCATTCAGAGCAATCCTCTGTGATAATGCAGCCGCACAGTGTCACACAGTCAATGGCTCATGAAGCAAGGATGAACACCCCACCGATGAGTGGGATAAACTACGCAAGGAGAGGGGACTCTATGTCTTCTCCCCACACCGGACCTTCACAGCGCTCTAATACACCACAGCCTAATGTTATACGAGATATGGTACTGCAGACTCACTCAAGTCCCAAGGCATCAGTATCAGTTGGTGGTGGAAGCAATGCAAATGAAGAGGACCCCAGGCACTTAAACCAAGCTCTTAGCAGACCTTCAGTACCCCAGCTCCACTCAGATGTAATGATGATTCACAGTGATCATCGTGGGCTTCACCCAAGCATACGCATAGACCAGTACAGAGACATGCACCAGCACATTCTCATGCACCAGCAACTGGGAGAACAGGCCACAGTGGAATCAAGGCAGTCTCGCACCTCAGAGTCTGCAGCAGCTACACAAAGCAACATCTCTGGGTTGTCAAAGAGTCCATTGATGGGAAAGGGCATTGAACCTTCGAAAGAATCTCTCAAACCACTTGAAGGGAAGCTAATACATCCACCCTTGAACGATGGCAGGATAAGGGGAGTCCATGCATCTAGTCCTGTTATGGTGTCTCCACATTCCCATGGGGTTCACCTGATGCATCCACCAAGTGTGGGCCCCTTTTCAGTGTACCGGGACATGAGGGGTTTCCCACCTCAATTTCCAGGACAACCTTCATCAGGACACAACCTGGCAAGCCAAGGCATTACATCTTCACAGGTCAGTTTATATGCTTAAATAATTGACATTTTGCAGATATTGTATATGTTGTAATGCATCTTCAAGGTACAGGTTACAAACATAAACATTGCTCAGTTAATTTAGTATGTTGTCTTTGAATTAGGTTCCCCTGGAGTCTGCCCTGGGTTCAAGGGATAAGATATCTCAGCCACATGGGGGAGGAAGTGATTCCAAAAATGACAGTTCCCATCTTCGCCATGCTACCTCTACAGATCATTCACACATTTCCCGGATATCTGGGGATGCACTCTCACCCTCATACCAGTCTCCCATGACATCCCCAATGTGTCTTACTAACAAGCCAGATCCATCTCTGCAGAAGGGTGCTCCAACTTTCCTTCCAACACCTCCGCCAGCAGTACCCTCATCAGGTTCAATGCTATCACAGCGTGATGCTAAACTGGAACATTCAGGCCATCGTTCCATCGACATGGTGCAGCTTTTAACGGTAGGAAGGCCAAATGGCCAGATTATCTGGACAAGAAAAAATGAGAAGATAATATTTTAAACCTTCCTCTGTTCTTCTTTACAGAAATATCCAATAGTATGGCAAGGCCTTTTGGCACTGAAGAATGACCAGGCTGCTGTCCAGTTGCACTTTGTTTCTGGCAACACATTGCTAGCTCAGCGCTCCCTGCCACCCCCAGAGGGAGGTCCTCTTCTACGCATTGTCCAAAGGATGAGACTTGAGGCCTCACAGTTGGACAGTGTTGCACGTAGAATGACAGTGAGTATTTTGCTTTTATTCTAAATTATATAAAATGTTAATGATTAGGTTGATAAATGCTTTCAAATGCTTGTTTGAAAATTTGTGAGTTGTCTTATTAACAATAGAGGGTCTGCATGTAATGTTACAGTTAGCGTGAGTCTCTGCAGTTCCAGCTGCTGAATAGCAGAAAGCATGAACTGGTGACAAGAATCAGGAGGGAATAAGCATTAAACAGCTTATTTGAGCTATAAAGTACTGCCTTTTCAATAGGGATGTAACAGTATCACAGTCTCACCATAATCTCACAGAATGTATTGTGGTATCACCCCCCACCCACCTTCCACCAAAAAAAAGACCCCAACAAAGGAAGACTTGAAAAAAATGACGTCCACATTTATTAAACAATAATTGCACTTATTGCAATATGTGCAAAGAGTGCTGTGCATTTAGTTTAAAAATATATACATTTACTTTTGCTCCAGTGTGTTTACTACCCTTTTAAAATGTTCTTTGTCAACCTCTGAAAATAGATGATTCACCGATACACCTCCTATCTTTTGAACCCTTGTGTTGTTGTGGGATCGTGAACACTGAAGAGACTTTTGGCCTGGCCTCTTCTCCTTTCTTATTTCTTGACACCGGTAAACCAAAATGCTTCCACACTTCAGATTTAAAAGTTGCAGAGCCTCCACAATCTTTAAAACTTTTTCACTCTGTTCTACCTCACCGCTGGTAGCATCCACCATTTTCGTTCTGTTAAAACAAGCTAGCACATGGAGCGCAAAGGATAATGGAAACACAAAGGCCAATGGTAACTTTAGTTCCCACTTTATTTTACTCTCTTCCACTAAAAACTACACTTTTTGCCCTGAAGACCGTCACGTCTATGACCACATTGAGACGCATCTGTTACCATGATGCAGCAAAATTAACAATACCATTACAGTGCATACCCTGTTTGTATAAAAAATGGACTCCAATTGTATAATTGTTTTTTCCATTTTTACATCTGCATTAAAGATCAATTATTCATGGCAGGTGGAGAATGATTACTGTTTGCTACTGGCTCTACCCTGTGGTCGAGACCAAGAAGACGTCCTTGGTCAAACCCAAGCCTTGAAAAGCGGCTTCATCACCTACCTGCAAGCCAAACAGGCAGCTGGCATCATTAATGTGCCCAACCCTGGCTCTAACCAGGTCTGTGCTCCATCAGACTTTCTCTATTAACCTTGTTTCCTGATGAGATACTCTTTGCATTAATTTCCTAATGTCATCTTCATCCCCACAGCCAGCCTACGTGGTGCAGATATTCCCTCCGTGTGAATTCTCTGAAAGCCACCTTTCTCGTCTGGCCCCGGACCTTCTCAACAGCATCTCCAGCATCTCCCCTCACCTCATGATTGTCATTGCCTCAGTTTGATTACCTCCATCGTTTTCCTGAACAAAGCCAACACCAGCTGTTCTGGATTCATCCAGTTTTTTTAAACTGGAATTGCCTCATATTTTTATGAGTTTGACTTTTGTAAATATCTGATTTAGCACGTGCTCACCTTTTTTTCTTCACTTCACCGAGTCCTTAAGCCACTCAATGACATTGATTTTCAAAAACTAAACCTTTTCAGAGGGGATCTGAAGGGTCAAATGGGATTTTGATGACCATTTTTGATTTGTCATTTCATTTTTTGCCATTTTTGGAGATGTTGTGCATAGCTTTTTCTAATTCATAGCATCAACGGCTACGGATTGACTCTTCTTATGGGATATTTTTTACCTTCATAAAAGTGATTGTGAATTTCTTTTTTTAAAAAAAGACGAACAATGTGAGAAGTCATTGCACTATGTTAAGAAAAAAATTGTGAACTCTGTACAGATTTGAGTATAAATTATATGTTATGAAATTACTCTTGTAAACAGCCATGCTTGAGCAAGTCAGAAGAAAATCATTGCCTGGGAAATGATGGAGAGTCATTTCAGCCTGATCAATCATACTGCTTTAGCTCTTTTGCCATCAGCCAACTTCTACGTCATTTCCAGACCCAACTCTCCACCCTGAAGTGTTCCCTGCCCCAGGAACTCCAGACGGGACTTTTAGAGTTGTACAGTTTACACTCAATGCCTCAACAGGGGACTGTATAAAGAATATTTAATTTGTTTATTTTTGTTTGCATCTTCTTAAGCCTAAGGGTATTGTTGACAATTGTGAAACTGTAAATATTATAAATATTTAAAGACTGAAGCAACGGGGAGAGACCAAGTGAATTATTTTACCAGACAGATCATCAAAGCTCAATGTTTTTTCTTATGTTTTTTGTTTTGTTTTGTTTTGTTTTTGTTTTTGTTTTTTGGGGAGGTTGTGGGGGGGGGTGTAAAGCAGGGGACTGAACAGACCTGTAATGGATTCAGTTAAGAAATTCAAGCAAAAACAGTTTTTGTTATTATGTGCCAAAAGGTCTTTTGCAAACTCTCTACACACGCATTGTATCTGAAACAGAAACTGATCAGAACCTATTTTCATATGTGACTTTGTATTTACCGTTCAGAGGGCAGACTTTATTCCTTTCTTTTGGGAAAATTCATCAACCCAACTCTGTTACTTCAATGCTTTTTACATGACGTCGTCGTATCCTCATTTTGAAGGAACTATTGTATTGTAGGTTTGATTTTCTGTTTAAAGTCCTGTTCCCCTTCTCCCTGATGTGGTCCTCCACTGCCCCCTGCTGTCTGAAAATCACGCTCTACATGTAAAGACTTGCATACCAGGGTCATTTAAGTCGTGACTCCATGGCAGATGAGTTTAGCATGCTTTATTTTCAAAAATGCTTCAGTCAAATCATAGAGGCAAAGAATGTGACTTGAACTTGATATCATGCCGCTAATGGATGTGTTGATCATCTGTCTATCCCTCCCCTTTAAATGTCTTTTTGAGCCAAGCTGTACATACTGATGTCTTTAATCTGTGCTCTTGTGTATTTTCCCCCTTTATAATTGTCTTTCTTCAGGGTCCTTATTTTTGTTTTGTGCAACAAAACAAAGCAGTCTGAAAGAGACGGGAGAGGAGGCGTGTGAAACCGATGCTGAAAGTAAAACCATGCTTGTCAGTTTTTTGTGATGTAAATATTTCTATGACTGCAAGCTGAATACTCTCATGGTTATGTTGAAGGCACTTATAATTTTTGATAAACAAAGAAGACGAAAATACTGAAAAAAACGGTGATTAATATGAAAACTGTCTTTTGATCAATCTTCATTTTGAGTGTATTTTGCTGTTCCTCCATGAGGAATTTTAAACTGTAAAATAAATGGTTGTTTAACTTACTTCTGAAGATCATTAAATGGTCCGTCACTCTTGGTTTGTGGTTTTTATGAAATTTTTTTTATAGCTTTTATGTTGCAGACAGATTCATCCAGAATCATCAGTTGGTTGAGAAAGGAGATTGAAATCTGTAAGACGCTGAATGCTTGCTACATGTAAACTTTAAGTTGCTTTCTTTTACAGCATGTTAAACCTGTTTACAATACTTTTAAATAGTGAAAGGACTTCACAGTAAAACATTCATGTGACAGAATCAGTCCTGCAATCCACTCAACAGTCAGAAGATGTCAGTATCTGCCTTGATTCTCCAAAATCTAAACGTGGTCACATGCCTGCAGTCAAGTCCTGGATTTCCAGTAACTCTCTGACTTGTTTCAAGAACCTCTGCCAACTCTAGAAAAGACACTGATCTCCCTACACCTGGTTTAGGCTTCCTGTCTGTGTCAGAACAAAAGAAACCAGAAATCTTGGAGTGATCTTCAACTCAGGTGTCCAAAGTGGAGCAATTTTGTTTCCACCAGCTGAAGCCTGGCACATGCCAAAGGATTTTAAAATCTTAACAGACTTTCAGAATATGAAAGATCTTACACATGGTGAAATGATATTCTGATATTGTGTGGCATGCAACAAGATGAACAACACAGCACACCACACATTAACAGAGTCATTCACCAAAAACCAGAGTCTCCACTCTCAAAACTCCAAATCTCAAATTAAATGTGACTTTAGTGCAGTGATCATCAACTGGAGGCCTGGGGGCCACATCAGGCCTGCCACAGCTTCCCATCCAGCCCCCAGAAAATGTGTCGAGGAAAATATGTTGTGGTATTTAGGTTTTATTGTTTGATAATATCCCCATAGACTTTAAAACATTGGCTTCATGTTTAATCCATTTTACAGAAATCCATCCTTCAGTCATTAGAAGTGATTATGATGCATGATAAACATATACTCATTAGTCTGCTCCCACAACAGAAGACAACTTTCCTGCCCATTTCCCAACATGCTGGCCCCAGAAATACACTATATTGCCAGAAGTATTCACCCACCTGCTTTGACTCACATATGAACTTAAAAGACATCCCATTCTTAATCCATAGGGTTTGAAAAGACATTGGTCCACCCTTTGCAGCTATAACAGCTTCAACTCTTCTGGGAAGGCTTTCCACAAGGTTTAGGAGTGTGTTTATGGAAATTTTTGACCATTCTTCCAGAAGCGCATTTGTGAGATCACACACTGATGTTGGACGAGAAGGCCTGGCTCTCAGTCTCCACTCTAATTCATCCCAAATGTGTTCTACTGGGTTGAGGTCAGGACTCTGTGCAGGCCAGTCAAGTTCATCCACACCAAACTCTCTCATCCATGTCTTTATGGACCTTGCTTTGTGCACTGGTGCACAGTCATGTTGGAACAGGAAGGGGCCATCCCCAAACTGTTCCCAAAAAGTTGGGAGCAAGAAATTGTCCAAAATCTCTTGGTATGCTGAAGCATTCAGAGTTCATTTCACCGGAACTAAGGGGCCAAGCCCAGCTCCTGAAAAACAACCCCACACCATAATCCCCCCATGCTTTCACAGATGTTTGTAGAAACAGTCTGCATGCCTAGGTGCTTGATTTTACACACTTGTGGCCATGGAAGGGATTGAAACACCTGATTTCAATTATTTGGATGGGTGATTGAATACTTTTTGCAATATAGTGTATGTAGCCAAAGTATTGCAATCACCCCCTAGTGGTAGTTGTAGTTTAAGCAATTAGGACTGATCTCACTGCTAAAGACAAAACATTATATGTATTTTTGAGGAACAAAAACATTAAAACAAAAATATGGTAATTGAACCAAAAAAATGTATTCAATTTTAGTTTTTGTGAAGTCTGGCCTCTTCAACGTCTTCCAAGAAAAAAGCTTGCCCTTGTGCAAATGTAGTTGATGACCCCTGCTTTAGAGTAAATGAGCTAAATCAGGCTAGCTGTCATCCTGCTACTTTCACGACAGTAGCAGTTTTGCTCCTACTCCCCCTCTTGTCAGTTACATTGTGGTATGTTTTAAATGACATATATACACACCTGTGTTGTTACTATAAATCAACAACTCACTACTCTATTTCTGATGTCCATTCAAACTTCGCCCTTCACATTTGCTATTGCCACCACTGCTGTGTTTGTTGTGCTTCCTCCTTCAGTCAGCTTGCTCCTTGATAGACTACTGCTTCATTCCACATAACAATCCTGCTCATGCCTGCTGGGCTGTCTTTGGTATCCCTCAACCACAACAGGATTTCTGTAAATATTGATTATTTGATACTAAAATCTCTAGTTGGAGCAGCTCTAATTGTCTTCCAAGCAGATATGAGGGTAAAGGTTTCACTTGACACACCTCACACCACAGAAGAAGGCAGGAAAATCAGCCAAGATAATGATTAGAATAGGACTGGACCTTTGCTGATTCTGGTTGGAAGGGTGGAATCAGGCCAAAAAT
Source organism: Cheilinus undulatus (assembly GCF_018320785.1). Lineage (NCBI taxonomy): Eukaryota > Metazoa > Chordata > Actinopteri > Labriformes > Labridae > Cheilinus > Cheilinus undulatus. The sequence continues at coordinate 10,797,898 of NC_054875.1, read as the reverse complement.
CTGCACAGTAGCCTTGTAGTGTGTGTCAGGCTTTAGTCTTATTTCCAAAGTTAGACCCTTTCTTGCATGAAAAGGTAATTAATGGAACACAGTTTATGTTTGGCATCTTTGCTCTGACCTCATCCTCCCTTGTGCATGTATTTTACATGGCAATTGATGAGAACTGTTATTTAACCCTACAGGTGGATGCTGGGTGGCGCTGGGTTTGAAAACAAGCTCTGATACAGGGCAAAGCTGCAGAGGTAGTAAAGTCAGAACAGAGGAAGGTAACAGGAAGTCTTTCACCTTACGTAGACCCAGCCTTTGGGATGATGTCTGTCAGGTGATTGGTTAATAAAACGTTTTATTAAACCTGCACAGCTCTAGTTGAGCAATGCTTGTGATGTAGCCTAAAAGTAGATCGAAAGCATTGCTTCAATTATTTCCTGTTTACATTCATGCATTTTACCTTATTGCAGTTTTTAAAGAGGTTCATATTTAAATCTGTTTCTTTGTTTATGCTCCATGTACTAAAATAATCCCTTTCTCTATGAAGCACATTTAAAACCAGGGTTACACGGTGCCACACTCTGTGGCACTCTCCTTAAAAAATTAAAAGGCCTTTCTTTTCAGGTATGGTCATGTGGACCTTAAAATCTCAACTTGAGGCATCTGACCATAAACCTCTCAAAGCCAACATGTGCCAGAGTGTGTTTTAAAGGTCTACATGACCATACAGTGAAAATAGAAGCCTCATAATTATTTGAAGAGGGAGAACATGAGTTTTCTAGTCAGTTTTATATAAAATTCCATATCAATACTCTAACCATCCTCTTTTTAAGCCCAGGTAGCAAACCTTTCTGCAGTTTTATACCAGCCATTCCCAAAGCCAGAGTAACTGTTTTCCAGGTTGTCTGTCAGAATGCACATCCATCTGTCTGGGCTGTTCTTCTGAATTCATCAAACTTTGGGACAATTTTCACCTTGACTCATGCAGGAACTGAGATCAGAGGTCAAAGGTCAAGGCAATTTATACCTCATGTTCATCCCTTGTTGCAGGCATTGAGGGATTTTCTTTAAACTTTGCACAAATGTTTGTCCTGACTAAAGTATAACCTGATTAGATTTTGGAGATCATAAGTCAAAGGTCAAGATTATTAAACTTCATGTTCATCATTTGCTTGTGAATGCAGAAGTTTTAGAAATAGTTTGGGGATTTTCTCAAACTTTGTACAGCTGTCCTGGAAGACTTAAGGTTCAATAATCATATTTTGGAGGTTGTTAGGCTCATGTGCATCCTTTGCTTGTGAACACAGTATCTAAAGAAAACTTAGAGGGGTTTTCCTCAAATGTTCCCTATAACTCAAGGATGAACTGGTTAGGTTTTAAGGTTTAAAGGCCAAGGCTCAGGCCAGCCAGGCCCCTTTTCTGGACCCACCACTGTACTTTTGCAGTCCAAACATTGGAAGATTCACAAAGGCAAATACAGTGCTATGAGGAAGTATTTGATTTCTTCCTGATTTCTTTTGGGTTTTGCATATTTGTGACACTTAAATGTTTCAGATCATCAAACAAATTTTAATATTAGACAAAGATAACCCTGGCAAATATGAAATCTAGTTTTTAAATAGTGATTTCATTTTTTTAAGTAACTGCCCCCTTCTTGTTAAATCATAAATTAACTGTGATTAACCACATTTTTGGAAAGCTGAGTTTAGTTTCACTACTCCCACCAGGCATGATTACTGCCAGACCTGTTGAATCAAGAAATCCCACAAATAAACCCTGCCTGACAAAGTGAAGCAGGCTAAGAGATCTGTAACATCAACACATCATGGTGCCATCTATCAGTTTAGAAAGGGTTAAAAAGCCTTTTCTAATGCTTTGGGACTCCAGCCAACCATGGTGACAGCCATTGTCCACAAATAGAGAAAACTTTGAACAGAGGGGAACCTTCCCAGGAAAAAACATAAGAAATCAGGAAAGGGGCTAACTTTCACAGCCCTGTATTGGCAGGTAGTGCCATGGGTCAGCCATGATAGATTGGTGACGACAATTTTCATATGTAATGATGGTGATTTGCTCATCCAAACTCTTGCCATGAATCCACAGCACTGATCATCAACTGGCAGCCCGAGGGTCATATCAGGCCCCCCAAAGCTTCCTGTCCGGCCCCCAGAAGATCATTATATCCAGAAAAAGAGGAAAAGATGTGGTTTTTAGAGTAGCTGTCTGCAGCTGTTAAATCCACATCAAAAACAGTTAATACTGAAATAGTTTTAGAATGACTTAACATTTGATGTGTTTTTACAAAAATGTACTTGTCATCCATAAGTGAATATAAAAAATGGGTTGAGACTCGCAGAAATGTTGCAAAAATGTCTAGATAAAGCAGTGAAAAGGGGTTAGAGAGAGGCAAAAATGGTTGTAGAGTGGCACAAAGGGTCAAAAATAGGAAGGAAAAGTGGTGAAAGAGGTTAAAATGTTGCAAATATTGGAAAAAAACGGCAAAAAAGGCATAAAGTATCAAAAAATTGGTCAAAAGGATGAAAACGGTACAAAAAAAGTATTAAAATGGGTTAAAAAGTGGCTAAAATTGATAAAATAATGGAACAAAATACATAGAAATAAGCAGGAAAAGTGGTTTAAAAGGGGTTAAAGAACAGAAAAAAGGGTTAAAGAGGCAAAAAATATCAATAATGTGTTAAAAGTGCCAAAATATAGCAAAAATGGCCTGGAAAAAGTAGTGAAAATGGGTTAAAGAGTGGCAAAATGGGTGAAAAGTGGCAAAAATGATCAAAAATGGGTTAAGAGTGGCAAAAATGGTGCAGAAATGTCTGAATGAAGTAGTGAAAAGGGGCTAAAAAGTGTCTAAAATGAGTTAATATTGTTGTTAAGTCACAATTGGGGAGGGTCCATTCTCTGATATTTTCAGGGGCCCAGCCAATTCTGTGGGCAGGCCTGTCTCCTTGTGAGAATACAAATACTCACACAATGATATGTTTAATCTGACCAACACTTTTATTTAGTTTTTGTTTATTTGAAAGTCTGGCCCCCAGAGTCTCTGTGAAGACTAACTCTGGCCCTTGAGCAAATGTACTTGATGACCCCTGATCTACAGTAATATGACTGTACAGCTCATAATGGTGGCATCTGTTCCTAAATCCTCTAAAATAAATGTGACTGAAAAACATTGCAGAACTGTTGCTTAAACCTTAGAAGTATGTCTAACCATGTGAGAAATTTTGTCCGTCCTTGTTTTGTTATTGCTGGATTTAAATGTGATATACCACAGAGGGCAATGTGGGTTATTTTGCATCCTAAACATTATTTTGCTGTCTCCCTGTGTTTGTGCTGTAAGGCATTTTAAGAAAGCTTGCCTAAGTCAACCCTCTTATGGTAAATTATGTTGAATTTGACAGAGCAAATGTTTAGATTATTTGGGAATGATTTCTTTCACAGTCTCTGCATTGTGTCAGATATTTATGTCCCGGCAAGACTTGAAATCAGTGATAAATTACTAATGTTTTAGCTGCTTCGCTTTTAGAGCAGTGTTTAAAATGGCTTTTGAGCAAGACAAATGAGCAGTCAAAGCTGCAGTTATAGACTCATGCATGGGGAAAAACAGCTCCATGGTTACAGGAATTTAAAGAGCATGGCTTCAACATTAGGGTTTCCGGCTGCAACCGTCAAATTCAAGAGTAAACTAGCCGGCAGATTCCCCAAAGAGAAGCCAGAGGGGATTTAGTGGTGATTGGGCCCTAATTTGGAAACATTTGGCAGTAAGGGCTGCAGGATCTTTCATTATTTTTGGAAGTAGTGCCTAGGAGTATAACTAATATCGCTCAACTGCAGAGGGCATGTTAAGAGACAGCAACTTTCTGCAGGACATTTAGCCAGCTTGGTTATGAAGTGAATTTATGTAACAAACAGCCTGTGATGCATAATGGACTGCCATGATTCAGCTTCATCCCACAAATCTCATGCATAAGGTCAGGCCTCAGAAGGGAAAGAAATAGACGACGTTGAGGAACGCCAGCTGCAGCAGCGTCCGATGGTGATTGAGCATCAGGCTCTACCCACTTTCTACCTCCTGGCATTATGCCTACAGTAGAAACAAAGGAGTGTGACCACGCAGAGAAGGTGAGGCAGAAGTGATTTATAGTGCCCTGACAGGCCAAGACTTGGAATGATAATTGACGCCCTGCTCGAAGTGTGAGAAGAAGCAGATCAGATTGGGACACGGCAGTGAAAAGGCAAGAAAAGGAAGAGAAATTCAAGAAGCTTCCCTGCACGTTGTTCGACCTTCCTCCCCAGATTCTGGGTTCTTCTAAGATTACAGGTTCTGCCTCTGGGCGATGAAGTGTAGTGGAGGAGAAGTCATGTGCTCTTGTCCTTAAAGTAGACCTCATTCATATTTTTAAGCTGCTCTCCTCCTGCTTTCTTTGCCACAGGATGACATTTGAAAAGTGCTGTTTTAGCGAGAAAATGAGAGGAATGTTGAAAATTTAGAGGTTGGTTTTTCAGACTCTGATAAGTGCTTGTTTTCTTGTTTGTGTTCTTTTGGCACTGAGCTCCAAACATTCCTACCAAGTGTTTGGACAATTTGTCCTTACACGAGTGCACAGAATAAACCAAGTATAGTGGGAGAATAATTACTGTGCTGCACATTTAAAGTGTTTGAATTAACTCTTGTTTTATGTTAATTTTGAACCCTTGGTGCTGTTCAGATCAATTCAAAAAGGGACATTATTGGGGTTTAAAAGCACAATCCAAAAATAAAGATACCTAAAATCCTTTGCATATGTTGTCATTAGCTCACTTCAATACAAACTAGAGAACAAACATGATGAAAGTTTGCAGTTACTAGATCAAATTTAAAATTAAAATTCTCCTTTGATTTGTGATTGAGTTACAGTTTAGTTCAATGGTTCCTAAAGTGGGGGTTGGGACCCTCAGGCATACAGTAAGTGCACTTTAAAGATTTATTTGAGCCATATCTATCAGGTCAGATTTATACTAAATTAAAATTAATGTTTAAAAATCTGCACATGACTATTCTTGAATCAGCACGGCTGTGTGCCCCAGTCTCTGGTATCGGTATTTTGGGGGTCAAGGGGCTTTGGACGGCCGGGGTTTGAATCCGGCCTGAAGCCCTTTACCGCATGTCTCTCCCCCGCTCTTGTCCCTGTTTCTGACTCTATCCACTATCCTCCTCTATCAAATAAAGGCCCAAAAAATGCCCAAAATAAACCTTTAAAAAAAAAAAAAAGATATTCTGATAAAGAACCAAAGTAAAGTCTTAATCAGTGGATCTCAACTGGCAGGTCAGGGCCCAAAAGTGGGTTGCGAAGCCCTTTTTTAGGGGGTCATGGATGTAACGAGGAAAAAAAAATTGCTGAGTTTCATCCACATGGAAAAGACATTCTGGGAGGCCATAAGCACTACTCTTTGAAACTGGGTCCCAGAGTGAACAAATCAGTAAAAGCTTACTGTTTCATCTCCGTGTGGACAGCCAACCACATCTTTCTTGAAACGATGATGTCATGGCCTACATAGCGTAGCCCACGTACGCCGCATGTGTGAGTCAAACCAAAACAACAATGGTGGATTACAGGGTTGTGTTTGTGCTGCAGAAGCTTTTGAGCTTATTATGGCTTTTACAGCAACCTCTGATGCTCCTTTACCACCACGGAGAACAGCGAACACCAGGTGTTCTTAAATCCACTGAAGAGAACAACCAGAGGGGCAACTGGGAGAAAGTTTGGGGCAGTTTTCTGTAATCTTCTTCTTGCTTTTGGTGCATTTCTGTGGCAACGGTACCTCCAATTTCCACATAAAGCGACCGTGCCATGTACGGCCGGTGAATCAGCAGCCTGTGCCTGGACCAACACTTAGCTCTGCTTCATTTGAGATATGCTGCAGGTCTATTTTCAGCACCAGCTGCTGCCAAATCACGTCAATACCCATCAATCAGAAAGCACCAAAAAGGAAGTCACAAGTGTAGAGTATCCGGTTCTTTCAAAATGCAACACAATGCACGGACTCCCGATCGCAAATCATCACTATATCAACATTACGTCTCATTCGGCACCATTGAAGGGGAAAAGTTAAGTTTGAGGACATTTAGCCAAAGAATATATAAAAACACATCCTTTAAGCAAACCTATTAACTTCCTAATGTACTCACCCAATGGCAGAAGCTATAATACCATGGACTTATACTGGAAAGGATGATAAATTAACCCCAAAACGTAAAATAGTCCGCTGTTGACATACTATTCCTGCGTGAACTCATAGTTCTCCCGTGGTCTCTGCCTGCTGATCAGGGCTGTGTGCTGTGGTGCAGCGCTCTAGACTTGCTTCCAGTGGGCGAGGTCACTCTCCCTCAGTCGGAGCAAACCTGCTGTGGTTCCGCGTGCGGCGCAGTCGTCCTATGTGGAAATTGCAGGTTACAGCGCCTTTTACAGGCTTGGCATATAAACTACAATGCTTTCAGTCATTTTCGATGGTTCCGTGCTTATGCGGACACTTCCTAAAACAATCCCGTATTTACGAAAAACTTTTTCAAAATGAAACGTAAATATATCATTTGTTGTTGTCTGTGTTGAAGCCCACATGCCCAAACAGCTGATCTGTAGATATGCTGAGATGGAGGAACACATAGCCAAAGCTTGCATCACAAACTAGTGACAAAAAGAGGCTTTCTTGGTAAAAAATAAAACACTTAAAAAATGTTCAATAAAGCTTCCATTGAGCCAACATTTTTTTTCTTTTTTTGCCCTTAAACTTGTTAAATTGCGTGCCACAACTATCTGCAGCACTGTATAGCCTAGCTTCCCCAAGCGTGCCCTCTTAAAGGGGCAGGCTAATACCACTATTTTTGTCAAGTACCTTATACAACCCAGCTTCAGAAATTCCAAAACATCCCTTCAATGTCCATATTCCTGTGATAACTATTGTCACCAAGTGCTTCGGTAATATGAGAGTGTAATCTGACATAGCCTTGATCGGGGGTCATCAACTCGATTCACAAAAGGGCCAGCTATATCTTGACAGACACTGTGGGGGCCAGACATTGAAATAAACTCAACCAAAATCATTATTTTAGTCTAATTAACATATTCTTGTAAAAACAAAATTTCTTTTAAAAATGAATGGAGCTACAAGCTTTTAACAGTGAGGCAATATACTTATCACCTCTTATATACTTATCACCTATACTGAAGCCAGCCACAAGGGGGGATTGAGATATTTTAGCTACATATTTCTGGGTTAAACAATAGCACACCATAATTCTTCTCTCTCAAATAATCTGAATTTCATTATCCTCCCGGGGCCTGATGGGAAGCCAGGGAGGACCTTATGTGGCTCCCAGGCCTCCAGTTGATGATCACTGGCCTAGATCATTTCTAGATAAATATAGAGCTAAACTACGCTGTCCCAATGAGATGTTATTGATGCTAAAGCTGTTTGAAGTATCAGGTTAAAGAGCATTTAGGCAGGAGGACAGAAGTCATTAAGAACTACAGTGGTAACTAGTGGTGGTCAGTCGTGTTATAGTTTGGACAGTGAGTTTAAACAGGACTGTGGGCCTAAAAATGATATAAAATGTTAATAATTAATCGAACAGACTCCTAGTTCTGGTGCTGATGACAAAGGGATCCAAATTTGACTGCTTAGCCGACTAATTGAAGGCATCCTTCATTTCTAGCATCTTCTGGTGATGAGTCATCACTGACCTGTGCAATGTGTGCTTATAAAGACATGAGCTCTTCACACTGTTTTTAAGAAGCCAAGCTGTAAAAATGTTAACTTAGGTGTTTTTGAATTAGGATTTGTTTGCTGCTGTAAAAAAAAAAAAAAAAAAAACCAAACATGTCAAACCATCACAAACATGAGTTTTCAGCCTGAAGTGTTGCACACGTTCATCTATTTTTGACTGTGGGAGTCAAGTGTGGGCTGTTGTGCATCTATTTTTGGCAGCGGGTGTTTTGCGTCAACGATATGTTCAGTAAATGATTTTGTAACCCACCATTACTGGATCGGTTGAAACAAATAATTTTCAAATGTTTGGCTCCTGCCTGTTCCTCTGATTCTGACTCAAGGGGCTCAAACTGTGGAACCAGGGAGATATCAGTCCAACGATGAGCTTTCATACCCACACAGTCTTGAAAAATAATCAACACTGTAAAGTGTGTTCTGTTTTAAAACTGTTTTTTTCTTATATTTAAATCTCATGTGATTAGATGATAAGTTTGTTTGAGTACACCTCTTATTTCTCTGCTGATCTTGTCCAGAACATGCTGGGGGAGAGTTTCTACTGAGGCTGACAAGTGCCAAAGCTCAGCAACAGTCAAAAGACTTCAGGAAAAAAATGTGCAGAGATTTATTCAGAAACATTGCTAATAAAAATCAGCTACTAAGGACTAAAATAAACACGATATCAGAAATTGACTGAGAAAAGACATACATGGCTTTCAAGGCGTCTCCTGCTTTGAGTTGCATGTGTAAACTGGACACTCAAAGTCTTCAGGAACATCCTGTCCTGGTAGTTTCTAGAACCTTTAAGAAGTTCATGTGTGAAAGACTTCAGGAACTCTGCAGAAAAGGTGTGGAGAGAAACACTAAGAAAGGCCAAATGGTTTTAAGGTGAACTTCTGCTCGACAGATGGCTACCAGGCTGCTTTACTCTCCAGAGAACTTTAAAGGCCTTGACCTTCACAACCACAGGCGACGGTAATATCACCTTTTAAAGTCCTGAGGTCCGTCATCGAGGTGTTTGCCTCAGGCCTGGCTCTTGTTTTTAGCTACAAACTTCAAATGCTTGGCCCACAGCTGTGTGGGAGGTTGTGGTGTTGTGATGTGTTCCAGGTCAGAGACATTTGGAAGCTTTTCTAAGCTTGTGGACGATGACTCCCTCATGTGATACTGGGAATGTTTTCTGTTAATTGCAGTTGTTAGATTACAGGAATGTTAATCAGGCTTTTTACATAGTTTGGGAACTTTTAATGCTTTCTAACCATTTTTTCACACAAGAGCTAAAGCCTCTTTATGATAAATCTCTCTGACAATTTGGAGTCATTGTCACAGATGTGTGATCAAGTGCACACATAAATATAGTATAAACTGGATTTAGTTTTTTACCTGCTTCTAGCAAACCAAAAGAGTCTCTGTAAATCCTGATTTCCCCTTTGAACTACACTGCGTTCCAAATTATTATCTAAAATGAATTTTAGTGCCATAAACATTCAATTTTTTGTTTTTCAGTTAAACTTGTGGATGGTATTGTGTCTCAGGGCTCTTTGGATCACTGAAATCAATCTCAGACACCTGTGGGAATTCATTTGCCAGGTGAGCCCAATTAAAGGAAAACTACTTAAGAAGGACGTTCCACATTATCAAGCAGGCCACAGGTTTCAAGTAAAATGGGAAAGAGAAAGGATCTCTTTGCTGCCGAAAAGTGTCAAATAGTGTAATGCCTCGGACAAGGTAGGAAAATATTCAATATGTTTTCACGAAAACTTAAGGGTGATTATTGTACTGTGAAGAAATTTTGGCTGATTCAGAGCACATACGGGTTCCTGCAGATAAAGGCAGAATGAGGAATGTTTCTGCCTGACAAATTCATCAGATTAAAAGAGCAGCTGCTAAAATGCCTTTACAAAGCAGCTAACAGGTATTTGAAGCTGCTGGTACCTCTGGAGTCCCACAAACCTCAAGGTGTAGGATCCTCCAGAGGCTTGCAGTCATGTATAAACCTACTATCAAGCCACTCCTAACCAATGTTCACAAGCAGAAACGGTTGCAGTGGACCACCTCATGCATACATCCCATTTTATTTATCTCGGGGAACTCCTGTAATTTCCATTGCCCTACTATAAACAGTCTATTTCATACACACAGGTTCATGTCTGGGGATACCAGAGCCGCCTGATCATGTATGAATCACATTAAACACACACAATCCACAACCACAGACAACTTCAACCCCTCTGTCCCTGCAACCTGATTTGAGGTTACAAGGAAAATTTTTGTATTTTGTCCACACTATTGTCCGTATCCCTCCTTTGTATTATGTTTTACCTCATTGTTTCTGTGATATTCAGTCAGAAAACTACAGAACATGCCCAAATCTGAAATATAAACACCAACATATCTAAAAGTACCTGCCCAACAGCTTTTAGAAGAGCATCATAACTCAAACTCACCAGACTTAATTTTTACCTCCGCCAAGGAGGTTATGTGATCGGGTGGGTTTGTTTGTTTGTTCGTTTGTTAGTTTGTTGGCAACATAACTCAAAAAATAATGGACGGATTTTCATGAAATTTTTTGGAAATGCCAGAAATGGCATATGGAAGAACTGATTAGATTTTGGGACTGATCCGGATCAGCGTCTGGATCCAGGAATTTTTTAAAGGATTCGTTACTACTGAGAGATAGGGCTAATAGCGGAGGTCTGCGCTGTTACCACTTTACACCAGGAGATTGCAGACATGAGTAACTTCAATCCAAGCAGCATTTTTTTGGTGTTTCTGTTCAAAGTTTTGGGGTTAATAGAGTTTGAAAGACGCACGCCTCGTCGAGGAGACGAGTCAGAGCGTAAGAGAAAGACAGCAAATTGTAGCGAGAATACTCACAATGCTGGGAGGAATAGCGGAATATTCACCCTCTTCCATGACTTCCAGTCGTCTGGTGACACCATGGGTGAGACTGTCAGTGCATCTGTTCACACTGACAGGCAATGCTTCCACCATGACAGTCCACCTGTAACAATGCCAATACATTGACTCACCATGTTTCCACCCCACTGGGGAGGGAGTAATCAGTCTGGATCCAGGAATGTCTTTAAAGGATTCTTCACTATTGAGAGATAGGGCTAATTTCGGAGGTCTGTGCTCTCTGAGTGCTTTTCTAGTTTATACATGTGTTAGGGACAGTTGGCATTTCTACAAACATGTATGGTTACTTTTAATGCAGTATCCCTTCTTGTGCCACGAATCAGCTTTACTAATCTAGAGAAAAAAGGACGTTAATGAGCCACCATTACTGCAGTGCTATCTAGCTATGACATTTGTATGTTTGAATAAAAGATGACAGAAGAAGTCAACATTTTTCTGTAGACATCTCTTTCTATGTAAAGAAGACCTTGTGGAGTACTCTGCTGTTCTGAAAGCAGTGACAATCTTTCACTTTGGAAAAATCAGGAAGTGCAGACTACACTAGCAGGACAGTGGTTTTCGAACTGGGGACCGGGGACCCTAGGGGTCCGCGAGCCACAGCATGGGGGTCCGTGAAATAATTATGTAATGCCATGTCATTACAAATAAAAGAAAATACCACAGCACCATAAAACAACTATACTTAACCAATGACTCCCACATGAGTCAGCTTTGGGCCAATAAAAACTCAGATATGATGGTGACGTATCACATAAATCTATCTTTCATCACGCATCAGTCACCTTGCTCAGGACGCATTTGGTGTGCAGGTCCAGCTAGAAACAATGGATAAATATTTAAGCGCAAATATGATTAAATATGACGACAGCTATCTGGGTTTGTTTTTTAGAGAACAGCAACGGAAGATTAAAATGTGTTGTGTGTCCTTATGTGAAGCTATGAAGCCCACCAAGCTAAAGCGTCATCTGATAACAAAGCATGCAGAGTTAATTTTTTCAGATGAAAGGATGAGGAATACATCCGCCAGAAAACATGAATGGTGAACCTGATCACAACCTCAGAAAAAGCACAGAAGGCTTCTTATTTGGACCAAACATTTCTAATTCATATTAATTAAGGTTATCGATTATTTTGCAATAAACATGATTTAGTTTTAGGTTTTTTGTGTTTTTTAGGGTTAAGGAAGAAGGGGTTGGAAATGATGATTGCAGGAGGATTCCTTTTTTTTGCAGTGGTTAATGAAATCATCTTTTTTGTTCAAAGGACAAAGTGCATTAATAAACACAAAATTATGAATCAACAGTGTAATGCTGCTAATAATAAAGTTTATATTGGTTGAGAGGCATTGTAAAGAGAGCTGTTACATATATACCCACAGACAGAGAGTTAAGACAGCCCTTTGGCTGTGCAGCTCTGACTACGTGGCAGAGATCCCTGGCTGCTAACATTTGATTGATACCTGACTGGAGGGAAGCCTTAAAGGTGGACAAAGTTGATCAAGGCTGAATGGATTAATTTTACCACCATTATCAGTGATGCACTTCTCAGGAATTCATCATTTCAGCCACAATATTCTGAACTAACCTTGCTAGTTGTATGTCTGTAAATGTGCATTAAATTGTGTAGGTTTTCCATTCAAAAATAGACCTTTAATAAATTCTTGTAGCAGCCAACTAAAGCTGCCATGAAATATTTTTAGCAGCTCAGTATTACACACTACTGTCTCTGCCGTAACGATTATAGACTCACAATTACTCCTAATGTCATTTTTCCAGCTTTGACACAGTAATTTCTGCTGTCTACAAATGTTTCTCTCTTTGGCTTTCCAGAACTTGCCACCAGCCTCAGGCTGTCATGCTTGTGGTATTTCAGCCACAGCCATTGTGGGCTTTTGAGAAACGTTGTTTATTAAAGACTCCTGGATAGAAATATTGAATAAACAATGATATTACAGCGTTCGATGTTCTGACTGTGTCAAACAAAGTTAACCACATAATGAAGCCTACTGTTAAACTCTCTGTGAGGAGTTTTTAAAGGGCTATGACAAAGACTGAAATTATAATGGGTGTCTAAATATGGCCTACAGAAGCACACAAACATCAGTGTGAAGATAAGCTGTTGTCATTTTTAGTAATCTAGTCACTGTGACCGGGTATAAGGAAGAACCTGAGACTCCTAAATGGCTCCTTGTTTGTTGCTGTTTGGCCGCATTCAATCATCCAAATTTTAGGAATTTTTGATCTATGATTTATCTGTCCATGTAGCGCTCCCTTTATTCACTTTAAAGTGTCACATAATGGCACTAAATCCAAATCCATCGGCTGTTAGAAATTCTTTTTGTTTCAGATTGCAAACACCCTTCAGGAGCCTTTTTTGTAAGAGTTAATATGGGCAGGATGTTTGAACTTGCGTCAAACTTCTTTTGCTGTGACTTGCACATAAGGAGGAGAAACTAAGGTAACTTTTAAGGTAACTTTAAAACCCAAGAATGTAAGATGTTTTTTTTAGTACCTAAAGGAGGAGAATGTTAGCTAGAACGCTACTACTCCAATACAGCAGCGTGGGAAGTAACTAACAACTGAAATTACTTTAACTGAGAAGTGTTTATGAACACTTGTACTCTTTGAAATCAGTACTTTTATCATCAGAATCATTCAGAATCATTTTTTTATTATCCTTGTACAGTGTACAACGAAATTTAATTTTTTATTTTTTGCAGTTCCATTCAGTGCTCGAGCAGTTTCTCATTTAATATTGAAACTGCTCTGGGATAGGTGCTGTTTTTCAGTCTGTTAGTTTTGGTTCTTCTTGTCCTGAACCGTCTTCCTGAGGGTAGCAGTTGGAACAGGTGATATGCTGGGTGGGATGTGTCCTTCAGGATGCCCAGGGCCTTCCTGTGACAGCGGGACCTGAACAGCTCCTCTAAGGAGGGGAGAACACGTCCAGTAATTTTCTGTGCTGTGTTGATGACCCTCAGGAGAGCTGTCTTCTCCTCAGCAGTGCAGCTGGAGAACTACACTAGGATACAGTATGCCAGTACACTTTCAATGAAGCATCTGTAAAAGGACACCAGCAGCTCCTTGGCCAGGGCATTGCTCTTCAGGACCCTCAGGAAATAGTACTTTAATTTCTACTTAAGTAAGTTTTAACCAGAGTAACTGTGTATAATATGTATTTCCTTGCTATTAGGTTAACTCTCCGCCAGGAGAGACCCACCTCAGCACAAATTTACAAGAGTTGCTGCAGCTCTGTCATACTGTGAAATATTTAACATTTTCAAAAGTGGTTTTACTACACGTAGAAGGGACACAGACAGTTTAAAAACGTTAAAATGAACTCTCTATGAGCTTAGTTAACACTGGTAATTTTACTTTACTTTATTATAGAAGCAGGTCCCGAAGTTTTTAAGCTCAGAAAATGAAATGTTTCCAACAATTTAGAAATATGTACCACAAGATATATCCCTGTAGTTATATAGGTTAGATTTAACCCTTAGGGATCCATGATCATGCCGGAATGATTTCAGAATTTGCTATTTTTGTCACATGATAGCATGAAAACAAAGCCACATCATACATTGCAATAACTTCGCGTGGGAAACAGGGCATCTAAGCTTTCTTTACGTTTTTGTTTGATGTCAATAGGCAAATAAAACAGGAAATATGATCATTTGAATTTGCTATAAAAATTGATTTTACACATAGGAGACAGTAGACCATACTGTATAGGACCAGCACTAATATTTTTTCATATTTTATGCATTTTTTTTAAATCTATTTTTAGAAATGACATTATTTTATCTTTAAATAACTTTTTTTTGGGGGGGGGGGGGGGGGGGTAAATGGAAATAGAAGAAGTAAATTAATGCTTTTCAGTCATTTATGGGGACATGTACCTTAGTTGCCCTGTTAAAAGATGTCTGGATACACCCCTGGTTGTCCTGTTTTAAATTATTATTTCCCCCAACCTTTATTTAAACCTCAGAAATGATTGAAATTGTAATAATATCTACAGACAGAACAGACACAGCCTACTCAGGTCAAGAAAATGCTGAATTTAAGAGTTTGACAAAGGAAATTCTCAATGAAAACAACAGGTCTCTTAGGTGAACATGTTTGGCAAGAATATGAAAAGACTGAACTGAATTTCCTTTTCCAGCTTCCTCTGTCCTTATACGTTCCTCATGCGTAGATATGATAACAGGAAATGTTATATAATAAAATAAGCCTTTACATATATAACCATTTCATGTAAGCCCGATAAGACGCAGTAACACTGTTTATGATGTGTGTTTATTATGCTAACATTTCTGTTTGCTCATTATAACAGAAATGATCAGACTGTGTTGGAGAGATAAACATCCCATGGAGCCAGAGTTTGCATGATTTAATCCCAGGGCTTTAATAAGAACATGAACGGTAGAGAAAGCATGAAATGAATGAGATAACATGCTGTTTTAGTAGGTTTACAGGCCTACCACAGCTTTACAGCCAGGACGCTGCAGAGGCAAAGGTCGTATAGATAAATACACAGAGGATCTATGCAGTAATTATGAAAATGTTTACAAGGCGCTCTCACTGAAGTTTCCATTGATTTATGAAATTTTAATCGCTCTTTTATGCCCCGCAGCTTCAAATCCATCGTGTAAGCCTGTTAATAAGTTGCCAAGCAAACAATATGACACACGCAGACTTATAATAGCCACCCGTGTAAGTGAGAACATTACTCCAGGCTGAGTTTGAAAGGTCAGCATTGGGCACACTCCACTGACTGAAATGTAATGCAGTAATGGCTCCACTTTACAATGCACAGCAGTTAGAAACAGATCAGTTGACTGATGGGGTCACAGGACACATTAGGTGTGGCGCTGCAGCTATCAGGACTCAGCCTGGTGACGGTGGCCTAATAAACACAACACCTTCCTGTGACATCATGGCGCTGTGTTTTACATGCTATCTGATATCAGCCTGAACCTTCATTTATTCACTCACTCCATTAGATTCATAAAAGCTCTGAGTTACTGTACACAAGCACCATCATAATAATATGGAAATGTGGCTTAAAACACTTCATTCAAACTTGTTTGCATTTTAATGCATGTAAAAGGATCATCATATAAATATTATTACACCTTTTGCATGCATTTTATTTTCTTAGCACTGACTTTTCCATAAAAGGTAATCACTGCTCTGCCATACCTGATATGAGGTGGTTATGTGCCTCTGTAAGGTAAAAAACCACCAAAAGGTAGACTCAAAGAGGGGCTGGGGTTGTTTCAGTGTGAGTGTGATTCACTGTAATTGTATGAGCTAGAGATGAACTTAAAGCCAAATGATGATGACCTTTTACAAGGCACGGATTAACCACCAGGCCGATTGGGCTGGTGCCTGGAGGCCTGCAGCCCCTGGGGGCCTCATAAAATTAAAGCAATCATATAATTTCTGGTTTTAAATGTGATGAATTATGAATAAATTCATGCAGACATGGATGTGGTTTTTCTTTGCAACTAAAAGTTTTTTGGTTGTTGTGGTGACAATAAGAAGTCAGGTGACCATGGGAACTGGCAGCACAGAGGAAAGTAAAACAGATAGGAAACGATGGAGCAGTGGAGCAGAAAACAGAAAAGCAAAATAATTTACAGACTGAAGTAAAGAAAAATTAAAACAGATACTTCAACCTTTTTTCACTCTAGGTGTGCCTTTGGCGAAAAGGATTGGCTGTCCTAATTTGTGTTAGTATTGGTAGGCACACTTATATGACTTTAATCGTAACTTTAATTCGCCTCTCACAAGCGTCAGACTTGACTTGGACTGGAGATTTGAGACTCGTGCCCACTTTTTTTTTTTTCTTTGTAGCACATTATAAATTCAAGCTGAATGTCAGTCCCTCATATCATGCTCTGTGAGTGAGCAGCCACTGTTGACATGATGGTGAGGATATCACCTGCTGCAGGTGATAGATGGGGCTGGCTCAAGATATACTCTATACTGGTAGTAGTCATACATAAGAGGAGTGCTGCCTCAGATAAACAAAGTGTTTTTATTAAGGCACGTTGGCAAGACGATGATAAATAGTTTTAATCAGCATAATTTTGCATTTTTCTGTTCTCTCTCTCCATGTCTCGCTCGACTGAACCAAATCATGATATGTAGCTCAAATGTTTGGTTATGCTGCGCTTTATTGAAAATGTCAGGAGAATAAGAAGATATTTGCTAAATGCTTGTAAGATCTCAATAATCTGGTTGGGGAATGCCCTTGTTTTTTAAAGGGGAGCTGAGATGAACTTGAGGAGTGATTCAGCATCCCACTGAAGGGTCTAAATCCCCTATGTCTTGATATATCCCTTGCATAAACAAGGTGCATGAAGATTCATAGTAAAGTCTGATTGATAAGCAATAGATGAACATGAGGCCAGATGACCATGGTCTATGACCTATGACCTCTTAAATTTAATATGTTTTCCTTAAGTCAGAGTGAACATTTGTGCAATGTTTGAAGAAGATCCATGTACAATGTTTAAAAGCTATCTCATTAACAGTCAAAGGAAGAAGATGAGGCCTAACAAGCGTATTGTTTGACCTTTGACCTACAAGATCTAATCAGAGAATCCTTGGGTCATAGTGGGCGTTAGCTCAAAGTATGAAGAAGAATTCTCCAAATATAGTCATAAGCAAAGTACATGTAAAGGTGGATTGCTAAGTACGGCATGTACTTAAGGGCAAATTTCCTTGACCTTTAACCTCAAAAATCTGGTTAATCATTGAATCAGAGTGAATATTGTGTATATAACATAATAATATATGTATTGGTGTAGAGAATCCCTCGAGGAGTAATAGAGATATCACATACAAGCAATGGTGGACTAAAGCCTGATTTATCCTTCTGCGTCGCATCGACGGCGTAGCTACGCATAGCCCTCTGCGTCGACGTGGACCCCTACGCCGTAGCCTGACAGGCACCTCCAAAAAATTCTAACTACGCATCGCGGCAACGTGGACCGCAAGGGCTGTGATTGGTCCGCTCAAAACGTCATTTCCAGCAGTTGCTTTTTCTGGTCTTTCCTCCTGTTATTAGCGCATAAATCACAATGCTACATCATCATATGTTTGCAGAGGTCGCGTTAACCAAATATTCTCCATCACTGACAGATTTTTTTAAAGGATGACAGAGAATTCTGAAGGCTGTCCATCATTTTGATGGACTGAAATGTTGAGGATGCACCTGCATTTCAGTGCACACACACAGACAGATGTATAGACCTTTACCATTTTGCACACATGGACTATCAAGGGGGTTATTTAATCTATTAAAATCTTGTTGCCAGTGGGCTCTATCACTGACCTCGACATCATAGATTAATGAAAGTGCATAGGTCTTCGTGCCGACAGCGCACACAGGTTATAACAGAGACAGAATTAAAAGTTGTTCTCCACGTCTCCAACTTGTCTCAGCGCTGTGATGCATGAGCATGTGCTGTATGAAGCTCTCTGTCAGGATGGATCCAGCAGGATTTTAAAGGAGTGACGGACAACAAAAAAGTCCAGCTCAACCTCTGGTTTGTGCTTATGTGCCAACGACATGTAATATTGACTACTGGTTGTAATCACACACCCAAGCATCCACTCTTTCATCAAAAACAGACGTTGTCCAGTTCAGCGGAGAGCAACACAGCCGCTTGGATGTGACCCCTCTAAAACCACACACAGCCACATCCCCCTAGGGTCATGGTGGTGAATTGCAGAGTGACGCATTCCCTCAAAGCAGAACTTCGAATAGTCAACAACGGCTTCCTGTCGACGCGACACAGAAGTATAAATCAGGCTTAAGGGCCCAACAGCCTTTACCTCTGACATCCGATCTGATCATTCTTAAATCATTTTGGGTATTTGTGCAAGGTCTAAAGAATCCCTTTAAAGCTGTGGTTCTCAGCTGGTCAAGAGCCAGGACTCACCGCCACTGCCTGGTCGACCAATTGTGACCCAGATTTCTGAAATCAATCATTTCCAAGTATTTTTGATGGAAAACGTTACCATTTGGACACTTAAGAGAGGAATAAACATATGACCTATGACCTCCAAAACTGTCTACGATTATCCTTGAGTGGGGGCGGACATTTGTAAAATGTATGAAGAAGATCCCTACAAAAGTTATAGAGCTATCCTGTTAACAATCAAGGGATGAATGTGAGGCTTTATGACCGTGATGGTTGACCTTTGACCTCCAGTGTTTAGCCAGACTAGTCTTGAGTCAGAGTTGACATTTGGGCAAAGTTTGAAAGGGTCTTTTAAAATCTTCTGGAGATATCATATTCATGAGCACGCGGTGAACAGGCCAAATGGAGTGACCTATGACCTCCAACATATTCTAACTTTATCTTTTGGTCAGAGTGGATGTTTGGACAGAGTCTGAAGAGCCTATAAAGAGTCCTAACGATGGTATGCTCCTAAACAAGATACATGAAGATTCATAGTGAAAACTGATTGATAAACAAAGGATGAACATGACTCCAGTTGGGCTTTACCTTTGACCTATGACCTCTAAATCTAACTTATTGTTCTTAACATTCACAGTCAGACATTCACACAACGTTAAATCTCTTAAAGAGTTCAGCAGAAATCAAGTCCAATGGATGAAGATGAGGCCAAATGACCTTTAGATTGACCTGTGAATTCTGAAAACATCTTGAGTCAGAGTGGACATTCAAACAAAGCAAGAAGAAATTTTTGCAGAGTTTTAGGTACACTCAGTTCAAAATCAAGCAATGAACATGATGTCAAATGACCTTTAGTTTTGACCTTTGGCTGTAAAAATCAAATCAGTTTATCCTTGAGTCAGAATGGACATTTGACCTATAAACTTGTGCAAAGTTTGAAGAAGATCCAACAAAGTTCTTAGGATAAGAATGGCCCAGATCGACAGACAGCATGGGAACATAAAGGCCCCTGTCACAGATGTCTCAGAAACATGAAAATAAAGTCAAAACATCATAAAAGTTTATTTGGTATAGATCATTTTGATCCTTGTAAAGACTTTGATCCAAATGCAGCAGTTCAGGCTGTTCTCTCTAAGCTCACATGCTGCAAAAGCACGCCTTTTCCAGATAAAACATTCTTGTACACATGTACAGTAAGCATGACATTTGTTTAGTCAACATTTTTTGCAGTGGCATTTGAAATGAGCGCTCCTTAAATATAGTGCTTTGGTCCGTAGAGCACAGTGGTTGTTGGTGCGTGTCTTGTTCCATTCCTTCCTTGGCGGTTTGGGTCGTGATCTGGCTCCAGGGAGATGTGAAGATGATTTGCGGTTCTTTCGCTTTTCAGCAAAAATAAAAGACAGCCTTGTGAGTCTTTGTCTTTTTTTGCCACTCTCCATCTATTTTGGATTTAACCGCCTCTGCGCCTCCAGAAGCCGATCTGTCAGTCAGTGAAAGTAACTGTAAGAGACTGAGATTGTGCGTTTGTGTAAAGAAGTGGCAGCGCTGCATGTCCCCGGTCACTTTAGGTGGGCGTAGGTTTGAACAGTGGTGTTTACGTGCCTGACTCATTCTGAAATAAGTTTCCAGCAGTGGGGCAGGAGGGACACAAAGACCTATTATACCAGTCAGGATGTGTTGATTGTTGCAGCGTGCTCGGCCTCTGCCGCACAAAGCACATACACAGGGAAAATGATGGGGTTGGAATTTTTTAAGACTGGAAAATGCGAAGGGGAAATTAAGGAAGAGATTAGACACAAAGGAAGGCATTGAATAAGGACAGTCAGGATTCCTCTGTTCCTTTCTCTGTGGCTGTGTTTGTTTTTCAGTCTCGGCTTAAATCTCCTCTGCTGAGATTCAGGGCAATAATAAAACTTTAGATGTTTACAGGAATATCACAGCTGCCCTCAAACCTCAACCATGTTATGATTTATGGAAAGCTGTGGTTCAACCAGAGATTAGGATGATTACTAAAGTCTAGTTTCACATCGATTTATGTCTTTGGTGAGAGTCCCAGGAGCCTTTTAAGTCGAGTTAACTGGAACATTGTTCTTCAGACAAAAGTAATATTTGGTTGGTGCATTCCCAGAGAAGATTGGATAGAGTTACTCTACTTTCCCATGCTGGAGCTCCTTTTATATCATTATGAAATAGTCTCATCCTTAAAATTATGCTGCTTGTTTGTTTAGTTTATTAAAAGAATCTGCTTTTAATTCAGTTCACAATTTTCAGGTGGATTTGGGTGCTACGCAGTAGCAAGGTAGAAAAGAGCCATGTGAGGTTCAGCCTCAGAACCCATCAGCAATCATCGTCTATCGTTGTTATTTCTCTTTCCCTGAGTAAAAAGTTAATCTGATGAGTCTCAGCTCCACAGTAGACTGTATATACACACCTGGACAAAAATTATGGTACCCTTAACATTTTGTTGCACAACCGTTAGAGGCAATCATTGCAATCAAGTGATTTCTGTAACTCTCAGAGAGGCTTCTGCACCTGTCCACAGGTGTTTTGGCCCACTCCTTGTGAGCAAACTGCTCCAGCTGTCTCAGGTTTGAAGGTTGTCTTCTCCAGACTGCATGTTTCAGCTCCTTCCTCAGATGTTCAGTTGGATTTAGATCAGGGCTCAGAGAAGGCCAACCAGAATAGCTAAGTTTGTTCTCTTTGCTTTTTGACACTGGGCGGCACATTTGGCTCAAGAATGCTCTGATAGTCTTCAGATTTCATTGCATCTGGCACAGATTTAGGACGCCCTGTGCCAGATGCAGCAACGCAGCCCTAGAACATCACAGAGTCTCCTCCATGTTTCACAGTTGGTGCAGTCTTCTTTTTTAAAGAAAATAATTCATTTTTGTGTCTGTGAACACAGAGCTGATGTGACTTGCCAAAAAGCTCCAGTTTTGTCTCATCTGTCCAAAGGAGAAGCTTTGTGACTTGTCAATATGCATTTTTGCAAACTCCAGTTTGGCTTTTTATGATTTGCTTTCAACAGTGGAGTCTTCCTCAGTTGTCCTCTTTGGCTCTAACAGCATTGGATGGTGTGTTCTGACACTTACATACCTTGGAGTTCACCTATAATCTCTTTGGAAGTTGTGAGCCTGTTCACCGCTTTGCTTGTGAAGATTAGAGACACCAGACCCAATAACGCAGAAGAGCTGAAGACCACTATCACAGCAACCTGGGCTTCATAACACCTCAGCAGTGCCACAGGCTGATCGCCTCCATGCTGCATCGCATTGCTGCAATAATTCATGCAAAAGGAGCTCCAACCAAGTTTTGAATGCTGTGCATGTTCATACTTTTCAGTAGTCCAACATTTCTGTGTTAAAAATCTTTTTTTACTGGTTTTAAGTA
The DNA here is from genome assembly GCF_018320785.1 of Cheilinus undulatus. NCBI lineage: Eukaryota > Metazoa > Chordata > Actinopteri > Labriformes > Labridae > Cheilinus > Cheilinus undulatus. Next base: position 10,775,913 of record NC_054875.1, on the reverse strand, counting down.
ATATTCTAATTTTCCGAGATACTGAATTTGGGGTTTCCATTAGCTGTAAGCCATAATCATCAAAATTCAAAGAAATAAACATTTTAAGTCTGTGTGTAATGAATCTATATGAATTTCACATGCTGAACTACTGGAATAAATCAACTTTTTGATGATATTCTAATCTATTGAGATTGCACCTGCATGTGCAAATAGTCACAGGAAAACAAAGCAGCTTAGAGATGGTCTTACCTTTAACATGCTTGTCTAAAATGTTATTTCTAATCTCCTGGGACAACTGGCTCCTTAGCTTTCTGTGGTCCATGTTTACTTTTATTCACTTTGGTTAGCCTAACAGTAAAACAGCACCTTGTGATAATGATAACGATGTGCATATGTTGACATTTTTTAACCTGTCACGATGGCTGAACATGATGGCTTCCTTAATGTGCAAAGCCCCATGAAGCATTTTTGGATCTAAATTACAACTACACTTTTAAATCTGCTTTTATAAACACCATCAATAGTTTGCAGAAGCTGCCTTGAAAAAAAAAATCTCTCTTTTAACCCCCTTTTTCAAACATTATATTAAAACCACATGCACAATTTCACAATCAAACTCAACCAGAAATTGTACGTTTTTCAAAACCTTGCATCAAATCTCATCCATACAGTCTCAGACACACATTTATGCACAATCTTTCTTTCAACAGTTTCCTTCTCACTGAGAGTTTGGTAACATGCCACAAAGAAAAACCCTGAAATATCAACAAGACTTTACAATGGAGCAGATTGTATACGAGGACACTTCAGATACCATGGACTCACCACTGCAGCACCCTTCCCATGAGTACACCTCAACATTTACAGAACTAGTAGAGCTTTGACAGCTTTAAATTTCAACAGAGAAATCTGCAATTTTGTTATCCATCCTAATTTTATCTTATTAATAATATATGTATATTAGTTTTTTAGACCATATTTACAGAAAGTTCTTGTCTGATTGTCTTGTGTCCTGTTCAACAGATATCTTAGGTGCTGCTTTCCAGCCTACTTCAACAATGTAAATCTGGTCATTCTTGCACAACCTCACAAACTTCCAGGGTGCATGGAGGATGAAGAAAGTCTTGGAGGGAACAGAAAGCTCCACACTCACTTGTTTTGTGGTCTAATAAAGTTGTTCTCTAAATAACAAGTGTTTCTGCAGCTTTCTGTTTTCTCCAACCCACCTCAACAAACAGGATTTGTTCGTTATTCGTTCCCAACAAAGCTCAGGCAGATTTTATCATCTGTCACTCTTCAGTGCTTCCACCAGGATGACTGGAATTTAATTTAGCTCGCTTGTATTTTGCTGGTGGCAGAAATCATGGAGATAGAGATGTCAGGAGCAGAGATAACAGTGAATCTGTCTGCATGACTACACAACATCAGGGTGATGTGCTGACACGTGTTTATCCTCCTGGTTTGAGTGAACTCGACTTTGAAACCTAAACCTCTCCTCAGAAACTTGAAAGGAACAGCAGAGACGTTTCTGTCATGTTTTAGTCAAGAAATCTGATTTTCAGGAGAAGAGAAAACCTGAGGATTTTAGTTGATTTAGTGATCCTCAGACATCTTACTTTGATGTGTTTTGTTGAAATGGGATGACAGATATCTGAGGGATTCTCATGACATTTTATGAAAATATTCAAGGTTTTCTTCAACATCAGGTTGTCGACCTTTACAGACACGTGACTTTCAAATCGTCACTGTAAGGCAGAAGAACCAGTGTTAACATTAGGCTCCTTGCTTGCTAGCTGGACAATAAGCCCACCAGCAGGGCTGAGTACTCTTTCTGTCCTCAGCATCTCATTTCAGTGAAAGTCATTCGTAAACATGGTCACCTTTTAAACCATAACGCCAGTGTTTGCAAGCTTTAGCATTTGCCCGTTCAGTGCTCCATGTTGAAAATTTGGCATTGCTGTAAGAAAAGCTCTTTCAAACTTTCTAAACTTTCCATGAACAAAATGTGCACTACACTGATTATCAGCAGGAAAATGTGGACAAAAGTATTTATTTAGCCACACCATGAGTACCCTGTCCCTTATGCCATCCAGGCTGGCTGGTTTAAACATTGTCAGATGCAAAACTTTCATTTCTCCTGTTAAAACATCTACTGAATAAATTTGTAATTATTAAGAGAATTTGTCTTCTAATGACCCTGGTAAAAGTGCAGCTGTTTCAGAGGTAAATCAGGTCCGTCTATTTTTTTAGAACCTAGGATCAGCTAAATAAACCAGATCCCAAACCAAAGTAGTTCAAACTGGTTTCAGTAGAAATAACGCTTTAAATCTTGCAATCGGGTTTTACAGAAAGACAAAAATGTCAAATTAGTGTGGATCAGGTATGCAGTCTCATCTTATATCTAAATAAAACTCTAGTTTGTGTTGCTCAAAATGTCTAAGATCTTAAAATTGAATTTTAAAAAGTTTTTCTGAACCAAGCAGTGCAGATGTTGATTCTTGAGGATTAATTTAGTATGATTTTAAAGAGACAAAATACATTGACACATTGAGACAAAAATACTGAAGCAGACAAGGGGTTTAGTAGAATAAATGTATTTTTGATATCAAATACCAAACAAGATATTTGAGTAAAACCCAAGCGGCAACATCCGATCCTGCAAAACGAAGCCAATGTGGAAGTGCAAAAAATTGCAATACAGTGAGTGTCCACTTGAGGCTGGCTGCAGGAACACCAGAAGTGCCGTCTGATCACCTGTTAAAAAGCCGTTTTTTTTACACAAGAAATAAACTGGTTTACAGCCTGGCTCAAGAAACAGAACGTGTCTCATTAGCTAATGTTGTCATGTGCTCATGTCTTCATGCTCATGTGAATTTTTTGTACCACAATGGTTTAGATTATAAATCATGGAAAAACCTCACTGCGCACTGATTGGAGCATCTCATTTGATTGACAGAGAGCTCAACAGGCAGAAGCTACATTTCTGTCAACCAGAATGCTAGCTAGCTGACGGGAGGTCGAGCTTAGTGGGTGGCCAGTTAGGTTGATCCAAAGTTTGGTTGAGACCGCGATCTCAATGTGGTGCCCGCTGAGGGCTTCAAGAGCAGTTTTAGTCCGCCTACTGTAAGCAGACGGCTGACGTCACGAAGGCTTTGTCCAATTCTTTCTACAGTCTATGGTAAAAGCTAAATCTCAGGTTATATTTATGTCAGGATTTTGGTGCCCCCTGCAGACAAGTAGCAGTAAGAGCACTGGACATCTCAATGAGGAGATTTTTCAACGTCTGATCAGGTTGATCCAGATAATTGACCTAAAGTACCTGATCTTGGATAGCACAGGAGTGGATTTCCAAATCCAGATCATTCTTATCCAGACAAACCCTTTTGAATATGAGGGCCTTGTAGGTAAACTAAAGCGATTGTGCTAAACTAGAGTAAGCATTTAACTTGGAGCACATGAAAAGACAGAGCCACTAGTGTGGTTTTACTGATCAAATAGAAATCCTCCACGCTGTCTAGATGCACTCAAGAACAGGTCAGAGGGTCAGAAGGTCTGGTGACAGATCATGTTAAAGGGTTTGGGCTGTCAGAAACAGCTGGTAAGGCTAAGGGTAGTTTATACCTTATATTTAATATGATTTTTCAGCATTTTGAAACCAAGTTGACTTCACTTCATTTGTGCATCCACATTATGCATTAACAATACATCTTCAGTGACTGATTAGTAAGCATTTTTATGCAAATAACAGTTCATAGATCATTGCCCTGAGAATGCAATATAGCATGGAGTGGACCTGCTGGCAATACAAATAAACAGAAGCAAATTAGTGACAAGCCAAGAGGCTAATGATTTTTCCCTCATTTAATCATAACCATGCACAGTGATATGCTGTTTAGAAAGCAGAACTTGTAGGGTATGGGTTAAATTGAAATGACACCTCATTTGCAAATGGCGAATCATTACTCATCACTTTTTTGTCTTGAGCTAAGAATCAGCTCTTAAACATGGCAGGCTTTCAGTGTTTTTATTCATGGAGGAGGACAGAGGATAGAAATGGTAACAGGGAGAGTCATTTGGGATTGACATGCAAGAAAGGAGCCCCAGGCTGGACTTGAACCCAGAATATCTGCGCCCATAAGGCTGGCGGCACTTTAATGTGAATGACAGGAGTTTCCTTTCCCATCAATCTCCCATTTATGTTGTTGTTTAAAGGCCATAAAAAGGGCAAAATGGTACAAAATGAGGACCCATTTTAAGACTGGAAGAATCAAATCTTGATCCATATGTCTAAAAACAGCTGCGATTCCCATCACTAAGCATGTATGTATGGATGTAAACACTTTTTAACTACTTGTGGACTACCACAGTTTATGTCAGTTGACAGGGTGGTCTTTAATGTGTGCTAGTATGCATACTGTCATTACCAAACCATGATAGATGAAGACATCCAAGACCACCTCCTTATGTAGTCTGGACTGTCAGTTCACAAACCAGCTGTACTAAACACTGAAGTTCATCCACACCTAGCATTAAACTATACTACTTGGTCTCTGAGTGCCCACAGTGGAGAAAAATCTAAGTTCATGCATTATTTCAATGGTTTTTTTTAACAGAATAATAACCACTCATTGAAGCAACAAAACATGACTTTTATTTATTGATAAATAAAATGCAGTACTAAAATAAAGCCTTTTTCAAAATGTAAACCCATAATATTAAAAAAGAATTACCTTTTATATGATGAGTGTTAAAAATCTGGAAGAACTATTAGAAAAGTAATGCCAGTCTTTATACCTACACCATAATGTGCACGAAAATCCAGGATGCCAGAAAATAAAATGTAAAAAACTGATACAACTTTTTGGAAATATAGGGAGTAATTAAATAATTGTGAAAGAGACAAAAATGGGATGAAATAGTCAGGGGTGAAAAGGCAAAATTGGTAAATGTGGTAGAAAAAGGGGCAAAAGTGGCAAAAAATGCAAAAAATGGGTGAAAAGTGGCAAAAATGGATGAGATGGAAAAATGTGTGGCAAAAAATGGCCAAAAAATGAAGAAAAACAATGCAAAAATGGGTGAAAAGTAACAAAAAATAATGGATGAATGGGTTAGAAGTGGCGAAGAAGGAGTAAGGTGGTAAAAAGAAGTGGCATGAATGAGCAAAAAGTGTGAAAAAATGCAAAAATGGAAGAAATGGCAATAATGAGTTGAAATCGTAAACAAAAGGCAAATTTGGGTTTAAAGTGGCAGAAAAAGGGGCAAAAAGTAGGAAAAACAATGGAAAATAGGCAAAGTAGCAAAAAGGAGTGAGGTTGCTGAAAGAAGTTACAAAAAAAGTCAAAATTTGCAAAAAAAAAAAAAAAAATGGCAAAATAGGTAAAAACTGGCAAAAACAATGCAAAAATGAGTGAAAAGTGACACAGTGGGTCCAAAAAAATATTATTTTTTAATGGTATTAATGGTTTAAAAGTGGCAAAAAAGGGCAAAAACTGGTGAAAGTGTCAAAATGGGTTATAAAATTTTTTTTGGAAATGGCTTAAATGGAATTAAAGTGGCAAGAAATGGGCAAAGAGTGGCATAAATGAGCTAGATACAGCAAAAAAGCAGCTACAGTGGGCGGAAAGTTGCAAATAAATGTTGCAGAAATGGGCAAAAGTTGTTACAAATAGACAGACATGGGTGATAAAGGGCAAAAACAGGGTAATGATGGCAAAAAATTGTCAAAAAGTGGAAAAAATGGGTGAAAAGCAGTAAAAAGATGTAGCAGAATTGGACAAAAAGTTGCAAAATTGGGCAAGAAAAAACAAGCAAAATTTATTGCAACAATTGACAAAAAGTTGTTAAAAAGAGGCAGAAATTGGTGAAAAGGGAAAAAGTGGGCAAAAAGTGGAAATAATAATTCCAAAAATGGGCAAAAAGCAGCTAAAATGGGTCAAAAGGGTCAGAAAGATGTGGCAAAATAGATGGATAAACGTAAAAAGTGAAAGTACCACAAATAAATCATTCTACCATCAGAACCCAATAACATTTGACACACTGTTAGCCAGCATGCTAACACCAATGCTACTGATCCAGCACACACTGATATCATTAAACACAAACTGGGGAAGGCCCATTCTCTGAGTTTTTCAGGGGCCCTGCCAATTACCCTCTAAAATACATGGACACCCATTGTTTGGGACAACAACCCATTTCTCATCTTTATTATCCACATAAATAATAAATCAGTCTCATGATGTCACCTGTTTGAAAAGGAGTTAAAGAGATCAGACATAGAAATGAAATAATAATCCCAGTTACTCTTCTTCTTGGTTCTAATTTTTCCATCTCACGCCCACACATGGCCGTCAGTCCTCCTCCCCACAGGTGCGGTGAAAGCCTGGCTGTGGTATTTGCTGTTTGCTGACAGAGATCAACAAGCAGAAACAGGCTCTCAGAGCTCCGTCCTGACAGACAGGCCCTGAAATGAGCTGCCATTCCACAAACAGCTGTGATTCACCTCCACCACAATCCCCTTGCAGCGGCAGCAGCTCCCTCTGCTCTCATGTCCAGTCACTCTGACATGGCAGCGAAGCAGGTACATGAATGCATCGCCTGTACTGTACGTGCTCACACACGCACTATCAGGCATGCACACACTCTCCCTGCATTCTCACACTTGAACCTTTGGATGTGACAGCTGCAGGCAGGCTGTCCAAACACACGACATCCTCCACTGACAGCCCTGCCAGGGAAAGTGGACATGTGTGTTTAGAGTCATTTGCCATCTGGAGGGGGATTTTAGGTGGCAGAAGGTTAAAAGTCTCTGGTACAGAAGCAGCAGCTACACGTCTCCACCTGAGTGATTCTGTTAACAAGGAAGTAGATTGATAGAATCTCTAAATGCTGGCATCTTCAATGCGCCCACACACTAACATGCCTCACCCTGAATATCACATTACCATCATTATATCGTCTGATTGAAACCAAAACAATTTTGTCGTTCATGCTGGGACATCCAGGTGTGGCGGCTCAGGAGGATGTAGGTGTGGGTGTTACAGTATAGCACTGTGAAAACTTTCTCCAGTAATACTCACACTACTAAAACAAGTTTATATTAAACTGGAGCCAAAATAACAAAGACTTCAGTGTGTACTACAGGAAGTTAGAGTTTGAAAAGTGGAATCTTACAGCAAAGGGCTAAGTCAAGACTGACTAACTATTTTTAGGCAAACAAAGCTGAATGCACTTCTGTTCTACATTATCATCCTAAAAACAAAGAAGGAAGCAGAAAATCAGGACATTTAAGCAGCGTAAATCAGCAAATGCTCCAGGTGTAAAGCTTTAGGTCAGGGGTGTCAAACTCAATCACAGCAGGGGCCGGATTCTGGATTCAGGACTAACCTGAGGGCCTGACAGGGTCACCTGTTTAACCATAAACTGTAAACCTTGTTTCACTGGTAGAAAAATATGAAAACAAAAACTTAGCCCTGATGATAAACGATTTTGACATTTAAAAAGTTAAAAAGATAAGTTTAAAGGCTCAGAATATGAGAAAAGTCAATTTATTAGTTCAAAAAGGTCAAAACATGAAATTGAAATAGAAAAATAATGTTTTTCAAATGGCAAAGAAAGAAAGTCAAAATCATGAGTTTAAAGGGTCAAAATATGAAATAAAATTTATAATCATGAAAATAAAGGTCAAAATATGATTCAAAATTTTAAACTGTGAGCCTAAAAGTTCAACTATGGATTATGAAGTCAAAGTTTGGAGTTGAAAATACAAGGTAAAATACAAAATAATTGGTTAAAAAGGTCAAAATATCACTGAAAAATTAGAATCCTAAAGCTCAAAATATTGTATGAAAAGTCAAAATTATGAGTTGAAATGCTCAAAGTACGAAAGAAACAGTCAAAATCCCAAATTAATTTCTTTTAACACATTCCTGACATCCGATCTAAATGTTTTTACTCCTTACTTTTTCAGATTTTGTGACTTAACAAGGATATCTTAAATCATCAAGGATAAAATCACATTTTTATACTTGAGGAAATCTGCAGAGCTCATACTGATGGGCCAGTTAGAACAGAAATATGAGATCATCTTGTTCCATGGGCCGGATTTGGCCCCCGGGCCTTGAGTTTGACACCTGTGCTTTAGGTGGTGCTGGGATGAACTCCACATGTTTTCAGTGAATTTTGGGGTAATTGTTTCTCAATCTGACATATACTGTAAAAACAAAAGTAGACTACATCACCAAATTCATGTACATTAATCTGGAGTTAGTCACTATTCTGCAGCTAGTACAACCTCCACTCCTCATGAAAGGCTTTCTGTAAGTGTTTCTGTGGGGATTTGTGCCCATTCATTCTTGAGAGCTTTCATGAGGTCAGGAACTGATGTTGGATGAGAAAGTCTGACTTGCAATTTCCATTCCAGATCATCCCAAAGTTTCCTGATGGGGTTGAGGTCAGGCCTCTGTCTGGACCAGTCTGGTTCTTCTGCACTGAACTCATCAAACCTTGTCTTAATAGTCCTTGCTTTGTGCACTGGGTCTCAGTCATGTTGGAATAGAAAAGGGCCTTCCCCAAAAATGCTGCCACAAAATTGGAAGCAAAGCATTATTCAAAATGTCTTGGTCTGCTGAGGCTGGAGTTAAGGGGCCTAAACCAAACCCTGAAAAAACAGCCTCATACCATAGTCCCTCCTCCACCAAACCTCACAGTTGGCACAATGCAGTCAGCCAGGTAACAATCTCCCAGCATCCGCCAAAGCCAGACTCACCCATCTGACTGTCAAACAGAGAAGCGTGATTCATCACTCCACAGACGCGTTCCCACTGCTCCACAGTCCACTGTCTGTGTGCTTAACACCACTCCATCTGATCCTTGGAACTGGACTTGGTGATGTGAGGATTGCATGCAGCTGCTCAGCCATAGAAACCCATTTATGAAGCTCCCACTGCATTGTTTTGCTTACATTAATGTTTGTGGAAGTCCAGAACTCTTCAGCTATGGAATCAGCAGAGCTTTGTTGTACCTGACTATATTACTCAAGTAAAAGTGCAGTTACTTTGGTTAAAATTAAGTAGAAGTTAAGATACTGCTTTATAGATCTACTCAAGTAAAAGGACGTCATTGAAAGTTTACTGTAGTATTGAGTGCTGAGTAGCTACTTGTGATCCCCAAGAGGTTTACAAGGTGAAATATGATCTTTCTTTAATGTGCAATATGAGAGAATGTGGATCTGCAACGAGGGTGTTTATTACCCTATAAAGTGTAACTTAATTTTCCTGCATTTAAATTAAAGAACATTCTCCTTATTATTGATTTGTGGGTCTCTAAAGAGCAGAAAATGAAAAAAATCACATTTTTGATTGGGTATTGAAAATAGCATGCTTCTCAATACCCAGGTGGTAGATGTGTTGCTTTTGTTCCTTAAATGCTTTCACTTTCTAATAAACTTACTTAAAGTTGAATGTGGAATATCAGCAGGGATGAAATTCCATAAATCATCTCATTGCAAAGGTAGCATCCATCACAGTACCATGCCTGAAGTCACTGAGCTCTTCAGAACCACATTTTCTGTTACAAATGTCTGTAAATAGAGACTGCTAGGTAGTTGATTTTATACACCTGTAGCTATGGGTCTGATTGAAACACCTGAGTTCAATACTTAACAAGTGTAGTCAAATACTTTTTTCCATAATGTATGTAAGCCTTTTGCTCCTTTTGTTGCAATACATCTCCACCTGGGCTCTCTCTTGTTATTAAAATCCTAACATGATGCTGATGACAGAAATGGAATCTGGCCGGTCCATCTGCTCTGTGAGGTTATGTGTTTATATCGCTCTGTGCTTTTTTCATAGATCTATTCATGCATAAAAGTGTTTAGAACTCAGCCTGTAAAGTTTCAGCTTTGCTCCCTCATATACTTGTAAAACCCAGCCTGTCAGCAACATGTAATTTAATGTCAAAGGAACAATGGGAAAGTGTAAAAATAAAGGCATGGTCTGGTAATGTAAACGATCTGCAGTGGCAGCAGAGAGCCGTCACTCATGACAAAACCAGAGTTGTCATGAGCTGTTGGATGTAAAACTACATTTGAACTTTGAGATTCCTCCTGAATCCTGTCCATATTTTTATGCAGTATGATGTTTTTAATCCTATATGATGGATCAGTTGGACAAATCCTTTTCAAAGACTTTTATTACAGCCAAACATCTGGAAAGCTTGCTGATGTGTGGACAGGTATCAGGCTGCCTGTGTTAACCTCATAAAGTGAATGTATGCCAGAAAGTGGGGGCGGCAGGAGCTCAGTCTGTGTTGGGTTTGGGGAACTGGAGGGTCAGGAGTTCACGTTCAGATACGGGCTTGGGGCTGATCGTTGGAAAGGTGCTAGTTTAACTTTTTCAATACTGCTGAAGTAAATAAGGCACTGAACCCCCAACTGCTTGTGACTCCCCTCATATTCCAGATGACTGTCTGTCTCACAGTATCACAAGGAATCTTGTACTTTCCTGGAACAAAAGAGTATATAAAATCAAAAAAAGAAAAGAACATAAAATATGTTTGGTGATTGTTGTTTTGTAAGTGACTAAGTTGACAAAAAATGCATTAAATGAATACCTCTGTTTTCTTGTGCTCGTCAGGTGATGTAAATATGCATACCATTTTGAAAAGATGGAGAATTTAAATGCCAGTTGCCCCAGTTTCACGCAGTGTTCACTATATGGACAAAAGTATTTGACCACACCTGTTTATAATTGAATTCAGGTGTTTTAATCAGTGTTAATTTGTTGACTAAAACTATGACTAAAACTATTCATTGACAGACTTTTTTCCATGACAAAAACTAGACTAAAACTAACAAGAACAGATATGTGATGACTAAAACTGACAAAAAGTAAGTTTAGTTTTCATCAAGATGACTAAAACTAGACTAAAATGCAATGCAGTTTTCGTCGGACATTCAAAATCTATGATTTTTCTCCATTGTGGGTAAATCTGTCAATAAACAATGCAGCTGTATCTCTTCTGCCTCTCAGCTGTAGAAAGCAGGGACCCCAGGTTTGGCAGAGTGCAGAGAACACATTAGCATGATTTGGTACCAATGGAAAATAAATGCTTGGACTAAAAGTAAAGGCAAACATGTAAGGACTTTTTATGGACGGAAACTAGAATAAAATGGCTTTGAGTTTTTGTTGACTAAAACTAAAAAGGGTAGAAATGACTAACCTGACACGCCAGGTGGATTTGTTTCACACATCCATCTGGAAAACCTTCAATACTAAGGGTTTAGGAAAGGGCAGAGGACTTGAAAAAAACACCGCATGTGATTGGATGAACATTCTGTCTGTCACATCTTTATGGACCAATCAGAGCAACAAAACACATGACATAGCTGTGACCCAGGTGCGCAGCTACTGAGGAATAACTAAGCTCTTCTGCCATAATTGCACCGCCCTCTTGTTGCTTGCTTACATCACTACTCCACCGCACCTGAAAGTACTTCCCCTCATTGCTGATTGGTCCTGTCACTTTCTAACTGGGCCCAAACGTTTCAGATGGAAGCTTTGCAAGATGAATTCGCCAGTGAGGAACACGGAAACGGGAATACCCATCTGCTTTGCAAGGTTAAGAAATGACTAAAACATGACTAAAACTAAAAGAAATTTAATCAAAAGACTAAAACTAAGACAAAAATTAAATATAGCTGCCAAAGTTAACACTGGTTAACAAGTGCTAAGGGGCGTGGCTAAAAGTCGCCAGTGCAAGTGGAAGCGTTCAGGAACAACAGCAAGACGGCCATAAGGCAGAAGACCATTCACAGAGAGGGGTCGATGACTGCTAAGGCGCAAGAAGTCACCAACTTGCTGATTCCATAGTTCAGAGCCCAGGGGGTGCGAGGTCATGACAGAGGGGGCGGGCCAGTCCAAGCAACACCAGCTGATGACTTCAGCACTGCAAAGAAGAGCAGTTCAGTGATGTCACCTCAGATTCAACAATGTCACTGCACTTCAAGTCTAAGACATTTCCGGCATTTTGGATTGGAGTGGAAAAGCAGTACCCACTGCTAGGCTCCGGAGCCTTGGCCACACTCTTTCCTTTTGCAACATCCAACCAGTGTGAGATACTGTAGGGTTTTTCTGCTGTTGCCTCTATTAAGACAGAAAAACAAATCAAAGCTGGACATTGAAAATGAACTGAGAGCGGCAGTCTCACAGCTGCACCTAAAACTCCAGCAGATCTGTAGCACCCACTGAGCCCGCAGTGTTCACTGATAATATTGCAGGGCTGGGTGCATAAATATTGAAGATGTTCATTAAGTTATAATCTTCAGGGAAATGTTCATATTTAGAGAGTCTGATTTTTTAAACTCACATCTAGGTTTTATGTTGTTGTAAATTCTCAAAAAAAAAGGAATTTGTTTGCAGAAATAATGAATGAGCGTGTATTTGCAAAACATTACGTGTTTTTACATGTTAATATTTCTGGTGGCAGCCTTAGAAACCAGGTTTCTACATTTTTAAACCTTTGTTCATGGATGTACAGGAAACAAACATGTATATGTAACTGATAATGTCTCTGTAATATATCCCCTGTTCTACTTTTTAAATAATCCCTCAGACATGGTGAAGATTAAGCCTCCTAAATTCATATCGAGCCTTTTTTAAGACTCATACACAGCTGTCCCAACACTCTCTCAGGCACACAGCAGCCCTGTGTTACTTGGAGCCAGAGCTGGAGATGCCTGGCATGCCGACGTCAGCAAACCACAAACCACAGAGGGGAGGTGGGCTTCTGCCGCCAAGAGAAGGTGCTGCTGATATGACATCACGGCTTAATGTGGGTGGTTGCTGCCTGAAAATCTCACATATATCCTGGATGGAGCAGTGATGACAGCTACACCTGTCAGATAATGGGGATATAATAATAAAAAGTGTGGCCAATGATAGCACTGCTGTAGCCTCTTTAGTTTTCTAGCTATGACAGAGATTAATGAGTAAAACAGAGCTTCACGGGCTCGTAGAGTAAAGAAATGAAGCATGAGTGATTCTCCACTTCATCTAAGGGCTGCATTGGTTTCATTTCTGCAGTTATTCATGGCAGTTGGACTGTTTAAATAAGCGGAGAGCAGCCCGAGGCTTTCAGCTCAATTGTTAAAGTTCTTGCGGGCGAGTTTCACAGGCCGGTATTTAGCATGAGCCCAGCAAAAGTAATTTCTGTGTTGTGTGAACATAAATAAGCAGTTTCATTTGTCAGAATCTTGGCAGAGCCGACAGTCCTCTGTTTGCTCTCAAAGTAATTGTGCAGCTCGGGCACCTGACCAAGTAGGATCAACAGTGAAGCATGAAGGCAGCGCTCTGTGTTGTCAATCACCTGTTGCTAATTGCTACTGGCAGGGCGGGCAAAGAGAGGAGGGGAGCGGAAACTACAAGCGTTTATCTAACTGTTGATCTTTAAACTTACCTACCACAGCCTTAACATCCGAGGCGCCTTTTTAGGCGAGCTCCTCACGTCGACTGCAGATTATACTTAGTCAGCTGGACTCAGAGGAACAATTTTAGACTCAGTCAGTGAGCTGTTGGACGGTGTTTTTCCAGCTGAGAGTGCTAACACAGACTATGAACACATCAGGGCTGTCTGGGATTCAGTGGAAGTCTACAAAAAACAAAAGTAGTTTTCTTCTCGGGGTGTCTAAGCAAGGCAGGAGGACCTCCGAGGTCCAAAGGGACTTTAGAGTAGTTATTATATACTCTATTAAAGGCGGTTTGGCCCAGTGATTATCATACCACCTAGACTATTCCCTTAAGGACACACTAAAAATGTTTAAATCCTAACTGAATTTGAGACTTGAGACCCCACACATAGAGATGAATAATGACAGGTTTAACAGTTTTACTCTCACAGTGTTTGGTGTCCAATCAGGCCGAAACAGCACACTAACAGATTTATTCTACACTCACAAAACTCCAATCTTTGAGAGTCAAACACAACTTAGAGCAAACATGCTTAATGTGACTGGCTTTTTGCAAATGGGTACATCCATTCCACCTGAGCCCCTCACTAAAACAGCCACTGACCAGTCCTATGTGGAGGCCGCTCTAGCTTTCAGCACATTAGTATGTAAGCATGTGCTTACAGGTCTTACAGATCTGTAAATCTGGCAGCCAATACTCCTGATGTTAAGGCCTGAATGTTGAATTTTTCGCTCTCCCAAAACTGAAAAACCAAGAGGGATGTACTGTAGGTTGTTTAATCAAACTTAATGAAAAGTGTGATGAGCTATTCCTAACACACATGCAGTTTGACCGTACTCGCCAGTGTTTAACATGCAAGCAACACTTCCAGCATGCCCCAAATTGCAAACTTCTGTACTAAAAATTTTGAGCGTGCAAAGAGCATTCAAACCGAGATGCATACTCTAATGTAGTAAAACTACTGTCCCACTCAAAACTGTCTAATAATTGATTGTGGAGCACTGGACACTTCGCACCCTCAATGATCGCATTTTGGTGACATAGCAGATTGCAATGTTAGTGTGCTAACAGGATCAGGCACTGTTATTTAGAGGTCATGGGCTTAAAAGTTTGGGAGGCCCAGTTAGTGCCTTTCCAGATGTGCAAGCTGCCCACACCATAGGCACTAATGCAACCCCATTCCATCAGAAATGCAGGCTTCTGAGCTGTGCTGATAACAAGCTGGATGGTCCCTCTCCTCTTGAGTCCATAAGACATGGCGTCCATGGCGACGCAAGTGGTTAAGGTTCCCAGTTCGATTCCCTCCCTGGGCCTTTCCGTGAGGTGTTTTCCTGTGCATGCGGTGTTCTCTCTGGGTACTCCGGCTTCTTCCCTCCACCAAAGACATGCTCATCAGGTTAAGTGGTGACTCTAAATTGCCCGTAGGTGTGAGTGTAAGCATGCCTGGTTGTCTGTCTCCACCCGTCAGCCCTGTGATTGACTGGCGATCACTCCAGGGTGTACTCCGCCTCTCGCCCAATGACAGCTGGGATATGCTCCAGCTCTCCTCAACCCCTGACAGGATAAGCGGTGTAGAAAATGGATGGTAATGGATGGATGGAACATTGTTCTAAAATTGCGCAACAATTTTTAGAGTCTAAGAGACTCTAAAATGCTCCTTTTAGTATCCAGTCATGTGACTGATCTGATGCCAAACAACCTCATTAGTTACAAAATTCTCCTCCAGCTAATTTTTTTTGTCCCACTTACTTTTCCAGCCTTTTGTACCCGTCCCTACTTTTGTGAAGTGTGTTGCTGCCATCAACTTCAAAAATAACTCATGTTTTTCATGAATGTCTCTTTGTTGTTCTTGTGTGAATAAACTATGGGTGTATTGCATTCTGTTTTTATTTACTTTTTTTTATAGTGCCCAAACTTTTTTGGGATTGTGGTTGTAAAGGCTTGCGGGTCTGTGTGCTCTTAGTTTGGTTTGGTCTTGTGTGATTTACTTCTTTCATTTAAATGCTTTCATTCTTGTTTGCACACATAAAATTTTACAGAAATTTTTGAGCTGAGTGACATTTTTCTCACCAGCCCCAAAATAAATTCCTGCATAAAGTTGGAGTGAGTTTATGTGTGAAACCAGCAGGAAGTATGTACAAATTTTCACTGCTAGCAAGCAGTGGAGTGAGGAGATGTGAAATCACAAAACCAGGGTCTGACTGGTGCGATCACTCTGCATTCTTGTAAACATCCTGGTGAGAAACCTGTCCTGGATTTTCCTGAAAGTTTCAGGGATGCATGTGTAAAAAAGTCTGCTATAATTTTGGCCACTATCTACTACTGGGTTCCAGATTAAAAAACCCAGATGCTTGCATGTATAAATTCTTTAATGCAAAAGCAAACTTTCACTCTCCAGCATGCCTTGCTGCTTCCTCTCCATCCACCTGATATCAGCGAGTCCAGAAGGATCATCTGGAACCGAATCCACAGGTGGCTTTTAATGGCGGCTCTCAGCAGCCTAGAGGCCCCATGTCGGAGCCTGTCATCCCTCCTCCACAGCCACAACTTTATTCTCAGCTCTGTCTCCTTCTTCTCTCCATTCAGCTTCCTTTCGTCCACAATGGCCTTTAGGCTGGCAGACACTCGATATGGAGGGAGGAGAGGAAGGAGGCGCCTGAAGGAGCAGGTCATTCTGCTTGGGTGAGCAAATGGGAACATCTGCCACTCCACTTTGACCCGCGTCTCTAATAAAAGAAAACAAGGGAGGCGTCGTCTGAGAATATGAGCACGTTCCAGCTCAGGGCATCGGTATGCTGAGATAATGTTGTGATAAGGAGCTGAATGAATGGTACGCTGCATCCATGCCGCCTTGTTCCCCCGCAGGGTGGATCACTGCTTTTAGCTCTAATAAGGAGGGAAGGAAGGAAGGAAGAGGAGGATGAGGAGGAGGGTTTGAGAAGTAGATGCAGGGTTTTGTCATGATTTTATCCAAGGTTAGATAAGCTGCTAAATCAGGTAGATGGAGCTTTGATCACAGGAAGTTTTTACTTTGAATAAATGAGGGAGAGCAAAAATGATCTACACTGATGAAGCCTTTAGTTAGACTGAAGTCTGACAGAGATGACAGAGAATGAACAAATCTGGGGGTTATCAGAGGCTTAGCTTTATATCCAGAATAGAAGGAGTAGATTTCAGGAAGGACAGCTAATAACTTCACTGTCAACTCATAAAACTAGAAGATTTTTTAAGCCAGACATACTTTGATACAGATTTAGTTTAAACTGTTTTAAATGTCTTTGGTTTCTTTCAAATAATCCATCAAACTACCAGGTGCCCCTTTAAAGCTGAAGTACAGTGAAATAAACAATGATTATGAAAAAGCATAGTTTAACAATTACTTTAAGAAACACTGTATAATTTGCACTTTAATACATTAATTACTATCTTAAAAATGGCTGGTACATTTATGCTAATGCAGGCAATATACTGTTATAAAAGTCTGAAAAAGAAGCCATCATGACCACAAAGGTAGATACTGCAGCATATCAAATGCAGTTAAAAATTCACCTCCAGT
This sequence comes from Cheilinus undulatus, assembly GCF_018320785.1. NCBI lineage: Eukaryota > Metazoa > Chordata > Actinopteri > Labriformes > Labridae > Cheilinus > Cheilinus undulatus. Next base: position 10,758,912 of record NC_054875.1, on the reverse strand, counting down.
CGTATTAATTCAGAGTGTGCTGGAACACATAATGACACAGATCACACCAACAGGGGTTTGTGCTGCTTTTTAATTGCTTTTCTACCACATTAGGTCATATCATTAAGCACAGTATGCATTTATAAAAACAGAGAGTGTTATTTTATGTAAATTAACCTTGTGAAGCACCAGTTTGACTGATAACAACCCTCAGTATGTAAGTGAAGAAGGGCAAAGCAAAAGAGAGACGTGGGCTGTGAGTCTGTCTCACAACAATCACTGCATGCCCAGAGCTCAGCTACCGTAAGATATCTAAAGCTGCGTTTCCATCAGGTGGTCCGGTTTGATTGAGTACAGTTTGATATGCTTCAGTATGCTAGACCCCAATATAGTTCACATTTCCATAGACACCCGTACCCTCACTTGTTCAGGAGTTGTAGTCAGTCCGAGCAGAGGCAAGGATAAAACGTACTGTATCTACATGTGGGCTGAAAATTTATCATCAGAGGGTGGGATATCAGAAGCAGAAGGGTGAAAATCCCCTTGGCAAATCACGCCCTCAACACCCGTCACACCCGTCAACTGCTTTGATGTCACTGTGGCACACTTGAAGGTGGCGCTGGCTTGCTTGACCCTGGAAAAGCAAATCAGCATGCAAAAGTGCATTCCGTGCCATACCGAACTAATCCAGACCACTTGGTGGAAACAACCTACTGTACATGTGCAAACTCAATATGGCAAAAACAGATAGAGCTTAAAGTGTAAGTGAACTTAGTTAAAGCTAACTCCGCCCACTTGAGGATTTCAAAAAAATGCACAGAAAGTGGGCAGATTGGTATGGGGGGGTGATATTTTTGTTTATTTTAAAAGGACAGGGTTCTCTTGATAAAGCAGGAGTAACAGTGACGTCTTCTTTCCAGAGAGTGACACAGAGTCCTGCAGCACTGCTGCTCCAGGGTCCCCTGAAGCAGGCTGTAGAGTGGTGGCGGACCATGGCGGCCCTGAGCACTACCTGTTTGGGCCATTTGCTCCAGCGCTGGTGTTACTAAAGCCGGAGTTCTCAGAGCCAGGACAGGATGGGAGTGGTCTCTGAGTGGTAAAGTCAGTTAGAGGTGGTAACATTCTACCTTTTGTATAGAGTTTGTGACGTAAAAATCTACCAATTGTAGGATTATATGTCACATAAGCACCACCTTTTCAGAAAAGATTTTTCAAAGCAGACGTCCGTTTGAGCTTATTAAAAGTTGTAAAATGCAGACTTTTATCAGTTTGAAGCAAAATGTCAGAAATAACACCAGCACTGATGTGTTTTATCATAGTTCAGTCATATACCTCAGTGTACAGCCAAAAATCTTAGTGTTCACTACTTCTTTAAAGAGTGATGCAGCTGAACAGACACTGCACGTTATGGACTTTCCTGAATGAAGTGGAAATAGTCGAATGATTTCTTCCCTCAGCAGATTTCAGAAAACTGTACCAGTTTATATTCTGGATTTTATGGTATTTGAAGTTCTGTTTTTCTCATTGAGGTCTTTGCAGGTTAAAATTGCTGAAGCATTGTGTTGCTAACCTTGCAAAGCAGATGAATACGCCCGTTTCCTTGTTTCTCACTGGTGAATCCATCTTGCAAAGCTCCCATCTGAACCGTTTGGGCCCAGTTAGAAAGTGGCAGGACCAATCAGCGTTGAGGGGCGGTACTTTCAGGTGCGGTGGAGTCGGGATGTAAGCAAGCAACAACAAGAGGCCGGTGCAGTTATAGCAGAAGACATTAGCGTGGATGCTGCTGAAGCGCCAGTTTTATCAGAACTTGATGACATTTCTTCATTAAAGAAGAACAAAGAACAGCAGTGAGTTGTTTTCTTTACAAAAATGACAAAGTCGTGTCCTGACATGTCTACAGAAAATTATAAAGCAGCATCACAACATTCATGACAGTCAAACTGCTGCCCAGTGTGATGGAAACTTACTGCCCCTGCTGACTTGCTTGCTGGGAATTTTCCTGAATATTCCCAGTGGATTACTTACATCGGCTTCATGTGGAAATTTTCTTTGCGGGGGTGGCAGTGAAAGTCAAGTCAGTCAGTTACACCAGAGTGAAAAATTAGAAGTATGTGTTCACAGATGTAAGAGAAATATGTTAACATTTAACTATTCTTCATCCCTCCATTCATCGTTTTTCTTCTGCTTACCCAGGATCAGGTCTGCAGCAGCAGGATAAGAAAATCAACCTAGACTTACTTCTCCCCAGTGACATTTTCCAACTCTTCCTGAGGGATTCCAAGGCCCTCACCAGGCTAGAGGTGATATATAATCCCACCAGCAAATTCTAGGTCTACCCCGGGGTCTCCTCCCAGGTGGACACATCCGGAAGACCTGCAAAGGAAGGTCCAGAGGCATCCTGATCTCATGCCTGAACCACCTCAACTGGCTCATTTTGATTAAAACAAGCAACATCTCTACTCTGAGCTCCCTCCAGACATTTGAGCTCCTCATCCTGTCTCCGGACTGAGCCCAGCCTCCTGAGGAAACTCATTTCAGCCACTTTTATCCAGGATCTCAGGGTTTTGGTCACTACCTACAGCCCATGACCAACGATGAGAGCTGGAACATGGATTTACTGGTAAATCAAAGCTTTGCCTTTCACCTTCCTTTGTATCTATTTATCTCACACTTGGTGAACAAGACCCCTGGATACTTGAACTCATTTCCTTAAAGCAGAGATTCACTCCCCTCCCAAAGGGAGCAATCCAACATTTCCAAATTTCTGTTTTGTTTGAGGCAAACAATGGAGCCCAGCCAGCTCCTCTACTGTGATTTACATTCTGGTAGGAGAAAGGTTGCAGTAGTTTTAGTTTAAGGGTGTACTCACACTGGGCCCAGCTGCTCCATACCAGTCTTTAACACATTTGCCCCCCTTCCTCCAGTCCCCTGATGGCCTGGTCTCACATTGCTCCGGCCCCAAGTGGGCCCATACATCATCACATTATAACATTACCCACAGTTTACAAGAAATAGTCTCAGAGTCAGCACAAAGAAGAAGTACATGGACAACATGACTGTGACTGTGACTCATTTTGTGGATTGTTTTGAGTCATTTTGGTCCCTCCAACACTCTTCCATTGTTGAAAATGTCCATTGAGAGAAATGGTTGTATTAATTATACATCATGTCCCTGTTTGGCACCGGGCTTGGAGCTTGAGTGTGGGACGGAGAACTGAGACTCCCCAGAGACTCACTTTCCACTCAGATGAGCAATCCACCATTTTCAACCATGCATTTTTGATTTTTTAGTTTTGAGATAAACTTGCTGATTCACCTTGTATTCGCCAAAGTGTCCAGCTGCTCCAGGTTCTCTCATTTCTCTTGATCTTTGCTGAGAAGTTTCTACTCCTTGATCAGAGTCCATCTGTGGTAAATTGAATTGTTTGGACATGATTTGGGAAGGCTCACACCTCTCCATAGAAGGCCTCACAGATGACAAAGCATATCAGAGCAAAAACCAAGCTTAAAACTCTTTTCTTAAATCTGAATACTTTTTTTGGTAATGTTTAAAATGTGGATGGGCGCATTGACTAAACCGTTTGGAAAGAAAGGTCCAATTTCAGATCCAAGCCACAGTGTGCACAAATGTCAGGATGCCAGAGAATAAAGAAGAAACTGAAATGACTTAAAGGTGAAAATAATTGAAAAAGTAAGAAAAGACGCATAAAAAGAGAACAACTGGCAAAAATGGGTTATACAGTGGCAAAAATTGGAAGGGAAAAAATGGTGAAAAGTGGTAACAGTGTGGCAAAAATTTGTAGGAAGTGGCAAAAATGGTTTCAGAGAAACAAAAATGGGATAAAAATGGGTTTAAGAAAGGTAAAAAGGCAAAAATGGGCAGGAAAAAAAAGATCAAACGTGGTCAAAAAGTTGCAAAAAGGAGTTAAATGTGTCAAACTCAAACAAAAAGTGGAAGAAATTGGTGAAATATGCCAACAGTGAATTTCAGAGGTAAAAAATCAGCAAAACAGCGGCAAAAATGTGTGGCTTAATTAGTGAAAAGGTGTTAAAAAACATCAAAAGTAGGTTAAAAGTGAGATTAAAAAGTGAAAGTGGCAGGTATTGGCTGAAAAAAAGTAGTGAAAAGTGTTTTAACAGTAGCAAAAATGGGATAAAAGTTGCAAAAATGGGTTCAAATGAAAAGAAGCAAAAATGGGTTCATAATGGGAAAAAAATTGATTAAAATGCTACGAAATGGGCAACTAAAGAAGTGAAAAGGTCATTATAAAGTGTTCTAAAGAGGCTAATGGGATAAAAATGGGGAAAAAAATGGGTTAAGGAAAGACAAAAAAAGAGAAAAAATAAGCAGAAAAATATCAAAGATAGTTAAAAAATGCAAGACAGAGTTAAATTTGTCAAAAATCAAACAAAATGTGGAAGAAATAAGTGGCAAGGATGAATTACAGAGGTAAAAAAATCAACAAAAAGGGGCAAAAATGCATAGCTTTAAGTAGTGAATAGGTGTTAAAAAGCCTAAAAAGTAGGTTAAAAGAGAGAAAAAAGGTGAAAGTGGCAAACATTGGCTAAATAAAGTGATAAAAGTGAAACATAGTAGCAAAAATAGGATGAAAGTGGCAAAAATGGGTTCACAAGAAAAGAAGCAAAAATGGGTTCATGGTGTGAAAAAATGGATTAAGAAAGGCAAAAAATGGGCAACTAAAGAGAGAAGGACCCAACTGCAGTCTAGATGGCTGACGTGGGCGTCGCTATACATCCAATCCATGCCGGAAGTCCCGAGCAGAAGTTTCTTCTTCGTGTTGGACTCAGCTGCCAGTGTTTGTCAGTCTTTTTTGTGCCTAAGCCTAACCCTTGGTGCTGGATCTCAAGTATATCACCTTCCCCACTGCCTTACCCTGAACCTAATCACTTGGCTTTTAATGCCTAAGCCTAACCTTAGAGGTATGGACTTCTGGTTGAGACTTCCGGTATGGACTGGATATATGTTGGCCATCTTGTCTGCAGCAAGGTACTCTTGACTAAAGAAGTGAAAATGGCATTAAAAAGTGTTAAAAGAAGCAAAAATGGGTAATATGTGGGAAAAATGGAGGGAAACAGGATGGTTAAGAAGTCTCACAAATAGGCCATTTGAACATCAGAACCCAGTAATAGCTTTATATCATTTATGCTCAAAAATGAGGTAACCATTAGCCAGGATGCTAGCATGGATGCTACTGATCCATCCCACATGCATTGATATCATCCATAAATCACAACTGGGGAGAGCCATTCTCTGGGTTTTCAGGGGCCCAGCCAATTCTGTGGACAGGCCTGCCCAACAATGAAGCATGGTGGTGGCAGCATCATGCTGTGGGGGTGGTTTTCAGCAGCAGGGACATGGAGGCTCAGGACCTCAGACTGGGCCGAAGATTTACCTTCCAGCATGACAATGACTCTGAAAACACAGACAACACAGGAGTGGCTTAGGGATGACTCTGTGAAAGTCCTCAAGTAGACCAGGCATGACTAGAACCCTTGTGAACATCTCTGGAGAGACCTGAAAATGGCCGTCCTAACTAAACTGAAAAGGTGAAGGGGTCTGAATACTGTATATCTCCAGCCTTACTGTAGATAATATTTCACAGCCAGTGACACCCAGCAGGACTTCTTTGATGAACATGTTGGTAGGATATGAGTTAAACTGATTTCAGTATAGGCGGTAGTTGGGTTGACCCAGAGACTTGGTAACTGAGCACCTTAAAGGGGTCTTGTTTGAGTTTATGTAGCATTACTGTATGAAACTGTGGGAAAATGCATGTTGAAATGCTCTCTCTTTTGAAATTAAAGATGGCTCCACAAAGTCATATTTTATTAGGGGCTTTGAGGTTCGAAGATGACCGATAGAACACAATTCAGGGAAGACGAAGAAGTTTAAAATGAAAGGCTCTGCAGTCTCAACTTGAAAAGTTCAGGAGCTTAATCTGCACATCAGCTGTCTGGGATTGTTTCCCTGCAGCCCCGGCCTCTTTCACTGTTTGAAATACAAATGACCACAGTGCAGCCCACCACACATGGTCGGTTTACATTACAACTCAACACGTAGGTCACACATGCCCCCGAGCCTCCCGGCCTCTCCCTTCAATACACACTCAGCAGAGCCACATTACCGCCAACATTTGCTCATTACCACATGCACTCACATTTGTATGCATAATATATACAACTTACAGATGTCTGCCTTGTCTGTTGATACGTGAAAATCCAGCAGCCGTTTGTTTGTGTGGCTCTTACACTGACTGATGAACAGCGTTAACTCTGTGCGGTTTCTGGCTGGTTGGAATAAGGCTTGTTTGACATGAAAACTCAAAGTGATCATAATCTGTCTTAAACTCGGAGCTGTTCATGCTGAACGCAGGTAATTTGCAATTCTTCCCCACAAAGAGCTTGATGTAGCGTAAACTCACTCCTTAATTCCCCCTCACTGTTTCTCCTATCAGGTTGCAGTAAATCTGACAGACACATGGAACTACTTTCTCAGGATCAGCAGGATCAGGTGTTGTTTTGTTATTTGCAGGACATGGAAGCACCACGTTATAGAGCTAATCAGACTAACAGATGAGCCAATATCCTGTTCTCACATATGCCGGCCTGGGCCACACTTGTTGCCCCGTGTGTTTGTGTGCGTACGTGGGAACAATGGAGCTGCTGTTTGCCCATCCACCGCTGCTGCTGGAGAAGTCTTACACCTGTGCTTTTCAACCCCCACAACACACGCACATAACCCCAATCTAAGCACCGTCCTCCCTCCTTCTTTCCATCCAGCGCACACCCAAACCCACTTTAGTTCTCAGCTTACATCCTGTATTAGCTTTTACTGCCGCTTTACTAAGAACAATGCATATTCAACAGGCTTAACAGGTCGGGTAATGTGCACCGGGGCAGGACTGTATATCGAGTTTTTAATAAGTGTGCATCTTTAACCTCAGCATACAGGCTACAATGGTGCTTCAGTTAGAGCTGACCTTATTTCAAATAGCAGCTAACTTATTCAGTGGCACTGAGTTTTTAAGATAGTCAAATAGGGAAAGACAGTATTATTCATACTGATATAATTCATATTGATCTGAAAGAAAACTGCCAGACCTGCTGACGGGGTTTCTCTCACCTTCATCAGTTTCCCCCACTTTTGCAAATGTTGGCAACGTATTTGTGCAAATTAGACACGCAAACTTTGTGCAAACTTTTTGGCACCAACACTCATGAAATCAGCTTTAACTAGTGTCGTCAATTGATTAAACATATTTATTAAATGCAGGCCTTGCATTTTATTGCATATATTAATAATACGAGAGGGGAAGCATTATAAGTAACTTTGCAAAGTAGATGCATCAGCCAGATTTCACCAGTGAAGCTGCAATCTGATTCACTTGTTCTCTTATCAGAGGGGGGCCTCAACCAATCAGTGTCTTTCAAGAGGAAAGAGGTGGTAGATACAGCCTTGGTTTGGCTGAAATGACTGCAAGCTAGGGATGGCTGTTACCAAATATTTAGAATTTGATATGATTTTGATACTTTTTTTTTTTAATTTTACCATTACTGATACTTTTAAAGAAAGAAAAAAAAATTGGACTATCTAACTTTTAAAAGGTAAACATATCTGGCAGATAAAAAGATGTAACCAGTTTATTCCAACATTTATTTTGTTCATATTAGAGAAACTTCAATTCAATTAAAATGTTTTTGCAAGCAGGTAAAAATAGAATAAATAAAAACAAATAATTATAGCACAAACTTATCCACAAAATTTAAATATCATATCATAACATAAAAATGTCCCATTTCCATACTTTTCTGTAAATTCAGGTAGTAGAAATAGTTTAGCCAACTGTAGTCACTAGTCTCAGGCAAGAATTTAAGAAATACAAGTCATCAAACATTTTCATAGAAATATTTTAAAGCCCACACTGAGTGAGAAGGACAGTCATGTGACAAGCAGTAAAGACAACACAGTCTGGAAGAGAGCGAGACAAGGGATTAGTGTTGGCAGGACCTATTTTATAGTACTCATTTGGTATCAATGCTTTGCTAGAAAGAATACAAAAGAAAACATTGTAAATATCGATATACCGATACTCCCACCACTACTGCAAGCCTGTAAACAACGCCAGACTATGAAGATGCTGGTGTGGCTGCAGCTGCAGAGGCAGTTTGATCAAAAGTGGACATTTAAAAGGAACCAGACATGATCAGACAAATTTAACCAATTAGATAGATATTTGTTTCTCTCATATGTATATTCAACAAAAAAAAAAAATCACTAGATATCTGCATTTTGACCGGCAGTTTCAGACTGGCAGCATGTTTTGCTGTTGAATCTGTTGCACATGTCCGCTACAGCACGCACCGTCACAGCTCTAAAACAGGCCGAGTTTGCTGCGTGTCGGCCGTGTCTCACTGCTGTCAAAGCTTTGTCATTCTTCCTAAGTTTTACCTCAGTAAACCTCCCTACCTAAAGCAGAATTTTATTCCTAAAAGCCCAAACTGGAAGTGTTTTTGCACTGTTTATCTTTACCTGCAACATTTTGAAACAGAAAGTTTCATAAATAATAGAAGTTTGGAGATTATTAAATAGACACATTTTAGCTCGTGGCCTTCCTCAGGGTCGTCAAGAAACAGATTTCTAACATCTTCTACAATGTGGATGTACATATTTGCTACAACAAGGTAAATATTGCTATGTATTTATCATTTTCCTGTCTATTTTGACCGATAACAGCTCATGGTTTGCAGCAAAACTAAACAAGACTTCAAATCTCAAAATTCTCCATGCATGAGACGTGCAGCATCTCTACAACGTGTGAAATGCAGCTCCCTGCCAGTCTGAAACAGTGAAGGCATAGTATGCTGCGCTGAAGTGAAATCACACTGCCAGTGCTGACCAAAACATGGCGGCCTCCTGGTGAGTTTATAAGCTCAAACTTATTCAAAATGCAGATATCTAGTGAGTTTTTTAGTTCCATATAAATATGAAGGATACAAATATCTATCCATAAGGTGAATTTGTCTCATCGTGTCAGGTTCCTTTTAAAGAAGATCAAAGAACTTTAATTTAGAGAAAAAAAAATCTATGGAAAAGTAGACGGCTTGAAGGTATCTGCTTGAGATTTCAAGCACTGTAGTCCAAACATTGGTGGTGGAGATGTTGGCCGATGATGTACTCTGAGGCTGGTGAGAGGAAAGTTGATCAACTTGCAAAAACCAAATGACTGAAGATTTCATCTGAGGATCATGCAGCGAAGGGGCTGGCCGAACTGCAAAGACTAGTTTTAATGGCTGATGATGATATTGTGTAGACTTGGTGGTGATGGGGAAGCGGAGGGTCTGATGCAGCTATGTCATGAATGAACTGGTGGAGAAGAAAGCCATATTGTTAAAAGCAACAGCAGTGATATGATTGGCTAAAGTTCTTTGCACACTGGGTTTGTTTATTCATCTGAAATTTTAGCACTTCACCAAACAAATAAAGATCTTAGTCATCAGTTGTTATTTTTCTTTGGATCAGGATAAGGTTTTTTGGCAGTGATGATTCATTACTCAGAGCAGTGACTGCAGCTCCCTTCTCACTCGCTTGCTCTCACCCTGACCCTCATACTATAATCTCACTTTAAACACTGTGATTTGCCTATATATCATACAGATATCAACCATGGGACATAATATTTGGTTGATATGAAAATTACTCTTACAGCCACATGACAGAAACTGAATTAAAAAGTTGTTCTCCATCAATCCGCCCCCCTCCCCCACTCTCCTTTAATCCCATCCTCACCTGCACCCAGGCCGAGGTGTGAGCAGAGAAAAGAAGGCGAGAGTGTGGGCGTATGAGTGTTTTGATTTTTAAAGCTTCTTTTTTTTACGTAGAGCCGTGGCGTTCTTCTGTGGTTTGGTGGGGCCTTTGTGAAACTGGAGCCCCCCTGAAAGCATGGGGCTGGGCTGTGAGAGGAGGTGGGTGCAGAGGTCTGGGACACAGCCCAGGCCAGCAGCTTTTTTTCCCGCAGTGTCAGCGTCACAGGTGTGTGAACGACAATGCGTGTTTGAGGGAGAGAGCCGTGTCCAATCAATGCCACACTGTATTGTAATCATGCATTGTTGGGACACGGCTGGTGCTCAAAGGTAAACACCACTGGGGAATATACAGTTAGGAGTAAGTTACAACCCTGAGGCTGCAGCGCTGCGTTTAAGTGTTTGGGAAAGAAGTGGAAAGAAAGATGTAAACCTCAGCACCTCCTTCATGTTTCCACAGCAACATTTAGCCATAGTAAGACAACAAAAAAGAGCTAGTCAGATAAAGCTTGACACTGAATTCCTCTCTGTACCAGTTGCTAGGTAAAGGACTTTTCTTAATTCCCTATATTCATACTGGACCCCTCCACTCCCACTCCCACATGCCCCCCTGAGACTGAAAAGGCAGATTAAAGTGTGTTTTGTTCATAACTTTACCTCTGTGTATCTACAGTGTTGGCAGGGTGCAACATTTTTGGGATATTTCCCATAAATTATGACGGCCTATCAGTGGGCCAGCTGTATTCTTGCATTCTGGTATTCAGGCTTGCTATTATGCTGATATGAATACATCTCTCCCCGCCTGTCAGAGCGATTCCACCGCTGTATGTAGGGATGCTCAGAACAAAGACACGTCAAGTAAAGCAGCCCCCTCTCCTTCTCCCTCCCCTGGTTCATTCGGCGTGGCAAACAATTCTAAATCAATAACTGCATGCAAATGATGCTGTTAGCCTGCAGGCTGCTGCAGAACCAGGTAGGCTGAACTGTAACCAGCATTGTGGTGCATTCAGATGCTCCCTGTAAATGCTAGCTCCAAGGAGTTTACTTTTAATAAATGTAAAGTTAAAGGCCAGATTGAAGGTGAGGTAAAAGTTTTAAAATGCAAGGTTAGTAGTATATGGTGGCATGATATGACAATAATGCTTCTTCAGTATAATTGGATGATTGAAATATTTTGTCATGTAAAATGTCAGAGGATGGTGAAAAATTCACATTATGGTTTTCCAGCTGTGCATGAAACATCTCTATTCCCTGCAGTGCAACTACATCCATCCATCACGGGTCACGGTGGCAGCAGGCTAAGCAAGTCAGCCCACATATCCATCTCCTCAACAACATTTTCCAACTCTTCCTGGGGTATTCCGAGGCATTCCCAGGCCATATGAGATATTTAATCCATCCAGTGAGTCCAGGGTCTAACCCCAGGTCTCCCTCCAGTTGTACACGCCTGAGACCTCTACAAGGAGGCGTCCAGGAGGCATTCTAATCAGATACCCAGGTCACCTCAACTGACTCCTTTCAAGGCATAGGAGTAGCAACTCTACTTCAGGCTCCCATTGGTGAGAGTTGGAACGAAGATTGGTCAATGAACAGAGAGCTCTCTTTTAAACACAACAGTCCCAGTGCAAAGTCTGCAATACTGCTGATGCTGCACCAATCTGCTTTTCAATCTCACGTTCCATTCTACCCCTTACTTCTGACCATGACCCCAAGATACTTTAACTCCTTCACCTGAGGCAGAGACTCACTACCCACCTTGAGGAAGCAACCCACCTTTTTCTGGCAGAGAACCATGGTCTCAGACTCAACCCTTATCCCGACCACTTTGCACTCAGTTACAAACCGTCCCAATGCCTGCTGGAGGTCCCTGGCTGAAGAAGCCAACAGAACCACATCATCTGCAAAAAGCAGGTTTTTTTTCTGCCATAATTCATGACATGTATTTTCTTCTCAAAGGATGAAGGACTGTAAGAGAGGAGCTCTGTGTCTGTGAAACTACAGAAGAGTAAAATTCAAATTCAGGACTGGTGTTGTATTACCAGTGAGAACTCTGCGACAGCAGGAGCTGCAGTCTGCCTGCCTGCTAACAGACACATTCACTAATGTATTTACTTTTGGAGACTTTTGTAGTAATTTATTTTGTACCCAAAAGGCCTCTGTGTTTTTGTCACTATTTAAAAATGCAGGCTTTAGCTACCAGTAAAGTGTTGTTGCATTTCAAAATAGTGACAAAAACACAGAGGCTGTCTGGGTATAAAATAAAAGGCTTCAAAGTGTTTCATAGTGCATACGCTTCAGCCTTCATTGATTTGTGCCCCCCCCCCCCCCCCCTTTTATTTTGACCAAAAACTCACTAAATTCCGCTACCCAACTACCCATCTGTTACACTTTATAGCCCAGCTTCCTGGCTGATAAACCAGCGAGTCCTTCTTAAACTAGCAATCCTACTGCTACAAACCTCATATGACTAAACTTCTAAAATACTGCATTATCCCTTTAAGATACACATATAATATATGTGATATCAGTCAGTGACAGGTCACAGGATGGGTCTGTTGAACAGACACTCATGTACATCTACAACTTTGTTTATTTTATCAGGAAGCATCAGGAAGCTCCCATTACAAGCATTTATTAGCAGCAGGTGACGTCTCAAGCCAGCATGCTCTTCCTCAGACTCTCTTCAGACAAAGATCATGTTGGCTTGAAACCTCAGCTGTTGCTCATAAATGCTTCCTGGTCTGCAGACCTTTCCTTTTCCTTCAGTTTTTTGGATTCAGCACCCATTTACTGATGTGCACGTCTTAGTTTTTTATTCTCAAATCTGTAATGTTGCCAGTCCTTATTCAGAAAAGTCAGCATTTTTGTTTCTAATTCACTGCCAGTTTAGACCCAGTCCCAGTCTTCTCCATTTAACATAAATCATTTTGATGATGTTTTACCTAGATTGGGGCAGGGCTGGTATTATTTGGGCAGGGTACCCAGATGGATTGCATGGAAATGCATACAGGTGGGAGACAAGTAAATTATCAACTGCGAAAAAAGTGGAAAAGTCTGGTTTCTATTCAGCTTTTCAGATGTACAAAAAGTCAAATCATTGTGTTAGTCTAAAACTAGACTTTTAGAATCTGTTTAGGATGTTAGTTTTGCAGACTTGTTCTAAATCAAATTTCTCAAAGTCAGACAACAACAGTCAGAAAATGCAGTTTGAGATGAATAAACTCTTGCTTGTATACAAGCAGACAGGCCTGGACTAGGTGTTCTGCACGCTCTAGTTCCACAGTTTCCATGTCGAGATTTCACTCAGAAGTCAGTAGCATGCAAACTGTAGCAGATGTTGCATTGCCATATTTGGATAAAAGCTAGAAGTATTACATGCATTGCATTTGTGCCATAGATAAAACAGAGTTGTACAAAATGTACTGTAAAGTTTGTCCATGTTTTCATTATTGACCATACAGTCACAGCTTACCAGGCCTGCCCACGGAACTGGCCGGGCCCCTGGCAAACCAACTAAATGAGGAAGTCCAAATATTTGACTACTGATACATTTTGGGAGATTTGCTCTCAGTCTACAAGAATTAAACATCCACCCTTTTATCCATTTTCTATACAGCTTATCCTGTTAGGGGTCACGGGGGTGCCTATCCCAGCTGTCATTGGGCAAGAGGCGGGGTACACCCTGGACTGGTCGCCACTCAATCACAGGGCTGACATATAGAGACAGACAACCAGGCACGTTCATACTCATACATACAGCCAATTTAGAGACACCAGTTAACTGGATGAGCATGCTTTTCGTGGTGGGAGGAAGCCGGAGTACCCAGAGATAATCCACGCATGCACGGGTAGAACATGCAAACTCGGCACTGACCGGGAAACGAACCAGGGACCTTGTTGCTTTGAACAGCACTAACCCGTGCGCCACCGTGCAGCCCAGAATTAAAAGTTAAATAAAAAAATTAATAAGCTGAGAAAAGTATTAGAAATTTAGATTTCAATATGTTCAAGCCTTTGTTGGTATTATTTCTTGTCTGTGAGCATTGGCAGTATTGTTGCAAGACGGGCAAGAATGAAAGGATGCTAACTGGACATGATCAGAGTATAAAACATGAAAGGATGTGGGCATGAGGTAGATAGGATAATTTAGCATAGCTGATAAGTGCAATGTACAGAAGAAGTGAAGCATTTTACCACACAGAGCCTTCTTGAGCATTTGAGTTAGAGTGAATAGATTTTGCAGCATTTCACTACAGTAGATAGATCTGATTAGTTATTAGTGTGGTAAAAAGAATACTGAGTTCAAATATCAATATAATGTGAGGCATTTTACCACAAATAGCCTTTGTGCTGCATTTGAGTTACAGTGAATGGATTGATTTCTTGCAGCATTTGACTACTGTATATGGATTAAAAAATGTTATTCCTGCAGAAAGTAGATTAATTAGTGCAATTCGCATACAAGGCGAGGTATTTACCCGAGTGAATAGATAAATTGCATGCAGTTTTTAGCACGCCAAATTGTTTATTCCAATTCAAAACACAACTTCAAATCTAATCAATACTTTCACAATATAAACACTGCTACATCTGTCCTTAGAGTCAGGACTGTCATTTGGAGTATCTGTAGATATTCATGGCAATATTTCTGCTTCTACTTTCTTACTGCTGATCTGAATGAAATTATTTTACCCTCAATGAACCTACATATCAACTATAGTTTCTATTGAAACAATAAAGAGCAAAGGACAAGATAATGAGTTGATGAGGACACGGAGGCGGTTAATGATTCACAGTCTAACATATTGTCTTAATGATATCCTGCAGCTGTCCCTGCAGATCGCTGATAGTAACATGTTTGAGCAGGTTGCTGTTGACTAATATGAGACATTGAGCTGTCTGCTATTGTTACAAAAACTTGCACAACAGACACGCTTCAGCGGTTTCTGGAAATACAACTTTTACGACCTGTGCGACAATCTTGAAAGCTCCGACCGTCCCTGAAGGTTGCAAAAGTTTCTCATGTGCCGTCCTCGTCCCTCCACCTCCACCCGTGAAAGCTCAGCACACACACAGGCATTCCTGTGGGCGGGGCTAGTGACGCCACGGGTCGTTTGTGAATGAGCAGCGGAGAGTGGAGCTCACCTCAGAGCAGAGCAGAGCGGAACAGGGTCCCAGCCGAGTCCAGGAGCACACTGAAAGGGAGAGAGAGAGGAAAAGTTTACCAAATGGATTTATTCACAGGAGTCAGACCTTTATTATTCTCATATGTCCTTATTAATGGAATACTTATCACTCTGCAGTCTAAAGAAGGTGAGTGCAACTCTTCATTTATTAGCTAAAAGTTTGCTTCTGTATGCTAGAGTTGACGTAAAGCACGCACGCCATGCGGGGAGCCTCCTTAAGAAACTTTAAAACCAGGAAACACACTTTAAAAAGTTTTCGACAGCCTAAACTTGGATTCAGAAGTTTATTTTAATATTTTGGTTGCAGTTTTATGTTTTTTTTTTTTTTTTGTCTTTAAATTTTAAACAGTAAATGTAGAAACGATTTTTCTCTGCATGTACGCCCAACTCAACTTTTTAACTCCAACAGGTGAATTTAGAGAGTTTGTCAAGAGCAAGAACTTTCTTAAATTTAAAATGTATCATGTTTCTCTTTTAGTTATGGCTTTTCTGGCCTTTTTATATGTGCATGCAATGTTTTTTCTTTTCTAACCACAAGTTTAATATTGCATTAGTCATCTGTGATGAGGATTTGCCCATAAAACTTGAGGAAATAAAGTTTTAAAGTTAAAGATGACATACTCTGTTGCATAATGAGGCTTCACAGCTCCTCTTCTTGAAAAAAAAAAACACTTTCTTAGTAAATATATACATTTTATTACTAATGAATAAATCACATTTGTATAGCACCTACTCCTGGCAAAGTTAGACTCAAGAAACTTAATAAAAAACAGGCTTACACCATATTTGCTGCTAAATTGTTCACAGAAACCCGACACAAGCACAGCATTTTGCACCATTTATTTCTCTTATGCATTAAGTGAGATGTATTTAAAAATTTCAGAGTCTAAGTTAAACTTTTCAAGTAAGATTTAAAGTTTTATTAACATGTTGGTGGTGCTCTTGTGTGTCCACAGAGGTGCTTTTGGATATGAAGGCAACAGGAGGCGAACTGGGCTGGTTGACATGGCCCTTAGACCAAGGAGACAAGCAAGGGGTGAGTGTCGCTCCTTCTGCTCCTCCAGCTCCCACGTTGCTGCTTGGAATTTGCCTTTAGGATAAATCTGCATGCGGAAAATGCTCAGGAAGAGCTCTTGCTGAACCGGGAGCCTCCTGTGCAAAGAAATATTTGACCGTTTGACTTGTGCGGTCAGCTCCTCTGTGTTTGAATATGTCAGGTCTCTATAAAATCTGGCAGTTAGAGCCTAATGGTCGCTCAAGTATGGATCAGAACAGCAGTCACATTAGGAGTTGCCTGCAGAGCATGTCTGAGCTGCACCAAAGCGGAGGCAGACAGAATAGCTGCTAGCTCTCGACTGGGAATACTTGTGGCTTCTTGCGGTTTCAAGGCTTCAGCTCCAGAATTGTATGTTAGAGAGCAATTAAGTTTTAGTGAAGTTTGCAGCATGTGGTAACTCTTTTTAGAGGGGGAGGGGTTTTTGACAGAGCCAGTCACTCAGAGCTACCTTTTCCTTCAAGCAGAAATAGATCTCCACTTTTAGAGAAAGCAGTTTTATTATTGCTCCTGCTTCAGGAGGCATCTATGCCTTCTTCTATATTGAGGTTTCGAAGTAATTCACTTGTCAAGCTCATGCAAATTCTCTAAATAGCCACATTTCATGTGCTGATGACTCAAAGGCATGTGCAGGCACGCTGTTCTCAGTGGCTCACCCTGCTTTTTCTCAGTTTCACTCCTAAAATAATCACACTATTTCCACTAATAAGCATCAGGTGTTCTTTCTTTGTTTGCTATGGAAACATGCTCCACTGTGCCCACTTTCTCATGTAACTACCATCACTTATAATAATTATTATTCCAAAGTTTTAAAGGCCACTTATAAAAAGTGTTCACCAGCTGTTTAATAGAGGTGTCGGTTCTGCTGTTAGACATCAAGTTTACACACAGAGCCACACACTCAGCCAACAAAGCACATTCCTTTAATTAATAGCACAGTGGCTACACACAGAGAGAACCACAGGCTCTGCCCCTGCGGGGGCCAGTTGTTCCTCAAGAGCCAATGTTAAATTATGCTGTCCATTTTTACAAAAATATTTGTGGCTGCATTTAGTATGCTCGCTAAAGGACGGCTTAGGAGGGATGTCAGCAGCAGCAACAGTCCGTGAAAGACTGGATTTGAAATAATTTGGTATCCTTAAAATGATAGAAATGCTTCCACGCAGAAAGTCCTTGAGGGTTGGAGCAATGCTTCACTGGCTCAGAGAGTTATTTTTCCATGCTGTGTAAATATGTAAAAACTGTGAAGGACAGTTAAAATATTAAGGGGAAGTAATTAGTATCACATAAAGCTATGGGTCTCTCTACACATACTCAGTGCTTTAAGGTTTCCAGGTTCAGATTTCAGTTGTTGAACCCTCATGTGAAGAGCTGGGGCTTTTTCATTTCTCCCCCTCACTGCTTTGGATCAGCTTAGTATGCTCTGGGGCTCCCCAGGGGTCCATGCTGGTACCTCTAACCTTGCTGGTTTGTGTGGTTTTCTTTCAGTGGGAGGTCGTCCAGAGGACCCTGAACGGCTCTCAGTTCTACACCTACTCCGTCTGTAACGTTGGGGAGCGGGAGCAGGATAACTGGCTGCGTACCACCTTCATCCAGCGGCGTCCATCGGCTTCACGGGTTTTTGTTGAGCTCCAGTTTATCGTCCGTGACTGCAACTCTTTCGATGGAACCTCGCTGACCTGCAAGGAGACCTTCAACCTATTCACATCTGAGTCTGACGCAGATGTCGGCACTACTTTCCGGAAGGGCCAGTTCAAGAAAGTGGCCACCATCGCACCTGATGAGATCACAAGTAAGAATGAGCTACGCATTAATACTGAGACGAAAGTGGTGGAGAATCTGTCGAGAAAAGGTTTTTACTTGGCTTTTCAAGACATCGGAGCCTGCGTGGCTCTTCTCTCGCTGAGGGTCTATTACAAAACTTGCCCGGCTACCGTGAAGAGCCTTGCGTCCTTCCCCGAGACTGTAGCTGGAGGTGAGAACCAAGCGCTGATGGAAGTTAGAGGGGTGTGCGTGGAGAATGCCATCATCGAGGACATACCTCGCATCTACTGCACCGTGGATGGTGAATGGGTGGTACCAGTCGGACACTGTCAGTGCAAACCAGGCTATGAAGAGGTCAAAAATTCCTGTCAAGGTAAGGGTGTGCTCTTGAATCTTTGGCATTTCAAAGGTCTTTCTGCTTGCAGGCATTTCACCTCATCTGGGTGTTAACTCAGGACAAAGTTCCCATGAGTGTGTGCTGTTAAACAGACCATTTGCCATTACTCACCATTTACCTCTGTTTCAATTACCTTAGGTTGTAAAACAAGTCCATATGGCAGACTGCAGATAGTTATAATAGGTGTTATTATCATTGTTCAGAGGAATTCTCCCTTTGGCTAACAAGACTCCTCTGCAATGGAAGGAATGCTTAGACCTTCTTGTACAAGTCCTAGCATCATCCCTGACCTTGGAGCGATACCTATAAAATTAGGAAATGTGCTATTGAGTTTCAGCTGTGATTCAGAGTCAGATTGTTTTGTGTAGATGTTTGGACAGGTTTTGATCATTAGCTTCAATAATTATAGAACCAAGGTGTCTTTAATGCTGGTAAAGCATCAGGTGAGCAGTCTTAAATATGGAGGTACAAAACCTTTAAAACCCTTGATCTACATTGAAACATTTATATCTGGAGGAAATCTCTTGCAGTGCGTTTTTTAGAGATTATTTTAGAGTGTGCCAATCCACTGCCAGTGCAGCTCATATTTTGTGTTTTATTAGTTGCTGGTTTATCGTTTGGTCTGTCTACTTAGCTTTGTAGTGTACTGAGACCTCCTATAGGGGGCAGCGTGACCTGATAAAAGAAGCACAAAGTCATCCTTATTTAGTCAGCAACGTGTTTGTTTACTTTCTTCGGAAACCTCCCATCATCCTACAGTGAAGAAAACTAAATAACACAATGTGATAAGTCTTTTTTGTTTTAATTGCCAATTGCTATCAGAATGATTAAGCTATTCAATAAGCTAAAAAGTGAAAATAGCCACACCTAGATCGTGCAAGCATATTGCATATGTTTTGGGCCTGTCCTTGGTTGTTCTACTTCTGGGAGTCCATTTTTTAATTCTTTTCAAAATTATAAAAGGTGTCAATAGATCCATCCCCCCTCACTGCCTTATTAGGTGTTACAACACAGGTTGCACATCTAAATAAGAAGTGGTATAATTGCATTGGCCTTTTGCATCTTGTTGGCCAGGCGCCTTATACTGTTTCGGTGAAAAGACCTCCCAAACATTCTGGGGGGTTAAAGGGATTATACAATATGTCAGGCTGGAGAAGATAAGATACTCTCTACCTTGAGATGTAATAAACTTTGGAGGCCTTTCTTAGTATTTGTTAAAAAATAGGAGCAGAGAATGTAATCCCATAATGTCTTTATTTCTGTTTCTGGTCTGAATCCTCTAAGGATAATGTAGGACACCTCTTTATTATTTTTCATATTACAAAAAAAAAATCAATGATAAAGAGACCTCTAGGCTATATAAAAAGTGCAAATAGTATTAGATATAAAGGCTAATAGCACCAGAGGATCTACTCATTTTTTCATTATCACTTGAGTCAAACCATAACCTCTTATCTCCATTTTTCATTAATTCCTTTTTTTCATAAATTTTGCTTTAAAGGGTTAAACACATAATGCGGTGAGTCCCATAGGATTGCATGGTATTTTGGTGGATGTGGTGGCCATTTTGCCCCGTCTTGTTCTGTATTCTTAAAGTTTTGCCTCCGTTCTTTCGACAGTATTCATCAGCAGTAAGTTATATGAAAACACTCAAATAACCTTTTGAAATGCTTTACATAGCATGTGAGCTTGGTGTGTAAAGCCTTACTGTTGCAGAGGTAGCATATCATGACTATTATCATAGATTACTGGAGTAAAGGATAATAACAGCAGCGAGAAGCTGCAGAAAAATGTTGGTACGATGGCATTTGAAGCTTTATTTTTGCACAAGACATCAAACTTCTCAATCAGTGCATTTATGGGAGGGATCTATCAGTGGAGGCCACCTTCTAAAGTGCAGATGGTGGCTATAAAAAAGAAAAATTTGGTAAGCAAATACACCTGGGGGGCCCACCCAAGTATTATCAATATGCTGGAGACACTTATGTAGCCTAATGTTGCTTGCATAGTTAGCTAACATGCTTTTATCCTGACTTTTTTAAAGGTTTATTTTTAGGCTTTTTATGTCTTTATTCTTGAGAGGACGGTAAAATGAGTTGGAAACAAGGGGAGAGACATGAAGGGCCCAAGAACTGCCTGTGTACCTGGGGCAGAACTAACGACAAGGACATCTGGGCCCCTTATCCTGCCAGTTTTAACACCGATTTCAACATTAATTCATATTTTAACCAAAAAGATGAATTACAGAGTTTGGAGGGTGTTACAAAGGCTGCTTTAAGAAGAGGAGGACGACTGACTCGCAGCAGCAGTAGTGAAAAAAGACTGTGTTTTTTCAAGCTATCAGTTTAGGTTGGTCCAACTTGCTGGTCTTAACATTTGATTCATATTTCTGGCTAATGGGAGACACAAAAAAGTTTAGGAGATCTTAGCAGGAACATGACTGACCTGCAGCAGCAGACATATTGACAGTTTTTTTTAAAGTTGGTAGTTGAAGGTTCTTCATTTGGTTTTATTTGATTCACTATGCAGATATGCTTGGTACTTCTTGTTTGGTGCTCCAGTGATATAATTACACCACACAGTGCTTTCCTTGGCTGCATGAATTAACCACATGTGATCAGTGACTAGAGGCATTGATTCATATCTACCTATCACATATTTTTTGTGAAAATTGGGCTGATATTGATCAGTCAGGGCATTAGTGTGTTGTAAGTTGGCCACAGTAATAATGATTGACTTTAACACGCCCTTATCCAAAAAGTCGCTCATGAATGAATGTCGTTCTTTAACACCTTTGATAACTCTTAAGGTAAAGTATCACTTCTACTTTCAGCCTGTTTCGTCAAGTGATTTCCTGCCCTCATTATCATCTCTCCTCTTATCTTGATCCGGCTCTGATATCTAGCCATAACTCAGGCCTTTGACTTGTAAGAAGTTTTGTTTTAAGTTCAGTAAAGAGAGCTTTTATTGTTGTGGGCTGGGCTGTCAAAGAGACTGAAAGTGATCAAAGAAGCCAGAGGGCTACTGTACTGTGATGGATTAGCATCTTCAAGGCTGATGGGGGGCTGGAGGATGGGAGGGGGGCCCTCTGACTTTGTTCATCTCAAGCATCACAGAAAAAGAGGCCCTCCTGTTGTGCATGGGCATGCAGGATACATGTTCTCCTGTCGGTCTGTGTATCCATCTCTCCCTCTTACCCCTGTGTTTATGGATTACCTGAGCCTCCTCAGCTTTGGGGGTGTACCGCGTGGCCCCCGCAGTGTGTGAACACACAACACAAGCTGGCGTGTAAGGGCCTGTTGAAGTCTGATCCATGACAGAACAGCTCAGACTCCCATCAGACTCAAGTACTCCTCATTGACTGCTTCTTCTGGAAATCTCTTCGGTACACATTCAGGCATTCATACCTTTAAAGCCACTGGAAAGCCAAGTCAACAACAGCCTTTCACTGTGCTGTTTTGGCTTTTGTGTACACAATCAGTGCTAACTTTAAGGCATTAGAAATGAGTTTCATTTGAAAATCAAAATTGCGTTTAAGGTTCATCAAACTTTCCTGCCATTAGATATAGAATCAGATGAGATATCGCTCTGGTATTTGTTACCTAATAAAATCTGCAATCCAATTGTCCAATCATGCAGGGATCATTTGGATGTTCACGCATTGCATCAGCCTTAGGTCGTTTACAAGCAACTTGAGTATGGCTGTGCTGATTAATTATGGCAGGTGGACCTGGGCTATGAGCCTTCACAATGCATTGCACTCATAACTTTGAGATCCGCATCTCAGCTAAGAAAGGGCATCTTAGATAACTCATAATTTTGTCATAGCTAGCAAGATTTTTGTGCGTCATCATTCATACTTCGTTTAGAAATTGCAATAACAAGAATTTATATCCGTTCTGGGCATTCAGATCCCAAGCAGTAATCCCTTTTTTCTGTGTGGATGCACCTTGAGGCATACTTGAAATGGTTAGATATCTGGTAAGCCTGTCAGCATACTAAGGTGGTCTGGGAAATGTAGGTGTAATGCATTCTGGCAAAGCCCAACCCTGAATGTCTGATGTTATCTGCATTATTCTGCTAGTGAACAAAGGCATGGTTTTATTTATGTTCATTCAGTCTCACTGGGAGTGACTGGAATTTTGACTCTTTTTAGAGATTTGGATTGCCACAGCTCAATAATGAGAGATGGTTTTACATTATATGGCACCATTTGGCCTTATTTATGTCTTTAAAACGACAACCAAAAGTTTAAAAAAGAGATAAAAGAAAACCATTGCTTACAGAAGGAGTCAACTATTACGACTGATGCAGCGACACATCATGACTCCCGCTTGTCATCAGAAACAGGGATGAGAGCGGGGGAGAGACATGCGGTGAAGGGCCTCAGGCCGGATTCAAGCCCGGGCCGTCCGCGTACATGGGGCGCGCCTTAACCACTCGGCCACCTGCGCCCCAACTAAATGTTTTGTTCTCAGGTTTTACAGGTCAGGTTCTTGACTCTCAACTTTTGGTACCTTAACCGTTAACAGAAGTTAAATGAGATTTTATTTATAAAACTTTTGCTTGTATTTCCAAGGAAGCGGCTGTCAGAGATGTACTGTTTGCAGCCAGTCCCCTCTCTAAGAATCAGCAATTGGCTGAAATGTTAATTTAAACACCGGCACCAATGCTGGTTTTCACGGTTGGTGCATCTCTAGTCTGGATGCACACACAAATGTGCATTTTTCGAATGCCCAAAACAGATTGCGATGCAAAATGCAAACAGGGCCTAAGTCAGGTGTACATTTGTCAGCTGTCAATCAAAAAAGAGATCAGTTGAACAGCCTTAGAGCAAGGTTCAAGAGGGTGCGTTTACTTTAAGTCCAGGAATGCTTTAAAAGACCTAATTTTGTAAGCTGTATTGCTTAATTGCACCTGAAAATTTCTTCAAAAATGATCTGAAATTGTTCTGAGCTGCTTTTTCACACGCCCTTCACACACCTCAAGAGGCAGACATGAGGAAACATTGCAATGTGGAAATACAAAATAGTGGGTGAAGTTTCAGAATCAGACACTATAATGAAAATTGTTTGACTTGTTATCAATGCTTGTTATCAATGATATCATAATCACCTCCCACATTCAAAAGAACTAACCTGCCTAATCCACTCCCCAGTTTCCTGCGAATTTAACCATTAAGCAGGCAGAAAATTCCAGGTTAAATGGGATAAAAAAAAATCGAGCAGTGCATTCACAGACGCTGCTTAGTCTGAAAATTTCAGGAGCTTTTTGCAAGTGCGAAAAATCCTTCTTTGTCACATGCATAACTGCCAAGTAGGAGAATTAAAATGGGAACAATTAATGCTGGTTTGAGCAAGTTTTAGTCAGGAATGTTTAGTATCAGTCAAGAAATACTTTGTGACACTCTCAGCTCGATTTCATCCATGCATTTTCTCCTGATTTAAGCTGTAATCCCTGAGGCTTTATCACACCTCTGAACACACTCCTCAGAGTAAAGTTGTAAATCAGCAGGCTCTGCTCTGTAATAGATTTGCTTTCCCTCTAAGTTTGTCCTCCCGTTGGTAACGAAGCGATATAAGCGATGACGTTTTCTGTCAGTCCATCATTTTTAGCTGCAGGAAAGTGCCAGGTAAGATGATTAGGCAGGAGGCGTAGGAGGCGAGGCAGGAAGGAATGAAAGAGGAGTGATACAAAAGCGACAGAGAGGGTTGTGTTTAGCGGAGGGGTGTGATTTTAAAACAGAAAGAGGTGAGGAATGGAATGTAAAGGTAAGAGAACAATGAAGCACTGTGTTTCCCCCCGGTGAGGCCGAAGGAACCCACCTCCATCTCCGCCTCCACCTCCAACTCCTCTTCCCTCTTGGTTGGTACATTCCTGATCAGTTTGCCGAGGAGGAGCCTCCCTACATTACTCCAGACCTGAGGAATTCCCAGAGGGGGGAAGAGCAGCTCCGGGTCAGGCCCTCACATAAAAACGACTAAACAAAGTGGCCAAAAAACCACTGAGATGAAGTCAAATGAGAGGTCGGGAGACGCATGAGGGCAGTTGTTGATGAAGGTGGAAATGAATCACGGGGTCGCAGCCGTGCAGGGCCAAGATGAATGGTTGGACGGGCTTAAAGAGGAATCTCATGCAGACACACAGTTAATCATTCTCCCCACTTCTTTCCTGAACTCCATGTCTGTCCAAGGAGAAACCACAAAACTTCCACTGCGGCGTTTTTTCATACTTAGGTTGAGAGTTTCCATGTTCACTGATGTGTTCACTCAGTTTTATGACTCCTCCGCCCCGTGAGACCTGTTAAAGTAGAAATCGGTGACGATCTGGTTTTTGTCACTGTCTCCTCATCAGGCTCAGGGGCCGTTTGTACGTCAAACTTTATTTCCAGGAGCTTTCTCTGCTTTTAACTCCCCAGCTGAGGTTTCTGTAGGCGGCGTACGGTACATTTCTCTTGGTGACTGTCATTGCTCATTTTAACATTAGAGTCTGTCCTTTTTACAAACAAATGCTAAAGATAAAACGCATCACTTCCTGAGCGGCAGAAACCTACCACAGTGCGGCAAATGTAAAAGCTTTTATGAAGCGGTTGTAAATCATATCAGTCAGCTGTGGTGAGGCACTGAACGGGCTTTTGTTTTTCATGGAAGCGCCACAGACTACCATAAAAGAGAATTATTTTAGCTCTCAAAATACATCAACCTCAAATATAAAACGCTCGGGAAGCGGTGTGAGTAGAGTTCAAGCTGCTTTTAAAGTTTATGTTTATGACCACGGTCAGCAGATGATGAAGGCCGGAGGAACACTGTCGCATTAATTACTTTATTGTTTGCTCTGTGCTGTGTTTATGTGTTTAGATTCACTGACTTACACTGCCTAACCAGCTTATGCAATCTTAAGTTGTTATATGCAGAGATGCAACAGTAATATCATATTTCCTGACTGGAAAGAATAAAAGGAGCTCTAATTCACATCTAGAAAACTCATCATAATGAGAAACTCCATATCAAGAACAGCTGATGGAGGCTTATTAAGTTTAAGGTGGAGGTACACTCACTGGCCAGTTTATTAGGTACACCTTGCTAGTACTGGATCAGACCCCCTTTTACCTTCAGATTTTCCTTAATTCTTTGTAGCAGTTTCAAAAAGGTGTTGGAAACATTCCTCAAAGATTTTGGTCCATATTGTTATAATAGCACTGCTGCAGAATTGTCATCTGCACATCCATGATATAAATCTCCTATTCCACCAAATTGCAAGGGCGCTCTATAGGATTGAGATCTGGTGACTGTGGAGGCCATTGGAGTACACTGAACTCATTGTCATGTTCAAGAAACCAGTTTGAGATGATTTGAGGTTTGGTGCATTACCTTGCAGGAAGTAGCCATCAGGAGATGGGTGCACTCTAGTCTTACAGGGATAGACATGGTCAGCAACTCTACTCAAGTAGGCTGTGGCATTTAAGGGGCCCAAAGTGTGCCAAGAAAATATCCACCACCTGCCTGAACCATTGATACAAGGCAGGGTGCTTTCATTTTCCTTCTGACTCCACCATCTGAATGTTGCAGCTGAAATCGTGAAAGTGTGAAAATCCCAGTAGATCAGCAGTTTCCGAAATATTAAGACTAGCCAGTCTGGCACAAACAACCATGCCACGTTCATAGTAATTTAAATCCCCTTTCTGATGCTCAGTTTGAACTTCAGCAATCGTCTTGAGCATGTCTGCATGCCTAAATGCTTTGTATTGCTGCCATGTGATTGGCTGACTAGCTATTTGTGTTAAAAAGCAATTGAACAGGTGTACCTAATAAAGTGGCCAGTGGGTGGATGTTATCAAGTGGTGTCAATATTTGATTTATTGTCTTTCCTAACCAGCTAAAACCTTAAAAAACAAGGTAACTCCAACTCAATTCTAACTTTATTGGTGCATTTTTCTTATGCTGCTTTTCTGTAAAAAAAAAAAATCTTTACATTTTGAACAATACAACTGTCACTGTGCACATATGCCTGTATATCCTTTACTTTTGGATTGACCTAAAAAAAACTACAGCGGCCACTGTCTCACATAGACCTCCAGAACTTCTTTGTTGGAGCTCTATCCATTCTCAACTATTCTCTTCTTTTGCAGTTGTGAGTAAAGTTCCACTGTTGGCTTCATCGCTCAACGCTGCTGGTCTGTATCTGTAAGCTTCAAAGAACGAGCAGATTTGGGGACATAAAGAAATAAATGCAGACAGAAAGCTTCTTCTGTGTTGCATAGGGTATAAATGAGTCTTAAGAATAATTGCAAAGACAACGAAAGCGTAATCAGCCTTCGAATTAAAATGAAGAGCAGAATTTGACCAAATAAAATAAATAGTTCTCCATGACTGCAAATTTGTTTTGAATAATCAATTCATTGTACATCAGTAAATGAAAACAAGGTGGAGTCCATCACTTGTTTCACTCATCGCCTGCTTTATTTTAGGATTTTCCGACTTAAATCTCCTTAGTGAGAAAATAAACCACCCTATTTTTAAATTCTAAAAAAAAACTCTACTTTTGTATAACTAAGCGATTGGCATTAAAACGACAACGCTTTTGGTTTCCAATGTGACTCACTGTTGACACTGACACAGTTTTCCTCCATTCCCAATCACGCCCTTCCTTACCCATAATCCTCCCCGGCACAATGGAACGGCATACCATGTGTCACCCCACAAAGGACCAGGGGCTGCCCTGGCTGGTCCTTGGGTTTGTGTGCAACAGTCCAGGTCCACACCTCACCAGTCTCGCTAATTCTTCTTTAAATAGGGCTTAATCCTATATCGTGGTTTCCACAGGCCTGTGTTTGAAAAGGAAGACACAATGTGGAATATATGAAGGTCTGTTGGTGTCCTCATGGAACAAGTGTCCAATCAGGAGTTCCAGTAAAGATGTTTTTCCTCTCTCCAGAGCGGTTCCAGCAACCTCTCCCTCCTTCCCTCTCTGCCTGTGTCTCCATACTCATCCTCAGCTGATGTAACAGTGGGTGACTAAGCTGTAGCTGTATGTCTGTATGCTGTGGTGAGTGATTTGTATGGGTAGTAATTGACTTGGGTGTGTTTGGGCTTTTTAAGTGAAGTAACTACAGGTTGTGCGTGCTTTGTGTCGTCTCTTTTACCATCCTCTTTCTCCTTTGACAACTCTTTCTACTTCATCCCCAATTTTCTGCTTCTCATTTCTATTTATTTGAGACTTTCTAATCCCAACATGATTCTAAACACTATTCTCCATGCGATCACCTCGAGAAATGGAGCCTGCTGTGCAAGCTTTCCAAGTACAACAAGCTGACAAACAAACAGCTCTCCGTTTGTGTGTTGTTTTCTTGTTGTCCGTGAAATCCAATCAGGATTGTTGTTTCTGGCTGGTGTGCAGGTCATGAATATGACACCAGTGGAGTTTAAACATCCCGTTTCACACGGCCCTGATGGCAGTATTTAGACTGCGCTGAGTGCTCCTCTCTCTCGATGGTAAATACATTTGTCTTAGACTGACTCGTAAAGATAAATAGAGGCTAAATGTGAACAATGCTGCCAGTTGGAGAGTTAAAGCGGACAGACGGAGAAAAACAAACGGCCTGGTTCACATAGTAGTTAAGGCATAAACATTTAGTGAAGGTGAAATGCAATCTTCTGCTGTCAGACCTTTTATGTCTTTATGTTGGATGTTAGGATTTGGAGCTGTAAATGCAATCTGCAGGGGCTAAACTTCAAATATGCCAGCGCCTTAGTCATTCAGTCTGTTTGTACCTGCAGCAATCTGCTTCGCAAATCTTCTTAAACCAGTCTTGTGCAATTTCAGCCCAGCTGAACGTGAATATACAAAGATATGTGAACGCAGCACCACACCTCATCTTGTCAGTGTTCTGATTTAGTTGGCTTACGCTGGATTTCTCCTAATGAAATCATCTCACTCCTGCAGGATAATCCCCACATTGAAATTTTCTGCTCCGCTGAATATCCTCGACTCCTGATCCCTGTAGACCATATTTCACAAAAAAAAAAAAAAAAAAAAAAGAAAGAAAAGCTGTAAGTCACTTAGACTTATCGGAAAACGCGGCTCATGTAGCGGCACAGTCTGGATATATCCTCTCTTTAACTCAAAAGCCACCCTGATTACTTTGAATTTACGGCTCCCTCAGATCTGGTGCCAAGGTATCGTCTGCCTCGCGGGGCTGAACTTGAGTGAGTTGGTTAGATAATGGGGGGACTCTGGAGGAACTTCAAGTGGTGTCATGCACCGTCTTGTTGGGCAATGTACAGAGGAACAGTACACTGGCAATTACTCCAAATAAGATGGCAGGAAATGTAGCGAAGATGAGACCTTGTGGCCTGTAGGACTACTACATATGGATTAGATTTGTATTGTTGTGGTTTAGAAATGTGATCGGTGTTACAGTGCAGCTTTTGAGGTGTCAGCACCTGAGAGACACGCCGTATCATTTTAAATGTGTTACCTTTGGGTGCACTTTGTACTGACAATAACGTCACAAAATAATTACTGGGTTGTTTAGAGTGAAAACAGGGTGAGTTCAGCCTATGGATTTTTTTTCTTGGTGTAGCATTGAAAGAAAAAAGAGTTGAGGAAGGCTGTGTTAAAAAATGTAAGTTGTGGTCTTTGCACTGACATTAATGAGAATAAAAAACTCTAACTGATGTTCCTGAGTGGAGACCTTTCAGTTTTTGTTAGGATTGCATTATCATAGCATTTTCACTGAGAAATTTTTGGGATTAAATTTGACAATATGGGACTTTTTTTTCTTTTTTTTTTGCATGAAAGTAGTTTAGGGTCTCTTTAGTTGGTTAAATGATTTTATGTATGCCTACTCAATGGTGACAGACAACACCTGTTTATGTTGTCAGGTCATCTGTCATCTGTTTAAGCCAGAAGAAACGTCCACGCTGACTCAAGGATGAATTTATTCCATTTTCGAAGTCATATGTATTTAGTCAAGGGCATTGGGAGTCATGTTCGTCCTTTGCTTTGTAGTCCATTCTTGTGTATGCAATATCTTAGGGATGTTTTGTTCAATTTTTATCAACCATTGCACCAATAACCACTATGACTCAAGGATGAATTGGTTAGATTTTGCAGGTCAAAGGTCTAAGGTCAAGGTCATTGGGCCTCATGTTCATCCCTTGCTTGTAAATGCAATTTTTCAAGAATTTATAGTGGGTCTTTTCCATTTGTAGTTTGAACATTGCGTTAATATCAGCTATGATTCAAGGATGATTCAGCTCGCTGCATATTGGGTTCTCAGGACCAGGATGGCTGGTCCAAACGCTGGGGGTGACTGTGTGCATCATGGAGGGAGCAGCTGGGAGAATACCTGATGAGATGGGCCTGGTGCATGCCTCCATAAGTAGGCCAGAGCAGTACAGGACCAAGGTTGCGGCAAATTGCTGAACCATATCTGACCTGACTCAAGGATGAGTTGATTACATTTTGGAGGTCATGGGTCAAAAGTCATGGTCACATTCATCCCATGCTTTCCAGGCCCTTCTTACTAACATCATACCAGTAGTTTGCTTTGAGTGAATGAAAAAATGTTCATCAGGACAAAAGGATTTTGGATGCCATGATCAAAAATTAAGGTCATGTGGCTCTTTTGCATCCCTTGCATATAACATTCCTACCACAAACACTAAAGCCCTTCTTCTGGACCCAGTTCTGTATTTTCTTTGACCAGCAATTCGGAAACCTTGTGTAGGTTTCACTACTAGTTGGCAGCTCTAGTTTATCTATTTCTGTTAACTTGAAAACACACTTATCTGTGAAATAGTCATGAAGAAAAGCTGGCAAACAGAAATGTTAGTTTATTGTCTTACCCAGCAGGAAATAAACAACACATGGATTCAGTCTGATGTTTTGGTCCTTGTCAGCGATGAACAATCCAATATTTAAAGGGATAGAGTGGGTTTTTTTTAAGGCTGGTTTTCATAAGGGACTTGTCATAGTAAGTATATTAGCCACAGGAGATGTTAGTAAGCCCAATCTCTTTAATGAGACACCAGCAGGAGTGCAGGAGTAGAAGCTAGACTGTGCATTGTAGCAGATGTGTGATTGCTTCAAGTAGTTTTGTTCATTTTGAGTGTTGGTTTGGCTCAGTTGGTCGAGCAGCTCATATACTGTTCGGTGCATGTCCTACCTTATTCCTCTCCCCATATTTCACGTATCTCTTGAGCTGCCCTTTCAAAATAAAGGCAAAAAGCTCTCGAAAAGTATCACTAATTAAATAGAAAAAACCAAGCTTAAAAAACATTAAGGCAAATGTACGCTTATAAAGAAAATCTACAATACTTTGCTTTGCCAAAAGCAAGTGGTTAAAGCACTTCTTCATCACACCAGAGATCGTCTGTTTTAATCTGCCAATAGTGCACCAGTCAGCTGTTTGGGTCTATATAGTGTCTGACTCTGAATTCTGCAGCATTGACTGATATTTATAAAGTTAACAGGCTTGTAAGCAGAAAAGGAAAGCACTGTGAATTCTTTCTGTAAAGCGTGCATTTGCCTGATCTTGTTTTTTAGTTCAATTTCTAAAAATATTTGCAAAATTACAAGGAGAAAATGTGCCATTTGACTTAAATGTATAGCTTAACTTCCATGCCTGCACTGAGGCACTCTCTCGCAGTAAGGGGAACATGTATGCAACTTTAGCTTTGCTTTGTGATCAAATTTGTCTTATTGGCTGGAAGCACTCGTATAAGCATGCAGAGTTCTTGTAGTGATTTTTGCACAAGATCTCTTTAATAAGTAGCATCATTACTCTTTTCCATACACTTAAGATTTTTAGTTGAATAAAAATATGCTGGTACAGAAGTTTTTTTTTTCATTTCCTTATAAAATGAAGCACATTAGATACATTGTTATCCACTTAGGTTTTGTTTTTAAATGTAGTCTGAAAAACATGGCATCTAAATGTCTGCAATTAGTCCAATAACCGAGTCTCAGCATTTCTTGGCTTTTTCTAAGTGTGTTTTGGTTGTGGCCAGGAAGTTGGGACATTTTTCCTCTTTGTGACATTCCTGAGCCTCGAGGCAGTGTGCGACTCTGTGAGTGTTGTGTTGGGGGAGTCCAGAGAAATGTGAGGCACATTGTATTGTACTTCTGGCGTGTGAGGTCAGCACTTTCCTTCCCCCCTGTCAGTCAGTCAGCCCTCTCCCCCCCCAGTCCCCAGCACAACACAACACAACACCCACCCACCCACCCTTCACGGCTAACAGGACGAGTCCGCAGCGGAAACCGGAGGTCACCTAATCCCTGGGTGACTCCCCGACCCGTTGGCTCAGGGCTTTCCATTGTCGCTCCGTGCCGAGCGACCTCGCTCAGCCACTTTCCATTTTGTTGTCCTGCCTGATAAGTCTTTTTGTTTATGGCTGCATTTGGTCCTATTTTGGCCTCTTCCCCGTCCAGGAAGCAGACGGCTGTCGGCATGTAGCGTGTGACATGTGGGCCTTGGCGTTGTGTAGTAAAATGGTGTTGTGTTTGCCACCTGGCTGTCTGGCTTTGACCACTTAACATGGAGGGATGTCACCAGATGACTGAGGCCCTAGTGCGGCATCTAAAAGCTGCAATCTCATGTCACACAGGCTCTTTAGAGCCATTTTTCATACTCCTCAAATATTCCCACAATTCTAAAACCTTAATATTTTAGAAGCATTCCTAAAACATTTTCTCAAGACAGTGGGAGATTACCACACAAACACTCCTAAAAATGAATTAAAATTTCAGGCAGACTGCACCTGAATGTGTCTGAGTTAGATGCTTACACATGCACGTCTCAGCAAGAGACGATCTCAGTCAGATGGGATGAAGAGGCAATCTCAGGAGACAGGATATGGCAGAAAAAAACAGCACGGAAGTAATGGACTAAACAAAAGAGCAGTTGTTTAGACAATGCACTATCATGGATTAATGATCCCTTCTGATACCAAGTGACCACTCTTTATTATGTGAATCCATGCTATGCATTAACAAAACATCTTCAGTGACAACCTGACATCAGACCTCACCTACTTGCGCTCACTTGCAGTGATTGAGACTTAAACACGACTGCGAGGCATCCCCGAATGATGATGAACCGCCATCACTGTGGTGTGCTTGGTGGCGGGGCAGGCGAGCTTGGGCTATGCTTCAAAGTGGAAAAGCCCCACATGATGTCAGCTACTTGGAGAGACCGACACTTCTCTTAGGAAGGCTGTCAATCTGACACGTTCACTGACATCAACAAGAACTTGTACCTGTCATAAAAGTTATTTTTCTTATTAAAAAGAACATAGAATGTGTAATTCAATAAGTTAAGATACAGTTGAAACCTCCCCAACTTACGGAAAACCAACCCAAATTATGTCCGCATGCCCAAGCCCATTGAAACCCGCACAACCCAACGGAAAAAAAAACACTGAATTAGGCTGAAAGACGCCCAATCTGGAAACGCTGTATGATAGTAATGTTTCCCTTTATATCAGTGCTGTTCACAATTCAACATATTTGTTGTTTTAACAAAAGAGCGGAGAATAAAAACTGATTAACAGAAAAATTAAGCTGTTTCATCATATGTATGGAGATCACAGAAGTTGTTTGCCACACAAGCTATGGCAGCACAGCATTGGTGCGACCCATAGCAGCTCACCCTGACTCATAAGGGAAATATACCAGGGAGCTGACTGGAAAAACTTAAATTCTGGATGAAAAATCCTAATGTTTGTTTTTTTACACATGTTCCTCACCTCATAAAGTTCAGAAAGTTTTCAGGATGGATTTGTGCATGTGTAAAAGTACCATATCTGTGTGTGTCATGCTTCCACAACCCACATTTTTATGAATTATTGTGATTTATTTGTAAATATGTATGCATGTCATACATGCTGTCTTCATGCAGCCACTCAACTGGGTGTCTGACAGAAAATTCAGGAAGTTGTCAGGAAAACATCTGGATAAAATTGAGGTAAAATGTGCCTGTTTGCATTCACACATGTGGCCCATCAGGATAATGTCTGGAGATTTTCAGGAGAGTAGTGCATGTGTGAAAGGGCCTTATGTCAGACCATGTGTAGTGGGTTTTTAGACTCCACTTTCCGCTCTGTATCACACCCTGTATCGTTGAGCCTGAGTGGACAGAGACAGCGAGAGGAGAAAGGGGATCAGGGGAATTTATTGTGTTTGTTAACAACCCCAGATGAAAGCCTGAGTGCAATTGTAAAACAGATGTAATGCCCTTACAGCTGCTCCATTGGCCAGCTAATCCTTTTGACTAATGCCCCCCTTCACACACATGCACACACTTCTAACAGACCCTACACCTTTACTACCCCCAGCCTCCGCCTCCCCTCCTCTACCTCAGTGACCCCTGCGTGGCTCATGTTACCAGCTCACCTCCCCCATCAGAGAGAGAGCCCCATTGTTCCAGCACAACTCAACTCCCCCCAAAATGCTAATGACATGTTGTCACTCCGCATACAAACAAAATGACATGACATATAGCCATTAGAGCTCTGACTGACTCTGGGAATGAAAATATGGGGGTAGGGAGCACAAGGTGAGGTAAAGGTGCAGACAAAATCTCTTTCAGGAGTGTCCTGGCCAAGACAGACAGCAGCACACTTATGTTACAAAGTAGATAAGCAGCCGTACAAATAAAATGTCAAAAGCATGAATGCACAGGAAGTTTCAACTAAAAAGAAAGTATTTGCTGAGGTCAACTACAATCAAAATATTTCATTCAAAACAGCTTTAGCCTGATGTGTCTGCCTCCATGTTATTTTACGTCCTCATAAAACAGCAAACAATAATGTGTTCAGTTCTCAAAGTCTCGGGAAAAACACTGAAATGTAGAAGCTATAATGGGAAATAGTGTGTGCATGTATTTTCTCAGAGCTTTTATAATGACTCTTTTAAAATACATGCTTTGTCCTGATTGTTTGTTTAATCTCATGTTTCACTCAATCTAAGGCCCAGACTACAACAATTTTTATGAAATGATTGAAAATTTTCATAAATTTCTGTTGCAATTTCTCATAAAGAAGGAGTTAGTCCAGAGGCTAGACCAGTTGTGGGGAGTGTGACAGTCATTTTTCTTTACTATTTTTAGTTCTCTTGCTATATTTAGTATTTATCTAAATTCAGAAAGCTTTACTGGCACAGAAAACATCAGTTTGCATTGCCAAAGCAGTGTACACCTTTCTAATAATAACAATCGTAATAACAGAAAAAAAGTATTTGGATTTAAGAAATCTGGGGTTAAAGTTATGGTCATAAAAAATTGTAAATTCTATTTTTTGATGAGCAGACTTTCCTGTTCATAAGGAGTCTTTTTGGTTGTGTAATGTTCTGCAGCATTTGCACTGTTGCACTTCACCCAGCAGATATAGTTTCTCTTCGTTGTCCATCCTGATGTTTTTTTTTTTTTTTTTGTCTGCTGGAGAAAAAAATGAAAGAACTGATGTCCTTGTTTAATGGACAGGTGGTTAGAAAGTGCTGCTCTGTTTCCACTTCCTGTTGGCTGCAGTGGGTGCATAGTCTCTCCTCTTTAGGAATCCAGCATTGTCTGACAGCATTCATTGAGTTTATACTTGGTCAAACTTTTCCTGGATCAGTCACAGTACTAAAGGATTATCATATTTAGCTGTAATGCATTTTTATAATGGTGCACAAGTTTTAATCACTTAGCACCTTTGACTGTCATATGTTAAATGTGTGTGTATGTTACCTGAATACCCACTGATCCCTTTGCAGATGAAGTTCCTAATAGATCAAGTTATAGCTGAAGTATTTGATAACTGAAGTAGTTATCATATTGACAGCACTAGAAATAAGTATTTGGAGGGATAATAACACCTTGCATTCCAGTAGTGT
This sequence comes from Cheilinus undulatus, assembly GCF_018320785.1. Classification (NCBI taxonomy): domain Eukaryota; kingdom Metazoa; phylum Chordata; class Actinopteri; order Labriformes; family Labridae; genus Cheilinus; species Cheilinus undulatus. The sequence continues at coordinate 10,723,835 of NC_054875.1, read as the reverse complement.
TACTGTTCTGAGGTCTGTGCTCAGGCCCTAAAAAATCCTAATATTAGGTGTGTATGATTTTTATCATCATGATATCAAACATATTTCAGTATTAGTTGATTTGAACTAGAATCATATCAAAGTTTATAATTCTGATATTTTAAAACCATAAAAATATCAAGATATACATCATGCATTACCATTCAGCTTAATATATAAAGATATCATTTTGGGTCCGTGCCGCCCAGCCCTAACTTAAATCCTGATATATTTGGGTAGCTGATAAAGATTTAGACATTGTATTTATTTCTAAAAGATTTATTTTTCCAAGATGTTTTTTTGTTCCCCAGACGTCCTCCTGAATTTAACCTCCGGTCTGCCGCTGCAGCTCTTTCTCCCTCCTCCTCCTCCTCCTCACTGCGAGCATATGTTTGTTTTACTTGGCCGCTGACTCCCTGTAAGCCATGCACAGTTTAACTCACATCTACCCCCGGGCAGACATGACCTCTCTGCCTTTTTAAAAGCCCAGAGCTGGACTCGATTGTGGGGGCCCCGCTACCACTTACTCCTCCAGTCCTGAGGGCGATTTGTGTTGTCAAGCCTTCATGTTCCCCCATTCATCCATCCATCGGAGCACGCATTCATCACTGTCGCCATCTCATCCATCTTAACTTCTGCTGACAAACCTAAAGGGGGGTCCTTGGGGGGCTCCCACTCTAGAGCCACTCGGACTCCCAGAATATAACAGACCCCTGCACTCAGTCTTGATAAACAAACACAGAGCCACTCAAGGCACACGGGCCTCTCAAATGACAAACAGTTCCTTAGTCTGAAGCTAAAAGGAGGAAAAATGGCTGATTTAAGTTTGTTACATGTTTTAACTCAAAAGAGTAAAGGCCGTCATCTCAAGGGGCCATCCTGGGACGTCCTGTTGGTGTACAAGACTACTGTCACTGTTACATACTGAGGAAAGTAATGCGTTAGATGGAGTTACATAGTTGATTTTGTCTGTTTTTAATGTGTCACCTCTGTTGGCATTGCACCGCCTCTTTTTAGGCTCATAATTTGTAACTCTGCTGTCTATAGAAATAACTCTTTAACTGGCTAATGATCTGACAACAAAGTAATAAGAGGAATGCAGTTTAAGGCACAGCTGTTTCAGTGAAATCAATACACTGAGGTCTTTGCATTTCATGATGGGCTGGCTTTTGCAACTTTAGCTCAAAAGTCCAACATTATGGAAAAAAACTCCACTAGAGCTGCTTGCTTGAGCCAAAAACACAATCACCTTTTGTTTTTATAAGTATCACCATCAATTACCATTAAATAGACCCCTTTGCGTGTGAATTTTAAATGATTCAATGCCATCATATTGCCTAGAATGGCAGCTGCAGCCATGCAACAAATGATGTTTCTACATTGCATTTCTGCATCAGCGCTGTGATGAAGCTCTTCCATTCTCATGCCTTAAACAGCCTTACTGAGAACACAGTATACAGAAGTATATGAAGTATACCCATTCAGATTTTAATCTCCATAGAGTATACACACCTCTAGATCCCTTCTGGTGCATCTCATTCTGTAGTTATTTTTTCTCAATAGTGGGCAAAGGCATGACACTCTCCCATACTGGCTTCTTCTTTGTTTTGATAAGAATATCAGTTAAAGCCAATGAGAGGCGAGATAGAGATCATACTTTGCAGTTCTCTGGTATTTCTAGCCATGCACTGGAGTTGGCAGCTCTACTTTTTATCAGATTGCTTTCTTCATCAGAATTTTGCACTGATCTGAAGTGAAACAGTAGAAATTGAGTGTCAGTGTGCATAAACAAAAGGCCCATATTGGGCACATGGAATAAGCAAGAGCAGTCTATAGCACAGGTGTCATCCAGAGTTGCTGTTTGAAGAGCTAAAAAAAAGGGCATAAATTAAGGATAAATCCACTTCTATAGGCACTAGTGATTGGTTTTAAAATTATGTAATTGCAGTTAATTTTACTCTTATTGCAAGTCATTCTCATTTTTAATAAGAAAAACTTACAAACAATTAGGAAAGCAGGATTTTCAGCAAACTGTTTTAGAATAAATTGACTGTTTGCATGATGTGTAGAGCAAAGTATCTCAGCTGCAAAAAATAAATAAATAAATAAATAAATAAATAAAAAAAACTTTTTCAACTCCTTTTTTGGCACATTTCAGGTTGAAAATACTGCTCCTTCTGCAGTTTGAAAATTGCATTAGGCCCTATTGCAGTTTCATCTAAATTTTTATTGCACAGACTACACCACAAGACAAAGACACTCTGCTGATCCCATTTTTGGCTCTTTAATGCCTTCGTTATAGGGCTGGGAAATTAATTGAAAATTAGATGAAGTCACAATATGGCCTGCTGCAATTTTCAAATCCCAGAAGGTGCAATATTTCTGAAATTTGTGTCAAAATAGCAGTTTTAAAGTTTTTGTTACAGTAGAGATGTTATGCATGACATCATGCAATCATTCAAGTGCCATTTTTTTTAGAAAAGTCTTTAAAAAATCCTCCCTTTATTTTTGGTCCTTTTTTCTCATTAAATACGAGAATGACAAAAACCCTTCAACGCAACAATTCATATTCAATTTGCAATGCCAGTCAAAAGTTAAGGAATAATTGCATATTAAATCGCAATATTGGAGAAAAAAATTGCAATTAGATTATTTTCCAAAACCATTCAGCCCTACACCGTTATTACCTGAGGAGACGGCACAAAATATCACAGCTTACAAAGACAGTAAATTGGGCTAAAGTTATTTTGCATTGTTCCAAGTCAGAATCCTCAAACTATGGTGGTTTCATCTGTTTTTATTCTGCTGTCCTCCATACCGTGACTTTCTTTGCTCCTTCCTTAAATTCAAGTGAGAGCTGTTGGGAAGGGTGCGCTAATTTACCAACATGACAACACCTATAGACAAAACAGGCCGGAACGGCAAATAGCACAGTAATCATTTAATATTGATTATCTTGTTTGTTTCATTCTCGATCATGGGGAGCTCAAATCATAGCAGCAATTGAAAAGTTCATGCTGTCTTCATCTGTCCTCCTGGTAGAATTAGCAAGCTATGCATGCCCAGTGTTGTTCAACTTCCGCTGGTTCACAGCTACCTGCCCAAAAGCAGGAGAGAAACAGAAACTGTGCAGATGCTTCAGGGATTTTCTGTTTTGTGGTGGCAAAGGCATTTTCTTCCATTGAAGGATAACTGTTATGGAAATGTAGTGGTACAATACTCTACTTGAATAGTTAAACTGACACATTACTTTGTTACATCAAAAATGTACTCTGAGCATGGATGACTTTGTAATACATTCCTCCTCTGCTCAGAAGCCTCCCTCCCACCTTGAATTTAGAGCACACGTTCATGTCAGGTCAACACATTTTGGCTTCCTTCACTGTTATTATTCTGTCTCTGGGCCCTAATGGTCTGAGTGCTGGATCCTCTTTTGGTCGTGCTCCGCTGTGTTTCCATGCTTTGATTGGCTGCTGAAGGAAGGAAGGCTGCATCAGCCTCACACTTCCTGTTTCCTGTTGTGTCCAGCAACAATCCACAGTTGCGCTCCACCTCCTCTGTGGAACCAAGAGATTTCCTTTCACCGGACTTTGCTCTTTTGTCGAGGAATCCTCTTGTTAAACACCTCACTGCAGAGGCATCCAGTGATTTTACTGTCATGGTGACTCATTTGTTGAAGATACACAAAGTCAGTCACCTTTTTTAACAGAGGAATGGGGCTGAAAGTGAAGCTCCAGAGAAGGCGCTCTGCTGCAGGGCTCCTGTTGGGTGGTGTGCACTGGAATGCATCTTGATTATAGAGGCGGCTCACAGCGTAAGGCCATCATCTCCACAGTCCTGACCACGATGCATTGCAGCCTGCACTGTAGCGCCAAAAAGAGGCTAGTCCTCCTCTATTCAGTTGCCATGTGGCATTTCGGCTATTCCCATCTGCAGTGCTTGTGTGTGTGTATGTTTTCTCTTTCAGCACTTGAATGGCATGGCATTCTCTTTGCCTGTTGGTCAGTGGTGAATAGCAATGTTAATGGGTTAGCTGGGCGCCTTTTTAAGTGAAGACTGGGAGGAGAGAAAGGAGGGGAGGAAGGAATTTAGGGATTACGAGGAGGAGAGGTAGGGTTATGAATTGGGGTTTGTAGGCAGCAGCTGTTGCCCCTTCTCAATGGAGGAGTTCACCCTGGCCTGTCTCTTTTCTTTCTCCCTTCTTTTCTTCAGTCCTCAGCAGGATACAGTATTCCTCTCTCTCTCTCTCTTTCTTGAACCTTCTGTTCCTCCTCTGTTCCTCTCTTCTGCCTCGCCCCAACCCCGGCCTCGTTCACGTTAATGAGTACCAGTGGTTGAGAGTGGAACAGCTGGGAAGGAGAGAAGAGCTGCTTTCTTGAAATGAAGATTGAGTAACATGCATGTAGAAAATTAAACTTCTTCTCATGCTGCTTGGGTTTCTTTTCTCTGTATTGTTGTCATGCTAAAACCTCCTCCTTACAGCAGCTCTACGGCACAGCCAATGAACCACAGTCATCATGAAAGCTAAGAAAATCACAACAAATCAAGTAAATCCCCCCTGAGATGATCTAAATCGAAGCTGAGCCATTTGAGCAGTCATTATAGGTGGAAAACTCGAGCACATCTGAACATTTTAGGAGCATGACTTTGCGATTTTAGGCTTAGTTTTTCTTCAAACTTTCCATTAAAACCTGCTTCTGTGCCCAAAAATGCCTCTTTGTGCTCAAATTTTCTCTGTGCTTAAAATGTCTGCAAATCTTTATTTGTTTGCTCAAATTTCCTCCACTTCTGCTCCAATCATCCTCCTCTCAATCAGGCTGCCTCTGCTTGTTTGTGAAACTGCCACTCTGAGTTTTTGTACGTGAGCATACAAAACATTCCCTGCTCTGGTACGAAACTCTCTCTGTGCACCTGAACACATCTCTGCTCCTGGATATTTAATGAACCAACCATAGATAACAGCTACAGGACCTACCACTTATGTTTGCTCAGGCTTGTTTGCTAAATCCTTCAATTTTGCTTTAAAAATAAAACAATTTATTCAGCTATTTCTGCTGGATTTAATTTAATTTTTTTTTCTTAAAAACACCATGGCAGTCAGTTTTTCCCCACATTTGTAATAACTTTGCTAATTTACAGTACAATGCCACTGGTCCCTGACTTTTATTAAAAGTTTCTGTGTTCTTATTTAAAATTTTATTTTAGCAAGTTGCACTAAAGGCCAAAAAGAAACATTACTAGAAAGACAACAGGCAGTGGTTTTACTGCATAGATTTTGCTGCACCTGTGACATTTTCTGCAGTTGCTTAATCTTTGTTGCTTGGCTATAATCATCGTCTCTCTCAGTGCAAGTTCTCTATTATACCTATTCGAAATTTTTAGTAGTTTAATTGAGCCCGGCGGGGGAATTTTTAGGCTGTTATTACTCTGGATAAATGAGAGGCTTTGTGGTGCTGATCAAGGGCTGGTTTGAAAGAGACATATCAGAAAACACTGTTGGTTATCATCAAAACTCAGGAGACTGAATCTACCAGGGATGCTAAATTAACTGGTATGATATTGGTATTGGCAGATACTTGTGCAAAAAAGTGACTTATTGTACTGAGAGAGGAACATTTCTGTTGATATTTACAGATGATATTTTGGCTTTAAAAATCTGCCTTTATCAGCTGTAATTTTTTGGCCGTACAAATGAATATGTGGGTTTTAGGCTGAACCAACAGACGTATGTCAGCTTGAGTATTTTCTTTACTCATCATCCTTCCTTACATTTCCATTTGTTTACTTGTTCAAACTTTAAATTGTGTGGTTTATAGACTAGTTTAAGGTCTTAACTTCATTTAGAAATCACAAACAACTACAACTATTTTGAAAGCAACATATCAGATGTTGTCAAAAATCCAGTATGGTGCACCTTAAAAATTTTTCTGATAATTTTATTTATGAATTAAAGCTCATTTTATATTTTAGTGCAGAAGAGTCTAGCTAAACATCTGAAATCAACAACCACAAAACAACAAATAAGTTATATAAAGAAATACAAATAATAAAAGTTTTAATCAAAAAACTATAATTATAAAAATTTTAATGGAAATAAAAAATGAAAATTCGCTTTAAAGTAAGTCTCCTTTGCCTTGTTGCTGTAGCTTAGCACACAATATTTTCCTGGCTGTTTTGTGTATAAACTTTACTTTGTCTAAAAGCAAAAAAAGCATCTTATTCATGAAAAACACAACAAATCTATGCATTTTAGAGCAAAATTATGAGTAAACTTGATAACAGTAGATGGTATCTCCATTGCAGTTATTCATGAAAAAGTTGCCCCCAAACTTTGCAGTGATCAGGACAAAAATTTCATCCCCAAATTATAACACCTTTAAGTATGCATTCTTTTTCATTATTACTTTAATGTAGGATTAAATTATTAAATGCACAATCAAATGAGATAAAACCAGTTGTTATTTTTCCTCTCTGAGCAACGAAAGATGAATCATCTGTTTAAAAATACAGGGATTTTAATTTGAATGATTATAACTTACTGCATGTGGTGACAAATAATGTTAAAAAAAATGCCTATAATAAGGATGTATGACATGGGATTTTAACTGATATCTGATACACTGAAATGAGACAAATAACTTTAGATGATTCTGCTTTTAATACTGATATTCAAATGTAATTCAGGCCTAAAACTACAGTTCTTAAAGCATTAACTTAGGTTTTAGGATGTACAAATTAAACACATTTGAGTCCTTAAAACACACTTTAAAGTGTAAGGAATATTTATTGATGTGGCAAATACTTACAGCTGATAGAGATCACTTTTATAGTTTAGATATGAGCTGAAATTTTCACATCTGCTGATACTAATAAAATGCCATTTATATTGTGCATCCTAATCTTGAAACTTATTGAAATGTACATTTTGGATTTTTTTTCATTAAAAATAATATGTTACATAATAAATGCAAATTTGTTTGTATTGGGTATTAATCAATGGAGAAAAGCAGTCAAAATGAGCTCTTCTAGTAGGTCTGTAATTCTGGCCTTTCTAGTGTTAACATTTTAATGCTGATTGGGTTGCGTTGTCCTGCTTAAACACCCCCTCATAGTACCACAGCAACACCAATCAACCACAATTATAGAAAAATCTTGGAGAAAATCCTGATAAATCAAGTAAATCCCCCTGTTATGATTGAAATGGAAGTGGAGCCTTGTGCTTTCAGTCTTGTGTGAAGTTATTTGTTCCTTCCAAATGGACTTCATTTCAAATAAACCACAGTGACATAGCGAGACAGTATCTCTGAGTGAATCTGATATCGTCTGGCTCTTCGGTTTGACTCGCCTCTGCTGGAATCTGACAGAGAAGATGTTTGACTTTTATTGCTCTGCCTTCATTTTCAACTCTCTCTGCCTTATCTGATCGTTCTCAAACCATTCTCTTCTTCGCGTCTTTTTCCTCTGCTTCTCTCGGCCTGCATGTTTGCTCTCATTTGCATTGTCAACATCTGAAGACACGAGCTATTTAAACGCTGCAGGCGACTTGGAAGGAAGGAAATGTGCGTGCGTGTTTGAATATGAGTGCGTGTGTGTTTCTGAATTGACTTGGCAGAAGGACATGAACAGGTGACAGGCAGCAGACTTAATCCCTCTTCTGATGTCAGAATCACCCATGTGTCCACGGGTGTGCTTTGCATACATGTATGTGTGTTTAGTGCATACATCGGGGTGTGGGTGGATGTGTGCAGTTCATGCATGAACTTGAACGTGTGTGATGAATGTGTGATGGTGTGAGGACATGAAGCAGCAGCCGTTGGAATGCTCTCGCAGAGTTAAAGGAGGGGGGGGCGTCTCATTTTCACTCTCCTTTATGGGGCGCTCTCTCCAAAATTTCACACCGTATTAAGCTCATGTTTCAGCGCCGCTACGCACAGCTGGATCTTCTACCTGTATTCCTTCATCCTGGGCTGGACCTGTGAAATCATGTCATCTTATCTCGGTGATACAGTTACAGTGGTCTGCATGTTGGTCCCTGAAAGACAAAACATAATAAGTGCAAGAAGGATTTAGTGCAAAATAATGCTCTGCATTGAGCTGCTTCTCTTGTTATGTTTTTTCTGATTTTTGTTGCCTTTAGTTCTCATTGACTTACTGTGGAGGAATGTGGGATGACTGGTTATGTTTGTTCAGAAAGACACAGCAAGGACTCAGAATCAGAGGGGGTTGGTGGCTGCACCAGTGAAGAGTAGGAGTGCCGGCTTTGCAGGAAGGGTAGGGCTTGTGAGCGGTGTCTTAGTGGTAATGGACAGTCTGTATAGTTACATCCAGAAAGAAATGTAATAGTTGTGTAAGTCTGACTAAAAATCCCTCTGAATATGAATGTAAATATTAGTTCAACTGAAAATGTATAAAGTAGACTCTCTCAGAGATGATGCACTTAAAGATCTACTTACTCTTGCATGTTTAAGTCTCAGTCAGTCTAGAATGGAGCAGATGTTCTGTGCTTGATCCAGTTTTCCACACCTGGCTTTGACCTGGAAGTCAGTATGCATGAATGCTATTAGTAGCTCATGCAACCAATAACCAAAATTTGGAACTGATATGCATTTATCATGGCATAGCAAAATTAAAATTGCATGATAAAAAATAATGAAGGCAAATTAACAATTTAGAGGTTAGTGCTGAAAAGGTTACAGCCAAGTCAGAGGACCTATCGCTGCTGAAAGTTTTCTGTCATCCTCACTCCTTAAACTCTAGAATGGATCCTAGTCTTAAGTTTGAGGTCTGATCTTTGGTCAGTTTAATTCTTACACCTAAGAAGAATTTATTTTTGTGTTATTTCAAGCCCATTGCCACAATTGTGTGCGGGGACCTCACTTCAAACTTGCTGTTTAATCAGAAAAAAATAATTTCAGTAGCAGGTCATTTGTCTATTTTATCATCATGATACCTGTGTTTGGAAATATTGGTAAAAACTGAATATTTTGCACCCCTAAAATGTGGCAAATTACAAACTACTATTGCAGGGGGACATGTTTCTTCACTTCCTTCATTGTATTGGGACAAGGAAAGTAGTCCAGTTGAATGTGCTAATCAAGCTGTACTTGTACCTCGGCTTAGCTGTGCATATAAATGTGCTGAATATTAAAAGCAGTTCGATTTGCAACAGTTTTAAGATGCACAACATCACAGGAGATCTTCTTCAGCTAAAAGTCCTAAAAGTAATTTATTGCTGATGCTGTCTGGGACTTGTAAGTCGAATGAACAAAGTGTTTGACAATAGCTTTATGCATGTGTTGTTGTCTGCATTCAGATGTCACCTTAAGCTAAAATGGTAGCGTAGATTCTATTTGTACCAAAAGTAAACTGAAGAGTACAAATGCACAGAGCTGCAAAGTTTGTTTATGTTTGCACCAAGAAAACGAGAAAAAGATCCAGTGGTACTAGCTAAAAGGGAACATCCTGCAAACTTGTAAGTCTGACAGCTTCTGTCAATAAATCGATTCCCAAGCAGTGACTGTACATCAAGAAAAGAGCAGTAGTCCGGTTAAATAGCATAATCAAGCTACAGGTGTAGCCTAACTTGCATTTAAACATAGTGACTATTCTAAAAGGTAGAGTGAACACTTTGAAGAGCCTTGCCTCCATCTTCCCCCCCACATCTCTGTCACTCGTCCAATCAGACCTTTAACCTTGACATAGTAATGCGATAGCTCAGCCTGTCTAGGTTGCACATAGGTTAATAGTTCACAGCATAACTGGTGTTTCAAACAGGCTCGAATGATGTGGAGAAACTGGCTGTGTTGTGCAATGCAAAAGTTGCCTGAAGTCACTATTGTCCTTGTTCACCTGTTAATGTAAATATTTTTTTGTCTTTGCAGAATGTAAGCCTGGCTTCTTCAAAGCTGAAGCTTCCAGTGACAAGTGTGAGCCGTGTCCTGCAAATACCCAGAGGCTTAACTCTGGGGCCTCCTCCTGTCCCTGCATGGATGGTTTCTACAGGGCCCCGTCAGACCCCCCTACTGGACCTTGCTCAGGTAACAAATCTTCATAAACCTTCTTTAAAACCTTGTACCAGTGTTAAAGAATAGGTCGTCAATAAAGAAGCATCTAAAATGTTTCCCTGCAAAGTTTTAATATGACTTAAATAAAGCACCAGAATCCTAAAACTTGGGCGTTCAGCTACAATAAAATCTGGATTATAAGTCACCCTGCTATGTAAGGCACAGCCTATTTTTAGGGCTCTCCGAGGGGTAAAAGGTTTAAGCTTTCTGCTTGTTCAGCAGTTTTGTTTGCTTTCAGCAAAGCCCACAACATGCAGTTTCTGTGCAGCTTTGGAGCTCTTAGTACCGTCTGTTTTCACCCAGAGTTTGCACTCCTAGCTTTAATATGGTTGTTGTGAAGTACAGACTCACATCCCACAAGTCGTGCCGCCTCATTATTTGCTGCCTGGTTTTCTTCTTCCCTTTATCAAACTATCATCTTAACTCTTATCATCTCCTTTAGGCCTCCCCTCTGCCCCACAAAACCTCATGGCCACCACCACCCAGCTCTCCGCTGGAAAACTCCTCCTCTCCTGGAGCCCTCCTAAAGACACCGGAGGCCGGGACGACATCACCTACAGCATTGAGTGCCAGCGCTGTGAGGGGGACGTGTGCCAGCCCTGTGGGGAGAAGATCCGCTATGAGCCGGCCAGCGCAGGTCTGACTGACACCAAGGTTTCTGTGAGCGAGCTGGATGCTCATCTCAACTACACCTTCACCGTGGAGGCTCACAGTGGCGTGTCAGTGTTCGCCAGTCAGATCATGCCACGTGGTAATAGACCATCCACCAGCGCTCTGACTACATCTCTGCACTACACAGGTGAGTGCTGCTGATAGGAGGAGGAGCAGGGAGGCTATCTGTGTCGCAGTAATGACAGATGTTATCACTGAGTACAGGCAGTAGAGAGAAGACTCTCTTATTCTGAGTGTTGGTAGAAATTTCTGCCATGTTTAATAAGATTTTAACCCTCAAATAATTTTCTTCTCCTCTTTCCTCAGATCCACCAAAGATTACCACGATGCGATTGGTGGAGAAGACCCCCAACAGTCTGTCCCTCTCCTGGGACGTTTCACCACGACCCAGGGTCCAATCACGACCAATCCGCTATGAACTGACATACCGCAAGAAGGTCTGCAACTTTGATTTTACATCGTCTTCCTTATATTGAACTACAATATGTCATTTCATATATATTTATGTTTTTACAAGTTCATTTGTCTTACTCAGATGTTTAAAGCTGAGTTTGTAGTTTCAAAACCACACATGTGTACACTAGATTTTAAAGCATCTGACAGGTGAAATGTCAAAGACATTCTTTGAAAAATCTAAGCAGACACAGTGAGTTAAATAGAATAAAGATAATGCTTGGAAACTGGCCCAAAATCAGGGTCAGAACTCCTTAGCTGAGCCTGATCATGAGATAAAGTTATATCTGCAGAGCAGAACACAACACAGGAAAGGACACTTTTCACAATAAATTTCAAACTCATTTTGATAAATTCATACTGTAATACATAAGATTTATCCAACAAAGCAAGTTTAGTAAATATCAAGTACTTTAATAGCTATTCAAAATGCTTCACAGAGTTGAAAACGAATAATTTACAACAATATTAGGTTCAGTGTTCAAGGTTGAAGGTATATATCAGTACCTGGAAAGGTAAATTTGTTGTGTAGAGGGTTTTCCCAGTTCCAAAAAACCTAATAAGGGCAATACTTATTCAAAATTCAAGATGCATCCAGACAAAATATACAACTGTGACATTCTACCCTTTAACACACCAACAAACAGAGTGAAGAAGCTGAAACTCAAAATTTAAAGAATGACAACATTCATAAAGAACAGAGCTCAAAGATACAGTGGCACAGAGGAAAGATCTGTAAAGAAGTGTCTCAGCTATAAGCTTACTCACCACCTTTACAACTTGGTTGAGAGCATTTTTGTTTTCAATAGAAAGAGGGAGCTGGTTTAAAAGGCAATACTTTCAATTTACCAGTCGCTCTACAACCCTAATTCCAAAAAAGTTGGGATGCAGTATAAAATTATATTTTTTAAATTTTATTTTGTTTGTACAAGAAAAAAAAAATACAATTTGTATACACAGCTTTCACAAGGAAAGTACAAACGTGGATTTGTGCAGGTGAGGTAAGGAAACTCAAGAAGTGCTTAGAATTAAACCTCACCTTGTTAAGTACTAATCAGTATCACCTAGTGGTGATTAAAGACAATATAAATACAATAAAATTTGAATTAAAACAGAATGCAATGATTTGCAAATCTCATAAACCCATATTTTCTTCACATTAGAATATAAATGAACATCAGATGTTGAAACCGAGACATTTTACAATTACATGAAAAATATTAGTTCATTTTGAGTTTGATGGCAACAACATGTCTCAAGAAAGTAGGGATGGGGGAACAAAAGGCTGGAAAAGTAAGTGGAACTAATGAAAAACAGCTGGAATGTTTTTTTTGCAATGAATTAGGTTAATTTTCAAAAGGAAACAGAGTATTTTAGAGAGGCAGCGTCTCTCAGAAGTAAAGATGGGCAGAGATGAGAATAAAATGTGGGTTTAGGAAATTTGCAAATCATTGGTTTCTGTTTTTATTTAGTTGTTACACAGTGCCCTAACTTTTTTGAACTGGGCCTGATTGATGATGATCAATGGATAAACGGATGAAAAAGAAATGAAGTATGACACTACACAAAAAATTACTTTTGCCACAAAATATATTAAAAATCTCTCAATCTAGGCAATTAAATATCATTATCTACATGCCACACAGAGTAATGGTTCTCTTAAGTCTCTGACCTCTGATAGACACATATTTACCAGCTGGTTTTGCCTAATCATGCTAGCTTTTCTATGATAATCTATTCGAGAACGTCTTAATTTTCAATATACTGAACTCTCCCTTTGGCCTTCCCTCCTTCTGTCTTGCAGGATGATAACCTGGATGTGACGACCTACACTGTCCTCATACTGGAGAAGAATTCTGTCCAGATCAGTGATCTGTCTCCAGGTACGGCCTACCTGTTCAGAGTTCAGGCCCTCAGCAGTGACGGCAGCCCTGGAGGCTCCAGCATGGAGGAGCAGTTTGAGACTTCCCTGAAAGGTACTGAAAAGAACCAACATTAAAAACAAGTTGCACATGCTTTGATGAGAAAAACAGTTTTTCTGATATGTGTCTATGTTTTGTGATGTTTTTTGCAGAGCGCCTGACTCAAAACAACACAGCAGTAATCTTCTGTGCAGCGATCGGAGGAGCAGCCATGTTGTTCATCGTGGTTGTGGTGCTGTTCCTTCGTAGACGGTGAGTATCCCTCTGCTGCTCTCATGTTTGTCTGTCAGTCCATCCCGTAGATCAGTCAGAATGGACTCTGCTTCAGCAGCTTCCTCTCTCATTCTTCTGCTTTTCCTTTGTGGGGCCTCCAAATGCCCTCTGCATTCAGTCTGTCCTCACCTCTCTCTTTCTCTCTTCCTTTAGCCAACTTTCTCTTTCTCTTTATCTGGTTCTGTGTCCCAGCACTCACTGGGGAAGAATTTGCGTTGAATGTGCCTTGTCATTGCTCATTGGTTATTTTCTAGTAAGTGTTGGGTCTTTTGAAAGGAAATTGGTCCGGGGTGGTACATTGTTGGTGATAAGAGGGGCTTGGTTTCTTTCTGTAGCAGGCTGCAGGCACTTTGTAGAGGTGACCTGTGCCTGCACTGAAGCAGACTGTAGCCCGTCTGTCCGCCTCCCTCCTGCCTGCTTGTCTCTCTTTCAGGCTTTAAAATCGGCTCAGCAAACACAGTCTATGGTTAGCCTTTTTCAAAAGGCTGCTTATGTTTGAAAAGCTGATTGCAGCAGTGTCGGGATCCTTTTCCAAGCCTCAGAACATTTGGAAAAATGGCTACAAAGGTTTCTATGTGCTATTGATATTAAGGCTGGAAAATGAAAGTTAAAGGTGAATCTGTTCTATGAAAGTGTGATATTAAATTTTAGATCTTTTTCTGCAGGAAGAGAAACTCTCACACCCGGCAAGGACCAGAGGACACCTACTTCTCCAGCTCAGGTAGACAGAAAAGCTCTTTCACCTCTTCTTTTTTCTATAGTCCTTATTTTTGAAATTAGTTTGATTTAGTGTTAAAAACTTCTGCAGTCTCTAATATGGGAGGGAACTGAGTTTCACTCATGCTTCTGTGACTGAAAATGCAGATTGTCCAAAAGCAATTCTCCCTGACATTGTTCCTGCAGAGTTTAAACACATTGCTTAAGTGGTGGTGGTGCCTGATCATGAACCAGTTTATACATCAGTCTGCAAAACAAAGACAGCTGTCAAAGTCCTTTAGTTAAACTTCTGAATAATGTTACAGTGGCGGTAGCTCCTTGGTTTTTATCAATAGTTTTCAAAGATTGTTTGTAGAGGGTTTGTAATGATTTGAGAGTGGTTTCTCCAGCCTGGGATCAGCTTGTGACACTGTTAGTGTAGAGGCAGCCAAAGGTAATTGATGCCTTACATGTCTGAAATTCATCAGGCTAACACTTAGATTTCTAGAAATGTTTTTGTGTGTTTCTTGAAGTTAAAATTAAAATCAGCAGCTCTGTCTAGAAGTTAAAAATGCTCAGTTAATTGCATTACCCCGCCTTTAACTGTCACATGAGGTTGACGCATAGTATTATGCAGAACTTTAGGCATGTTTGGGCGAATAATTGAGGCTAAAGTAAGGCGTAGATGTGGTGAGTAAGCTGCCTAAGGGCACCATCAGATTGTAGGAGGACTGGCACAACCCCAGTCATACTCTGGACATCCCTGGGTATTACCATGGGCATGGAAAAATAATCTATTTAAGTCCATCCCTTCAAGGCGAAATAAAGGGTGGATGTGGAGGGGAAGCATTGCCTAGGGCACTGGCTCTCACTTGGGGTCCGGGGGGGGGGGGGTTGTCTGCGTTTGTCAAAATTTATTTGCACATCCTAACTAAATTCGTTGTAAAACACAAAATTGATATTTTACACAAAAGTCAGCATGAATCACTTTATATTACCATGGGTCTTCAGGGGGCTTGGCTTTTTTTAGAGTAAAGTAGGGGGGCTCATAGGAATGAGGGTTTGGAACCACTGGCCTAGGGTACCATCCAGGGAGGTAGTAGGCTGCCATGAGCCCCTCCTCTCTGGACGTATTACCAGGGGTGACCCCACTTCTCCCACCACCACCACCACCATTAAGCCCCATGTTGTAGCACATCTAACCCTGTGATGAATCCTTAGCGCCCTGCATGCCTCAAACTTACGGGCAGGACAGTTTAAGATTTCTAGAGATGTAGAGAAGTGCATGCCTACTGCTTAAGAACATGCCTACAGTTTGCTGCTACATCAGTGTGGTCTGAATCTATGATTAAGAACTAGAAGACAGCTTAATATAATATATATAGTGTTAAAAACTGCTATACTAGGCATACATGAAGAAATATACAGGAGTGCATGTACAAAGTGACTCAATGAAGTGCGGCAATTCCCAGTTAAAGTGACACTTTGCAGGGGTTCCATTATGTTTGACTTATCCAATTAAGGAAAACAATTAAACTACTGTTCTTTGTTATTCTTTTATTTCTAAATCTGTTCAGTCTTAAGCAAATTTTGTTCATATATGAACCTGTTTCTTTACTGAAAAAAATCTGGAACTTCTGGTGACTACAAAGTAACATTAGCTCAACCACAGGAAAAAGGAATTTGCTATGGAAAGAAAAATGACTTGAAGACACAAGGAAACGGTAAAAAAAGTGCAATGTTTGGTACAGACTACATCTGACTTCTGACTGCAAGGTTTTTAAAATAAAATGACTTTCCAAGGTGCAGTGGTGCAGCTTTTTCATCACTTTGAAAACAAGCAGACACCGCAGTGAGCCAGCTGTTTCCTCTCTATGTTAGTTTAATTGCGGTATGCCTTAAACAGCAAAGTAGCGTGTAAATAATTTGTTTATTTTGGACCTTCATGTCATTGTGAGTAATGTTTTAATGCCGACAGCCCTAGTTTGATTACACGTCTCTTATATTTTTTCCTACAGAGCAACTGAAGCCTCTAAAAACCTACGTGGATCCGCACACGTACGAAGACCCAAACACAGCCGTCCTGAAGTTTGCCACTGAAATCCACCCCAGCCACATAACCAAACAGAAAGTCATTGGAGCTGGTGAGTGACGGCCCTGCTAAGACAAACTGCTGAGGGGCTTAACTCTGAGATGTTGAAAGATTTTTCCAATCCCCAAATTCACTGTTTATATTGTGCATTTTCTCCACCTTAAAAGGCTGACTGACATTGGTTACTTTAGCGAGATTAAAAACGATCTGGCTGAGTCTCACACAACAAGTTGAGACATTTTGTTGTTTGGCAACTCTTGGCCGTGAGATGCAGGTTTTTTGGCTCAAGCTGACGAACGATTACTCAGACAAAGTGTCTCTGAAAAAGTATTTTGGAAAGATATCAGAGCACCTTTCTGGTCCCTGCCCAGATCTTTCATTAAAGGTTTATTCAAGTGCAACCACCTTTAACCTTTGAACCGAGCGTCTATTTTCTACATACACCCCCTCGTCAGTTCCCACGACCATGCCCCCCTTCTTTCTCCTCATGTGACAGCTGATTCCCATGCTTCCACACCACAGGCCATCTACTAATTAAACAAAATAGACTCTCTCTCTCTCTCAACACCCAGCCTGAACACACCTCTGTGAATGAGCCTCAGGCAAAACAGCCGCAGAGACTTCCTTCTTTTCACGCTGCAGCAGAGAAATCCCCTGCAGCTAGTAACCTGAGAACTCTATCAAACACATATTTGTTTGATATCTCTGTCTTGTCTCATTGATGTTGTTTATTTTCCTTCAGGGGAGTTTGGTGAGGTGTACCGTGGTATTCTGAAGGTGCCAGGGAGGAAGGAGGTGGCAGTGGCTATTAAGACGCTGAAGCCGGGCTACACAGAGAAACAGAGGCAGGACTTTCTGAGCGAGGCCTCCATCATGGGCCAGTTCTCCCACCAGAACATCATCCGTCTGGAGGGGGTGGTGACCAAATGTAAGGACTTCTGTGAGTTTTGTGGCCGTTTTTTTACTTTACTTAACATTTCAAATGCATATTTTGGTCTGGTTTTGGCAACTGATCTGCTCTAATTGTTTGTATGTGCAGTCAAACATGCGATGATTGTGACTGAATACATGGAGAATGGAGCACTGGACAGATACCTCCGGGTAAGTATTCAAAATACTTTTATTCAGGTGATATGTTTTACATACCTGTTGCTACTGAGCTAAAATGATTATTAAATCAGCTCCTTGGCCATTTTGCTCAACAATTGGTTCTATGTTAGCATGTGAACGTCTACGTTTGGATGACAAAAATTTGGTAACTTGCATGATCGTAGATCATACCCTATTCACTAGATGGTGCATACGCCATTTTGGGCTTTCTGTATCCTCTAGGCCGGTGATTTTTCAAGTATTTCTTGCTCAAGGCACACCATCTTCATATCCATGCAAAATCTTATCTTAAGCTGTAGTATGATGCATGGTTGAAGCACAATGCACACCTAGACATGCCTCACTCCACCATCTGGGAACAACTAAATTACATAAACAAATGCTAAAAGTTACACATTTGCAGCCTAAATTTTAGCCATACCAGCCTTATTCACAGTTGCTTATTCAAACAATCTGCTGTAGCCAATCTAAACTTTTTTGAACCCATTTATAGTCATTTTTATACCAAATCTTCCAAAATTGTGCATACTAAACCCAATTCATAGCTTGCAGTTCAGTCCCATGACACATGTAGTAGCCTGGAGGGCAAAAAGACCTTTGCAGCTACTGTTGACCACTACATGGAGCTGCAGCACTGAGTATTTTAATTCTCCATCCTGTCAAAATAATGCATTTTTACATCACCTGATAACCACAGAAAAACAAAGATTTAAATTTGAAATGCAAGCTTCTGTCACATTGGACCATTATACTGCACTTAAGAAAGTTCCAGCCTGAACTTAGCTTGTTGATGTTTACATTATGATAAATCTGCCAAAGTCCTCTTTTTGCAGTGCCACCAGGCCTAAAGTCTGGTACGGATAGTTTGCTGCATTAATTATGTTTTAGGGTCAACAGTGCTACTGTTTGTTTGAAGGGTAAGAAATTATTCACCATTAAAGTACAGGAGAGTGCTAAATAGCTGGTATTTGTCAATTCATATTACTTAAAAATATTCTGAGGATCATGAGCTGTCAATCAGCATTCTAGCTCTTTAATGCCAGTTAAGGCCAGCTCAGACTGCATGAGTTTCTTTGGTCGTTTTCGACTGCACCATGTCTGACTATGCCACTAAAATCTTGACCCATCTTGGCCTCCAGTCTGGCCACACTACAAGAGTGATCCCAACCGCTCATTGTATGCTGATGTCACTGCTGTCTCCATGCGAGTTCACAGGTGGTCAGGGAGGTGTGTCAATAAGTGTAATTAGTGTGTGTGTCAATTAGTGGTATTTTGCTTTGAAAAAGAAGAAAAAAAAATCAAATAATACACAATCATTGACCCATCATGATGTTTCAGAAAGAGGACAAAGAAGACCAGCTCTTCTTTGAATTGACCTTGAGGTATCAATGTGACAAAATGTTAAGGAAAAATAACCCAGGTAACTTTACCAGTGCATACAGCTTTAGTGTATTTACTCAAACAAATACCTGGGGAGAGAAAAAATAAGAACTTGTGTGATGCCACTCTGGTAAATAATGACAGAAAGAGAAGCAAATGCTCCTCTGTTGGTAGGTGTCAGGATGCATGTTGTTGGTGTCAAGTCAGGGTGTCAAATTAGACGACAATACAAGGAAAATTCTGACATGCTAGTCTTGCCAAATTGGATGCGTCGATGATCATGTCACGCTACAAGATGCTTCATGATGCTTATATTCAGGGTTGATGTTTTTTAACGAGCTGCAGCGTTGCAGTCGGGTCAAAATCTGGCTGAATTTGTGTAGTCTGTACCAACAGTCATATTCTGCTCAGGTTAAAATATTTGATGGCAGGACTAGGAGAAGTCAACTGTAAAGGAACAGGGGTGCCTGAAGCAATGTTCTCCTCTCTGCTCCTCTCTGGGTTTCCTTTTTCTGATGGGGTTTTGTAGAAGTATAGCCCAGGCTTGTCTCCTCATCAGTTCGCACATTCAGTAACTTTTTTTTTTTTTTAATAAAAAAAGAAATCATCCTGGTTAAAACACATAGTTGATAATCAAGACTGTCACCTTCTCTGTAGCGTGCAGCAGAAGGAAGCCTTTCCTACCCTTCAGGGGGAAGCTGCATGAGTGCGGGAGGTTGCATGCAAGCTATGAATATACTGTAGAGCAATTATTGTATCCAATAATGGGTTGTGAATAGGAGTAGAGTACAACTGATGGTCACTTACCCAGCAATATATACCATAATAGACTAATTCAAAGCTCTAACGTGCAGAGTGACATGTGACTGCTGTCTTGTATGACAGAGGGATGAGAGGAGCACAAACAACGTAAATAAAGAGCACAGAAACTGAATAAGAACGTTTGATATTTTAAACATTTTTTACCCAAAACCCAGAAGCTGTTTGATAAAGTTTTTCATTATGATGATCATAGATACAAGACCGTGGTCTGCATGCACAATGAAACGAGATGTGGCACATCCCCAGTCATTGTTGACAAGCATTTTAATCGTGTGACCACAATGACGTCACAATCGGTGCCCAAAATCTGTTTTGTTCCTGACATTGTCCACTACAGAGAGCTCCCTGTGCAGTGAATATGGAGTAAAGAATGAGTGCATTGACATGTTTAAGAGGCATCTGCCACACAACAAAACCTTGCAACATGAAGTATTTTACATAAACGAATAATCAGTAAAAACAATATGAGCAGCTTCACCCACCAACCCCACAATACATGGACATTGTACAAGAAAGAAGAGAAAATCTTATAAAAAGCTCTCAAAGATAATCTGCAAAACCTCAATCAGATAAAGTGATAATAATACTGAAATAATGAAAGATAAACCAAGAAAAGGAAAAACTAAACACAGATTTGGTGTTTGCTTTTCTGCCATTAGGACCATGACGGCGAGTTTTCCTCCTTTGTGCTGGTTGGCATGCTGCGTGGCATCGCTGCAGGTATGAAATACCTCTCTGACATGAGCTACGTCCACCGGGACCTCGCTGCTCGCAACATCCTCGTCAACAACACCCTGGAGTGCAAAGTGTCAGACTTCGGTCTGTCCAGGGTGCTGGAGGATGATCCTGAGGGGACGTACACCACCAGTGTGAGTATATATATCCAGTTTTTAGGTTCTTAAGTCCTGCTTTTGTTCCCATGTATCTAACATGTTTTTTTCCTGTACAGGGAGGTAAGATCCCCATTCGCTGGACTGCTCCAGAGGCCATAGCATACAGGAAGTTCACCTCAGCCAGTGACGTGTGGAGTTTTGGCATCGTCATGTGGGAGGTCATGGCTTTTGGTGAAAGGCCATACTGGGACATGAGTAACCATGAGGTAACTGTTAGAGTTTACATTACCTGTAGTTGAAGTTGATTCTTCAAGTAAAAGAAGCTCTAATGAGTCCCTGTAAACTGTTCTTCCAGGTGATGAAGGCTATCAATGAGGCCTTCAGGCTGCCGGCGCCAATGGACTGTCCCTCAGCCGTTTATCAACTGATGCTGCAGTGCTGGCTCCAGGAGCGCTCCAAGAGGCCTCGCTTTGGAGACATCGTCAGTCTGCTGGACAAGTTACTGAGGAGCCCAGACTCCCTGAAGGCCATCGCAGACTTTGACCCACGGTAAGA
Source organism: Cheilinus undulatus (assembly GCF_018320785.1). NCBI lineage: Eukaryota > Metazoa > Chordata > Actinopteri > Labriformes > Labridae > Cheilinus > Cheilinus undulatus. The sequence goes on along the minus strand of NC_054875.1, from coordinate 10,702,945 downwards.
TTTATTTGCATAGCTGATTGAGGGCTGAAAATAAATGTTTTCTCCAGGACTGACTCTTCAGTTGTTGCCATTATCAGCAAATATTTCTTTGGAAACAACACTGGAAACAAATAATTTGTTCAAATTTGTCATCACGTGCCAAAACCTAACCACTTTTACAGTTTCCTTTGTGGCTCTTGTTTCTTATTTATTATGTTGTGTATCTTTTATTTATTCTCTATGGAACATCAATAATAAGCACTCTAAGTCATGAAGTCTTTTTATGAGTACTTGATCGTTCATTTAACGGAAAGTTAGCACAGCAATGCAGCGGCATTTGCTCATAGATGTTTTAACCTCCTGACACCTTAGCTTTTGTTAGGAAAGCATTTTAGTTTCTTACACTTTTCTGGGATAAGTAAGACCCGATAAGTTAAAGTTGAACCTTGCCTCTAAACAGTAATTTCTTTGAAATTTTCCTTTCCAAATTCCTTCCAAATTCCCATAAAAAGTAACTGGAAATTTCTTTAAATACTCCCCAAATCTGTCAGTAAAACTACATCATAAAGCCAAAGCATTGCAAAAGAAATTCCCCCTAAAAATTCCATGTAAAACTCTGAAAGAATTCAAGCAAATTTCTAAGCAAATTCTCTAACAGATACAAAGATATTCACTAAAATTACAAGAAATGATGGGAAATTCCAAACATTAATTTCCCTGACAATTTCCATGAAAATTTCTGAAAATTCAATGGGACAACCCCTACCTCCCAAATTCCCAATCCTATTCCCAAAATGTAATAAACATCCCATATCTTAAAAATTCTAAAAGCAGAAATGATTACTATGTTGTAGGAAAGCCAAAATATAATGTCGTTATAAGTGCATGCAGGGTCTTAGCAGGTTAAAGAAAAACAGGGGTAGGATTAAATAAGCCGCATACTTATTTTTTCTCATGTAAACTGACATACTAATGTATTTACAGTTGTAAGTTACTGTTTTTCCTGCTGTTCAGGGTCATCAAGAAACCCAAATATATTCCACAAATGTGGACACAGATATTAACTAAAGCAAGATAAATGGCTCCCTATTTATAGTTTTCTATTCATCACACCCTTGGCCATGAAACCTGAATGATTTGCGAGTCTTCCATTCTCAAAATTCTCTGTGCATCTTGGTTGCAGCTGCATGAGCTGTGGTGCCATCACAAGCAGTCTGTGAGCCCTAAATTAATGCAGGCATGCTGAAATGAAAATTTAGTCATGATGCAGCCATTACGTGGCTGCCACACACCCTGTCTGAAAAGGACAAATCAGCCAAGTAAAAAACAAAAATGTGGAGCTGAAGCAATCTTGCAAACAACTACTGTATGCTTATCTGTCAGCCAACTTTGCCCCTCTAATTATGCAAGTTTAGGCATAATTCTTAGCCTAAATGTCATCAGAAAAGGCGTGTTATAAACTCACAAATACAATTCAACATTATACTGTCTGTGCTGGTAAAGGTACAAGCCATTCAAACCAAATTTGTTTAATATTCCAGGCTGTACAAATGAACATCTGAGGAACTGCCGTTTATTGCACTTCCTCTTTGGCTTCATATTTTAATACCTGAGGTTGCTGTTTGGTAAAATAAATGGCTTTTTTGGCTGGCGCCTTGGATTCTTTAATAGATGGGCCTAAATTAACCGTATCAAAGCTGTATTAAAAACTCAACATCTCTCAACAGTAACATTTCCAAACAAAAACGTCTCAGTTTAGACAGAAGACAGACTTGAAGTGGATTTATTTTACTTGGGCTTGGCTTGAATGTCTATAGAGATTTGACATTTCCTGATCTGAATGGGCTTCATGTTTGACTGGCACATGCTACAAAACTGTTAAAACCAGCAGCTCCCTTTTAATGCAGTTTTAAAGAGGCTGGGTGTTAAGGGTTGTTTGGAGAAGAAAGGGAATGGCTTTAAGATGTTTTCCTTTAACCATTTAGAGGACATAGTGACACCTTACCTACCAGGCCAATGAAAGAAACGTGTGAACTCCTGGCAGCAGGATACAAACGCCCTGCTGTGTTTGAGCCTGAATGCATATTTTTCCTTTGTGAAGAAGCATTAAAACCAGAAACAATGTGAAGGACTAAACACTGTCATGCTCGTATCTTGATCGGCTTTCGCTCCAACTGCTTCAACTGGTTTTTATCACCAACTGGTTTCCTGTACAGTAATTACAGACCGCAGTCATCCGCCTTTGTTGTGGGAAAGCCTGTTGATTATTATCACTTGGATCTACTTTTCTGTGTTTGCAGCGTATCCATCCGCCTGCCAAGCACCAGCGGCTCGGACGGTTCCCCTTTCAGGTCGGTGTCAGAGTGGCTGGAGTCCATCAAGATGAGTCAGTACAGTGAGAACTTCACCTGTGCTGGGGTCGTCACCATGGACCAGGTCTTACAGATGAAGAATGAGTAAGTGGGCACGGGTTGCTGCACATTTTATGCTCTTGTGTATACAATACAGTGGAGAAGAATGTTTTTGGCTGCTGGAATGAACATTTTGTTGTCATATCATGCCATGAATCATAACAATCAGACTGAACAGGCCTTGAATACATTTCTTATAAACTCCCCTCACAGTAATTCACGTCTGTTATCCTAAAAAATGTTGCCGGCAGAATAGTTTGCGCACGATATAATCTCAGACCTCAGTTACAACTTGAGAAATGCTTTGAGATGGAAAAAGTAATGGAGGGAAGAAGAAGGAGTGGGCTCATTTGTGGTAGACTGGTGGTGGTGGCTTGTGGTCGCTGAAGTCCTTATTCTTCTTTTCCTTCTCCCTTTCTCTTATCCCTCCATCCCACATACACACGAGCTCAGCTGCTCTTTTGCTAGAGCCCTGAAAAACCACCAGTTATGCCTGTTAAGGGCAAAGGCCTTTGTGGCTTTCTTTAACTTTAAAGGAGGAAAGGAAGAGGAGAGAATTGCCCGTGGAGCAGGAGCAACTAAAGGAGATTAAGGAGCTGAAGTAGATTGACGACATTCAAAGCCCCGTAGTCGGCACGAAAGATTGAAGAGGTGCACTCACGATGCACCCCCTGAACTTATCACATAGGTAGTTTAAGGCAATTGGATCTTCTCAGATGTGCAGGATTGCGAAGAGGGCAATTTGATGAAATGGACTCAGCCTTTTAGGAAAAAAAACACCCATTGAAGCTCACAGTATGGAATTGTTTTGGGGCAATAACGAGGGCCAGAGCTCTACTAACCACAGCACAAGCCAAAAGACCTCCTTCCCTCCCTGGCATACATATCTCAGCTGGTCTTGCTCATAATTTGGGAAGAAGAGCACAGTTGAAAGCCTTTTGAAGTATTTGTCATACAGAATGGTGTGATTTCATGGCCCCGTGTTTCCATCTCAGGGCATCTGGTAGCACTCTTGCAAAAAACCAGCAGTTATTTACGACTCACTCTGCTAGCCAGACAAGTGATTCATGGTCAACAAAGAGAATCCTCGTCAACTAATTAAGGCTGTAATTAAGACTTCTGACTGCTGTGTTTCAGGACTGTAACATGTCTCCATTATGGCTCAGGAAGATGAAACCTTTGTGTCATACTTTTAATCATGAGACAGTGAAGATTAACTACTTGGAATACAACCAACTTTTTGTACTGGTTAAGCAATCAAGCCAAACAAGAGTGGAGTCAGCCGGCAGTTTGTCATGTTGGTTGAGTGGCAGGTTACTACAAAGCTTGAGAGACAGGAAGGATGTGTTAACAGGTGCTGGATCAAGCCCAAAGTGTTATTTCATTGGAAGCTTACTGAAGCCGTTTTCACATTCATGCTCCTGAAATTTCTTGAACATTTCAGCCAGGCTGCCCCTGAAATCTCCATGAACTTTTTTTTAAGCAGTCTTCACAGCAGAATACTTTAGCTATGAGATTGGAGGGGTTGGGAAGCTCTCAGGAGGCAGAGGATGAAGATATACTGTATTAGTCAATACAAAGTTATGCCACTTTTACACACTTTAATGGAGATGTCATACTCTGTTTATACAATGCATTAACCTCCTGAGACCTGAGGTTTCATTTGTTATGCATTTTGATTTGTCCCACTTATTTGGGATTAGTAGGACCTGATTAAGAGCAAGTAAGTAAGTTTTCAGAAAAATCCATGTATCCCGCCAGCTGATGCAATCTGTTGCATTTCACTAGTAAACAAAAGCATGACCAGCTTACCTCCAAAGGATGGGTACTGTGGCTCTCTTTACAGATCTGGGTTATTTGGCTCAAGTCAGTAATGAGAGCTGGCCTTGAGCTCCCAAATGGTTCTTCATTCGGTACCACTTTGCCTTTTTTAAGTGTTCAGAACAGCAAAATTTAAAAAAGGAAACCACCTCTTAATAGCACCTGTCTGCCATCGCTCACAAAAGGATCCAGCTCATCTGCAAAGGACACATCACCAGTTCCTCATAGCTTGTCTAGAATTGACTTATCATTCTAATCTAACTGCTCCACTACAAGGTATATTTGCATAATAGTATATCATTGTGTTCTTTGAAAGCATGTTAATGAAAACATCAATGACTAGCACCTAACCTCGTGCTGATGTCACCCCTATTCATTTGTATTGCCAACAGAAATTGAAAAGTAAAGACTATTTTCTCAAGTAGCAGCACAGTAACTTTGGTATAAATAAGATTACTGGTCTATAAATCTACTCAAGTTAAAGAAAAAATAATTCATTTAAATTGTACCTAAAGGACTGAGTGCTTAGTATTCAGTTTTACTTAGCTTTTATAGGCCTATGCATTACTCAGTAACTGATGCTGAGAATGTAGTGCAGTACAATACTTCCCAAAAATACACTTAAGTAAAAGTAAAATTACTGATTTCAAAATGAACTAAAAATACAAGTACACAAAAAGCTACTTAATCAACAAGTAAGTTCTGATATCAGGTTGTCACCAAACAAGATGTGTTTTTTTTAATACATAATATGTGCACAAATGTAAAGCACACTAACATGATATCTGAATGCCCAAATGTACCAATAATGTAAAATATAAACAGGACATCAGAGTGAGAAAGTGCACTGGAAAGTGTGCCTAAGCAGTTGGGGTTTCCAGGCCTTGTTCAAGAGCACTCCAGTGGTTTTCATTATGTTGGCGGGCACCTCTCCAGCAACTTGACTGATTCCATTCATTAGTATGGAGCTTGAACTGGCAACCCAACCAAAGCTCCTGGGGCTGAGGTACTGCCATCCCCATGAGAGTGCACTGTAGAAATGGGACGAAGCAGTAGAGTCTGCTTCATCCAAAATGAAAGAGTCACTGAGGATAATTTCTGCCTTCATATCAGAGCTGTGTGAAGTCTGACAGATTTACAGTATCAGAAAAAGGGCAGAGATGAGATAAACAAACTGGGGGAATAAAAAAAGAGTGGTTTCATCGCACTCAGAAAGTGCTACACTTAAGGGTGTATCCAAGGAGTGGCCACCCTAGATATCCTAGATATTGACCACCCCAAAGTTGAAAATATCACTGGTTATGTGCTTTGTCAGAGGCAAGACTTGCAGACTGGTTGTTTCTTTTATTGAACAGCGCATTTGCTTTTCACCAGTACTTAAAATGATCAGTTTTTATATGTTTTTAATGCCTTTATATTGAAGCTAAAAGGACTTGCAAAATGTATCACCCCTCTGTTGTATTGCTAGTAAAAATGATAGAAATATACATATAGGAATAAAGCATTTGTGGAATACGCTAGTGTTTTTTGTTTAATTAGATAAGTTAGAGGTAAATTAATAATAATAAAAAAAACTTTAAGCCATCCCTTCATACAGTTGGGCAACCCCAATAAAAACCCACATCTGCCTACCTCACTGTACAAACGTCATCACCCCCTCCCACACGTTTGTAGTTAATTTTCCAAAAGACTTCCTGCAACATTTACACATCTGCTCACCCTAACTTTATGTGGAAAACCTGGCTGTGTACATTCACACATGTAGCTCATCCTAGAGATTTGGGTAATTTTCAGGAGTTTTGTGTCTATGTAAAAATGCTAATTTATTCCCTCCTTCTTTTACAGGGACATAAAAAACATTGGAGTGAGACTGCCGGGCCATTTGAAAAGAATCGCCTACAGCATCTTGGGTTTAAAGGATCAAACCAGCACTCTCAGCGTGTTTGCAGTTTGATCCTCCTTAACAGGACTTTATTTCGGGCACTGAAGCAGGCGGCCCTTTGGACTCTAAGCAGAGCTGGAGCGATACTGCAGGGCGGTTTTGGATCAGCAGGACCAACAGAACTGTGCCATTGTGAGGCAGACAGAATCATAATAACCATCTGTACATTTTTGATTTCTTCATCTTACTCACACAGGAAAACAAAAGAAAATGTACAACCATAGATCTATCAAGTAGACTCTGTATATTTAGATATCTATTTTTATTACTCATGACTTCTGTACAGATGTGATTCACAGCTCATGCCTTTTTTCTTCATTTCGCATTCCTGCTTCGTAAAAAAATCAACAATCCAGCCAGTTCTGGGAATAGCTTCAACTTTACAGCATCACACCCTGAGCTTGTTGCATTCAGATCCAACAAACAAGAGAGGCAAACTCAGCGTGATAACACAGGACTAGAGGAGTCCCGCCCTGGCTCAGGCTGTGGTTGGTGCTGATGTCACAGCGTCTCTCTTTAATTGGCACTTTGGTCCTCTTCCTGTTAAAACAATAAGGACGGAGCGTTGAGAGGGCTGGAATTAGCTTGAGCTGGCCCAAAGCTAAGAGACTGTGTGCTTAGATGAATAAACACAGGTGGGCTGGGTGTTGTTTCCGGCCTTCTGCTGGGTCCATGCAGATATTAAGCTATAATCATGTAAGTGATTTTATATGAGAAAAGAGAGCATATATATTCGGTACTCACTTTGTACAGATTCACTTTTTATTTTTTGTCTTCGGGCAATTATCAAGAACATTGGGATTCAATTTTATAATGTAGCACTTAGATCAAGAATCTCATTGTCTTTGTCTTTGAACTGTATTTTTCAATCAAAAACAATATCCTGAAAAAAAAAATTTAAGCAAGGAAATGTATGGATGAACTTAAGTCCATTAGTAATTATCCATTAGTAGGGTCATTAGTCTCTATGGAAGCCCTGAGTGGTCATACATGCCTACATTTTGTTCTACTCAATTTTCCTGTGATACTGAGTACATTTTGTTATTTTCTATGAATACAGATTCATTTATCTGTTTATTTTTGGACAAAAAAAAAGTTTTTCAGTTTTTGGAAGAAATCAGTCAATTATCACTAGAAAACTAGCATTTTTACCAAATAATAACAACAAATATGCTAAAATCTTGCAAAAATAAAAGAAATGTAGTAGTTATGATAGGAAAGTAGAGTAAAATAATACATATCGATGTCGACCAAGGGATGGGGGTCATTATTTTTAATACTGATCAATTTTCCTTAACAATCCCAGTCCTCATCAATACCACAGTAAATCTTTTTTTCCAACAGTAAAATTTGACTCCATGGAAAGATCTGTCTACGTGTCTGTAGGAACAGTCATTTAATTGACGCATAAGAAGTCAGTTCTACTGAAGTCTCATCTTTCCACAGAACTAAATGTGGGCATATTTCAAGTCCCTAGTTTCATAATTAGCAGGCTAGTCTACTCTGTAGTATCAGTTGTCATGAAGCAGTTGTCGCTGTAATCTGGCCTGCTGTACTATGACAACCAAAGCCATGACAAAGAAGTTGTACCTTTATGTAATGTTTATTATTTTCTTAATTCTCATCAGGTCTTACAGAGTATATTCAGGTATAAAAACCTAGAAAATACTGTTAGACATAATGCCAGTTTATTTGAACTAATTAGACCTTAAACAGAGTGTGCTCTGTCCAGGAGTAATAAGATGCTACTCAATGAAAGACAGACCCATCAAATACTCGCACATAAATGCACATAGTTTTTTTATATTTAACCTTTATTTCACCAGGTTATTCCTATTGAAAGCAGAGTTCTCTCTGTAAGGGAGACCTGACTAAGAATGGCAGCAGTAGAGTATGAGAGTATGATTTCAGACAATGCTAACCCGTTGTGATTGAGTGCTCTGTTCTGCATTTAAGTGTGCTGTAGTACAGTATGCTAACAGAAGTATACGATTTGAGACACACTAAACGTCTCCCTAGCTAACTAGCTTTTATCTTTCTAGTTTCAACACAGATTTCAACATTAGATTAATATTTTTAAGAAGCAAGACTTTACCAAAGTTAACAAATATTTTTTCCTTTGCCAAGTGGTATTTGTGTATTCACAATGCTAATGTTCTTCAAACTTATTGACTTGCATTTTAGTTTCAATCAAAAATTTTGTCAGACAATCATTTGTGAACCACTGATTTGATTTAAATGACACGACATGACTCCACGTATAATAACATGTTACAGGACCCATAAGACTCATTAGCGGTATTGATGAGCTCAAACGCTGTTGATATTTGGGTTTTTAAAAATGCAAAACCGGGCCCTTATGGAACCAGGTCTTGATCTCCATCCCTAATGTCCACTTAGGGCTTCCTAACTATTTGTAGCCTACCAGTGATGAAGAGGGTGAAATCTGTCAAAATGTAAATGGCCATGCCAGAACAAAAAAAAAAGAGTTTTAATGATGAGTTGTGGTTGAGATGATTTCATACTTAATAACAGTTGGGTTTGCTATTTCAATGTCTCATTAAGTTTTGTTGAAGAAATACAAATATTCATGATTACTTCTGTGGGTTTGAGCAACACGTGGATGGGATGAAACTATATGCTTTGACTCGTTCCAGACATTCAAAAGCATTTTAAAGTAGTTGTTTGTGAAGCGTTCATTACAGGGAGTTTGCTTCAGCCCGTTTTTAAAGAAGAAGCTCTCTGGAAAGTGTATAGTGGACGGTTTCTCCAGTGCTCTTAATTAATGACTGCAAATCATTGTGTTACTGATGTACACCTTCCTTTACTTGAATTTTTACTGTATTTTCAAATGTATCTGATTCTTTTGTAGCTGATAGATCCATCTTTGTAAAAGGGATTTTTTTGTTATTACTCTGGTTTACTGGTTGCAATTACATTTTGTACATTTTGTATGATCTCACTTTGTACCATAATACCAAACTGATTATTTTTCTATCACTCTTCTACTTTTGCTGCCTTTTCAAACATTTTTGAGAGTTCCTTCAACAAAGAGCAAACTCCTTCCTTATTGCCTGTTGTTTTATACTGTATTTAATAGCCTATTTATTTTGTACTTTTATTTATTTATGCTGATAAACACTGAGCTGGGATTTTAATTGAAGGTTGTTCTCTCATTCTCAATAAAAAAACAAAAAAATTGAATGTTCTTGCCTGGTTGGTTTTCTATCAGATTGTCTTCACTTTGGAGCGATAATGTCTTAGACTGATGGAGCCTAAAAATGCTTCATGATTGACGACAAACTGAGGCGAGGAATGTTTTATTTATTTAAAAAGTACCAGGATGTTTAGACTTCCACCTGGATATCCTTATAATGCTGCCGGATGGTTTAATGCCAGAGAGGGAACCTGTAATAAACATGATTGAGTGTTTCATAACCTGTAGGCGGAAACTAAAGTCCAGCCATAAACATTGGCAGAAGCTCAGACCTGCATGCCTGCAATACCAACAGTGGACCTGATAGTCACACTAACTTTGAGAGGACATCTGTTTTACTTTTAAAGATATTTATCAATGAAATAAAATGACATTCAGCAATAAAAACTTGCACACATGTTTCTCCTTATAATTCTCATAAGGAATAACCTACAAATGTCCAGCTTAATCTCTGGCCTTATATCCCTTTAAAGGTGAAAAGGTGATGTTACACAGTGGTAAACATGCTTCCAACCTATATGAAGATTAAATATCACATTATGCTGTATTCAATTGAATAGAGAGGTTAGAAAGGATTTGCAAATCTCTGTATTGAGCTTTTATTCACATTTAACACAATGTCCCAACTTCTCTGGAATTAGAGTTTGGATATTTTACTAATTCTTTATCCTCAAAAGTATATAGCATAAAAACCCTTGCACAACACACTTGCTCTCCTATGATATATACTGAACACTGATGAGAAACACCAACCAAGAGAGCACCTCTGATTTCCAGGGCTTTCCAACTGAAAACTGAAAACCTGCATCCAAATTCATCCCTACTACTTATAAGCACACATACCATTGTACACACATTAAATTCCCCTGTCAGCAACAGCAGGGTAAATTTGATTAGATTCATATTCTCTAATCAAATCAGCCATGAGAGAAAAGTCAACATGAATAACTCCAGTTAGCTCTGATGTTTGTGTTTGTTAAACAGAGATCACGCTGACATCTGACCTTTGATTACTGCTGCCCTGGGAAATGTGACATCACATTTTCTTCTCCCATGAACTCTTCTGTTGGGTCATGGTCAAACCACTTCACTATCAAGTCACATGTGTCGTAGGAACGGAAAAAAATGATTGCAACCATCTCTCTAATTCCTCTTCAGGCCTTTGTCCATAAATGTATTCCCTCATTAACCATTTTCACAAATGCACAATAGAACATTTCAAGAATATTTCAGGCAACACTTTCTGAGTCGGTAGTCCATGTGTGTCCCTAGCAGCAGGAGAAACTTTGCTGGACAGAATGGTGTCTTAGGAGGCAAACAAGCCAACATATCAGTTTAAATTCATATGAGCCACGTCCCTAATGATGCATAACTCATTTTAATTCAAACCAAAACATGTGCCAGTAAAGACATGCGATTTCTGACCAGATATTTTTCTACCAGCTTGTGAACATGTTTATTTCTGCACCAATAATGGATATTCAAACATGGGGTGTGTATGTGATTTCCGGTGCTCCTGCAGTCAGCCTTAAGTTAACACTCAAGGAGTTGGCTTCATTCTTCAACCACGGCGGTTGCCGCATGGTATGTCCTATTTAAGGGCCTGCTTTCTTTGAAGTATGCGTTTGAAGGCTGACTACATCACAGCGGTGTGGTGAGGACTGTCCCATTTCAAAGGCTCCTTCAAATGTGGCCGACAAATAAGCTCCTTTCCCAGGCAGCAAAGGATCCATCCACTGCTTCGTAGGCCAAAGTCTCCAAAGATTCATTGTGCACTGACAGTTTTTTTGTAAAATTCAAAGTCTGACAATATACGTAGGTGAATTGCCTCTACACTACACAGTTCAAACAAAATATAAAAGAAATAAAGGTATATAAACAGAATAAATGGCATGAATAGAGCACATATAAATAAGTCAAAGTCATGAATTATGCTATCACTATGCTACGTTTGAAGACATTTCAGTGATTTCTTAAAGTTTGTAAGCTTATTCATGAAGATTAAAGATATTAGTATGGTGGTCTTCTGTTTGCTGATAATAATCAGGGTTTCTAGATCTAGTTCCAGAGCAGCTGTTGAGGTTACGAGGGTAGTGCTTTGAAATGTGAGGTTAAAGAGCGGTCACGACTTATGACATAAATGGGGAATCCTCTGTAAACCAGACCTCATTTCATTTGAGCCTGAGTGGTCTATGCAGACTATCTTGGCTGGGTCCTTCATAGGCTGTGTCTTTTAAAGCAGTGGTTCTCAAGTGGTCTAGCGTTAACAGGCCCCTCTCCTTTGGAAGCATCTACCTGTCAAGGTCCAAGGCCTGGACCAGTCCTTAGTTAGTTAATTAGTCACGCTGCTATAGGCTTAGATTGCTGGGATCAGGGCACACTGAGATAATCTCTCCTCCTCCTCTCTTTAGCATTCATATCATATGACTAATATCTTCTGTGAGTCTGTATGTTCTAGTCTGTCACCGCTGTCTCCGTGGGTTCTTCCCAGCCCTCTGCTGCAGAGATTCATCTGGATCTTTTGGCCAGGCAACCTGCTGTTGTGGACCCGCCTGACTCCAACTACTACATTTATTATTAATTATAATTATTATTATTATTATAATTGTTGTTGTTTTGTTTGTTTGTTTTTTTATTGTTATATTCTACCTCTCCTTCTAGTCCTTTCGAGTCCTGGTCTGAGTCTGGTCTGCTCGACAGTCCTGCCCTATAGGGAAGGTTAATGTTGCCACTGTAATGGGGCTAAATACTGCTAGTGCTATGCTCATGGTGATTAACGCTAGCCTTTATTATAACAGGGCATAGTCTTTATATTAATATTAATGATATACACTGGTCTATTTTAATAGGCCACAACAGAGAGTACAATCTTGTGCTGACCTCTGAGTAAGGTGTCTTGAGATAACTTTGGTCACATATTAGGGTTATACAAACAAAGATTGATTGATTGGTTGAACCACTACGAGAAAAAACATGACCATGATTATTTTTATTAGTATCAGTATCACGATAATGAAATGTGTTACTTGTTCAGGCTACAAAAATTCTGTTGCACTTGACGTTTCCAAGAGCACAGTGGCCTCCATAACTCTCTAATGGAAGAAGGTTGGTACAACCAGGAATCTTCCTAGATCTGGTCATCTGGCCAGACTGAGTAATCGGGGAGATGGACTTTAGTAAGAGAGGTGACCAAGAACCTGATGGTCACTCTCTCTGAGCTCCAGATCCTGTGTGGAGACTAGACAAAGTTCCAGAAGAACAAACATCACTCCAGCCTTCCACAGATCTGGGCTTTATGGCAAAGTGGCTAGACAAAATCCTCTCCTCAGTGCAATTATGTAGTAATTATGTGCACATGTAGTTTTTTGCAAACTCCAAGTAGAGTGTAGCCTTCCTCAGATCTGGGCCGTGCAACTGTCCTGTCTTACTCTGATGGGCCTTTAACCTCCTGGCTTGGTTTTTGCTCTGATATGCATTGTCAGCTGTGAGGCCTGAGCCCCAGAAAAAACTGGTTAAAAACATGTAAATAAATTTAAAAAAAAAAGATGCTTGAGAAATGCATCCAAACAACGTCTAGATTTGGTTTAAAAGTGAAAGGTAAAAAGCTGCCACTGAGGCAATGACAGACCAACAAGATTTAGACTAAAAAGCAATGTCCAGATTATATATTTATACCTTTGTCAGTGTGCCCTTAAGTGTCATCTATTTTTTTGAAAATGCAGATGTTGTCACTCTTGCATCTGGTGGAGGTTGCCAGGTTTGGGCTATATGGCAGCTTATAAATGCTCAAGCCACCCTTGGTTTGTCTTCCATAAAGCTGCCATTTGGAGATATTGCTCTAATGCAGTAGTGTGATGTTTTCTGAGCTGCAGCAGACAATTTAAACCAGTTATTGAACTACATTTTGTTGCGATATATTCATTCTTCTCATGCTTTTCAGACCTGATGGTGTCAGACTAGGCAAACTGCCTGACATAAACCAGGCCTGAAGTGATGAGTAGCCCTGTTGCACACTATATACTGAGAAAATTTGACGTAAGCCTATTCACAATAAAGATTTGTTTACTTATATTATTTTTGTGCACCCAAGAAGCATCTATTTGCATATGAAACGGTTTTATATGGGTATAAGAAAGTGTTGTGTGCATACTGTAATAGAGATCAGAAAAATAAAGTCTTGCCGTGAACAAACTTGCCTTTCATAGCTAAATATATGTTGTATAAAAAGTTTCTTTGTTAGTCAGTCAGTTTGTTTGTCAGTCTGGAATGATACTTACACTACTTATTATTACACAATAACAGATTTAAAATAGCTTCTAAAACATGTTTAAACCTTAGAGATCTATCTTTATTTTGGGTTGGTTTCCATTCACCTAGTTACTTATTATCCCGCAGATCTGGCAACACGCCTCAGAGAGTAGGAGGTCATTCATTCGCTGGCTGCGATACTGCAGGAAACAAATCCGTGTTCCAGTGGGTGACCAGGATTTTGCATTGTTTTCTAACAATGCGGTGACGATAACAAAAGGTGAGAAAAGTCGTCTTCCGCAGCAAACTTTTTAGCACGACATGACGTCAATGCACGTGTAATGCGGCGTATGATGACAAAACGTTACGTCTGTTTGCGGTGGTTTCTGCTAGGCTAACGATGCACTTTTATCTTCTAAAGTAAGGAAAACTGTTGAAGATGCAACCCAAAACTAAAGTCCTTAATCAGATAGAAAGCCTTTTGAATCATCTGTACCGGAGGCTCAGGCTACGTGTTAAAATCTAACAGAACTACTTGTGCGATTAAGCAATAACTTTTAGATTGCTTTCACAGCCTAAGACCTTTTGCCAACACCTTACTATCTGGCTGTCAGTCATTAACTATTGATTGTTACCGAACCTACCTTCAGATCACCTTACAGCTGCTGTAAAAGATGCACTCTGTTGCTGTAGGGGAGACCGGGAACAAATGGAACACTCTCAGAGCCTCCAATAAGTGATAGACTACTGATGACTGGCTCTGCACGTGCGCAGTGGGATAACTTCTGTGCATGCTTAAAATGAACTGAGGTCTCATTTATTTAATTGTGTAGAATTCAGCCTACTGGCTGGGCAAACTTTCACACTATTAATTTAACATCACACTGAGTATTTGGTATGTCTCTATTTTGGTATTCCACATTCAAGGTAAGCTATTTTGTGTGTCTCTGGGTGTATACTAGATTAGTCAGAATTTTTAAAGGGGTATTTTAGTATTTTTGAAGTTGGGTTGTATAAGGTATTTGGCAGTAGTAGTGGTAGTAGCCTCCAGAGATTTCAATGAGTTGCCCCTTCAAACAGGACGCCCTGGAGGAAGCTAGACTATATAGCGCTACAGACAGGCACAGTAGCGCCACATGAGTTATGGAATTTAAGCTAAAAATGGGACAAAAATAATGGTGACTTAATTGCATTGTATATCAGAAATTATTGACAACTAAGCTACCTACTAGCTACATTACATGGAGCTACTGTGCTGTCTGTAGCTCTGTATAGACTAGCTTCTTCCAGCACGCCCTGTTTGAAGAGGCATTGCTCACGGAAATCTCTGGAGGCTATTGCCAATTACCTCGTACAACCCAGCTTCAAAAATACCAAACTAATCTTTGAAGCATAAGAAGGGAGCACTTTACTAAACTGCCCCACAATGCTTTGTGCTTTGTTCTGCTACGCTATCTTGTAGCTAAGTTCACCAGCCAGCTAACAAGCAGTGAAAGTAAGCAGAGTGTACACGTTGTTAAATAACACCCAAATAACTGCAAAGATTTATTAATATTGGAAAAAAATGTGTTTTGCTGTTGAACGCACTGATGGTCACTCTTCTTGCAAGCTAAACCAACGAAGCTTGAACCAGAAATATATTTACAATGAAGTAAAATGATGCAGGGCAGGAGTGCGCTATTGTAGTGGTATAACATGCCATTTTGGACATCTAAAAGTGTAAAAAAAAAAAAAAAAAAAAAACATAATATGGCTGCACTAGAATTGAGGGTTTTCATTTTTACTGTTAAATTTTCCTAAGATTTTCCTGCAGTATACAATATCACTGCCATGTGAAAAGAAGCAGGTGGAAGTGCAGGCAAATGCTAGCACAGCGAGCAGAGCGCAGGCCTCTGCAGGTGTTTATTCAGCTTCACCTACATAACTCCACCTACATATTACATTAAAAAGATCATCAGTGTTACAGCATCTTCACATACAGACTGTGCTGCTGCTGCTTAAAAACAGAATTATTTTAAGGCTTTTTTTTTTTTTTTTTTTTTTTTTAATATTTGCTCATTGCTAAGCACCCACTTCATGCCGGTAATTTTTAAAGACCCCTGGATATGGGGTTACCATACTACCACCCATTGCTAGCATGTGGCAAAAATAATTATGATCTATTAAATCATGCACATACAAAGCTGCATGCTGCAGGTTAATTACACATTTGCAATTAATCTACATGTGTGCACACATGGATTAGCCTCTTACTCCCTCTTATCATGACCACATCCAGCTGCAAAAGGTCCATTCAAAGCACCTAAAGGCTCATTAATTCTCTATTTACATATGAAAATAGATGTGTATGCTTGACACAATACAGCAGCCCCTGCATATGCTAGCATGTGGCATATATGATGGGACGGGCGTTTAAAAAAGGATCTACCAGATTAGCTGATTTCACACAGATCTCCACTTCTTCACTACAATTTCCAATCCGAGCTCTGCCCAGCTTTTCTGTTTTGGTTCCCTGCCGTCCAGGCACAGTAACATCGTATATTTGCTAATATCTTCACAAACAACTTGAATGATCTCTCCTGTAAAAGTTCTGCCATTTCCTACAGTATTCTTCTTGGATGCTTTTTGCTGGTCTGGCTTGAAGGCTTCAGCGTCCAACACTGCCAACACAATTTCTGGTGGTACTGTAGCGTTTGGTTTGCAGAAATAAGTATAAAAATAACATGGACCATAAGCTCCACCTTATCTGTATGTGTACTAGAGATATAAACAGAGCCTTTATGGGTGAAAATGCACAAAATGAGCCGGCAGATTAAAGGTTTCCAGAGGTGAGTCACGGTGACATCCACAAACACCTTAATATTGATGTCAGCAGGCTGATTTTGTCAGTTCCTCCAATGCTGGCTGCTGTCCTCAGATCAAACCAAATATTATTTTCCTCATCAATTAAGTTAAAATAGTTCCATTAATAAGTGAACACTGATGCCTCTCATTAAAAGATGACTGGCAGGTTGAATGTTTCCAGCTGTTTAGTAAGACATGACTGATGTATTTTAAGTAATCTGTGACTTATAAGGGGAAGTATTAATTATCTAAAATATCCGTCTTATTTCAGGTTGTGAAACTACATCTTTTATCATGCCTTTTTTGGAATTTGTAGCTGGATGCCTTTCAGGTAATAGAAATGTTTTTAAAACATGAGAGTTTATTTAATACTCTGAGTCTACATATTTTTGCTGTTCATGTGGAGAAATCCTTTCTCTTTGTGTCTGCAGGTGCATTAGGATTGGCAGTCGGACATCCTCTAGACACAGTGAAGGTTGAGAGACTCTTTAATAAAAGTAATATCATGATTAAACATGAAAACTAGCCTCTTATGACTATTACTATTTATAGGTACGTTTGCAGGCCCAGTCTGTGTATAAAGGAATATTTGATTGTGTGGCTAAAACGTACTCTCATGAAGGGGTAGGTGGCTTTTTCTTATAAAAACTTTAAACGATACCACTTCCCCAACCTCACCTGAAAACAGAAAGTTGCTAAAAAGTTCTTTTTATTGTTTCAGCTCCATGGATTCTTTAAAGGCATGGCATTTCCGGTGCTGACAACAGGCATTACAAACTCTGTTGTTTTTGGCTCTTACAGTAATGCCTTAGATTACCTCACTCAGTCTCAGCGCTCTGACCGCAGTCAAGGAGTGCCGGCCTCCATGGCTCAGGTCTTCACTGCTGGATGCTTCTCAGGCCTGATGCAGGTAAAACACCTTTCTATGATTGGGTTTTTTTCAGGAGCTTTATTTAATATGGAGGGATGAGGAGAGTGCTAATAATGACTGTTTGGATCTTTGGAAAATGTGAACTTAATGCAGGAAATTAAATTAGTGTTATATTAACAGAACATCCTGTACTCATTGAATTATGTCCTTAAAGGGGTTTTTGGACCCCCCAAGCTGGTAACATTTTCCCACACACTGACAACTACATATGTCTGTGAAAAGCTCTGTGTTAATAGATAATTTGATATGTTTTTAGGCTGTACTTCACAGATGAGAACAGATCTAACATAAACAAAAATAAAGGAGAATACAGGAAATAAAAGATGTAACATTCAAAACGTTGTGAGGAAGATTTACCTAAGTGAGGAGGAAAGATGGTCATGTGACATGGGGCAGTTTGAGTATTTAATTTGCAATTATAATGAAACATATAGGTTTCTATCAAATAAAAGTTCCAAAAATGACAGGTTTTGATGTCAATTATATATCTTTGAATAAGAAAACAGGAAGTGCAAAAATCAGTAGGGGCAGATCAGAACAGGAAATATTGGAACCATCAAAAGACATGAAAACAGGATAAAATGCTCTATTTTTAGAAATCCTGCATTTTAAGTAGGAAGAAGCTTCACTTCTAAGCAATGCTATTTTATACTCAGCTGCCACATTAATGCTCCAGTTAGTGATTTCATCCAGCATGCTGAGGTTACAAAGGCTCAAAGAGGTGTGAGGTGTAAAGTACAGTGTCAAGGCCACACAGACACATGGGCTAATTAACTCATCAGAAAATGAAAAACGAGGTTCCTCACACTGTCAGAATTGCATACATGTGTTGTGCAATAAAGACAATGTGAAGGACTTTCCCTTGTCATTTATATTAACCAAAAAAAGGTACTTATCCAGTGTAAACTTAAAGGCCATTCTGCAGGCACTTTTGTAAACCTTTCAAATACTTTCTAACACAAAAATAATTGCAGCCGTTTATGTTGTTATGTAATTGCACAGCCTGACATGATTGTGATTGAAATTGCAGTTAGATTAGTTGTGCAGTATTACTGATTAATAAAGTGTATTTTTATTCTTTTTCACTCCTTGGGGAGTTTTTGTCAATTAAAAACCAGATTTTTAAACTCAAACTTCTTCTTCCAGGTATTTGTCCAGGCACCCATCGACCTGGTGAAAGTGCGTCTACAAAGTCAGTCAACAGTTGCCCGATACCGTGGGCCTGTTCACTGTGTAGCTGTCATTCTGAAGGAGGAGGGTCCCAGGGGTCTGTTCAGAGGAGCAGTGGCTCTCGCTCTAAGAGACGTCCCCTGCTATGGACTTTATTTTTTGCCTTATGAAGTTACTCGAAAGGCTCTGACTGAGGACGGCAAACAGCCAGGTCAGTTCAGGGGGCAAAGGTAACAACAGTACTGTGAAAATGTAAAATCATGTCAGATCATGTTTGTTGCCATTTTATTTGACTGATTCAGGCCTAGTGAATCTAGCTTGTTTTGCATTTTTAAGACAGAAGTGGTTGATTTTAGTGTTTGAATCATAAATGTTACAAACTTCTGTGTGTATTTTACATTGCACGCCTTTAAAAACTCTTACAGATATGAAACTTTTCTCTCCGTAGGTACTTTTGCAATATTGATGGCTGGTGGGATTGCAGGTGTGGTGACCTGGGGCTTCGCCAACCCCATGGACGTGGTCAAAGCTCGGCTCCAGCTGTCAGGGACTGGAGGTAGGGAGTACAGCGGGGTAATTCACTGCATCAGAGTCAGCGTCAGAGAAGAGGGACTGAGGGTCTTTTTCAAAGGCCTCCTTCTAAACAGCCTGAGGGCCTTTCCTGTCAATGCTGTCACTTTCCTCAGCTACGAGAGTCTGATGAGACTTTTCTATAAACAGACGAGATGACATCACTGTGATCGTGAGTGGGTCATCCACCCTGGGGCTCGTAGGCTGAAAGATTTCCTGTTTGGTGCTGTGATAATTACTGACATAAACCAAGTTTCAGTGTTTTCATGGTATTGTCTTTGGAAAATTTAAGCTTTTTAAATGTAAAAGAGAAAATGTAAACTCTGTTTTAGACTTTTTTACAGTTCTGTTGGTGAGGAAAACAGTAAGTTTAAGCTAGATAAGACTTTTCAGACAGTTTTTGACCAGATAATTGTCTGTTGTCTATTGTTAGACTTTAGACCAGGAAACAAAGGAAACGACAAAAGCTCTTGTAGTGTGACTTAAACAACATGCATCCAGGAAACCCCACTTCTCCAATTTGTCAACACTGTCATATCAGAATTTTTCTTGCATCTTCTGTCTAGTTACACACCCAGACCTGAGGTCAATAACGTGTATCCTGACACTGACCAATAGGATAGCATTTGCTTCCAGGTGAAGGAGGATGGCATTGAGAAAGAGGACTATGGTGGTGGATTTTTCAGAGCACGAGGTGGCTAGCAACATACACAGCACTTCAGTTGGAGACATGATTAACACTTCTTGATCTGCATTCCCAGTGACTAAAACTCCCGCATATTCACAAAGACATTAGACAATATCATGAAGACGGCATGCCATGATTGGTCAGGATCACATGTATCACTGCCAGTCTGTTGGCTGAAACAGGACAGGATTCTGTTGCATAGTCTGACTTTGTGCCATGGTGTCTGATCTGGTCCTTAACTGTCATCCAGTTTGAGACACTTGAACACATCTGACTTGAAACACTGTTTTATGAAGACAAATGGCAACCTCCATGACTGAAAAATGAAGCCAGTGAAGATGACCCAAAAAACTGCACTTGACTCGAGTGTCGCCTTTGGGCTGACTGCAGAAGAGCCAGGAGTCACAAACACGACAGTTGCTGCAGACTGAACTCATATCTCCCTTCAATAACCAAATACAGTCATGGACGAAAATATTGGCATCCCTGGAATTTTTCCAGAAAATACATCATTTCTCCCAGAAATTAATGCAATTACAAATGTTTTTGGTATACACTTGTTTATTGCCTTTATGTGCAATGGAACAACACAAAAAATCAGAAGAAAAAAAAAGACAAAATTGATATGATTTTACACAAAACTCAAAAAATAGGCCCGACAAAATTATTGGCACCCTCAACTTAATATTTGGTTGCACAACCTCGGAAAAAATAACTGAAACCAATCACTTCCTACAACCATCGACAAGCTTCTTACACCTGTCAACTGGAATATTGGACCACTCTTCTTTTGCAAACTGCTCCAGGTCTCTCAGATTTGAAAGGTGCCTTCTTGCAACAGCAGTTTTGAGATCTCTCCTTAGGTGTTCAATGGGATTTAGATCCGGACTCATTGCTGACCACTTCAGAACTCTCCAGCGCTTTGTCTCCAACCATTTCTCGGTGCTTTTTGAGGTATGTTTGGGGTCACTGTCCTGCTGGAACACCCATGACCTCTGTTGCAGACCCAGCTTTCAGACACTAGGCCCTACATTGCGGCCCAAAATTTTTTGATAGTCTCAGATTTCATGATTCCTTGCACACAGTCAAGGCACCCAGTGCCAGAGACAGCAAAACAACCCCACAACATCCTCGAACATCCACCAAGTTTGACTGTAGGTACTGTGCTCTTTTCTTTGTAGGCCTCATTCCATTTTCTGTAAACAGTAGAATGACCTGCTTTTCCAAAAAGCTCTACCTTAGTCTCATCTGTCCACAAAATGTTTTCCCAGAAGGATTGAGGCTTACTCAGGTACATTTTTGCAAACTCCAGTCTGGCATTTTTTATGTCTCTTTGTCAGCAGTGGGGCTCTCCTCGGTCTCCTGCCATAGCGCTTCTTCTTATTCAGATTAAGACGTATGGTCCAAGCGGACACTTTTGCACCCTGAGTTTGCAGGACAGCCTGAATTTGTGTGGAAAATGACTGAGGATGTTTATCCACCATTCCAACTATCCTGCATTGCTTTCTTTTGTCAGTTTTTCTCTTCCATCCACATCCAGGGAGATTAGCCACAGCTCCATGGGTTATAAACTTCTGATTATATTACACACAGTGGACAAAGGAATTTCAAGATCTCTGGAGATGGTCTTGAAACCTTGAGGTTGTTCATATTTTTCCACAATTTTGCTTCTTTAGTCCTCAGACAATTCTCAGCTCCTCTCTCTCTTCTCCATGCTTGGTGTGACACACACAGGCACACAGCACAAAGGTTGAGTCAACTTTTAGACATTCTAACTGGCTTCAGGTGTGATTTCTAGATTGCCAGC
Source organism: Cheilinus undulatus (assembly GCF_018320785.1). Taxonomy (NCBI): domain Eukaryota; kingdom Metazoa; phylum Chordata; class Actinopteri; order Labriformes; family Labridae; genus Cheilinus; species Cheilinus undulatus. Next base: position 10,681,317 of record NC_054875.1, on the reverse strand, counting down.
ACCTGTTACTGCCACAGGTGAGTTTAAATGAGCATCACATGCTTGAAATAAAATGCTTTACCGACAGTTTTAAAAGGGTGCCAATAATTTTGTCGGGCCTATTTTTTGAGTTTTGTGTAAAATTATGTCAATTTTGTCTTTTTTCTTCAGATTTTTTGTGTTGTTCCAATGCACATGAAGTGAATAAACATGTGTAAACCAAAAACATTTGTAATTGCAACAATTTCTGGGAGATATGGTGTATTTTCTGGAAAAATTCCAGGGATGCCAATATTTTCGTCCATGACACTAGCTGACGTCACTCCGGGTCCTACAAATGTTTTCTACCTTGTTTAGATAAAAATGAAACTCCACTGTCTGTGAAATGAACTGCTTTGATAGAGGATATCAGTGTTGTAGTGTTTACTTGAAATCAAATCCATTTTACAAACTTGACTGGAAAGCATTTTAACAAATGAAGTGGACCAAAAAGTTCTCAATAAATTCCTAAAAACATTTGAAGGATTGATTTTATTTTTATTTAGTGTAAGAAACAAGTGACCATTGAGAAATTCTCTCTTTTCTAAATTTTACAGCTCATGTTTGTGCAAAAAATACAACAGAATATTCATGTCATATAATATTCATCAGTAGGTAAACACATCTTTGCTTAGTTAAATGGTGATTCAATATTAATCTGTTTTACCATAAGTCCTTTTTATTTGAACAGTGCTTAACAAATTTATTAGACCACCCTAACCCTAACCAAAGTAAGGTTTATGCCACAGCTGCCCTAAATTAACAGCATTGGTAATTACCAAAATCATTTTTTATTTTTCTGCAATGGTTAATACACCAATATGTTGAAGCTCTTTAACCCAAATGATATTTTTAATGCTAAAATATAATTATTATCGTTATCCATGAATTTTCAAATTTAGTGATTTACAAAAAAACTGAAAAAATAATTAATCACATTATTTCTTGATTAATATGTGAAATGCTAGTTATTTACTTGCATTCCTGAACAGAAAAATGAGTTTCAGTGTTTGAATGTTATGCTTGATTCATTTTTGACTTCTCAGAGAAGCCCAGTGAGCCAGCTCAAATTTGGGTGAATTCAGTTTGAAATCCCTCATTCCTGTTCAAAATGATAAAACGTGGAGATCTCACTGGAAATGAAAGAGTCTGCATTAAAGCACTTCATGATGCTGGATGGTCTTTGAGACAAATATGACAGGTGGTCTAATAAATTTGTTAAGCACTGTATATTTGTGGATCCTGTAGAAGGCTCCTCTTAACCTAAGTGTTGACAATATTGTACACATTTATGAATAAGTTATTGATATTTTAGGCAGGACCAACCAACCTACGTCAGCTGAAGACTCCTTTTTTTGTTTTTCCCCGTTCTTTGAATTTCAAAGTGTTATAACAACCAAAGTTTAAGGTCTGAACTACATAAATAAATGAGTAAAATGTATTTGGATAAAGTGACATACATCATCTACAAAAATCCAATATGTAGCATCCTGAGGAACGATGTTACTAATTTGAAAGCAGACCAGCGAGAGGGGGATGTGAAAACACCCAAGGTGACTGGGGAAGAATTAAACCACCCTATAGCCTGACACAATTTTCGGCTAGATTTCCCCCAGCAAAGGCCCGATCATCAGATGGTTCTAAATATTAGAAATTCTGTGGGGGAAATAATGATGACAGCTGAGCAGGAATGAGGAGGATGTCACATGGGACAGAGCAATAGCCAATCAGGAGGCAAGCTAACAGGAAGAAGCACAACAGCCATGGCAACGACAATAAATGTGAGATATAAAGTTAGAAGGAAGAGGAAATGGACAAGCTTCGTGTTGATTTATGGCAAAGAGTCTTGTAAACGCTGGCTTAGAGTACACAAATTCAGCCAGATTTAGGCCTGACATGCTCAATTATCCGCATTGGGAACGAAAAACTGTCTTGTGCGACCTCATCAGTGACACATCCAAGATGTCCCATGACCATGATTCAACAAGACCAGGATGTCAAATTTTTCTTGCTTTGTCTTCTAGTTTGACATCCTGACCTGACATGAATCCTGGTGCCGACTAACAGGAGGGCATTTTCTCTCATCTCTGTGTCATCATTTACCAGAATGACATTATACTAGTACCCACTTTTCTCCCTCTGGGGATTTATGTGTGCATACAGGGATTTTCTTTTATCACATTCATACCTCAGGTTGTATTTGGAGGAAGGCCGGTCCAGAAGTCTGATTCACTCTCTTTGACCTGACGGCCTGTGAACTCACACACAGGCGCAGAGACAGTAGTGACGTTGGTAGTGAGGTCAGCATATGCTGAGTGTCAGGATCACACTTGTGGTGTGGCCAAGCTGCCGGCCAAGACCGGACAAGATTTTCAGTGCATAGTTTGATATGGTGCCGTTGCAAATAACCAAAAACCTGTCTGCACCAGACCTTAAATATACCGCATGTAGCAGCATTTAGCTTACAGCTAGCCACATTTAACTTGTGTTCTCTAAAGTCACATTTGGACTTGCAAGATTTGGGTAGGTTGTTTTCACACCTGATGGTCCCAGGGGGACTTGGTTTGGTTTGGGGATCATATTGCAACATTGTTGCTTGAAAGCGGACCAGAATTCATGTGACCTTTCACACCACTCCGAAGGAACCAGACTATCCAGGAAAATGGACCAGAGTCCATTTAAAGCAGACCAAACAGCTCTGGAAAATCTGCCATAATCTGTTGACATACGTTGGGTCTCAAATTTCCAAATCTGTTAAGATTGTAAAAATAATCTTTTCATGTGTGCCAAGCTTTAGAAAGTCTCTTTACTGTTTGTTTGTTCAGGAGCTGTGTGATTGGCTAATGCCTTGAATTTCTTCTCCAAACTTTTTTCCAGCATGTTCCCACATTTAACCAAATATTTTGGTACTTGCGTTAACATAAGATGGGATGGCTAAAACTACACAAATTAAATCCAAGTTGTAATAAACTGGATTTATCTTTCCAATCTCATGGATTTCCTCTGGACTACGGGTAAATCAGCAGTTGGTCTGACCCAGATCTCCATACTTAACCAAAACGAAGCTGTAAATCAACTTGGTGCTGCATTCTCTCCTCTTATTACTTTTGTCTGTTTTTTTTCCCCAACATTCAACTAGATTATAAACTTTTATTTTGACCTTTTAGTGTCTGATTTTAGCATTCCTTAAATGAGCTGGCAGGAAAGAGTGCAGCTGTCAGCCTCATCATGATCGTAAGATTCACACCTGCTGAGGTCAAAAATGCAAATAAAATGTAATAAAATGAAACTGCTCGTGCCAGAGAATTCAAGTCCAGACATGGCCTGTACTCGGTTTGTGCCTCACCTTGACAGATCCAGTCTGCCTTATCTCACTGTGACCTTGGAGTAGCAGGAAAGTCCCTGGCGTCCCTGGCTCCTTTCATTCAAATATTATCAGCTCTGGCTGATTGATGTTAGCGACAAGGCCTAAAATGCATTCCTAAGATAACAGCCATATACTGCGAAGAGGAATGTCAATATTTAGGCTTTGAATTAATCAGCAGCAAAGGGAAGCCCAGCACAGAAGGATCATGGGAACTTGGATATGACACTCATGAGTTGCTGTCCTTGACTTCCAGCTGGCTGTTTGTTCTTAGCGTCTTTAAACCTTTGGGATGCTTAGAAATAGTCCTGGCTTTGTGTGATGACTGTACACCAACAGTCGTCCTTAATTTTCCATCCACTCTTTTACATCTTGGTGGGTTTTTTTTCACTCGTTTCCACGATGGAAAAAGGGAGGCTGAGCCACACACTGTAGCTGCTGACTGTACTGTTTGGATTTATGCAAATCCACGTCTGAGTGCGTCCAAAGTGACTGCAGGAGGGGTTTGGTTTATGTCCCTGTCGTCAGCTGTAATGTGATTATCCTCGCTCCGCGGGGGCTGAATGTGTGGAAGTTTGTGTCTTGTCATTAGGACTGTAAATGACAGGGATGCATGGGGAGACAGAGAAATAGCAGTGGGAGGAGGGTGGGGGCAGAGGGGGGTTAGCTGGAGATTTGAGCCATACCAGGGCTTTACTGCAGGCCACAATAGCATGTGCGGTGATTGTGTTGAAGGCTTGGCATCCAGGGACTGTGCCTCCCCTTGTGGACTGTTGTATGTGGGGGCCGCGGCTTTCCCTTTCAGGGCTTTAGCCCTCCTTTTTGTGGCTTGTTAGATGTCTTTGTTCTCAGGGCGAAGGTCAATTTGAAAAGAAATGAGGAAGGAGGAAAACATTACCATACTTCTGCTCATGTATGACCCCTCCCTATACTGCGGCTCTTCCATTTTTGTATTATGCTTTATGTTCTTCTGGCAGGCCTTTCTCTTTGTCATGTGTGGACTCAAAAACCGGCAACACTGAGGAATTTACATCCCTGCTAATTTTAGCGACGGGTTCCTGACCAGAAAACACATCCTCCAATTTCTGTCTATATTGGTCGCCCTGCGTCTTTCCGCTGCTGTTCCTCTCACCAGCGCTCCGGGGCTCTTTCAGATTATTCTGCTGCCTAAATCTCCCCTCAATTTTCCTATTTTCACTGCATTCCCGTCTGAAAGATTCAAATGTTCTTATCCAAGATTACACACTGAAAGCTGCCAGAGCTTCTCTCAAGGTTTAATCCATATAAAAACAATCTAAGCTGCTGGAACTAAATGTTGTAAATAACTTATTTAGAGATACCAAAGGCAGAATAATCATTGCCAGCATCATGCATTTCCCAATCCGTGCTGCTGGGGTCTGTTTGATGTCAGCACAAAGCGAAAAGAGGGGGAGTGGAGAGCAGAAACACAAGCCCCTCGTCCGTCTGCAGACCCTCCGTATATTTGGAAACCCCGGGCTAATTCAATCCATACTCCGGCTAATGACACCCCTGATGTCACTCAACACATTAAAATTCTCACATGTCCGTCTTTACAAGAGCCCGTAAACATCTCGGGTGCCGTTTTTCTGCCGCCATTAACTCAAGGGTTTGTTCAGGAGAGACTCATCAAACTCAGCCAGCAGAGGCCGGTTACAGACCAATATAAATAACACATAGCCTAAAATCATCATGAAACTTGTTTATCTTATAGGTCTGATTCGACACGGGTTAAACCGAGTGACATCATGGAGTTCAAATTTCAGTTTTCTTTTGAGGGAAAAGATTTCGTTCCACTGAGGTCTACACATGTGGAAAGGTTGTTTTAACTTCACATTTTATTTAAACTGATAATTTATTGTTTTAACAGTTACACTGTCCTCTCAAAGATCCTGATCTTTGCAGTAATAGAGTTAACAGTTACACCGTAGTAACTCCAGATGTTCTTCATTTTTTCTTTTTGTCTTTCTTTTGACTTGTGTCAAATCTAAGCTGTGGTGCCCTACGCTGCTGTAAGCTCTACATGCTTTTGCATTGAGTCCAAATTAGGGCTGAACATTTTTCAAAAAATACACTATATAGACAAAAGTATTTGGCCTCCTGAGCGTTACACCAACAGAAACTGCAATGACATATTTAAATTCATGTGCTTTTATGTGGAGTTGGCTTCTGTTTTCTTGGATGGTTATGGAATGTCTATGCGGGAATTTGTGCCCATTCATTCTGTAGAGCATTTATGAGGTCAGGCACTGATGCTGGACAAAAAAGCCTAACTCCTTTCCAGTTCATCCCAAGGTGTTTGATGAGGTTGAGGTCAGGGTTCTTTTTGGGCCAGTCTACTTCTCCTGCAAGAAACTCATCAAACCATATCTATATAATCCTTACTTCATGCAAAGTCATGTTGGAATAGAAAAAGGCCTTCCCCAAACTGTTGCTACACAGTTGCAAGCATAGCATTGTCCAAAATGACTTGGGATGCTGAAGCATTAAGATTAGCCTTTACTGGAGATAAGGGGTCTAGCTCAAACCCTGTAAAACAGCCCCATAACATTATCTCTTCTTCACCAAACTTCAGAACTTCACTCAGAAGAGAGGATGCTACACAATAGTAAACATGGAGTTGGAGTAAATAAATATTGAGCAGCAGTTGATTACAATGCAATTAGTGCAAAGAGTAAAAGCAAGCAGATATGAGAAGGGTTGTTATGTATGGCTGCTGAACCAGCTTAGGCAGAAGACGGGGAGACACTGAAAGAGACATGAATGGGGAAATGCACATCTGCAGCCTGTTGCATCACCTATGCTTTATCTCTGTCTTCACTTCTGGTGTAAAGTTCACACTAAACCTACGCCGAAACTAGTTAAGTAGTAACTTAGTTGCACCAGAGAGCCTTAACTTCATTATAACATCTCATTCTCTGATCCCACCTTCCAAAACAATCAGCAAAACAACTACAGTGCTTAACAAATTTATTAGACAACCTGTCATATTTGTCTCAAAGACCGTCCAGCATCATGAAGTGCTTTAATACGGACTCTTTCATTTCCAGTGAGCTCTCCACGTTTTACCATTTTGAACAGGAATGAGGGATTTCAAACTGAATTCACCCAAATTTGAGCTGGTTCACTGTTCTTCTCTGAGAAGTCAAAAATGAATCAAGCATAACATTCAAACACTAAAACTCATTTTTCTGTTCAGGAATGCAAAGAAATAACTATAATTTGACATATTAATCAAGAAATAATAATGTGATTACCTATTTTTTCATTTTTTTTTTTTTTTTGTTAATCAGTAAATTTGAAAATTAATGGATAACGATAATAATTATATTTTAGCATTAAAAATATCATTTGGGTTAAAGAGCTTCTACATATTGTTGTATTAACCATTGCAGAAACATAAAAAATGATTTTGGTAATTACCAATGCTGTTAATTTAGGGCAGCTGTGGCATAAACCTTACTTTGGTTAGGGTTAGGGTGGTCTAATAAATTTGTTAAGCACTGTATATTATATGGAGACCTTTATAAGTCCAAGTGCACTTGGATTTTTACTAGCATCATGCACTGCATCGATGGAGGACAGATCATTTCCAAGCCGAGTCAGTCTGACAGATGCAGATGTGTGATTTTATCCGACATCCGAACATGAAGAACAGGGAGGAGGTTCAGCTGTCAGTAATGGTAGGTTTAGATGTTGTAATGATTTAGTTTGTCCTTTGTAGTTCTGCCGTACTAAACCATGTCTCCAGTGTCTCCAGAATGTGGATCACAGGTTTGTGATGTTTTCAAGTGTTGGTCTGAGTTTACTGCTCACTGCCATTGTTTTAAACAGGAGCCAGAGAGTCCATGTTTGATTAAAGACCAGTGAATGTGGAGCAGCCAATCTGACACAGTGAGATGTCTGTCTGTGCTAACATGAGACACTGGTCTGCTGTCCTTATCCCTTTTTAAAACCATAGGGGAGGATGGATTTATTTACTGAAATATGTTGAACTGTTCTGCTAGGTGGCGAAGTGCTCCCTCTCAGTCTGTTACTACTGAACATTTTTCTTTTTCTCCTCTTCACTTTTGGCATAAACATGACGCACGCTATCCTCCTGGCTTAGAGTGTTGTGTATAGTGAGATGACAAAGTGACCTTAGCATTGCTTAGCATTCATGCTATCATGATGACGATTTGCAGACTTTTACATCTCACAAACATGGCAGCAAACATGAACACAACTGTGCCCCAAGCCAAGTGGAATATTGGAAAATAAGACCAGCTTGTGGAATTATGGCAGAAACACGAGTGCCTTTATAATGTCTCATGCAGGACATACCACAGCAGGGCTGACACAGGATTTCAACCAAATTCTTTCGATTTCTTTTGTTTTTCACTGCAAACAGAGCACACGCTAGGAAAGCCAGCTTGTGACCGTGATCATCCTCAGTATTTATTTTTCTTCAGAATTCTGTTAGAGGGTATAAGTGTCTTTGAGATCTGTTTCTGTTAAATATCTGCTGTGAAATCGTAACTAGCCTCAGCTGAAAGTAGACCCAGCGCATATCTGTGGCGCTGTGTCCAAGCACCAGAGCTGGACCGGGGCTTGTGTTGTAGAATTGCAAAGACTGACTGACGCCTATGGCGTGTGCACTGTGTGCAGAACACTGCACAGATGGAGTATTTGTAATATAAGGGTTAGAGGGAAATTATCAATACTAACACTTTGGTCAAAAAAGCATACTCTTTATTTAGCTTTTTCACATTTTTTTTCTTGCAGTTTGCCTGTGATTCAATGGAGGGGTAGAGTAGGGGAAAAATACCAGGGGGGTAGCAGGGAAACTTTAACCTGGCACGCCAGATGGATGTGTTTCATACATCCATCTGGAAAACCACTCATAGACAGCGCCTGGGAAAGGACAGAGCCTTTGAAAAAAAAACTCAGAGGGTGACTGGATGCACATTCTGTCTGTCACATCTTTACAGGCCAATCAGAGCAATGAAACATGTGACATAGCCCCTACCAAGCTGCGCCCCTACCGAAGGAGTAAACTCCATATCATGAACCATGGCGACCATAGACATGTCAGTACACGACTTTTGTCGTTTATGAAAAGAAAACAACTCACTGCTGTTCTTTGTTCTCCTTTTAACAAAGAAATGTTGTCAAGTTCGGATAAAACTGGCGCTTTAGCAGCATCCACGCTAATGTCTTCCGCCCATAATTGCACCGTCCTCTTGTTGCTGCTTGCATATGTCACGACTCTGCTACATCTGAAAGTACTGCCCCTCGACGCTGATTGGTCCTGTCACTTTCTAACCGGGCCCAAACGTTTCAGATGGGAACTTTGCAAGATGGATTTGCCAGGGAGAAACACAGAAACTGGCGAATACATCTGCTTTGCAAGGTTAGGGAAACTTAGAGTCAGGGCGAAAACTCAGCTGTTTGTGTTTACAAATCGCTGGCATTGGGCCATAATCTTATACCTCCATTTTTCCATTTTTTGTATTTTTTGTCCATACATCGGTAAGATTAAGTCACCCTTTACATGTGTCAGTGGGTTTTAACCAATTTTAAAGCGATGCTGATTGTGACCATTCAGTTTTGAATTATTTGAAAAATGCATTTTTTTTTTCATTCCTTGAAAAGTTGTGATTTTTGGAGATATGAGGTTTTGGCCCGCTGCCAGTAAAATGCAGTTTACCCTGACAATTCAGGAAATGTTCCTGAGTTTTGTGCAAGTGTGAATAGGACTTCAGAGAGATGTAGGAGCCAGCACCTAGAGGAAATTTGTGTTACTACAACTTAAATCATCCAGCTTTCAAGAATCTGCCTTTCAAGGAGGTTTTTAAGGTGAACTTTAAACATATTAAACTACATGGGTGGCACATCCTGTATAGGTTTATATATGCACCACTGATTACATCTAATTAAATATTTCTTTCCATCAAAAGAAGAAACAAGCCGCAGAAGTGTGTATAGCATTTAACAGCACAAAATGCCCATAAAGAAGAAACAACAGAACACTAAAGCGCTGTGTCATTATTCTATCTCTCTGACCCAGCAGGATGCGTCTCTCTCTGCGACTTTATGACTTTTTTCTGCAGAGCTATTCTTTGTCTCAGCGCCCCCTTGCCCCCTCTCTCAGTTTCCGCCTGTCTGCATATGTTTTGGAGGCCATTAATCGTCCCCAGCACAACATGCACCCCAGCAGATAATTACGGTCATTAAACCAATTAGGGAGCACATGGAGGGGAGGCTTCAGTCAGGCCCCGAGGCCTCAAACTCCTGTTCCTCTCTTACCAGGGCGGCTGAGGTGGTCCGCTGAAACTTTGGCACAGCCTGGAATAAAGAAGGGAGTGAATTACTTCAGCCCAGCCTGGGATTAATGCAATTTCCTGTTGGTGTAGCCTTGAGAGACCTTGCCAGTTTTGCTGCAGGCAAAGAAACCGGAGACATTAGCTAGCAAAAGTTCCCCACATTTTCACATCCTTTATCTGAAGCAGCCTTTTGGGTTTGTGTCATCAAAATATGTTATCCTCAGTGTTTTGGTGCTTCTGTGTCAAAGAAAGAGAAAAGTAGGGGAGTAGTGGCAGGAAAAGGAGGGTGGGTTGGTCTGCAGACGGTGGTTTTTAAAATGCTCAGTCTATCATGTGATTCTAGAGCTAATATTATGGTTTCATTCTGCAGACACAGTGGGAGTTCTGGCAGAAAAAGGCCATAGCAGAGAGTAAATACTAACGGCCATATTGAGACAAATGAAACTCAGATCTCCAGTAAGCATCCACATGTGCAGGCGAGCCACAGAAAGTCCCTGACACTTCCTCAGAGAATCTCATGGTCAGTGATGTTGGACGACACTCGGTCCCGTACAGTCTTTGAGGTATTTCCCAGCATCCTTCATATTGTTGTTGGCATGCATTTCCCCAAACTATACAAAGAAAGAAAAAGTCAAAGCCCACAAAGAACAAGGAGCTCCATACAGGTTTTTAACCGCTCGCTAACGAATGACATGTGATGTGAATTTTAGACTTTATGACGTCTCCAGAACGAATTAACTGAAGAAAAACAGTTCAGATCCTGTTTGTTGAATATCAAGATATGCACTTTTTAGTCCAAACAGAGACAGGACACAATCTGAAACAAAATATTGAAAGTGAGATCAGACATGTTGAAAAAAGAAAAGTGGTGTATTTCCAGTCTTTTGCAGCAGGATCATGGAAGAAGATGCCCTCCTCATAACAGCACTGAACTGCTTTATGGATCCTTAAGTCACCTCAGACGTTGGACCATACTTACTGTATATATCCACTCATTTTAAGCTGGTCTGACTCATGCCGAGGTCAGCCTACACATTAAAGGCACAATTATAGCCTGATCTGACAGTCGTTTGGTTTCAGGACCTCAAAAAAAATTGCTCCTTCTTTTATTTATAGTGTGTCATCATGAACGACAATCAAGGCCACATCTGGGACGAGGACAGTCAAGTATTTTTCTTTCTGCCTTCTATGATTTGTTCTAATATGTTAGAGATGTTAGCCAATGAAAGCACAGTATGCTCTGCATGTGCAAAAGTAACAAGTGTTAACAAACTAAATGGTGAAGTGAAGAACACAATGATGTTGGTGCAATGAGATGCAACTATGAGACGGAGGAAAAGTTTGTGGAGCTCAAGCAACATGGCTGCTTTTATGTGCAGTCCAAAGACTAAAGGCCATCGCACACTGAGTCTGTTTTTTTCGTTCAAATTTTTGACACATTACAAAGAAAGACATCTTGTGTTATGTTAATCATATTCGCACACTGATGCTGAAACTTTTGTCTGTCATATTTTTCAGAACAGTTTTGATTTTTTTCTCTTTTTTTTTTTTGTAAGTCCCTTAAATGGCTGCTCCCTTCCCCCTCACCCTTCAGACTGAAACCTCACTTTAAACTAAGGGTTGTCTAAACTTTTTCTACTGAGGGCCAGATACAGATAGATATATATATATATATATATATATATATATATATATATATATATATATATATATATAGACTTATATATATAAGGATGTTGGGACCAATTTAATCTCGACATGGTGAGGTATATGAAAGTTTTTAAAACCAATATAACGTAGGTTAAATTATGCTTAGTGAAATGGCTAGTTCTGTCAGGACCACTGTTCAATAAACGCACACGATTTGCAACTATAAATATATCTTTATTTGCATTTATGATTTAGGGGCCAAATGCAACAGCTGACACATCCATGGTAGCAGGGCTTGATATTGAAATTCAGGCACTAAATTCGTATGGATTTTAGCTGAGGGTGCAGCAGTAAGCCACTTTGGAGGGTTGAATTTATCAGCGTTACAAACTCCACTTCCCTCTAACTGTGCTAAGCTAATAGCGCTAGTGTCTGTGAATGAGATGATTGTTTAAATGAGGCTGATTTACAAGTGCCCAAGTCTAACCCGCTCATCATGTGTCTTTCTGCAGACACTTTAAGGGTGGTTTCACATTTGGCTTGGTTGACCCCCCTCTCCAGCTTGCTTTCACACTTGCAACATCAATCCATGCCCGGGTCCACTTGCATGCGCACTCAGTCTGATACAGCGGGTAGCGGTATACATATAGCTGGTTCACAAACCTGCCAAGGAGGAGAAAGAAGGAGAGGCTACCATGGCAACCACTTGGGTCATGACCTGATCTGAGATTTTTTTAGGTTATAAACAGGCAAAAAAGTCCATGCCACCATGGATGATTTAAAAATTACTTCTTAAGATGCCAGCAGCACTGCTCTTCGCATCGCCACATCTGCATGCAGATCAGAGGATTAAATTGGCTCACAATGCATGGAAACTGCAGTTTTTGAGGTGACCTGAGACTTTTATTGCCTTTGCATCTCATCTTACTGAGTCCAACTTGTGTTCCTCCATACCATGAGTCATTATAGACAGTTTGTTGACTTCATTCTGATGATTTTCACCTTTTATTGAGGAAAAATGTGAACAAACTGCAGCGCCAGGGAAGAAGTTTAGTTTTTACAAAGACATCATGTAGCTGACTCTGCTGCTTCTCCAGGAGCGGTTGCATTTACATCTCATCTGAACCGTGCCAGAGTCCCCATGGACCATGCCTGAGACCACCTCCTCAAGTGGACTCTGGCACGGTTTGTTTGCATTCACACTGTTAAAACAAACTGACTTTGGGCTCAGGTGCACTCAGATCCTAACCTGACACACCACATGGATTTGTTTTTCAACATCCATCTGGTAAACCTTCCATAGACAGCGTTTGGGAAAGGGCAGAGCCTTTAGAAAAAACCTTGGAGGCTGATTGGATGAACGTTCTGTCTGTCACATCTGTATGGGCCAACCAGAGCAGCAAAACATGTGACATCGTAGCCCCAAACCGAGGTGCATTGCTACCGAGGACTAAACTCCATAGAGAGCTGCATAACATGAACCATGGCAACTGTAGACATGTCAGTACATGACTTTTGTCATTTTTGAAAAGAAAACAACTCACTGCTGTTCTTTACTCTTCTTTTAACAAAGAAATGTCATCAAGTTCTAATAAAACGTATGCTTTAGCAGCGTCCATGCTAACCTCTTCCTCCATAGTTGCACCGGCCTCTTCTCGCTGCTTGCATGCCTCACAACTCTGCCGCACCCAAAAGTACTGCCCCTTGACACTGATTGGTCCTGTCATTTTCTAACCGGCCCAAACGGTTCAGATGGGAGCTTTGCAAGATGGATTTGCCAGTGAGAAACAAGAAAACGGGAATCCATCTGCTTTGCAAGGTTACTCGGATCCAGGACCAGGCTCCTAGTGTGAACGCCACCTAATACGTTTTCACAAGATGTCACACTGAAAACCATTAGAGCCACATAAAAATCCCACTTATACATAATAAAAGCAAAAAACACAGATAGAGAATATTTTGTACACTCAGGAATGTTTTCCTGTCTCAGCCTGAGGAGCTCCAGTGAACAGATTTCATTAATGATAGTGATCTTGCATCAGTGTTATAGTAAACTATGACATCGAGCTCACATGCCAAACACAACCTGAACCTGAGACTAGCTCATCTAAAAGGAATGCAGCTATTTTAAAGTTATCAATTACACCTGAGCTTTCCTGCAACGGCACGTTGAGCTGTGAGAAAGTTTAATAGTCGACTGAGCCTGAATGAAATCATTCATACCACAGACTCAGGTAGCATTCTGACACAATCAAAGCTTTTTCATGACCCGAAATACAAGAGGAAAACAGTTGGCACCTGGAGGTTCAAGGCTGAAGGGTTTGTGTCTGGAATTCTAATTTCTATATAAAATGTATGAGAAATTTATATTCAATGCATGACCTGGATTTTTGGATAAGAATTTGACTTGAATACATTTAAAGTGGCCTTCAGCATATAGTTAACATTAAACCTATTGCAAGATATAAATTATTATATTGAGGTGGACACTTTGGATGAAAACCAGGAAAGCAGCACTCTGAAAAGCCAGAAAAGAACAAATCTCTCTGTGCCGTTTCCCATTTTATGTCTGAAACTTCAACTATTTGCCAAACAAGCCTTCATCAGAGCCTCATCAGGCCTGGTTTTGTTGTTGCATGTGATCCTACATCCTCCAAATGCGCTACTGCAGCCAAACCTTATTTCTTTATTAAATCATTGACTGTTGTTCTCCTCCAGGCGCTGATTTCTCTCAGATCATAGCGGGCATCTCCAACTGTGAAGCCTGGAGCCGTGAGCAGGGTGGGTCTATAAAAAGCATGGTGGTCTGTCAGCTTGACCTTGTGAGAGGTTTAAAATATACCTCCTCTAAGTACTTTTTCTTTCCCCTCACATATATACTAGTGGGAAAGTCCCGCTCTGCGAGACAGCAACAAAACCAAGTTAAATTTCCCCAGAGGCTCAGTCATTACTCATTTATCTAATCACACTTGTATTTTATTTCAAAATGAAAACCCAGCTTCATGTATGATGTGCATATAAATTTAAATATTTGACAATCATGCAGAACCGAAGAGCATCCAAGTGCGTCTTTGCCTGGAGGAAACCGCAGAAATGATGGTCGCTGGATGGCTGTGGTGAGGAGCATCACAGCGTTCGTGCGTGGACGTCAAACATTCCTGCAGCTCACTTTTCAACGACGACGCAAAAAATCTCATCCTCTCGAATTCAAGATTTATTTTGTCTGATGGAAAATCTAAACACACGAGAGATTCAGTCACACAGTAGATATGTGGAGTGCATACAAGGACAACAGGGCTTGTGTTTATCCAACACCAGAGGAATCGACTTTACTTCAACAAGGTGAGAGACAGGAGCAGACCCTGGGGGGATTAGGGAGGCCTTTCTCCTGCTGGACTGAATTATTGATGAAACACCTCTCCTCTTCCCTCTAATCCCACCGACACTCCAGCTTTCATGTGCCCTGTTTACGAATGGGTTAGATTATAAAATAATCCAAAGAAAGAGCAATTATTAGGTCTCAGAGTTTAAATGCAGAATGTACATTTAATATTAATACTGTAAAACTTCAAATAAGGCCCATCCCAGTTTAAGGCCCAGCCTTTTTCACTAGCCTGGTGTTGCCATGTGTTTGACAAATAAAGGCAAAACTCTGGTGGAGACCTTTAGAAGGTAAGATAATACTTTATTGATCCACAGAAGGGAAATCTGGCAACACATCAAAACAGAAAGGTGGTAAAATAAATAAATTCAAGTATCATCAACTAAATGAAATAAGATTTAAAGGACAGAAGGGATATTTAGTTAATATCCTGTACAGTTTATAGCAATTTATGTGAGAGGTGTTTGTGAGAAATGGCGTGGTCCACTTTTATACACAGCAGTGGTATAACAGGAATATTAGTGTATAATCAGAATGGGATTCAAATAATGGGATGTTTTTGTGCAGTATGGAGGAAAAGGATATCTAGGTGATATAAAGATATAAGCCCATAAACAGGGGAGTTTGGTACAGATGTATAGTTGTCAATATCACCTATGAATATTTATGAAATTGATGAAAAAAAGCATGGAGGCCTGTGACTTTAAATTTAAGGTGCAATAGTATAATTTAGTATAATATTGCATTTAGTGTCAAAATAGTTTGTGATTAAAAAAATAAAAGAATGATTTTGGAAGTCCATTTCCACCACTAGAAAGAAAAAATATGAAAGTGAGATTCTAATTTAAAAAATGAATTCCGTTACGTTACATTTTTTAACCATTTTTAAGAATTACAGTCAAACCTTAGGTCAAAATTATGAGATAAAAAGTCACCATTATGAGATAATAGACAAAAAAAAATAAAAACTCAAAATGACGAGAAAGTTTAAAAAGTGTGAGGAAAAGTCAGATTTATGAGCTAGTAAGTCATAATTGAGATAAATATCAATTCTGAGATAAAGTTAGAAATTAGGCTCATCTCATTATAACTTACTACATTATGACTTACTATCTTATATTTATTTCTTTTTAATCCATAGCACTTTCTATCATAAATAGGACTTTTTATTTCATAGTTTTGACTTTAATTTCATAATTTTAACTTTTTATATCATGACTTTAAACTTCATAATTTTGAGTTAATTTTATGACTTTTTATGTCATAACAACTTTTTATTTTATAATTTTGACACTTTATATTATAACTATGAATTTTTATTTTTGTAATTTTACTCTTTATATTTGATCTTTAAATTTTTATTTCATCATTTTGACTCTTTATAACATAACTATGACTTTTTATTTCAGAGTTTTAACTTTTTATATCATAATTTTTTCTTTATTTTATAACTATGACTATTTCATAACAATGGCTTTTTATTTTTCATAATTGTGACTATAACATAACTGAGTTTTTATTCTCTAATTTTGAAAAAATTTCACTTTGAAACAAATGTATTCATTTAATTTTTCCCTTTGAAAGTTATATCCTTACTAGTGATATGATTGATTTTTTTTTTTTAAATCAAAATCCTGTTACTTTTATTCTGTTTACTTTTTTTTACATTAAACTCCAGCTGTTTCAGAGAGGATCTGTCATTTACTCCATGAAACTTGTTACTGAAGGATCTATAGAAATGTCTCTAATTAGCTACTCTGTTGTTTTTAATGAAGCTGTTTTAGATAAAGATATCTAATCTCATTTTAGTTGTGACCCCAGACCATAGCTATGCTTGAGCCCTTAAAATGGAGAAATGTTTAGGATTGTATTATTTCCCTTAAATGTATACATCCAGAAGACCTGCTGTAGTTTTGATTTTTCACCACTAGAGGTCAGACTGCCCCTAAGCAGCCCTCTCCTCAGTGGAGCTGTTCAGTTTAAAGCTCAGAGACCAGAAAGAGGCCAAATAACCAAAGGGTTACACAGACCTTCAAGAATAGTCCGGAGGGAATTCACTGTAACATGAAACAGAAAAAGTCTTCCTTTTTAACTTTTAAAGGTTACTTTGAATGTTTTAGTGAACATCTTTCAGCCGTTCTGGGAGAGATGTGCGTGAGTGACTGAATGCTTTCCCAGGGTCAAAGCATTATAAGGTTCTTGTTCCTGCATTTCTACGTTTTATCAGGAGTACTCATGTGGATCCATGTGGCCCCTTTTTCTTCAGAGTGGTCGTGGTTCGTGGTTCCTCTGAATATTCCAGACACTCAGTTGTCCTAAGGGGATTTCACACATGCACAAAACTCCTGAAAATATCCTCAAATTTTCATAGTGGGCTTCATGTGTGAAGATTCAAATCCAGACAACTTTATTTTTCCTGGAAGGGCAATTTAAGGCCAACAGAGTCACATAATAAGATAAACCTTAAAGAACAGACAAGACCAGCCAGCATGCAGAGAAACATGTCAGTACCAGCCATTAGAAATGTACAACACATGACTAGTTTCTTTTAATAGTATTAAAGTAATTACTCCCTGCTGAAAACAGTTAAATACACTACTGATAATATTACTTCTGCAACAATCCATTACATCACCTGAGGTGTTATTTAATTTCTACCATAAAACATATGCTTATGCCAATAAATAGGATGAGAAACTGGTAGTCTGATATCAGAAGGAATTAAAGAGTCTGACACTCTGTTCCTTCTCTGAGGGGGAAGTCTGACCATCCTGAGGTTATTAAAAAAAGACACAAGAAGACGAGATAAGGTCTGACCTAGCCCTTATAATCCCCTTGGCCTTTTAGACCACATGTTCCTTCTTACAGGGGCTCATGTCAATGAGACGGACTGCTGGGACTACTTTTACTGAGAACTTCTTAAACAGAGGATAAAAGAAAGATGTTGAAAGACGCCTATACAAAGCATGATAGAAGCTAACTGGCTCTGAAGTCATCCTGATGTGTTTCATAACACATGAACCTCTCAACAGAACGCTATCTCTGCCAGGCAGGAGGAGGGGAAGGGTCTCAGGAGGCAAGACATGACGTAAAGAGAAGAGACAAAGCAAACAACACGCTGAAATTAAAATATTTGCCTTTGTATCGATGCAACATGGAAGAAAAAAACAGAGGATTACCACAAACTGAACAGAAAACACAACATTGCAGTTTTATTACATGCAAAAAGATGGCACTGGCACTATACTGTCCATGGTCATGCACTGGTTGCAGGTTGCAAAGGTCATCATCCTCTCACACCCACTAGCAGTATATTCTACTGAATAGTTCTTGCATTCCCCGAGTTTACCAGGAGTAGGCTATTTACCTCCACATCATATATGGAAGGTATCATAATACATAATAATGTCTGGATAATGAAACAACTTAGAACTACAGCTGTTCTTTATTGTTGAGAATGACAAAAAAGGCTTTGTTTTACAAATTCTACAACTTAAATCACATAGAAATTCTGCTGCCTGTTGCACCAGTTATATGGAAGCTCTGTCTTAAGTCATGGTGTAAACTGGTTGGTAGGTAGATAGGTTGGTAGTTATGTAGGTAGGTTGATTGGCCTGTTGGTCCATTGGTTGCTAGGTAGGTGTGTAGGTTTATAAGTGGGTAGGTATGTATATATGTTGGGCAGTAAGTAAGACGGTTGGTCAGTAGGTTGGCAGGTCGATTCGTCAGTGGGTAGATTGATTTGTCAGCAGGTAGGTCGATGGGTCAGTAGGTAGGTCAATTGGTAGGTGGGTAGTTATGTGGGGAGGTAAATTGTTCTGTCGGTAAGTAAGTGGGTAGATATAAAAAGTTGATTGGTCGGCAGGTAGGTCAATTGCTCAGCCAGTAAGAAGGTAGGTGTGCAGATGTGCAGGTGGGTAGGTATGATGGTTGGTTAGTAGGTCAGTCGGTAGGTGGGTGGAAATGTAAGTAGGTTGATTTGTCAGCAGGTAGGTCAGTTGGTAGTTGGGCAAGTATATAGGTAGGTCAATTTTTCTGTTGGCTCATTGGTTGATCAGTCGGTCGGTAGGTAGGTGGGTAGGTATATAAACAGGTCAATTTGTCAGCAGGTAGGTCAATTGGTCGGTAGGTACGTTGGCAGGTCGATTTGTCTGTAGATCCATTGGTTGGTCCGTAGGTAGGTAGGTAGGTGTGCAAGCCTATAAGTTGGTAGGTGTGTATGTATGCTGGTCAGTAAGTAAGTCAGTCGGTCAGAAGGTAAGTAGGTCAATTTGTCCGAGACAGACATGGACTCTGTCGAATTCATCAGCTTTGCAAGGTTATATTAACGAATTTACCTTTATCTGCATTTTGCTGACAAATTGATCTTGTTCTAGTCAAATGCTGAAGATTTGTGAAAGTTTGTGCAGGCATAAAAATGAAAAGAAAACTCCATGTTGAAACTATAAAAGTTATAACTTAGGAGATATAAGGTTAATCTTAACCAGAAGAGCTCTATGTCCAAACAAACCAAAATACTGTTGCAGATGTGATGTTTTCTCTTAATTCAACCAAACAGTGAACAGCATTTATTAACCGTGTTTGTTCCAGTGCTGCCTCTCATGTTGAATTCTCTCTAAACAGGCTAACAGCTATTATTACTTATGCTAAGTGCCATTAATACTCAGACAGCGCAGAGTCTGGATAAAGAGTATGACAAAGAATTTTGCCTAGGTGATCTTAAAGTCTACTGCCTAAATCTAGAGCCAGTATAAGATAACACTGATATCTAGTGTGCATCAACAGTTGACAGGCATTGTTCATGGGCATGATACAATTTTCATGAGTAATGTAGACCCCACCAATCAGAGACATTGTTGTGACACTCTATGGTTATAGCTACTGTAGTTTTATTTTTTTAAGAGTATCTGGGGGGCTTTCTGTCTTTGTTTTGATTGGAGAGACAAGAAATATGGGGAGAGAGAATGGAGAAAGACAGCTCTAAGATGTGAGATAAAGTGGACAAAAGAATTTACCTGTCTATCCTGAGGCCAAATGCAAAGGCAGCAAGTTCCTTTCAAGGGAAAATAACCCTAAATCAATGCACCAATCAGCTCTTTCTAACTGAGCTGAAAACTATTTGAATGTAATTTTAATAGTCCAGTATATTTCTTTATCTTCCTTTGTCAGCACCGTTCTTTCCTCTCCATTAATTAATGTCTTCTTTTGCTCCGTTCTCCACCTGATAATTTGAGGGGGGAAAAAAAGGCTTTCAAAATCACGGAGTGACAAGGTTGCCATGGCAACATGATATCCCCCTCTAAAGAGGCTAAGGCACAGTCGGAGGAGGTGATGTCACCGAAGCACTGGTTACATCTCCCAGCATTCACAGCGGGAGGAGTCTGAGACAACAACCCAGGGCAGGGAAGGATTAATGCGTCTGATTGGTTCATTACAGTTGTTTGTGTGAGTCTGTCTATGGGAGACAGACGGACTGTGAGGCAGAGCTAATGAGGTCAGGAGACACAGCATGCCAGACTGAAATGTGTTACAAAGTCTGTAGGTGTGAATTTAATTCAAAGTTATTTGTCAGCAGAACTAAATTCATGTGGAGTTCCAAGTTTGTGGAGGAGATGCGTCACATTTCCTGCACCAGGAAGGATCTCTTTATGGCCAAAAATATCCATACACTTTAATGATATAACCTTCACTATCTGTTCACTCACATGCACACATTTTGTGGACAAAAGTATTCAGACATCTGACCATTACACCTACCGGGACTGTAATGAAATTGTATTCAGAGGCATTTGCTTTACTACAGATATGACCCTCCTTTTACAGCTATCACAGCCCCTCCTGGAAGGCTTTTCAAAGATTTTGGAGTGTTTTTGTGGGTATTTGTGGCCATTTATTCTGTAAAGCAGTGTTTCTTCAATGGTGTGGCAAGGCACGCCAGGCAAGTTGAGGTGTGCCTTGGTGATTTGCACAACCATATACAGTAGTGTGCAGAACTTTTAGGCATGTTTGTGCCAAACTGAAGCTGAAGTAAGGCGTAGATGTGGGGAGTAAGCTGCCTAAGGGCGCCATCCAGCGGGAAGGAGGATGGACACAACCCAAGTTGTGCTCTGGAAGTCTTGGTATGTTGCCAAAGGTCATGGGAAAACATCTGTTGAAAAAAAATAATAAAGTCCACAACTTTAGGGCTGAGTAAGGGCAGACCCAAAAGCTGGTCCTGGAGAAGTTGGAGAAAAAAAATGGTGGCAAAAAGTCCTTAGTGAACATGCATCAATACCTTTCATTTTACCTTGTTTTACTGTGAAATTGTGTAAATATGTTTGGTATTGGTATGTTTCATCAGTATTTCAACAAATGCATCTCTTTTTCTTGCAATGGAAAAGCTACTTTTCCCATGATAATGAAGTAAATTCTCGAGATGTTGGGAAAATTGGTGAAAATTTACACATGATGATGGGGAAAGAGGGTATAAAACTTGTCAGTTTTGTCCCTTCTCTATTTCATATCATTCTGGTCCAATCATGCTCCAAACTGCAACACACTCCATTAACTAAACATGTGTTGCTGAATGTTTTTTTTTGGAAACTTGGGTAGTGATTTGTTGTAAGGCAGACTGGTGGGTCCTGAGGCTGGACCAGTTGAGAACCACTGGCCTATGGTACTGTCCAGGCAGGTAGTAGGGTTGTCATGAGCCCCTGGTTGTGCTGTGGATGTCTCAGGGCCCAAAAACTGCAAGTGGGGTCTAGGCATTATCTATGTATGAAATGGCCCAGACTAAAGAGCCTCCATCGAGCTTCACCTTTGCTGCCGAACACATCGTCCCGTGGTGACTCTTTAGCACCCTACATACCCAAAACTTATACACAAAACTAACGTTATGCTCATGAATATGGTGTACCTTGAAGATTTGGCTCCATTCGAGATGTGCCTTGGGCAAATAGTGTGAAAACCACTACTGTAGAGCATTTATGAGGTTAGGCACTCATGTTGGACAAGAAGGTCGGGCACACAAACTCCGTTCCAGTTCAACCCAAAGATGCTTGATGGGGTTTAGGTCAGGGATCTGTGCAGGCCGGCCAAGTCCTTGCTTTGTGCACTGGGACACAGTCATGCTGTCATAGAAAAGGGCCCTCCCTAAACTGTTGCCACAGAGTTGGAAGGATGGCATTGTCCCAAATGTCTTGGTATGCTGAAGCATTAAGACTGGCCCTCAGTAGAGATAAGGGCTTAGTCTAAACCCTGAAAAACAGTCCCATACTATTATCCCTCCTCCACCTCACAGTTGGTACAGTGCAGTCAGAGAGGTAACGTTCTCCTAGCATCTGCCAAACCCAGACTCACCCATCTGACTGCCAAACACAGAAGCATGATTGGTCACTCCACAGAACGTGTTTCCACTGCTCTGCAGTCCAGTGTACGTGTGCTTTACACCGCACCATCTGACGTTTGGTGTTGGACTTGGAGTGAAGCTTGCATGCAGTTGCTCGGCCATGGAAACCCATTCATGAAGCTCCTGCCTCACAGTCTTTGTGCTTACATTTACACACGTTGAAGTTAAGAACTCTTCAGCTATGGAATTAGCAGAGCACTGGCGATTGCAATGCATCACGCACCTTAGCAGTCATTGACCCTACTCTCTTATTTTACATGGTGTTCCACTTTGTGGCCAGGTTGCTGTTGTTCCTAAATGCTTCCACTTTCAAATAATATCACTTAAAGTTGACTGAGGAATATCCATCAAATTAAATTTTACAAACTGTCTCAATGTAAAGGTGGCATCCATCGCAGTACCACATTTGAAGTCACTAAGCTCTTCAGAACGACCCATTTTGTTTCACAAATGGTTGGAAATGGAGGCTGCATGGCTAGATGCTTGATTTTATACACCTGTGGCAACGGGTCTCATTGTAACACCTGAATTCAATAATTAAAAGGTGTGGCCAAATACTTTTGTACATGTATTGGATGGATGTAAAATAAATAAATTAATTAATTAATTAATTAATTAAAAGTGCTGGTCTCGCACAAACTTCCACTTGTCCTTCTCTGCTGCCTGTCCCTGGTGCACAGGAGACCTAACATCATATACATTTTTTAAGCTTTTAACAACTCACACAATATTTTTTTCCAAAGTATTCTTTGGTGTGTGTTTTGCAATCTGGTTTAAACTGTTTATTGCACTTCTTAATGCTCCATGGTTACCATTGGTATTGCAAAGTCTGGTCCATCACCTCCAATTTCCAAATACTCCACCTGCAGCACGATGCACTCTTGAGGTGCACCCATGAGCAAATCACTCCCTCTCGTAAGTCTTTGCAATTCCACCTAAAAAACATACAAAGTTTCAAAATATAACACAATGCATGGATCCCCATTAGAAACCATTAGTCAGATGCCACGGCACAAGCCACAGAAAACTTTGTCTGCAGGTCACAGAGCTGCTGCGTGACATGTCAAAGAAAAGTTAACTTTTGAGATGGAAAACCACAGAATTGTACATGAAGCCACACAGCCTTCATAGCAAACATAAACCTTCACATTCCCTACTCCACCATGATGGAACCAAACAATCATGGTGGGATGAACGTAAATTTCCTACGTACATTTTTGTGTCTGGAATGCGCCTTGAGTACATTATAAAGATCAAACTTTTGTAGTGGATATCTATGAGAGCACATCACAGTGTGCTAGCTTAGCAAACAATCTGCTAACTAGCTAACAGGCTATCCAGCTGCTAGCTGCTAACTCGTATGGATCAACGCTGTTAATAGTTGACAATTTAGCAAAATACCTTTCTCTGGCATCTTTGTTATGTTTGTCTCTATAAGGTTTTCGCTCGTTTTGCTTTATTTTCTCCAGTTTTGCGGTTGAACAACGTATAGCATCCTCACTGTCTCTGCATTTACCTCTGTTGTTTACCTCCGTTTACCCACAAAAATGGCGCAGGGGGGCGTGTTGGTCACGTGACTGACAAAGACTGATAGTTGATAGTCCAGTAACTTTGTATGATAAAAAAGAACTTGTTTTGCAGCTTTACCAAGCTGTGAATCTACATCAAACTATTCTGATAAAATGAGTCTACATTGCATACAGACAGAGTATTAGCTTGATATGAAACACAGCTTGAATTGTGCTCACTAGTCGATACGAATGGAGTCGGATGATTGTGGCAGTTTCAAATGAATTCATACGTGCAAAAGTTAGAGAGTACGACGGAGTATTAGGGCCACACAAAGAGAAAAAAAATTAAGAATTAAATTTTTTTTTTTTACAATACAAGAATAAAGTCATAATAACACAAGAAAAAAATCGTAATATTATGAGAATAAAGTCGTAATATTACGACAAAAAAAGTTGTAACATTACGACAATAAAATATTACAAGAAAGAAAGTCAGCTGTTAAAAAAAGCAATGTTGAGCATCTTGTAAAGCTAAACTTTAGTATCGGTTTCACAAATAAGGAAATACTTCATCTTTTGGCACATCAGCATCAAATTATTATCAGAATACAATACTCCGTCATAGATCTTCAGCGCCGCAGCAGACTGTCTTTCCCGTAATATTATGACTTTAATCTCGTAATATTACAACTTTAATCTCGTATTACGACTTTTTTCTCGTAATATTATGACTTTAATCTCGTAACATTACGACTTTTTTTATCGTAATATTATGACTTTAATCTCGTAACATTACGACTTTTTTCTCGTAATATTATGACTTTAATCTCGTAACATTACGACTTTTTTTATCGTAATATTATGACTTTAATCTCGTAATATTACAATTTTTTTTTATTGTAATATTATGACTTTAATCTTGTATTATGACTTTAATCTCATAATATTATGACTTTTTTATCGTAATATTATGACTTTAATCTCATAATATTATGACTTTAATCTCGTAATATTATGACTTTAATCTCGTAATGTCAAAATTTATTTTTTAATTCTTTTATTTTTTTTCTCATCGTGTGGCCCTAATACTCCGTCGTAAGAGGTCACTGTTATCTTTTCAATGAAATATTTCAAAAACATGCTATGACCCTGGCAGCCCAACTTTATTACTTTTTATGACATGTAGGCTAATTTTAGTCCTGTTTTTGCTGTCTAACTACATATTTTTCAGACCAGGCTACTGAATGGGGAAAAACTGGAAACTTATCCTATACCCCATGGCTACAAGTAATTTCTATCAGGTTTCTGTTTGACACTAGGAGACATCGTCCATATATTCACAGATATACTGTATTGACAACAACCATTTCCATCCAAGTGGGAATAAGTGGTACAGGTTTCCTTTATACACAAAATAAATCAATGTTTAAATAATACAAGTGCCATTACCAATACTCATGACTATTATGTTTGGATGGATGTTACCAGTTTTCCTCTTCTCCTTTGCTGCTGTCTGTCCCTGTGCAGAGGTGAGCTAACAGCATATATTTGTAGGTTCACACAATATTCGTTAAGTTTATTTTCCAAAGAATTCTTCATTTTGTTTCGCTAGTCCAGCTGGAACCGAGCTTGAACTGCTCAACACAGAAACTGGTGTTTCACGTTTGGTCTGCATCTATTAACTTCCAGACAACAGAAATAAATGTCAAGTCTGACAAAAGGCTTTTTTTGAATATGCATATTTCTCAGCCATTTCTCAGCCTTTTTTATTTGTTTTATTGTATTCTGTTATGGTATAAAAAGCAATCACACCATGACAGTGAGCCCTTTCTGTTTGTAGCGTGTAGAATTTAAAATTGTTAGGAAGCCAAGCATGTTAACAATGATAGTGAAGTTAATGATTTATCTTACAGACATTTTCAACACAATATTCTTTCTTTGGAAAACACATTCTCTGTGGTTTTAAAACAACATATTTGGATTGGTAGCAGTAAACCCTGTGACTGATGGATGAATGTAGATCAATACTTTCAGTGTTAAGACAGACCTACATCACGTGTTGTACTGGATATTACTACCCAACCCAATGTAAAACCATTGACAGAACATCATGCCTCTTAAATTAAAAAATGATGAGTCTATGAGTCAGATCTATGACAGGACATGTCAGTGAACTAGCATGTCTGTTAACTCTTTGCTGCCATAATGAATACAAACACCTTTTAATAAAAAGCTCCAGAAGTCTTACTCAGAGTTGTCAATAAAAATGTAACTTTTCTAACAGTTCATCAGTTAACAAAAAACTTTATAATTGCATTCTGTTAATAATCAGCTACGAGTTAATGTGAGTGTTGTCATCTAAAACTAACATACAAATCTTTATGTATTGTCCTTTTGGAGTTTTTTAAAGGCCATGATGACTGCAATAACTTAAAATTACAAACAAAATCATGTATATCACCCCTGTCCTTGCTTGGAAGCATTTCACAATAAAAGTGCTGCGATAGATATGAAAATTTTGGCTTGTTAATCACTAAGCTCTTTGAAATACAGGAGGTGGTGTGCTCTTAGTTTGTCTGCAATCATCCATTTGACTGTGTAAAAACAAGGCTTCTTTCTCAACTATCACACAAAAATTCCTGAAAAAAGTACCACATGATCATTAGAAATGCATTTGCATTTATTTAAAGGAAATAAGTATGATGATCCCCTAGCAAAACATGACCAGTACCAGTACTTGGTGGAGGAACCCTTGTTGGAGCGCACAGATGTCAGGCGTTTCATTTAGTTGGTCACCAGGTTTGCACACAGCTCAGGAGGGATTTTTGCCCACTCCTCTTCGTAGATCCTCTCCAAATCCTTGAGGTTTTGAGGCTGATGCTCCCTCCATTGATTTTCTATAGGATTAAGGTCTAGACACTGGCTTGGCACTCCATGACCTTTCTTCTTGAGACACTCCTTTGTTGCCTTGGCCATGTGCTTTGGGTCGTTGTCTTGCTCGGAGACACACCCATGACCTCTTTTCAGTGCTATGGCTGAAAGAGCGTGGTTCTGGCCAATGGTCATTGACCCCTCGATGCAGTGCAGTCATCCATACCCTTGGCAGAGAAACTTCCCCAAAACTTAATATTTTCACCTCCATGCTTGACCTTAGGGTTGGTGTTCTTGGTGTCATACTCTTTCTTCGACTTCTACCACACACGGCGAGTGGAGTTGTTGCCAAAGAGATCAATTTTGGTCTCATCTGACCACATCACGTTCTCCTAAGACTCAGAATCATTCAGATGTTCAATGGCAAACTTCAGCCGGGCCTGTACATGTGCCTTCTTGAGCAAGGGTACCTTGCATGCTCAGGATTACAAACCATTACCCTGAGTGAGTTAACAATGGTTTTCTTGGTGACTGTGGTCCCAGCTGCCTTGAGATCATTAACTAGCTCCTCTTGTGGGATTCTGGGATTATCCCTCACCTTTCTCATTGTTAATGATACTGCACAAGGTGAGATCTTACACGGAGCCCCAAGCCAAGGATGAATGACAGTTATTTGGTCTTTCTTCCATTTGTGACTAATCGCACTGACAGTGTAGCCCATTCCAGCTTTGTACAGGTAGTTTTGTCCCAGATGACCTAAGACAGCTCAGGTGTCACTGGAGATTCTGACAGGTGTCTTTTATAAACAATTAGAAGCACATTCTTAATCAGTAATTTTCTGTGCACCTTATGGCTTAAAAACATTCTTGTTGTTCAAAAAGGTGACTCACACTCCTGTAACCATTGTTGCTAGCCAGTCTCCACCAGGCAATGGCAGTCCATTTATCCACAGGTTTAGCCAGACGGTAGTTGGTGGTCTTCGTTTGCAGGACAGGGCTGAGAGGACAGATGTAACTGAAGGTCTCCTGTGACACCTGAGAGTTCCTTATGGACATATCGTAGTCAAAGCTAGGAACAGTATCATCCCACCAGTGCTGTGTACATGGATACACTCACACCCTCCATCCTAGCCTGGCGTTTATGATTGCCTGCAGTTAATTTATGATTTCTAAGCATGCTTTGTTAGCTTCAGTGTAGGCTAGCTAGGTCATCATCTTCTCATCTCTAACAGTTGGTACATGTTAGCTTGCTGGATGAAGACAAAAACCTGGAGTAACAGCACGAAAGCTTGCAGATAACCACTGCGATCCGCCATTATGCTAGTGCTTACTTCAACCCGAGTAACACAGAATAACGTCCTCCCACTTTGGTTCCACTTAAACTGGTGTGAAGCGGGCTGGTTCGCCAGAAAGCCCCAAGGTTCTTAGACTTCATAACGGAGTTGGATCCACAACCAGAACCGTGTCTGTCTGAAAACACCGTGAGTGGTCCGGTCTGTTCTCAGACTGGGCACAATCGTTTCAGATTGGAGCTCTGCTTGATGGATTTGCCTGATGACTGAAATGGAACCAGGCCAATCCATCTGCTTTATGAGGTTACTAAAGCTCCCAAAGTGATGTCCTCTGTGACAAAGAATCACTTTGTTCCCCTCCCTTGAGTTCTTTACTGTGATGTGACGTCTTCTGCAAACATCCTACATGGAAGTCTCCTAAAATCTGGAGAAATTAACCTGATGCAGATGCTTCCAATGTTTCAGCTTACACTGATGCAGGTGAGGGTCTTCTTTTAGGTGTCTGAATCTGTTGTTTGTCTCACATGTGCCCTCCTGGTTTCACATCAGATAAATAAAACATGCTTAAGATTCCTGTATGGTGTCCTAGTTTGCCTGTGGATAAAAATAAAGCAGACCACTCTAGGGTGCTCTGCCATTGGAAAAAATTCAATGCATGCTGCCCTACATGAAGGAAAACAGTCTGGAAGTGACAGGATTGACTTTCTCCTCATTGGTACAAGACCAATTCCGCTTTTATTTCTTTAACACACCTTTTAGATTCTTTAGAGTCTGCAGGTGGCTTTGCCATATCAAAATAAAACTCAAGCAAGCAACAAATGAAGCTGTTGCCCATGCATTCACAGACAGCGTCTGCTCTAAACAGCAACATGGAGAAGAAGAACAGAGTGGGAGGAGATTAGAAGAAATAGAGGGGAGGGGATTTAAAATCGTCAGCATTTGTGCCTTCTCCCCGATTTTCCTCTCTCTCGCTCTCTCTCCCCACACGTTGTCTGTCTCTCTCTCCCCTCTCTCAGTGCCTCAGCCTACAGCTCAGAGTGAATCCGCTCTCACTTTCCCCCCGCCTCAGCTCTTCACTTCACCCTCTCCTTCTCCTGATTGACTGACTGACTCCTGCTGCTCTTCTTCATCCTCCCTGACACCCTCTCCTGATCCTTGAAGACACCATGGTGAACAGATAACCACCCGGCTGTCCTGACGACATGGGTGCCTGCCTCTGCAAAGGTCACAAAGGTCAGTCCCACCTGTTTGCGGGTCCGTGTGTTTTTGTGCTGTGTGTGTTGATGTTTGGGTCATCCTGCAGGAAGTGGGGTGATGATGGCAAGTGTTTCAGAAAGTTGCATCACGCTTTTAGAGGAAAGTGTTTATCTCTGGGGTGTCAGTCGCAGAAACGGAGAATAGAACTCATCCGAGGAACGGACAGCAATGTTTGATGTAAGTCCTTCAGAGGGATTTTATGTATGCACAAAATAAGGCATGGAATGACTCATCCCCATACTTGTTTTCATGCATTTTTGCTGCTATTCTTGATCCGAGTGAATCCATGGAGATGGGTTTAGATACAGCACTTGAGGGCAAAGGCAGGTTGATGAGAGGGATTGCGAGGATCAGCAGAGGACAACAGTAGCTCTGGGATATGACAGCTCCATCCAGGATCATCCCTAACTTGTCATAACTGAAAGACGTGACTGGGGTGAAAATGTTTCTCTTTCATAGCCGATTTAAAGAAGAAAATGTTGCATATCAAAGGTGCATGTGCTAAATTAGTGATACCTAAGGCTTGCTTTATACAAAATGGTTTTCAAATCATAGCCTATCAGAAACAAAAGGGCAGTTTCAACAGACTGTCAACATTATAATCCTCTGAATGCACACATTACACAAGAAACTTCCAAAAATGCTCACTGAGGACAACATGCAGAAAATGATAAGGATAAGAATATGCTTAGTAATCGAATATGCTTGAATGAATAGCAAGGATTTTGGGGTGTAGTCAGATTTCAGCTGGGCCCTGATCAGCCCTGGCTACCCCTACATCCACCCCTGGTTAGAGTGAGAGTCATGGTCCATGCAGCAGACAGGACAGCCGCTGACGGCTCATCTCCACATTCTGACACAGAACAAGAACAAACCAGTTGGAGCTGCCAAACTTCAGAGTGCTGGCGCTTAAAAATGATAAGCACAAAATGCTTTGTGATCTCACCTTGAGACGGAGCAGATAGCAGAGCAAATGCGTGTGATTCATGCTGTTAAAGGTTCTTTGCTGATGACGTCACGCAGCGGATGAAAAAACTCAGAGGGACAAGTAGTGATTTCTGCAGAGAAACACAACCAAAAAGGCCATGTCTGACCTATTTATGACTATGCTAAGTGGTCAAAGTGTGAAAAAGAACCTTGATTCTTTAAGCCACTTTTTGTTGGAAAAGTAGTGAAATATTCAGGGGAAAACTGCAGCAGGCAGGAATTAAAAAAGCCTCCATCTAAACTAGGACCAGCGGTGTCACACAACCCTCATGCTTGGTCCATTTCCACAAAGCGGCCTTGTTTGGTTCAGTACAGTTTTGTCATGGTTTAGCACATTAAAGAGGCTGTATGAGACACCTAGCTGTAGAAGTGGCACTAGCCTCCAGTGATTTCAGTGAGCATTGCTCCTTTAAGAAGGACGAGCTAGGCTATACAGCGTAACAGATGGGTACAGTTTCTCCGTGGAATTTGGTGAGTTTTGGGTAAAAATGGGCCACAAAATAATGTTGGCTCAAACGTACACACTATTGAAAACTTTTGAAACAGTCTGCTGCCTGTTGACAGATTGTTCACACATTTACTAACAGATGCTTTAAAAGCTAACCTTCAACTCATTGAACATGGCTATAATACACACATAAAGTATGTGATGAAAGTCTATGACATCTGTCACATCTATCCATTCAGTTTGACAGAAGAAGTCTGAACAGACACCTTTAAGTTTATTCTTTAACATTATAATGCCAATCCACTGGCCACTGTAGGGATGTAATGGTATCAAAATCCTACAACACATTAATACCTCAGTACCACAGTATTTATCACAGTATTAAAAAAAAACTCCCAAAACAACAACTGAAAACTTAGAAAAAGGGACATCTGCATTTATTTAACGATTGCACTTTGAATATTACAATATGTGCAAACAAATGTTGCAGATCTGTAACCTTGCAAAGCAGCAGATGGATTCACCTGTTTCTCACAGGCAAATCCATCTTGCAAAGCTCCTATCTGAACCATTTTGGCCTGGTTAGAGAGTGACAGGACCAATCAGTATCAAGGGGCAGTACTTTCAGGTGTGTCATGACGTAAGCAAGCAGTTACAAGAGGCCAGTTTGAACTATGACAGAAGAGATAAGCGTGCTAAAGTGCCAGTTTGATCAGAATTTGACATTTCTTTGCTAGAAGAAGAACAAAGAACTGCATTGACTTGTTTTCTTTTCAAAAATGACAAAAGTCATGTACTGACATGTCTACAGTCACCATGGTTCGCGTTATGCAGCTCTCTATGGAGTTTAGTCCTCGGTAGCGACGCACCTTGGTAGTGGCTATGTCACGTGTTTTCTTGCTCTGATTGGCCCATAAATATGTGACAGACAGAACGTTCATCCAATTACCCTCTGACGGCTCTGCCCTTTCCCAAACGCTGTCCATGGAAGGTTTTCCAGATGGATGTTTGAAACAAATCCATCTGGTGTGTCAGGTTAGTAGATCTGCATTTGTCTTCAGAAAAACTTGACTTTGGCTCAAGCATGTTCACTAACCTTCTAAAACCTTTGTTATCAGCTGAAAACAGCTGTAGGTCTTTGGTGTTATATTCACTGAAACACCTTGTGATCTGTCGAGCCCTAATGTGGCGAAGTAGGATTGTGAACCCTTCTTTAAGAGTCCTCTGGCCTGGCCAGGTTCTGCTCCTCGTATCTTCATGAATCTTTTCAGGATGATGATTTACTAAGTGGCTCCATATGTTTCTCTTATTCTCCATCAAGTATGTCACTGCAGTCTGGCAGTGTCTGCATATTGTTTTTGTTTGTCCGTCACCTTTTTCCCTTTCCTATTTCTTGACACTGGAAAACAAAAATGTTTCCACACGTCAGATTTAAAAGTCACTGGAGCCTCCACAATATCTTAATCTTGTCACTTGGTTCTCCATTGCAACTCACAGCAGCCACCATTTCCACACTGTTAGATCAAGCCAGCGAATGGAACGCAAAGTATGATGGGTATGCAAGAGCTTATGGCAACAGTAGTTGTTACTTCCCTTTGCTCTGTACCACTAAAAAACTACACTTTTGCCCTGGAGACCTATCTTTTGAAACAGTTTCATGTCCATAATGGTATTAAGATGCTTCCATCACCAAAATTCCACAAAATTAATGATACTTCCAGTCTCTACCACTAGATTGGGTGGGCTCGTAATAAGAAAATGTAACAATTTTGTGTTTAAAGCTTTTAAATCGCATCTCACCACCATTCATTTTGATGGGACATTTTCTCCCAAAAAGGAGAAATGGGCTGCTCTTATCAGTTGATGCCCCATCCAATCAAGGGAGGCCAACTGGGCCTCAAATTGTCTCATATGTAGATAGCCCAAGCTGGATGCAGAGCCTTTCAGGAAGAAAACAAGTGATGGATTTGCATGTTTAAAACATCCCTTTCAAGTGAAAGTTCATCCAAGGTGGGCCAGCTTTCTAAGACATGAATTTTACATCCCATCACCTCCTCACACATTATTTTTGGCCTCCATCTGTGATTCAGTCTGGAAATATTTGATGAGACAAAGGCAGCTGTTGTTCAGGAAGGGTACCTTTTAACAAGGTGGAGGGGACAGAGGCTGATGCTTTCAAGCTGGGAAGAAAAACATCTGTGAGGCAGCAGACGAGGAGATAAGAGGAAGATGAGAGCGTGCGAGAGAGGGTGAATCAGAGTGGGACTGGGCCCCACAAGGACAGCAGTGGGCTGCATCAATCACGATGTGTTTCTTGACCTGCTAATAGCATGTGATGAGGCCGGAGACCGCAGACAGCCCTGTGTGTGTTTGTGTGTGCTTAAGTAAATGAAAGGGTATCACTCACCTCCCGATGCTGCTGAGTTTCCATAGCGACCGCCAATTGTCTTGACATCACCTCCCGGGGGAACCCCAAGCGTATGTATGTGTATCCCTGTGTATGTGTGTTCAGTGACCTTTCTAATACCGTTAACTCTCCATCTCTCCATCCTGCATTCATTTCCTCTCATTGTTCATACCAACCCTACCATCAATTATAAGTAAATATGCAGAGAGGACCCGGTTTAATGACTGTATCAGGATTCTCTCTCTCTCGCTTCCATTATACATGAGCCTCGTTTGACCCTTGGGTTAATGGAGGCTACTGGTTATTTGCTACACAGACAATTGAACCCCTCAAAAATAATGAATACAAAACTGAAGCCAAAATACCCTTATGATGAGCACTGACTTATTGTGTTGATTGAGGTCGTTTGGAGCAAAACATTCTTAGCTGCAGTTGTAACAGCCTGCCCCTTCTGCTAATTAAAACACACATATAACATCAATCAAAGGTAAGGATCCCCAGGCAAGCACCGTCCACGGAAGAACACATTTATGCATTGGTTTGAAGCAGGCACTTGTACTACAAGTACTTGTCCACACCTGTTAATTACTGAATTCAGGTGTTTCAATTTGACTCATTGCCACAGGTGTATAAAATCAAGCACCTCGCCATGCAGTCCATTTGCAAACGTCTGTGAAATAAAATGGGTCGTTCTGAAGAGCTCAGCGACTTTATGTGTGTCTCTGTGGTTGGTGCCACCTTTGCAATAAGAGGGTTCATGAAGTTACCTGGCTGACTGCATTGTGCCACCAGTGAAGTTTGGTGGAGGGAGGACAGTGCAGGGCTGTTTCTCTAACCTTGCAAAGCAGATGGATTCACCCGTTTCTGTGTTTCTTGCTGGCGAATCCATCTTGCAAAGCTCCCATCTGAAACGTTTGGGCCAGGTTAGAAAGTGGCAGGACCAATCAGCGATGAGGGGCACTGCTTTCGGGCGCAGCAGAGTTGTGACATAAGCAAGCAGCAACAAGAGACTGGTGCAGATATGGCAGAAGAGCTTAGCGTGGATGCTGCTAAAGTTTAAGTTATATCAGAACTTGATGACTTTTCTTCGTTAAAAGAACAAAGAACAGCGTTGAGTTGTTTTATTTTCAAAAACGACAAAGTCGTGTACTGACATGTTTAAAGTCACCATGGTTTGCGTTATGCAGTTCTCTATGGATTTACTCCTCGGTAGCGGTGTTTTGTTGCTCTGATTGGCCCGTAAAGACGTGACAGACAGAATGTTCATCCAGTCACCCTCCAAAGATATTTTCAAAGCTTCTGCCCTTTCCCAAATGCTGTCTATGAGAGGTTAGCCAGGCCCCTTATCTCCAGTGAAGGCCAGTCTTAATGCTTCTGCATACCAAGACATTTTGGACAATGGTTTGGGAAAAGCTGTTTTCTATTCCAACATGATTGTGCTCCAGTGCACAAAGCAAGGACTATAAAGACATGGTTTGTTGAGTTTGGTGTAGAAGAACTTGACTGGCCCACACAGAGCCCTGACCTCAACCCCACAGAGCATGTTTGGGATGAACTGGAATGGAGATTGTGAGCCAGGCCTTCTCATTCAACATCAACGCCTGACCTTATAAATGCTCTGCAGCAGTGGTTCTTAGCTGGTGGGTCAGGACCCAAAAGTGGGTTGCAAACTGTTTCCGGTGGGTTGTGAAGGTGTGCAAGGAAAAAAAATGTAGTAAGAAGTACAGCACATGTGTGTATTTTTAGGTTTTCCTGTGATGACCAGCAAATTTTGGCCATTTTCACAAATCTAGAATATAGATATTAGCGATGATATAAGAATATTAATATTAGCAATGTTTTCTGATCTGGGATTCCCCAGCCCTTCGACAAGCCTCTTTTGAACACATCAAATAGGCACAGCACTAATTCCAGCTCTTCCTGTGCCTGCAAGGAAAGCCTGAGGCAGGAAGAGAAGCAGAAATAAACCCAGAGCAGAGCAAAAATCAATGACAACAGAATGACATTGATTAAGTCAGATAAAGCATAGAGGAGGAGCTGGAGTGGAGGAGGGTGGCAAAAAGCAGCTTGCAGAGGGATCAGAGAAGCATAGCCAGGCTAGATATGTTTAAATGAGCTAATGAGGGCTTGCATGAAATCAGCTGTTTTCAGTTATGTGCCAGAGCTTGTCTCTGTAGCCTACCAGAACTACAGCTACATGCTCGATTAAAATATTCTAAAATTGGGCAATGACTGATTAGACCCACCCTGCAGGGCCTTAAAGTGTTATATGGTTCTGAAGACCCAAACTAGTTTTACTCTTGCATGTACAGTATACACCTCAATTGTACCCAAATTTGACTTGGTGTTCTGCACATCCAACATGCAAACCTAAAGTCACAAACTAGAGGGGTAGCATCATATTAATTCAATAGTAAACTGGTTAGCTACTTGCTAACCTGCTAGAAAGTCCACCGGAGAAAACGTCAGATGGTATAACTTGTTGGAAGGGGCCAAACCACCAAGCATTACCAAAGTCAAACATTCTTCTATCAATATGCTGCTCCCCCCTCTGAGCTTGTATACTAGGCACAGGTCCGTTAAATTATCTCAATGACTTGAAAGTTTGTTCTGTCTCTGGTTGCCACAGACCGGGTACACTCACACGAGGCAATTTTAACAGTGCCCAAGCACACACCCAGTTTGTTTGATTAGTGTGGGTGCTCTGTACAGCACAGCATGCTTCTTTGGCCTTGGCATGGATGGAAGAGGTGGGCTTTGGCATGCCACTACTGCTCATGCATGCACACAAGTACTGGTGTGCAATGTGCACATGAGTCGCAGCATAATGTATCCGTGCACATGCTTGGATGGGTTTGGAGCAATGTGAGTGCAGGCCAGTGGGGGACTGGGGAGGGGGGGCAGGAATGGGCCAGCAGAGCACTAGTTATTGGGCCTTCTGTAAGTGCATCCTAAGCTACCCTGAAATTTTCCTGCAGGTTTGTTGTAGTGGTAGAACCCTCCTATTGTATTAAAACTCTGACACTTTGTCAGCTGTAACAGAGATGCTTAAATTAATTTTGCTTTTTTAGAGTTTCTTTCATGTGGTTGGGAGCCCTCCAAAGGTTTTTGGATTCACTCTTTGGAAGCTGTCGTGCCGTCCATCTTTTAATCCAGTTAAAGATCATGACCCTGGCTTAAAAGCATGCACACACAAAAAGGAATCTACATGTGTAGAGGCTGAGTTGTTTTTGTGTGATTCTCCACAGAGCTCCAGCACCCCATGACAGTCCTGCAGGACCACTCTGGGGAGGGTCAGCCGTCCTCTGCCAAGGTGAGTAAAAACATTCACCTTTAAATGGGAGGCTTAAGAGAGCTTGTATTATGTAG
Organism: Cheilinus undulatus; assembly: GCF_018320785.1. Taxonomy (NCBI): domain Eukaryota; kingdom Metazoa; phylum Chordata; class Actinopteri; order Labriformes; family Labridae; genus Cheilinus; species Cheilinus undulatus. The sequence goes on along the minus strand of NC_054875.1, from coordinate 10,645,052 downwards.
TGTATAATGTAGTTGGCACCTTTTATCAGTGGAGATTTTATTTCTAAATGGACCGTGGCTCTTATCTCTTTGGATTATTCTAAGAAGGAGGACAAACATTTTTCTATGCTATGAACAAATCAAATTTTTTTTTCTTCTGAGATCTTAAATGAAATATTAGAGATGGATATACTGGAGTCTGGGAAAAAAATAATAATTATAACAAAAAAGGCACATTAGTTCTGCAAATTAAACTAGATTACCTTTGAAGTGCTGCAGGTTTAGCTCATAAAAATGAAACCATATGATTGTTTTATGGAAGGCTTTAATGGTCCACTTTACTGCCGCCCTTAAAAAATATCTGGATTTTTTTTTAACAGTATGGTTCAATACTGGCCATTTTTTATTGGATGTTTTTATTGCTCTGTGAGATCACTGAAGGAGTGTCTGAACTGTTATATAGCATACATGATTTTTTTCATGCCTACAGTCTGCTCCTCGGCCAGGCTTCAACACCCTCCCTGAAGACATCAGCAGTGACATATCCTCAATTTCTATCTATTTTGCCAAGACTATTAATAAACCAGAAACATTTCTCTGTATTTGTGTACCGTCAATCAAGCATTTATACTAGTTCTCAGTTTCTAAATTAACAGTAAGTCTTATTCCTTGACTTATGGACTTCTAGAGTTTTTTTAAACATCTATAGCCACTAGTAAATAATGCTAAATGCTGCCAAGGGGGGATAAAGGGGGGAGCCCAGCCAAATTGGGGGCCCATGGGGATCAGCAATATGATGGTTGATTGTAAAGTTAAACTGTGATACCCATATTTAATTTAATTAATTTAATTTATTTATTTGTTTAATTTTATTTATTTATTTATTTATTTATTTATTTATTTTATTATTATAATTTTATTTTATTTTTATTTTTTTTATCTTTACCTGAATAACCAATCTTATCAAAGCAACAAACATTTCATTTATTTATGCTGTAATTTACATTTAAAAATGTAAATCTCTTTTCTTAAAACAGAATCAAAATGGCTTAAAAGTGGCAGAAAAGTTGGTGCAATGGAATTGGTAAAATAGCAGAAATGGGTTAAGGTGGCAAAAAAAAGGTGTTTAAAGTCCCAAAAATGGGACAAAATTTCAGAAACAGGCAGAAAAAAAGTGGTGCAAAGGGATTAAAAAGTAGCAAATGGGTCTGAAGTGGCAATATTGGGCATAAAAATTGGCGACATCTGGTTAAAATTGGCAAATATGGAAAACAGAGTGGAGAATAGGTTCATAAAGTGACAAAAATGGGCATAACAAATAGTGAAATGTGGTTAAAATTGGCAAAAAACCGATAAAGACAGTGGTGAAAAGGGGTTAAAAGTGCCAAAAATGGTTTAATAGAGGCAACTATAGCTTGAATGTGGACAACGGGCAGAAAAAGTGGTAGTAAATGTTTAAAACTTGTGAAATGGGGCTATAAATGTAGCAAAAAATTGGTCTACAGGGGCCAAAAATGGACAGGAAAGGTTGTAAAAAGGAATAAAAATGTCACAAAAAGGCTAGAAATAGGCAAAATGTGCAGAAAGAGTAGGGAAGTGGCACAAATACATACCCAGACTGAAACACTTTTTAGGTCCAACAGGAGGAAACTGTTAGCCAGGATGCTAGCACCAATGCTACTGATCCAACACATGCTATATAGGCCTACTATATCACAGCTGGGGAGGGCCCATTCTCAGGATCACAATCATCTGGGAGGGCCTTCATGACAAACTAGGCAAGATGGCACAAGATTTAGGTTCACAAGAATGAGACAGGAAGAGATGAGAAAATGAGACAAGATGAGACAAGATTCTGTTCACAAAAACAACATGAGACAAGGTGAGACGAGATGAGACCTAGGTTCATCAGAACAAGACAAGGCTTGGTTTCACAAACACGAGACAAGATTTGGGTTCACAAGAATGAGACGGGATGTGATGAGAAAATGAGACAAGGCAGGAGACGATCTGGGTTCACAAGAAAAAGTGAAAAAAGAAGCGACATGATGAGATGAGATGTAGTCAGGGCCATTCTTGTGGACACAATATCTCAACAATGCTTTGACAGATTTATATCAAACTTTGCCTGGATTTCCATCTTATTACAGAGATTAACTGATTTAATTTTGCAGGTTATAGGTCAAAGGTCAAGGTCATTGGGCTTCCCTTCCTTTTAAACCAATATCTCAGAAACACATCCAGGGATTTCCTTCAGACTTTGCATAAATTGCTACAAAGACTCGAGGGTGAACTGATTTGATTTTAGAGGTCATAAATCGAAGTTAAAGGTCAAAAGGTTAAAGTAAACACCCCAGCCTCCTTGACTCACCACTGTCCTTTTGCTCCTTTAGGGTATAACTGTATCATCTGTACAGTTTAATTTCACTGGTTTGTAAATGGCACAGTAGAAAAATGCTAGAAAACTAAGCATGCATCTCTTTGGTTTTCACGTCTCCATACAACCATGCAGATTTCTCTCACACATCAATAATCCTTTCAGAGAGGAGAGAAAAACACTTGAAATGCAGTTTCTCCTTCATATGATTGCAGGTATTAAGGTGTAAATAACGTGGCTTAGAGGCTTTGAGGTGACCTTTATTCATTCAGCGTGAGTGTTAATGCTGCAGGATTTCCATAACAGAGGCCGGTTGTTGCCATTATCGCTCTTTACTTGAAAGAAAACGTGTGAAATGTGTGGATTGAGTCGTCACACTTAAGACGTGATTGCCTGAAGAGGATGCAGACAAGTGTGATTATACGTGCAAGTGTGTAAGGTTATTTGTGAGGTGTGTTTCCTCTGTGAGTTGAAAATTAACATCTCTACTGAAACCCTCACATGACATACTCATGTTGGAAATGAAGTTGTTTTCTCCTGCAGATATGCAGTGACACATCTCTGATAAAGCTGCTTTATTCTTTTTTCTCACGTGCATCGTACCGTGCAGGATGGGAAGACCCCCTCCAACGGCAGCGTGACAGATAAAAGCAGCCGCTACGACATAGGCGAGCTGGCCACCTCCTCTCTGATTGGTAAGACATGCACACAAACACAAATAAACAGGTGTAGTTCTTGTTTCATTACAAATCCAACATATCAGTCTTGGAAAAAAGCAAGCTGAGAAATTGCATTAGTAACCATGGGAGGTAGTAATGCAATTTCCCTCCTCCTTCATGTCTTCTCCCCTGCAACACAAATTGTACCAGAACTAAATGAGTAAACAACCTGCTACATGAGAACATTTCCTTCTCCATTTCAATTTCTGCTCCATTTTTGAGTCCTTTCCTTCCCTTTCTCAGCCCAAGTCTGCCTACCTCATCCAGGCTGTCTCCCTCTCTCTGCTGGAGGTTAATTATGTGACTTATTGTGCTCTGGCTTGCTTAACTTTCCCCTGTGAAAACTCCTTTATAACCCTGACAGTGTAATTATGAATGTATTAGACAAATACAGACATTCAGGCAGACAGCTGAGAGGCTGACACCTGCTTAGGGAGCGGCAGAATCAGTCCAGTGGAAAAATAAAAAAGCGTCTTAGCGTTTACTCAGACTTAATCACCTGCCAGTCACCACTTTAATTGGAGAAGTAAGGTCTGGAGTTTGGCGGTCTCAAAATGCAGTTGACAGCTTAACAGCTTGAAAAGAATTACACAGTGTTAACTCATTAAACAGGACAAATACAGTTCTGTTTAGACTAATATCATGCTGACGTTAGTGGCTGATTTAGTTTGATGGATGTCGCAACTTTCTTATCTTTAAAACTTAACTAAAGTTCAAAATTTTAGCAGAGTTGTTACCTTGAAAAAGCCAGTGAGTTGGCCCCGTTCCATACCTGTCATCAGGTAGATCCATCATGCAAAACCTCAAGCTTATAAGCTTTTCAGTGCCAGAGAATGACTAGATCAATCAGCTTTTTTAAAGAGAACCAGTCAGAAGCTATAGCTCACGTTTTTGGTGGATCTGGTCATGGAAGTAGGATTCTACTTTCAAATCGTCTAGCGGAACCTGCTTTAATGCATGGACCAAGCTAAGCAGCTCCCTAAATACTCATTAAAATGGCATTTGAAAACAGAGAAAGGTAAAGGTACAAAGCTGTGTCATATGTCTTTAGTAGGATCAGGTAAATATGTATTGCACAGTCCATTGCAATTAATTTTATTCATTATAAATTACACTTTTTCAAGCTCCCAAAGCACTTTTTTTTCTACTTTATCTTTATTGTGATGTATGCAATTTGCAACCTCAGTACCAAAAAACTTGGGATGCTGTCCATCCATCCATCTTCTTCCACTTATCCGTGGCCAGGTTGCAGGGTAGCAGGCTAAGCTAGTCCACTCAGACGTCCCTTTCTCCTGCAACATTTTCCAACTCCTTCTAGGGGATCCTGGGGCGTTCCCAAACCAGACAGGATGTAAAATCCCTTCAGCACAGTCTGGGTCCCCCCCGAGGTCTCCTCCCAGCCAGATGTGCCCAGAAAACCTCCATGGGGAGGCGACCAGGAGGCCTCCTGATCAGATGAGGTTTAAGATTCTCTAATTTTTTTGATGATGTTACTGACTGCAGATGGACATCTATTGAAATTGATATTAACAAATTTATGTTGAGGAACTTCTTTCTGAAATTGTTCCACGATTTTCAGCAGTAGTTCGTTGCAGGTTGGTGAACCTCTGCCCACATTTACTTCTGAGAGACTCAGCCTCTCTTAAATGCTCATTTATATACCCAGTCATGTTACTGACCTGTTGCAAAATGCTTCTCCACATGTTTTTCATTAGTACCACCTACTTTTCCAGCCTTTTGTAGCCCGTCCCTATTTTTTTTTTAGATTCATTGCAAATAATATGTTTGCAGTGAATGAAATATGGGTTTATGAGACATGAAAATCATTTCATTCTATTTTTGTATACATTTTACACATAGTGTCCAAAGTTTTTATAATTCAGACTGGGTTTCAATAATATGCATTATGTTTGGATAGGAAAACCTTTAAATATAAAGGAAAATAAGCCTGGATGGTGACAGCCATGATGAAGATTTATCAGCTGATTCATGTTGGCTTTCCTGTGACAGGTGATTGGATTCCCCAGATTGATGTAATTACAGTAACTTAAAGGTTACAGGTTTAATAAAGTAACAGGAGGCATCCGGACATGATTCACTCTTCATAGGAATAGAACCTGCTGTTAAATTGGATTAAATGAAGCTCGTCTCCATGCTGAGGAAACAGTCTGCATGAACAAACAGAGACATGAACAAAGCTTCAGCAGCTGTTTTCAGCACCACTTAATTTACCCGCCAACATGGGAATAACTTTGGAAAACAACATTTAATTACACTGTTAAGGGGGTAAATTTGATAAATACTCTAATTTCCCAGTTGGCATTGAACTGTTGTTTGATTCAAGCAGAGGAGGACCAAAACAAAGAGAAGCCCCTAAAGTAATCAATGCTGGAGAGCTGTGGAGAAAAGTGAATCAATGTAGAGCTAGTGACAGAAAAGCCATACAGGTGGTGTTTTGAATGATTTCAGTTTTTTAAAGCATCTGCTGCATTGATAAGATGACTTAAATATAACAGAATTAAAAAGATTCAGCAGATGTAGTTGCTGAAGTTTGATTAACAGTGAAATGTAGTAGTTGAATAGATTTGTACAACTGATACACAGCAGAAACCTCAGATAGGACGGTCTAACTGTATGTTTGCATACATGTTTAAGTTCTGCTGCCTCCAATGACAACTGGGTTAAACTATTTGTTTTGCTTGGTTTGGATCTATCATACCCTGGTGCACAGCACAGGTGTCTTTCCAATGTCCACCTGACACAGTTTTTATTTTTTCATCGACCCCGTCACATTGTTTAAATAATGCAAAAGTCACATGTTCCTGTCTTCAGGATGCTGTCGTTAACCGAGCCTTGAACCCCCTAAAACCAGGTCTAAAATTAGTGGCACAATAAGTTCCTGATATTTATATGCACAGGCCCACCCACAGAATCAGCTGGGTCCCTGAAAACCCAACAAACGGGCCCTCCACAGCTTTGATTTAATGTTATCAGTGCATGTGTGTAGGATCATTGGTGCCAGCATCCTGGCTAACAGTTCCCTCATGTTGGAGCTGAAGTGTGTTGAGCTATTTTTGGGTTCAGATGTTGGAATTATTTATTCGATTGCCCCTCCTTTAACCACTTTTAACCCATTTCGGCTGCATTCGCACATTTTTGCCGCATTTTTTTGCAACTTTTCATCCATTTTTTGCCACCATTGGAACTTTTGCCACTTTATCCCGTGCCCATTTCGGCAATCTCTTTTTGCCATCTTTTGCCAGTTTGTCCCATTTTTTGCTTCTTTATTTCCATTTTTGCTGCCTTTCAACCATTTTTTGCCCAATTTTTACCAACTTATGGCACATTTCGCAGCTTATACCCTTTTTTGCATGGCTTTTTGACACTTTTGCCCATTTTTGCCACTAATTTCTGCCATCTTCCCTGTTTTTACCACTTTTCTGCCAATTTTAACTGAGTCATGACACTTTTTGCCCATTTTGTGCCACTTTGTGCACAAGTTTACCCCTTTTATACCACTTTATACCAGTTTTGCATTGCTCTTTGACACTTTTTGCCCATTTTTTTGCCACTAATTTCTGCCACCTTACCCTGTTTTTACCACTTTTCTGCCAATTTTAACTGAGTCATGACACTTTTTGCCCATTTTGTGCCACTTTATGCACAATTTTGCCCTTTTTATACCACTTTATACCAGTTTTGCATTGCTCTTTGAAACTTTTTGCCCATTTTTGCCACTACTTCCTGCAACCTTACCCAATTTCTACCACTTTTTTGCATCTTTTAACACATTCATGCCACTTTTTTGCCCATTTTTGCATTGTTTGCCACTTTTGACCCCTTTTTGTCATTAATTTATTCCCACTACCCCTTTGTTGCACTGCTTTTTGCCACTTTTGGGCCATTTTTGCCACCATCTGCTGCCTTACCCCACTTTTTGCCACTATTCTGCTTCTTTTAACACATTCATGCCACTTTTTGACCATCTTTTGCTACTTTATGCACACTTTTGCCCTTTTTTGCCACCTAATGCAAATTTTTGCATTGTTTGGTACTTTTTGCCCATTTTTGCCACTTATTTCTGCCACCTTACCCCATTTTTGCATTTTTTTTTTTCTCATTTCTGTAACATTTTGTCCTTTTTTTGCTGCTTTGGTAATTCATTAACACAGAAATGAAAAAAATTAGACTGAGAACACACCTGTGGTTGGGACCATACTTTAAGGGATGACAGTCTGTCATCATGATTTTTGTTGCATATTTACTGTGCCATCATAAAAATACAGAAACAAAAGGATTAAACATTGTAGTCTGATTCAGCTCTCATCTGACCTTAATTTGACTTAGCACAGTTTCAGTCAGATTTACTTGTTTCATGCATTTTTAAAGTCCTCTGTTAGGCAGACTTGTGTTCACACCAGATGCAGACGTCTATCTGAGCACATGAATATACGGAGTTTACTGGCATATTTTTTTTTAATTCATGTGAATAACTGGCTCCAATCAGGCTTGTATGCTCCAGCTGAAAAGACTCATAAAGGGGCTTCCTTTGCCCACATTTGGGATTTTATTCTGTTGTCAACAAACATGGCTGAGCTTGACTACACTGAGAGTGCTAAGTGCTAACCAACTTCTTCACTCACTTTCCTCCAAGCGAGCTCCTTTTTTTTCCTGTGCATCAGAATAAACATGTTGTGTTGTATAGCTCAGGGTAGCCACAGACAGACACCACAATTTTCTCCTCTATTTTTAGGCTGAATCCCTCCCAGACAGGTCTTCTGGAGTTCCTTCAGTGTAATTTTCACACACCTCGCTGAGGATCTCCATGATGATTGGCCACTGTGGGTGATAAACTTGATTTCAGTTCAGATTTTTCTACTCTTATGAATGCTGTGTTAATCACGGGCCTCCTCACGTCTTTACATTGACTTTGCATGGAATTGACTAGTACGCATTGTCAGGCCTGCATGTGCAAAGGGGGCCTTCAAATGCAGATTTTGCTAATCCAAGAAAACATGGAGTTAAAACCATAAAATTTTTCTCCAGGAGCTGATAGTGTGTTTGACATCCTATCAGTTATATCCGCAGTAAACCCATACATCCAGGGAGAGGCATTAAGAGGGACACATTAAACACAAGGTTTTTCTGTGACTCACTATGACTGGATCCTTTTCACACTGCAGGCTGGAAAGTTAGTTCAAAAAAATCCCATTTTAAAAGCAAATGGGATTTTCCTGCTGCTTGAAAATAACATTAATACATGCAGAAAAGCGTCCTCTCCTTCCACAGTCAGCCATAACAGAGTCATCACAGTGTGAACGCCGGCTGAGACCACGGTGAGGAAAATCACAGCGAACAGTCTCTAGGTGTTGAGTTCAGATGAAAATAACATGTCATGATGCTTTTCTCAGTTTCAATTAGCACAGACTGCCAGCGCTCTCAGCTCGGTCTTTTATTCAACACTTTCCATTTCTACTCTTTGTTTTTATCGTCTCCGTCTCCTCCTCCCCTCCTGCTCTTTCTGACATTTTTCTCTCTTTTTGTGTACTTTTCTTTTCCTTCTCCTTCCACCTTTGCCTTTTCAAACTTTGAATAACTGACCTGTTCTGAAAAATGACCTCCGTTTGCTGTCACATTCACTATGACTCCGTATTTCTCTGACCTCTCTCCCATTTTCTCTTGTGATTCAGATGAATTATGGCTCCATGTAGTTTTTCTATTCTATGAGTGATGAATAACATATTCTGCAGAGATGCAGGAACACAGGACCTTCATTAGATGATGCTTGAATAGAGCCCAGTAGGACAAAAGAACAGAGTAGAGATCATTTAGATTGGAGGTATAATAATGGAGACTTATGATTGGTTTAGACTTGAATGAAGGTTTAAAACAAGGTTTATGACCTTAAGTTTTGCAATAAAGAAAGAAAAGAAGGAAATGTTCTACCATACATAAAGCATTCAGGACACAAAGTCCTCTGGTTTCTGTTTGCTGTACATTTTTATATTTTAGAAACTGTAGAATGTGGTTGATGTACAACCATAGATATCAATACTTAGATGCAACCTGGGCCGCTGGCTTTCATGGAAAGGCTCCAGTGATTCTCTAAAGAACAAACAGCAATGTATGTATTCATCTGAGATGCCTGAATGTGGCATGATGTGCCTCAATCCGGCTCTCATTGATGGTATTCTTATAATAAATTTGTTAGATACCTGCATCAAATTACAGCACACAATCCATTATAAATAGAACATTTAAATTTTGAGTCAAAAATTTGCTTTACACTCTATAAAAAGCCAATCAGTGGTTGGTTTCCTCCTAGGGGTGGGAATCTCTTCTTCTGAAGACGACTCGATTCAAATCTCGATTCTATGATTCAATCCACTCGCAGTTTGGTCTGATCCGATTTTGGTTCAATTCAGTCAGATGCAAATCAAGGGGGGGATCAATCATTTCTGAATAGACTAGACTAGGATGGCCTAGTGTGAGTGCGCCCTAGGTGTATTTGAGTTTGGTATTTGTAATAGATTCAAAATCCCAGGCATGAGTGAACATTCTGTCATTGTGTCTATGAATGGAAGTCTTCATCACATGCACCGGCAGACGTGTTTTTCTTTGACAGTTAGGGGATGATTTTACAATAAGTTCTTACTTTGCCGTCTACTTTTGACTTCACAAGCTTTTTAAATCCAGCTAAAAGTTAAAAAAAGAAGACTACTGAAGGTGTGTTTTAATCCATATTTCACTCGTCTATTGTCAGGGATGATTAAAGGTCACATATTTTACCCCTTTAAGACAGGTTTATATTGGTCTCAGAGGTTCCATAAACATGCCTGTGATGTTTGTTTCTGAAAAAACACTCCAGTATAGGATGTTTGCATGTCTAAAATCCCCCACTGTTTCAGCCCTGCTCAGAATGAGCTGTTTCTATGTCTGCCTTTAAATGTTAATGAGCTGTCAAACTCCGCCCCTGACTCCGCCCCTCTCAGGAAATGGTTGCCACTTCCTGAGAGTGGCTTAATGGATGGGGCTCTCCTGATCCTCAGATCAGAAGAGGAGGGTGGAATATTCTTCCAAGCGGGGAGGGTTGACCGAACATGGGGGCGGGGCTAACTCTCCACATGACATCATGAGGGGAAAATCTGAGAACAGCTTGTTTCAGCACAAAGGTGGAGAAAGAGAGGGGGAGGGAATGGATTTTTCTGATTCTTGGGGGGATTGTGGACAGGCCAGGGGTACATATTTTTGTCAGAAAAGCCTGAAAAAGTGTATTTTGCATAATATGTGACCTTTAAAAGAAGCAGACTGCGACTGTGTCTCTTTAGTAAAGTATCCAACGATAGACAGGTCCTAGTCCTGCAAAGTCTGTCACAACAAAAGCCTCAAATACTAATAATCATTGAAGACTTTTATTTTGAAGAGCAATATAATGAAATGGAGTGTTTTCAGCAGCACTTTAACAAAGACGTCTCATAAAAGACATAACTTCACATAACTACGAAAATGAGACAACAAGAATATCTAAAGACTTAAATACAGGACGAGAAAATTAAACTGAAACTTTTTAGTTTAGTCTGTCTAACACAACTGTGATTGCTTCTCTGTTGGCCTGAAAACAAGAGCTGTAACATAGCAGCAGATTCCTGAGTGGGCGTGGCTTCAGTTCAGTCAACAGACACGCCCACACCACCCTGGAGCGATGTTACTGCCTCATTTTTCATGATTTTGAAGCTTAATTTAACAAACTAAGAGATAATTTTTGTGACTGAAATTTGTCCTGGTGGTTCATAACACACTTGCCTGTCACAGAAAAACCTAAAATTCAGATTTTTATAACCACATTACAGGGACTTTAATATGCTAGATCATTATAGAAAAATATAGTAGCAAAATAAAAATATGAAATACAATGTAAACATCAAAAAAGTGTTTACCAAGGAGAAACTCTACAGTTGTTCAGGTGTGTTGGTGATTAGGTTATAACACAAGGAGGAGAAGTCTGTATAAACGTGCACTGTTTTTGTTTGCTGGTTCTGTGGTTCAGTGAGAGTCTGAGAGGCGTACAGGTCATAGGGGGACTGAAGATTGTAGCCAATCACCTTCCTCTGCAGAGTAGCTGCAGCGTATCAGACAGTAATCGATGATGTGAGGATGGACTTGATGATGGTGGTGTAGAAGTGCAGGTTGAATTTCTGCAGGGAGTACATCCTCTGTCAGGCTTTCTTGATGAGGGAGCTGATGCTGAGCTCCCTCTTGAGGTCCTGGTTGATGAGGGTCCCCAGGAAGCAGAAGCAGGGGCATCACAGAAGGTTGGGGGAGGCAGGGGCTGCAGCATCCTTCCTTAAATCTACAACCATCTCCACTGTGTTTAGGGCATGAAGCTCTACCTTGTTCTGACTGTGCAAGGTCACCAGATGGTCCTATCCCACCAGAAGTGAGTTTTGTAAGTTTTTTTAGTAGGTTTCCAGCTTAATAAGTTGGGTTTTATATGCAGCTGAGCTTCCTTCCTGTTAAATTGCCATCAGTAATCAACAGTAATATGAACAATCCTCCACAGATCCCTTGGGTGCTGTCACACTCTAATTTTCAATTTTCTTCAATTGGTTTTCAATGGAGCTCCACATCAGGAGGCAGAAGTAGAGCAGCTTATTTCATGGTTCAGGTTATGTAAATAAGGAGAATGTGCTCACCTTCAAAGTCTAAATTATTCCAAAAATATAGATTTTCTTTCCAGGTATAACCGGTTCATTACTCTTCCTGCTCTGAAGTCATTTTTTCTATGTTCACGTATCTCTCCTCTATGCGGTGGCTTCTATGTGCCCTTCTCTTCCCATTTATCACCCACTGTAGTTTATTTTATGCAGCCAATCATTTCATCTTTTCTCCAAATCGTCTCCTTCATTCCTCTGCTATCACACAAACCATACACCCCATTTTGTTCAGCCGGGTTAATTTATATTAAACATGTTTTATCAAGATGTATTTCCATGTCTTTTCTTCCTCTTTAGGTCTGGTGGCCACGATAAAGGAGCACATCACCCAGCCGACTGCGATGGCCCAGGGGCGAGTGGCCCACCTGATTGAATGGAAAGGCTGGGGCGGAGGCGGCGAGGCCAGGGGAGGAGGTGGTGGCTGGAGCAGGGCCTGGGGTAAAGGAGGCGGCAGCTGGGGGGGGATGGGGGCCGAGCTGCAGGAGGATGAGCAGTTCTACTCCCAAATGACGGACGAGATCAAGGAAGCTCGCTTCGCTGCAGGTGAGACAGGAGGAGGAATCTAATTCAGGGAAAACAAGCCGAGTTTAGAGGAGATGAGGCGATGCCTGCCTCCCTCTGGAGGCTGTTTTTGTTCGATTGGCTTGTTCTGAAGGAGCGTCTAAAAAGATCAATAGCCTTTTATGAAAACCTGTGACAGAGACTTGTTCACTTATTGGATTTCCCTTTGTCTGTGATGGTGGTAGACTGGAAGGTTAAAAACAACAGGGATCTGACCTTGTAGGAGAGCTTACTGACTGTGTGTTTGGATTTGCAGGAGTGGCGGAGCAGTTTGCTCTGGCTGAAGCAGCCATGAACATGTGGTCGATGAATGACGGTTTGGAGCAGCCGTCCACCAGCTTACAAGGTGGGTGAGGAAAACCAATCACACGAATGTTTCAGCTTAAAGTTCCTGTGAGGAGCCTGCTGTCATACGTGGTGTTTAGTTCTAGTGTTTGGTTTATTTATAAGGCATCTAAACACAGCTGAACACAGAGTTCAGCATCTACTCTGAAATTTCAAATCATACCTGCCTCTGTTGGGCAGGTAAGACTCCCACTTCCATTTTTCTTAAGTTTCTCCAATAGTTGATAAGGTCACCTCCTGTTTTGTTGTGGAAACTCCCATAATTTTACCTTCCTAATATAGCTAGACTAATTCATTAACACAGTTTCCTACTTTTTGTATGTTTGTCTGAGGATAACAAAGTTGCCAGATCGTGTGTGAATCACATAACAAACATACCATCCACAGCTACATAAAATCCCAACCCTGCTGCTCCTGCGACTTAGCAACCTGATTTGAAGGGTGCAAGCATGATTGAACTCTGTTTATGCAGACAGCAGTTGAGAGTTTAAGCCACACTTTTGTCTGTATCCTTTCTTACATCTTATGTCTCCTTCAGTCACAGCAGTGGGAACTGAAAGGCATTAAGAACATCCAGAGCAGCAAGCAGTTGTAAATTTCAGTTTGTCTTGTTGCAAATTTTTGGTCTAAGGGGTGGTTTGACACTTTAGCATGCTAAGGAAGTCCACCCAAACGTCCCTTTCCCCAGCGACACTTTCCAATTCTTTCTGAGGGGATCCTGAGGCTTCCCAGACCAGACAGTATGTAATCCCTCCAGCACATTCCGGGTCTTCCCTAAGGTCTCCCCCCAGCTGGACATGCCCAGAATACCTCCACGGGGGCGACTAGGAGGCATCCTGATCAGATGCCTTAACCACCTCAACTGAGAAGCCAGTTTGTTTGTCAATCTCACACTTCCTTCAACCATCAATCATGAAAAAGACCCCAGGTTACTTGAACTCTTTCACCTGGGGCCAAGACTCTACCCAGCCAGCATGTCCTTGTGGGCCCAACATGGGTTATATGAGGGCTACAGTACAGGTTCCATGTGGGTTTGTCCGTGGGTTCCATGGTGGCCCCACCATTTGAACTGCAAGTGTGGATCAGCCTATACAAGTCCCATGGGTCAGTCCATCTCAGATGAGTTCAGGCCCAGGAATCTGCAGTGCTTCTAGTGTTGATACGTGTTACAGTTTTGATAAGGGTGCACAAAAGTGGATGTTTGCTGATACCAGACATGTTGATATTTACAAAATCAGCAATGATTTATATAAAAATAGTTCAGACCTAAAGCTTCAGTCCTTAGAATGCAATGTAAAACTCAAGGAATGAGGATGAATAAATCTGTTTCCCATCCCAAAATGCCACAAACTTAAATGTATATATGGTTGATTTTTACTTCCAGTGTCTGCAGTATTGACAGCTGATGTATTAGGCAGAATTTTTCACATCTGCTGATACTGACAATCATTTTTTTGAGCCAATATCTGCCGATACTGATATCATGCTGATAATATTGTGCATTCCTTAGTTTTGAGGAGGTTCATGTCAGCTACATGCATCTGCATAAGTTTCAGGGCTGCAGGGAGCTACGGTGTATGCTACAGCATAGATTTGACTCAAGAATGTAAATCAGGCTTTATAATCACATTCTGTAAAGAAGAAGAGCTATACGGCTTGAAGCAGCTGGTTCAAAGTAATAAAACCCTTTTAATCCAATTCAAAGTGCCAAATGCATCTGTAGTGTTGATCTACAGCTGTATAGCTGCAGCTATTTAAATCTATACCATCTGGGAGGACTCAGCTGCCACTCTGTCATTTTCCTGTGTTCTGAAAAAAGCAACCATTTGACGGATAATCTTTTTGTCCTTCAACAGCCTCACAAAATCACTACATGTCGCAGTTCCTGATGGACAGTGGAAACATCAGCGTCCCCCAGCACCTTTACAGCATCCACCCACAGACGTATGACAACAGGACGTCCCACCTGATCCCTGTGCCGATGGCTGACTCCATTTCTCCTACATCCAACTCTCAAGACAGAGATCAAGCCTTTGAGGACAGAAGCCCCGCGACTGGAGAGTCTGCTGTCAGACACGTAGACAGCAGCTCGCTATCAGAGGATGACGTTTTTTATAACTAGACTCGAATGGAAAACAAGCCAGCAATCATGGTGGCAATCTCTGAAATGGGACTCAATGGGAGGACATGACCCTCAGCCACCAGCAATCAGAGGAACAAAATGAAAACGCAGACTTATGTGAAATATCTCAAGAGGCAATTTGTCAAATGGTGGGTCTGAAAGGGTTTGAACCCCTGATCTAAAGACAGAGACTCCAAAGACTTGTGTTTTTCTCTCCAGCTGAGGTGTCCGCTTATGTGAATGTACATAATCTGTCACATTTTTTATTCGATGTACATAAGACACTTTCATATTAAATGTAGAACTGATGCTCAGATGTTGATGTTGTAAATATATTGTTATAAAACTTGAATTTTAAAACACATGCTGCACAAGTTCTTGACTCTTCTTCCACCAAAGGACAGGACAGGTAAAGAAGAATGAGACAGCTCAAAGTATGAAAATCTAACAAAAGTGGTTAAAATGTGCCTTCTTCAGGTTTTTCCTGAAGCACCTTCCTGAAAGACTGGTGTTAAGGAAGCGTACAGCCAATTATCTGCCTGGGCCCAATCTATGATTAGCTTTTATTCACACATTTCTGTCTGAGTGTGACACAGCAGGGGAGGGGTGCAGTTAAAAGAGGAGTGCAGAAAACGCAGCGAGACGCCGTGTATAGTGTTTATTTCTGCATGCCTCTTAGCGTGTGTGAGGGGAATAAAGGTGTTAGCGTCTTCTTTACTAGCTCTATTTTGCAAGGATTTGAAGATGCATGTCGTGGATGTTCTTTTTGTCTTTGTGCATCTTGAAGGGTGTTCAATCAAAAACTCCAAACAAAAGGCTGAATGCAAAACAAAACACTCAAGCAGGACAATCAACTGATTTGAGCTCTAATTATATCTGCAGAGCAAAAACAGCTGAAGGTGTTCTTCTCTGCAGAGAAATGTGACAGTGCTGTAAAAAAGGGGACAAATAACAGTACTGAACTATAAAAACACTCTGAGAGCGCAGACCTCCACCATCAGCCCTATCTCTCAACAGTAACTAATCCTTTAAAAACATTCCTGGATCCAGACGGTGATCCGGATCACTCCCAAAATCTAATCAGTTCTTCCTGATGCCATTTCTGACATTTCCTGAAAATTTCATCAAAAATCCATCCATAACTTTTAGAGTTATGTTACTAGCAAACAAACTAACAAACCCTGCTGATCGCCTAATCTCCTTGGCGGAGGTAATAATAATAATAAAAACAACAATAATAATAATAAAAATAAAAATGTATTGTTATTATTATCATTATTATTTTATTGTTATCATTCTAATCAAAATAATACGTAAATATGTCAAAATGCTGAGAAAGAAATGTGTAATTATAAGTACATGGAGATTAGAAGCTCCATGCTGACTTCAAACATATCTTTATTAGTTAAAACCTTCCAAAATTTTACAAATAATGTGATTTAATCAAGTTCATTTCGGCCAAAATGATTTGGAACAATTTTACAGATATCACTGGAGGTCTTGCTGTTAGATTAACGTCAGCTTGCAGTTCCTCTATGACGCCACAGGAGGGCAGTGGTCAGTCTTTGGCCTTGATATGACAAAACCAACCTCAACTGTACATTTGTGAAAATAATAGAATTTTACTGCTTAGACGCTACGTATAGCTCAGGCTAAGTAAAAAAAAAATCTTAACCAGTCTTTCTTCTGTCAAGTTTTAGCTGAGGGGTTTACACCATTTGGTGCTTGAATTGCGAGTCGCTCTGTGTAAGTATGACTCTCTGCTGCCCTCCTGTGGCCAAAGCCGGGAACTGCAACCATATTAAATCTGTCAAGCCAGCGTCAATATAAACCTTACAGCAGAAAATACTTCTGGTGTGTTTTTATGCAAAAGGTCGTTGAACAAAATTAGTAGTAATGTGAAATTTAAAAAGAAAAAGATGAACGTAAGGCCTAAATAATAAAAAAAATAAAATGATGAAAATAAAATAATAATAATAATAATAATAATAACTTATTGTTATTATTATCATTATTATTTTATTGTTGTCATTTTAATCAAAATAATAAGTAAATAAGTCAAACCCCTGAGAAAGAAATGTGTAATTATAAGTACATGGAGATTAGAAGCTCCATGCGGCTTCAAACATAACTTTATTAGTTAAAACTTTCCAAAATTTTACAAATAATGTGTTTAATCAAGTTCATTTTGGCCAAAATGATTTGGAACAATTTTACAGATGTCACTGGAGTCCTTCCCGTTAGATTAACACCAGCTTGCAGTTCCTCTATAAGGCCACAGGAGGGCAGTGGTCAGGTAATTAGCTTTGATATGACAAAACAAACCTTTACTGTACATTTGTGAAAATAATAGAATTTTACTGCTTAGACTCTACGTATAGCTCAGGCAAGGTGAAAAAAAAAAAATCTTAACTAGTCTTTCTTCTGTGTTGTTACAGCTGATGGGTTTACGCACCATTTGGTGCATGAATTGCGAGTTGCTCTGTGTAACGGTAAGCATGACTCTCTGCTGCCCTCCTGTGGCCAAAGCCAGGAACTGCAACCATATTAAAACCAGTCATGCCAGCATCAATATAAACCGGACAGCAGAAAATACTTCTGGTGTGTTTTTATGCAAAAGGTTGTTAAACAAAATTAGTAATAATTTGGAATTTAAAAAGAAAAAGATCAACATAAGGCCTAAATAATAAAAATAAAAATAATATTAATAATAATAATAATAATAATCATAATAATAACTTATTGTTATTATTATGATTATTATTATTATTTTATTGTTAGCATTTTAATCAAAATAATACATAAATATGTCAAAATGCTGAGAAAGAAATGTATAATTATAAGTACATGGAGATTGGAAGCTCCATGCTGGCTTCTAAAATATCTTTATTAGTTAAAACCTTCCAAAATTTTACAAATAATGTGATTTAATCAAGTTCATTTTGGCCAAAATGATTTGGAACAACTTTACAGATATCACTGGAGTTCTTGCTGTTAGATTAATGCCAGCTTGCAGTTCCTCTATAAGGCCACAGGAGGGCAGTGGTCAGTCATTAGCCTTGATATGACAAAACCAACCTCAACTGTACATTTGTGAAAATAATAGAATTTTACTGCTTAGACTCTACGTATAGCTCAGGCTAAGTTAAAAAATAAATATTTATTTTAACCAGTCTTTCTTCTGTGTTATAGCTGATGGGTTTACACACCGTTTGGTGCTGGAATTGCGAGTCACTCTGTGTAACGGTAAGCAAGACTCTCTGATGCCCTCCTGTGGCCAAAGCCAGGAACTGCACAAGAGGTGTTTTAACCAAAATTAGAATTAATGTGGACATTAAAAAAAAAGAAAGATGAACGTAAGGCCTAAACAATAATAATAATAATAATAATAATAATAATAATAATTTACTGTTAATATTATCATTATTATTTTATTGTTGTCATTTTTATCAAAATGATAAGTATGTAAGTCAAAACCCTGAGAAAGAAATGTATAATTATAAGTACACAGAGATTGGAAGCTCCATGCTGGCTTCTAACATATCTTTCTGTCTTCAGTTAAAACCTTCCAAAAATTTTACAAAATAATGTGTTTTAACACAAGAGGTCGTTAAACAACATTAGTAGTAATGTGGAAATTAAAAAGGCAAAGATGAATGTACGGCCTCAATTGAAAAATAATAATAATAATAATAATTTATTGTTATAATTATCATTATTATTTTATTTTCATCATTTTAATCAAAATAATAAGTAAATTAGAAAAGCTCTTGGAGAGCGCAGACCTCCACCATTAGCTCTGTCTCCCAATAATAAAGAATTGTTTTAAAAAATTTCTGGATCCAGACAGTGATCAGGATCACTACCAAAATCTAATCACTTCTTCCTTATGCCATTTCTGACATTTCTTGAAAATTTCATCAAAATCCATCCACAACTTTTTGAGTTATGTTGCTAATAGGGCTGTCAAAGTTAACGCGTTAATATCGAGAGGATTTTCTGGACTTTATCTGTTGTTGTTTTCGATTGTTGACATGAACAAACATTTGCATAAAGAAAACATTTTTGTCCACTTGTGTTGTTAAGGATATTTAAATCTTGAGAAATAGTACTGTAAGGTACATTTAGAATAGACAAAAAAAAGTGCGATTAATTTGCGATTAATCGCGAGTTAACTATGGAATTTGTGAGATTAATCGCAATTAAAAATTTTAATCTATTGACAGCCCTAGTTGCTAACAAACAAACTAACAAACCCTGCCGATCACATAACCTCCTTGGCGGAGGTAATAACACTCTGAAAAAGTTGTAATCGTGATTCATCTTAATATCTTAAGTTTAAAGTAGTTGTAACTTTCCTGAGAGTCTGTGAAAGAGGAACAGTTTTTATTTTGAACCTTCGTACCATCTGAACCTTTATGAAAAAGAAAGCAACAACTTCTATGGGAATGGACCTGCTCTCATCTAAGTTCACATCGCCTTTATTAGCAACAAGAAAATGCATATACTAGGAATGTAATGGTGCACAGAGATCATGGTTCAGTTTGTACATCGGCTTTGGTACAAGCTTGAAAATTATTCAGAAAACATGGTGAACCCCCCTGTCTGCAGCAATGTACAGTAGTTTCAAGTTCCAGTGCAGGCATTTTCTCAATAAACTAGCCATGCAACTGGAAACTAACCTTGCAAAGCAGATGGACTGGCCAGACACCATGTCTGTCATCAGGCAAATGCATCTTGCAAAGCTTCGATGCACATCCGATCCAGAACTGAATACACTTCTGACTGATCAACGTCATTTGACAAGAACGAGGTGGAAGCTACAGCCAGGGTATGTTGTACTGTAAGCAGTCGCAAGTGAAGCGGTTAGCTCAGATGTAGCTGTAGTATAGCTGAAAAATGCTTTTCATGTCTCCTGCCTCCTTTGGGCTTCAGCATGAATTTTCAAGGCAGTCCGGCTGCAGACCTAATCTCTGATGGCCACTCTCACAGACAATTCATCTGAGATGCCATATCTTAGGTCGGAAATTAGCACTAAAACTTTCAAAATAAAACCGTATTTAACTCCTGTTTAGAGATAGGGTAAGGGTTATAGTAAGTGTTAGGATACCAAAAGTTTTTTTCAGAAACATGGACCCGGTTTGGCTCAGTGAGTGGGGTGGGCACCCGTGTGCAGAGTTGTAGTTCTCCACGCACTGGTCGCAGGATCGATTCCTGGTCTCAGCACTGTTTGGTGCATATCTGCCCCCACTCTCTCACCATATTTTGTCTCCTTTCAGCTATCCCATTGAAATAAAGGCAAAAGCCCCCAAAAATTACTTTTGAAAATTAAAAACCTGACCCACAACACATAATTATAAAACATATAAAGACAAGTTAACAGCCAACTTACAGGAAAAAAGGGAATCCAACATTTTAATGCAACAAGCATAGCTTACATAGCTTCATTAGCTGTGTATGCTATATAGATAGCATAGCTCTATAACTAACATAGCTGTGTAGCTAACGTAGCTACAAAATAATAATAATAATAATAATAAAACTCAAAGCAGCTATGTAGGCTACACATCTACATTATCTCAGAGTTAATTTTGGCAGCTATTTCTAATTCAGTCTTACTTTGAGTCTTTACATGAAACATCTTTTAGTTTTAGTCACATTTTAGTCATTTCTACCCTCTTTAGTTTTAATCTAGTTTTAGTCAATGAAAACTCAAAACATTTTAGTCTAGTTTAGTCCATAAAAAGTCCTCACATTTTTGTCTTTACTTGTAAGTCCAAGCATTTATTTTCTTACCTAAATCTGGTATCCAATCATGTTGGTGTGTCCTCTGCACCCTGCCAAACCCTGGGGTCCCTGCTCTCTACAGCTGAAAGGGAGGAGAGATACAGATGCATTGTTTTTAGACAGATTATACCCATTCTGGAGAATTATCATGGATTTATTAATCCCGGAAAAACTACATTACATTTTAGTTTAGTTTTAGTTATCTTGACAAAAACTAAGCTTACTTTTTATTAGTTTTATTCATCACAGATCTATTTTTGTTAGTCTTAGTCTAGTTTTTGTCATGGAAAAAGGCTCCTGACAAACATTTTTAGTCACAGTTTTAGTCGATGAAACTAACACCTCATTATGTATGTGGCTGAGGTAGCTTCAGCTACATGCTAAAGCTCATATTACTAAAACCAACTTAGCAATAGATAACAGAGCTATGTAGCTAAAAGCTAAAACTAGCACATAAAGTAGCTATGTATGTAATATACAGTTATGCTCTTTCTGTAGCCATGTTAGCTTTAGCTACATTTGCTAAAGCTTAATTAGCTACATTGACTTATGAAGTAACCTGGCATAGCTAGGCCAGCTCTAGCTTAATCTAACACAGCTAAAGTGAGCCAACATTCATGTAACCACTTCTAAAATGGGTCTATACATAATTTGATCCTGAATAAGACTTTTGAACTTCTTCTCTATTTTATCTATAAAATGTTTCTGTAATCCGTAATGTTTGCATGAATGTAACAAAAGACTGTAAGTTGAACAGCCTGTGAGAGTGGCTGTCAGAGATGAATGGTCTGCAGCCAGGCTGCTCTGAATTTTAGCCACTGATAAGCTCTGCCATTCAAACACTATGGCAGGGCTGGCATGTATATCTGAGGAAAGTAGAGCTGCGCTTGTCTGCTACGCTGTTTGTCTTGTTGCTCTGATTGGCCCATTATGAATCTGACAGTCAGCAAATTCATTCAGTCAGTTTCTGAGAATTTTTTCTAAGCCATGCCTTTCCCAAAGGGGAGGTTTCTCAGATGAATGTGAATATGTCCATTCAATTGATATGTGAAACAATCTATCTGACATATCAGGTTAACTAGCAACTCCAAAGTACAAAAAACAATCTTTTCTGTGAAGTAAGCTCAAATAGTTTGATTATTTTTTGCATACATATAAACTAATTTCCATGTAAACCAGTCAGCTGAACAGAAATCCCTCAGTGTATGCTCTCAAGAAAATGTGCTTCAGCTTTTGGGAACCTTGCAGCCATTGCCTGCATACTTTCCTCATCACAGCAGCGACACAGCCTTTTCTTTGCTTCACTGCATGGCTTAGATAAACAGCTGAATATACAGGCAAGCCTCAACATGGGGAGATTTCTCCTTTTCATGAAATAGTGCTGTAGTAAATTAAGAAGGGAATGAAGCTTACATTGTCATATACCTAATGTTCCATATGAGTAATAGTTGAGAGTAATAGTTGTAGTAGTTTGAAGTCAAGATTCACTGGAGTCATCAGCTTCCTCCATATCTGGTTTTATTTTCTCTTATTTTAGATCAGGATCTTTTCACTTGAAAACAATATTCTTCATTTGTGGTTCAGATTTCAAACTGCTTTTCCTATAAATCTTGTCTTTGCCCTGAAATAATCTCTGCTTGTTCTTAGATTTGCTCTGCTTCTTCTCAAGCTGTTTCTTGCTCCTGAATCTATTTATGATTCCAGTGATCGCGCTGCAGCCTCCGCGCTCCTCTTCACTTTGTCTGCTCATGTGTGCTTGTTAAACAGGATCCAGCTGTGGTGTTAACAAAGGAAATAATCCTTATCTCATTGTGAGCACGTTCTCTGCTCCCTTTAGACCTTTCAACATTTTAATCATTTATTTATTGTACATAGGATAAGATTTAAAGTCCTCCTAAATTCCCCCTTAAGAAAATATCATCTTAATGAACAATCCAACAAACCTATCTGATAATCATGAGAGTTGATTCTTTGTTGGTGGGCAGACTCATGAAGAATGAATGCTTTTGTGCCAGGCTTTCTCTGTATTTATTTAACAAACTACACAAGCTTTTCAAACATCTTATTTTCATTTATTTTCTTTTGCTGTATTTCAATAATCTCA
This sequence comes from Cheilinus undulatus, assembly GCF_018320785.1. Taxonomy (NCBI): domain Eukaryota; kingdom Metazoa; phylum Chordata; class Actinopteri; order Labriformes; family Labridae; genus Cheilinus; species Cheilinus undulatus. Next base: position 10,622,344 of record NC_054875.1, on the reverse strand, counting down.
AAAGAAAATTATCAGTATTTTTGGCTTCAATCAAAATTATTTTTGACAATTGACAAGGAATAAATGACTCCAGTCAACATTTCTTAACTATAGATAAACATTCTGCATAGTCAAATAACGAAAATAAGTTACAGCTCAAACAAAAAATAGAACACATTTCTATGGTTCTTAGATATTTTTGCTACTGTACTTTGAACACTGGTCATATCAGTGTATTCACACTAAAAACTCCTGTGTTATTTGATCAACACAATTCCTGAGTTGCTGGGGTTGGGTTATATTTCTGTGTTAATTTTCAGAAATTAACCCATTTTGTGGTTGAAAGGGTAATTCCAATTTCTGGAATTGGAGTCTGTTTGTACTGGTACACTGTAACATCCAATTAGTTTACCTTACTTAAAAAAAAAAAAAAAAACATGCAAACCGATTGCCTTGAAAAAAAAACAAGTAACTTTAACTTTCTGACCCTAGTAGAGTAAAATAAAAATTTTTGCGTTGTACTTAAAAAGGCTTTTTAAGTAAAGAGCAATTGCACATCAGTTCAAATAACAAAAATCCTTTGTGTAGAGTACATAGGTAAGGAAGTTTTTATAGCTCAAGGTTTAGTACAGACTACACTATAAACCTGAATTTTGTTTCTACTTAAACTTTTTAGCAGTCATTACTTATTCTTTTATGTTTTGTCCAAAAACGTTGACATTACTTAATCAAATGAGTTGTTTTGTACTATTCAGCTGAAAGATGCAATGCAATGATCATGTTAAACTGAGATAACTTAGTATGTTTAGTTCTTTAAGGGGAGGGGCTATTTCAGAATTTTCAAGAAACCATGGGTGAGACTGTCAGTGCATCTGTTGGCACGGGCAGGCAATGCTTCCATCACGACTTCCACAATTGGCAAAGCCAATGCTTTACCTCACCATGTCTCCACCCCACCAGGGAGGGAGTAAGTGGCTGATCTGGATCACTGTCTGGATCCAGGAATGTTTTTAAAGGACTCTTCACTATTGAGAGATAGGGCTAATGGTGAAAGTCTGTGTTTTCTGGATGCTTTTCTAGTTTCATATTGTGGTAAGCAGTGATGAGGAATGACTCCCAGACAAGTTGAATGAGTTTGACAAGCTCTTGCACAGGTAGCATGAGTAGCTATTATTCATTCTAGACCAGACACAGTCACATACAGACAGGGTGGTCTGCAACATTGACCCCCTCACTCATGGAGTCATACTTCAACCCAACATTCTGTGTTAAATAACCCAGAACTGTAGTTAATATACCCAACTATTGGGTTGACTATTCAACCCATTATTCGGGTTAAATGAATAACACATTTTTCCTGGTTAATTTAACACCAGGAAAGTGCCGGTCACTTTTTACCCCGAGGTTGGGTGAAAACCAACCCAAATTGGGTTGGTTTTAACCCAGGAGTTTTTAGTGTGTTGTATTAGTGTAGACTGTGTCCCAGAAGATGCACTTTTCAAGGTTCATTCATGCTGTCTCATGATGCTTTTAGTGTGGCAGCAGTTGTCTGGGATATGTGATCTTTTTAACATTTCTCTGCACCAGGACGTGTCCTCAATGTGTTCATGAAATACCTAGACTATTTGAGGATTCTAGTATGGTTTTGCTTCTCTGAGCAGTGATGTAGAAAGTTGTTTAGGGGGGCTTTGTATGATGATGATATTATAAATGTTGAGATAGATTAGCTGATAAAACTATGTTACTGGCTTTTAATCATCATCTTCCTCCTCTTCCTCATCATCATCCATGTTTGTATGGATTTCATCAGCTAAGTCATCCTCATCTGTTTCCTCTTCTACCAAGACATCGACAAGGGCTTTGGGGATGACATCACCCTCAAACCATAGTGGCTCTAGAAAGAGGAATGTCCATTGACCTCTCAACCTTCCCACCTTGCAAGAGGGTCCTCTTAGAGCACATGAGAAGAGTCAACTTCCAGGTATGTGTCTGGAAGAGGGCTCATGAGCAGTACCCAGAGATCCCATCCCCTCTTGAACATGGGTTTCATATGAATACAGAGACAGGCAAGCTAGAGCCACCTGGAGGATTAACATTATTCTCTTCTCATGTAATTCACACTTCAGATAGTATATCAAGATGTAACTGAAGTCTCACCTCTTGTTTAAGATTGGGTTTAGATGCCAGAAAATATGCTTAAGCCCATTTGAAATGGTAATACTGGAATTTTCTGTTTTTTCCTGATTTGGAGTACAGTGGAGAACTTTGGTCATAGCGGCTGTAATCCTATAGATGGAAAGGTCACCTTGGACTTAAATTGAAGCTTATAAATGTGGGAAGTTTTTAATAAACATTTTAGGTAGTGAAACAATAATGAAATGTTTGAAATTGATCACTTTTGATGGTAAGTTTTTAGGCGGACAGACATTTCTTTTGTCATTTGGGGTATGTTGAAGGTGATATTTGAGAACTGAAAGGCAGGACACCCCTGGATCTTTTTCTGGTAGTTGCCCCTATGTGTCAGGATACATCCTGCAAAATTTGAGGTTTTTCTGACCATTTGTGCAGTTGCAGTACCTTAATATGTACAATTACATAATTTCGCCAGGAGCTTTTCCCAAAAAGGGGTTGTTTTGGCCCCTGAGACCAAACGTCACCAAGTTGGGGGTGGTCGGTATCAACTTGTGATGGCCCAAGGTATAAGATAACAGGAAATCATAGTGAAAAAAACTTAGCAAAAAACATCCTGAGGGGTGGACCTGGCTCCCGGCCTAGAGGCGATCTAGGAAAATCTTAACGCAGTGGATGTTTTGCCCAAAAAGTTTGGTTTAGAGACTTACAAGGTGTGTTTCATTTCAGAGCTAGCATCCTTGAAAGGTTGCAGTCTTTGAAGGACCCAGCTCTCAGTCTTTGTAGGATCCTCAGGCTGAACCAAATGAGACGGTTGGAAGGATTCTCCTTCTGTTTTTAAGCTCTGCCCCTTTCACCAAGCAGCCTAACAAGCCAATGCTGCATAACTAACCTACTTTAAAGATATTTTGAGGTTTCAAGGCTACATGACTCTGTCATTTAATTTGAGTTGGAATGCAAGGCATCATGGGATATGTCGGGACCAACTTGAAGGATTCTTTATCATATGGGGAAAGGCAGACATTTTAGCTGATTTTATTTGATTTTATTAAGAAGTTTTGCAAAAAAGGAGCGGTCCTTCAATGCACCACTTTGTTATAATCAGTTCAAAGGTTGCAGCTGCTGCATTGGGACTTAGACTGAGTCATATACAGCGCTTAACAAATTTACTAGACCACCTGTCATATTTCTCTCAGAGACCATCCAGCATCATGAAGTGCTTTAATGCGGACTCTTTCATTTTCAGTGAGCTCTCCACATTTTACCATTTTGAACAGGAATGAGGGATTTCAAACTAAATTCACCCAAATTTGAGCCAGCTCACTGGACTTCTCTGAGAAGTCAGAAATTAATCAAGCATAACATTCAACCACTAACACTAATTTTTCTCTTCAGAAATGCAAGTAAATAACTATAATTTGACATATGAACCAAGAAATGAATGTGCTTTACTATTTTTTTTTCAGTTTTTTTATAAATCAGAAAATTGAAAATTCATGGATAACAATGATAATTATATTTTAGCATTAAAAATATCCTTTGGGTTAAAGAGCTTCTACATATTGGTTATTAACCATTGCAGAAACATAAAAAATGATTTTGGTAATTACCAATGCTGTTAATTTAGGGCAGCTGTGGCATAAACCTTACTTTGGTTAGGGTTAGGGTGGTCTAATAAATTTGTTAAGCACCTAACATAACTGAAAATATACTTTGTGTAACGCATGTAACTGGAGGATACCCTAGAAAGCACAAAAGGGAGCTCACACCCAGGGGCGTAGCACAGGGGAGAAAAAGGGTACTGATTACATGTGCCCACAGTTGGGAGGGGCCCTTGAGGAGCCTGCAATGAAAAATGCGTTTTTATCTATTTTTTTCTCAGTAATTAGTGTCATTATTAAATCAAAAGCTGCAAAATGAATTGTTCAAAATAAAAACTCTGCTATTCCCTTAAAAATGTCCAAATGGTATAGTCCGGTGCTGCTAAATAATGGAAGCAAATTCTGTTTAACCATAGTAAAAATATTGCTCTTAAATGGGTAAACTATGGTTCAAAGAAACATTAAAATGCAGAGATATTTGTAAAAAATGATGCAACATTTGTTGCTTGGCTAGCCAGTTAAGGGGGCGCCTGTGTAATATACTTTCTGGGGGCCCAAAATCACTAGCTATGCCCCTGCTCACACCTAAACAGCTACCTTATGTTCATAAACCAAAAAACACAGTGATACTTGAGGTTGCTATGAGGATTCTGACACCAGAATTAGTGTAATAGAAACATCATAAATCAACAGCAACACAGGATCAAGTATGGTAGCTTCCACACTAGGGGCCCGGTCCTGGATCTGAGTGCACTCAAGCCCAAAGTCTGGTTTGTTTTTGTCAGTGTGAATGCAAACGAACCGCGCTCTGGCACCAGGCCCAGGCCCACTTGGGAATACGGTCTTGGGTGCGATTTTAGTGGACTCAGCTATATGATGTCATCATAACTACTGAACTTCCTTCAGCAGTTTTTTTCACATTTTTTCTCAACGAAAGGAGGAAATCATCAGAATCAAGTCAACAAACGGCCTGTTATAACTCACCTTATGTATGAGCACAGGTTGGAGTCAGTCTGCACTCTGAGCTGTAGTAGATGTGAAAATACAAAGAGAAACATTGCTAGCATCTTTAAAAAGTGATCCTAAATCATCTGTGGTGGTAAAATGGATATTTTTTGCAGGGTTAAAACTAAAATAATCTATGCTCAGGTCATGACCCAAGTGGTTGCCACAGTAGCTTTTTCTTTCTCCTCCTTGGCAGGTTTGTAAACCAGCTACGTGCATACCACCACCTGCTGAGTACATACGCAAGTGGGCCAGGGCACAGATCAGTGTTGCTAGTGTGAATGCAAGTCAGCATGGCAAAGGGGGAGGGGGAGGAATTGCACTGTGGTTCGAAACAACTGGGCCTAGTGTGAAAGAATCCTTAGATAACTAATGACCAGTGTTAAGGACACACTGCTAGGGCTCTCTGTGCTCCATGTCTCCAACATTTTCCTCTGTGTACGGATAAAACAATGAGAATGCTACAGTTAGAGAAGTGGCCGTGTTAAATGTTGACATTTAGCCTCATACAGTGGTAGGATATCCCACTATAGAAGATATTTATCAGTATATAAACATCACTGAAGAAAACTTATGATTGGGTCTTTTCTGATTTAGTCATTTCAACAGTAAACCCATGCATGACAAGTTCAGTGGATTAAATGGGCTCACGCTGCATGGATACAGTGGTTTTTGAGGTTACAGGAGACTTTATTGCATTTGCATCTCATCTCATTGACTCCAGCTTATGTTTATCTGTAAGGTGAGTCATAACAGACCGTTTATTGACTTGATTCTGATGATTTCCACCTTTTATTGAGGAAAAATGTGAACAACCTGTCACGCCGTGGAAAGAAATGTAATTTTTTACTATGATGTCATATAGCTGATATGACTCTCTGTCTTGTATGTGGGTGCAGGAGCATTCACATTTCATTCGAACCGTGCCAGAGTCCACTTAAATCACACCTGAGACCACCTCCCCAAGTGGGCCCAGACGCAGTACACTTGCATTCACACACTGACCAAATCAAACCAGACTTTGGGCTCAAGTGCACTTGGATCCAGGACCGGGCCCCTAGTGTGAAAGCCACCTAAGTATCATCATGAAGAGATGGAGGATTACAAAGCCCTGGTGCCACAGCCCCATGCAGCTGTTAGTGGTAGTTGCAACTGTCCTATAATCTTTTTGTCCTCTAAGCCTTTACTCCTGTCACCTCAGTGAAAACTATGAATGCCTGTAGTGATTTATTATCACATTTTTATTTAGATATTCTACCAACTGCAAGCAAAGGGAGATATTCAACTGGAGTGCGCCACCAGTTATCATTATCGTGACAAGATGAATAAATGCTGTGTCTTCCCCCTCATCTAAAGGACATTTGTATATTAAATCAATCTTAAACCTTTAGATCTGCTTTCTGTGAACAGGCGTAGCTGTTGTTCAGCTCTTCTTTTCTGTTTTGTTTTTGTTTTCTTGGAAGACACAGTTGTATTTGTGTGTCACAAAGTTCAGATCGTTGAATGAGATAGAGACGATAACTTGTAATCTCCTCAGTGGAATAGATCCTGCTAATCATAACAATCTCTGATGAATGTGTATTGTAGGAGTCCCCAGCTGATGTCAGCTTTGTTTACATGTAAATAAGGTTATACTTGAGCAGAGAAGAAGTCGTATCATTATTAGATACAGACTAATCCGACAGAGATGGATCCATGGCTGCTTTAAAAGGTCAAGGCTCGGTCTTATTTCCTGTGTGTATCTGCTCAGACTTCTTTGGCCAAGTCGTCTAATATTCTCTTCATCTGGAGGAGGAGATAGATAAAGATAGAAAAGAGCAGAGAGAGACACAGCTTTGAATGTATAAGCAGTCGTTCCTCCTCCCACGGTCTGCATAATGTTGAGAGATCTATACAAGGATGCAAAGTGCATTTAGATTAAGTCCATAAGGGAATACAGCTGAATTTATCACCAAGAAAATAAGGCAGATATTTATGGGAGTTGTGGAGTGAATCCACAAACCGCATACTCATTACCTCTGACCAGGTGATGACTCCAACCAGCTTTCCCTCGTCCACCACAAACAAGCTCTGAGCTCCGACTACACGCAGGATGCTGTGGGCCTGTGAGGACACAAGGATAGAGAATATTCACACTCACTCACTGTTCTAGATATCTACTATTATAACCGTCTAAGAAGCCTGTTTGCTCAGCACGTAGTTAAATGAAGTCTTACAGAGCTTTTTTACTGAACAAAGCTCCATTGTTGGACCACAAGTTATGTAAAAGCAGTGAGAATGAAGTTTAGACTGAAAGCTACACAATGAGCTGAAAAAATCTCATTAAAGCCGAGAAGAGCTGCAGTGTCAGGGGTTTTCTGTGAGATTGTCATTTCAACTAACATCTGGCTCACACTAAAGAGGTTTTAAAGGTGGTTTTTTTTTAGTCTTACATGTTTACATACATTAAATCTGTTTTCTGGGTTTTTTAAATGTGTTGTTATTGTTTTAACATCCATTTTGATGACAGTTACAGTCCGGCTCCTCTATTTGTTAGCTGGACTGTGGTATGTTTTATTATTATTGTGTTTAAACTATTGTGTTGTTGCCACAAAGAAACAAGTCCATCCTCCATTTCTGACTAACATTTAATTTTATGCTTCACATTTACTACCGTCACCATGGCTATGCTGGTTTTACTTCTTCCTTCGGCTTACTTTCTGATTGATTATTCCTGTCTGTTCCTGCTTGTTTGTCCTTGGTGCCCCCTTAGACACAACAGGATTTCTAAAAATTAAACATGTTAAATATTTGCAGTTGTCAAATCAGAGCTATCCTGACTCTTCCAAACAGATTAGAGAGGGAAATATCACTTTAATTTACAATTTTCACATAGTCCACCCGCACCACCATCCACTCACAAAGCGCTCTGAGGAGCAAATCGCTCCCTCTAAGTAAATATTTGCAAGTCCACTGCACGTGATCTAGTCTAGTGGTACTTAACTGGTGGGTCAGGGCCCAAAAGTGGGTTGCTGTATACATCGTGCAAATTTCATCTGAATCAGCCACAAACTCTGAGTCGCAGATCTCGCTTGGAAGTCTTGCTGACTCTCTGTTGGATCAGGCGACATTAAGACAATCGATTGTGACCCGACTATGGCACGACCAGCTGCTCCCGACTGATGGTCGGCTGGATTTACGACATGTTTGATATTTTGGTTGTAGGACTCCAGACACTCACACAGTGAGCGCAGAGCCATGAGCAGAATCCTCAACTTTGGGGCATTTTTTCCTTTTCAAACCATCAGACAGCATCTTAAATCATCATGACAACAGCAGGAATAACTTTCTGATTCAGTTCAGCTCAATGCGGTTCAGTTCAGTGTAGCATGGCACGCATTTTTTGATGTTTCCATGTAGCAAAAGTTGGAAAGGGTCCCAACAACCGACCCGTACCGTCCCACTTTTTGGCGTTCCACCTTACCAATCTTATCTACCCATCCCTAAAAGGTGGAGCTACACACAGAACAGTAGGGGAATGCACTGACATCAGGGCTGCCAAGATAATTGCTACGCCATCAGCAGCCATCGTATACACCAGTATACAGTAGAAATAAACCCTGTCCTTAGCTACTGCCTCATTCCCCTCAAATGACGCTGATTGGTCAGGTCCATTCTTCGGATTGGAGCTTTGCAGGATTGATTGTGCGGATGAAAATCTGGCCAATCAGCCAGTTTTGCAGGGTTAGGTGGATGCACATGTGGTAATGACTGCACATGTTCAAGCATATTGGTTTATACCAGCATATAGGCAACCAACACAGAGATGAAAAGAACTGTATTGGAAGTGAGTTTTAGACGCCATATTTTACAGAAATCAGTACTGATGATAATCCAAATATCTTCTTACCTCCTTAAGCGTGCTTTGAGGTGATAACAGGATAGAGCCCAGGTGAATGCAGCAGATGTCATCCAAATGTTTCTCTGCAGTCTGAACAGCACAGCACAAAAACACAGTTATAGGAATCTGTGTTTTTGTATTAACTGTGATCCATAGTCATCTCCATGTCTGAAAACTGCCCTGAAAAAATGTTTGTAATTCCCCTGCTGTATCTTCAGACATTGCTTCAATCACATAATTCTGTTTTTAAACCATTATTTGATTTCTGTCTGTATTCTTGTCTCTAGGCTGTCATAAAATGAGATTTTACATCAGCCAGAGTCCTGTCAGAACATCCTGCTCCTATCCTGTTTGTGTAAGAACTGTTTGACATTCAGTGAGTGTCAACTGGATTGTAAAGACATGACCAGTTTTTTAAAAAAGCACCAAACACTCCTCTTTTTGCCTCTGAACCCTGCAGCTGCCTCTCTGACTCCGTCCTGGTTTTTTACCTGGCAGTGACGCAGGAACATCAGCAGCTCTGATCGGAGAACAAACCCCAGCAGAACCTGTGACTCTTTGACAGAAGGGAGGAGAGGAAATCAATTTTCTTTGCCTCAGTTGGGGCTGCAGTATAGATCATGATGTGCAGCTCTCTAGTGGGCTGTGAGTCGCCTGTTTCAAACATAAAAATTCATGCGTGTGATTGCTGAAAGACTCAGCTGGTCGATTGACTATTTTCTCACACTTGTCTGCTCTTTACTGTGGCACTTTCACACCGCTCAACTGCTGCAGTTTTCATCATTTTCATCATTTTCTTACATTTTCTGAGTCTTTGTGGAATTAGTACAGCGTGTGGCAGCAGCATGTGTCTGAAATGTCTTCAGGATCATGCTGACTTTGTGCCAAAGCTCCATATCCTGTGACATATTTTATTTATTGGGAAGGTTTAAAGGAAGATGAGTTTTCCCCTGGAGTCTCGGGTAAAATTCAAATATCAAATATCTTTGTGAGTATACCGTGTGAGTCCACCACTGGGATTTGTGCGTCAGTGCAGGTGTTGACAGCGTGCTGAACCTCCACGAGCTCGGCTGCTTTTTTAAGCTGCACGGGGTTTGCTTTCAGAACCTGACTGACGGGAGTGAAGGGAAGTCTGCAACAGAGACAAATGATGTAGCATCTTAGAAGAAGCTGCAGTAAAAACCTACAGAGAGGAATTTATTATCCAGTTTTTATCAGAATCTACTAAAACAAGCCTACAAAAACAAAAAAGACCATCAAGATTGACTCTAAAGTTTACATTTTTCCATGACAGGATTGATGGATACAAACCACAATTCCAGAAAAGTTGGGACATGGCGTACATTGTAAACAAATCAGAATACACTTATTGGAAATTATTTTTAAGCTGTGTTCAACTGAATACAGCACAAAGATGTTGAATGCTCAAACTGATAAAGGTAATATTTTTTTAACGTATAAACATTTTTGAGTTGGCGACTGCAACATGTTCCAAAAAAGCTGGGACAGGAGTATGTTGACTTCTGTGTTACATCACCGTTGTTCCTAACAGCACTCTAAGTATCTGAATACACTAATTTTTGAAGTACTTAAAGGGACATTTTCCTTTTTCGAGTTGGATTCTTTGAGGTGAATGGCAATTTAAGTGGCATTAGCATCCAGAAATTTCAGAGACTGTTGCACCCAAGGCTGACCATAAGATGGGATAAAGGGGAGCCGCTTTCTGGGGCCCATGGAGGGCAGCAAAATCATAGTCCACTATAAAGACCAACGGTGATAACCATATTTTATTTTTAACCTGAAAAATAACCACTCTTATCAATGCTCTTATCTATGCTACTGTATGACCTTCTTTAACATGTAAACCCCTTTTATTAAAACAGATTTACCACTCCTTGGCATTGTTAATAATGTGGCACATTAAACTAAAGCATCTGGAAAGTAAAGTCAGACTGTCAAGAAGAATGGATGCCAGAAAATAAGGAGAAAATAAGACAACTTTAATGAAAGAATAATAAATGATTAAAAAATGCAAAAATTGGTGAAAAGTGGCACAATTGGGTCAAAAGTGATGACAAAAGTGGTGAAAATGGGTTGAAATGACAAAAATAGATTTAGCAGTAATGAAAAGCAAATGTGGGAAATGTGGTAAAATGAAATAAAAAAGGTTAAAAATTTATAAAAGGTCACATATTTTACCCTTTTAAGACAAGTTTATATTGTTCTCAGAGTTCCTCAAAACATACCTGAGAAGTTTGTTGCTGAAAAAACCTCCAGTATTGGATTTTTGCATGTCTAAAAACCCCTCTGTTCCAGCCCTTCTCAGAACGAGCCACTCCGCCCCTGACCACACCCCTCTCAGGAAATGGATGCAGCACCCCTGATATAACAGACACTTTTATTCCAAAGTTTGTGGTCAAAGTTTTCTCCTAGACTGTAGTCAGCAGGGTAACCCATTGAGCTACCCAGCATCTCGAGGAGCTGAGAGGATCAGTAGAGCTGGGCAGAACTTTCCTCCAAGTGGGGGTGGGCCAGCCAAACCAAGGGGCGGGTGCTAAGGGCCCCTGGTGAGGACACTAGATGTAAAATCTGAGAACGGCTTGTTTCAGCACACATTTTCTGAAAGGTGGAGAAAGAGAGGGGGAGAGGAAACGTACTTTTCTGGTACTTGAGGGGATTGTGGACAGGCCAGGGGCACATAGTTGTGTTAGAAAAGCCTGTAAAGTGATTTTTGCATAATATGTCTCCTTTAAAAGTTTAAAACGGTGTGAAAAGAGACAAAAAATATGCATAAAGTGGCAAAATAGGTCAGAAGTGGCAACAAACTGGCAACAAACGGGGTTAAATGTTTAAAATGGATGTAACAATAATGAAAAGCGGATAAAAGTGACAAAGAACGGGTTAAAATAGGCAAAATAGGCAGAAAACATGGTGCAAAGAGGGTGAAAAGTGAAAAAATAGATGTGGGAAATGTGGTAAAATGGGATTAAAGGGTTCAGAAATGGGTTAAGTTGCAAACTGTGGTAAAGGAGGTAAAAACTATGTATTAAGTGGCAAAATGGATCAAAAGTGTCAAAAGTAGGCAAAATAAGTGGTATAAAGGGGTTAAAAGGTGGAAAGTATGAATTAAAGTGACAAAAACAGTGGTCAAATGGATTTTGAAAATAGAAAAAATTAGTTGCAACAAGGGGAGAAAAGTGGCAAATAAAGGTGGCTTAAAAGGCAGAGGAGGTGGTTAAAAATGGCACAAACAAATCATGTCGACATCAGAACCCAATAATAGCTTGACACTCTTATCAGCGCCAGAATGAGGTAACTGTTAGTCAGAGTGCTAGCACCAATCTCTGAATCTTGTGATGATATTATGGACTTTTGATGGTAAGACTTCTAAATTGCTTGTAATAGCAAAGTAAGGAACATGGTGGTGACATCCTATACGACTTTTATCCCATGCTGTCTTTCACATCTTTGCCAGTTTTCCTCAATCTCCTGTCCCAGCTTTTTTGGAGCATGTTGCAGGCATAAAATTCCAATTGTGTTTTATGTTTTTTCAAAGAAACAATTAGATGTGTCTGTCTGAACTTAAATATCTTGTCTTTGTGCTTAATTTTGTAAAATACAGGTTGAAGATTTAAACAATGTCTCAACCTTTTTGGAGTATGGGTTTGTAGACCTTTACTGTTGTTGAAGGCAGTTAAGTAGCTCCAGGTCAGTGGCAGCATGCTGTAAGCACAGTAATAAAAGACACTGTAGCATAAAGCTGAATTAAAAGTAGCTGAAATAGTCTTCGTCAGTTTCCTCAGCAGTGAAAAGCAGTATAGAGATGTTAAACAGATGATTGATAACAGATTGCTGATGGTAAGAGGGGTCACCTACAGAGGCTAGTGTCCTCAGTTTTCATAAAGGCTCTTGAGATTGAAAGAAATTTTTCTTACAATTTCACAGCAAAGACGGCAGTGAGCCGTACATAACAGTCATAATGAAAAACATTTTTGAGAGGAAAACTGTCCACCCATATAGGACAGTATTAGTAATAAGAAAATACCATTATGGATTAGCAAAGGCTTTAAATGGCTCTCAAAGAAGAGGTTTTCTTTGTTCCTTTATGGCAGTCACTTTAAAGACTGTCATTTTTCTTTGCATGCATGAAAAAGCAAACAGAAGAAGAGAAAACAGAAAAGATTTGACTGTATAACAGAAGAATTGACAGTGATGGACGACAGGAAAGAGACACAGTCAGACAACACAATGAGCGGTCTATAGAATTTCAAGGATTTAAAACAGATCCCTAAATTGTCATTTCCTTTAAGACGAGTCTGTTCTTTCTCTCTCTTCTCTAGGAAATACACCAGGACATGTGGCTGTTAGCTGTTACTAGGCCTACAGCATGTGATGTCACACATTATGCCATGTCTGGTCCCTCCTCACCTGGATGACAAAAGGTCCATGCTACTCTAATGCAAAAAAATATTCTGTCCACAAGCATAGATGACTTGGATGTGAGATTTAAACGCCAACAATGCCTTATTTTCAACATCGAATGGGCTAATGCTACTGCTAGCTAACAAAAAGTGAGCCTGTTTACAGGTGATCTTCACTGAATAAACAGAGAGTACTAGCCAAGGAGTCTCTCTGTAGTCTGTGTGGGCCTTGGTCTGTCAAAAGACAAGTAGACATGGAGGCCGCACAGCAAAAAAAAAAAAAAGCTTCAAGAGAAATGGTTTTCACTGATCGGTCACACATCATAATGTTTCATATCGATCACAGTTTTTTTAATTATATAGCTTTACCTTGAAGTACAGGAACATATTTTAACAGCCTCCTTTCTAAATATTATCAAATTTAAGAGAAGTGTTGCAGGAGGTTACAACACAAAAATGAACATCTGTTCGTCTATGCTCTGATCAGATCTTGGCTTGTTCAGTCTGACACTAGTTGTGCTTACCTGGGGCATGCTTTCTTTAGAGAGGGCAGGTGTGGAAGCTTTTTGCTGATGGAGATGGCATCATAGAAAGATGGGCGGTGTCCTGAGCGAGACACGGCATTGGCCAGGACAGTTGCAAGAAGGATGGGTACAGAGTGGCTTAACTGACCCGTTAACTCTACAGCCAGGAGAGCCGGGGACAAGGTGTGTGTGACGGCCCCGGAGAGGGCCGCTGCACCTACGAGATAAAAGTTAGAGCACAGATACAGACATAAACTATTGTTTGTGTCACTCTATTCAGTCTGCACCAGGATTTATTAAATGGTTCACCTGCAATCATTGCTGGGACACACTACGCTTATATTTGTGGTACCTTAAGCGTATCTGGTTCCTTTTCAAATTCAGTAACACTGCAACAATAAAAACCATTTTCATGAAATAGTTGACAACTAAGGGGGTTATTGACATCTGACTAATGCCAGTACAGTAGCACCATGGGAAAAATATCATGCACATTATACACACACTGGCATACTTTTTATCTATCAACAATGCAAAGCCAATACATGGGTCAAATTCCATTTCTCTCACCAGGCAGATGTTTAGTTGCTCTGATTGGCCCATAATGAGTGTGTCAGACTGAATCTAATCACCTCATTTTCTTTTAAAAGTTTCTCTTTTCACACACCATCCATGGGGTGTTGCCCCGATGATGTCAAATATATCCCATAACATGAACATGCGTAACAGTCAATCTGGCAGGTGAAGCTGTTACTTCTGCAGTAGAAGAGAAACAATAATTAATTCTCATGTCAAGAAGCACCTAGCCAAACATCAAAACGCCACTGCTGACGCCAGTGACCCAGATGCAGCTCACATTAGCTCAGCAGACTGAGGAGCAGAGGTGTAGTGGTGCATATTTAGTTCTCCTAAAACGGCTCTTTAGTATTTCCACATTGCTACTTAATCTCTGCTGCCTCAGGAAGTAAGGCTCATTATGAAATTAACAGATGAAGAAGAGCAGATTTCATCATTGGGCAGCTGACTAAAAGCTAAAACAACACGATTATGCAAAGGAGAGATGTACTGTGCGCTCTCGTTGTGTGGTAAACTCCAGGTAAACACCAGGTGCTCTTCAAAAGTGAAGCTTAAATGATGATGATGATAAAAGGGGAAGCCACTAGGGCCGTCTTCAGGAACACTCCTAGAGTCAATGATTAAGTTAAAAAGCCTTTATTAGCTCAGGGCATATCTAATAAATATTTATGAAATTCATAGAGAAAGCTGACCGGTTTTGACCTATGCAGGGTCTTCATCAGGGCATGGACAAGCCACAGACACAGGTGAGGTTCATAGAAGAACAACAGCATAAGGTATAATGCAAAAGAGGTTTTCAGATTTCAGAAAATTAAGTTAATCACATCACTTCACTGTGATTAATCATGATTAATCACTGCATTTTTTAATAGTTTAAGTATATTTTTATGTCTTTAGATTTTTAAAGGTTGTCATTGTCAAGTGTTTTACTTTTATTCTTTTAATTCTATGTACAGCACGTTGAAAGTGCTTATCCATACAACTATCAACACTTTCTAAAGTTTGATGGAAAGACAAAATAAGGGCAAATATTTAAACTACAAGTGGTCTTAGCTGAGTAGTTCTTGAGTTAAAAAGCTATGATTCAGTCTGTCACATCTATTTCATATCCCTCAAAAATAAACACATTCACAACTGTATTTATTGAAGTTTCTCATCAAAAACTAAATTTACCCATTTTTATGTGACATTTGAACACATCATAACATATAGAATACAGTCATCTAATTTACTGAGGCTACCTAAACGCATCAGATTTTCTGTCTTCAGCTCATATAGTTTGCTAAATAACTTTAATTTTACTGATCCACCACATATGTCTACACTGGATTAATATTGTTAACAAACAGGACTTGCTCAAAGGTTTGGAGCACTTTTCAGCATTTATCTGAGCAGCTGAAGGAGAAAACTGTCCTGAAACAGTTGAAGAGAGTGGTATGACCATGGCTTGATCCTGTCTTGTTAGAGTCTTTGCTAACATTAGCAAAGATGTGCTTTGCTTAAAGGTGGACCTTAAGACTCGTGCTTTGGCGCAAAGACAGTTCATCACAGTAGCATGTACCCACAGTTTTGGCTTTATCTTAACTAAAATTGTCCAGCTTTTTACAAAGCAAATTGCCATTAAGCAGACCTAGATCTGTCTCCTCACTCATCACTGCTGGCTGAGTTTGACCCACCTCTCACCTCTTCATCCCCAGGCACGTAAGCATTCGCGCCAGAGGACTACAGGAACAACTTGTAGTCAAACTTAGTCATATGATTAAATTGCACTATTATTTTTTTAATGCGTTAAGGTTTCAAGATTAACCACAAGCGTTAAGAGCCCTAATTTTAAGTGAACTCAGTATTCATCAAGAGTGTTAGCGGTAATGTGTTATGAAGAAAAACACTAGTGTCCTAAGATCAGGCTATTTTCTTGTTGCCTTTGCCATTGTAGGAGGCCAGATTTGAGTCGGCAAACTCTTTGGACACAGAAAAATAAGTGTGTATAACCTACACTACACCACTGCTCAAGGTTCAAGCAGTTTCATTTCTATTCATCCTTTCATTCTTCAGTAATCACTCACTCACCAGTTTCCCTTTTCCCACCCCTGTTCCTGCTCTAGTAATCAGCTGGTATGGGCGTCTACTAATTTAAGCTCTGAGCCAATCTCTTTCAGCTGTGACCTCTCTCATTCCAATCATCCTGCAGCTGTCATATTTTAAAATCTGTTCCCTTTCCTCCACAGTTGGTCTGTTGTTTCAGTGCAAGTGCTGCAACCCTCCTCCACCCCAGCCACCTCTATTACATCGCACTGGTTTCCAGGTTCAGCTCCTTCATGCATCCTGCAGCCGTTCATCTCCACCTTCTAGCCATCTCATCAGTGTCCGGGTCAATCTCATCCTCAATCTTTCCATCGCTAATTCCAAGCACCTCATCAGTGTCTGGGTTAAGCTTCTCAGAAATCTGCTCCTCAGGAGTCTCTTATTCATCTTATTCTACAACCATCACCACTGCTATTGTCTAGACTCCATAGGGGGTATCCTATCCTGCTGTTGGCCTCACTACCACTACTAGATTTTTATCACATAGTTAGAAACGCAGGTTTGGCGAGATGAGGCCAACTTCTGAAGTTTGGTACAACAAACCAAACACATGGGTTTCTACCATTTAAAGTAGGTGATTAAAGGTTTATGTAAAAGGAATATTAAAACTGTGAACTACAGGGAAGACTTCACATCAACACAATATCAACAATAAAGTTATTGATTATTTATTCTACCAGCAAGTGCATAGCCTCCAGGATTTACTGAAGTCCAGTGCTGGTCTGAAGTCTCCCTGGTGACAGACACATAAGCTGCCCCCTCCCCAAGTAAACGTCCCAAAGCTGCACCTGAAAAAAAAAAAATTTAAAACATCAGTTTACCACACATGATCATTTCCATTCTGATAAGAAGATGCATCAAGTCAAGTGCGATATTCTGTAATGAAGTCTAATCTTGTTCTGTGCAGGTGTTTTTCAGAACATAGTCATTTCCCTCCACTCACCATAAATAAACACGGGCATGAAGTATCCAGCTGGCAGAGGCAGAGTGCAGGCGAGGACCAACATCCACATCTAAGAAACAGCATAGACACAGAGGATCACTGCTCAAACTCAGCCGAAACAGCTTTAGCAGCACATGCAGCACAGGACGAGTCCATCTGTGAGCTGCAAAGTGTTTGCTCTCAAATCACTCCTGCAAAAATAAATATTGAATCATGCACATTTGCATTTACATTTGCATGTGGTAATGTGAGAAAAAGCATTTTCATGATAAAAAGATCTCACTGAGAGAAAGGGGAGTTTCTCACAGAGCTCATTTCATTACACACTGACTGGTATAAGATTGTTTTTAAATGCAGCTGATGGTTTTATTCCAGCAGAGCTCAACAGCGTGGTTCCAGCAGTAAAAATCCTGTTCATTTTCTCCATAGTGGATTTGGTTATTAGCTATAATATTATAACCAGCCAAGGTAGACTAACCACAAGCTGAGTGTGAAACAGAGGCTGTTAAGGCTTTCCGCAAACTACACGTGAAGTAGTCAGCCAGCTGGAGGGGTCTGGAAACCGGCTCAGTAAACAAAGGAAGCCCCAGGTAATAAGAGGGAAGGTGGATGTTGTACCCCAGGAACATTTAGGCAACAGTTTGTGAAGTTCAACTCAGAGACAAGCAGTCACCCAGAGCTAACCAGTGGACCAATCACAAGGCTTATGCTCTGCATTGTGCAAGTTGTCTTTCACCTGTGTAGATCTCTGTGGAGGGTGCACAGACCTTTGGTGTATGCTACAGCATAGATTCAGGGTGGAAGTATACAGCAGGCTTTAGTCAAACAGTTTTATAGTCAACAAATAGAGTAGTACAAGTAGACTATTTGGCTGACAGCCGGCACTCATGGAAAGTTCTGCCTGTAAAAGACAGAATGTTAGATTAAATTCACCTTGTTTATTTGCAACCTCAGGAATAGGAAGTATGCATAATCCTAGTGCAGGAGCCAAATCTGGCCCTTGGTACAGTTAAACCCAACCTGCAAGATCATATCATATTTTTATCATAACTGGAGCACCAGTATAAGGTCTACAAATTTTTCTCCAGTGTAAAAATGTAACCTTAACCCTGATGGTTTAAAATATCCTTGTTAAATTATAAAAAGTAAAATCTAAAAATAATTAGGTAAAAATCCAGGATGTCGACAGTAAATTAATTTGTGTTTCATATTTTCAATTTTGCATCTCAAAATTATGACTTAAACTTAAGATTTGGACTTTTTAACTAGTATTTTGCTCTTTTCAATTTATAATTTTGACTTTTATATTTTTGACCTTTTTAACTAATTATTTTGAATTTACTCTCACCTTTCAACCATTTTAACGTCTATCTTTGACATTTTATCTCACATTTTGACTTTTTAGACTCACAATTCTATATTTAACTAATATTTTGAACTTTTAAACTAATAATTTTGACTTTTATTTATCATTTTGACCTTTAAAACATGATTGCACCTTTCTATATGATATATTTTCCTTTAAAAAAACATTATTCCGATGTTTAATTTCCTGCTTTGACCTTCTGAACTTAAAAGTTTGACTTTTTATCTCATATTTTGACCTGTTAAGTTCACAATTTTAATTTTAAGTCATGTTTTGACCTTTTAAACTCATTATTTCTAAATTTATCTCATATATTTCAACGCCTAGCTCTCACATTTAATCCCATACTCACAATTTTACATTTCAACTCATATTTTGGTCCTCTCTATGATTTTGAATTTTATTTCAAATTTTGCCCTTTAAAGCATGATTGCATCATTCTATTAGATATAATTTCCTTTTTTAAAACATTATTCTGACATTTTATTTCCTTCTTTGACTTTCTGGACATATAAGTTTGACTTTTTATCTGTAATTTTGACCTTTTCAGTTCACAATTTTAAATTTTAAGTCATATATTGGCCTTTTAAAATAGATTGCAACTTTCTACTTCATATTTTTGCCTTTTAAAAACATTATTTTTACATTTAATTTCATGTTTTGACCTTTTGAACTAATAAGTTTGACTTTTATCTCACATTTAAGGCCTTTTACCTTATTGTTTTGACCCTTTTTAAATCTCAAAATCATTTATGAGCTGTGCTAGGTTATTTTTCCCATAATTTATTAGTGTTGAAAATAAAGTTAAAAAAAAAAAAAAAAAAAAAAAAAAAAAAATCTTGTTTTTTTTTTTTTTTTTTTTTGTCATGAGCAGTCAGGTAGCTAGCTTGTTGCTTGGTAAGGATTTTCAGAAATGTCACTGAAGGATGTGAAAGAGGAAATTTACTTCCAGAACCAGAGAAAATGTGGGCATTCACTATTGAGCTCTGTATTGCTACAAATAGTTCAGACAGATATGCATGTGGGGATCTGTAGGAATAATAATGGCTTCTACCTGCAGTGTGGCCATGAGAGAGCATCAGGTACCACATGACATTTCAACCTCAAAGGTTAAACGGTGGTTAACTCGCTTTCTCCACAATGAAAATGTCAATGACTGTACATCAATTATGGCCCACTGTGACACAAAGGAACCGGAGGAGTGGGAGGCTGAGCTCAGGGCCTTGTTACCATTCAGTCTCATTATCAGTGAACAGATAAGACTCTTCAATTAGCAGCTTCCTTTGTGTGTATACCTTCATGAGCAGAAAGAAAGCCAAAGACAGGTAGACAGGACTCCCTGATGAGCTCCACTCCAACAAAGCCTCAACAGATGCATTGTGGGATTGTGAGATCCACTGCCTGCTATCCAACAAGGAGGTGAGGAGCTGCTTCATGGAGAGCTGTGAAAGGGATTACTGTAACTCAGACTACTGCTGCAATACAAGGAAACTAATATAACGAAGGATCAGGATGGAAGGAAAAGGCTTGTATGGTTTATTCCTTTCTTATTGCTAACAAATCCTGTGAAAAGACAAAAAACTGTAGCTCTGTGTCTACATACTTTCTGATCTCTGTACCCTGGCTGTGGTTCTGAATTCATTCACACTGATTATGCAAATCTGCAGAAACAGGTCACAAATTGTTCAGTGTTTGAGCCGATCTGAGTCATGCTGGCAGCTAGATGCCTTGAAAGCTGTACTGGAAGGCACATGCTTGTGTAGCAGTGTAAATGTTTCCACTTGCTGTCACTTGTCATTATTTGCTTTAATTCGTCTACATTTTCGTCTTAATATTTTCCGCTGTTATCTATTATCTCTATTAATGGTCTTAGACAGGCCTTGCTGATGATGCTGTCATTTTCTGCAGTGTTTGACTTGTACAAGAAAATTTTGCCAGCAAAATGCAGATTAAGTCATGTTCTTTACATCTAACCTTGCAAAGCTAATGAACTGGCCAGAGTCCATGTCTGTCTCTGGCAAATCCAATCTGAAGTGATTGTGCCAGGTCTGAAAATGGACCTACAGGCAGGGTTTTGTTGTTCTAACAGACCTACCTACAGACCAATCAGCCTACCTACCAACCAACAAACCTACATACCAAGCAAACAACCAACCTACCTAGCGACCGACATATCAACCTACCTACCCACTGACCGACCTACCAACCCTACCTACTTACCCATCTACCTGCCTACAACCAATCAACCTACATAAAGACCAATCAACCTACCTACTGACGTATCAACATACCTACCCATTAATTGCCCTGCCTACATACCTACCCACCTACCTTCCTACCGACCAATTGACCTACCAACCAACCAATCCACCCACCTACTAACCAATCCACCTTCCTACCTACAAATCTACCTAAGTTCTGACCAACACACCTACCTATCAAACAAACAACCTACCTACCTAACTGGTGCTCAACCAATCAACCTCCTTACCTACTGACTGACCTACCACCCTATCTACCTAACAAATGACTGACATGCCACCCTACCTACATACCCATACCTGCCAACAACCATTCAACCTACCTATTGACCAATTGGCCTACCTACTGACCAATTACCCTACCTACATACCTACCGACCTACCTACCTACCAACCAACCAATCCACCTACCCACTGACCAATCAACCTACAGTTGAAACCAGAAGTTTACATACACTATATAAAAAGGCACATAAACTTTTTTTTCTCACCGTCTAACATTAAATCAGATTAAACTTTTCCTGTTTTTGGTCAGTAAGGATTACCAAAATTATTTCTATTTGCTAAATGCCAGAATAATGAGAAAATGATTTTTTAGACAATTTTTTATTATTTTCTTGAGAGTCAGAAGTTTACATACACCAAGATTACTATGCCTTTAAACAATTTGGGAAAGTCCAGATGATGATGTCATGTCTTTGGAAGCCTCTGATAGGTTTATTGGCAACATTTGAGTTAATTAAAGGCACACCTGTGGATGTATTTTAAGGCACACCTGAAACACACTGCTTCTTTGTGTAACATCATGGGAAAATCAAAACAAATCAGCCAAAATATCAGGAAGAGAATTATGGACTTGCACAAGTCTGGTTCATCCTTGGGTGCAATTTCCAGATGCCTGAAGGTGCCACGTTCATCTGTTCAAACAATTATACGCAAGTATAAACACCATGGGAATGTCCAGCCATCATACCACTCAGGAAGGAGACGCGTTCTGTGTCCCAGAGATGAATGTGCTTTGGTCCGAAAAGTGCATCTCAACCCAAGAACAAAAGCAAAAGACCTTGTGAAGATGCTGGCTGAAGCTGGTAAAAGTGTGTCATTATCAACAGTCAAACGAGTCCTGTACCCACATGGGCTGAAAGGCCACTCTCCCAGGAAGGAGCCATTACTCCAAAAGAAACATCAAAAAGCCAGATTACAGTTTGCAAATGCACACAGGGACAAAGACCTTAATTTCTGGAGACATGTTCTGCGGTCTGACGAATCTAAAATTGAACTTTTTGGCGATAATGACGATCGTTACATTTGGAGAAAAAAGGGGGAAGCTTGCAAGCCTGAGAACACCATCCCAACTGTGAAACATGGGGGTGGCAGCATCATGTTGTGGGGTTGTTTTGCTGCAGGAGGGACTGGTACACTTCACAAAATAGATGGCATCATGAGGAAAGAACATTATGTGGAAATACTGAAGCAACATCTCAAGACATCAGCCAGGAAGTTAAAGCTTGGATGCAAATGGGTTTTCCAAATGGACAATGACCCTAAGCATACTGCCAAACTGGTTACAAAGTGGCTTAAGGATAACAAAGTCAATGTTTTGGAGTGGCCATCACAAAGCCCTGATCTCAATCCCACTGAAAATTTATGGGCAGAGCTGAAAAGGCATGTGCGAGCAAGGCGGCCTACAAACTTGGCTCAGTTACACCAGTTCTGCCAGGAGGAATGAGCCAAAATTCCTGCAAACTACTGTGAGAAGCTTGTGGAAGCATATCAAAAACGTTTGACCCAAGTCATACAGTTTAAAGGCAATGCTACCAAATACTAATGAAATGTATGTAAACTTCTGACTCTCAAGAAAATAATAAAAAATTGTCTAAAAAATGATCTCTCTCTGTCATGATCCAGGTTTTGATTTATTATGTTTTTTTGAGTTTTCCTATGGTTATCCTTTGTGAATTCTGTGATTTCTAGTTTGATCTTGTATTAGGTTTTGAGTTTATTAGGAGTTTTCTTTAGCCCTCGTGTTTCTTTTGTAGTATTTTCCTGTTTCTAGTATTTAGTTACTACTTGTGTTTTATGTTTTATCACTCCTTGTATTTCATGTCTAGTTATTCTCTGTGCTTCTTGTTTAGGTTTCCCTGTGTTTTATGTTTAGTTACTCCTTGTATTTTATGTCTAGTTATTCCTTGTTTCATGTCTAGTTTTACTCCTCGTGTTTCATGTTTAGTAATTCCCTGCTTCATGTTCGTTTTACATTCCCTGTGTTTCATGTTTGGTTATTCCTGTGTCTCATGTTTTAGTTTTACTCCCTGTGTTTGAGTTTCACTCCTTGGTTCTTTGTATCCTCCTGTGTTTTCAGTGTTTCTGTAGTTTTGCTTCTTGTATTCAGTTTTTAGTCCTTGTGTGCTTCTTGTGTTAGGCCCCATGTTTCCTGTTTTATTTTGTAGTTGCCTTCCCTTGTGTGATTCCAGTTTTGCTTCCTGCCTAAGTTTCCCTCCACTTTGATTATCCTCACCAGTTTCACCTGTGTCTGATTGTCCACACCTGTCTGCCATTGTTAATCACTCCCTGTGTATATAAGCTCTGTGTCTCCCTGTGTCTGTGTCGGTTTATTGCATATGTCTTCCCCGTGCTTGTTACTCCTCGTGCTTCCTCGTGCTCCCAGTGGATTTTGTTTTGTTTTGTTTCTTTGATTTTGATTCCGATGTTTAAGTTGTAAGTAGTTCTTTTGTTTGTTTGTTAATTAAATCCTTTTGTTTTATCTGCATTTGGGTCCTCCCTTTTGAGTTTTTTCCTGAACCTCGTGACACTCTCATTATTCTGGCATTTAGCAAATAGAAATAATTTTGGTAATCCTAACTGACCAAAAACAGGAAAAGTGTAATCTGATTTAATGTTAGACGGTGAGAACAAAAAGTTTATGTGCCTTTTTATAAAGTGTATGTAAACTTCTGGTTTCAACTGTACCTACTGACAAAACAACCTACCTACTGACCAACCTGCCACCCTACCTACCTACCTGCTGATCAATCTACCAACCTACCTACTTACCCATCTACCAGCCTACAACCAATCAACCTACCAACCAATCAATCATCCTACCTACTAACAAATCTAGCTACCTAACCAATCAACCTACCTTCTAACAAAGTGACGTAGCCACCTACCTACCGACTGACTCACCAACCAACCGGCCTAGGCATGAGTTTAATGGCTCGACAAGTTCCAAGTTCTGCTCAATTACGTTGAAGCGAAATAACACATAGCCAGTAGCCAAAGCTCACAAGTGCCAAAGCCAGAGGCTTCAATAAAGCATGTTCAATATTGCATGCAGTCAAGCCAACTTTTTTTTGGTCTATTTTTACATAAACTTGTTTACTAAACTAAAAGTACAATATTTTTCTGAAATTTCTGGAGGCTCATGGCACTTCTATTGCTGAATACCTCATAAAATCCAACGTCAAAAAATGCAGATATATCCCTTTTATATACGTTATCTGTATACATGTACTGTACATATTTAAAACACTAAAGTACCTATGTTTATTCCCACCTTAGAAGCCATATATTGACCAGCAGAGTCAGGAAACGTCACACACCCCAGGAAGAAGACCACCACGCCCGAGTACAGACCCTTCCTGCAGAGAGACATTCATAGACACAGGTAGTGTTGTCTTCTTTTAGTTCTTTCAGAGTGAAATCTACAGACGGCTCATTATTTGACTGCTTCATTTGACCTCAGGATAAACCAAGCTCTACTTCTCTTTCAGAATGAGCGTTTACAGTCTGACATGCTTATACCTAAACAGAGAAAACCATTAAACAGACCTGTTGTTTAAGGATCTCTTGAAAGGCTCTACAGGATAATTAATCATATTTTGTGCTATAAATAAGCTATTCTAAAGTTGTTTATGTGGTTGCATAACATGAGTATGTTAAATGGATAATCCTTTAAGAAAGACATGCTCTGTTTATCTCATAAGCCTGCTCTACGATGACTCATACTGCATCACCGTCTGCTTGTTTCTTTTGTAGAGAGCTCTTACTCTGTCGTCAGCATCTTGACAAAGATTGGGTTTGTTTTAGAGAGTTTCAGGATCCACCGGTGGAAGAAGAGGAAGCAGCAGCTCACAGCTCCACACAGCAGCCTGTTATTAACAAACAGCCGATCAGACAAAGAGGTTATTTTAATCAGTGCAGACTATAGGAAGTCATTAAACATGGGGAAGTGATGATGAAGGTGAAGAGAAGGCCAGGAAGTTAAATGGCTGAACTTTTGATTGCTGATTAGAATAAAAAAGGAGACAGAGCAGGATGGCTGAGAAACTGGTTTGCATATGAAAACTTGTACTTGAGTTTATTCATAAGAAATTTAACAAAAGAGGACAGATGTAAAAGTGAAGATGAGAGAAAAATAATCTTACCCCAGGAAAGCAAACAGCAGAATCTCCAGCGGGTAGAAAGGTGAGGACGTGGAGAAATCTGTTTTAAACATCACCTGAAGAGTTTCTATGGACACAATATAAATCAAAGTTATCCCCAGACTTTTAAAATCATTAGCTTTACACCCTGCCAAAAGTGTTTTAGCATGCAGGGCAGGTGTCTTTACTATTTTCCACCTGAAAGTAGTAAAGACACCTAAAGACAGGAAATTCCCACAGAAACACTCCCAGGCCTTCCAAGAAGAGTGGAGGCTGTAACAGTTGCAAAACATTTGCAGTACAATGTCATTCCAGTCACTGCTGGCCGAATACTTTTGTCCAAATAGTTTAGCAAAATGTTACTGGACATGCCCTAAACTGCTGTGAATACTGTCAGTGTGCAGGCAGCATGCATAAGGCCAGGGGTTTCCAAACTATGACCTGGGGGGTAAACGTGGCCTTTGGCCCATTTTTAATTGGCCTGCAGGCAAATTCTACAATATAAGTGAGAAATGGCCCACGTAAGAAGATGAAGCTCATGCTTTAGTGTAGTGTATTTTTAATCTGTTTTCTTATTGAATGGTGAGTATAGTTTTGTGTTACCTTGGGGGCTCGTATGGGATGGTAACACAAATCTATACTCTTCTGTTAATAAGAAAACACAGAAGAAAATAAAGTATTCAGGGACGGTATAAATTTGTTTGGATTAGTGTGTATTTTAGGCCCAGTCCACATGGAGACGAATTCAGGAGTCTATGCAAAAGTTTTTTGTTGTATCGGCATTTCATCCACATGGAAACGTCATTTTAGGAGGCCGTATTCACTACTTCTTGAAACCGGGTCCCAGAGTGAACAAATCTGTAAATGCTAACAGTTTCGTCTCTGTGTGGATGGCCAACCGCATCAATGATTACGTCACACATAGTGTATGCCACATACCTCGCATGTGCATCTCAAACCAAAACATCAATGGCGGATTCGTGCTGCAGAAGCTACTGAGCTTGTTATGGCTTTTACAGCAAAATCTGATGCTCCTTTACCACCACCAAGAACAACATACACCTATGTTCTTAAATCCACAGTGGAGAAAAACCAGGAGGGCAAGTTGGGCAACTAGAAGAAAGTTTGTTTCAGTTTTCTATAATCTTCTTCTCTCTTTTGGTGCATTTCCGTAGCAGCGTTAAAGCGCCACGTATAGGCTTGGCATAAATATCACAGCGTTTCCAGTCATTTTCAGTGGTTCGATGCTTATGCGGACATTTCCTGAAACAATCCTGTATTTACAGAAAACTTCTAAACGAAACGGAAATATAACGTTTTCTTCTCTGTGTGAACAAGGCCTTAGTTTCAGCACCAGGCAGTGCTACTGCGCTAATTCTGTAAACAAACATTTTGACAGGACAATTTATTGATGTGTTTTTTTTTTAAACTAAGGCAACATTGAGTTTCTTTCTCATTCTAACTGGGGCAAATCTGATAGGTCTTCTTAAAATCCTTAAATTGACTGGCTATTTACGTTGTTAGCCAGTAATTAGCCATTTAAGCATATCCAATAGCACATCTAACCTAATGGATTTTCTGACTTCAATATCATAAGGATGAGGAATATGAAAGTGACCCCACCATTGTTATGACTTTCAGTATGTGGCCCTCAGTGAATAAAGTTTGGACACCCCTGCCTTAGGCCATCAAAATGGAATGGGGCCCTTTATGATCATCATATCACTATGCAAAATGGTAGTCCCATTTAAAGTAATAGGCTTACAACTCTTCCTTTTGAATCCACACTTGTTGCATACATTCATTGGCTCAGTCCCACTAAACACCCCTTGCCCCAGTTAGCCCCACCCCTCTGTTTAGGGCATTCATGTTTAGGGTTTGGGTGTCCTCATTCTTCTAAAATGCCCTTTAAATTGAGATTTTCCACAGGTGTGCTTTAAACCAGTGGTTCTCACCTGATCCGGCCTCAGGGCCCACCAGTCTGTCTTACGACAGATCGTGACCAAAGTTTCCAAAACATTTTCAACAACACATGTTTAGTTAATTGAATATATTGCAGTTTGGAGCATTATTGGACCAAAACCCCTGAAAAAAAAAAGAAAAGGGATAAGACTGAAAAATTTCATAGCCTCTTTCCTCATTATTATGTATCAATTTTTGTCAATTTTCCAGAAAGCTTGTGAAATAACTTCATTATCATGGGAAAAGTAGCCATTTATTGCAAGAAGAGGAGATAAATTAGTTGAAATATTGATCAAACATTTAAATTTACCCAACTTCACAGTAAAACAGGGTAAAATAAGAGGTACTGATGCATGTCCAATAAGGACCTCAGGATTTTTGCCACCTTTTTTTTTCAGACATCTAGTCGAGACCAACTGAAGACTGCTCTGCAACACACTTTTGGGTCCTGACCCACCAGTTGAGAACCACTGCTTTAAACTAAAAGTTATGGGAAATCTCTCAGTGTGTCTTATGAATCATCAGCATGATGGCTGCAGCTGCTCATGCAGCAGAGGAGGTGTGCAAATGTAACTAGCTTACTTATAAGTAAGTATGGAAATTGTATTCTCATGGTAGAAATGTCTGGTAAAGTTTTTGCATCAGTTTGTTTGTCAAAGGGTCATCCTGTTTTGGGAGATTTCACCACTATCCCTTCTCCTGGTCAACCATGAGGGGTGAGTTCTGATCAGAGTCTTGTTACCTAAATCTCCGCTCCACACAGAGAACAAGCGGAAGGACAGCGCCCCGCAGACAGCCGAGAAGAAACATGGGAAGTACTGCCTCAGGGAGAAGTGAGAACTCATCACTTCAATGCTGAACAAAACTCCTACAGACAGAAGAGAAAAACAAGAGAAAAACATGAGCGAGTGGAGCAGAGCATAATGTTTTACTTTATAATGAAGGCATTTTCATGTGGGAGCAAACAGAGCTACAGCCTCAGCTACAACACAGAAGCACCCAAACACGAAGCATAGATGGCAGCAACGATGATGAGATGAACATGAAGGAGGTGCATGAGAAGTGTGAGGGAGGATACAAAGGAAGAGCAAACATGTGAGAAGAAAATCAAAGGAGGAAAAGCATCGAGCAGACAAGTGTGAGAAAAACAGAAGTGGGAGAGCAGATTCATAAAAAGACTGATTCTTATATTCTGTCTCTCACCGCTGATGGGAGCTCCAAAGCAGCTCGCTACTCCGGCTGCAGCAGAAACAACCAGCATTTCTCTACCAGCTTCGTCCTAAAGCAGAAATATGCTTTCATGCTTTGTTCACATATTAACGTCCGAGTTAAAGTGAGATGCATTATGGATTTCAGTCTTATTGCTCTACACTTGGGGGAGAAATCCCATTACTGACATTTCCACAGCTGTTTTCTCCATTCACTAAGATGCTAATCTGACTGAATAGATGAACTATAACCAATTTATTTGGAATTATTCCACAGTGACGTTACCCTTCATCCTGAGGGACTATAGCGTGCTGTTTTCTGATACATGTTTATTCAGAGAATTGGAACATCATAAAAAAACATATCCTTTGGTTTTTATGAAAGCTTCATAGCCTCATTTAAAAATTGGCCACTTTTATTCATCTGACATAACCTCCTTATTAAGCTTAAACTGTAAATCTTTGATTAGTTTCATACAGGTAATCAGAAAACTAGTTGCAAAAAATATTAAAATC
This sequence comes from Cheilinus undulatus, assembly GCF_018320785.1. Lineage (NCBI taxonomy): Eukaryota > Metazoa > Chordata > Actinopteri > Labriformes > Labridae > Cheilinus > Cheilinus undulatus. The sequence goes on along the minus strand of NC_054875.1, from coordinate 10,593,463 downwards.
AGCACATTGGTCTTCACTGCGTTGTAAAACTGTGTGACAGGGAAAAAGTCTTCAACTGACACTGAATATTCAACATCCTCTGAAGAGTCATCAGCTTTCCTGAAGAGCATTCTTGACTGAAGGCATACCTGCTGGTTTTTAAACCGCATGTAATGATCTCCTCCAGCAGATGGAGGCTGAGGCACAAGTCACAGTGTTGCTCTGTTTTCTACTTGCCAGAATAATGGAGGATGAGTTTGCAATTCTAAAAGAAACCTTGTTTTTGTGCAACAGAGCAATCTCAAATCCATTAAACTGCACAGACACCCCCTCAATATTTCTGTTTTACAGTGCCCATAAAAACTATTTAGATGTTTAACCCTTTTATTGAATCTATAAGTCAATCGTGGTCAATAAAGCATGGCTTTTTGGGAAAAAACAATGAATATATAAAGAACTGACTTCTACAAAATAATATCAATGAGATAAAAAATGTAACTTAAAATAAGTAACTGCATAAATTTTCACTCTTTTCAAGTCAGTATTTAGTAGATGCACCACTACCTCTAATCACAGCACTGAGTCTGTGTGGATAGGTCTCAGTCAGGCTTGAACGTCTTCTTTGTAAAACCGCTCAAGCTCTGCCAGGTTGCACTGGGATCAGACATGATCAGCAAAGTTATTATAGTTAACAAAAAGTAACTAAATAACTAAAACTAAAATGTAAAAATCATTTTAGTTAACCGAAACTAATTAAAAAATAAGCTTTAAACTAACTAAATTGTATGGTGTGCTTACAAAACTAACTAAAATGACATAGAATTAGGGACAAAATCTCCTTAGTTTTGGTTTTTGATACTAGCACACTGACTGACATGAACACCCAAGCCTAGAGAGAGTACAACTGCCTGATTTGATTGAAGACAACTTCACACAGTGGTAATTTTAGGTCTTGAGTTGTATACCAAAATTAAAATTGAATAATTACAGTGAAAAGTGGAGAGACCTTTTGGGTGTCGCCCCTGGCAGGTTTCCCACATTGCCGACAAAACTAAAACTAAAACTAACACTACTGAAAACTAAACTAAAACAAAGCAATTTTGCAAAATAAAAACTAAACTGAACTGAAAAAACAGCATTAAAAACTAATTAAAACTAAACTGAAATTAAAAACAAAAGGTAAAAACTAAATAAAAATTAAACTAATGAAAAATCCAAAACTATTATAACCTTGGTGATCAGTACTTTTTAAGTCCAGCCATAAATTCTCTGTTGGGTTGAGGTCTGGGCTTTGACTCAGCCACTCCAGAACGTCTCCCTTGTTGTCTTTAAACCATTTCTCAGGTCATTGTCTTTCTGGAAACAAAATCTTCTCCCAAGCCGCAGTTCTCTTGCAGACTGAATGAGATTTTCCTCCAGGATTTTCATATATTTACCCTCTACCTTTACAAGCCCTCCACGGCCAGTTGCTGAGAAGCATCCCCACAGCATGATGCTGCCACCGGGATTTCACCTGACCTGGGATCAACCCACAGACTCCAAAGAGGAGACAAAGAAAGAGAGAGAGAGGGGATCCCACAGATTTTATCCCTCCTTGGTGTGCAAACTTTGTCCTACTGAGTGAAGACTTGACTTAAAGTACATGTATGAGCCCCTTCTGTTATATCCAAATCCCCCCAACATCCCTGCTGGCATCATGAACTGGGGCATCTCCATGTGTAATCTTGGATGCCTTTTGGTGCTGCACCAAGACCAAACATGCCGACCTCTCATGTCATAGGACAGCCGGTGTCCAGATTAGAATAAAATGTTCAGTTATAAAGTAATTTTTATTGTTATGATTAGAGCTGGAGTCAAATACGCGCAGGATTTATAAGCTATGTCCATTTTAAATGTAGGAGATCAAGACCTCAATTTCACTTCTTGATGACACAAATTAAATTGTACATAAATAAATTCAGTTGATATTAGTCTGGCATTACAATTTCATATTAATGAAGGATTAAATCAGTCAGATTGAACTGACTCACTCACCAAAGAGAGATACGGTGTCCGCATTTCTGGTAGAAGGTCAATTACAAAAGTTTTACATAAAAAGGCAAAAATCTCTAATATTCATCAAGGCCCAGCATGCAAGAAACTGGTTGGAGACATGGATAAGACTGGTTTCCATTTGGATGAGAGAGAAGAACTGTGAATGGTGGTTAAATTCGTCATCTTATATAAATCTTTGCAACTTGTTGAAACAAAACTAGAAAGATTAATCCTTGTCCTTCAGTCTTGAAAAGTATGCAGTCTGTACCAGCCTCTCTTATGGACAGTATGATTACTGATCTGAGGGGATGCTGCAGCTGCACTGGTGTTCGCTCTGCTGTGTCTTTTTTATGATGTTCCTGCTCTAAAGAGAGTTCAACGTGCCATATTTAACTCCTTTATCGCATTATATTAAGCTCTTTTAGGTAGTTCGTTAAAAAATGGGTGAAGATTTGTATTTCAAATAATTAAAATAGTTAATACTGACCATTAGTATTTTCCAAAAATGTCCCCTCTTTTTTCCAAATGTCTCACGGCCAGATGACACCTGCTAGCAGGCTGGAAATGGCCCATGAACAGGAAGTTTGATCCCCTGCTTCGATTACAATGTCATTACAGCCCCTGTTGGTATAATGATCAGGCGGCCAAATAGTTCTGTCCATATGCTTACCTTAGAAGTTTTAACCTTCTCATCAGCCTGTGTGAGAGAGCAGAGGTTGCTCAGGTAGGCTCCCACCATGGTGGAAAGATGCACAAACGGACCCTGATTAGAAAAAAACAAATTCTGGTCATAACTCAAAACAAATGGAAACCATAAAATTAGCATAATTTTGCTCTGAAAAAATGTAATACTTCTCACCACTTTGCCGAGAAAAACAGTGCTGCCGGCTGACAGCGTGCAGATGAGGCCGAGCAACTTGATGAACATGTTAGTGAGAGACAAATAATGAGGCATCTCAACACCAGACAGCATGGTTCTCACCTCAGGTATCCCTGATCCTGAAGAGAATGAGGCAGAATTTATTTATAAGCTAGTCTAGTCTTTGTTTTTCATAAATCTACAAACCGTGTTTGTGGTTGAAGATGCCACTTTGGGCATCTTTGTTACAATCATTAGGCTCCAGAGAGGAGTTTTGGCTTGTTATAAAACAGATTTAATGCCTTGTTAGGACCAAGAAAAGCAGAGAGATCATTAGTGAGAAGACTAACTATTAGTCAACTGTCATTTTCAGCTTATGTCAGCCTGTGTGGCTGTTTTTAGATGCAGTTAGCATGCTCCAGAAAAAGCCTTATTTTATATTTTTTCACTTCTGAGTTTTACAAAAATTAAAGGTTTGACTCTTTATAGGAATCAGTGTTATAGTGTTTCAGAGAACCTTATGTACCCATATGAAGGGAAATAAAAGCTTTACTCGTGAGAGAAGAGAGAGAGAGTATAAGGTCCTATCTAACAGAAGGATCTCAGCTCCTCTGAGTCATATCGTTTACTTTAAAGACTTTCTTTAGACTGATAAAATCAGAGCTGTTTTTTGTGCTTATGTCTTCTTTAACCTCTCAGGATTTTAGAGATAAAATCAATCTTGACTTTTTCTCACTGTCATTTAGCTAGGAGGGATGTTTCTTAAAATAACCAGGAAAAACAGGATATAAAGGATTTAAGTTTAAACGTTGGAAGCCTATTTGATACTGCTATATTTTTAAAGTGCTATGAAATTACATAGTAGCTTGTAAAGTCATGTAACTTAGCCTTACTTATTGTCTTTGTTCAAATTTTCATCTACAGTGATATCATGATGTAAATACATGTCAAGGCACATGGATGGTGTAACCAGTCATACAGTGCTGGGTATACAGAGGCACACAGAGTTATAGTCTCCATAGGGTAGACCCACTTCTGAATCTCCTCTGATGCAAATCATTCAAAGGTATGCTGCCTTTTTTCCTGGAAAAATAAAGGTATGACCGACCTTACTCTGCCTCTGATTGGCTAGGACCTGTTGCTACCTTCACCGATAGGGTAAGGATATCAGGGTAAGCCAATCAGAGGCAGAGTAGTACAGGCCACACTTTGCAGTTTTTCTACTGAAGGTGCATACGATAAGGATAAATAGACTAAAGAGTTACTACTCAGATACATCCTTATCTCCGATTATTTTAAACCTTGCACACTGAGTCCGATGCGTTTTATCTGTATCCACTGCAAAAATTCATAGAATGTGGCAATTTCTCTGCCTCTGCCACTCCTTAAAAATCCTTCTGGATCCATCCTTCCTGACAGAGAGCTTCATACGGCCCCAGCTCGTATGTCCCAGCTGTGCTGAGCTGAGGATGTTGAGAGCAACTTTATGATGCCGTCTCGCTGGTGGCTGTGAGGACAAACCTATGCCCTTATCTGTTATACTTCCATGGTTGATATCAACATAAAATAAAGGTTAAATAAAGGTTTAAAACACGGACATACCACAGTGCTTAGAGGGGACATTTTTTAACCCTTTAAGACAAGTTTACATTGGTCTCAGAGGTCCCCAAAACATGCTTGTGGAGTCTGTTGCTAAAAAAACATTCCAGAATAGGAATTTTGAATGTCTAAAACCCCCTCTGCTCTAGCCCTGCTCAGAACAGGCTGTTTCTGTGTCTGCGCCTTTAAATGTTAATGAGCTGTCTGACCCCGCCCCTGGCTCTGCCCCTTTTAGGAAATAGATGTGGCTAAATGGATGTGGTTCTTCTGATCCTCGTCTTAGCTGCTAGCTCAGGAGGATCAGGAGAGGAGGGCGGAACTTTCTTCAAGTGGGGAGGACCAGCCAAACCTGGGGGCGGGGCTAACTCCCCACATGACATCATGAGGAGAAAATCTGAGAACGGCTTGTTTCAGCACACATTTTCTAAAAGGAGGAGAAAGAGAGGGGAGGAGGGAAAGATTTTTCTGGTTCTTGAGGGGATTGAGGACAGGCCAGAGGCACATATTTTTGTTAGAAAAGCCTGAAAAAATGATTTTTGCACAATATGTCCCATTTAAAGTGAGGTTAAAGTGCAAGAGAGGGAGAAGGGGTAGGAGGGGTGAGCGAATAAGAGAAAAGGAAGCACCAAGTGCTGTTCTGAATAATCAATCTTCATTTAAATGAATTGGACTGATGCAAAAATCTACATTAAATCAATCTAATTTTGAAAAAACAAACAAATAAAAACAATTTACAACAGTTTTGGCGATCAATTTTCTTTTCTAATGTGCGAAAAATTCAGACTCAGTGTGCAAAGGCCTTTAGCTGGTGAAACAAAAAGCTGGTTAGGTGAAGAGCAAAAACATGTTTTTCACAAAGAAAAGCTTTCAGTGTGAATCTTTGCTCTTATTTTAATTAAGAAAGGCCTTTGATTTCCACAAGCAGCCACTGAATACAAAACAGCTAGAGCTGCCTTGAGCTCCTGAACTGATGCTGATTGGTCTGATCTGGTCTCAGACTAGGCACAGTCATTTCAGACTGGAGCCTTGCTAGATGTACCTGCCTGATGACAGACAGACAAGTGTAGGCCAACATTTTGCGAAACATTATCATCTGTGGACAAAAGCAAAGGGCTAAGGGTCAAGGTTGATGATCAAGGCTTGACATTTACACCCGCCAACTAGCCAAATGTGTTTGGATTTCAGCTGCGGCAGGTAGCAATGACTCCAACTAGCCACATTTATCTCTGAAGTATGCTTCACTCCACTTGTACCTGATTTGTGAGTTTGGTGCTTATTGCAGTAATGCTGGATCAGCGTGATGACTGAAAGAGAGCATCTGACTCTACCAATAATCAGCTATGAGTTGTTTTAAAGGACAGTTGTCTAACTACATACGGTTAATCTGAGTTTTGGTGATGCATGGTTAGCATCATTGCACCGTCAGTCTTTTGCTCACTCAGTCCTGGTGATCATGTATGTGCACATAGGAGATTAAGGCATCATAAGTACTAGAAAGGTTCTTGCTATGAAATGCTATCATGCTATGAAATTTTATCTTGGCTGCACTGCTGCTTCTATAGGTGAATGCCATGAAGATAAATGAATGTCACGAGGCAGAGTGAGTTACGTTTCCATGTGCACCTCAATATTGCTTCTTTTCCACTTCAGCTTTCCTCATTAATGACAGGTAAGCTTTTCCTTGGAAAAATGTGGACTGGGAGCGGTATTTTGACCTTCAGGAGTGGGTTTGATTGATATGCATTTAAAGTCTGACAGTGCTGCAAAGAACCAAATGTGGAGACAGCTTCAAATAGACAACAATTTATCAGTTCCAGTCATTTACGTGAATTTCATTGCCTGTCTTCAGCAAAGGCAGAGAGCCACTGATAAATTTCATGAACAGTGAAGCAAGTGGTTATTTGGGAAATGTGTATTTTACCTTTCTGCCCCATAACCCATTAAAAATCCTCTTGCAACACCCAAATAAACAAAATGTAAATTATGCTGTTTTTTTTTTTTTTTTTTTTTTCTACAAGATGAGTAAAGGTAACCTGACATGCCAGATGGATGTGTTTCACACATCCATCTGGGAAAACTTCAATAGCAAATGTTCGAGAAAAGGAAGAGGTTTTGAAAAATCCTTGGAGTATGATTGGGTGAACGTTCTGTCCCACACATCTCTACAGGCCAATCAGAGCAACAAAGCACGTGATGTAGCTGTTAGCAAGCTGCGCTTGCGCAGCTACTGAGGAATAACGCAAAACATGGCGACTATAGACATGTAAGTACTCTACTTTGTTGTTTTTGAAAAGAAAACAACTCACTGCTGTTCTTTGTTCTTCTTTTAATGAAGAAATGTTGTCAAGTTCTGATAAAACTGGCGCTTTAGCAGCATCCATGCTAATCTTTTACTCTTACTGCTTGTTTACATCACGACTCTGCTGTGCCTGAAAGTATTGCCCCTCGCTGCTGATTGGTCCTGTCACTTTCTAACCAGGCCCAAACGGTTCAGATGGGGTTTGCAAGATGGATTCGCCAGTGAAAAACAAGGAAACGGGCGGATCCATCTACTTTGCAAGATTAGAGTAAAGGTACAGCCATCTAAATTTGCCAAATACAACATTGATTTTGGTATGACTGCTGGACTGACCTGTGGAGAAAGGGCAGATGTTGTGGGAGAAGGAGGATGCAACAGCACAGAGGCATGCTGGGTAAAGAGTCCAGCAGAAGAATTGCAGCAGACTGTTGCCCTCCAGCTTCGTATAAAGCCACTGGTGAGCTGCAAAATGAGGAGGAGAGACACATGAACATTCCCCAGTGTCCTTTGTGCACACAGATATCTTTGCAAATGAATGTGTCTGTCTATCAGTGAGGGTACTTTTGAGCAGCTTTGTCACACTGAGGTCCATGAAGAAGCTGAGGGTGGCCGTTGAAATGCCTAGAGCAGCATAGCTGTACCACTCCATCCCACACACTGATCCCAGACAACATCTCAGCTGCAGCAGACACTCTGTGGACACAGAAATATACTGTGGTTCACACATTTGCGCATTGGGAATTTAAAAGCATACATTTTAGTATGTTTTCACAAAACTTTTTTACATTTCTAACATCCAAATTCTGATTAGCTTATCCTCAAGTCAGAGTAGACGTGTGCAAGTTTGAAGAAGATAATCATTGTTTTTAGATGACTGCTGATAGGTGAGTTGCATGATAGAGTTGCATGATAGAGTTGCAAGTTAATTCTTCCTCTTTGCCCTTCACACAGGCCTCCTGCATACAGCCAATGCTAACACATGCTTGTGGATTAAAAACTTCGACTGCAAGTAAAAAAACACTGCACTTTCACTTACAAGTCCAACAGATTGTGCATTTTTCAAGACAGCTAAGCAGCAGAGGGTCTGTCTTAATGTGAGACACCTACTCAGTCAGGGCGGAAATACTCTTTAAAACTCCCCAAAATAAAATCAGATTAAACTTCCAGTAAGGGTTAGGCTAATGGTTAAGGTAACAGTTAGCCAAAAGTGACCTGTATAACCTGATTACAAAACAATTTAAGAAAGCTTGCTAAAAAGTATGCTTACAGGAAAAAGCTTGTCCTAACTTAGCTAAGGCTAGGTTAGCTACATAAGACAGTGGTGTCCAAACTATGGCCCAGGGGCAAAATGCAGCCATAAGGCTGTATTTCATTGGCCAGCAGCAAAATTTAGAAATGAAATGAAAGGTGGCCGACATTGTGCTTGTCCTAATTGTACTTATTAGTTTCAGCGCTAGGCAGTGCTACTGTACTAATTCGATAAACAAACGCTTTGTCAGGTAAAATTTATTGATGTGCCCTTTTTTTGTGACCAAATTAAGACAACAATGTGATAAACGTATTGGCAACCAAAATAATGGTATCTTTGTTGTCAATGGCCTGGTGGACCACAGCAGCAAATAGTGTTTGTTTCTTTAGTGTTGAAAACTTTAGGAAATATCTGAGATACTGCAAGACCTCAACAAAAATGCATTGGTAATTTTGAAACATAATTGATATTTCTGATAATTGAATGAGATCCTGCCCCATGTGGAGGAGTTCAATTATCTGGGGGTGTTGTTCATGAGTGAGGGAAGAATGGAGTGGGAGATTGACAGGCGGATTGGTGAGGCGTCGGCAGTGATGCGGTCTCTGCATCGGTCTGTCGTGGTGAAGAAAGAGCTGAGTCGAAAAGCAAAGTCTATATCTGTTAGATATCAAAAATAAGAAATAAGCATGTGCAGAATAAAGTTCTGCATATGCACACAGAGAACCAATGTTTTTTGCATAAATAGATAATAGATACTGAAGTAATACTCTCAGTCTTTCAGTGTTGAGAAAACCAGCCTGGATCTTTATGCTGATTAGTCTGTAGCATTACATATTCACATTTATCACTCTCCTTGAACTCAGATATAATCTCTGACTCTTCAGATTGAGATTGAACACATGGATGATATCACATTCATTATGCAGACTGACTTTTAAATACCACCAATAATGTATTGATCAGGTCATTATAAGTCCCATATTAATGATTTTCCACTCCAATCTGACCTTTGACAGTAGCTCGGGTCCGTCGGCATGGTTTCCATTGATTGGTAAACAGCAGTGTCTTATTATGGGATGTCTCTGATTGATTTTCTCTCTCCCAGTAGTTGTTCTCTTCTGCAGTCCCACTCTCTGGAGACTCATCCAGACTCTTCATTTTGTCCTGAGCTGTTTGTTTATAGTGTGACTAATGAAAGCTGAAAAGACAGTGCAGAGCCTCGACTGAGTGACTGAGATTTTGGAAAAATAAACAGAGAAACAGCTAGACTTACCTTCCAGTTGCATCTGTCTGTGCTGTTGTATCAAACAGGTGTGTTTGTACCACCACTGACCTCTGTTAAGCTATTAGCATAGTGCAGTCATGGTTGAAGGGTAGCTAATATTAACTCCTTGGAGAACACTGTTAACTGTCCTTCAGTTGTCCTTGCAGCAGATTTACCGTAGGAGATTTATTGTCATGCTTTTCAGGCTTTGATTAATTTTTGTTGATATTATCATCTCCTCTGCAGAAAATAATCAATCTTATACTGCCTGTTCCACTGTGGCTTAATCTTCAACGTGTAAACATGAGAGTTTTTACACCTGGTGTGATGATTAAATTATTCTTATTATAAGTTTTGGCAGATTTGAACCAGTTAAATAAGATCGTTTATGATTATTTTTGTCTCAGAGGCAAATCAGCCCCAGGCAAAAGTCCTACATACTGCTATACTCTACTATAATTTATTATTTTATTTCAGTCATAATTCGTTGTCATTGTGTTAAAGGAAGGCAGGATTTAGTCTGATACTGTAGTGTTAACATTTTATTCATCTGAATTTTTATTTGGGCTTTTCCTTTTATAGAACTGTGGAGTTTAAGCACTAGGTGATGTCTTTACACTTACCAGCCACTTTATTAGGTACACCTGTTTAATTGCTTGTCAACACTACAGAGATTTCCATGCACATGTTTGTATTGTAATTTATGTTTTTATTTGGCTACTATATATATTTCCTATAACAAATTTTTTAAGCCTTTTTAACTCCTTAATATTCAATTTTACTTTTTGATTGCCTCTTAATACTTTTATTCTTTTTCTATGGTATTTGATTTTCATTAAACTTCAAGTCACTTGTATTTGTCGATTCTGATTCTGTTTTTAGCATTAATACAATAAAAAAGGTAACAAAAAATTACCCCAAAAACCTGCAAAAAGGCTTCAAAACCCTCTTGGTGTTAAAGACATACAGGTCAGTTTGGGTTTGCATTTTATGTTTTGCAGAATTCAGATGCTAGTCCTGTTTTTCATCCAATTTCACTTTTAACCTTGAGCAGTAAAGTTCTTGGGCCTCATGCATCTAGAAAGACATTTAGTGAAGAATAGTATGACCTGTTTTGGTTTAGTTTCTGCAGTACTTCATCTTCAATCTTTCTACATGCTCAGCAGACACATAATGTGGAACTTGTAGCCACAGTCTTGTGTCACTACTTATCATTACATCTACTTCCTGTGCGAAACTCTCCTGTTTGAGTGTGTGGGCAGCCTGGTCAGGTTTCATTTGAAGTCTTCACATGCTTGAGCTACTTTTCCATAAACAGGTATTTGTCATTTTATTTTTACTTGTCTTATAAATAAATATCTAACTTCTATTGCCTTCGCCACATTTACCTAATCTAGTTTGGGGCATTTATTTATTGATGCATTTATCTTATTGTAGCTGAGTTTAGGCTGGTATCCCCATGATTTATGTCTTGAGAGTGTTTTAAAAAAAAAAAATCACTAAATTTTCTCACTGTAACATGTTTTGTGTTAACATTTATTCCTTGACAGATTGGCGATTTGTCACTGCTTTTCTGGACACTTTTATTAAAGAGAGAATAGGCTGACCTGGTTAAATAATTTCTAAAAAAGAATTAATCTAATGGGCAAAAGTCACCATTATGTTCTGAGTTGAGTAAATGATCGCAGATATCCACATGAGCATGAATTTAACAGGATTATTATCTTTGTTTAAGGTGGGATGGAGAATTTCTACAAATACGCTGACATCAACAAGACCTTTTCTCTGATTCTTTACACTCTCTGGATTTTCTCACAAGCAAGTAAATAAAACATTTACTATGTTTACTCCAACAATAATCATGTAGTAGGGGAAATGTCGATGGAATCAAAATCATTTGACACTCTATGCCTGTAATTTCCAACCTCAGGTCTGGGCACCAGACTGGGCAGATTTTATGAGGGGTATGAGGAACTGTCTGCTCTGATTGTGTCAAAATTAGATGTGCATTTATTGTTTAAACCATGTGTAGAAAAATAGTTTATAAAGGAATATAATGGGCCACCTCAAAAGATTAAAAAAAAAAAATGAAGAGGATCCTTTGTTATAGAAATGTTGAAATTTTGGGGTTTATGATTTCATTATTATTTTATATATATATATATATTAGACCACCACCCAATGTAAGGTTTATGCCACAGCTGCCCTAAATTAACAGCATTGGTAATTACCAAAATCATTTTTTTTATGTTTCTGCAATGGTTAATACACCAATATTTCGAAGCTCTTTAACCTAAATGATATTTTTAATGCTAAAATAGAATTATTATTGTTATCCATGAGTTTTCAAATTTACTGATTTACAAAAAACTGAAAGAATAGTAAAGCACATTATTATTTCTTGACTAATATGTCAAATTATAGTTATTTACTTGCATTCCCGAACAGAAAAATGAGTTTTACTAGTTGAATGTTATGCTTGATTAATTTCTGACTTCTCAGAGAAGCCCAGTGAGCCAGCTCAAATTTGGGCGAATTCTGTTTGAAATCCCTCATGCGTGTTCAAAATGGTAAAACGTGGAGAGCTCACTGAAAATGAAAGAGTCCGCATTAAAGCACTTCATGATGCTGCATGGTCTTTGAGACAAATATGACAGGTTGTCTAATAAATGTGTTAAGCACTGTATATATATATATTTATATTTATATAAAATTGCAATTATTATAATTTATTATTCATTTGTATATTTACAAGAAACCAAACTCAGAATTTCTGTGTTTAAAAAGTCATACATTTGCAGAAAAATAGACATTTATTAGTTTAATTTTGTAATTTCTAGAAGTTTCTGGAGTCATGAATTTTTTATGTCACAAATTCATAAATTTACAGCGAATGAAACTGCAAACATTGGTTAGACAGCTCCAGATTACAGAAATATCTCTTCTGAGTCCAGATGAAAATGGTAATGTGATTATTCTGGGCTAAAATAACTTATTTCCTTACTGATCAGTCCCACAGATGTCTCATTAAATCAAGCTAACTGCAGGACTTATACGAGGAAAACAGCTTCATCTGATCTGATTTTCTTCCACATTATCAACAATTTTTACTTAATATTCTAAAGAATTCAAACTTTTGGTTCATGTAAATCTACAACTGATAAAGAAAAATAATCATTGTTTGTTCTTGTATATTTCTGGCTTTTTAAACTTAAAAATTCTGAGTTTTTTTCTCAAAGGTTATCAGAGCCTTATTTTTTCTGTTTTTTTAAAGTGGCCCTACTACATTGTGGTTATAGTGGATAGCTTAGTCATAGATCTTTTGGCATGAATCTTTTAAGCAATAGGCCTATTATGTTGGGATTCTGTCAATAAAAACAATTAAAATCAACCTTTATTTTATTTATACTCAAGATATGACTGCGGGGCACCATCATTCACAATGACATCGAGTCAGTTACAGAAGAAATTCAGAGAATACAAACCAATAAAAACAGAGGAGAGACTGATAAAAGGGCATTAACATTATCAGACTGGTGATGTATACTGAGCATAAGGTCTGAATAATAAAAGTTAAAAAATGCACATTAAAAACAGGGGGGAAATGTAAGTTTCATTTTTTCTATGTGGTCCAGGGTGGGCTCGGCTTTTCTTAGATATGAATAGGACTGGGGATCTGCCATACAACGCTCTAATGTCTGTGAAGTAAATGCAAACTCAGAGATGAATTGCATACTTACATATTCATGATGTCTTTTGCAGATAATAAAGTGTTAATAATTGAGCTAAATAAAAACAAAGAAAGTGTGTTTCTTTACACAGCAGCCATGCAATGTCTGTTTCCAGTCTAGTGGCCTTTTGCGTCTGATGTCATAATGTCTGTCCTGGTTGAGCTCAGATGGCAAAAGGAACATGTGACTGACTGATGAATGAAAACCTGTGTTCACAAAACAGTAATCTGTGTAGAGCACATGTTGTAGGAGGAAAGCTGAGAAAGCCTGAAATGTCAGTATAAAATGAAGTGTAAAATGCTCTAATGTTTTGAATAGGGTTGTCAAAAGATTAAAATTTTTAATTGCGATTAATCTCAGATTTTCTGTAGTCATTCACAATTAATCACAACCTTTTTACCACATTTTGAATTCCACAATTTTTCATTCAAACCAGTTTGTGTGCAATATTTAATTCTACAGCTGTCTTGAACTGAAGGTAATTGACTTCCTGTTTGGATGCTTTCATTGGTAGATCGAAGGTTATGATGCAAACTAAACCACAGAAAAAAGAAATTGTTATGGATTTAAAAGGACATAAGAGAAAAGTAAAAATTTTAAATGTTTGCTAACATAAGGTTCAGTTGTCCGCTGAGCTGTCTGGGAGTTTTTTCTGTGAAATGTGACTTTAAGGAGCAGTGGTGGACTTATTTTACATCACTGTTGCAGCAGGGAGACGCTGGCACAAACCAACGTGTGTTGAAAGGGATAATAAATCATGCGATTACTTGCAAATGAAAAAAATAGCATACTAAGTGTGCTCTTTGATTAATCACAATTAACTTGATTAATCTTGACAGCCCTAGTTTTAAAGCATGACTCTGCTAAATGTTACTTTGCAAAGGTGATGGGTTGGGGAGATTCCAGGTCTTTAATGGGCATCGGCCTGATAATGACTGGGCCATTCAGCATCATTTAGATAAGGTGGTTTAGCTGAAGCCAGTAAATGATGACTGCCAGTAAAGAGATCAGCATAGATGCAGCTTTAGCAGCAGTTTTATCAGAACTGGGCATCTTTTCTTTTCTTGGTAGAAAAGATGCTTTTGCTCCCTGGCTCCACTGATAATGAGCCTCTACAGCTTCCTGCAGAGCATGGGCTACGTAGTTTATTCTCAGGTGGTGGCTCATGCCTACATATAGATTTTGTTGCTCTGCAGGGGCAGACCCAGGACTGTTAATTATCTGGGGCTCAATCCACCAACTAATTTTGCCTAATCTCAGCACCAGTATAGTGAGAGGCCTCATGTGTCTGCAGAAGGTCATTACCTGCTCACTGTAGCTTCAAATATAAAAGAAGAGTATTGTTTGTCACATTCAGTGGTCTGCTAGGTTTAAAGTGCAGCTGATAAGTCTTCAGTTAAAATGTATTAAAACGTGTTTTCCCTTACAGATGGAGAGAGCATCTCAGCTGTGGCTGGCAGTACAGTGAACCTGCACTGTAACAGCGAGTCAATCAGCACCCTGAAGAAGCTGGAGTGGAAAATGAACGGGGATCAGCTCCTGATTAGTTTTGTCCCTGATCAGCCCCCTTACATCACTCCTAAAGCTCAGAGCCTGAACGTGAACATGTCAGCGTCAGATAGTCACCTATATGCGCTGATCTTTGAGACAGTCCAGTCTTTTCATACGGGGAACTACACCTGTAAGACCACCACAGCCGCGGGAGTCTGGGAACAGACGTGGGAACTGAAAACAGGTGTGCTTCTCAATTCTTAATTCTAAGATTAGAGCCATGAAGCAACCAACGGTATTAGATTTATTGTCAAGAAACATTGGTACAATAAAGAGCTTCACTGAGGTGCCAACTGTAAAAGTAAAGAGCACTTTAAGTTGTCTCTAATTATAACGGCGTTAATAACTTTAAAAACTTAATTAGTAACGTTAAAAAGTTAACTCTGATTATCAGCGATGACCTCTTCCAAACGAGTCGATCCATGAAGAGCAGATCAATCCAAATAGCCAAAAAAAATGTGAAAAGAATCTTGCCAACTGTAATACAGCACAATGCACAGACTCCCAGTAGTAATCTGCACCCCTTCTAGCCAATCTTTGCAGTTCCACTGCTGATATGTGCCAGTTCTATTATCAGGGCTGGCCTCTTCCAAAATGCTTCAATCCACATAGAGCAGATCAATCCAAATAGGCGTAAAAATGTGTAAAGCAATCTGTCAGCCTCAAAATACAACACAACACTCAGACTCCTGATAGTCATGGATAGTTACTGGCTGCACTGAAAAGCCTGTGTACCAAATAGATGCTGAAGTTTAAAGCTGGAGCTAAACGGATTCTCAGAACTCATCAGTAAGTTTTGAGGGACCACAAGGCTTCCTTTATGACAACCATCTCACCACAGATTGCATAAAAATAGACCAAATAGATGGAGCACGATGCTGCTACTGAGTGGTTTGAGGTTTTTGTTTTAAAGCTTACAGTTTGACATTTAAGCCACCAAAGATTGTGTATATATACTCTTTTATTTAGTAATCCTATCTGGAGGGAGTCTAAAGCCCACAATAGGTTACAATAGATGACTAAGAAGCATGCTCAGACAGTAACAAGGCTGACACACTAGTAATGATTTTAAAATTAGACTCAATTTTTACTTTATAATGAAGCTAAGTTGCCTATTCATTATGTGTTTGTATTTATTTTAATTTCAGCAGATCACTTAAAAGTCCACACAAGAGCGCTGCTGTCGTATGGCCCAACTGAAGGTAGGTAGAGCTCAAAGCCAAGCTTTTCATTCACACAGCTGTCCTACCACATGTTAACGTCATTCATGTCTGATTTTAATGCAGAACCATCGGTATTTTCTCCAAGCATTCTCTCCTCTCTGATTCTCTATCTGTTCGCATTTGTTCTGTGTGGCGTCATTCTACTGGTTTGTCTCTGCAGGTGAGTATTTTTGGTTGTTTTTATGAATATGTACCAACTTTTAATTCATCTTTGCACACAGGGACTGATCATATGAGCACTATGCATTACTGTAATTGAAGCTTGTCGCATTTTTGTAATTTTTAGTATTTTTCACTTAAATGGAATCCAGTAGAAACAACAGGAGGGCCAAGACATTGTCAGGGTTTTTATGCCTAATTGCTGCAGTTGATTTTCTGAAAGATTATCAGATTTATCAAAAAGTAGAACTAACACCTAGAAAATGGAAGTGCATAGAAAAAGGGCTGAGGTTGGTTTCTATGGGAGTGATTTTTAAAAATGTTAAAACCAAGGGACAAACAAGCCCTTGACCTTTGATTTCAAACTCTAAGGTCAGAGTTGCTCTTTCACCTTCATTCAAACATGTGTAGCAATTCCTCTGGAGGGCACACAGGAGAGCTCAGTCAGTAAAAAACTATGTGATGTGTGGGATGTAAACTAAACACATGGATACACTTGAGGATAGTTTTTATTATGTTAATTCTGATATCAGAGCTCACCTTTTTGCCACATTTGACAAAATTTTCAAATTTTCTGCCCTTGTGGCCTCTTTTAGCCATATTTTGCCAAATTCAACACATTCTTGCGGCTTTTGCCCTTTTTTGCAGTTTTGAACCAATTTCTGCCACTTTTTGTGCATTTCATTCTAGCTTTAACCCATCTCTGCAAATTTTCACCCATTTTGATCATTTCTGCAAATATTTTTCTATTCATTTTTGTCCCTTAACTTATTTTTTGTTACTGTTCTTGTCACTCTTTGCCACATTTTACCATTCTCCCCCTTTTGGCCACTTTGTTTTGCAACTTTCAAACCATTTTTGCTGCTTTTTGCCCTTTTTGGCCCATTTGTGACACTTTTTGCTCTTTCAATGCCAACTTTAACACATTCTTGCCATTTTAAACCCATTTTTGACCCTCTTTGTATTTTCATTCTTTATGGCTTTTAACCCATTTTTGCCAATTTTAACCTTTTTCTGCTTTTAGCCCTATTTTGTCACTTTTGGCCAATTTTGATCACTTTCACTTATTTTTTCCATGTCTTTTTGCCATTTTTAAGCCTATCTTTGCCTTTCTTTGAAATTAATTTTTGATACATTTTACCCCTTGTTCCCTTTTTGCCCCTTTTGGCCTCAGCTTTCTGCCAACCCTAAAACCCATTTCGCTACTTTTTATTGCTTTTAATCCCTTTTAGCTTTTTATGCTAACATAACCCATTTTTGCAACTTTTTGCCCATTTCTGCAGCTGTTTTACTGTTTTCATACCAGCTTTTACCCATTTTTGCCCCTTTCCACCCATTTTGCTGATTTCTGCCAAAATCTTTCCATTCCTTTTTGCACGTTTTTAACCCATTTTTGCCACTTTTTACCACATTTTACCCATTTTTCCCCTTTCTCTGCTCTTTTGGCCACTTTTTTGCCACTTTGAACCCATTTTTGCTGCTTTTACCCTGTTTTGCCACATTTAACTTTTTTTCTTCTCACCTCTTTAACTCTTTTTTGACCCCTTTAACCCATTTTTGCCAGTTTTGCCACCTTTCCCCCTTTTGTTTCTCCTCACTATTATTCAATTCTTTTCTATTAAAGTAGTCTCAGTTTTACTTTATTTTCTTACATTCTGACATTTGTGCACATCATAGCTTTCCTAATAGCTTAGTTCGGTGCGTCCATCCACAATGTAAACATTACAGACTAAAATTTAATTCTGTTTTAAAAAATGGGTTTACATTTTGAAAAGGCTATTGTACTACAGCCCAAATAAATAAACATATTTTTGTTTCTTTGATTAGAGTGGTTATTATCCAGGTTAAAAAATAAAATATTTTCACAGCTTAATTTTACAGTGGACCATGATTTTGCTGATCTCCATGGGACCCAGAAAGCTCTCCCCTTACACACCCCTTATGGACGGCCTTGTTTAGTAACATTAATGTGGTATTTTGAGTTTAGGATCTGAGTTGTTCTATCACTGCTGTATTACTTCAAATGTTTGGAAAAAAGACAAAAAATGCAATTAAGTAATATTTTTGGTCACAATTTTATTTCTGCAGAAAAAGAGAGTCGAGCGAGGACTTGACCCTGAGCTATGTCGAGTATCAGGTCAAGCTTGGAGAAGAAGAGGTCAGAAGAAGTTTAATCAAACTATGATGATCTAAAATCTCTCAAAGCATTTCTTTCTTGGAGTTTATTCTACTTTCTTCCCCCACAGGTGTCTCCTTCTCTTCCTGGCCAGAGCTGTGTGGAATACAGCGTAACGGAGTCGACCCTGGAGGGGGCTCAGTTCAGCGTTTTTCCCAGCATGCATGACGTCCGGATTAAAACTGACTAAAAGGAGATGCTGAAAAACAAGCAGGAGAAATCAGATCCATGCCTTTTCTGTACGCCTGCCTTTGTTTTTGCCTATCTTATTATCATATATATATATCACGTATATTTTTATCATTATGAAGTGCTTTCTTTTTTTTGGGGGGGGGGGTTACATAAATAATGCATCAGTATTTTTAGCATTATAATTAGCATTTTTTTTAAGTTAATGTTTTTTGTAATGCTTTTTTAATATAAATAATGGGAAAAACAATTAAAACTTTTGGCATCTTTAAACTTCCTGTTTCAGTGCATGACTAACTAGATAGACCCATACAAACAGTTTGGAAAGGGCAGGACTTTTCAAAAATGATTGGATGTTGCATTCATGACGGACCAATCAGAATGGCAGGACAGAATGAGGTCACCAGGCAGCTTCGGTCATAACCTGAGCTCAATAGACAGGCACTGCTGTAGCTTATGAACAGTGGAGCTTGTTGGTGGATAAAACTGATGCTGAAGCAGGTTTAGGAGAAGTGCTGGTGCTGTTCTTTCTTCTTTATTAACAATGAAATGTGGTCTAGTTCTGATGAAAGTGCCACTATACAACAGGTCAGGTCCATTCTCACCAGGGAAAAACATTTCATACTGGAGCTTTGCAAGATGAATCTGCCTGATGACTAATGTGGAGTCTGACCAATCCTCCTGCTTCGCAAAATTAACTTTTAGATGGAACCAGAGTTCCATAAGAGTTAGATGGTGATTTGTCCGTTATAAAAAGAGTACAAAATAAGGCACAGGAAAATGCTGGCATTAAAATAAATGAGGAAAACAGTCAGTAGAGATGTTAACCCAGACTTTGGAAGAGAAAGAATACAGAAAATATTGTGTGCATCTGACTTTTTCTACCTAATTCTATTTTAGAGCTATTAACTTCAATAAGTATGCTTTTTAAATTTCATTTTTACTTTTGCTTGCAGAAAGTCAATCATTGCAGACACATACATATAGAGACAGTTTAGTCGGTGATGTTATTTTCCCTCCTGCCCTCCAGGCTTTCAATTACCATCTGTTATTATAGAGATTTAAAAATCAGTATTCATTGAGTGTCAGTCACACACATACATTTACTCATACAGACTGCTTTTCTCACTATAAAAACTCGTTTCCATGGAAACAGCACACCAGGGCAACCAGAAATCCAGACAGGACGTTCCTTTACCTCACACTCTTATAAACTTTGAGAGTATCCTCTCTAACCCTGCAGAGAAACTTCTCAGATAAGAAAATATCAACACAACATCAAGATCCTCACATGGAATATTAATACAGTTCCAAAAATATATATATTTCACTCTGAAGGGAAAAAAAGTCAATGTTGTAATGTGGTTTCAGAGCCAAAAGATTTATGAAATATGATATAACGTTTTTAAGTGGGATGTCTAATAAATTAAAGGTCATCAATCAAAAATCTTTATTTTAGCCAGGAAAGTCTTTGTTGTCATCCACAACAATTTAAAGCAAACCAGACTGATTCTAACAGAACACAAAGATCAACATATGGCTGTATATGTGTATGCAAATATCTCTTCTTGTTATCCATATACACTCAGTGACCACTTTATTAGGTACACCTGTTTAACTGATCATTATTGTATGCAGCTAATCATAGGTAGCAACCAATACATTTAGGTAAAAAGACATGATCCAGGTGATATGCTTAAGTTCTAAAAGAGCATCAGAATGGGAAAGAACATTCATTTAAGTGACAAAATTCTGATCCTACCTTTCAAGTATTGCAGTAAAACCAGGAACCATCACATGAGGCAACATTTCTCCAGTCTTCTGTTGTTTGATTTTGGGACTGTTCAACAGTTCCTGAGTGAAACAACCAGGGAGTATCTAAAGACCCCGTAAAGCAAAATCCAAACTTTGTGTCTTAATACACTAGAAATGTTGGAATATGGTTGCTGTAAACATGTGAAAACACTGAGATATACAGTACATGTGACTGAATTCTGGATATAGACTGTTAGAAAGTTTTTCACCTCTTTCCTGGCTTGTTTTCATGTGGGCGGGGCCAATATGTGGGCTCATGATGTCACAAGCCCACAGTGGGGAATGACCCGTCCCTCTAACACTACAATATAAAATCCCAGAGCAGTTCATCTCAGTACAGTCTGTTGTTAGCCGATGTCACTACCTTAATTGAAAGTTAACAGTCAGTTAAATGTTGTTTTTTTTGTTCATCGTGAGGTAAATTTGCTAAATGTATCAGCCACAGTGGTCTATGGATCATTTAAAGCATCATAACAGAGATTTGAGCCAGAAAATGGACTTTGTCTCTTCCTCTAAGGCCAACAAAAGATCAAGAGGCAGGCTAATGTTGTGAGTGCTTTCCTCCATTCAGATTGTAGTATTCTTTTCAATTTGAGAGGATTATATTTGTCCTTAGTGGGTGTGGCTTCAGCCTTTTCAACAGACATGCCCACACCACCCTGGAGCAGATTTTACTGCCTCAATTTTCATTTTTCAGGATTTTGAAGCTTCATTTCATAAACTTAAAGATGCTTTATTTGACTGCCAATATCTGTTAATGGCCAATAATTGCAGCTGATTTTGGCCAATATTTACATAATATAACAGCTGATATTGGCCAATATTTACAGCTAATATAGGCTCATATTTACAGCTGTTAAAGGTCAATATTTACAACAAATAAAGCTCAATATTTACAGTTGTAACAAGCCAATAATTACAGCTGATATACAGGCCACTATTTGCACTCATTAAAGGCCTATATTCATCTAAAAAAAAAGTAGGGACAGGGCTATATTTACCATTTTGTAACAGCCTCTCTTCTTTTAACAACAGTCTGTACACATCTAGAAAGGGAGGAGACCAGTTGCTGGAGTTTTGGGGAGAGGAATGTTGTCCTATTCGTCTTCTTTGCAAGATTTATTATAATTTTTTATTTTTTTATTTTTTTTTGGTATTGTTTTCTGGACTCTTCTACTGTGAAGGCATGCTGTTGTTATGGATGCAGTATTTGGTTTAACTTGTTGTACAGGACTATACAAGGCCTTTCCTGAAAAAGAAGTTGACTGGATGGAACCCCATGTTGCTCTAAATCTCTTTATACTTTTCAGCATTGATAGTGCTTTTCCAGATTTGAAAGCTGCTCATGCCATAGGCATTAATGCAATCCATATCATCAGAGATGCAGGCATTTAAACTCTGTGATGATAACAAGTTTGTCACAGATCGGTGAACCTCTGTGTATCCTTAATTCTGAAAGACTCTGCCTCTCTAAAATGCTCCTGTTATACCCAGTCATGTGACTGATACAATATGTTGCCAATCAGCCTAACTACTCGTAACATGTTCCTCCAGCTGTTTTACATTAGTACCACTTACTTTCCACTGAGCATATAATTTTCCTGAAATGGTAAAATGCCTCAGTTTTAACATCTGATCTGTTGTTTATGTTCTACTGTTAATAAAATATGGCTTTATGAGATTTGGAAATCATTGCACCCTGTCTTTATTTACATTTTAACAGTGCCAGAACTTTTCTTGAATTGTGTTTGAAATTTTTTGTTCCATTCTCTGCAAACTTCAGGAATGGTTAAACATACAAAGACCGGCAGGTGTAGCACCATAAATCATGGCATGCTTTAAGTGCCTTAAGTGAGTGGTTTGAACTGTCTTCACTGTGCCTTAATGTACTGGCTTCCGCCATGTGATTGGCTGATTACTTAATAAGCAGTTTAATGGGTATAACAAATAAAGTGGTCAATAAATGTTAGTTTCTTTAGGTGGCATTGCCAGTACAAACAGCACAAGTTTTCTCGTATAAATTCCTGGTCATGGAGTCATGTTTGACTCCCACTATGTCCTTCACACATTGCATCTGCATGCAAACACTCTCTGGATGTCTGGAGGTAGAGATAAGATCACAGATCTGCGTTTTTCAGACCTCTATGTTTTTCAGACTCCTCTGATAGTGGAGGACTTGACCTAGAATCACACACAGATTGTCTGCCAGCTGTCTGGTGCTGTGATGACGTCTGTATGACATGCTTTATAATACTTAATATTTAATCTCTATTTATAGATGCAGAATCATCCACAGTTGTCAGAATGGAAAGTGTCTTATTTATTTATTTCCACACTCTCCTAGTTACTTCATTTAATATATAGCTAACTGCCCATCGACCTTTAATTTTTGTCTAATAACTTCATCAATTTACCTAATTTTTCTTGGTTTTGCACTTTTTTCTCAATTTTTGCTGTCCTTCAATGGAACTCATAAAATTGTGTTATAAAGGCTTTAGTTGCATCCACCATTGCTCTGCAACAGCAACAAAGACACTAAGAGATTGCTTGATCTCCTTTTGACTCTCTATAAAAATGAGTTGCCATCTCCTTAAACTACCCAGTAATGTTGTCAGTGGTTTATGTGGTTAGATTACTTTCATTTTATGATCAAAGAATAGGCAAGTGTTTTAGGAAGTTGAAAGGTTTATGTTTTCTATAAAAGGATGAGTGGTGTGATATCAAATCTTGTGGTTTTTTACCTCTAACATTATCTTTTCTTCCATGGCATCCTGTTACCTCAGTGACCCTTTGAGTTCCTTATGGCTTGTGCCACCAGTTGTGATATAATGTTGATATAGTGATGAGATTTACAGTACAGGTCTATTTCAGATTGGATGCATATTCACTGCAGGACCGCTGTGGTGCACATCTGCTCCAGCTCACACCATCGCAGCTGTCACAGCCCTGAAAAATGCCTTCTCCGCTTAAAGGAGCTCACAGTTTGGCTCTTTGCTCTTGTTTTAAAAAAGAAATGTGGTCCAATTCTAATTAAACTGCCGCTTTACCGATGCTACAGTCGAGCTAACTGCTTCACCAGCTCCCATTGTATATCCAGACCCACACTACAGCCCCTGCCCACTTCCACTCATGTCAACTCAGTTCCAAAATTTGATAGTGGATGAATTGTTAACTAATTGTTGCCTCTCCAAAACATCCCAAACAATAAAATAAGTAATCCTGAAGAAAGTGTCAATGAGCTGCACGCACTGAACTCAGGTGTCATTTATCATTGTTGTGGTCCACCCTTGTGCACATGACTACTGACTGAAAGTGTAATGCATTACCAGTTTGTACCAGGGCAGATACTGAGCCATCTGAAACTCTTCATTTTCAGACACCCAGAACATTACTGTCATGTAGATGAACAGCCAGGGTTACCATTTTTTGGCTGAAATTGTTGTGTAAACATAACCCTTAGCTGGCTTATCATATAAGGCTGAAAAATGTAATGGCACTTTAAGCTGTTGATATTGAAAGTAGTCGAAATAGCAGTGCAATGGTGAAGAAAAATGATGAAAAACAGTTGAAAAACAATCCCTCTGGTGCCATTGAGCCAGCGCAGGAGTTATTGAAAGAGTCTGAGGTGCTCAGATGGGTATAGTTAATTACTTCATCATTGCTACTGCCTCATAAAAACATGATCCTGCTGCTGAAGCCTGTATGACTGAAAGTAGACGGCATGCTTTTATGAGAACTCTAGCCTCGATGGAATAAACGCCTTTATTAACTAAACCCATCTAAGAGCCTCAGACTCCCTCAGTGAGCTTCTGGTTAAAGTGTGTCTGCAAATTCACGCAGACCAAAACCTTTACTGTTTATGGTCTGCGTGTTTTTAAGTCAGCTATACAAGGAAGAACAACTGAGACCCTGTAGGTTTATTCTGTAATATATCTAAATGAAAGTGATCCATGGTCCATGTTTTACAACCAAGTATGAAATTATTTTCCACTTTTGATGAGAGCAGTCAATAAATAGTAACATGGGAAAATACTGACTAAAAAACAGAACGCCTTAAAGCTGCATTTTTTTTCATTAAACCAAACAATCACATTTCTGTGTGAATATGAATTTTAGTTGAATTCTCTCTCATAGTTCCTAAATCATTACCGGCTTGTCTGTTTTCTCTGCTCACCATAAAGGTAGTATATCAGTTTATAAAAACAAAAAAAGAACCCAAAAACAAAAAAGATGACAAATATAATGTTTTAGGCTATTTACACTGGTAAATAAAAAATGTTTCTATCAGAAATTTACAGGAAAAAAAACTGTCTTGCAGGACTTCTTGAGGGAGCATGGGAGTTTGCTCATCCAGTCTACATGTGTTTTGTGGACTTTGAGAAGGCCTACCATCGTGTCCCTTGGGGGTTATGTGGGGGGTACTGTTTAAATATGGGGTCCCAGGGCCCAGGTGGTGAGCCATCAGGTCCCTGTATAACCACAGTGAGAGCTGCGTCCGTATTCTCGGCACAAAGTCGGATATATTTCTGGCGCGTTTTGGACCCCCCCAAGGCTACCCCTTGTTTCCCAATCTGTTTGTGATTTTCATGGACAGGATCTCAAGGCGCAGCTGGCAAGAAGGAGGGTTTCTGGTTCAGGGACCTTACAATTCTGTCTCTACTTTTTGCAGATGATGTGGTTTTGCTGGTTCCTTCAGCTGGGGACCTCCAGCAGGTACTGGGACGGCTTGCAGCTGAGTGCAAAGTGGTCGGGATGAGAGTCAGCGCCTCAAAGTCTGAGGCCATGGTTCTCTGCCAGAAAACGGGATTGCTCTTTTCAGGTGGGAAGTGAGTCTCTGCCTCAGGTGAAGGAGTTCAAGTATTTTGGGGTCTTGTTCATGAGTTAGGATAGAGGGGAGTGTGAGATTGACTGGTGGATCGGTGCAGCACCAGCAGTGCTGCGGTCATTGTGGACTGCTGTAGAGAAGAGGAAGCTGAGCTGTAAAGCTTTTGATTTACCAGCTGATCTTCCTCCTAATCTTCACCTATGGTCATGAACTCTGGGTAATGGCTGAAAGAGTGAGATCACAGATACAAGCGACCTAAATGAGTTCTCTCTGGGTTCAGCCTTAGAGAAAGGAGTTCAGACATCCGGAGGGAACTAGGAGTAGAGCTGCTGCTCCTTCGCATCGAAAGAAGCCAGTTGAGGTGGTTCAGGCATCTGATCAGGATGCCTTCTGTACGCCTCCCTTTGAAGGTTTTCTGGACATGTCCAGCCAGAGGAGACCTTGTGGAAGACCCAGAATGCACTGGAGGGATCATATATGCTGTCTGGTCTGGGAACACCTTGGGATCCCCCAGGAAGAGTTGGAACGTGTCATCTTGACTTGCTTACCCGCAACCTGGCCCCAGATAAGTGGACGAAGATGGATGGATGTCATGAATGAGTCATTACGTAGTGTGATTCACTTATCCTTACTGTAGAATACTTGTTTTATTTCTCCTTGGGAGGTTTTCATTCTGCTTTCTTAAGCAAAAGACGTAAAGTGTGCTGTTGCCTGAATATGGATGACTTTGGTACTCCTTTTATCAGGTTATGCTGCCACCTGTAGGAGGTTTCAGTACACTAAAAAGCTAAGTAGACTGACCAACCACTAAACCAGCTGATATGTCAAAACATGTGTGATCATGTGATCTGCAGAAAACTTCATCCGAGTATCCTTTAAATAAATGTTGTGCAGGAACTTTTTTTAAATGGATTTATTCAAGAGAAGCCATCTTTATTTAGGTGTTTATTTGATTTAAAGGTCAGTGGAGAGAGCAGAGAGATCCCCAGACTTGGTGACTTGTTAGTCAGAAATATCTGCAACATATTTGGTTATAAAACTCAAATAAATAAATGTATTTAAATCAATGTAAATAGGTATTTAGCAGCAGAGAGGTGACCTTCCAGTTCAGACACAGTCAACGTCACTGTGGGAATTGTTGCTCTGTGTGCGACATAATGGAGCAGCTGTGGGACACAGCACTGGTTCAGGAGTGTTTGTGTATTACTGAGTGCTGTGTAGGTGGATAGGAATGCACACAGTAATACACACTCACATAGAGGTGAGTCAATGTCAGTGATGGTATAACGTGGATTACTGATGGCTGAATCTGATTGGCTGTGTGTTTTGTTCGTCCCAATCTGTCGTCATCATTCTTATTCCTCATATAGCACATAAATCTGTTTCTGCCTCATTTCCAACAACTTAGATCATCAATTTAACTTACTACTCCTCCATTTTAAAGCATTTAGTCTCACCAGCTTCAGTTCTTAACATCTTAATTCTTTCTATAAACAATGTGCCTTCTTCATTATGGATCAGAAATATCCTTGTTGTGTTATCCAGCTCTGCTTATCCTCTTTCTATTTTTTTTGGCCCTCCATTATCTCAGCAACTCCCTCCCATCACAGCTCCATCTGACATCCTGTCATTTACATCCACTTATTGTCATGTCCCCCATTAGTGCTCATCCCACTCCCATCTGGTTCCCTGTGCAAATCCCTCAATGCCTATTTATTCAGATAATCATTATTCCTCCACCGTCTTTGAGTTTGGTAACAACACAACAGCTTAATAAGGGATATGTCAGCTTCAATGTTTTTTAAAAAGCAAGACAAAAGTGATTGCATGGTGTTCAAAAGTCATTTAAAAAGTAAATAAGGAGGTAAACAACATTTACGTATGGGTTTTTAAACCCTCAGGAAGCCATGGTCCAGGATTTCACTGCCATTACTGCCAAAAAAGGAGAAGAAGGAAAAAAAAAGACTAACATATTATTAGAATTAGAGTCTCTAGATAACATATCTTCTAGTTCTGATTTTTGCTGTCAGTGGTAAAACATGAAGTAAAAAGAACAAGTACAGGTTCATCTCAGTAAATAAGAACATCATCAGCAATGAAGCGTGGCTTGGAGGCGATCGGTCTGAGGCACTGAACAGGTGTTGTGGAAGCCAGGTCATCAATACCCGGCAATAAAGAGGAGCCAGCCTTTATGCAGACCACAACCCAGCCTGCCCACCGATTTGCTGGGTCCCTGGCAAACCCAGAGAACAAGCCCACCCATGTTTGATTTATTGATGGTACCATTTGACTCTCAGTCTTTATTAGAGAAATGGCAACAGTCATCATCTCAACAAAACAACAAAAGAGGGCAGATTCCACATCTGTCATCTGTCAGATCTATCTTTCAAAGCTTTAATCTTAAACCTTCTTTACCAGTCATAGAGTGACCTGACCAGTCAGCATCATGTGAGGAGAATGAGCCTGTAGCTGCGTAGTTTTACTCTGAGCCAATGGTGACCTGCGAAGAAATCATTGATGCAGCTATAGAGGCAGCTCTATTAAAGCTAGAGAGCATTTCTTTAAACAATAAGAGCAAAGAATCACACTGAAGGTTTTTGGGGATATAAAATGCTTTTACTTCTTTTCTAACCAGCTATAGTGAGTGAAGGGTTGTGTAATGACTGATCAACTGCCTGTCAAGCTTTGATTAGGTATCCCTAAGCAGCATCTGCCTTCTACATCATATGCTTTCTTTCTCTGATTGAGAAATGATTTAATCTAATTTATAAGTCTACCTATCACACCTCTGAATTAAAAAATGCAAAACTGAGCCTATTTCCCCATTCAGTTAAACGCTAACTTTAATTGTGTTTAACTGACTAGTCTACTAGTTAGAAAACAGTTAAATTCCTCACAGGGTCATTGTGTCAGTGGGTATGGTGTTAGCCTTAAATACGCTGTACAGCGCGGCTAACCTTAGCAGCTAGCTCCGCCAGCCTTCATTCCTCTTTGCGAATTAACATCATGCTTTGACATGTGACTTACTTTCACTTTGGTTCAGTATTTATATGTGAGTTCAATCCTCGACAGTCTACATACCAGTTTATTTCTATTTACTACTTAAAAACTGTTTTACCATGCTGTACCATGCTGTTCCTACTAGACGTCAACTGCTAAGCTTCTCATATTTGCATCGGGAAAGTGCTGGGGGAGAGCAGCCATTAATGCTTCAGCGGCCCCTAGTGGTGGGAGGTTCATTACAGTTTCAAAGGGCATCATAGACCCAGATTTCAAGGCAGTGCTCATAATAAATGATAGGAATTAGTTTAACCAACTCGTAAATCTTGAGCTGGCTAATTTGATAAACAAATTTAACTGTTTAACTGCTTGCATCCTTAGTAACTTTCCAGGGATAACCAAAATGACCAACCAAAGACTTGGGTGAAGCACTATAAAAATCTTGAATAAAATAAAGAAATTCAAAGGATGCATTTGAAATATAAAGTATCATCTAAGGTTCCAAACACTGTCTGGTGGATAACTCATTTATAACAAGACTAGAAAAAAACTTCATTGTTATTCACGCTGTTACCGGGTAAGATATCAGCTCTGTGTGCCGTCTGTGAGGGAGGTGGTGAGTTGCTGGGCTGGATTTAGACCTTCAGCGGGGAGCTGAGCTCAATAAACTGATAAGACTGAGAGCACAGAGCTCTATGTGGATGTTTGGTGTCATTTGGAAAGCTGGGTAACCTTTCAAACACGGCTTCAAAACAAAAGACCACAACCTTTGTGTTTATCAACAGCCTGGCCTGAATGACGATTTCAGGATGACAGGAGCGGTGATGTTTTCAGTCAGAGTTAAGGTCATGTAATGTCTCTTATACAGGTCATGTGATAATTAAGCCACTGTTTAGTTAAAAGACAATACAGAAGTCAAACATGTGATGAGAATGAGCCTATACATGGATGTTAATGGATGAGCTGTCAGCTGTGACTGTGTTCTAATCATGATGGGCCGTATGTGCTGTACTCAGATATTTATAGCTACAAAGCAATGTCACTACTAAACCCCCTGCACCCGCTGACGGCTTTGTTTTGGAGCACATTCTTTCCATCTTTGTTTTGCTCTCAACTTATCCTGTGAGATAAGAAACAAGCCCCCCTCGTCCCCCCAACCACTCATCCATTGTCACTTTTCAAATCACGATCATGACTCCTTTCAGCCCAGCAGGAGAAAAGCTATTTTCCACAGAATCATTTAAAATGATTGTGCTCCGATGTTTAATGGGTTCATTTAACAAGCAGGTATTGGATTCATCTGAAAAGAGCATAAACAGAAAATAACTGTTGAAGCATGTTATGAAAATATTGAATGCTGAGTTATTTAATGACATCAGGATCCAATTTCAACACAAATGCATGGCACTAAATGTTATAAACCAGAGGAAGCTGAAATCATAATAGAATTTAAACTTTTATGTTTACAATTTAATACACAGAACTGTGATCATTACAAGGATGAAAAAACTTCAAAACAAATTTGAGATTAGTAATTCATTTTTCTATCAGTTAGGTTTGATTGGGTGTTTTTTGTTGTGAAAATTACACCAAGGCTGAAATCACTCAGCAACTAACATCTGTTTACAGGCAGAGCAAGCGCAGCCTGCATGCTAAGGATTGTTGAGTGTCCATTGACTGTTAGCATTGGCAGATGAGCCTTCTTCTGATTGTGCCTTCTCAACAAAGTACTGTCGTCATTAAGCCTTTGTATACTAACACAAAATATCTGCAACGGTGTGACACCGGTGTTCCAGTGTGTGGGTCTGTATTGCATTTCAGAGAGAGATCCAGTGAATGAGCATACAGCTGGGGCTTAATGTACAAACCTGACACCAGATAGACTGTTTCACATATCCATGGCATGGAATATATTTCACATCTATCTGGGCAACCTCCCTTTGCTTGGGAATGGTAGAACCTTTTAAAGTAAAAGGTCAACTGGGTGAATCTGGCTGTCACATTCAATACAAGACAATCAGAGCATCAAAACATATGGTGTAGTAAGCTTGTACCTGCGCCAAGAAATAAACAATATAACCTGTGCTGGACGGTCAGCCATCGTCATAAAACTGCTGCTGTAGCTGCATCTATGCTAATCTCTTCACCAGTCACCATTGTTTACCAGCTTACAGTACAACCTGAGCCCAGTCCAGACCAAAGACCATTTTAAAATGTCGCTGGCCACGGCTGAGGCTGTCTGGGCAAAAAGGGAAATAGAACCATTTCAAAAAGGCTAAAAATGTCCACAAATATTTGTTCTGTTACAGGTTTCAGATCGAGTACTGATAAACAGATAAGGATTCTGTAAAAACAGGATAAAAATAAGGGGCAATGTTGCTTTCATTTGCTTTTCAGTTTACCTTTGCTCAGCAGTCTTTTACTATGAATATTCAAAACAAATCTAATCTTTTTCATAGCGTTCTGCACTTGTTCTGTTGTCCCAAACACCGCTTAGTTCAGAGTATGACATTTACACATTGAAAAATAAAAATCAGGCCTAATTTCACATAAAACGCCTATATTCCTTTAACCCTTGAAGTACTTGATTTACAGTCAGTGCAAAATTGTATATACAAACCTTTGCTCATCCTTTAAGCTGGGTTAGAGTTTACATTTAGTTGCTAAACATACCTTAGGTAAACCACTAGTGGAAAATGTACAGCTTATTTGGGCTTTAGAATTACCCTTATTTAGCATTATTCATAAACTGAATAAGAGAAACTAGTGCATTGCTTTTAGGTAGAAAAATGAAAATGAATGAGATGAAACGGGGAACTGTAACTACGTAATGAGCTTATAAAACTCTAAATGTTCACCTAAACATTGATAACTACATATAGAAACAGTTGTCATACCAACAACACAAATTTATCTTTACATTGAATGTGTTTGAGCCAGAGACTTAACTAGAATTATAGTCTGAAACAAAGACTTCACAAAGACAGCGCCATGATAGCGCGCACAGAACATTAAAATATGAAATCTTATATTCAGTGTATAACATAGCCACATAGCTAACATGGCTAAAGCTACGCTCACAAATCAGCTATGTAAGTTATGTAGATACATTATCTACATAGCTTTGTTAGTTTTGGCTACATTTGCGAAAGCTCATGTTGCTAAAGCTAACTTAGCTATTTCTAACAGAGCTACATACCAACATAGCTAAAGCTAAGCTGACAAAGCAGCTATGTAAGCTATGTAGATACATTATCTACATAGCTTTGTTAGTTTTGGCTACATTTACGAAAGCTCATGTTGCTAAAGCTAACTTAGCTATACATAACAGAGATACGTACCAAACATAGCTAAAGCTAAGCTGACAGAGCAGCTATTTAAGCTATGTACATATGTTAGCTACAAAGCGACGTTAGTTTTGGCAACATTAACTAAAGATCACGTTGCTAAAGCTAATTTAGCTACTTTGGCTCATGTAGTAACATTTAGTACCTAGTTATTTTAGCTTTAGCTAAAGCTATCGTAGCTAAGCCAAGCAACTGTTTGTGTAACTACTTCTAAAATGGGTCTTTACGTAATTTCATCCCAGATTTGACCTCTGACCTTCTTCTCTATTTTAGTTATGTATTGTAGCTCATTCTATTATGTCTGCAATGCAGTTATGTTAAGAATATAACTGCAGTTTATGAATTAAGTTGAATTCTTTATTTAAAAAATGTAGAACTGGAAATAGGATGTACTGGCACATTACAGC
Source organism: Cheilinus undulatus (assembly GCF_018320785.1). Taxonomy (NCBI): domain Eukaryota; kingdom Metazoa; phylum Chordata; class Actinopteri; order Labriformes; family Labridae; genus Cheilinus; species Cheilinus undulatus. The sequence goes on along the minus strand of NC_054875.1, from coordinate 10,561,757 downwards.
ACTTCCTTTCTAGGATATACGGTGACTCAGATTTACTGTCTGTAAGAGTGGCCGTTAGAATTGTAAGGTCTGCTGCCAGACCCCTCTCCTTTCTCCTCAGATGACACTGATTGGTCTGGTCTTTCTCTAAATGACAGCAAGAATATCAGCTTGAAGCTTTGCAAGACGAATCCACCTGATGACAGACATGAAATCTGGTGAATCCATCAGCTTTGAAAGGTTATTCATGTACACACACACACACACACACGCACCCCCCCACCCCCCACCCCCCCCACACACACACACACACTCACGCAGTGTTTGTCCCTCCTGTTTCCATCATAACAGACTGGCAGCTCCACTTTTCCCTCCTCTGAGCTACCTCCAGTGGTGGATCAGGGGCAAAAAAAGGACATCATCCCACCATTATGCTTCTGTGTGTTGCACATTGAAGACAAGGTCTAAGTACCACATTACATTGAAAATAAATGCAAAGAAGAAGCCATAAGTGAACTTGATCCAGAAACAATGCCAACTAAAATACACTGAGGCAAATTGGAAAACTGTTTTGTGGTCAGATGAAGCAGATCTTAAATTATTTTTGGAAACCATGGACCCTGTGTCCAGTGGACTACAGAGAAAAGGGACCATCCAGCTTGTTATCAGGTCAGGATGGGCAGTTGAAAGCTTGCATCTCTGATGGTATGGGTGGCATTAGTGCCTCTGGCATGGGCAGCTTACACTATCAATGCTGAAAACTATATAGAGGTGTTAGAGCCACGTATGCTCCCATCCAGAACGTCCCTTTCAGGGAAGGCCTCACACATTTAAGCAAGACAATGCTAAACCACATACCACAGCCATCACAGCAGCAGGGCTTCACCGTAGAAGAGTCTAGGTGCTGAAAATCCAGACGTTTCACCAATAGAAAACATTTTGTGCATCATAAAACAAGAAATCTGGCAAAGAAGACCCAGGACTGTTGAGCAGCTTGAATATCAGGCAAAAATGGGACACCATTCCTCTCCCAAAACACCAGCAACTGGTCTTCTCACTTCCTAGAGGTTTACAGACTGTTAGAAGAGGGGATGTCCCTACTTTTTTAAAAATGTGTTGCTGCCATCACATTCAAAATGAGCTAATGTTTTCATGAAATAGTAAAATGTCTGATTTTCAATATCTGTTTATGTTCTTTTGTGAATAAAATGTGGATTTATGACATTTGAAAAATCACATGCTTAGTAATTCAAATAAGCATTCTGAGAGGCTGAACTTTAAAGACCTATGAGCTCTTTTACTTTTTCAGGATACAAGGAAGAAAAACCAGATGGATGGACTAATGAGGTACAGGAAGAACTAAGCGGTGAGGAGTGCTATTTCAGGGATCATGTGTCTGTAATGACAACTGCTCCCCCCTTTTTCTCTACCTCTCTCTATCATATCCCGCTCTCTTTCCTGCTCTTTACACGAGGGCCTTCAATGCCCTGAACTTTTTCCAACCACAGATCTGTCTCCCCATCACTTTGTGCGTCTCATGATAAATATAGACCACTGTTTCCCCTTCCCAATAAGCTGTGACACACGTGCAATCTGCCCACCCACTGAGGGGACCAGAGGGGTGTAGAGTATATAAGGGTGAGAGGCTGCAGGAGAGAGGGGTTACAAGTGGTATTACATAAGACGAACAAGAACAGAGAGAGATAAAGGAAGACAGAAGATTTGTGCTTGTTTCCTATATTTTAGCCTCTGGAAGACTCCCAGAGTTGCCTAAAGAAGAAGAAAATTCCTCTCTTCCCTCCTTCTCTCCCAGAACTCTCTGCCATCCATGAGTGTGACCAACTCCTCTGCCTATCGATCGGAGCGTAGTTTCCACCAGACTTCTTCATCTTCCTCCTCTTCCTCCTCCTCCTCCTCCTCCTCGTCCTCTGGTAACCCATACATGGAGAAGAGCCGAGGACTGTTCGCCGAGGACTTTGGCTCCTTCATGAGGCCAGGGAGCGACGCCTTGGGGTTTTCCAGTAAGTTGGGAGAAAATTTAGAGTCTCTGTAAGTCATTTTTGTATATAAAAGTGGTCTTAAAATAAGAGCAAGTGCAGGTTGAAGCGACAGCTTCGGCTATAATGTGGATTTATGTCTGTGCTTGGAAGGGATTTGTTGAAAGTGTGGTGGTTTTCTCCATAAAGTGATGACAAAATATGTCTGACGCGGTTCAGAGGAGGGAGAAAAATTGCAGCGTTGAGTTCAAGAAGCAAAAGGAGTGTGGTGTGGTTGATGTGTTTGGACCAATATGTTTCCAAGAATGATTACAACCATAGTGTTGTTTGATGGAATAACAAGTGTAAAACAAAAGATGAGGAACAAAATGAGAAACCCTCAAAGTTAGAGCTGGATATTGTTTCATCTGAGGTACTTTTCAGCTTCCCTTTTCCGTTTTTCATATAAAAAATAAACTTTGAACCAATGTTAATTTTGGCAGCTACTTTGGATTTCATCTCGAGGCTCATTTAAGCTCCCTTTATGTACGAAAATAGACCCATGCATTTCAAACGATACAGCTGTGTCTATCCAGCTGTGCTCGTCATCTGTCTCTGTGCCCAGGTGAGCTAACATCATGTATTTGTTTGTAGTTCGTACAGCTCACTCAATATTTTGCAATATTTCCCCTGAGAGCTCGATTGAGTTCTGCCATTTTTCAAATGGTTCTTCTTCGTTATGTTTTGCTGCTCTGGCTTGAGTCAATGGCTAAATTGCTCAACAATGCCCCCATGACTGGTGGCGGTACTACAACCTTTGTTCCATATCTGTAAGCTTCGAAAGAACGGACAAAGTGAATGCAGAGTAATAACAGAAAGCTTCATTTGTATCAGTATGCGTTTCAAATGTGGAGTGTAAATCAGCCTTTAGTACTACCCTTAAATTCAACATGGTAAGTGTTTGGTCTGTCTCTGTTAATAGGAGCCAATAGGCTTCAGTTTTAGTCAGTGAGGTTGCTTCCACCGTCTCCTCTCCGTCACAGCTCCTGGCAGCCCAGAGCCCTCCACAGCAGGACTTCAATTTTTGACAGAAGCAGGGCAACTGTGCATCAATCAAGCAGCAACCTCTGGTCCTGAAAAATGAGGCCGATCCAGAAGTGCAAAAAATTGCAATACAACAAGTGTCCACCTGAGGCTGGCTGCAGGAACACTGGAAGTCTCCTGGACACTTGTTAAACAGCTGTTTTTTTACACTAGAAATAAACTGGTTTACAGCCTGGTTCAAAAAACCAAACGTGCCTCATTAGCTAATGTCTTCATGTGCTCTCTCTGTGCGGGGAGTGAATTTTTTTGTACCACGATTGATTTGATTATATTTAGGAAAAACTTCACTGCCGACTGATTGGCGCGTCTCATTTGATTGACAGATAACTCGACAGGCCGAAGCTGCGTTTCTGTCAATGGGAATGCTAGCTAGCTAGCTGACAGGAAGTTGAGCTTAGCGGGCGGGCCGTTAGGTTGATCCAAAGTCCTGTTGAGACATCGATTTCAATATGGACGCCGCCGCAGATTGGCTTCAAGAGCTGTTTGAGTCTGCCTATTGCACGCAGGCGGCTGTCCTCACACAGGTTTTGTCCAATTCTTTCTACAGTCTATGGGTGAAACTCACAGTTGGGAAGGACAGACCCAGTGTGCTTTTTCAAGGAGTGAAAGAGACACAAAATCATCTTCATTTTTTTCTCTTTGAATTAAGAATTTTTTTCACCGTTAATACAAATAAAACTGAGAGTACAGGCTGAGAGGAGCAAGGTACGAGTGCGTGACGATTTTCTACCAGATTATGGACCTGAAACCCTGAAGACAACGGACTCAGTGTGCAAAGAACTTAAATCTTTGGAGTAAAATGTCTTTTAGATTTGGTCACATTTTCCCTCTTTATGGTTGAAGTCTAGTTTTAGTTGAAGAAAACTCAACAACATCTTAGTCCAGTTTTAGTCAATAAGATTTCTTATATTTTAGTCTTCACTTTCAGTCAAAGCAATTTTTTTTTCTTTAAACCAATTCAATCAGCTGCATTGTAGAATCAATATTATGCAAAACACTCACATTTATGCACTATCAATACTTTAATTGAGTTTAAATATACTAATGAAAATACTGACGTATCTTAAATTCACAGTGGAGCAATCTCATGGATTCTGAAAGTACAGCGCTAACATTTTATTCTCCTTTATGAAAACCAAATTTACTTTCATCATATTTTTGTAATCAAAAATCTATTTTTGGCTAGTCTCAAACCTGTTAAATGCTTGATGCATCCACAGAGTTGGGAGTGTCCGTGCGTCCAACATGACATAAAATCCTCAGACATGCCCCTTTACGGGGGTCCCATCTGGCAAATTTTCGCCTGATTGCAGGCATCTCCAAAATTTTTGACGCCGCAGACATGCCAGATATCAGAACGTGCTACAGACAAGATTTTTGAAGATACTGTCCTCTAGCAATTGGGGCGTTTTGGCATAACGATTCCACATCAGTTTGTGTCCGGTCATTCAACTTAAGACTAATGGAAAAAAGTTAGTCAGCCAACATTTTTAGTTTTAGTCACCAAATTTACACTGCTTTAAATTAAGAGGTAAATTCCTCTCTAAAGAGCCTAGCTCATTCTTCAGCTCAGTAATGTGAGGAGCTGGTGTGAATTGTTCAGTATCACTTCACTGTTGGCACACACAGACGTGTGAATGTGCGACACCTGAACTTTAAATGGACTCCAAGTCCGTGTCGTGCATGTGTCAGGGCCAGAGAAGAATTGTTTTTGAATCATGGGTGCAGAGAAGGAGCCTGAGGGTGAGTGCAGCTACAGGGACGAGAGGAACACAGACACATGAACGCACGCATGCAGGAGAGTGGGAACGGCTAAGCTAGCTGCCAGCAGTGTGACTTCACACACGGAGCATCTGCAATGACGCCTGCATGTGGAATGACCAGATGGTTTCCCGGTGACCGGTGAGCACACAAAACATTTGGAATGATGTTACACAATCAAAGAGAGCTGTGTATGTCGCACACACACCAACACACACTTATTTTGAGTCTGGTGGCAAGTGTGAGGTCATGTGTTACCGCATAGCCTCATAATGAGCTAAGAGTCACTGGAGACTGAAAGTCACATCAGACTCTGAACACCAGATTTTCAAGTTCAAGTAGCACCCTGCAACAGTTGTAGTCACATAGAGCTTTGAAACTCTAGTTTTAATATCTCTTTACTATTTTTAGTTTTAAATATAAAGTCCTAGTAATGTAATTACTTTATCTTGTAATAATAGCTTCCTTCAAACATATTGTACTTTTGGCCCTATAAAACGTTAAGCCATTTAAAGAACTTTATTCTTACTGATCCATAAGTTAACATTAGTTAAAGTAAATCCAATGATGCTGTAACCTGTTTCTACAAGATTTTATGATGATCATTAAGCACTTAGATTTATACTTTTAAATGAAAAAACAAATTGATTGTGAAAGCTGCAGGCCTACCCTAATAAATGGCTGCTTGGGCCCCCGTACAACCATTCGAATGGTTCCTTAGCCAGAAGTGAATTTACAATGTAAACGCATCAAATCAGCAGTGTTAGCAACAGCCTTTTGGCTAACCTTGTCTTTTGGGCCTGGCTGTTGTTTGTTACAATTGTTGTGGTCAAATAAGCGAGCCAACTCCCTCTTTTTTATCTCCTTTCTTTTCTGTCATCCAGAAATTTATAAGGTCCTTGAATGGTGAGCCAGATTCCAAAATACAGTCCAACTATTCAATGGGCCAGCCCACATTAACTCTGCAAAATAGCAACCAAAAAAAGGCTTATACCATTTTAAATAGAGAGAACGTTTATATTTTAAAACAGGCTACATTTTTACCAAAGCAACAATACTAAATTTTGTTGCTTTACTGCTCTAATACATGGTGAGTCTTCAGGCTAATATCAATTGTCTGACTTCCATAGGTACTCGCTATAGATCTCAAAAGTGCTAGCCGGCAGTTCTTCTTCCGGAAGGGAAATTCGGCTTTCCAGAGACGTTTCTTAAAATCCTTATGACAACGCTTGTAGTACGTGAATCCTGCCTTCTAGCTACCTGAGTACTCATGACTGTTCAACATTAGATTTGGCACAAAAACAGCATTTAAAAACAGAGAAAAAGGCAAAGCTACAAGATTGTTTATTTCTTTTGGAGGGAACTATGTATCCCACAATCCATTGCAATTCACTTTATTCATTGTTAATGATAGCTTTTTAAGCTTTTAGACATATGCACACTTTTTTCCTACAATTATCTTTATTGCAGTGATTATGTTTTAAATGAAATCATATGTCGTAGTTTGTGGATTTCATATTGCGGCAGCATGTAATGCCATCATCAACAGTTGACAGCCTTTGTTTGCAGCCTCAGCAGACATTTCCATGGTAAATGGAGACTGCGACCCTCAGAGACCTCGCTGTGACACTCAAGGATTGTGGATATTGTGGTATTTTTGACAGAAATTGTGATTAAACTATGTTTTTCTTAAAATTAGGTTGATATTTCATGAATATTTGTCTTCTACAAAAGCCTAAACCATGGTTTTTAATCTCAGGTAGCTCAGGGTAAGTCTAACTAGAATACTTCTGATATTATGGCTAATAATTAAATCCACTATTGAGAAAATAAATGGGATTTTCTCTTCTGAAACTATAGAACTTGGCCCTGCAAAACTTTCCCATTTTTCCCTCCTTATGGGCAGCCTTGAGAAGATGTCGGCTATTAAGCTTGATTCTGATTTTATGAATGTTGTGAATACTCGTCTCACTCTGTGTCTGCTATTAGAATGAATGTGTTTTCCATGTCTTCGGTGTCTTCCAGTGACATCTTGGCTCTGAAACCTCTGTAGGACAAATAAATCTCTTTTGTGTTGAATTTTTTTTCCTAAGGTTGTTTAACTGCCCCTAAAATTGTGCAAAATCAGATAAAAACAGCTTTTAAATAGCTCCATTACAAACATGAATAATGGAAGCATGAAAGCCTGGTCAACAGTCAGTCCCAGGGTTGACATATAGAGACAAACACTTACATTCACAGAGTACCTGGAGAGAAGTCATCCACACAGAAAGGCCTTGTCTAACTGGGACAAGAACCAGGAACATTCTTGCTGTGAGGCAAGGTAGCCACGAACCATATCTCCACCATGCAAAAATACAGCACTGGCAAATGTTGGTTGTTAGTTAAATATGTCAATGCTAAAATCTTTCAATAGCATGATGTAATATCATAAATAAGGTGAGTAAATAGATCCTATGATCCGTCTGCACTTGATGTAAAGTGAAAAACCACCTACAGTCACTGTAATTATCACCTCCCTCTCATTATCGTACCTGCAAGGTGAGAGCTAACTGAATAATCACTGGAAACTTTCTAACAAAGAGAGCTATACACATAAACTATTCTTCCTCCTGCAGTCTAACAGCCTTTGTTGTTTGTTTAGGTGGAGCTGGAAATATCAAGACTCTTGGAGATTCCTATCAGTTCACAGTAGATGTGAGAGACTTCTCCCCTGAAGATGTCATCGTCACCACGTCCAACAACCAGATCGAGGTTCATGCAGAGAAGGTGAGCAGACATGCTATTTTTATTCAGGAAGGTTACACATCATAGAGGAAAACCATATACAGGTGTTTTCTCAGTTGTTTTGTACAGTGCCCCCCCCCCATAGCAAGCTTTCACATTAACAAAATTAATCCTGCCTGCCCACTTTTGCATATATTCTCTATCCAGTACAGTAGGGGGAAATATGCACATAGTTGGTTTACGAATCCAAAAGAAGAGGAAATAAGAAGAGACAGCCATAATCATGTAGGCTGACATTTGTAAATGCTCTCAAACTCAAGTCTGGCCCTTGGTACAGTTATACTTGTCCCACAAGATCATACCATATTTTATTTTTAACTGCCCCAAAGTTATGAGGTCTGCAGATTTACTCCAGTAAAAAATGTGAACTTAATGATTTAAAATACCCTGGTTAAGTCATAAAAATTTGAAAAAGTAAATAGTAAAACAATTAGATAAAAAGTGGGAAGTGTGAAAAAAGAAATTGTTTTTTCATTTCATATTTTCAATTTTGCATCTCAAAATTATGACTTAGACTTCCATCCAACCATCCGTTTTCTATACCACTTATCCCAGCTATCACTGGGCGACTGGTCGCCAGTCAATTACAGAGTTTGACTTAAACTTATGATTTTGAATTTTTATTTCATATTTTTCAACTTTTTCAGTTCATAATGTTAACTTTATATTATGACCTGATAGAGTCACAGTTTTGAGTTTTATTCCACATTTTGGGCATTTAAATTCATGATTTTATATTATGTTGTATTTCAACCTTTTAAAATTATGATTTTGAATTTATTTCATATTTCATCTTTAAAATTATGATTTTGACTTTCCATATCATAAATTTGCCTTTAAAAAGATTATTTTGGCTTTTGATTTGATGTTTTGACCTTTTGATCTAATAAGTTTTATCTAAGATTTTGAGCCTTGAAACTTATTATTTTGACTGTTTTGGGTCTCAAAATCATTTATCATCAGTGTTTTTTTTGTTTGTTTTTGTTTGTTTGTTTGTTTTTTTGTTTGTTTGTTTTTTTTTACCTGTAATTCATTTCTGGTGAAAATGAGATTGATAGTTTATGGTGAAATGTTGACCCTGTTAGGCTCTCAGGTTAGACCTAAATCCTCTTCTGTGACTGAGTTTGACACCCTGCTCTGTGCGGATAAAGGAGTCCATCCTGCAGGATACTATGTATGTTTTTATTACATTAAGACACAGACAACAACCCTTTTCCCATTTTCTCATGTACCGTGCAGCAATTAATACATTTAATATTGACTTTTATTGGCTCTACTCACTGATGAGTACCTTATACTCAAGCGCATCTGCACTTACTTTCCACATACAAGGCCCTAGTCGGCATAAATCATCCTCAAAACCATCTCTACAAGTAGACCCTGGCACAGTGCCCAAATATGGTACTCTCCTTTTCACACTGATCTAATGAACTTGACTTTGGGGTCAAGTAGATGGGCTCTGATGTGAAATCCCCCTTGCCTTCCAGATATAAATCTAATTTCTGCTTTTTACAGCTGGCCACGGATGGATCAGTGATGAACACTTTCACACACAAGTGCCAACTACCTGAAGATGTGGACCCCACCTCAGTGACGTCATCACTTGGCGCCGAGGGGACCCTGACAGTCAAGGCCCGGCGACACCCGCCCAAACACGAGCTCGTACAGACCTTCCGCACCGAGATCAAGATCTAGAGAGGGACCCACATCCACATCACAAAACCCTTTATTTTTGTGTTTTTAAAGCAACTTTCTGTTCTTCCTGTCTCCACTTTAACCATTCAGCTGTTAACACTCACAGAGTTAGCACTGTTCTGTATAGATTAAGTCATGTACTCGCTCTCTGACAGCAAGAATGCCTGTTTCTGCTTGTTTATTATGAGTTAATTCACATTACAGAGCTTCACAAAGGTACAGATGTATCTTTAAATGGACAGCATGCCCCTTATCTTCTATGATCATACAAAAATAAAGCCAAATTACCCTCATGATGGGTGCTGCTGACATACTGCACTCGTGGCAAGATATGTACAGAAGGGATCTGGATGATGCTACACCCTATCCACCAATCAAAACACACATTTATCTCACTAAAAATTCCCGAGAAATCCCTCTGATTGGTGCAGTCTATCACAGAACAGATTCTTGTGTCAGTCTAAAAGAGACACTCACATTTATGGTTTGTTGCATTTTCCCCTGCCATTCCCTCACAGAGATGTCAGTCGTAATCTTAAATCTGCTCTTTCTAAACATAAAATAACTGATTAAAACGAAACTACTCAGAAAAAATGTTTGGACTTAAAAAAGCATTCTAATAACTAATCATAACAGCAGAATCCAAACTAAGAAAAATACTATTTGGCATGTATTTTAGGTTAAGTTTGACCCATGTCCCATATGCTATCATTTAGGAGGCTAAGTTTACAACTGAAGCCAGTCAGAAGAAGTAGCTCTATATTTGGCTTCACTCCCCGCCAGCTGTTGTGACATCCATCTCAGTATACGGTCTTTGATCAGAGAAAGTTGGACATGTACGAGCACTTGAAATTAATCAGTTCCCTCCTTTCTTCTAACCTAAAACTGTAGACTCACATCTGAAATGGATGTTTGCCATGTAATTTATTGTATATTATTTGTGTGAATAAAATAACCCAACTTTACAACAAATATCTAAAAGTGTGTGTGCCTTTTGATTGATGCTTAACATGAGAAATTGTATTTTTAGACGAATGAGCTGGTTTGGAATAAGAAAACCCAGTAGGCCTATTAATGTGACCGACTTGACACCATAGTTTTCACCCTATCCATCATGAATCCACATGGGAATGAAAAAAATAATACACTTATATGACTAAAGGCAGGTAGACAGTAAACACTGCAGGACAATTGCTCCTAAAAATCAATACCAGACAGTTCATACATGAAGTGAGGGACTCTGTTCAGTCTTCAGTGTGAAGGCCTTCATGACACATCTGTCCCATTTCAACAAGAAAAGAAATTCAAAGCGGCCACTCAAGCAAAATAACCTCGATGTCTCTGGGTCTATTATGCTTTTAGATGGCCTCAAATTGTAGCTAAGGACATGTTACTGCACAATCAGTAAAGCTGCTCTCTACTTATTCTGTGATATCACTTTTAAATGACAGAGAGAAAGTATTTTACGTTTGATTGACATCACTCTGCTCTGTGTATATTTAAATGGTAATTATAAAAACAGTTTTATAATAAAGCTCCTCTGAGATAACTGATGGTGTAGGAAAGTGTAAGCATTTATGTAGCTCTATAGTGAGTCTGCACCAGTGTCTCCAAGATCAACGTCTTAAATAGTTAAAATCTGATTTATATCTTTATTTTGAGCAGGTAAATAAGATAAATGGAAGATAAATGAATGGCAAAATCCATAAGTGAATCTTTACAATATAAGCTGTTATTCAACACAGAGCACACAGTATGCCTGGAAAAAAGTCCAGATAAAGGATAAAAAGCATGAAACAAGACCTGCTTATAATAATGAGTAAAAATAATTCTTATTTCAAGAAACTGCATCACAATTATTATTATTATTATTATTATTATTATTATTATTATTATTATTATTGATGCCTCCTTGCCTGTGATAGCCAAGGCCAAAGGCATGAAGTGTCAGGGCTTGATCATTGGTCATAATTCTTGTGATTGCAGTATCTCATGAGTGCCTTGAGAGATTTTCTTCAAACTTTCCACAAATGTTCACTCTGACTAAAGATTGATCTGATTTGATTTTGGAGGTCTGACAAAAGGCTGCAAAGATAAGTGGTACTAATGAAAAACAGCTGGATTTTGAAATTATACGTTATTGGTCAACATGTCAGTAACATGACTGGGTCTAAAAGGTGCATTTTTAAAAGGCAAAGTCTCTCATATAAAGGTTGCAGAAGTTCTGCCATTTGTGAAAAAAACTGTCTGAAATGTGTAAAACAATTCCAGAAGAATGTTCCTCAACAAAAATTGCTTTGAATTTCCCACCATCTACATTGCATAATATCATCAAACCATTCAGAGAATCTGGAGAAATCCCTGTGCAAGTGACTATGCCAGGGTTGATACTCGTGATCTTCAGGCCCTCAGGTTACATTGCATTAAAAACATGATTTTGTACTGGAAATCACAGCAAGGGCTTGGCAACACTTCCAGAAAGCAATGTCTGTCAACACAGTTCGCCGTGTCATCCACAAATGCAAGTTAAAGCTGTAGGCATGGAAGAAGCCATGTGTGAACACGATCCAGAAACGCTGCTTCTCCACTTTTAATAAGTGGAGTGAGGCAAAATGGATAATTGTTCTGTGGTCAGATGAATCAAAATTTGAAATCTTTTTGGGAAACCATGGATGTGATGTCCTGTAGACTAGAGAAGAGAGGGATGATCCAGCTTGTTTTAAGTGCACAATATAAAATCCTGCATCTCTGATGGTATGGGGTTGCATCAAGCTGGGTGTACACTGTGCGATTTTCCTGCGATTCAGCCATAAATTTTGAGTCGTACGACTCACTTTACAACATGATGACCTGCTCCCGACTGATCAGCAGGATTTTTAGCATGTTTGATATTTGGTCGTACGACTCAAGACACTTCACAGGGAAAGCAGAAACGTGGAATAAACAACTTTGGGGGATTGTTTTCCTTTGTCAACTGTCAGAAAACGTCCTAAATTACCATGACAACGGCTGGTATCACTTTCTGATGCACACTCCCTCTGATAAAGGAAATAAACAAGCAGGAAATTTTCTTACCCGCAGACCTGCAGCTGACATAGATGTGATGCTGTTTGTGTGTGAGACAGAGAGAGATAGCAGGAGAGCGAGAGAGAGAGAGTGCACGCGAGAGAAAGCGGGAGAGGGGGGAGAGAGAATATGACTGGAAACACTTCACCCTCAGACCCTGAAACTCCACGGGTTTCTGTCACAGTCCGTCCCGACATCAGTCACACTCAGGTCGTGCATGACCGTCAGATCGTACAGTGTGAGCACACAACTCATGTGCGATGGTCGTGCGTCATAAACGATTCAGTCGCACAGAGATGACATTCTGCCACAACTGTCGTATGGTCGGCTTGAAATTGCAGTGTATACTAGCTCTTAGTGTCTATGGCACACATCTGGAAAGTCACTATCAATGCTGAAAAGTATATAGAACATTTAGAGCAACATTGTGCTCCCATCCAGACAACATCTCTTTCAGGGAAGGCCTCGCATATTTCAGGCAATGCTAAGCCACATACCACATCCATCACAACAGCATGGCTTCACAATAGAAGAGTCTGGGTGCTGAACTGGCCTGTCTGTAGTCCAGACCTTTCACCAATAGAAAATATTTGGCCCAAGTCTACCTTTGTATATCGTTCACTTTTCTTTTAACAACAGTCTGTAAACATCTGCGAAGTGACAAGACCAGCTGATGGAGTTTTGTGAGAGGAATGTTGTCCCATTCTTGTTTGATGTAGGATTCTTGCTGCTCTTCTTTGCCAGTTTTTTTCCCTTGTATTATGTAAAAAAAAGATAAAATAAAATAAGAGACAAAATGTCCTTTTTTTTTGTCTTTGACACAGGAATACTGGCTGACACATCCTTTATGACTTGTCTCAGACATGGAGGTTTACATTTTGGGTGAGCTTGTTAATTGCAGACGTTAGAAACTGCTTCTTTTCTTAAATATATGTCTTTAACTTGTTTTAACATCAGTGGGGAGCATGGGATTCTGATTAAGGGACTTATGAAAAGTGGCATTAAGTTTGTGCATGAGTGAATAGCATGTATATAAATGTTCTTCAACATGCTGTACCTCCAACAATATCTACTTTAACCTCCAGTATTGAGGTATATACTGTATGTTGGGCCGTCCAACCCTTACCACACCCACCCCAGCCTGTGTTGTTTGAAATGGTGTGATATGATTGGACAAAACTTTACACCACAGTAATTTTAGGTCTTTAGTTGTATTAAAAAATATAAAAAGTTTGAATACAACTCGTGTTTGGATGTTATGTTTGAAGGAGTAGCCTACTTGAATGTTTTTAAACTCATATGATGCTTTACTTACCCCTTGGGGGTAAAACCTGAAGCTAACACTGAAAGGAATCAAAAATAGAGCTTATAGCGTTAGTTCAGGCAGGCTATGGAGTCAAGTTCTTCCATATAACTGAGATCAGCTGTTAGCCCTCATCAGCTGACAGCCAGCTAAATCACTCTAAGCACGCTATTGGCTAATTGCCCATACTGCCACATTTAAACTGTTCTAGCCTGGCTATGCTTTGCTGCTCGCTCTGCAAGCTACTTTTTGTCACCCTCCTCCACCCCAGCCCCTCCTCTATGCTTAACCTGACTTAATCAATGCCATTCTGTTGTCACTGGTGCCTGTCCTGCACTGGGTTTATTGCTGCTTCTCCCCCTAAAAAATCAACAGCATTTAAAGAAATTAATGACTGCTAATAGAGAGAAAATGTATAAACCCAAAATCATGTGATTTTAACTGAATTAATTTCCCCCATCTGATTAATTAGCAGCCTACAGGGTCAGCCTTTTGTTATATGCTTGCCCTGTTGTGTGAGCTATGCAATTTTCAGGCAGTTGTGCTCAGAAAAATAACATTATTTCATTGGATGCAAAAATAAAGCTGTTTTGTTTTCAAACTCATCCTTCTCATTCTGAATCCATCTGAATAAAAGCCAATCATGCTCTAATTTTCACACATTTTAAACCATACTCCAAACACAGAGCAGGTGTTTGTTCCTTGATTTTTGTTGCAGAGTTAAGAGGGCATACTCATCAGTTTCTACCTTCACATTTTATCCTGAGTAAACTGCGCCATCATGTGGTCAATGTCAGCATATCAGGTGCTCACACTGCGCGTGCTCTTGTGGAACATCCGGCCGGTCCCTATCAATCGATCAGAGAGAGGAAGATGGCGGAGGAGGGAGTTAGCGGCGTATGATCGATCACCGAATAACTCGATTGGGTTTGTTTATCCTAACTGACTCAAACACTTGGGAACACCGCCCGTCCGCGTCTATTGGACCCGGACTCGAGACGATACTACGAGGAGGTAATTCAGAATTTAGTTTCTATTAAAATGGCGCTTACGTAAAGCGAAAATAGCGAGCGAGCTGTGAAAACAATAAGGGATGAAGACGGGCTGAACTCGTTGCTCCGCCATCTTGTTCCCTTCACTACATGTCAAGGCACGCTAAATTAATCCCTGATAACAAAGCTGCAAGGATGGAGGAATTGCAATCGATGTCGTGCACTGTCAAACCAAGCTGTTAAAACTTCGAAGTGAACTTGGGTGTACAAAAATAACGTCAATGATGAAAACATTTTAATCTCCTTTCTCCTATAGAGTCCCATGAGGTTATCGGAAAGCTCGATTCTGGTGGTGTTATTACGTTAACTTCTTTAGGTTAGGCTAGCCAGCTGTATTATCATCGTTTTTGTTATTTCATACAAATTTTGTCAGTCTATCCATTATTTAGTGGTCTTACAAGTAGAACGAGCCTGATACTTATTCGAACATGACTACAGACTATAGGTACACACTCACATTGTTATTAAAATGTATTATTAAGTACAAAAAAGGTAGATAAAATATTTTTACATGATCACAAACCAGAGATGCCAAATATTCTGTGTGCAAGACCTTACCATAAAGTTTGCAATAAAGGAGAAAAACAGTTTTAACACAGATGTTGTTGCTCTTTGTACTGAATGCATTAAATTTAATATTGAATTTACATGTTTGGCTTGGAGGATTTTATGTCAGCTTATAGTGCCTTACTGTCAGTATTTATCCCCTTGGATGTTTTGGTTTTACCCTATTATTGATTTTATAAATCAGCCATGGTCCAAATAATTTGCCTTTTTAACCAAAAAATATTTTAAAAATCTTAAATGTCAATGTAAAAACGATTTCTGAAAAGTTACGTCAGTTAAACAAAAATTTGTAATGTAAAACAAGTGTCTTCATTAATATTCACTTCCTTTAAGTCAGTATTTACAGCATTGAGTCTGTGTGGATAGGTCTCAATCAGGCTTGCACATTTGGAAACTGAAATCTAATTCCATTTCAACTCCATCCAGGTTTCACAGGGATCAGACATGGACAGCCCTTTTCAAGTCCAGCCACAAATTCTCTATTGGATTGAGGTCTGGGCTTTGACTTGACCACTTCAGAACATTCATCTTGTTGGCTTTATACCGTTTCAGTTTAAGTTTCGCTTTATGCTTCAAAAATAAATCTTGCTTCTCCCAAGCCGCAGTTCTCTTGCAGAATGAATTCAGGATTTTTCTATATTTTGCCGCATTCATTTTACCCTCTACCTTTACAAGCATTCCAGGGCCGGCTGCCGAGAAGCATCCCCACAGCATGATGCTGCCAACACTGTGCTTCACAGTGGGTATAGTGTGTTTGCTGTGATGCGCAGTGTTTGGTGGCTGTTTCTTTGCCACCCTCTCATGAAGCTTTGATTGACGAAGAACTCGGGGAACAGTTGTTGTCGCTCCCATCTCAGCTGCTGAAGCTTGTAATGCCTTCAGAGCAGTCATGGGTGTCTTGGTGGCCTCTCTCACTGGTCTGCTTTTTGCACAGTCACTCAGTTTGCAAGGATGGCCTGATCTAGGCATTGTTACACATGTGTCATATTCCCTTCATTTCTTGATGATGGATTTAACTGAACTCCAGGGGGATGTTCAGTGCTTTGTATCCATCCCCTGACTTATACTTCTC
Organism: Cheilinus undulatus; assembly: GCF_018320785.1. NCBI lineage: Eukaryota > Metazoa > Chordata > Actinopteri > Labriformes > Labridae > Cheilinus > Cheilinus undulatus. The sequence continues at coordinate 10,545,395 of NC_054875.1, read as the reverse complement.
AATAACATTTCCTCTGAGTTGCTTGGAGTGTTCTTTTGGCTTCATGGTGTAACGGTAGCCAGGGATACTGATTAACCAGTGGCTGGACCTTCCAGACACAGGTGTCTTAATATTCAAAATACTTGAGACACATTCACTGCACTCAGGTGATCCCCATTTCACTAATTGTGTCTATTGGCACCAGTTGGCTGGACCTGTGTTGAATTAGGTCAGTCACTTTGAAGGCAGTGAATATTTATGCAGTCGCTTATTTAACATTACATTTTGTTATTGAATTGACATTACTGTGTAGATATCTGTTTTTACTTTGACATAAAAGACACTTTCAACAATAGATTTATGAAATCAATAAAAGGGTAAAACATCTAAGGGGGTGAATACGTTTTTATAGGCACTGTAGGTCCTCTTGGGGCTAGACCCATTAGGTCCCATCTAAGGGACCTAAGGATGCTTTACATAGAAGGCAGAACACGTAACAAACAAACAAAGGGTAGCACAAAATAAAAAGAACAAACAAATACCTGGCTACTGCAGAAAATGGTGATGTTCTTTGTTTCATAGGTTTTACATTATAAAGAACTAGTTTAATTGTTCTTCACAACTTGTTTTAGTGAATTTTATTCTACACTTTTGGATTCTTTAGATCTCAAGCAAATACTGGGGTTGTGACCCATGGAGAGATGCTTACAGAGACCTGTACTTGAGAAGAGAGATTATGTATTTTATCGCTAACATTGAATTATTAATCATACTAGATTGCTTCATTGTACCCAGGGAGTTCCTGAGACCTGTGTCTGTCTGCCTGTCTGCCTGGCAGCGATTACCACTATCCTCAGACAATCAGGAAGATGGAGTTCCCCTGGCACAGTGGGAAGGTTCTGGAGCAGCTGAACCGTCAGCGAAAGCAGGGCCTGCTGTGTGACTGCACCTTTGTTGTGGACGGCGTTGACTTCAAGGCCCACAAAGCTGTACTGGCAGCCTGCAGCGTCTACTTCCGCACCCTCTTCTTGGACCAGAAAGATGTGGTGCATCTGGACATCAGTAATGCAGCAGGTGGGTTCCCTTTAGTCTGTATTCACTTTTCTGCTTATGTCCACAGTTTTTGCATTCAATTAATAACCTAACAGTCATTTTCATCTTCCTGTGCTCTTAATAATGTGGTGCTGCAATACTTTGATAACAGTAAATCTAACAGCCAACCCTTTTGTATCGACCCGTTATGTTTCCATTATTGTTGCAGGTTTGGGTCAGGTCCTGGAGTTTATGTACACAGCTAAGCTGAGTTTAAGTCCACAGAATGTAGAGGATGTGCGGACTGTTGCCAGCTTTTTACAGATGCAGGAAATTGTGAACGCTTGCTCAGCGTACCAATCAATGGCAAATCAAGCTCCATCCCTCATTACACTGGATTTTGCTGTTGGTGAGTCCATCTTCAGTAAGATTTTACTCCTCATGAGTTTATAAATCTTTCCATTTTCATGTCTGATCTTTAAAATTTGGCAGTCATTCCCAGTTCTGAGTAGAAATGCTGAACCAGGTAAGTTACTTGCTAAAGGTGTCAGAAGAGTTACAGCAGGCCAATAAACTACATGTTTTTGTTTGATTAATCAAACAATCACCACACTTGGGACTCCACTCCCTCCACAGTAGTTGATAGTCATTACAAATATTATTTATCACCTGTAAAATTAATGCACAAGGATATGGTTTAAGTTAAACTGTATGTCAGAATTTTAAATCAGTACACTGTGAAAGTACTTACTTGATACTACCGGCAACAAAGAAACTCAATTTAAAGGGTACATATTATGCAGAAATCCCTTTTCAGGCTTTTCTAACAAAAATATGTGCCCCTAGCCTGTCTACAATCCCCTCAAGTACCAGAAAAATTCAGTAAGTACTGCAGTAAGAGTAGTCGGAGTAACTTCATTCTGTTGAGGTCTTGCAGAGGCATCGATATCAAATTGATGGTGTTACATAACCAGCTCACAACCCTGCATGGTTGATTTAACAGTTTACTTTAGCTCCCATTTGATGGATTTTCCCTCTGATACGATGATCATGACACCGTTTTTTCCTGATATTTTAAGCAAATTTCACCAGTCTTCTGTGTTTATTACCTGTACACTATGTTTATGCCATTTGCTGGTCTAAATGCATTTCAGTCCATGTGAGAAAAATTGACCCTAAACTGCTGGTTTTGTCCACCATATCATATCTAATAATATACATTTTTTTTTATTTAAACCAGATGAAAAACCAGGCGAAGGTGAGCATGAAGAGGAGCTGGAAAGTGATTTGGCAGACGTAGCTCTTCAAGCAGAAGAGCAGAGTCCTTCCAACACCCCCACAGAAGATACAGAACCCCCGCAGAACCAGGAACATTTAAAGGAAATCATCTCTACTGAAGAACAACACGATGCTTCTCAGAAAAACCCCACCAAATCCCAGGCAGGCAAAGGCCGACCATCCAAAACTGCCACACTGTCTCCGCAGAAGAAAATATCGGTGAAGGAGGAAGAGAGCACTGCGCGAGAGGCTTCAGGATTTCAGGACGACCCCTCCGACACCGACTACACACCCAGTAAATAAAAACACATCACCTAAGAATACTTGATATAAAAGGTGCTGAATTTTTATTTGATAAATAAGATTATTGTTGTTCTTTTCAGAATCGCAGTTGAAGTCACCTGGCAGCTCCTCCTACATGAGCTCTAGAGGAAGAAGAATCAGAAAACCTCCTCGACGAAACTTCCCACCTGGTGAGTTTATTGGTAATTTTTTTCTCTGCGTACGGCATTATTATTCTAAACCCAACACTTGTTACAGTATTTCAAAGGGAAAGTTTTCCCCGTTTGGGTTGTGGGATGTGTGTATTTTTTATGTTCAAGAACAATTAAAAACATTGATATAATAAAATATGTTTTGGATAATAGCTGTACTAAATCAGCTTTAGTATTTCACAGGCACTGCTATTCTTGGTCTTAAATCAGTGTTAAATAGTTCATCACATCTCCATGTTATCCATGTTGTGCGTTGGATAGCATTAGTTTTTTTTTTTGTTTGTTTGTTTGTTTTTAAGGAGTTTGTTTTATCACTGTCACTGAAAAGTAACTCGTAGTATTATTACATCACATACTGACAAAAAGTAACACTTTAGAGTAGGCTATTCTTGTCTTACTAGAAATTAAAACCCCTCTATGTTTTGGTGGTTATACCATCCAGTCATGAGAAGTTGTATAGGGAAATATGATCTTTCTTTATTGGCAAGAACAACAAGAGAACAGATCTTCAGGTTGTCCAGGTAAAATCACACCTCTATCATAAAGTAAAATGCAGAAAAATAAACAATCTGTGGCAAGTAGGGTCTCCTCTAGCAAGAACAAACCAGAGAGTCAACCTCATAGCAAGGCAATGCATGTTAATGAAGAATGTGCACTACGCCTCCTTTATGAGTTTATCAGTCACAGTCAGGAACTCCAACTCAATGGGTAACTTCATTCATGGTACAAATGCGCCTCACATCAAAAACAACAACAACCCACTAGACACAATGCCAAGAAATCCTCTCTCAGTGTGCTAGTGTGTAGTAAACAGAGGTGGAAAGTACAAGTGTATTGTACTCAAGTAGAAGTACAGTTACTCTGGTTAAGGCTTACTTAAGTAGAAGTAAAGGTGCTGATGTGAAAATGCAATCAAAAAAGTACCCAAAAAACACTACTCAATTACAGTGATTTAAGTAAATGTAATTAGCTACTTTCCACCTCTGCTCATGAATATACAAGTTTTAACTGACATGGCATTAAAAGAGTGCTAAGTGATATCTTTAGAATTGAGCCTCTGTAATGTAATTCAAAAATCATGAACAGATTCACAGTGAAAGAAACAGTGTTTTTCAGAATAGATATCAAAGTTTGCAGTGCTTTATTAGTCTCACAATTTGAGAGTGAACAGGGTAGAAGCATAAAGATTAGGCACTGCTTAAGATGACAGGAATTTATATTTACCTCCACCAAGGAGGTTATGTGATTGGCAGGGTTTGTTAGTAAGTTTGTTAGTTTGTTAGCAACATAACTCAAAAAGTTATGGACGGATTTTGATGAAATTTTGAGGAAACGTCAGAAATGGCATAAGAAAGAACTGATTAGATTTTGGGAGTGATCTGGATCACCGTCTGGATCCAGGAATTTTCTTAAAGGATTATTTACTACTGGGAGATAGGGCTAATGGCAGAGGTCTGTGCTCTCAGAGTGCTTTTCTAGTTCACTTTGTTGTTTTTGTCCCTTTCTCACAAAAAATCTCCTTAATGGGGATTTTTCCACAAAGTAAATGGTAAATGGAGCATATATGGCCATTTCTTAGTTGTTTGACTACTCAAAGTTCTTTGACAACACAAATGACACCCATCCATTCAGTCCATATTCACACACTGATGGCAAAGGTTGCTATGGAGAGAGGCCATCAGTATTCACAAATCCCAATCATACATACCAGTTAACATTAACACACCACCGACCCATGACTGTGGAGGACTGACTCTACCTACTTATCCACAATCATCCACAAAGTAAACTCTGTCTTTTCTAACATCCCACTTGTCTAATTTAAAGATGTAGGTTTACCTTCTGTTAGTATGCAGCTACCTGCACAGAAGTAGGATAGAAATGGAAATCTAGTAGATCACTTTTATGAAAATGTAACTAAAAAGATAACATGAATTGCAGAAGCACACCTTACATTACTCATTCCACCAAAAAGAAAAGTAAGTTGAGCACTAAATCATGTCAGTTTGTAGTGCATTGACCCCAATATTAGCAAAAACTGCATGCAGGAAACCACATGGAAACCACATCCCCATAGAAAGGATAATTACTTAGATGTAATGCAAGAACATTTAGAGTAAATTTGATATGCTAGGAAAACTTTCTGATTTAGATTCTATGTTATTTCACTTTTAAATTTACATTCAGTTTTACACCCCAGTGACAGAATTACCGTTTTAAAATTGGCTGTGGGAAACTTTATACACTTTACATGAATCTGAGTATTTTTAAAAGAAATCCAGTTAAATCTTCACCTTATATTATTTTTAAGAGTATCTTGTTATCTCTCTTACAGACAATGACTCAGAAGATGAAGGCCCATCAAAGAAAAAGACTGTGAGGAAGGTGGCAGAGCCGGCAGAAATGGCGGAAGAACAGGAAGTTGACCCAGAAGTGGTTGGTAATGGAGAAGCTGATGATGATGAGGGTGTTGTGGAGGAAGATGGAGAAGCCGGCCACCAGACAGGGGAAGCTGATTCAAGCAGCGAGGGAGATGGCAGACAAAGTCAGTCAGCGTCGATGAGCAGCCGATCAGAGTCAAAGCCCTACAGCTCAGTGACGCACAAGTGTGAGGTGAGAAATGCTGGTCTGTGTTTTGTTGAATGAAGTGATTCTCTGTCTTGATGATTGACTTAAATTTTGTATTCACGTGTACTTAGTAATAATGAAACTGTAGATATGTGAATTATCACTGATTTTACTATAAGCTGTGGTAGAACTCTGCTCATTGCCATTAGAATCATGAAACATGGGACGTGATGTTAAACTGTCCGTTGTGCCAATAGGTGGTACGCGCTTTACATGAGGGCTTCCTTAATGTTAAGAGTGATTGGGAGTCTTCCTGGTGGCTCCTCCTGGTGGTTCCTCGATGCCAAGGGCATCACCGGAGGTGCATCTCCAATGATGCTCCCAACATCAAGAGCGCCACCGGAGATGCATCTAACTTACCTGAGGGTTTCCTTCAATCTAAAGTAGCTGTTTCTGCAGAAAGCAGGGAAATGTCATGGTGGTAATGCTTGAAGATTAAACGCAAATCTGAGTGACAAAAAGGCAATGAAACAAATGTTAAAGTATGCACTCCAAAAGAATCATTTCAGCCCTACACCATAACAAGTTTATTTTCTAATTTCTGGTGGAAAGACCTGTCATTATTTTAATAGACCGTATTTTCCAGACTATAAATCACACTTTTTTCATAGTTTGGCTGGTCCTGTTACTTAAAGTCAGGTGCAAATTATATATCAAAATGTATATAATTTTTTAACATGTTTTTTAATGTTAATTTATATTGACTGACATGACATTACCAGCTACAGCCACGAGAGGGCGCTCTAGGCTTGTGACAACCATGGTGACAGCTATATGCTATATGCTCCTGTTTCACCGAAAAAATGAACAAAAACGGTAATCGAGCAGCAGAAGAAATATAGAGTGAGTGAGAAACTTGTGAGGGACTGGCAAAAAGCAGAGGTTACTCTTGACATCACATGACATCATGAGGGAAAATCTGAGAATGGCTTGCTTCAGCACATATTTTCTAAAAGGTGGAGAAAAAGAGGGTGGAGGGAATGGATTTTTCAGATTTTTGGGTTGATTGTGGACAGGCCAGGGGCACATATTTTTGTTAGAAAAGCCTGAAAATTGTGTGTTTCTCCTCAGTTAAGGATAAAAGCTGTAGTAAATTATGGCTATTTAGTTATTTGATGCCCAAAATGATGCACTAGTGTTTAATAGCTGTGGTGCCGTTGTTTCCCAATCTGCTGCCATTTAAACACAGAGCTTGTTTTGACCCAGTAGGGTGCGCTTCCACTCTAGAGAGTGGGAAGTGACATTGCACTGTTTTCATCAGTGAATGTGACAGACAGAACACCTGTCCAATAATCTTCCAAGAACTTTTAAAAGGTTTGGCCCTTACAGAATGGATGTGAAGTACATCCCATGCCATGGAAATGTGAAGCAGACTATCTGGCTAGTCAGCTGCTTTTATATTGATACCATTCATGCATCGGTGAAGGCTGTTCTTCAAACTCTGACCAACATGTATATTTAACAGAAACTTGTAGCAGCATAACTCAAGCTGAACACTTTCAAAGAAGGTACCCTGGCCTTCTTTGGCTAGCACTTATATTACAGTTTTTCTATGTACATGCTACAAGATTCTAGAAATATTCTGTCTGTAGTCAGGGAATTCTGTTTGGAGTCTTGTAACTCTCTTAATGCTTATGCAAACACAAACTTTATGGACTCTGTTTAGTTAAAATCCAGCTGCCAAGCAACTCACTTATTAAGAAACAGTGTAAGAAAAGCACAGTTTTTCTTTGCCCTGCTTGCACCAGTGACTTTTTTATTTCCCCTTTGCTTACCTATAAATTCTTTTTTAGTACAGTATGCTTTTGTTTCATTGTAACTTTATTGGATTCTGTTTTTGAGCTTCTGGCATAAAGCATATTGTTAATGTTTCCAGATATATAATGTTTGGGGGGAAATTTAACAGTCATCTGTTAGTGTAATTAAACAGTTCTGTCAGCTCATGCTTATTAATATGCTTCTTTATTTGCAGGATTGTGGGAAGAAATTTACACACACTGGAAATTTTAAGAGACACATGCGCATCCACACAGGAGAGAAGCCATTCAGCTGTCGGGACTGTAACAAAGCTTTCTCTGACCCTGCAGCTTGTAAAGCCCATGAGAAAACACACAGGTGAGTCAAACACGTTAGTTTACCTGCACCCCCCCCGGATGATGCCTACACACAGAGCACAGTCAGGATTGTGTTTTTAACTCAAAGCTTGTTGCTTTGCAGCCCTCTGAAGCCATACTGCTGCTCCACTTGTGGGAAGAGCTACCGGCAGATCAGCCTGCTCAACCTGCACCGCAAACGCCACACAGGTGAGGCGCGCTACAGCTGTGAAATGTGCGGCAAGTTGTTCACCACGTCTGGCAACCTGAAGCGCCATCAGCTGGTGCACAGTGGTGAGAAGCCGTACCACTGCGACTACTGTGAAAAAGCCTTCTCTGATCCCACCGCAAAGATGAGACATCTGGAGACGCATGATACGGAGAAGGGGAACAAATGTCCTCACTGCGACAAACGATTCAATCAGGTAACGTGTTATGTAGTCAAAAATTCATCACTTTTCTTCCCTAAACATTATGCATCAACTACAGACAGCAAAGTTTTCTGCAAACTCCTAAATGCTTTATTTCCAGTGATAACTTAAATGAAGAAGTTTTGAGCTTGATAACCCAGTTTACATCAGTGTGCAGTTTCTTTATTAATGTTTGTTTTGTCTTTTCTTTAGCTGGGAAACCTGAGAGCTCACTTAAAAATCCACATCACGGACGGGCCTCTCAAGTGCAAGGAATGTGGCAAACAGTTTACCACCTCAGGTAAGAAGATAACATGGACCGTGCTCTTTCCTTAATTATAATTTTTCTTTGCTGCACTGCAGTGTTAATCTGTTAGAGGTGTCAGCCAGGGGTGTCCAGACTTTTTTCACTGGGGGCCACGTACAGTAAAATCTAAGGAGCTATTTTGACAAACCTCGTCTTTTGTGTATTAAAGTTTGTAAATCTGGTCCAATTTAGGTTAAGCCATGCTTATTAATTAAAGAAAAAACAGCATTCCTTGCATCTTTCCATTAATGGCTCATAGGACAAATAATAAATGATTATTTTGGATTTGGGGTTGGCAAATCAGATTTCAGGGAGGCCTGGCTATTGCCCTTGGTAAGGATGAGAACAGCACTCAGTGCAGGAGAGAGGAGAGGCTCTTATGGTTCAACTCCTCATTCAGACACAAAAACAGCCAATCACAGCTCTTTCTCTCAATACAGCATTATATTTAAATATGGCATACTCCTTACTAATCCCTGCTTGCATTCATGCTGATGCACCATGCTGCTGCTGCTGGCAAAGCGTAACCTCCTACACCCCAGCCACCTCCTTTATAGCATAAAGCTTGTTGCACCCTCATATTGCGATTCATGCTAGTATGGATTAATTGCTTTTGAACCAATTTTAATTTATTCAGTTTACATTGTCATGAATGTATCTATTCATATGGGGGTTTCTAGCTAAAGCATGTTAAAGTATGCTGCTTGACCAACCCAGGGAGCATCTTTTGAGCAATGCAACACAGCCAAGTAAAAGCTTCCTGTCCTAATGCTGGCCATGTTTCATTTTACTTTGATAGTTTGCTATGGGCCAATTAGAAACGGACCAGGAGCCACAGATGGCATAGTTGGGATATGCATGCTTTATGTCTTTAATTGAAAGACTTAGTTCTCAAAAATCACAATATTACCAAATGTTCTAAAGTATGAGGTTTGGCTGCCTTTCTTCAAATATTTTGCTAACAAAACACCAAAAAATGTCTTGGCATTATTGTGTTATTTATTATAACTTGTTCAGGTGTGAGTCTCAGTTTTTGTTTGTCTGGTTTTGAGTCATCGAACTGGAAAAGGGTTGAGCCAATCAACATTTAAGAAACAGTTAAAAACAACTGCAAGGAAAAGTTATGATGTTGAGTGAAATTACTCAGTGGGAGCATATAGATCGAAAAAAGTCTACACGCACATCCAAACCTAGGTGGGCAGGTGCTAAGTCGAAAAAGACACTGTCAAAGAAAAGAAAAAATGTCCTGCACACTGCAGGACTCCAAAAATATAATTATTTATTGCACCAAAGTAGTGACGTTTTGAGCAGAGCTGCTCTTCATCAGACTAAAGTGACAAGTGCAATGCACCTCATAATATACAGGTGAAGATAATCACATAGACAATCACATGAGCCGATCTGAGAGTCATCACGTGAACATGTTTCAGGGACAAAAAAACACTTGTCAACATACAATCCAGTGGCTATGTGTAATATTTGCAGTTTCAGATGTTCAAGATATAGTGCTTACTTGTTAACCTCATTATAGAGGTATGTAAAATGTAACAAGATCTGCACAGGTAGATATAGGACAAGAACTTATGATTGTGTAGATCAAAAATTGCAAAAACATTTTTTTTTAACTCTGTTAAAGTACAGAGTGATATGTAGATAACTTGGCTGAGAACCTCCATAGAATAATGTAATGAGCATCAGGTGCAATAAATGATTATATTTTTGGAGCCCTGCAGTGTGAAAGACGTTTTTCTGTTCTTTAGCATATAGATCGAACCTTGGGGTGCATTACAAGTAATAATAGGTTGACGATGAATGGCTACCTACAGCAACTGCAAAGGTTCTGTGTCAAAGACAGGAATAAAACCTAAAAGTCTCTCATCAACTCCATCCTCACAGCATTTCTACCTTTTAAGAGATTTTCATGTTGTTCACCTTTAAATGGATTGTACTGCCTTTTTAGGAAACCTAAAGAGACACCTGCGAGTTCACAGTGGGGAAAAACCGTACATCTGTATGCACTGTAAGAGAGCTTTTAGTGACCCTGGAGCTCTGCAGCGACATGAACGCATCCATACAGGTAAAAGCATGACCTCAAAATCACTGCTGCAGAATGTGAAAGCAGCAAATCCCAAACAAAAATGATTAATGTACCAACATGTTGTATCTTGTTTTAATCAGGAGAGAAGCCCTGCATCTGCCCAATCTGTGGCAAGGCCTTCACCCAGGCCAGTTCACTCATTGCTCACGTACGGCAGCACACCGGGGAGAAACCGTATGTGTGTGATCGCTGTGGAAAAAGGTCAGCAATGGAAAAATAACAGTGAGCTCATAAATGACTCAAAATAACCTGAGACTATGCAACTATCCAACTAGTTTGGATATATTTTAGACAAAAGGTGTATGAAGTAAAGAATACACTTGAAATAACAGACAGAAGTCCTGAGATGACATGGATTTTGCATTTGTACTCTGTTTTCCTGAGCTAATGAGTAAATTCTGATGCTTTTCTAAGAGCTTTATTTATCTCTCTCATTATCTTGTTCTAAAAACACTGTTTTTTTAAACATAATAACAAGCTAATTTATCAGATCCTGGAAAAACAACTGAAATGAACTTATTACAGGAAATCCAGGGCTGTGATGCATATCCTTTAAGGGTTTCCTTAGACTTGCTATGTGAATTATTTTCCAAGATTTATATACAGGCTTTTTGGTTGTATTAGAGAGATGGGACAGTGGATCGAATAGGAAACTCTTCAGAGATTAGGGAATGACATGGAAGAAAGGAGCCACAGGTTTGCCCAAAACCTTTGCAGCCTGCTTCAGGGACAGCAGCCTTTACATGTGGAGTGCAGCCTAACTACCAGACCATCTGTACCCTGTTATGTAGAATATTCTTAATGTAAACTGCACCTAAAAATAATGGATTTTTTTTTTTTTTTGGTAAACATTTATGGGGATTCAAAGACCATGTTGGAGGCTTATCTTGCATCTCTCTCTGGACAGGTTTGTGCAGTCCAGTCAGCTGGCCAATCACATCCGCCATCACGACAATGTCCGTCCACATAAGTGTCAAATGTGCAACAAAGCATTTGTCAATGTAGGAGACCTCTCGAAGCACATTATCATTCACACAGGTAAGGACAAAAAGGGTGTCACAGTTAAAGAGAAGTGCTTTTGTAGCTTTTACATAAAAATCCTTAGTTGCTGACATTTTCTTCTCTCTGTTCCACTCCCTCAGGAGAGAAACCGTTCCTGTGTGATAAATGTGGCAGAGGCTTCAACCGGGTTGACAACCTGCGCTCTCATGTCAAGACCGTCCACCACGGCAAGGCTGGCATGAAGCGACTGGTCCTTGCTGGAGGTGGAGAAGATGAGGGGATGGATGAGTGCGCTGCTGCATCCACCTCTGAGAGTGAGATCAACATAGTTACGGTCACCACAGAGGATATCGTCACGCTGGCAACAGAGGCCCTGGCAGCAAGCGCTGTCGCCCAGCTGACAGGTGAGATGGCGCCTCTAAGTTCAGGGATATGAGGGGAAATGTTGCAGATAGCATGCTGAACATTGGTAGATTATCAAAAATGATGAAGAAGAACAGGGATTACATGAGTGATACATTTTTTTTTTTTACCAAGTGTTACCCTGTGTGTTTATTCACAGTTGTGCCAGTGGCTGCTTCCGTGTCTGCAGATGAGACAGAAGCTTTGAAAGCTGAAATTACAAAGGCTGTGGAGAAAGTGCAGGAAGCAGGTAAGAGTAGGAGTCCTCTTCATAGTTTACGTTCTAATACCTGTATTTATTAGTGTTCATGAAAAATGATACTGCCATTCCTGAGCCTCGTTTTGTGAGAACAAAACAGAATATCATGGTGGGAGTAGAGGGAAACCAGCGCACTGAGCTTATGCCAGGAATATTATTATTGAATTTTTGTTTATTAAATAAAAAAATAAGTTATTAGCGGAATTATACTGAGCCTTTCTGCTGCTGAAGTATTTTTCCATCCACAACTATTAAGATGATTTGGGCAGATTTTTTTTGATGGGTAAGTTGCTATAACATTAAATAATACCAGAAAGGATATTTAACAAAAACAGCACGAGAAAAAAATTGTATGCCTTTGTTTAAACACAGCAAATTAATATTTTTATGAATGCATACAATATCTTCTTACTTTCATCATTAAAACATGCGGTGTATGTAACTTTAAATACACATATACTGAGGAAACACTACAAAACGGCAAAGCAGTAGAAGATAAATCCTTGCACTGGTGTGGAAAAGCTGCCTGTAGGCATTTAAATTTCCATTTTAAGCGAGCCTTAGTGGTTCAAAAAATGTATTTATTGACCCTGAAAACTGAGAGAATGTTTTTGTCCATGCTGTGTTAGAGTTGCATGCATTATAGAAAAATAGATTAAAGGGATATTGTGTTAAGTCAATAATGTTCACTGGTATGAATTACTGAACAAATAAAAAGGGATAAATACGTTTCACTACTGCCAAGTCCTTTTCAGACACTATTATTTTTTTTCTATACTTTATACTGTTGAACTGTTGTTTCAGAATGAAATCATGTGTTTATTTATTTATTTATGTACTTGTTTCATATCATGTTTTGAGGCTTGTTTTTAAGAGTTTTAGGGTAATTTTTAGACTTTTCATGAGCGTTACACTGTTTTAGAAAGATGTGTGGCAGAATTATCAGATATCAAAGTAAATATGAAAAAAAAACACTCTTGAAGTATCAAATTGACAAAATAAAAATATGCAGACATTTAAAAGGTGTGACTACTGGTATTTGAAGAACTGCCATTGCTTCAAAAACTGGCTGCTTGTTGTTAAATTCATGGATGATGTTACACTGCTGTGTTAAGTTTCCATCTTACCTAGATCACTGGCAAACAAAGAAACTGAGAAAGATGTAAAATGTAAAAGAAACATTATGTTGGAAATGTAAACGGCTGACTCCCGTTGTGAACTCTTGTGTTCCCAGATCCAAACACCCAGATCTTGTACGCTTGTGATTCATGTGGGGATAAGTTCTTGGACGCCAGCTCCCTCGCCCAGCATGTACGCATCCACACAGCTCAGGCCTTGGTCATGTTTCAGGCAGACTCTGATTTCTACCAATACACCACAGCGAACACTGCAGAGGCAGACTCTGCCCCAGCATGGCAACCCACAGCTGAACAGGTCATTCAGGAAGGAGAGCTGATCCTACACGCCCAGAATGGAGGAGGGGAAGGAGGGATGGAGGAGAGACACAAGAAGAGGGATCAGGAAGAGGATTTATCAGAAGGAAATCCACACTGAATCCACAGGGAAAGGATGAAGAAGAGGGACGGGGATGCCAGAATCAGGAATAGTGAGGCAGATTTTTAATGTGTATGAACTTTACTTGCAAGACAATTCTTTATGTGAGAAAAGTAAGTCAGATTCATTACTTAGACTCCTTTTGAAACAATTCTATGTAAGAGTGTATGCTCATAAACCATGTTTTTGCTGCCCTTAGAACTTATTTGTATAGTTTGGTTATTTTTAGACTTAAATACAGGAATATGCATTGTTTTTGTATAAAATATTTAGGTTGTGATTGTGTCTTACCTAATCTAACTTGAAGAGGAAACTTGTGTTATTTTTCCATGTCACCAAGATGAGATATGTAAATATATTTCCTTAAACAGTCTATATTTAAATATTTTATTGTACTTAGTTGAAGTATTTTCATGAAGAGCAGAGATATCTACTTGAACGTGAGGGGGTACTATAGAGTTAATAAGAGGCTAGATAACATTTCCTCTTTTTTCCAGAGTGGGATGTCTCGTATTTGTGCACTAGCAAACACTGTAAAGCTGTGCATGTGTAATATTTGTATATTGATGTTTTCTTTTAAAACGTCTTAACACCTCTAATGCAACATAGAGTACATGATGATGACAAACTAGTCAATTTTCAGCATCTGTTTTTGGTAATATTGGCTTGAAGGTAACTCCCTTAACATCCACAACATGTCCTGATGAATACCACTTCAATTATTTTCATCACCTGGTGAATAAAGCATCTTATACAGCTTTACCAGCTTTTTGTTTGGCTTTTATTTTGATTAAAACTCTGTTTTATTGATAGTGTTTCTTAATGACATTTCCATGTGTAGTTTTGAGATAAGTATTGGGATCTTCTAGGTGTTTAAACAGGTTTGATTTAAAATGGACTGTCAGCATTTACAACTTAATAATAATATAAATATATAAAATTAGAAATTGGTGAAAGAGTTATTCTTTTTGCATTTTGAAAGTACTTAATACCAGGTTCATTTGTATGCACAAAGGATGTTTTATTATTTGGACTGCATTTTCTTTTTTCCCACCTTTTTCATTTTATAATAATGTTTTCAGATCAGTCACACTTCAGGATGATTTTAATACTTATGCAAGACAATGTTTATATTTCCTTTTTGATAAATAGGTGGGGACACACCACATATACCGAGTAATGTTTATAAAAGTTCTCCTTTTCAGACGACTAACTTTTTACTTCATTATAAGCCAATCAAGCAAATTGGGACTTTAAAATGACAGTGTGAAAAATGTCAGAGTCACCAAAGCTGTAATACTATATCAACATGAGACAATGAAAAGACCAATTCTCATGATCTTGTTTTGCCTACATTTGCCCCGTAAGCTTTGCTGTAGCTAGTAGACCTACCAGGCTGTGGTCTGTTGACAACATTCAACAGTGTGGAGGCTTTCCCACTCTTTAAGTCCAACTGTGGAGGATAAACAGAAAGGTCATTGTTAAATTTGAAAATTCATGGATAACAACAATAATAATATTTTAGCATTAAAAATATCATTTGGGTTAAAGAGCTTCTACGTATTGGTGTATTAACCATTGCAGACACATAAAAAATGACTTTGGTAATTACCAATGCTGTTAATTTAGGGCAGCTGTGGCATACGACTTACTTTGGTTAGGGTTAGGGTGGTCTAATAAATTTGTTAAGCACTGTATATGTAATATTTGGACATTTACTGTAGTTCCGTGACTCTGTTAACTTAAAGTTATGCTTTCTATTTTTTTCCTCTCATTATTATTGCTTTTAGCTAAAGGGGGAGGGTCCCCATACTGGTCTTTGCCCTGGGCTTGCAAAGGGCTTAAACCGGCCCTGCCACACACCTGCAGCTCCCCCTCACAAATTGTTCTAGTAGTCTTAAAGATAAAATAAAAAGAAAAATCAAATTTTGAGGCTCTGGAGGCGCTGTTCTGCTACCTGGCGGTTGTTGGGCTTGCCAGAGTTTGCTCTCCTGAAAGGTAACTTTAGGCGGTAATGTCCATTTTGTAGAAATGCCTCATCAGCTATCTGTAAAAATTGTTTATCCTCAACTGACATCTCAGTTTTCTCCTCAGATGCTACCTCACTGAAGTCCTGGTTATACTGGTGGACTAAGAGCTCCTCTAAACTTGTGGCTGATATCCTATTGACAGTAACACTTGCTATTCTGCCCTCACTAGAACCTTTCAGTGGCCCATTTACTACCCACCCCAATAGCGTTCTGACTGCATAGGGCCCCTCCCCTTGGCTATTAATAACCTCCCATGGCTCTAGCAGTTTAGGAGCATTTGTACCTATCAATAACTCCACCTCTGCACTGATACTGGGAGGTTGAACTTTGCTTAGATACTCCCACTGAGCTAAGCTTTCTTGCCCGGGGATGCTGTTTGTGGTGACAGGCATTTCTTTCTGACTGAAGGCTTCAGGAAGAGGTAAGAAGTTGTCGCTGTCCAGTGCTGAAACTTCAATTCCAGGTACCAAATAGGCTGGAACAAACTGGGTTTGAATCATTGTGCTGAGAAGAATCTGAGTTTGTCTTCCTTTCAGGTTGAGCTTTGACTTTAACCTCTCTGAGCAGAAGGTGGCTGTAGATCCAGGATCCAGGAGGGCATAGACCTGTAAAACCTGACTGCCTTTTGCTGCCTTAACCTGAACTGGGGCAATGGAAAGTACACTATCTTGGCATCAGGCCTCTATATGGCCACATAACTCTACTGATGAGCTACCTATGACATCAGGGGATATTTCTGCCTCTTTATTGTCTTTGCTGTCTATGTGCAGGGAGCTTGGGTGAGTTTGTTTGCAGGTTCTACAGGTGAGGCCTTTTTTGCAGTCTCTGCTAACGTGGCCTGTGGAGAGACAGCCAAAGCATATGCCTTTAGATTTTAGAAAACTAAGCTTGTTTCTATGTGTGCTCTAACTGTCTGCACACATCCAATCTGTGTCCTGAACTACAAAAGGGGCAATTAGGTTCAGGTGTCTTTTCCTTAGGGGCAAAAGAGATGCGAGTAGTGAAACTACTGCCTGCTGGTTTGGAAATCTGTGGCTTAACAGGGAGTCTAGCTTTACCTATGCTGCCTGACTGGTCCTGAAGGTCACCAGAGAGTGGGTCTGCTGTTATAGAGCCTGTTTTTCAATAAAGCAGATAAGGTCCTGAGTTCTGACCCTGCGATGGCGCTCCTCTTGCAGCTCATACGTTTTGTTGCGCCATCTTTCTCTGAGCTTAAAAGGCAGTTTAAGCACAATGCTTCTCATGTTAGAAACTGTGTCGAGCTCCTCCATATACTCCATTTCCTCCATGGCATTACAGCAGCTCCTCAGAAATATGGCCTAGTCCTGCAGAGATCTTGAATCCTCAGATTTTATTTGGAGCCAGGCGAGAGCTTTTTCCAGGTAAGCACAAGAGATTTTGTGTTCATTTCCAAAGTTTTCCTTTAATAAAGCCTTTGCCTTTGGGTAGCCTCTGTTCGGTGACATGAATTCACAACTTTTAACCAGTTTTTGTGCTTGGCCTTTGGTAAACTGTATGAGGAACTGTTACCTGTCTTTGTTATTGTCTGTTTTGTTTTCAAAGGAGTTTATGAACGACTTTTACTCGAGGATTTGTCCATCAAACAGTGGAAGGCTTCCTTGTGGGAGAGAAGACATGATCAGCTGTTTCACAAGAATCCTAGTTAGTTCATTTATGAAGGACTAAAGAATTTGTTATAAATTTCTAGGGTTTTTGCACATTTTCATTTCCAGCCGGTCAAAGATCCGATGTAATTAATTCAATTATAAATACTTTGAAGAGTGGGCGGCTATTTTCAGTAAATTTCATTTTGTGGATGTGGTATTTTCCCAGTATGATAAATAGATTCATGATAAATTTAAATTGTTTGTTTTGGTGACTAAAATTAATTACAACACTTTGATAACTGAGGTTGATTATTTTAGAGGTTTTTTGAACAATAAATTGATGCAATTGTTTCCAGAAGTTGTAACATTGGCCGCATTCAAGTTTTCTACATTTTTTTTTTTTTTTGGCAGAAGGTACAGTTTGGAGCTTTATCTATCATTTTGGAAATTGTAAGTTGGTAGGATAAATATTATGTAAAATTTTCCATTGCATTTGTCGAACTTTGTTGTCTATACAGTATTTGGAAGCCAGGCTGCATCCCATTCTATGTCAGCAAATTGAGCGGAGCAGCAGGCCTTGCCAGCAGGGTAGACTGTTCTGGAATTTGAAGCGTCATCCTAATATGTTTATTGGTGCACTTTTTATCTCTAATATCAATTCCATTAATTAAGAGATATTCAGTTGTATAACTTGGTATTTTTTTAAGACCGTTCATTAGTTCCCTAATACCTTTTGGAATACTTTAGATTACGTGGTGAAATTCTTGAGAAATTATAGGAAAATTAAATTTGTTAATAAAAAGCTCATATTTCATAACTTCCCCTCCTTCCTCAAACAAATCTTGTACATACATAACATTTCTGTCAATCCACTTCTTCAGGTATAATGACTTGTGGTGTTTGGTGATAGATTCATGATTCCAGATAATTGATTTGTGCGGTGAGAAGTTATGAGTATGGCAGTTTCCATGCTAGCAAGGCCTGTTGGTAGAAGGTGGACGGTTTGACAGGAAGTTTGAAGGCATTATAATGACATTTTAAAAGAAATTGTAACCCTCCTATCTCAATAAAAATATTGGTAGGAATAAAGTACCACAGTGAGTCTGGTCTCCTTAAGCATTCTTGAATCCATTTTATCTTGAAGGTGTTGCTTAAATCTTCAAAGTCCAACAGTTCAAGCCCTCCAGCGTCCTTGGGTTTAGTTAATAAGCCTTTTCTGATGTGATGGCGACGATTTTTCCAAACAAGAGTTTGTTGATATCTTTACATGCAGCTCTGCTGACCTCTAGTGACAAGGCCGGGTAAAACAAATCTGGAGACACCTCGTGGTCAGGGGGGCACATGGGGACGGATCCAGATATTTTTTTAAGGGATTCTTCACTAATGGGAGATAGGGTTAATGGCGGAGGTCTACGCTCTCTGAGTGCTTTTGTAGTTGGTGTAGCAAAACTAATTTGATCATGGATGTTTGCATTTCCAAATCATATAGTTGACATCCTATCCTACATGCAATATTCAAAATCTTAGCCTATAGGGGAGACTGGGGTAAGTTGAGCCAAAGGGTAAGTTGAGCCACTCCCTGTTGCTAGGAAACGGTAAAAAAAATTGATCATGTGGCCAAATATTTAGGAGTTGGGCATCATTTCATGTGGAGTCTGTGAAGGTAAGAAGCACATGGGTAAAGGGGTTAGACATTAATTTCCAAAAAAAAAAAAAAAAAAAAAAAATTTCACTCTTGAAAGTGAATTTAGTCTATCATAAGTTTTATTAGAATTGTGTTTAGACCTAAAAAGATAATTTTAAATTTGTTTTATACATCAATTGTGGTATCTATGAGCTACAACATGAGGTCAAAAACCTAGCATAAAAGTCCACCATTTTAGCATAGGGGACTAATAAAGTCATAATGGTAGATGACTTTATTTCTGAGGAGCTGCTGTAATGCCATGGAGGAAATGGAGTATATGGAGGAGCTCGACACAGTTTCTAACATGAGAAGCATTGTGCTTAAACTGCCTTTTAAGCTCAGAGAAAGATGGCGCAACAAAACGTATGAGCTGCAAGAGGAGCGCCATCGCAGGGTCAGAACTTAGGACCTTATCTGCTTTAATGACAAACAAGCTCTATAACGGCAGACCCACTCTCTGGTGACCTTCAGGACCAGTCAGGCAGCAGAGGTAAAGCTACACCCCCTGTTAAGCCACAGATTTCCAAAAACCAGCAGGCAGTAGTTTTGCTACTAGCATCTCTTTTGCCCCTAGGAAAAGACACCTGAACCTAATTGCCCCTTTTTAGTTCAGGACATAAACTGGATGTGTGCAGACAGTTGTTAAAGAGCACATATAGAAACAAGCTTAGTTTTCTAAAATCTAAAGGCATATACTTTGGCTATCTCTCCACAGGCCACAATAGCAGCGACTGCAAAAAAAAAAAACGCCTCACCTGTAGAACCTGCAAACAAACTCATCCAAGCTCCTTGCACATAGACAGCAAAGACAAAGAGGTAGAAATATCCCCTGATGTCATAGTAGAGTTTATGTGGCCATATAGAGGCCAGATACCAAGAAAGTGTACTTTCCATTGTCCCAGTTCAGGTTAAGGCAGCAAAAGGCAGTCAGGTTTTACAGGTCTATGCCCTCCTGGATCCTGGATCTACAGCCACCTTATGCTCAGAGAGGTTGAAGTCAAAGCTCAACCTGAAAGGAAGACAAACTCAGATTCTTCTCAGCACAATGAATCAAACCCAGTTTGTTCCAGCCGTGGTACCTGGAATTAAAGTTTCAGCACTGGACAGCGACAACTTCTTACCTCTTCCTGAAGCCTTCCCTCAGAAAGGAATGCCTGTCACCACAAACAGTATCCCCAGGCAAGAAAGCTTAGCTCAGTGGGAGTATCTAAGAAAAGTTCAACTTCCCAGTATCATTGCAGAGGTGGAGTTATTGATAGGTACAAATGCTCCTAAACTGCTAGAGCCATGGGAGGTTATTAATAGCCAAGGGAAGGGGCCCTATGCAGTGAGAACCCTATTGGGGTGGGTAGTAAACGGGCCACTGAGAAGTTCTAGTGATGGCACAATAGCAAGTTTAGAAGAGCTCTTAGTCCGCCAGTATAACCAGGACTTCAGTGAGATAGCATCTGAGGAGAAAGCTGAGATGTCAGTTGAGGATAAATGATTTTTACAGATAGCTGATGAGGCATTTCTACAAAATGGACATTACCGCCTAAAGTTACCTTTCAGGAGAGCAAACTCTGGCATGCCCAACAACCGCCAGGTAGCAGAACAGCACCTCCAGAGCCTCAAAATTTTATTTTTCTTTTTATCTTTATTTAAACTCGAAAATCATTGAGGGCGAGCCCTCATTTATAATGACGTCGAGCATAAAAATAATGATGAGGAAAATGAAGAGGGACCAGCAATATAAACAGGACAATGTGGCCTTCATGAATGATATCTTTGAAAATAACTATGCAGATGAAATCCCACAGTCAGAGCTGAGACAACCACCTGGAAAGACTTGGTACATCCCACATCACAGAGTGTACCTTTCCAAAAGGAAAAAGCTCAGAGTAGTTTTGGACTGTTCAGCCTCTTATCAAGGAGTATCCTTCAACACAGAACTGCTGCAAGGTCCTGACTTAGCAAACTCTCTCATAGGAGTCATTTCTGGACTCTTGCTTCCAGCGAGAACTTTGGTGAATACATGAAGGCAATCAGTGTGGGCTTTGCCACACAACAAATGGGCAACATGGCAAAGCCAAACCTGGTGTTCAGCGTGGACGATTCAGGAGTGGTTACAATGAATTCCGAGACCACTTTCAAGACTACTAGAACAATTTGTGAGGGGGAGCTGCAGGTGTGTGGCAGGGCCGGTTTAAGCCCTTTGCAAGCCCAGGGCAAAGACCAGTATGGGGACCCTCCCCCTTTAGCTTTAAGTTAACAGAGTCACAGAACTACAGTAAATGTCCAAATATTACATATACAGTGCTTAACAAATTTATTAGACCACCCTAAGCCTAACCAAAGTAAGGTGTATCCCACAGCTGCCCTAAATTAACTGCATTGGTAATTACCAAAGTCATTTTTTATGTGTCTGCAATGGTTAATACACCAATATGTAGAAGCTCTTTAACCCAAATGATATTTTTAATGCTAAAATATTATTATTGTTGTTATCCATGAATTTTCAAATTTACTGATTTCCAGCATCATGAAGTGCTTTAATGCGGACTCTTTCATTTCCAGTGAACTCTCCACATTTTACCATTTTGAACAGGAATGAGGGATTTCAAACTGAATGGGCTCTATGCACAGCAGGGGGGTGGCGTATTTGTGGTGGAAAATAAGACCGGTTCACAACTTCAGCCCAATGATACGTGCTAAGCCAAAACCCTCCTATACTGCCTTAATTTGTCCGTTTTGTTGTTTGTTTGTTTTTTTGTTTGTTTGTTTCGATTGTTGTTTGTGTTTACTCTATCATCATCAATTGGCATCCAAACATGCTAAAATGACGTTTCAAAAACAGGTTAAAAGCACTTCGGGACATCGTTGCTGCGTGCTGCAATGTACATCTTCAGCTAAATGTAACTCGTCATTGACAGTCAGCTTCAGATAACTCATGCAAACAGCGAGTAAACCGCAACGAATTTGCCATCATACACCTTTCTCTTCTCCCGACTGGAAGTGTGTGCATTTGTCTAATGCCAAATGCTAAAGCAGTTCATGCATAGAGCCCATTCACCCAAATTTGAGCCGACTCACTGGGCTTCTCTGAGAAGTCAGAAATGAATCAAGCATAACATTCAAACACTAAAACTCATTGTTCTGTTCAGGAATGCAAGTAAATAACTATAATTTGACATATTCATCAAGAAATATTAATGTGCTTTACTATTTTTTCAGTTTTTTTGTAAATCAGTAAATTTGAAAATTCATGGATAACAATAATAATATTTTAGCATTAAAAATATCCTTTGGGTTAAAGAGCTTCTACATATTGGTGCATTAACCATTGCAGAAACATAAAAAATGATCTTGTTACTCACCAATTCTGTTAAATTAAGGCAGCTGTGGCATAAACCTTACTTTGGTTAGGGTTAGGGTGGTCTAATAAATCTGTTAAGCACTGTATATAATGTCTATTACAGGCGCCATATTAGAATAGTTTAATGTGTGGTAGGTGTTAGTCAAAATACTGTCATCAAAATAGTCAATAAAAAAGAGAAGAGTTGATGTTGTACGAAATGCTCTGGATTCGTTTTCTTCCGTGATAGCAAGTCTTATTATAAAGCTTCCATCCCATTGGTGGAGCGGCAGGCTGCGCGACGCGTTCCTCTCTCTGATTGGCTTGATTCTCGGGGTCAGAGTTAACTCACTGCTAACGCTGACGTCGACTTCTGCACCAAAATGGCGTCGTTGACAGCAGTCATGCAGAATAACCGGTCCGGTTCTTTATCATTGTCCAAGAAACGGACTGGCATGATGACCCAGATGAAGTTCAGGCTTTTGGACAACAAAGTCATTTTATTCCTCTCGTTAGCATCCATGTTGCATTGCGCTTTGGCTGACGGTAAAACACTGGTTCTGCTGGACAACCTCAACATCAGAGACACCCATTCAATCTTCTTCCGCAGTCTGGCAGGTCAGTATAAAATGCTGTTTTCTCATAAGTAGTCATTATTACGTTCTGATTGGCCCCTCTTGGGTCGTTATATTGGGTTCTGTGGTGGAATATTCAGTCTTAAGGGTTTTAGCCCGCAGACTTGAAGACCATGCAGCTCAGCAAGATTGCTAACATTACATTAGCCACTTTTGTTCACTGTCTTATTCACTCAAGCCCCTAGCAGTACATTTATTTTAATGTGAGCGATTAATATTACGTGCTTTGTAGTAGTAACTTGAACTGCAATACATTTATGCAGAGGTGCTCTTGAATTCGGCTTACTGGTAGTTTACTATGTGTCACTAGCTGTTATGCATGAAGGATGTTTAAGCACGTAAACTTAAAGTTGCTGGTTCCAGTGCTGTTTACGTTTTTACAATCCTAACTAGAGGAATTTAGATTTTCCATATAAAGACTAGGGAATGGTATCTTTGAATATATAGCTTCCTTTTTCCTACTGGACTCTTGCATTTGTAATAACTGTGGTTTTATTAGGCTTCAGCAAAGGATTTATGTTACTGGAGGCCCTATGCTCTTCAGCAGGATCGCATTAAACCACCAAATTCTAATCACTAAATATGAATTGCAAGTGTGTGCTGTTAAGGTGCTGCTGTTAATGCACCTGTGCTTTTCAGATCGAGGCTTTGACATCACATTCAAGACAGCTGACGATCCCTCCCTGTCTCTGATCAAATATGGCCAGTTCCTGTATGACCACTTAATCATCTTCTCACCATCAGTTGAGGGTAAATACCATACTGACGCCTCTAAATCAAATTAACTGTATCAAAGGTGTGTTTTTGTTGTTAAACAATTTTATCTTTTTCATTTGCAGACTTTGGAGGAAATATCAACGTGGAGACCATCACATCCTTCATTGATGGTGGAGGCAACGTCCTGGTTGCTGCCAGTTCAGATATCGGTCAGTTCTTATTTTAAAGCGTTCTTTATGAACACCATTATATGGCCCTGTTCTAATTCTCCTCATCTGTCACACAGGTGATCCCCTGAGGGAGCTAGGAAGTGAATGTGGCATTGAATTTGATGAGGAAAAGACTGCTGTCATTGACCACCACAACTATGACATATCTGACCCTGGGGAGGTACTTAAAAGTTCCATTTGGATAAAAATATACTCCTTTGAGATTAGTCAGATCATAGATTACTGACACAATGAAATAATTGTAGACCATGGTATAGGACGGTTGTAGCTGTGTGAACTAAGCCGTTGCTGTGTGAATCATGCCAGATCCAACAGCTGGTCTACAAAAATTAGCTGACTGTTATCATCAGCCATTCCCCCAGTTAAATACAGTCTTGATGTTGTTTGCTCTAGAAGCAACACCAATTCCTTTGATTGACAAACCGCCCTGGAAATAACCAGGGGAATTTGATTAAAGATATATGATATTTGCAGTCTGAAGAGCATTGCATCTAAAGCAAGTAACTCCCAATCACTGTCCTCACTTAAATGGGAGGCTTTAAGTTATGTGAAGTAGCTGCAAGACAGACATGAAAGGCAGGAAAGGAAGCTGATGCACAGAAACTAATTGCTGTGGAAATGGT
The DNA here is from genome assembly GCF_018320785.1 of Cheilinus undulatus. NCBI lineage: Eukaryota > Metazoa > Chordata > Actinopteri > Labriformes > Labridae > Cheilinus > Cheilinus undulatus. The sequence goes on along the minus strand of NC_054875.1, from coordinate 10,520,996 downwards.
GCATCATCTTCCTTAGTTTCAATGATGTGAACTGGCATGGTTTCAGAATGTTGCAGAGCGACTCAATGCAAGCGACTCGTTGCGAGCAGTTGCAAGTTCAGCTCATCTTGTCAGGAATCTTTGGTCTGAACTGGGCTTAAGTTTCCTTTATCCAGTTTCAAGAACTGACCCTCATCCATGTTACTAACGGCACTCCTTTTCGTTCCTAGCACACCCTGATTGTCGCTGATCCAGAGAACCTCCTGAAAGCTCCAACTATTGTAGGCAAACCAACCAACAAGCCCGTTTTATTCAAGGGTGTTGGGTAAGCACATCTAAACACCAATGATTTTCTTGCTGCAATGCAAACCATCTAAAAATTTGAGTGACATGCCATGCCTCCCCCTCCCTTCCAGCATGGTGGCAGACCCAGAAAACCCTCTTGTCCTGGATATCCTTACTGGCTCTTCTACTTCATACTCCTTTTTCCCTGACAGAGCCATCACTCAGGTGAGAAATCTGAACATAACTTGTCAGATTATTTATTAAAAGCAGCTTATTCAGAAATATCTGTTTCCATTTCATATGATTAAAACTTAGGAGCTTGAATAAAAAAATCACCCTGTTTGTCCCTGTTCTGCCATATCGCTCAAATTAAACAAGCAGGAATTAAAACCCTGGAGGTCTGATCAGAAAAAGGATACATTTTTTTCTCAGTTGTGTCTTGGATGTATAAGTGCATTTATTTTGTCTCTGAATTTTCAGAATAGATGCTAATTTCACAGTTTTAACATGGTGAACCTTGGTACTTGTTTTTCAATTCAGATTGACTGAAATGAACAACAACAGTAGAATCTCTTGATTTAAAATGAACCACACGGTATTCGAAATCATGCACCATGATTTTTATTAAAATGTATTTGTTTTACATCTCCAGTACCCCCATGCTGTTGGAAAGAACACCTTGCTGATTGCCGGCCTGCAGGCCAGGAACAACGCCAGAGTGGTCTTCAGTGGCTCCCTGGAATTCTTCAGTGACGCTTTCTTCAACTCTGCTGTGCAGAAAGCCAAGCCTGGGTCTGAGAGGTAGTCTCCACTGTTTCTCATTTCTCCATTTTTTCTAAATGATTATATTACAGTTTACAAATGTGATCATTATCAAACTGTTAGATTCGGAGTCAGTATGCAAGAGTAACCTTAATTTTTATTTGCCAAATGAAAATGAGTTCTGTTGATACTCAGCCATTCCTGAATACATTTTCCCATAAATCTTTAACCTTGGTTATTTCTATCTGAGTTGGGTATCTTGTGTGAAAAACACCCACAGGTGCCAAGGCTTTTCCCTGTGTCTCATGGGTACAGCTGCTTCAATCTGTTTTAGTGGCTGGCTATTTTAGACTATTTAAGCTCAGATTTCTAGTCTTTTTGGTTACTCTATTGTGGGCCAACTGTGCAACCATGCTGTAACAGTGAAAATGGCATTCCATAACGTTAAGAGCAGATAATGTTATTGGCTTGGATTGCAAGCTTGAGTGCTTGCTCAGATAATTAGCTGTGTTCATTTGAACTTGAAGGTACAGTCACTGAAATGCATCTGGGAGAGGCAAAGACAAAGGCTGGGCAATGTTTACTTGTACATGGAGGCATTGCCTACGGCTCAGCAAACACAAGAACTGAGTTATGTTGTTTACTTGCTTTGCCGTCAATGTGAACTGTACAGCCACATAACGTGGCAAAAAAGGGAAGTAGACATGTTGTAATTTGTAATACTGGAGCATTTAGTAATGTAGCCATATTTAGTTTATAGGACAGCTGATGTATTTTGGCATTTAGCAGTATATTAGCAGTAAGGAATTTTGTATTCATTTGCAACATGTCCAAACAAGCCACAAGTGGAGATTTGCGGGAGTTGTCTTAAGCCTCTGTGATTAGAAGATTTGTATTTACATCCCAGAGAAATATTTATCACTTCTGCAGTTGACTGTTGAATGAAACTAACAGAACTGACTAGCTATAGACTCCTGAAGTTAACAGCATCCTCTTTTTCTGTCCTTGTTTTTTTTGCTTAGGCACGAGCAGACAGGGAACATGGAGCTGGCTGAGGCTCTCTCTCGCTGGGTGTTCAAGGAGGCCGGAGTCCTCAGGGTGGGAGCTGTCACCCATCATCCCGTCGGAGAGTCCACTCCCCCTGCAGCATACACGATCACCGACCTCGTGGTAAGTTTTCAGTTTTAGTGATTGAACATTTCTCACCTTAAAGCCTGAATGTTGGGGCTTATGCATTTTTACATGTAAATCTTAATTGGTATTTGATTTTCCAAAACAGGAATACAGCATTGTCATTGAGATGTTGTCAGAGGGCCGCTGGGTTCCCTTTGACGGAGATGATATTCAGCTTGAGTTTGTGAGGATCGATCCCTTCGTGAGGACTTATCTCAAGAAAAATGGTAGGCTGCTGAAGTTACAGAGAGTGTTTGGAAATTGCAGTGTAGCTCATGATACGATACATGATACTATTGCATAAAGATATTGCAGCATCTGATTCATACATTTATTCACTGTAATTTTGTGTCTGTTTCACCTCTTATCATGCTTCATCTCTTTAGTTCTTTTCACTGCTCAGACATTATCCATTGTCTTTTCCTCCATCATTTATCTGTTCTGTTAACTTATTCTTTGGCCAGTAGACCTCTGCTGAAGTTACTGTCAGCCCTGTCATAAGCATTAAGACATAAATTACTGATGTGGCAATACAAATTGCCAACAAAATTTAGGTTGCCATTGTTACTTCAAATCAAAACATTTATATTGGGCCTCAGTGTACCATTATTGTATCACTGGAGTTGTAATGATAATATAGTGCTGTATTGATATTTTGTACTTGTCAAATCATTTCTAAGTAATGCCTATAACCTATAAATAAGTGTTCTTACCATAAATCCTGTTTATTTTTCTTTTCAAAGGAGGTAAATACAGCGTCCAGTTCAAGCTGCCTGATGTGTATGGAGTCTTCCAGTTCAAGGTGGACTACAACCGACTGGGATACACGCATCTCTACTCTTCCACTCAGGCAAGTCAATCACAAGGTTCACGACTACCAGCTGTAATAACACCATAACACATAGAGATCAATTTAAAGTTAGGAATTAGGTCTTAAAACATTGCCAGTCTTATTTAGAAAGATATTCCAAGCATTGCCCAGAACTGAGGGGTATTGTTGTAACATTTTCCCTTGTACCTTGCGTTGAAAGAGGCTTTACTCTTAAAATGCATTTATCAACTATGCTGTAACACTAGACAAGCCTAATTGCCTCTGTTTTGTTTTAATACCACAGGTATCGGTGCGTCCTCTTCAGCACACTCAGTACGAGCGCTTCATCCCCTCAGCATACCCCTATTACGCCAGCGTCTTCTCCATGATGGCAGGACTCTTCGTCTTCAGCATCGTCTTCCTGCACATGAAAGAGAAGGAGAAGTCAGACTAATGCAGCATTAAAAAAGAAGAGGTCTGACAAATGCAGAGTTAAAGAACTGAACTTGAGGTGTGAGGAGTTGAATATGTTTGTCTGAATGTCTTGAATCTTCACGCAGGGATTTGGACAGCAGTCTTTAAAATACAGTACATGTTCGGTTATTGGGGCTCTCAACTAATCAGGTTCTGGAAGGCACATGAGTTCATGGCTGTAACTCAATGCAGTGGTTTGTTTTTGATGTTTTTTGTATTTTGAAATAACTGAAAGGCCTGTAAATGTTAAGTCAGTCAGCGTTTGTACAGAGTTGCTTTACGTTTGATTAAACAGTCTCCCAAGTAGGGCACTTGCCTTGGAACTGAAAGTGATCCATATTAAAATTTGACCCAGATTTTCTTATTCAGGTAGTTATTGTGGTAACTACATGCACTGAAAATGCCAACTGTTTCTTTGAGTTTGATAAAGACTTAAAATTTGTTTCCTAAAAAGATTGGAGTCAACATGACAATAAAAAAACTGACATTCCACTGGTCAGAACTTCCTGTCTTTTCTGTCATAATACTGCCCTGGGAATTACACGCTGCAACAAAGTCTGTTTCCATGATCTATTTAGTGGTGTCTTACTTACTATGTTTTTAATTGCCAGTGCCAGACATCCATCCATCTTCTCCTGCTTATCCAAGTTTGAGCAGGCAAAGTAAGTCAACCCAGGCGCCCCTATCCCCAGCAACACTTTCTAGTTCCCCCAGAGGAATTCTGAGGTGCTTCCAGGCCAAAATATATAAATAATATATAATCCTCCAACAACTTCTGGGTCTACCTTGGGGTCTCCTCCCAGTTGGACTTCCCAGAAGACATCCACAGGGAGGCAACCAGAAGGTATCCAGAACCACTTCAACTGGACCCATTTGACATGAAGGAGCAGTGTCTCTACTTCAAGATTTCTCTGAATGTCTAAGCTCCTCACCTTATCTCTGAGCCCAGACACCCTCCTAAGGAACCTCATTGACCGCTTGTATGTGCAGTCTCATTCTTTTGGTCATTACCCAAAGGTCATAAGCATAGATGAAGGTTCAATGCCAGGCAGTTTTTCAGTTTTAGTAATGCTGTTAAAATGTCCTTAAAGGTAGCATAGGGAATAGTTGCATGTTTTTGTTTTTACTTTCACAATCATACAAAACAGTTTTGAGAACAAAATTTTCCACACTTCAATCAATTACTTTATTGCAAATGATGTATGGTGTTCTTGGTTTTGTATTCAAATTAGGCCTGACCAGATTAATTGTGATTAATTAAGGTCACAATCAGAGCACAGATTTTTTTCAATAAATTTAGTCTCGTGATTTATTGTCTCAGCACACTTTGGTTTGTCGCCTTCCCCACCACTGCTCCTTAATGGTTCATTTCACTTTTAAAAAACCCACACACAGCTCAGTGAGCAAGTAAAAAATCATCTGCACCTTGTGTTATCAACTATTTACCTTTTTTACTGGTGCCTTATTCCTTCAAGGAATCCAAACAGGTCAATTACCAAGGATTTAAGATGGTAGAAAAATCCAAAATGACCATAAAACAGTTTTGAATGCACAATAGTGAAATCAGAAAAAACTAAAAAAGGATGCAATTAATCATAATTATCAACAGAAACTCGGAGAATAATTGCAATTTAAATGTTAAAGCTTTTACCGGCCCTAACTCAAATATAAGTGTTTTGTTTAATGGCAACCAAAACTTCTTGAACTGAATCTAAGAGTTCTGTGTTAAGAAAATAACCCCTTACATGGATGCCCCCCCCCCCCAGTGAATAAATAAATTAATAGGTCACTTACTTCTTCTTCTTTTTTTTTTTTTACTTAAAATAACGCAATAATTTACCTGCAACAAAATCATTGATGATCATTGAAATGTGAAAGTATTGCTCTCAACTCCTTTTTGTACTTGCAATCTTAGCATTTTTTCTCTCAAATCTGTTTTTGTTTGCAGTGTTTTGCTCTGACATCTGTTATATATGATTACTAGGACTATCAAAAGATGGCATTTTTTTCAAAATCTGATTAATCCCCAAATTTCTGTGGTTAATTTTGAATAATTTCACCCTTTAATTGTATTTAAAAATTCCAGTATTTTGCATTTAGAACTGTGTTTGTGTCGTTTTGGATTTTGTCTTAAACTTTCTGTTTTAAACTAAGGCTAACTGACTTCTTGTTTGGACAAAGACCTGCTTTTAAAGGTAGACTGAAAAATTTATAACGAGCTTTAAAATAAAAAAAATCACTTGTTGTGGATCTTATAGGAAAGGTATGAACCCATTCAAAACGCCCATCTAATCATTAATAAGGCTGAAAGAGACCCCTTAAAGCTCGCCGAATTCAGGCATTAGTTCAAGCAATTCAAAACCAACTTTTATTGCTGTGATATTTTGCTTCCTCCATTAATTACACCACCATAACATTTAATCGCCAAGCTGTTAAACGCACTTTGGTGTGCGCCCCTCCTACTCGTGTTTAAGATCATAATGACGTAATCCACTGACCAGTCAGTCTCGAGCCCCAAAGTAACCGGAGCAGCCGTTACCTTTTTATCTTATTCGCTTATGCGTTTGAGGGAATAATGCGAAAAGAAATGTTTACTATTTATAACAGCAACACTGAGTTATTTAATTTTGACTGACAGGGGTAGTATGATAAACAAAACAGCTGCTGAAAGTTGTCATTGGTTGGGCTTCAAACTTGCTAGCCGCCCCCAGCCAAAGTGTAGCGTAAGAAAAAGTCAAGCGAGATGCTAACGCGTAGCTAGGCTAACACTAGTTGGCTAACCGCATCCGTTGGGAGACTTTTCTCGCTGTTTCATATGCTTCACTATCACGACTTTTAACTAGCGGCAAGAGCCTTTTCAGTGTTGACACTGGATATACTAGAGGTAATGTTAGTTTGGCCCAACAGTGTTAGTAAGCAAGATAATGTTAGCTAGCTAGGGTAGCTTTAGCGATAGCAAAACAAGAGCTGTGCTTCGGGAGTCAGCTGACAGTCTGCCGTTGGCTGCCAAAAGATCAGTGATGGATCAACTGAAAGTGAAGGATCGCATATTGGAAAACATCTCTCTATCTGTCAAGAAGGTAAGTACCTCACGTTTTGTCAGGAGAGATAAATCTGTCTCAATAGTAAAGTATTCAAACATCTTTGAATCACAGAAGATATTATTAGGTCATCTTTTGTCTGCCAAAGAGGGCAACTTTTAAGTCGGGGGCACATTGGAGCTCGCTGTTACAGAAAGGCCCTGCCCTTACTGACATAAACGACAAACAACAAACCATGCTTCGTTCCATTCTCAATTCACCCCTGTGTTTTTACACCTCCGGATTTCGGTTGCCGTGTTCTAGTTTCTTTTTTTAACCATTGTGAACAATAGTGGCACCAAGCCCCTGTGTTTGCTCACTGCAGCATGTGGTGTAAATACAAGCAACCATACTGCGGACCCACTAGCAACATAAGGGACAATCAGTCAATGTAAGCTACCGACTTAAATTTAATTGATGTATTATTCCCACATTACCTGCCAAGCCTTCCCATAAACTGCTACAACCTTTGACATTTATAACAGACAGTACGGTATGTTAACGAGGATGCACGATATTGGAATTTTGCCGATATGCCGGTATTTCTGTATTAATTCTAGCTGGTTTAAAATCTGATGTATACATTTATAAAGAACACCAAGTCGCTCCTTTACTAAAAATTAACTGTTACTCTTGTAGCGACAGTACATTTGTTCTGGAAACAACATTTGCTTCTACAATAAATAACTATTTTTCTAAAGGATTATACACATATTAGTAAAAACAAGACTTATCGGCCTTTATGAGAGCTACAAACAGCATTTTAACAACCTGCTGAGACACTGAGCTCTGTAGCGAAAAATATGTGCCACATTTTCAGGCAGCTTATACTTTCATACTAAAATTAATTCTCCCAATTCAACAACAGGTTTTTAAGAGACATTCCACAAGCCAACCTTAAGAAAATGCTTGAAACAACAAATAAACACATTCTTGTCAAGTGAAAAAAATTTAAACTAGTAGCTTAAGCCACTGGGTTTCAAACTTTTTTCGCCCAAGGCACACCTAAGGTTAAGTCAGAATCCCAAGGCACACCATATTTAAATCGATAGAAAATAGACTTTATAAAAAATGTTACAGTCAAGGTCACACCTAAGGGGAGATGAAAGGGAGAGCTTTTTGGGACCCAGCCAACTGGGGATCTTGGGGGATCTTTGAGATTGCAAAAGTGGGCAAAAATGGGTTAAAAGTGATGAAAAACATGGCAAAATTGGGCAGAAAGTGACAAAGTAAAGTCAGAAATGGGTGAAAATTGTTAAAAGTGGCCAAACAAGGGGGTTGGTATTAGCAAAATTATGTTGAGAGTGTCAAACTAGAGGCAAAAATGAGATACAAGTGGCCTATTGAGGTTAATTGTTGTAAAAAAGTGGTAAAAAGCAATTAAAAATTTCAAAATTGGGCAAAAAATTGTCAAAGGAAAAAGTGGGCAAAAATTGGTAAAAGGATTGTATAAATGAGTTGAAAGTGTCAAAAAGGTGGCAAAATAGATCGTGAGTGGCAGAAAAGTGGCAAAAAAGGGTTAAAGTTGCTAAAAGGTGGTAAAAAAGGATTAAAAGTGAGGGTAAAAATGGCAAAAAGTGTCCAAACAAAAGCAAAAAGTGGCAAAAAGTGGCTAAAAGGTAGCAAAAATGGGTTAAATGTGGCAAAGAGTTCCAAAAAGTGGCAAAAATGGGTCAAATGGCAAAAATGCTAAAAACTTTAAAGCAGCAAAATGGTTTAAGTTGTCTAAAGAAGTGGCAAAAATGGATAGAAAAAATAGTTAACTTGGTTAAAAATCGCATGAATGAATAATTTCAACAGCAATTTCCAACACTCATACACTGATATCATCAATAAATCCCAACTGGAAAGGTCCAATTCTCTGGGGGTTTTCAAGGGTCCAGCCAGGTCTGTGGGCAGGCTGGTTACGGTACTTGCCATAAAGTTGTGGTGATACAACTTGTTACAACTGCCATGGCACACCTAGACTTGCCTTAAGGCACACTAGTGTGTCTTTCCACACAATTTGAGAACCAGTGGCTTAAGCTCAGGCCTAAAGCTTCAATCCTAAGAGCAAACTTCAAAGTTTAAAACAAAGGGAGAAACAAGTAAAGAAACATTCAGCAGAGGAAGGTCAGTTTGTTCTTCTTAAAACCCCATAAACTGAATGATTCACTTATTGTTCCATTTTGAAGATATGCACCTGCTGAAACTTTAATACCTGCATACTAATGATTTATTTTGTTAATCTGTTATCTGCAGATATTAGCTATACTGTTAATATTGTGCATCCCTACATAGACTTATCTGTTATTCCAAAATTTTCCTCTGTCTTCCTCAGTGTTCCATAAACTGCTGCTCTTTTTCCTCATTTTAAACACTGTGCAGTGTAGGCCTACTCCTTCTTCCATCTGTAAATCCAATTTCCAAATCCATTTCGCAAGTTTCTTTCTTACCTGTCTCTGTCACAGTCATTCTCTGTTGGGATTTCACTTGTCCAGTGAACACACGTTTGTATTAGTAAGCATTATCTTGGTGTGTTGAGTGCAGTTCGCCCTGTAACAAGATACACCATTTATCCCCCTTTTGTCCAGAATGGCTAAATTTATTTTTTACATCTCTTTTATTACACCGACAGCACAAGGGATGTGAAAGTGCTGTACACCAAAAGCTTCTGAGTAAATGTACAGTGTTTATCTCTGACAAACATTGCTTAGTCATGCGAAGAAAGTCATGGGATACAAAATCTCTTTCTTTGGGTCACAATCCCTCAAAGCTCCCCCAACCTCCACCTCTGTTAGTCCAGCATTAAGGTCACTTCATACTCTATATTTAGATGAAGTTTAAGAGGGTTCTGCAGGTCACATTAGGAGGAGTCAGTGAAACTCTTCAAGAGCCATCAACACAAACAGATGGCACGTTTAGAAAAGCTCCTTTTATCCCATACAGTGCTGTGTGTGCCAGAAATGTAGAGTTTGGCAAATTATTCCAATACATTAAGTTACATAATGTGTAGCATGGTAAAGACTTTGAGTTTGAAACAACTTACATCGGGAGAAAGGTGGCACTACTTAATAACGCCATTTCTCCCCAAATACCAACTTCCTTGATTTAAGGGGACAACATTTCTCATGTACAACCCAAACCAACAAATGGCTTAAAGGGAGTTTGTCCTATTTTGTGTGGATTTCCTTTCAATTTTGGTGGTAAATGTTGTTGGAGCATTAGATTCCTCAAAGAAGGTGTTAAACTGACCAAAAAAAGCCAAGTTCTCCTACTCACTGAGCAGTGCCAGTGCTGCTGCACTGCCTCAGACTTGCTTTACTGTATTACATTGGCTTTACACTTCAAATATGTCTGAAAACATTTTAAAATGGACATGAGAGGCAATAAACAATGATCAGATTGGCTTGAAAATGGTGCCATTATTAACAACCTAGACTCCATTATTTACAATGTGCTTGATACTGTGTGCACCACTACTTAGTAAAGTTTTTCAGCTCTTAATATCATTTAAAGTTTCTCCCTGTTTAAATTTGTAAAATACATTTACTGTGGCAGAATGACATCAGTGCAGGACCCTTTTTCCATGTAATGCATCCTATTTGATGCTCTAATTAATCTGTGATTTCTACCCTGTAAAAGTCTCACTTTTTGCATTTCCATCTGATTGTAATATATAGTCAGCCACAACTCTGTTGAGTCTATCCTTATCCAAAGTGTCCTCTACACTTGTATGTAAAAACACATTATCTTAGTTTATAGCTTGGTTTTGCAGCCAATTAGCAAGACAAGTGAAGGTGGAGATTCTCAGCTGGAATAGCCTGTGGCACTCCCAAACCACCAATTCTTTGCTTTTTTTGCAGTAAGAAAAACAGACTTTACAGCTTTGCCAAGACACAAAAGCTTGTTTAGTTACACAATACAAGATTGATGGAAATGCAGTTGAAAATAGGAAAAATGTCCTCCAAACACAGACATCAACAGAGGCTTGCTATCTTTCCTAGTGTTTTGTCAGACTTGTGCTGCAGCCAGCTTACTTACTAATGCTTTTATGGGTTTCTTGTGTTCAGTCTGGGCTTCAGCAGTAAAATTCCTAGCATAGCAGTTAAATACAAGCTCAGCTGGATTAATGTCAGGAAATTCCTCTGCTTTGTACTTAATTCCTTGTCCCATTGACTTGGTTTAGTTGTTGCACAGCCATAAAGTTTTGGGATCACCACTTATCTTTTAGCCCTTTTTAATGCTTAGTGTTGGTACACACTTTGCACACTTTGAGTAGTGTTATTTGAAGTCTGGTTTCTTCAAGTCCTGAGCCAATAGAATGTGACATTGAGATTTTCTCTAAATATGGACACATCTTTGGAGTTAAAGCTAAAATCTATGTTTTAACAACAGATCTAACTATGTCCTTTCACAGCTGCAGAGTTACTTTGCAGCCTGTGAAGATGAGACCCCAGCAATTCGAAACCATGACCGGGTTCTGCAGCGCCTCTGTGAACACCTTGACCATGCTCTATTGTATGGGTAAGAGGCTTTTTGGAAATAACTTGCTTGTTAGAAAGGGGAAGGAATCTTGAAATGCTCTCTGGGCATTTTTGGGCCTTTTCAGATTCTTGATCATTTTAATGAGGTCAGAATAGTTAACAGTATCGGCTAAGAATTCGGTTCAGTAAGTCTATCCCTTTGACCTTTTTAATTTTGAATATGATTGGTGTTTTTTTGCAGGCTGCAAGATATCTCCTCAGGCTACTGGGTCCTGGTTCTTCACTTTACCAGAAGAGAAGCTGTCCGTCAGATAGATGAGCTTCAGCACATAGCAACTAACCTTGGGCGAAGTGAGACAACTCTCTCATACAGTGAAACGCATCCAAATGATCATTAAGACATCATTTTTATTAGGAGTTAAGAGTTGTATGCATTATAAAAGCACTCTTCTCTTCTCTGTGTAGGCCGTGCATGGTTATACCTGGCACTGAGTGAGAGTTCTTTAGAAAGCTACCTACGCCTCTTCCAGGAAAACCAAGGCTTACTGCAGAAGTATTACTTCAAGTAAGTCAATCATTGCACAAATTTATCCTATTTTCAAAGGGAGACGTTTTGTAATTCAAGAATTGAAAGTGTCTTTAAGATTAAGCTTTTTATTCCTGTGCTAGGAACGCATTAGTCTGCAGCCATGATCACCTCACGCTCTTCCTCACACTGGTGTCTGGGTTGGAATTCATCCGATTTGATCTGGAGCTGGTAATCTCATTTTTTTGTCACACTGACATCAAAAACGTACTGTATAATTTTCAATGTAAGCAGTTTGATGCATCAGTTTTGTTTTGCTTATTTCAGGATGTGCCCTATCTGGATGTGGCTCCCTACATGCCAGAATACTACAAACCCCAGAATCTACTGGACTTTGAGGAAAGGCTACCAAGCTCAGACAGCTTGTCCTTGCACTCCTTCACATCCCTCACTTCAACAAACCTGGAATGGGATGACAGTGCCATAGCCCCGTCCAGTGAAGGTGAGCTTTGAGAATGTGGTGCTGTGGTCTGAAATAGGTTATCTGCAGATGCAGAGTCCTATCTTAAACTCTATACTTGACTTTATCTTAATATTAATAAACCTCCCACACTGAAAGAAGAGCTGTAGCCCTCTTAATGGGGGCACTTTTTCCCCATATTCCTTTTTTGCCAGATATTAAGGGTCCTGATGCAGAATTAATAAGCTTATATTCTTGATTACTTGGTATGTAAATAATAAATGAATATCAAAGAAGACATATAAATGATTGCTTGGATTTATTGATACTGCTTTACTAGAATATGTTGTGTGAAATAATATGATTGAGCTGGATAGTGAACTTAAGGCTGTATTCAGGTTAGAAGAGAAACAAAAATCTTTCACTCTGGACTATACAATGTCAATGAGTACACAAGATAATTGCAACCCCCTGCACAAATTTGCCCATGCTGAATTATTTTCAGCTGTAACAAGATACTTCTTTTCAGCATGTCAGGGTCGATACTTTCCTAGCTTGCTTGGGCAGTCTAAAATATATATCATAATACAAGTATTTTAAAAGTCTTTGTTGGTCAGCTGAAAATCCAGGGACCAAGAAGAGACAGAGTTCTATTTTTGAAATACATGGAAGCACAAATATTTTTAGTTATTTTTGGTTGGTGGAGTCAAACTCCAGCAATGTAGCAAGCCAAAAATTTACTGTAAAATCTTAAATTTAAGTTGCACAATTTTATAATACACAGCCAGTATTTGGGGGTCACCTAATAGGAAGAAAGATCGTCCTGTGTGACAGTTTCAACAGTGTCTTAAGCAAAGTTTGCAGCCTGCAGTTTATGTGCATCTGTGTAGCTTTTTTTTTTGGCAAGACTGAAGAATAAATTTTTACTATTTCTTTTATACACCAGAATTTGCATTATTTCCTTAAGGTTTTAGTTTTTTGAACACCTTAATAATGTTTTTCAATATAAAAACAAGAATTGATGCAACAATTGCATTAGGCAATGTAGATTTTGCAAGGATTGCAAAGTGAAAATTCAATGCTTTTTTTGTTTGAAAAGTTTTAGGATTTGTAAAACAACATCTATAAAACAACACTTAAAGATCCTTTGTTTAACTTATTATCAGTGATACTTAAATGATAGAAGATACACACATATTAACGGACTTGCTATGATTTGGACTCACACTGGCTTTAAATTCTGAATCATCCCTGACCAATCAGTGTCCGTGTTTAATAAGTGCCAACAAATGAGAAGTGCCAGTTCAGATGTGAATGTGTGACTCTGATGCTGAACAGCAGTCTTTTATTTTTGGGTGATGATTCATCAAGTCCTGCTACAGTGTGAATACACGCTCATATGCTTTGTCACAAATTCATACAGTGATGTCAAGCCAATGGCATGTGAAAGCTGAACTGGCATTGATTCTTACAGACTGTCATGACTCATAAATTGTAAAGTGCATATTATCGAATAGATCGGCTGGTGTGCAGAGGCGTATTAGTACAGTAAGTTCTCAGTGAGTTCATTGCAGCACCCAGTGAACGTTTCCACATCACTCCCCACGAAGTACTTCTGCGGTTTCCCCAATTAAGTTCCCACCCGTCCACTCCTCCTCATTGATTCTTTTGATTCATAAATCATATGTCATGTTTATTTTCTGTTTTTGCCATCGTTTCACTTTTCTTTCTCCACAACATCTCACTCTAATGTTGAATGTTATCCCTCCTTTTTCTTTTTTTAGATTATGATTTCGGTGACATCTTCCCCGTGCTGCAGTCATTGCCAAGTGCAGACTGGGAAGGTGGGACATTGGTCAATCCCTCCCCTCCCTGCTTTTCTCTCCCTCCTTTTCTTTCCTCATATCTGGCATGGCATCCCACAGTTTGTGCTTAAAGCATGTTGGGTATTTGAACAAGAAAGTACACGTTCTTGTGTACGAAAAAGTCGGTTCATAAGAGTGTTGCTTGGAGGGCATCAAAACAACTATGATCAAAGGGATATGGGAAAAAATTATTTGATTCTTGGGATTGGGCTTTGTAGAAATACATGAGTTGATTGCTGAATATACAACTAACTTAAGCTCATCTTATTTCCCTGATTACTTAAAATTCAGATATATAGTGATCAAAATAATTGATGAGTTTCACAGTCCAGCTAAGATGAGATTGACATGACTTGAAACACTTAGCATTAGTCAGCTAGAAATACTTGTATGTTGGGCTGGTCACTTTGGCCCATGGGAAACTGATTAAAATCTGACATTAAGATAAAATATGAGACTCAAGTGTTCTTGTAGGAGCTTGGTGTCTGTTGAATTGTAAAAGAGGAAATACAGTCAAGGATTCATATTAAAAAGGTAAATCAGATCTGGGTAAATTGATTCTAAATCAGGCCAACCAGTATTTTGGTAAGTTTGGGAAGAAGCACAGATCTCTGGTGTTCTGGAGAATCAGTATTTGTCATGTTTTGCATGTGCTACTCATCATGGGAATGGTCCTAATGCTCACTTTGCTTTATTATTTACTCCAGCAAGAGAAATGCCTGACATAACTGGTACTCACATTGTCCAGTCTGTCTCCATTACATTGTGTTATCTGTTTGTCTGGTATATTATTCTTTTGTTTTGTTTGGCCTGGGTTCAGCTCATTTGCAGTGTTAAATAGGAATCAAGAAAAGTTACTTAAGACCAGAGAGTGAGAAAAGTTGTGCATTACTTTAGCATCTGGTTACCAAAACAATTTTTTTTTGTTTTGTAATGATACACTGATAAAATAAATTCCTGATTTCTGCAAGGGATATCTTCTAAGTATTTGTTTATCATAACCCATCTCCATTTGTTGATGTAATGCTATAATTAGGTCTCAAACACTGCAAAAGAAGCTGCTGCCTGCTACATACTTGATGTATTCTGCATTGCGGTTTGTGCCTTTCTTATTCTGCAAAAGAACTACAAAGAACACTGCAGCCATTAACAAATGTGTGTGCAAAGCTGATGACCGCTATGAGGAAATACACAAAGTTTTTGTCAAACCGTCTCGTTTATTAATTTCACTGATGATTAAATTTTAGACAAACAATGAATTACAAAGAATGTGTTTGAAGACAAACAACTCTGGATGTCACGTTCTATGTACATCACACTTCTAAAAACGAGACTGTTCCAAAAATTTGGTGTATTTACGACTTAATGTGAGTTGCTGGTGCTTTATATCAAATTGTATTTTTTGTTTTGGTGCTTTTCATTATAGAGGGTGACCTGACGGACCAGGCCAGCTGCCCACGGTCCAGTGGCTCTGATCCTCAGACGGTCATCAGTGACACTGTGGTCCTTCCTGCACACACGGTCTGTGTGAAAGGAGCAGCTCATCCCTCTGCACACAGCCCCACATTCAGACACAACCCCTTCAACGAAGATTCAGACACAAACACCAACACCTCAGCCGATATCACGCCAGTTCACGTGGCCAGCCGCCATAATGTGATCACTCCCACCAATGGAGATGACATAGAGAATGCCAGTAATGAGCTGGAGGTCATCAGGTACTGTGGCTAAAGCTTCATGTCTTGTATTTAGACTCACATTCTGTGTTCCCCTTAAAAGTTTTACTACAGCCAATATTTATTTTTAAACGGTCATGGTAATTTGGTTTACCAAATAACTATGGCCACTATAGTCAGGTTCTTTAGTAGCTGTGTAGATTCTCCACTTGAAAAGTACTGAATTTTCTACCTGAGAGAAAACTGTATTCCACTCAGTTATTTAATTCAAAAGATTTATACTTCAGTTAGTTGGCTTTAGTTGTTTTTTATGACTCTTGTTGAAAACCTTAGGAATAAAACTGAAAATATACGTACACGTGTTCTTTATCTAAACAAGCAAAAAACCAACCAACACACAGATTTGCATACAATAGGAAATAAACAAATTTAGCATTCATGCCATATCAAACACTCTGGTTTGTTTTTATGTTCTTTTATCTACAGTGAAATCTAAGTTGCTACATAATTAGGAATAGTAATAATAATGATAATAATAATACTAACCATATCATCATGATGATTATTATTTTTATTATTATTAATAAAGAAAATTGGTAATTTATTAATTGAATGTATATGGATTTGCATGCCATGAATTGTATCTGACTATAAATTTTTACATTTTTAAAAGTGTTTTAACCTGTAGCTTCTCATCTCTACATTTGTTTGTATTAATCTGTTTTTTTAATCTTTTAAAATAAACAAAAATGATCATTTCAATTTGTATTATTTATTCTTCAAATAGATTTGTATTAACTTCTAGACCACAAATCTTGACAACCATATTAAAGCTCAGATTTTTGTAAGCAAGGTTTTTCAAGCTCAGATTTTTTAAGCAAGGTGAAATTGGTGTGTAAGTAACTTCTTCCTCATAACTTAATTATAACTTAAATTTTTACTGATCTTCCAGGATGGCCAAGCGAAGGAAACCAACCAAGAAGCGACGAGGGAAGGGCTCTACAGATTCCAGCAGCAGCATCCATAACTCAGTCTCCTCTGAGCACATAGAAATAGACAGCAGCCTTCAGGCTTCAGAGGATGTGGACTTATCAAACTGCTCTGCTTTCCAGCTAGAGGCTGAAGGAGACATGAGGAGGAGCAGGGTGGGATCAGAGGTTGTGGAGGAAGGAGATGAGGATGGAGTGGAAGGCCTCCTGCGGCTCCCGAAGATGAGGGACACCTCCATGGACACAGTGGGCCAACCCCTCAGTGATGTCATGGATCGGCTCAACGGGGCTCTTGACAATGAGGAGGAACCCTGGGAGCACCTAGAGGAGGATGTAGAGGAGAAAAACAGTGAAGACTGTAACCATAATGCCGAGCCCCCTGAACAGCAGCCCTTTCGAGAGGGTACAGGGGGCGAGCCACCTGACCGTGCCAATGGAGAGACGTGTCTCTCTCCCCTGGCCGCAAGCCCCAATTTCCTGCAGACCTCCCCTGCACCTACAGACTTATGCTGCTTTACCGCCAACAGTCCAGACTCTGCTCCCACAGGTGGTGGCTACTATGACATTACAGAGCATAGCCAGTCGCAGACTCTTTCAGGTGGCATTGATGATGAAAAACAGGCAGAAGCGTCGTCAGGACAGAAATCAGACATGAAGACCCAAGGGGAAGAAACAGAGGAAGGACAGGAAGCAGGTACAGAGGAACTGCAAGAGGAGAAGCTAAGTCCCTCTGAAAGCACTCATCCTGCAGAGTTTAAGTAAGTAGCTCTTTGATTATTTGTTTTTTAATCATACATTTTCATGCTTTTGACAAAAATAAATCAAATAATGCATAAATAATGTAGCACAGTGGTTCTCAGCTGGTCTGGTGTCAGGAAACACCACCACCTCCTTAATGACAAATCTAGACCCAAATTTCTTAATTTTTCAATCATAACAAATGTTTTTAATGAAAAATGGATGCGGTATCTCTTTAAACTCATACAGCCTACAAAATAACCTCACCGACCAGTGCGATCTTGGTCTGCTTTTCGTCTGCTTGGTCAGACAAAAGCTTTTCAACCAAACAATCGACCAATCTTAATTGAAGCTGTCAGCCCTAATAAATACAATGGTTGCTATTGGAGCAATTCACTCAGATGTAGCCACAGCAGCACTTTTATCTAAACTGGCTCACATTTCTGTATTAAAACAAGCAAATTAGTGTTTGCTGCTGCCAGTAGGCTATTAGCTTGAATGAAGCTGTAGCCTCAGTTTTAATCAGTTTTGTTTAATCATTTCTTTATTGAAAGAGGAGCAGAGAACTGTGCTGGAAGCTTTTCCTGGCAGGGAAGATGCTTTTGCACTTCTCTGTTATGAATTTCACTCACTACCTCCCTCTATCGTTTGTAAACTATGACAGTGCCTGTCTGCCAAGCTTACATTACAGGAGCTGTGCATGTCTGCATCGTCTTGTTGCTCTGACCGGCCTGTATGAATGTGATAGACAGAGTGTCGTTCCTAGAATCTTCCCAAAGTTTCTGCCCTTCTTTAACACTGTGTATGGGAGGTTTCCTAGGTGAATGTGAAATACATCCCATACAATGGATATATGACACTGTCTCTCTGGCCTGACAGTTTTGCTGCCTTTATCAGGGGAAATGACAAAAATGAGTCTGAAAACAGAATTATATCTGCCCTAATTAACAACATTTGGACTTGACAGAGATCCATACTGTCAACAAACGACGCAGTGGATGGTGGACATTGGCAGGATCTGAATTAGGGTCTTATAATGTACCTGTATTCTGGGTCAAAGAAGTACACAAAGCAGAGACTAAAGGCACATGCAGCTCTGTTTCACCAGTGATGAATGTGAAACTGAACACAGTTGATAGTCAGGGTGTATGTATCCAGTTGCTTCTCTGTATTTCAGTGGTTCATTTGGTTCTTCATACTTGAGCTCTCTGTTGTCTGTAATAAGATCACCCTGTTTTTTCTTGAATCTGTTAATTCAGTACATTGCACCATAGCTAGCTTGATTTTTAACACCCATTAAGCTGTTGCTGCCTCCCATTTATTTAGTTTGACAACTCTCAACTTTTAGAGGCCAATTATCTTAGTAGTAAATGTGCCACTTCCAGTGTGAAGCATGTGCTAGCTATTGTAACTGCAAGCCTTAGTCCTGTGGCTTTATTGAAGCAACTAATGCTCCAAACATTTCTATTTACATATCACATCAGCTGAGGATCCATACTGCCTGTGGTGGACATTTATCAAGAAATCATGACTGAAAAGTTTGTTCCTTTCGGCTGAATTAAGCCGTTTTCTACTAACTTCCTACTGATTCCTGTCACCAGAAGTGTTTTCTGCCACTCTCTCTCCAAAACTGCTGTGACTCCCACCTACTGTGACACCATTTGTATATCCTCTAGACTTTTACCTTCCCCCCAACCCATAATTATAAAAGAAAGAAAGAAATATGGGTGTTATATGTTACACATTTCATTTAAAATATTCAGACTGCAGTGAAAATGTTAACAAAGAAGCAGTAACAGCTAACTGTGCCATTCATTTGGGGAGCATGCCATGGTTAGCCATCATTTTCTATACCAGTTTGTGAGTTTAGAATGAGTTAAGTAATTATTATTTGTTATATTCTTTGAGGTGTACCTGATATTCTTCAATATTCTTGTTTCAGGGTGGATAACAATCACTTGCTGCTTCTCATGATTCACGTATTCAGAGAGAATGAAGAGCAGCTCTTTAAGGTAAAGACTAAAGGACTCTTCCTTAGAATAGATTTTTTTGTAATAGCTGATTAGCTTACCATGAAATTAAGGTAAATTAAGAGCAGTGAGGCAGCACAGCATTGTCTAGAACTAGAGTGAATGCTATTGTGAAAATTAATCCTCTTTCTGATGTCTCAAAGCCAGTTTTAGGACTGCTCGCCTCGTGACTTTTGACTTGTGGTTTAAAGACTCTTTCTCAGTGGAAGTGTTGCAAGGCTCAGTGTACCAATTTCCTTTTTTTTTAAACTACTTCAGCTTGTTTTATTACAGTTTCACATTTCTCTCTGAATTTATTTTAAGGTTAAAGAGAATATGAATGGATTTGGTTTGTTATACATGATTAAAAAAATAAACTATGTGACGTGTATAACAGTTGCAACACTGTGCTACCTCCTAAATCAAGGAACAAGAGCCTGTCACCACAGAACCGGATGTTTTTTAAAGACTGAAGAGATGTTACTAACACTGGTCACCATTTATGTTATTTTAGATGGTAAGAATGAGCACGGGCCATATGGAGGGTGATCTCCAGCCACTCTATCTGCTGCTGACTGATTGTTACATTTACCTGCTTAGGAAGGGTAAGTTAATAAAACCCAGTGTGCATCCGCTGTACTTGGTAACAATGAATAGTACAATTTGTGGGTTAGGATGTTCTGTTATCAATATTTAGAATCACAGTTTTCAACTTTCTTAGAAGAGGGATAGGAAATTCAAGATTTTTTTTCATTAAGGTAAACTGGGTCATTTCCTCTTAGTCAGGGAAACTGGTGGCGTGCTAAACAAGCTTGAGTGGTGAATGGTGCATTACTGAGGCATGTCGGTCTGTATTTTATTGTGTTTTGGGCTGCACATTTCATAAGTGAACCAGCACTTCGCAGAAGCACTATTGCACTATTGATGCCCTCTCCATAGAAAATTGTAGATTAAACTGCATTACCCAGGGGTGGAAGGGTGCATCATTACCTGAAATTATAGAACCTTTGTCTCTCTTTGCAGTAGGGGCATTATATTGTAGTATTACAAAATAAAAATGGGCTGCACATGTAAATGCATGCCCCCTTTCCTCCTAAAACAAACCGGGTATACAATACTCAACTCATGCCACTGATGTGACTCTTTCATAATAAAAGAACATGAAAAACATAATAAAGTGGGACTTGTATTTGTCAAAAAGAACATGTTTAATCATGGAATTAACACAGAGCTATACTTGACAGCATGTGTACGGAGTTACAGTTTTTACAGATGCTACTTGGATCACAAACAAGGTCAAAGCCCACTTCTTTGAATCATCTTGGGCTTAAACAAGCAAGTCATTAGCTGAAACATGTTTTTTTTATGCAATTGTTTACGCTGATACATATCACCGCTGCTGCGGACTTACGACAAAGCTAGTCTGTCAATTTCCTCATTTACCGCATTCTGTTTCAAAGCCCAGTACAGACCAACAGAGATGCTGTGCAAGTCAAGCACACACACTTAATGTTGCTGTTATTTTAAACATCAGACTAAGGGAGGGGGGGTCACTTGTCCTATCTGATTGCTGTACTGCAAGCCTCATTTTGTATAAACACTGACACCTGCTGTGACACAACAAAGAAGTGTTTGGTTAGTGAACTTGTTGGTCTGCTTTTCTCTGCTCTTTAGGTGTCAGAGTGAAATATACAGAGGTCTGGGACTCAGTATAAGCGATTCTCTGTCTCAAATCATTCTGTTATCTGCTGCCTTTATTTACCCAATACTGTGACTAGAAGGTTGAACTGTCCTTGCCATCAGTGTGGCTGGTGTGCACTGCAACGGGAATGCCTGTTTCTATTCCTCCTGTCTGCTTTTTGCAAGGGGTACAGACATGACAAAATATGTATTATGCAATTTGCTTAGCAGCAGAAATTTAGATCGTAAAACTTAATGCTTATATGATGCACATGTCAACAAATAATCCAGCGGGGTACTGGGAATTTTTTTATATATTTTGAGCACTGAGCCCAAGAGCTTCTGCAGATTTCACAGCTTGTAATTGTTCCTAAAGTTGGTATAAGTTCTGGATAGGGTTATTGTATTAGCCGAAAATACTGTACATTAACATGTGTTAATCGCAATACTTAGTTGTACTTTTTTCATTCACAGGTGCAGCAGAGAAGCCCTATACAGTAGAAGATGCTGTTTCTTATAATGAGCTGGACTATCTATCAGTAAGTCCCTCACCACTTTGTCTGCTTTTCGTGTGCATACAAAGTAAACAAACCACTTCATGTTGTCCTCTGGTGACCATTAAAAGAATCCTTCCCGGTAGTTTAGTGTGAAAATTACAGGAAACATTAAGACTCAAGTATAATGTGACAGCTGGGGGAATAGAATCCAGAGTTAATGCTTTGCTTGCTTCATTTGATGTGTTTTTCCTTCAGGTGGGCCTCGACCAGCAGACTGTGACAGTAGTTTGCACCAACAGACGAAGGAAATTCCTGTTGGACACAGCTGACGCTTCTCTAACAGTGTAAGTAGACCCATATATCTCTCTGCCTCAGGTCTGTTGATACTCTGAAAAAATAGAGGCTCAGACAAACAGGCTGTACAAATAAATACTTCATTAGCTTACTCAAATGTGCAAGATTGCTCCAGCAATCTTTGTGCATGTTTTCAGCCATATGTGATCTTCCAAGTCTCAACAATGTATACATCCATGTTCAGGAAACCTGACTTTCTGCCATCTGTGCTTTTCTACCTGCAGCTGGTTCTTGTCTATTCTGAAGTCAGCCATGGTGAAGGGTTGTCGGGAGCCTCCTTACCCTTCTGTTTTGACTGATGCTACAATGGAAAAACTGGCTCTGACCAAGTTTGTCTCCCAGGAATCTCACTGTGAGGTAAAGACACATTAGACTTCTCATGATCATTGTAAATTATCTAGTTGTTAGTCATAGATATAAATAATCAACTTTAAAAATGACTGACTTAGGACAGGCTCAGCATATTTTAACCTTGGCTATTTTAGAAACTCCAGCATCAGAGCAGAAAATTAACGAAATCTCTAATAAAAAATATATTAGTGTATGTCAAACTAAAATGCATACAACAATAACTACTATATATTTAGTTTACTGGTACCCATAACAATAACATTGTAATGCTGTAAAGATGTTTTGATTTCCATCACCATGTAACCATGCAGTGATATTTTAAAAGTCGTAGTAGCTACAAAACACTTCAGTTTAGATACGTACAGTGCGCAGTATAAATGAGTACACCCTAATAAATTTGTCAGAAAACCTTTAGTTTCCTTTCAGAATCAACATTTTTTCTGGCATACTATTACAGAAAATACTACCACAAATGTGGGCCATTGATTGCAAACAAGGTTTGTTAAATAGCACACACAAAAAAGTAATTTTCCTAACAATACCATTCAAGACCATGTTGCAAAAATGAGTACACCCCTATGAAAGTCTTAGTAGCAATGCTAAATTTTAGACCACAGAATTATAATTAACAAGAATCCAACCACAGGTGAGTCTAATGATTCATAATCCAGCAGGTGTCCAGCACACAATTGACTATAAAAGGGTGTATACTTAACAAAGAAAACCCTTTCCCATTAATGCTGTCAGCAATGGCACCACATGGAAGAGAAATGCCACAAGACCTGAGGAAGAAAATAATTTCTTTACACCTGAAAGGTGAAAGCTACAAGAAGATGAGCAAAGCTTTACTTATCAGTAAGAATACTGTTGCAAACCTGATACAAAAATTTAAAAAAGATGAAACTGTAACCATCTCATTGAGACATCCAGGCTGCCCACGGAAGTTAAAGCCTCAACAGGAGCGTCTTCTGATGGGATGGGTTGAAGAAAATCGCCATGCAAGTTCACTGCAGTTAACTAAAGAAGTAGAAAGCCACACTGGGGGGACTGTTTCCTGTGACACAAAATGGCATACACTGCAGAGGAATGGCATGTATGGGTGTCATCCACGAAGGAAGCTTCTCCTAAAGCCCATGCACAAAAAAGCCTGCCTAGGATTTGCCAGGGCCTATGCTGAAAAAGATGAAGACTACTGGGACTCTGTACTCTGGGGTGACAAGACCAAGATACATTTTTTTGAAGCTGATGGCTTCAAAACTGTATGGTGACGAGTACAAGGAAAAATGCATGGTGCCTACAGTGAAACATGGTGGTGGCAGTATCCTTATGTGGGGCTGCATGAGTGCTGCCGGTGTCAGGGAGCTGCATTTCATTGATGGTATCATGAGTTCACAGATGTACTGCTCTATACTGAAGGAAAAGATGCTACCATCACTCTGCCCTGGGTCGTCATGCACTTTTCCAACATGACAGTGGTCCAAATTACACATCTAAGGCCATGGTTGTATTTCTGCTGAAGAACAGGGTGAAAATGATTCAGTGGCCAAGTATGCCTCCTGATCTGAACACAATCAAACACCTTATTTTAAAAATCTGAAGAGGCAAGTTGAGCATCACTCTCTATTCAGGCTCTAAAAGGGTTCATCCTTGAAGAATGGAAAAAGATAGATGTTGCAACATGTCACAAACTTGTTCATTTCATGCCTATAAGACTTGATGCTGTTCTTGAAAGTCGCGGAGGTCATACAAAATACTAGATGTTGTAGTTTTGTTGTGGGGGTGTATTCATTTTTGCATCAACTAATTTAAGTAAAACTGATGATTTTGCGATCTAAGTTGTATTATCAACCTTAATTTCATCTTATGAGTTAAACAAATTTTCAATAAAACTCAGTTTTGTCAAAATTTTGAAAGTTGTTCTTGTGGTCATAGAGATATTGAGTAAAATTAACTTTTCAAAGGGGGTGTACTCATTTATGCTGAGCATTGCATATATTAAAGTAAGATGTTCCAAACATTTTTCTGATGTCAGCCTTCTGATCCATGGATAATTTGTTACGCCTGAATTTACATTAAAAAAATGTGGGCATCCTGCCCTCCCCTCCCCTCCCCCAGACCTTTTTTTTTTTCCCAGTCCTCTGGTCTTTGTGTTACTATAACAACAGTTGTAAACCACTCGTGGGTGTTTCTCCAGGTGTCCGAAGTGTCTATCCAGCTATATTCTTTGGTCCACTGGGAGGATCCAATGGAAATGGCCATATCACCCCAGGGTGGCCCATCAAGGTGTGGGGGAGCTTCCAGCACCAAGGAGGGCACACTACAGTACCGAGCTGGAACCACCTACCTTGGCAAAGAGTTGTGGAAAAGCTGCTACCTCGTCCTCAGGTAAGGGTTGATCATTCACATCACATCATTTACAGCAGCTGGATTCCACATTAGTTCCCGAAATAATCTGGGTATCAACAGTGCGGGATAGGCCTGTGATAACACTGGCGAGCATCAACTAGACGGATTGATAGCAGCATATTGTTATCCTGATAAACTTAGTTTTGTGTAGAGTGCTAAAACTGTTACTCAAATTTAATAAACCTACTAGTAATTGCTGTACTACATTACCGTTTTCATATTGTGGAATGTGATGAAAGTATTACTTTCCATATTTGGAAAAATCTCCTGATGTGTATAAAAGGTACATCAGAATTGACCCTGAATCATTTACATTTTTATGCCATTTGTTTGCATTGCCATTGGTATGCAAAGGCCTTAAGTGTTACTGTGCCACTTTTTTTAATCCATAGAGCAAAGCTGCTCAACATTTTTCCATTTGTTTAAAGAATAAGAAAAATCCAGAAAAGACTCTTGGCAGTTTACAGAAACTGCAGTTTCTTAAGATAAGTGTAGCATTCATATTTGTTGTTAGGGATGCACGATATTATCGGTAGTATATCGGTATCGGCCAATAATAGCTTAAAAGTTAATCATCGCTATCGGCCGATAGTAAAATTTACACCGATGTGTATGGCCGATAATGTGACGTCATAATTAAGTGCACGCGATAACGCCGGACGTGCGCCAACAATAATAAACAATATGTCAGCTGTGTGGGAGAAGTCTGAGGAGTGGGAACAAGACAGCAAAGTAGCTGTTTGCATTGCTTGTAAAGTACATCAGATGCGTGGAGGAGCTTGGCAACATGCCTTTAACACCACCAGTTTAATTTCGCATCTGAAAAACCACCAACCTGATGACTACAAGGACTATAAAGAATGACAAAACTTTGTGCCAGGGAAAACTCGGCAGAAGCCTCTATTTCAGTCATTCAACAAAGCTAAAAATACAGCGGTGACCACCCAAAGGTAAGGAGCTGAACAGGAAAATCGTTGAATTTATAGCTCTTGATAATCAGCCTATCAGCGTGGTGGAATATACCGGCTTCTGGTGCATTTAAAGCCCCGCTACGTTATACCTAGCAGGCGCTTATAGCCTTACCTGAACTGCAAAACTAAGTCTCCAGTCATGTAGAGAAGCTCCTCATTAAAGCTAAACATTTTAGCTTCACCACGGATATATGGACAAATGTCTATCCTGTTAGCACGTTTAGCCTCACTGCCTCCATGGATAGATGAGGATTCACTCTTAAAAAGTCTGTCCTGCACTCACAGGAGTGCTCACTCAGCAACTGCAGTTGCAGCTGCTTTTGATAACATGTTTGGGACATTGAAAATACAGATAAAAAGAACGTGCACATCATCCTACGTCACATGTGGGAAACATGGCAAAAGCATTGACGGACTTCTGTGTGCCGTCCCCTGTGCACGCTCGAAGGTGCACAAATGTGTGTCCGGCATTGGAGATGTTTGTGTCACTGTGTTGTCACAGAGCTATTTACATTGAAATGCCCATTAAACTTGGTTGCTTAGTTAGTTTGTGCTGTTTAAAGCAGAATCAGGAGAACTACTTTAGTTAAAGTTTTATTTCTGTTCATCTTGAGTCTCAGAAATTAAGAATCATAATTAAGCTCTGAACTATAGCTAGATTTTTTTGCATTTAAGAATATTTTGTTGTTGTTATTTAAAGCCCTTTGTCAGGAGTATCTCAGGGAGCCATCCTGCAAACTGGCTGAGTTATAAGGAGAATCAGTCTAAATTTATAAGCTATTTCTTTTTTGCACTGTGGAGCTTAGTGTCAGCAGGTTATTTTGCTGCTGCTTATTGCCCTCAAAAATGCAGATGACTTAGGCTGTACTGTTAAAAATACATGTAAGCATGTAATACACATGTAACCCAAAGACATTACTGTAAGTTTGTCATCAGTGTATGGCTGTATTTGAAAAAACAAAACAATATATCCTTCAGTTCTGATAAAAATCAAATGTTTTCTCAGTTTGTACAAAAATAGACTACCAATATTTTTAAAAAATTGTAGTCCGCGATAGAATTGGTGTTTTTAACAGTGGAAAAAATGTAATTAAATATCGGTATCGATATCGGTATTGGCCAAAATTTGTTTCAAAATATCGGCATATCAGATATCGGCAAAAATCCAATATCGTGCATCCCTATTTGTTGTATCTCATTAATGAGCGAGGCTAAGAAACTAAAAGCCACATCGGTTGCCAAAACAGGTCCAACCATTCTAAATATCTTTTAAAACATTTACATGGCAGACATTGTCTCAATAACGGATAGTTGCATTATGAAAGGCAACCAATTTTTATTGAATAAATATAAATGTGTAATACTCAGTTATTGTTTTGTAATTTCCTGAAAAGGTAAATGTAGATTATTTACCCCCTTTTTTGCAGTAATGGGATTCTTTACCTGTATTCAGAAAGAACTGATGGGACACCTGTAATGTCAGTCACTATGGGGTAAGTCTTCACTGGTTTAAAGATTTCACCTAATTTCACATTACATTTGACACTGACAGTTATTTGTGCCTCAACATAAAGCAGCAGAAAAGAATTCACTTTGTATTAGGCTACAAAGTGTAATCGGTTTAACAACTTCTCTGAAAAAGGAGAATTGAAATGGAAATAGAAAACACCTGCAGATGTATTTATAATTCTCTTATTCCTTTCTTGTTTTTTCACAGAGGAGAGCACTGCGGAGGCTGCCGGCGCTCAAACAGCACAGAGCATCCCCATGCCTTCCAGGTCATCCTGACCGAACGGCCTCCACTAGAGCTCAGTGCTAACAATGAGCAGGACATGGCTGACTGGATGCAGCTGCTCTGCCAGTCCGTCTCCAGAGGGGTAAGCAGTTCTGATCTGTGAATTTGGATTACATTTGTGTTATTAGTGTTTCACAACAACTCTGAGCGGGGGCCTAATTGTGCTGAAGGCATTATTCTTTGTTTGGGTTAGTAGGAGGATTAGCTGCACAGACAAACGATAACTCACTCACTTAATCACTCACTAGATGAAACTCATGATCCGTTTGGAGCTAAACCATTGCGAAGAAAAAGTATTTAAATAAATTACATAAGGCTAAATACTGATGATTTAGTTGTATTAAATTGAAAGATATTCAAACACAGTTGATGTAAATCAACATTTTTTTCTTGTGATAAAAATGCACAAAGTACTTATACTTATCCCTCACACTGGTAGTTGTACTGTGAACTTAAGAAGGACTCTTGTTTAAGCTACACAACATTCCATCACTGCTTTAAATTAGAAGTGAATACGTATGAAGGCTCTTTTAGAAACAATCCCCTCCGGCATGTGTTGTGCAACATTAGAGGCCATTTTTCTCTTTTGAATAAGACATTCATTTTGGACAAGAGGTATTTTGAGTGTTCTAATGCAACATATCAATATGGATTACATTTAGACTCAGTGGATGTAAGAAAAGTGTCTCTAAACTCATTTTGTGTGCCTGCAGGTTATCCCCCAGGGTGTGGCTCCAACCCCATGCATCCCATGCTGCTTGGTGGTGACGGATATGAAGCTGCTTACCTGCCATCAGGACTGTCAGACAAGCTTTTTTCGTTCATTGGGCAGCGCTGATATCTGTGATGTCACGGGGGTTAGCCTTGAAGCAGACAAGGAGTACTGTGTCATTGTAAGTGAATGATTATTTGTTTTTCTTTTATTAATGTGGTACGGCCAGCCTGCTACAGAATGCCATGTTTTTTGTTTTTTTTTTAAGCATGATTATGACTTGATGAGGAAAAGATGTTTACGATGAGGCTTGCAAGCCTTGTCTGCATTGCTGCATTTTAGCAGTGAAGTGTTTGCCGGGTTGCAGTGGGTGATGGTGGTGGCTGTATTTGAGATAATGACGGCATGCATCTCAGCATTTAATACTAGTATTTTGGTCATATTGGTGAAGCGAATGCAGCCAGTTTAGATTAATGAAAGTTTTTTTAGAGTTAAAAACATCTTTAAGTGACACAGAGAGGTGGTACAACACCATTCTATTTGTTGTGCCATGTTTGGAGTTCACTGTTGGGCAAAATAATGCCTGTTTTCCAAAGCACAGTTGGTCCAGAAAGTTTATACTAGTAGCAGATCAGTACTTGGCATCAGCCAATACACAATACTGTGGTACTGGAAAAAGTATTCTGGAAGGATAAAAATGATATTTCAACATCTCTAATAAATAGGCAAAAAGAGTGACTCTGATACACTGGATTTTAAGAATGTTCATTTGGCACTACAGCTGTGTTGAGGATTTTATGCACCAGAGACTGAAGCTTCATCCTAACTACCATGGAGTAAGGTCACAGAAACAAATATTGTTGCAGAAAATTTCTTGTGGTAAACATCCCATTTTCATTGTTGCCAATTGTCTTTGAACGTAGTAATTATGATGGATTATAGTGCTGAGTGATTAATTTAGTTTCAACTATAACTACTGTTTTTTTTTTTTGTTAATGATCATGAAAACAAAGTAGTGGAAAGAAAAATGACTACTGTGACACATGCTGTGATGCATTTTTTTTTTTTCCTGTGTAGTTAAGGGAGGGCACCATCCTTTTCCATAGAGAGTGCTTGCAGCGTTGTGCCTGGACATCTTAGATGTTCATAATTTAAATGAACGGTGAATTAAACAGTTCACTTTACATGCCATGAGTGACAATGATATTTTTTTATTTAAGATCTCACTGTCTGCCTCCCTCTCTGACTCTTCAATGCATGCAGGGTTTTTTGCACCTGTATTTTTTTAAGCCAACATTTTATTTTTAATATGGCTTTTTCCTGAGATTCAAACAATAATTTAGACAACCTCTGTACAGGTATGACAACAGCCAGTAAAATGAAGAGTGACTGATATTTGTCACTGATGTACTAAAATAATAATTAAGCTGAACACACAGCTTTTCAACCTTTCCTGTATAGAATCAGTACTGGGGCTGCCTATAAAGGCAAGGCGACGTCATTAATCATGTTTAATAACTATCACCTCAATATCTATCAAAATAGCCGTGATTGTGATGTTGAGCAGTTCTTATGTATCTGTTCATTTCCAATATTATGTTCTCCCCCATATCCTTGAAGTTGTTCCATACTTTCTAGTTTTTTGCAGTTATAATGCTATTTTACCAAGGACGTCTACAAAAATAAGGGTAAAGATTTAAGGTACATTAAAGGTGCACGGTCTTCAGTTGAAGGGTATCGGCATTCAAAATATTTTAGCTAGCGCTACCTTTTAAATGTTACTATTTTCTCTCCGTGTAGGAGTTTGCAGCTGATCGGACCCAGTTCCTTCCTCCGTGGGTCTTGTACTTCAGTGGCTGTGAGGAGAGAGATCGACTTCTGGGGGCGTTGAACAGCACATGGAAGGCTATTTTCCAGGTAGGAAGATAAACTGTTATTATCAGTGGTTTAAAGGGAACTCTTACCACTATCTAACTGGCTGTCCACACAGTGTTGACGGTTAATGTTGTCCATTAGAGCAGAAATTGCCCACCATGTATTAATGACTGAGAAAACTGTGCCTACAGGGCTATGCTGACAGTGCCTACATTTAGTGAAATGCAACCTCAGCCTCATTTACTTGATATGGCTCAATATTCTACTTGGCTAAACCTACATTTGTTTTGAATACAGGTACAGACATCCTATTCATTGCCGTAAAACTACATCTGATTATTTTTGCTCCTCATACCTTTCTAGGAATGATAGTGCTGAAGGTGAAACCTGATTTAAAACTTTTTGTCCTCCTCTCACACAGGTTGACCTCCCCCACAGAGAGGTGTTTGATCCGTCTGTGCAGAAGCGTTGTGGTGAGGCCCTCGCTCTGATGCACAGTGCCTGGCAAAGAGCAGACAGTTTGGCCAGAGGCAGAGCCCAGCGTGAACCCTGGTGCTAATGGACCCACACAGACACACGTACATACAATTAACTATGGTTAGCCACTGGAATTGGCTGATATTTCAGCAGTTTTCTATAGTTCCAGGATAGAGCTTTAACTCTTACATAAACATCACCACAAACAGATCAGTGTGGAGCAAGATAGAAGATGGAGGTAAGCCAATCAGATAAGGCTATATGTTGTAATGCTACAATCTGACCTTTGCCACGCATCTCTGATTCGCTGGTAAATCTGTATATCATAGGAACAGCAGGAGCAGCAAGGCATATGGCACAGCCTTTGCAGTGATGCAAAACATTATCACCATTGAAGACATTCAAGGATGCCTCTGCAGGAACATGCATTCTGAAAAGCAAGGTTATTTGATAGGATGTCTTTTGAGGGACTGAAATTTTGCAGAAAACAAAATCAGTTGTGTAATGAATACACACATTGATAACAATGTGTGTATTCTTGCTACACTGTACGTCAACAAGCCCCTCTGAAGTAAGAATAAATGTATACCTCCAGAAGTTTCCTTCGAGGGGAATCTGCTTGAAAGTGTACAAGGATCTGAGTTAAAAGTAAAAATAAGAGGTGTTATAACTATTAGTTTTCCTGTGTGGTGAAGTAAATGAAAGAATTTAATAATCATTACATTAATAATGATTTATTAAAAATTGTTCTGGATGCTCCTTGTGCTATTTGTGAAGAAAGCCATATATAAAGAGGGAACTAAATGCTTGTTCACTTCATGCTCCCTTGCCTTGCACAAAAAAGTGCTTTCTTCTGCACAACTTTAAAATGATACAAATCACTCCTTGCTTGCTAACAGTTAGCAGAAGCTCTACTGAACTGCTTAAATGTGGCACATCCATAAACTAATATAAGGCACTGTACAGTATCTATGAATAATCACTGATGGTCGTGTATGTCTCTGCTCTTCAGTTTTGGTTTGTCTGATGACTCATACCTCTACACTGATCAAAGAACATGTGGTTATTTAACTCTTGCACTGTTACATGACATGCATATACCTGTTTTGTCTGTCTGAGATGTTTCTCTACTAGTTTGAAAGTGATCACCCAGATAAAGATATCAGGAAATGCAACAGACTTGCCTTTTTCTCCGCTCCAGAAAAACGAGTGGAGGCTTCCATGCTGACTTGCACATTGTTAGTCTTTTTAATTTAAATGGTACTAGTTTTATTGAATTAAGAACATGCTCATTTATTTACATTTTGTGAAAGTGGGAACAATTATTTCTAAATTATTAGAGTATAGTAACATTTAATGATAAGTATAGCATCTGCTTTGGCAGATGTGTGCATCCCTTAAATATGGGTATTGTCAAGTTAGAATGACACTCTGAGTGAGGAATCCTTTAATGATTGACAGCTACAAGACTTTTTTGGCTTTACCGTTTCACTCCTGGCTGGAAAAAACATGTATATTTACATTATCCATCATGTAAAGGGTTCAACTGATGGTTTACAGCCTGAAGCAACTGTTACATATATAGCATGTAATATCACTAAAAATTAATATAAAATTGAGTATGTGTTACAATCTGTCCTCAACATTAACACAGCTTTGAGTTATACTGCTCCTGTAATGATATTAGTGTAACCACTCTCGTGTCAAGGATGACAAAAATGTGGGATATGTTTCACAATGACAATGTTGCCTTTATGATAATCTCTTAAAACAAATATTTGCATATGAATGCACAATCTGTTGGCACTGGACAAGACTGTGGTTTGGGAAGTGGTATTGACTAACCACTTTGAAAGGGCTTTCGTTGGGAAGAAAGAAGATAGATAAAATAGATAAAGTGGATCTCTTATTAGAGACATAATAGTGTCCATGTATAGAATATGACTCCTGTTGATAAGATGCTGGTATTAAACCGGCAGGTTTTTCTTGAAAATTGTGGTTGTGTTCAGTAGAGTACAGACACTAAATTTCTTGTTCAATGTTTCTACCAAAACGATGATATTAAACACATGCCAGTATGGAAAACCTTCGAATAATACCCAGCTCGACACATTTATTACCAACTTAAGTTTAAAAGCATATGTCTATGTTCCTCAGCCACACTGTATGACCTTCATGTTAGCATCAGTGCTTTACACATTTCTAAGTGCCACTTGTTCTTTCTCATCTTCTGCTCTTTACAAAGAAATCTAATCTCAGGTGACAAAGGTACTTCACATTAGAAACCTTAACAATCACCAAATTTTTTTTTAACTGCTGCTGTTTTGTCTAATTTTAGTTTTTAAATCCCCTTTTTTATAGTTTTTTTCTGTTTCCTCCTGTGTTCAGTACAGCATTATGAAGTTATTTTGCGCAGAGAGAAAGAGAGCTGCAAAGCACCATGAAATGTTGGTAAAAGGTTTGATGTAAAACTCCTTTACTAATTCATCAGGTTCCAAAATAGGACTGGTTTGTATGAATCCTCTGCCCCAGTGGGTTACTTCAGGTCTTCTTGACCAGGGACAGTAAAGTTGCAATAGTTGGACTTACTTGAAATGTTTGTTGGATTATTCATTTGAAAGCTGAATACTTAAAGATGTGGCCTATGAAGTGTATATTAAGAAAGAGATCCCTTTTTTGAGCAGTGTTTTGAATGTGGGACATTGCTGGCCAATGATGGAAGACATCTGCTAAAAGATGCATTGTCAAAGCGTTTTATTGATTTTGTTCATTAATGCGTACTGCATGTAATATTTGTATTATGTTTAGCAGGTTTTTGGAATTGTAAATTGAGCACTAATCAGTATAACATGCTGTACACTCACATACGAGGTGCATGTCCTGAAGGTTTTATACTGTTCATAATGATAATGAATGTACAAATAAACCTTTGTGATTGGACAGCGTAACAGAATAAACAGATGTAAAGAATGTTGTCTCTGTGATAATGTGCTGATTTGTGAGTGTGTCTGTATTTGACTTCTACATTTCTGTTGTAGGTCAGAGAAGTGAAAAAGTGTCACGGAAAACATCAGGACAGTCATGTTAGAGCAGGGACAGAGTTCACAGGTAAGAGGGCAGCTGTACAGGTGCATTTAGAAAATCACATATAATGGACTTGTTTTTCACTTAAAAATGTTTTTAAAAGTTTGAGCAAGGAACTCTGATTTATGTTAACTGTTATTTTCCAGTTCTGGCAACAATTGTAGAATTGTAGCGCTTATAAGACCCACTAACAATCTTTTTTTTTTTTTTTTTTTGGGGGGAAATTGGTCCAACTTTTAACATCCATTGGGGTCTAAAGTGGTTTTTTAGAGTAAATTAAGCTTGTGTCTGAAAGTATTGCA
Source organism: Cheilinus undulatus (assembly GCF_018320785.1). Lineage (NCBI taxonomy): Eukaryota > Metazoa > Chordata > Actinopteri > Labriformes > Labridae > Cheilinus > Cheilinus undulatus. The sequence goes on along the minus strand of NC_054875.1, from coordinate 10,487,199 downwards.
TTTTAGAGCATTTCCGTATCATATGGCAGTAGAAGACTTTCATTTTTTCTTACACTGCCAACATACATCAATAGTCTTCAGATGAAAAAATTTTGGGTTTTTAGGGATATAATATGTCCTGTTTATAAATTTAAAGTTTATTGTCTTATTTTGTGCAGGTTCTAAATCATTCTCCCAAGTCTTTTCTAGGGGAATATTAATAGTATTAATTACCCTTTCATCACCTTATAAATCTTACTGTTTTTTGGTTCTTTTTCATTACTATTATATCATCTAGTTTGTAAACATAACCAGACATCTCCATTAGTCAAATTGAATTTTCTTTCAGCATTTCAAAAAAATATCATACCACCTTCTGTGAAGACTGAATTCCTGTTTTCTGTTATTAAATTTGTAATAGTTTGTTTTTATTAAGAGTGCTGTTATTCCACTGTGGGGTAGTTGGTGAATTGTAACCATTATACTGTAATTGATTATGCAAGAGTTTTGCAACTTCACTGGAGAACTGAATTACCGGATTATGTATTTTTGAAGAGCATTTTTGGTCAAACCACGTGGATGAAGTGATTCTTCAGGCTTACTATTGAGCATTATCCTATCATCCATCACCGTCCTGATGCAAATTCTGTTTTGGAATTACATGCAATTTACAAGGGGTCATGAGATCATGCTAGAATGTATTTTTTTAAATTTTGATGCCATAGTCCACCTTTAACCCAATCATGAAGTAATGTAGAGTATAGTGTAAAAAGTCAATTTTATACTAAATTTTGATTAAGAAAAATAAAACTTTATTATATCACAGATTAATTACACATAACGAGAAATATTTCCTGTCTTTTTTTCTGTTTGAATCTTTATGTTTAAAGCTTTTGCAGCTCATGAAAATAAAAAATCCACCTCAAAAATCTCTCAAAATAGGAGAATTTTACACAACACCAAAATTGAAGGATTTATAATCCAGAAATTTAGACATTCTACAAAGTATACTCATTTATACTCTTAGTACTTAGGTGGGGTTTCTTTTGCACAAATTACTGTATCAGTCAGCCTCCAGCATCACTGAGGTGTTATGAAGCCCAGATTACTTGAATAGCAGTCGTCAGCTCGACTGTGTTTTTAGCTCCATTGCGTCTCTCATCTTTGTCTTGACAATACCCTGTAGAATCTCTGTGGAGTTTAGGTCAGGCCAGTTGACTGGCCAACTTAGTACAATAATACCATAGTTGGAAAACAAGTTTCTGATAGTTTTGTGGGACAGGTACCAAGTCTTGCTGGCAAAGGAAAGGAGCATCTCCATAATGCTTGTCAGGAAACTGAAGCATAAAGTGCTTTAAAGTCTCCTGGTAGCAGCTGCATTAATTCTGGACTTGATAAAACTTGGTGGAAAAACACCAGCAGATGATATGACACACCTGCTAATGAAGTAACCCAAAGCCCTTTTTTCAGATAAAAATAAATTTTACATTTAATTTGGAATTCAGGGTCCTAGAATCTGGAGGAAGAGTGGAGAGGCTTATACTCAAAGTAACTTGTAGTACAGTGTAAAGTGTCTCCAGTCAGTGAAAATTTAGGGTTAGCTGTCATTCTCAAATTGACTAAATTAAGTTTGAATTCAGCTGTGTGCTTTACCTCAAATGTCTTGAGTGTTGAATGTGTTGAAAGATGATTCAGTGTTGTTGATCACTTTCTATTAACACAATCATCCAATCTCTAACTTATCTCTACTACTGTAACACATTAAGCCATGATGACGAGAAAGCCTTGATTTCAGCTACATTAAGGAAAAATAGTTTGGCTGTTTGGTCAGGGACAGCTGAGAGGTTGCATTTACTCCTCTTCACCAGCAGAGGTCATAGATGTAGTTTCTCTTTTTTTACTGTAAGTAAGCTGAATGTGGTTTGTCTATGACGTTGTTCATAAGAGTGGCGTCTGATCTATTTATTGTAATCAGTGATGAAGATCGACAGTGTAAAAACATTGTCCTTGTCTGAAAAAGTGAAAAAAAGAAAAACTTACAGTTATGAAAAGGCTGTTTTTTTTATCATCATTGAATCAATTAAGAATATTTTTGGTGTTATTTACTATAACGGAAGTACTCATTCTAGTAGGTCACACTTTTTAAACACATTTGTGATGTACATATATTGATTTATTTTACTAATATATTGATTGAGCATTTTCTTCAATAATTAATGACTGTTCTTTTAGATTAAACATATGTATGATTGAATGTTTGCTAGGTGTTTAATATTTCTCTACACGGGTGGTTAAGATACCTTAGATGATCAAGATGACCGAGAAGAGACACTCAAACATGATGCAAGACAGATGATGCATTTTCTAAGACTATTTCTGCAAGTTAAAAACAGCAGGTCAGACAGCATGTAATGTTATGTCTTGCCAAGTCGTACTTACGTAGAATACCGTGAACATCATCAGCATCTCAGTTTCAGACATGTGCCTTCAGCTTTCCATGATGGAATTCAGCCAACTCATCTTTCCTAAAATCCGCACTCAAGGAGTCAGCCTATACTTACTTGTGTATTCATGGATAATCCAAAAAATCATTATCAGTGTTTTTATTCAACTTTTTTATATTTATATTTATATTTATATATCATTTCAAAAAGCTTTTAAATGTTTACTACTCTTTTAGTCTGGGGTCATAAAAAGTATGAAATGTGTCCAGAAAAATATGACAGCTATGCTTCCCTAGATCTACAAAAATGATTTTGAGTTTCACTAGGAAGAGATACTGGTAGTTTCATGGCCTCCTTGGTGCAAGTTTTATTACTCATATTCCAAGTTTACAAGTCTAGTGCCTTTCTTCTTCAGCTGTCCATTAATGAAGACATATGCTCCAGAGTTTGGGATTCGAAGCTTTTTAAGGCCTTGTTGGCAAAAGATTCTGAGGCTTTCCTATACATTTTGTGATGTGCCATGAAACTCGCTATAAAGGATTTTGCACTATTGAGAGTCTTCCATGTGAAGAACAATTTTTAAAAATCTACACTATCTAGAAAAAAGTATTCTGATGCCTGACCATTACATTAACAGACGCTGTAATGACTTTTTATTCAAATACTGTACTTTAATATGGAGTTGTTCCCCCTTTTGCAGCAGTAACAGCCTCCAGTCTTCTCGGAGGGCTTTCTACACAATTTTAGAGTGTTCCTGTGGGAATTTATGCCCATTTATTCTGTAGAACATTTATGAAGTCAGTCACTGATGTTGGACCAGAAGGCTCACAATATCCATTCCAGTTCATCCCAAATGTGCTTGATGGGGTTTACAGTCCTGGCTTTTTGCACTGGGGCACAGTCATATTGAAATAGGAAAGGGCCTTCCTCAAACTGTTGCCACAGAGTTGGAAGCATTGCATTGTCCAAAATGTCTTGGTATGCTGAAGCATTAAGATTGTCCCTCACTGGAGATAAAGGGGGCTAGCCTAAACTCTGATAAACAGCCCCATACCACTCTACACAGTTGCCACAGTGCAGTCTGGCAGATAACGTTCTCAGCATCTGCCAAACCCAGACTCGCCCATCTGACTGCCAAACAGAGAAACATGATTTGTCACTCCACAGAACACATTTTCACTGCTTCACAGTCCATTGTCAGCGTGCTTCACACCACCCCATCCAGCACTTGACATTGGACTTGTCTCAGAGCTATATAGATCTAAAAAGGGAAGAGAATACGGATCTGATAGCAGAGAGCTGAGTTCATGGCCATTACAACTGGATGTTTGGTTCCCGCTGTAATTAGTTCATAATATAAAGCAGATAAGACAAAACGTAACACAGCTCAGAGACGCTCATGTTCCCAGCCTCTGGTAATATTGATTATCGTTCATAGTTGCTAGGACAACAAGATACTGCTGGCCTCATCCAGATACAGTTTTATCATTTTAGCTGCATTATACAGTCACCTTGGGTGTACTTGTGCTGTTACCATGGTTTCAATGAGCCATGAAATCTTCTCCAAGCCTGTTTTCTCTGCACACAACATTACAGAAGATAATCAAAGAGGATTATAGGAAAGTGTTTGTTGTGTCTTTATTTGAAGAAGAGCTGCAATCACAGCTGATAGTATACAGAGAGTTTGAAGAGTTTTAGAGAGGAGGAGAGGGAAAGTTCATTGATCCTCTGCAGAAAGTGAAATATAGGAGATAAAACAGCAGGAGGTAGGAGAGGACTGTGTGAAATGCAGTTTGAAGTTTATAGGGATGGGACTAAAATGGATCAATGATGAAACCTGTCAGCATCAAGAAAAATGAACATAACCAAAGACTAGACAAAAAGAGATGTCAGAGAAACTGTACAATTCTGATAGAGCTGAGTATTTTTTGGCAGTAGAGACAACTTGTAGTGGACCAAACTGAATGAGGCTGTAATTCATAAATGACTCAGCATTCAGCAGAAAAATCAAGTCTGATAAGAGAAACACTTTAGGATCGATATAATGGAAGTTAAGTGCAGTAGTGTTGGGGATGTTTCTTCTTGGGGAGGTTCACAGGAAACATACTGTAAGCTTAATCCAAAATTTAATAAAGATGGTATCAGCAGGAGAAATGCACAGAGACAATTTAACTGTTTAACTTTGAGTCTAAGGGCATAATGATGAAGAAGCTATTTTTAGAGCACTGGTCAGGAAAAAGCAAGCTCCCCCATGCCTCTTAAATGCTTATTCTTTAAGTGATCATTGTGAAACTTCAGTCTGATCAATGAACAACTTCATTATGAGTTCATGTCTATAAACTCATTTGAATACAGTGCTGTGAAAAAGTATTTACTCCTTTCCTGATTTCTATTTTTTTGCATATTTGTCACACTTAAAAGTTTCAGATCAACCAAATTTTGACACATATATCGGTAACCAAAGAACATAGAAAATACAGTTTTCAAACAATGACTTCATTTATTTAGGGAAAAAAGCCATCCAAACTTACCAGCGCTGTTTGAAAAAGTAATAGCCCGTTAAACTAATGGCTGGTTGTGCCACCTTTGGTGGCAACAAGTGAAAGCCAATGTTTGTGATAACTGTCAATGAGTCCTTCACATCATGGTGAAGAGATGTCGGCCCACTCTTCTTTGCAGAATTATTTTAATTCAGTGACGTTAGAGGCTTTCAATCATGAACAGCCTGTTTCAGGTCATGCGAACATCTAAATCAGGTTTAAGTCTGAACCTTGACTAGGCCACTTTGAAACCTTCGGGTTTTTTTTTTTTTTTTTTTTTTTTTTAAGCCACTCAGAGGTGGACTTGCTGGTGTGTTTCAGCTCATTGTCCTGCTGCATAACATGAGCTTGGAGTCGCAAACTGATGGCTAAATATTCTCCTTCAGAATTTTCTGGAAGAGAGCAGAATTCATGGTTTTATCAGTTGCAGCAAGTTGTCTAGGTTCTGAAGCAGAAAAGCAGTTTTCCCCAAATTCTTGGGGATCATCAAGATTTTTTGGGGTCAAATAGGAAACAAGCCTTGATGTTCTTTCTGGTCAGCAGTTGTTTTGGTGTTGGAACTCTCCCATGGATGCTATTTTTGCCCAGTCTCATATTTATTGTTGAATCATGATTACTAACCTTTACTGAGTCAAGTGAGGCCTGAGGGTATTACGATGGCCACCTTGATGAGTTGATGATGCGCTCTTGGAATAATGTTTGATGGCTGGCTATTCCAAGGAAAGTTCAACACTGTTTCAAGTTTTCTCCATTTGTGGATCACTGCTCTCACCGTGGTTTACTGGAGTCTCAAAGCTTTTAATGACTTTGTTTCTCATTTGTTATTTGAATTTCTTTAGATGCTGCCATGATATGTTGCTTTTGGTACTTCACTTTGTCAGACAGGTTCTATTTAAGGGATTTCTTGATTTAACGGGTCTGGCTATAATCAGACCTGGGTGTGGCAAGTGAAATACAACACAGCTTTCCAAAAAATGTGGTAAAGCACAATTAATTCATGATTTAACAAAGAGGGGGGCCATTACTTATTTACATAGTTATTTACATAGTGCCTAGTAGGTTTAGATAGCTTTTTTTCTCTTAATAAATGAAATAATTTAAAAACTGCATTTTGTATTTTCTGTTTTTTCTTATGTTAAAATAACTATTTTTGTACTCTGGTGTCCCTCAACACAGTGCAACTTTTGCAGCAGGCCACGGTTTTCTCACAAGAAGTGCATACAGCTTTACAGCATTAGTTCACACACCAGCCTTCAGCTAAAAAGAAGCCAGTTAGCCTGTCTTGATACTGTTTGATACAGTGGTTGAGGTTAAAGGTTGGAGACAGATAAAGCCAAGAAGAGAAAATGAGAGAGTGACTCAGCAAGAAGCTGGACTAGAGTAAATATTGGACAGGGTTTTACACACTGGCAAGAGCTTTGCAAAACAGTAGGCTGCAATTCATATTCCAAGTTGGCTATGTTGCTGTTGTACAGATGAATAATATGCAAACAGTTTGTTAACAATAGGCTGTAGGTACTACCAGTCATTTTTGTACAAAATCTGGTACTATTACTGCACCTTGTGAGTCAACATGGTTCTTTGGCTGTTCATGTCATCATTGCCAGCTTCACTACCCTCTATTTGTCAACAAAAGCATGCTGTCTAATCTGAGAAGGCAAAATAGCAGCACTACAGGTGTTTTACCAAACAGCAGCATATTCAGATAGACATATACTCCTATTTATTGACACCTATATAATGATGCTTTAATCCTGCACGCTACATAATGCAAGTCCTTGTATCTTTTGATTGATTCTGCCTGCACAATTCTTACTGATATAACAGTTTTGATCCATGCATTTCAACAAGAAGTGATGATATTAGTACAAATTAAAAAAAAAAAAAACATGTGAGGTGCCTATTCTGTTTGGTAGCACTGATGATTTTTTCTATTAATCTAACTTCTATATGTCTAAAAACATTTCAGTGCCAGATATTTTTCTACCACAGACTCATTGACTGCTGGATTTAGACACTGCTGTATAAACTGAAATTAAAGAATCATAAGAGAACAAAATTAGTGTAAAGCTGCTGCTTTAATTACCCTTAGAGTAGACAGTATTTCTCTGTATTAAGTGGCACTGGGGATGAAGCCATGCTTTGCATTCCATTATGTACTCTACTTTGCACTCTTTCACCCTCTAATACAATTTTAATGTCTCACTCTACATTGGCCTACAGGCCCCTGCTTCCTCCCCTGATCCCCCTTTCCCCCTTTTGATTCAGATCGATTCATAGCTTGCAAACCAAGCAAGCCAGTATTCCCATTTTCCTAAGTCAGTTTTAGTAGGATTTGGGCAACAAACAGTTAAAATGGAGCAAGAGAGGATTTTTTTTTTACCTCAGAGAATACTATGCACGCATCTACAGGGCAGGATGAGCAAAGAGATAAAACACACCACTTTATTTAAAGGATGAAAAAAATCAGACATTTTATTCTACTTCCAAGGGCTTATGCATGGCACAGTATTAAGAAAATACCTTTACATTGTGTTAAAAATGAACTTTTGCTGCATTTTCATAAGTAAATCAATGTCTGGCACCCATGTTTTGCTTTTAATGTTATTTTTTAGTGAATAGTTTGAGTATTTTAAACTTCAAATTCCTTTCCTACATGGGTTAACCATGTTAAAAATAAACAGTTTATGCACTTTTAAGGAGGCAGAAATTTAAAATTTTAAGGCTGTCAAGATTAGTTGCGTGAATCATGATTAACCACAATTTATGATTTGTGGATTAGTGGAGTGAACACTTTGGTTAAGCCATGCCAGCATCTTCCTGAAGCCACAGAGATGTAAAATAAGTCCATTGCAACTCACATACAGCTCAGTGGACAAGGAAAAGTTCATATGAACATTGTGTTATCAAACATCTTCTTTTCTGTTTTTATTTTTTTCCCCCCTTTCAATCCGTTTCGAGTTTGTTTCTCAATGGCAAAGTTCGTGTCAAAATCTTTGATCTCCCTATTAAAAGCATGCCTATATCGAAACAGGAATTATATGACCCGCAGTTTAAGACAGTAGAAAGGTCCAAAATGAAACAGAAACTGTTTTGAATTCAAAATACTGGTATTTTAAAATGCATTAAAAAGGATGCGATTAATGCTGATTAACCACTCTGAGATTTATCGTAACAAAAATATTTAACAGTTTGACCTTAAAATCATAGATCTTCAACATGTGTTTTGATTTTAGAATTATTAGGACTTTGGGGGGGGGGTTAAACTATGTTGTTAATATGCCTATTTTTAGGTGGAAATGCATATAATTACCCAAAATATCTAGAGATTTGTTGGCATATTGAAACTTAATTTGTATTTAAGCTGCCTGAAAAAATGTCTGTTTAACTGCTTGATAAGCAGCCACTTTCTGGGGAAGGATGCCCATAGACTCTTCTAAGTTTGTGCTAAGCCAGGGGTGTACAGACTTTTTCCACTGAGGGCCACATACAGAAATATGAAAAGACGTTGGGGCCACTTTAATAGCCACACGGTATATGACATTAATTAAGTCAGAAGCAGAATAAATGAGGAGCTGGGGTGGAGGAGGGTTGCAAGAGCAGCTTGCTGAGAGAGCAGCAGAGCCTGCCCAGGCAAGAACAGTTTGAATAAGGCTGCGTGAGAGCCAATAGTGGCCAATAGTGTGCTTAGGGTAAATCAGCTGGTCATCAGCTCATGAGAGCTTGCATCGGATCAGCTGATCAGGGCAGAGCTTGACTCTGTAGCCTGCCTGAACTAAAAGTAAATGCTCGATTTAATGGCCAACAAGGCAAACAGACAATCATTTCCAGGTTTTTGGGGATGCTAATCAGATTTCAAAGGGCCCTCTTTGGTCCTAGCTGCCACTGGCTCAGCCCCTAGAATATTATTGGCACTGCTATTTGCTGCCAAAACTCATCAGGGAGTTAGGAAACAAAATGTTATTATTTTGATTCTGCTAATAGTTTTACTTTGTATAGTATTTTCTTACTTTAGTCACAAAAACAAATCGATAAATTCTTCTTGTTAAGATGTTTCTTTTCAGAATTAGCATGGTGGCACCATCTTATGCAGAAACTATGATGTACAATACAGCCAACCACAAGCTTCATGTTCAAATGTGGGCCATTATATGCAACTCAGGATGTAGAGTGTAGTGGATGGGATCTTTTTGTATTACTGTAAATAATTGATGTTAATTGTGTTTACCTATTGAAAGACATATGTAAACCAGCTCGTATGGATGAGGGAATACCCATACATCAAAGAGGAGATTCCTCCCACACATGTCACATCCTGCATAATGATTATTTTAGAAAGAGAGCTCTGACTTCACTCTCCTCTTCTCTGCCCCTCACTGACTGTTACATAATTCATGAAGCGGGGATGAGCGCTGTATATTTCCTCTTCTGAAATGCAGCAGTTGCTGCCTGCATGCTAGGTCCATTACGGTATTCTGAAGCTATCTCACTGTGGGGCAGAGGAGCTTGACGGATACAGAGGCAGAGAGGAGGGAGAGGAAAAGGGAAGCACCGAGTGCTGCAAATCCAGACTTTAGCAGCAGGCTCATTTTCATCAAAGCAAAGGTGTGTTTTATTATCAACCATTTTTCAGTGTCTCTCTTAAAAGCATGTCTGTGTGTGGATTACTTTGGTAGTTGGCACAGATTTTCTCTGCAGAGCACTAATGTGACAATCTGTGTGTCTATCAACAGAGCCTTCTTTTCGTATTCCTTGTCATGTTGAGGAAAGGCTCAGAGCAGCAGAAAGGAGACAGAGAGGTCCTCCTGGATCTGGACTATGGGGGTGAAGCACAAAACACAGACAGCTATGGGAGTCTACACAACGGGAGTTACATCCCGCCAAGATACGTAAGTGCTGTTTCACTTTTTGCTTTTAATCCTGCAGCATGTTTTTCTCTCACGCTGACATAAATAACTGCAAACAGCTGCCTCAGTCTACTGCTTTGCACATCCCTTCACAGCTCACTGACTTCTCTTAGAGTGAATCTGATCCATAGTAGAAAAATATGGATGGATGTAACGGGTGTCAGTGAAAATGCAAAATATCTTTGAGTCTAATGTGACCTTTCTGCTCTGAATGCTTGTTCACAGTCACACTGAGAGAAAGCACAGTGATCAATTTCCTTCTTATCATTCTGGACCCATTATTGCAAAGTGGAAGCTTTTACAATGCTGTGTAATAGCACCATCGTTTGCATTTAAGCCTCATTAAAGGAAATTCATTGTCCATACACAGAGGAAAAGGGTTGAAAACATGCAGGATAGGAAGTCTGACTTAGCTGGCACTCATCGTTTCATAATAACAGATATGTGATAGTAACTCATCTGTTTCCATTTAGCTCTCAGCCACAGCTGCTGACGATGGCAGCATTGATGATGATGATTCCATTCATCTTCAGTGTAATACAAGAAATCACCAGCCAGTTCTACAGCCGGGGAATTACTTCAGAGATGGAAGAACCAAAATCGGTAGGCAACATCAGCAGCTCTCTATATTGTAGTTGTCACAAGCTCACTGATTGATGACCGAGTCAGTGCTTCATTTAACCCTCTGACCTCCGTGGTCCATCTGGGTTTAGACTTTGTGCTGGTGTGGGAAGTTCGTTCCCGAAGAAAACGGCGAGGAAAGGGGAAAGCAACTGCTGAGGAGGGGGAAGCTGCGCCCACTGAGGAGAACAGCAGGTCTGAAAAAAGGAAAGCACAGCTGGCACAGTGGAGGGAGAAGTTTGTGCAGAATCTTGAGAGTGTAGGATTGCTGATGGAAAAGGTAGGCAGATCAATTTAAACAAAATTATCCTTGGAGTTCAAAATCTATATATTTTTGTCGACCTTTTTGGTCACATCTTCTTGTTGTGTCTCTCTCCTGCAGGAGGAAACGGCAAATGAGAAGAAAACAATACATTTTCTGAAGATAAGTGCTCCTTGGGACGTGTTGGTTTTATATGCTGAAGAACTCTGCGTGAGAGCTCCACTGCAGGTTAATGAATCTTTTATTAATGGAGTATGCTTAATTTAATTCTATTACTCACATGATTTGTTTTGGATGCCCAAGATAGCCATCCTAAGAATACTGATAATCATCTGAAGTTTAGAGTTTTTAAGTTTTACTCACCAGAATGATTCAGGTTCAGTAGGTAGAGTCAGTCATCTTGCAAATGGGAGGTCAGGGGTTTGATCACACGTGTTCTGGAGCAAGACACTTGATTTGCTCACACTGCTGCATCTGTAGCATGCAGATGTGTATGGATGCATTTGATGGGATAAGCTAAAATTGGTGGTCAATTCTCCATAGCAGCTTCTGCCGAAAATGTTTGAATGTGGAGTGTATGAATGTGAATTGGTAGGTGTGACCTGTTGTGTTAAAGCAATTTGAGTAATCAGACGACTTTAAAAACGCTATAGGTCCATTTTCTGTCTACTTATCCTGTATAAAAGGCTGACAGCTGTGTCAGGGTTGGGCAACTTTGGTTGCAACTAGAACTTCTTAAATCAAATTTTGCGCATCTTTTACTGTTGAATACAATAAGTAATGCTTAGTTTGATAAGCTTAGTGCAAATTGAGTCATTTAAGCTACTTCTCAAATCTATTAACAGAGGTTTTACCATGGTACTTCAAAAAAAGGATTACTAGAAACAGAATTGATTGCAAAGTAAAAAAACATACACCAGTAATGAAAGATTGTAGAGTTATTTATATTTCATGTTCTGCTTATAAAAGCATAATTTTTTATGATCTTGCATGAATTTGGTCTTTGTGTGTGGTGTTGCTTTGGTAACTTAAGCTGATACCCTTCATGGCAGATGTCAGTCAGATTCAACTTTTAAGAACTTGATTTATGTGTTAGAAACTTCACTCTAGTAAAAGCATCAGTGGGTATACAATTAGCACACATATATGACAGCACAACACAAGAGCAAAACACACATTCAACATAACACATCTATAGGACACTCACAAGAGCTAAGTGATACAAGCTTGTAAGCCACAATCAAAACTGAAATATAGATGATAAATATCATGATCATGTTTTCCTAATGTTTCTAGTTCATTTTTTAAATTGACTTGCAGGCTGCATTAAACTAATAGGAGGGCCCTGTGTAGCTCCTGGTACCTCAGTTGCCATCTGTTCTCAATATGATGAATGGTCAATGAACTTTACATAGACATTTGTTCTTCTCAGACGAAGTTTCCAGTTTTCACTTGACTTTTCACTACTATGAGGCTGATTTTTGCCAGAAATCAAATAACAAATATTGGACAGCTCTCAATAAACCTGGTTAAAATTTTCATGTTTCCTTTTAGATGACTGGTACCTATAATCAAGCGCTATCATCCTGTCCATTCATCCTTTGGTTTCCTAAATAAATACCTGCAAATTTGATGTTATATGCTTCTATTGTGGACTACTTTATAATGGGTTTTATGGGCTATATAAGGATGCTATGAAACAAATGATAGACATTATCCTTTCTCATTATCAGCATTGTTGCATTTTCAGTTTGCGCTTATTAGCATAATGATTGTTGCAGCTCTAAGCACTATAGTGCCAAAGTCTTTCAGGGCTGCTATCATGATAGTAAATATTATTATTCCATCAAACTCAAGCTTTAACCATCTGGGATGTAGTTTAACTTTTTCATGTATACCAGCATACAAGGGATTCACAGGAAAATGTGCATGCATGTAGTGTGTGTGAGAGAAGATGTTGGACAAATCTGTTACGCTGGGTGTTTCTTTTTCTGACATTGTTCACTATCGTTGCTTGTGGGCCCTGTAACCTCTTATTTCCGAATCACTACTTTTCAGGAAAAAAAAATGTATTTTTCATTATTTGACTTTGATTGTCATAGTTTGCAAAACTCACTGACAGATGCGAAGGATGGGCAGTAGTACTGATTGATGAAAAACAATTAAAATCATGAAAATTGGAGATGGGAGATCATGGCCCAAGCAGACACTATGCTTGAGTTTGAAAAGACAAAACTGAGTTTAATTCTTGTTTCATTATGTTGTAAACAGAGCCAGCTGTGCCCAGTTTCCTGGATAACTAACTGAGTAGCTGCTGAAGTTGTTTGCCACCTCCCCATGGTCCTTCAAAACTCAGTATTCAGATGCTGAATTGACTTTCTTTGCGTTCCGTGATCACAGGAACTTAAGCATTAAGGAGAAAGAGAAAGCTCATAAGGTTGCATTTTCTTTATTCTCATGAATTTGTTTTTTTGTTTCAGGCACAGCCACATCTGGATTTAAACACGTCAGCTCGGGTACTAAGTAGACTATGCATACCTAATGCCATGATGGAGTCTGTTCCAAACAGGCCGCTGGACTATTACACATGTGCCTTTCGCAAGTCAAAGATGAGCAGGTGAGGTTGAATAAACAATGCTTTAATACAGCTATTATCATATCACAGTACATAAAAGTGTACTTGTCTAAATGGATATCTCTTTTCTGCAGGTTCCTTGGCTGTGACAACCATGAAAACTACTTCACTAACACACAGAGACATCGCATTGTGAGTGACAGAAATTCTTAAACCACACATTTAATCAGTGAAATTGTTTTCTGAAGGAGTGAGAGTTTTCCCATTATTTTAGGTTTATGAGATCCTTGCCAGGACAGTGTATGGAAAAAGAAAGCGGGCAGAGGTCGGTGTGGACAGACTGGTGAATGAAGGAGTGTACACAGCAGCTTTCCCCCTTCATGAGGTGAGAAATGAATTATAATCTCTTTGAAGTGATTTAAAACCTGCGCTGTTTACCCTCTGCAAACAACACACTTTTCTACACTGTTTATTTGATTTTCAGGGCCCCTTTCAACTACCTAAGTATGGTGTTCGTCCTGAAGAGCTGAACCCACGGCAGGTTCTCTACCAGTACTGGGCCCGCTGGTTAAAGTGGTACAAGTATCAGCCACTGGACCACATAAGGGAGTACTTTGGAGAGAAGATTGCTTTCTACTTTGCTTGGCTTGGTAAACATTCATTTAAAAAAGATTAATATAGACTCTGTTATGTAACAATTATACATCTAAATTTTCATCTGTGTAGCCAGCTGTTTAATTTTGCAGCATTTAACCCTTGTGTTGTCTTAATATCCTGTATACTCTCCTTGTCCTAAGGGCCAAAAGTTACCCACCTTTGCTTAACACCTAAAATAATTAGGCTTAAACATTGCATCTTATAACTGGGTATCATTTAAGTTCTTAAAACAGAACACTTGCCATAAGTGTTTTATTTACTAAATCAGATGTTAATTATTATCATCACTATTGCCAAATTTACTGCATCATTGTAACAAATATTTGTTTTTTTTAGTGGAGATACTTATGAAGCTTTAAATGCATTTTACAGAAGAGAACAGTCAAGATTTTTTTGCCTATTTCAATTCACTATACAGTGAAAAAATTCAACTACAAACACTTGCATTCTCACACATTTTAAGCCACCACTCCCACTACTGTTATGCATAAACAATAGCATTAGATTAGAATTACATAATATGATGAAAACAAATTTGTGAAGATTGTTGGTACTGGCTTGGGTCATTCTTGAGCCTAAGATGACACAAAAGTTTATGGTAATCACTGTAAGTCTGATTCCAGACCTCAGATTAAACATGTCCATTGATTTCAATTACCATATTGACAGAAATTTGATGACAGTAATTATAATAACTGCTAAAACAAAGAAACGTGTTAAATGAATAGACTGCACATCCTAAGAATATTTAAATGTGAGAAAGGATTTGAGTGTCGTTTGATGTTAAGGTGATAGCACAATCAGAACAAATCTATATCAATGTTATCCAGTATTTGCTCTTAAGCATTGGCTATCTTATAAAGCTGTTAGTCTTGCTTTGTCAGTTTTATAATTTTACTTTATAGCAGGTCTAATGTCTCTGTTTATAAGTGCTTGATATCACATCTTAGTATTTTCACATTGAGATTATTAGCTAGTAAATTTAATTTTCACAAGACTTTTTTTAATCTCTTGATAATTATGTCTATTTTTGTATTTTAACAAAACTTGTTTAAGTAATGCTTCTCTATGAGTTTAAATCTGTTATTAATTAATAATCCACACCATTTTCATACACATGACACACTGGATAACAAAGAAGTCCAGGCTATAGCTAGAGAGGCTTTTACCGTTCTAAACATATGCCTGGTAGATTTATCTGGGACAGAACTCCCTGGTGCACAGAGGGATCCAGGTTTTACATTCCTTTTGAAACAAACAACTGAAAGTGGTATTAAGCTTCAAAAATGAAATACGTCATTACTCAACAGAGAAAATAGTGCAGCAGAAAAAAATCATGTAACAGAATAATAAGAAATTAGCTTGAGATAATTAAACCATCAACTCTGGCATGAAATATACATACTGAAGATCATCCCAGCGTTAAACAGCAGTGCAGCAATGTTATTGCACACACCCCCTGTATCAGCTGAGAGCAGCAGCCTAATAATGGATCCTTGTATCTCTGCAGGTTTCTACACAGCCTGGCTGCTTCCTGCAGCAGTGGTAGGGACTCTGGTCTTTGTGTCTGGAGTCATGTCGATGGGCACCAACACACCAGCGTGAGTCATTTTTTAGGTTTTAGCACAATGAGCTGAGCATGTCAGTGTTTGAACTTTGACAGCGCTGCCATTTCCTCTCCATGACAGTCATCAGCATGAAGGGAGAGCTGTTGTTCTCTAAACTTCAATTTGTGATGAACAAGCTGCGGTCAACTAAGCAGCAAGACAGAATGAGCATTCTTTTTTGTGTCGACAGTGCCTGGAATTTAAAGACATGATTGAGTAGTTCACTGTAAAAAGAGCAGGTGAAAGCACCTTTGCTTCTGAAGGCGAGACAACAGCTGTTTCAATACAGCATCTATGCTTCATGATGGTGTAGGTTTTTAACTGAAAACACTGATCTTGTTCTGTTGTTGCTGTGTGTACAGGTCGTTTTTGCCTAATAGGTTTACTTTATCTTTGCTTAGTGCTGACATAAGATTATTGTCTTTTAAAGGTGTTTGAGCTAGTGTTTACTAATTATGGCTCTGCTTATTCCATTTTGTCCTTTCTATTATGCCTTAGAGCCTTTTCATAAACAAATCCTGTTAAAAGAAAAAAGTTGGGACGTTGTGTAAAATTTGAATACAACAGTGGTTTGCAAATCCTTTTTAATCTATACTCAGTTGAATACAGCACAAAAATATTTTGTTATTAAATACACACGCATTCTGAATTTGATGCCTGAAACATGTTCCAAAAAAGTTGGTACGAGAGCATATCTACCACTGTGTTACATCACCTTTTCCTCCAACAACACTGTAAGCACTGAAGACACTAAAAGCTGAAGTGCTGAAAGTGGAATTCTTTCCCATTCTTGCTTGATGTACATTTTAAGTTGCCCAACAGTGCTGGATTTCTGTTGTCTGGACTGCATGCAGACATTCTAGTACCCTTACTCTTTTACTTTAAGTCATACTGTTGTTACCTGTGCGGACTGTGGCTTGGCAATGTCTTTCTGAATTAAGGAGGGACTTCCCTGTCGCTCCAAAACCTGTTTGCACCTCTCAATATCAAATGTACCTTCACAGATGTGCAAGTTACCCATGCCATAGGCCACTGGTTCCCAACCTGGGGTCCAAACCCCCAGGGAAGGGCAGCAAAGATCTAAAGGGGGGGCGCAAGGCTTGGTCTACTCTGAGGCTACCAAAATTAGATTTGCAAATATTGACTAAAACTGTGATAAAACAGTTATTAAGTTTATACAAAGGTCTTTTCATAAGAAAAGCATGCATAGGCCTTTTTAAGGGTTTTATCAGCAAAACAATTAAAATATATGTTGATTTTTGACAGCAGTGTGTCACTTTTTCTTCTCTCTTGGGTCCTGTGGGGGGCTCTGCTTTTCTAAGGTACATGCAGGGGGGCTCCAAGGAAAAACGGTTGCGAAACACTGCCATAGGCACTAAAACACCCCCACACCATGACAGACCATGGCCCACCTTGGCTTTTGAACTTTTCATTGTTAACTGTCTGAATGGTAATTTTCCTCTCTTCCCAATGGACTCTACATTATATCCAAAAATTCTTTAAATGAGAACTTAGACCACAGCACACCTTTCCACTTTTGGTCTGTCCATCTCAAATGAGCTCAGGTCCAGAAAGGTCAGCAGCACTTTTGGTAAATGGCTTTCACTCTGCATGGTAGAGCCCTAGCTTAAATTTGTAGATGCAGCAACATACTGTTTTAACTTCAAGAGATTTTCTGAAGTATTCCAGAGCTCATGTTTTAATATCAATCACAGAAAGATGCCAGTCTTTAATTTAGTGCAGCCTGAGGGATCAAACGTCACAGGGATTCAATGCTAGCTTTCAGCCTTGCCTGGTATGTGCAGAAATGTCTCCAAATTCTCTGAATCTTTTGATAATATTACAGACTGTCAGTGGTGGAATCTCTAAATGCACCTTGAGGATCATTACACAGGAGTTGTTGGACTCTTCACCCATGCAGTCTTTTACAAAATTGAAAACTTTGCACTATTGTTGATTGTTTCTGGAACGACCTTTTTACACTCTGCCATGGAACTTTCCCTGTTACTAATACATCTGTGGGATGTTCCGGGTGTTTTTGTGCATTCCATAACTTTCCCAGTCTGTTCTGGCTCCTGGCCCAACTTATGAAACAGTCAAAATTTTGGGAAATAAGAGAATTAATCCACTATCACCGCACAGGTTTTTATTTTGAGGATGTAAAAAGGTATAATCTTAGAGTTATTGCATTAATTATTTTCTTGGCCAGCCACAAATAGACATAGTGACATGTCTTAAGTCTTTTTCCAAAGATTTGTATCTATGTTTGACCTCATCATCAGTGTGAACAAGGAGCAAAGTGTCACCCCTGCTCATTTCACCCTCAGCGGTAAAGCTCTTATTTCCCCACTTATTGATCATCTCTTTAGTGACACCAAAATGCTCCCATCATAAAGATTCTCCTTGCATTTTTCCGAACAAATTATGCTAAGCAAGCACTGTTTCTAAAACAAACAGACCAAAACATCAAAGCACAGTATGCTGTGCATAAAAAACAAACCCCACTGGGCATGTCTGTGCCCAATTTATAATGCATTATTTAACACCACAGTGGGCTCTGCTTTGCCGACACAGCTCTGTGGAAGTAGTTCTCTTTTAGAGCGTATATACCTTAAGGTGTTTGGCTCCCAATATTGGCTTTCTGATTGTTTGGGTTTAACAGTCTGCTTTTATGGCATCCTGCTGCTTTCAGTGATGGAGAATTTATCTCACTATAAAGTAGGAAAGGAGGCTAGAGGGGATGGAAGACAGGTCAGTATTTCAGGAAAGGATGCAGACAAATGTCTGAGATTCATGAGGTTCATTACTTCACAATGAAGATTAAAGCCATTGATTTGTTTAGAATAGATGGAAAGCAGTCTGTGTCAACAATAAACTGCAGTGGCCTCAAGTGATAATGGACAATTAGTGCAAAATAAGCTTCACACCATATAATTCACATGGAAAGAACCCTCTCAGTAGGTCCAGCCTTTATTTGTTTAGCAGATCCCATGTGTAGAGGTTGTTTCAGTACTTTCAAAGTGAAAGTGCTTCCAGCATGCTGGGAGAACGATCTCTACACCTTCCATCTCTCCTGCTTTCTCACTCATTCAGTATAACCCAGTTTATTTGAATAGTTTATGAGATTACAGGCCAAATATATCTGTTTGTGATAAAAGTGCTAGGCAACATGATACATCTGAATCCTTTCTGGGTTTTAAAGCTTTGTGTTTCTCAGTTACATCTAATTGGTATGTGTTTGTCAACAGGAAAGAAATCTGTAACAGCGGAGCTTCATACCTGATGTGTCCTCTCTGTAACACATGCAAGGCATGGAACATGTCTGAAATCTGTACAATGGCAAAGGTAAGTAGCCCTGATATCATTCTACTCTTACATAAACAATTTGTTATTATGAATATGAATTAACATAAATCAAAGTTGAAATTACAAAAGATGATATTTGCTTCAAATTTATTATTGCAGTTGGGGTATTTATTTGACCACCCAGGCACAGTCCTCTTTAGTGTGTTCATGTCTTTCTGGGCTGTAACCTTTCTGGAGTACTGGAAGAGAAAGATGGCAACCCTGGCCCACCACTGGGACTGTATGGACTTCCATGAAGAAGAGGTCTCACATTTTTCCCTTCTTCTTAACTATCACTGCATTTGTGGCTTTACTGGTTTCTGGTAGGTGGCTAGAAATCCCAAAAAAGGGCATCTTCAAAGTAATGTCTGGGGACCAGTAGCACCAGATATGTAAAAGTTCTGTCTTAAATTAAGGTCTGAACCCTACACTGAAACTCATTAGGCTGTTAACTTTAGTTGTGTCACTGTTTTGCTTCACCACTCTGATGTAAGGTTCATCTTAAGTAGTAGAGTATGTAGTCCAAATCACCAAATCATTGTTGCACATATGACTTTTTCCTTTCATGTGGCCAGTCAGTGTTGGGCAATTTTTCTTAATGCAGTGAGTTTCCATCGATACTGATGTCATCTTTTTGTTTCCTTCAGGAGCGACCAAGGCCAGAGTTCACAGCCATGGCTCCAACGATGGAGCAAAATCCAGTGACTGGGGTCAAAGAGCCCTACTTTCCAGAGAAGACCAGGCTATCTCGCATGTTCACCGGCTCCATGGTCATCATTATGATGGTAAGATGCTGTTTAAAAGTATTTCATATGTCCTGTGTGTGTTATATGTCTTTCTTTGTAATGTATACATTTTAAATTAGAGTGTTCATTTTTCATTTTCCTGAATAAGCCCCTAATATCTTCACAGAGTCAGCCTGGTCTACTAAGTTTGCTACATTGCACTGCCGTGTTGTACAGTAGCCCAGAATGGATGACCCAAACGCTGTCTCTGGGACCTATTAACTTGCAAAATCCCTCTCTCTGACATTAGGTTAACGCAATTGTCTTTGAAAGAAGTCCATGTGCTGTTAAATGCGCTGCATAGATCATGTATTGGCCTCACATCTCTCTAAGATATATAATATCATAAGGTAGGTGATGCCTTGGGTGGTACACACTTAAAGATGCCCAGGTTAGCCATAAACATTTTGAATGAAGCCCCAAATGTAAAAAGAAAAACAAACTGCCAGATTGTGTCCTCCTCGTGTATATATTAGTATCCGTATTTGTATAAGCTAAAAAATGTTTGGAAATATCAGCATAGCAGATGTCGCCAAAAATTTGTGCATCCCCATTGTTAGCTTGTGTCAATTGTCTGATCTTTATACAGTTTAATCTAGAACAGTGTTACTCAACTCTGCTCAAGTAAAGGGCCAAATTGTAGAAAAAATACCTTTGCAAGAGCCTGGTGGGAGGAGGGAGGGGTTCCAATAGGTACTAAATAAAAAACTATTAATCAGAGCAAGCAGAGAGCTTGTTATCACCTTTAATTTTTATCTTTTTTCCTTATCTTTAGTCAATAAGGGTATTTATTTGGGTTCAAAAGGCAGTTTGAGCCATCACTTTTTATCTCCATTGTCAACCATGTCAGATGACGATTTTGTTTAAAGCATAATTGTTAGTTCATTTCATTCTGCTAATTTGTCAGTACACCAACTAATCTATATGCAATGATGACAAATTTATCTGAAAAGATTAGTTTAATATAGTTAATACTAGAGATAAAGTTAGAATACCATAAAATTAACAATACTTTAGATGGGTAAAAAAAATTTAGAAAAGAGAAAAAATGCATTTTATTTCCTAATATCATTACTGAATACCAGTATTAGATCACAGAAAACTAGACATTCTTCTTGTATTAATCAAACAAAAATCAGATACATTTTAGTGGGTCTGATGGAGCTGACAAAAATTGAGAAATGATGGGCAAAAAGTTGTATTTAAAAAAGAGTTCAATTAAAAACCTGTTCTTCACACAACTGTGACTTGCAATGGATCAATTCTGATGACAGAATTTCCTTTTTCAAGGTTTTTTTGGGAGGATTATTTTCCCAAGTAAGACTTAAAAGAGCCACAGGTCATCACAAAAGAGCCACGTGTTGAGTATCACTGATCTAGAAGCATGCACTGTATATGATTATTCTAATGTTTATGATAACTCCAGTTTTTCTCTGGTAAATTAAAAATTATAATTCTGATTCTAATGCAAGATCTGATTAGATTCCATGCAGACTTTGCAACAGTTTTCTCTGTACCCATACTGTCATTTTAACTTGGTCTCAGTGACTCGTCTCCGTATCTTACAAGCATTTACCTTTGTGAGCCTGAAAAGAAAAAGAGGTGGGGTTGATATCTTTGTGCTATTCTACCAACTCCTACAGTTGGTAACTGAACCTTTTTCGAGACATGAATCAGGATCATATTTATGCATGGCTGGATGTGATCTGATTATCTAAGCTATTCACCTTATATCCCGTCTCACTTCTCCCTGTATTGTCACCTTTCAGCCCTACAAGCAATGCCACCCTAGATCAATGTATGAAAGATTAAGGGTCCGATTCCTCACAAAGCTCAATCCAGTAATGACCTAGATGGCAAGTTGGTATAGAATGACTTAAGATCACATTAGCGCTAAAGGAGGATGAAAGTGGGACGTCCCCGAATCTAATTTTTCATGTCATTAGATTCTTTCCAATGCTTTTCCAAGAACTAGGGGCTGCAGTCCCTGTTGAAAGAGAAGTTTAAAAATTACCCCCATTACAGTCTCTGAGTCAAACTTGCCTTCCTGTATCACATCCATACTGTTCAAGCCAAATGTAGCCTCTCAGAGGAGAATTCATCAAAGAAACAAGTCCACAAATCAATAAGCCAATATTCAGACAAATGACAACACTGCACCAAGATATGCAGATTTAAAGTTTGCATATTGCCAAAGTAAGGCACCATAATGGTTCAGACTGAGGGCTGCTATACTCATTTACAGGGGAAATTTCTTCACACAGTCTTTTTGTTGTACAGGGAAAAAAAGTGTAGAGAGAAAAAATTGTTGTTTTAACTAACAAAGTTAACTAATTGTACCATTTTTGACCCAGTGTTTCTGTGTCTTCTCCTCCCAGCTTTGTGTAGTGATGATCTTCCTGGTGACTGTGGTAATGTGCCGTGGGATCATTAGCATAATGATGTTTCGTACTGGAAGCCCCGTCCTTCGTACAGAGGTATATTAAAGCTACAAAAAGCACATGCATATGCAGATTTAATTTGTTACCCCCAAATGTAATTTATTCTCATCATTTGAATGACTACTACATTCTCTACAGACTCGATTAATCTCTTTTAACATTTCTAGCTCCCTAGTCTGCATGTTTGACTGCATACTAAACATTAACACATGTCCGTGATCTTATTCTCAGGCAGGAACAATAGCAAACATCTCCAGCAGCATCGTGAATCTATGCCTTATCCTGTTGATGGGCCGTGTCTACACTGCATTAGCTGAGCAGCTCACTAAATGGGGTAAGAATCAATACTTCTCTCTGACAGCTCCAACCTCAGTTCTATATATTGATATCAGCCTCTCATCGGATCTCTGCTAACTAATAGCTGGGACTCCTCAAAGATCGGATGTCTCATGTTCAGTCCTGACATCTGTGGAAAACATGAAGCCTTAGTGAGAGCAACCAAAACATACTGCCGAATGAACAATTCACTGCAGTACACATGTGACAAAGACTGGAATCTTTCAAATTATGCAGTGAAGAGCAAGTACAATGCATGTGTCTTCTGCAAGAGCGCCAACTCTGGAAGCCTAACAGAAGCACCCAATGATAGATAGACAAATAGTGACTAAAGGTGGAGGAAGCAAATGATGACTGGAGGTGGAGTTGACATGCTTCAGGTCACTTCCTCTAGTAAATATTGAAAACTGAATGTTGTCATAGTTTGTTCTTATAATTCAGCATTACAGTTATAACTAGAAAAACACTGGAGTCTATCTTCAGCCTCTGTGAAAATGTATGAAGACCCTTTTACGAAACATCAGCTGCATTTTAAACCTTTATATTTGGGCTTCATTTGCTAATTTAAATATCATCTCCTTTATCATTTAAAAAAATCAGATCATTTTCATGATGTACCTGTAACTATTTATTTAGCCAGGTTAAAGCTAGTTATCTTTGTGCAAAACACAACAAAAAGCCAATGCCACAAAGAAAGTTAATAAGCTAATGTGCTTATAGTTTGGCAATTTATTTTTCAGTCAAGATCACTTGGTCAAGAAGCACACAGATTTGCAATTATCAATATTTTGATTTGTTTAGAAACTATGACACATTTATTGCCATAATTTATATTTGATGGAATGACTATTCTAGGATCCCTCTTCCTTTCCACAAGCCTTCACTGAAAATATCAAACAGGAACAGCAAATATTCCTGCCCCTTCTGGTGCATACAAGGAAAGCGTGAGGCAGGGAGAGAAGTTGCAAAAAACCCAGAGCAAAGCAGGCATCAGTTACCGCAGAAGGACATTTATTAAGTCATGTTTTGCATAATGGAGGAGCTGGGGTGGAGGAGGGAAGCAAAAGCAGCATGCAGAGGTAGCAGCAAAGAGTAGCTTAAATATGGTGGTACGAGTGCAATTAGTAAATAGGAAGCTCAGCATTAATCTGCTGGCAGTAAGCTTATGAGTGCTATGTGAGATCAGATGGTGAGATCAGATGATCGCGATGATATGGCAGTGCTTGACACTGTGGCCTCCCTGGACTAACACTATATGCTTGATTTTTAAACTATCAAGCCAGCATGTGCATGCCTCCTGACATGACTAATTTAAATGAAAAGTCACGGCATCACCAAAATTTCTGCATTGCAAAATCGTGATCACATTTGATGTCATTGTTGTGCTTTAAATCAAAGTGGTGGACAAACAGGCCTTACATCTCTACAACAGCTTAATAAGAGCTGCCTAAGCACACAGGTGACTAAGCAGCAAAACAAACTATTGCAAGGGAACAGAATTTAATCAGCGCTGTTTGTACTGTATGCAGTGCATGACCCAGTTCTGGAGACGTGACAAAGACAAGAGAAACATATGCTTAACTGGCTGCTAGCATAGGAGGAAGGTGATGACAATTGGAGGTGGAGGTGGAGGTGTAGGGGGCAAGCTTCAGGTCACTTCCTCTTGTAAATACTGAAAATGGTATGGTTGCCATAGTGCATTCTTATAATTCTACAATGATGTTAAAATAAAGGGTATAATACTTATCTTTGTTTATTAATAGTCCAGTAAAAAGAAGAGAAATCACAAATTATTTACCTTCTGAAGTTTTGATTTATTGCTATTTAAGTTTGAATTGATTCTATATTATATTTAAGTACATTTAATTTAAGTATAGTCGAGAGTTTGTGGCTCTGGGGTTGGGACTAGGGCCTGCTGTTGTGCTCTATAATCATTCTCTCAATACCAGTCAAATACATGTGATTAAGATTTTTCTTTTTTTGCAATAAGCATGCTGCCCTATCTGCCATCATCCATCTTTATAATAAAGAAGAAAATGATGCATTTATTTTCTTGCCCAGCATAACACTGAGTACATGCAGAAGTCTTTCAGACATAGTTTACTCAGACTATTTTACTAAGAGTACTGTCTTTTTGGCTCATTTTGATAGTTTGGATTGTAATGACATTTTTTTCACCATTGCCTGTTTGTTGGCATGATATATTTCATCCAATCTGTTACTGAGAACTGCAAGCAAAGTAACATGTATTCAGATTATCTTTAGGAAACTGTACATTTGACAAGCTTATCAGACAGAGATAAAGAATACTTTCAAGTATTACAGTCTTAAATTCATCACTGTCTTTTTTCTCTGTTATAGAGATGCACAGAACACAGACTCAGTATGACAATGCCTTCATCTTCAAGGTGTTTATCTTCCAGTTTGTCAACTTCTACTCATCCCCTTTCTACGTGGCTTTCTTTAAAGGAAGGTGAGACAAACACCAGTCTCAGTAGACTCACAAAAACAATAAGGACTAAATAACATTTTGTACCAGATAAGATCCCCCCTGTGTCTTCTCTGTATGGATCCACAGGTTTGTGGGTTACCCAACCAACTATGGCACCCTGTTTGGGATGAGAAATGAAGATGTAAGTTTACAACTTAGCAATAAATATCATAGAGAATATATTCCAGATCTCTGGATTTGCATCTTTTTGAAGTTTCTGAAATTGTACCCCTCCACTGTGTCATATCTGTTTCTGTTTGTGCTCAAACTCTGCAGTGTGGTCCAGGGGGCTGCCTCATTGAGCTGGCTGAACAACTCTTCATCATCATGGTGGGAAAGCAAATCATCAACAACATTCAGGAGTTCATCATCCCGTATGTTTCATTTCTACTATAGCGCTATGTTTTCTCTGGATCATGTATCTATCATACTTTAAAATCTGTAATTCTAGTGTTCTATTTTGGATATGTAAAAAGGTTAAGGAGTATTAGACTTAATTCAGAACTGTCCTGCTTTTACTCACAAACTAAAGCCAAGTACAATTAAATAGAGCAGAGTAATTTCAATTATTTTAATTCTAGTATGCCTAATTTCCTGTCTAAAAGGATCAAAAAACATCTCTTTTTTCCACATGTGGACATTCTTCTTCTTTTTTTCTGAAAGTGTTGCATCAGACTGTTTTGCATCCAGATTGCAGTGAGTTTGGTGCAGTAAAGCTCAATGCTGTATCTCTGCAGCACTGGCAAAGTTAGTGTGAGCGTGTGGGGGTGTGTGGGTGTATGTGTGTGTTTCCAGACAAGAACCTGAACAGACAACAGGGTAGAGTCAGAATTGCAGGGGGCTTCTGTAAACAAAATAATACAGAAGAACACAGGGGGACTTTAAAAAATACAGATGATCTAGTCGAACTTTAACACATTGTTTCCCACATTAGAGTTACTGGTAGTCTTGTGCACTAGGAAAAGTAGTTATACTGCTCATCAATGGGGAACAACCAATAAGCTATTGACAGCAGAATGGGAAAAGCATAAAGAAGTGTTCCCAGATTGTCTCTGTACAGCGCTGAGTCAGTGTAGTCTTTAGATTATCTTGATTGATTAAATAATTGATCGTAGTTGAGTGTGTGAGTTCAGTTGGCAGCCAAGTTGTTCAGCTTAGCAATGCAGTTTTTAGTTTCTTTCTTTGTACAGAAGAGTCATCTCAAATCACTAAATGAGGACATCCTTGAGAATAGACCATATTCCTCATGGTAGACATGTTCCCATGATATCATGCTCAGGGTAGGAAGCTGATATGTTGTTATCATATATCTGGTAATTTGTCATATAAACTGCAATAACTTGACACCGTTTTTTGTTTGTTTGTTTGTTTTGCTTACTGACTGAAAAAACAACCTCAATGACAATTGAGACTGACAATTTAGAAAGCAATTAGACCATATTTTTTGATAAAAAAAATTTGAGGACCATCAGACCACAGCTAACTGCTCATCCACTTCCTGTTTATCTTTACATTTGATAAACACAGATGTGATTGATCTTGAATTTATTTACTTAAGCCTTTAGTGAAACTCATGGATGTGAGGCATGTAGCTCCATGCTCCACTGTTGTTCCTACATTACTGTACCATCTTTGCAGCCATAGGTCATATAAATGATGGATGTTCCTAATAAGCATATTGATTATATTATAAGCTGACTTACTTAAAGTCTTTTTTTGATGTTACAGTGAATGTGAGCTCCACAATAGTTAGTCAAAATAAGATGTAAAGTGCGGGGTAATGAGCTGTGGTCCTAATAAAATAAAAGGAAATAGAAATGAGCCTCGGATTAGTTCTGTTTTCTTTTTTTATCATGTGTAGGATACAGCTAATTCATCAGACCTCCAGGAAGATACAAATGGGAATATGTTGCTGGGAAGAATGGACACTGAACTCTATTCATGATACAGTAATTTGAAAATAACAGTAGGGTTTAAAATAGACCGGCTCTAATTCTATTCAGTTTCAACACAAATACATTCAGGGAGTTTTACCTTGGGATTGAATAAATACTGCATAATCCAAGACAATATATTGAATAAGTTAAACTGTTGCAGTCTTTTTATCACTATCAAACAATTTTGTTAAATATCTTGATTTTTTTTTAAACAAAATGTGGTCTAGATGTGTTTATTATTTTTGTCATTCACATGATAATAATTATTATAGATGATTCTCATCCACTGCAATTTTCCTATCTGCCTTTTACATAGTGTAATTTTGAACAATCATTCTGCCCAGAGTAAGGTAATTTGAGTGACTAGAAATGACAAAGACTGAAATGATTGCTTTGACCTAAAAAGTGCTCTTCCAAGTTAACACAACTCAGTTTTTTAACAGCCTTTCACTGTTCAGTCTTACAGTGTAAGACACAATGAAGGATGTGAAAGCCCAGGCCTGAGAAAGATTGCTAGGCAGCATGTGACACTAAGTCCAAAATGGTCATTGAGAATGACATAACATGCATCTAGAGAATATAACCATAATCAGACACAAAGTCAAAGACAATAAATAGATCCAGACCTCTCTTATTTTCAGTAGCCTGTAGTTTTCTTTGAGTTGGGATGCAATACAGTCAAAAAGAAAAATCAGCGTCTCAGTTTATATGACAGATGACTTGAAATATAACAGTGCAGCATAATTACAAAATGTAAGCTTCCCACCCTACAAGTAACATCACGGATACATGGCCACTGTGAAAATTTGGTCCAGTGGGAAGAAATTCTGGTTTGGCGGCCTGGTTCTTTGATTGCTTCAGGTTTTCTTGTAATTTGGAAAGTTAACAGAACCTCCTTACCCATCTTAAATCTTCATAAAAAGTTTGCAGACTCATCAACCTATCCTGATAACATCAAAAAGATTTGATGTTTAGGATTTTAATATGGATGAACACCATATGGGACCACATCAGCTAATTTGAGAGGAAATGAGCGAAGGGAATAAAGCCCCTAATCGTGTTTCCACTCAAGAGTAAAGCTCCTGAGGCTAAAATTAGCATACTGCCAAATATAACAGCATAAACCTCACCTGGAGTTGTTGCTGAAAAATAGAAACTTTTTTAAATCCTGTCTTTTCTTTCTCACTTATTTTCTCATCATATCAGGTTGCAGTCATTCTGTCATTGTTTATCTGTGCTTCCAGTGGGATCATAGGAGATTAACAAAATCACATCAGGTGACAATGTTGCTCCCTTTGGCACAAACAATAATCTCAATAAACTCCTTTCATGAGTCATGCACCATTATATTCATATCTTGTTATTTCTGTTTGATTAAATTAGAGAGAGGGGTATTTGTGTATTTCTTATTATGTGTAAAATACAATAGATCTTTTAAACTGCAAGGATTTTGATACCCGAGCCCTACTTTTAGGAAAAAAAGAGTTGAAGGATCCCATTTCAGCACACTATGTTTCATGCCAGGTGCTTATTCCACCTGCTTTAACCTGCTGTGACAGTGACAGCACTTTCTGAGAGCCAGCATCGAGTGCTATCGAGTGAAATGCACGGAGTTTATGCTGCAGGGGAGGAAATGCCAGGCATCAATATGCCTTTTTAAAGAGCTATAGAACCATCTGCAACTACTTTTGTGATTTGAGCCTTTGTGACTTGTTACCATAACAACAGGCCCAAATGAAAAGAGCTAAAACTAAGAAATTAAAAGCCTCATGCTCATGAAAAATCCTCAAGGTTGATATTTAGCTTACTTGGTTATTCATGTAATGTAATATTACTGAATAGCATTTGAAGTGTGCAAAATACAACAGAAAGATTAAAAGATAAAATAATGAAAACAAATGTGAAAGATATTAAACGAAAAAACGGGCTGTTTCAGAGGAAGCAAAAGAAGTAGAAATTTCAAAGACACATGGATGTCTTTACTGCATACACTCCTACACAAGTAACTCCAAACATTTAGTGGATGTTAGAATTAGGTCACACATAGACTCCATTATCCCCACTTTAAAAGAAATACGTTCACACTGAGAGTCCTAATTGCTGCTCTGTGTGAGATGTGAAATATCTTACAGAATGCTGCCTCATATCATTTACTCTACTCTTTACCCAGAAATGGTCTTTGAAGGCTACTTTTGATAGCTATTAACTCTAGGAAAACTTAATAGAGCCACAGTTAGATGGGAATTACAAAGAAAATCTATTCCGAAACAAAGACACACTACTCTGTGTAGATGAAAGAAGGACAAAATTCCACATATGTAACTTAAGTTGTTTTGGTTTAGTTTAATGTTGTCATTTTCAACCTATAACTCAGAAATACTGGTGGAATGACTGTAAACTAACAAGCAGTAAATACATTGCATAAAACCACTAGTTAATACTGTTTTGACATTAAAACCAGCAGATAAATAAGCAAACAAAACAGGACCAGGAAGGTGTATGCTTGAGCCTTAACTTATTATACCTCTCAGTTTTACTTTGTAAGCCCCCTTAAAATTTATAAAGAGCTGTAAAAAAGTAACATAGTGGAGACAATAGCCAAGGTTGGCCACACTCCATGATTTTAAACCTGATTTGAGGCCAGATTTGCTTCCCTCAACAATCACTGAGGCGTATCCAGCAAGTGGAGGCTCAAATTATTTTTTGTCTGAATAATCCTCAAGTGTGTGGTGTCAACATGATTATTGTGCTGCTCCAAATTGTATCGTAGCCTCCCAGACCCTGGATTTTAAATACCAAACACGTTCAATTTTTTTTTTTTTTTGATTGATGATCATGCTGCCTCTGATGGAATACCCACCATAACCAATGAGGGCCAGCAGACAAGGTAGTGTCACCAGCTTGTGTTCAGCCTGGATTTCATCCTGATTCTTTTCCTTGTTTTATAATTTTTGCTGAAACTTTGTTGTTCTTCAAAAGTCATGTCTGATCACGCGTTATTCTATGAAATCTTGTGTGTGGGGAAGCCTTACTGTGAGGTCGTTGGCAGGTTGGCAGGTGTGTGGTCTCCAGTGGTCTGACGGTCTGGCTGAGTCGTCTATTGAATGCACTCGGAGAGTCATGAGATAAAAAAATCCTTCAAAATTGTCCTTATGTCTGTGGCCCCCCACAATCCTAAAATCATTAAAGATTTAAAAATCGTCTAGTGTGGTTAGCCTAAGCCAACCCTTCAGTGACTACGTCATAGTACTGTGAACACAAGTAATGCACAGACCCAACTTACTGAGCACTAACCTAATACCTGGGCTTTGGATATCTGCCGATATTAGTATTAATCTGATCCAATGCCAGTGTTAAATTAGTAACCAGCATTCCACACTATGGTGATATAACTAGGAATCATTTATATTTAAGGCAAAATTAGCTTTCAACAAATTTTTAAAACATTTTCAAACAGATTAATAGATTAATACTTATAGGATGCTATTTTTCATGACAGTCCGCACCACATTCTCTGCACCTCTTGCAAACAGCATCAGTCACCCTCTGCTGTCACAGTGAACCCTCATTGAGCTGCACTGTGTGATCAAACGCTGCTGCACTCCTTTGTTGTCCAAGCTTTTTCATGTTGTTAGCATTGTCTTTCAAAGTGTCATGCACTTTAGTAAACTTAGAAAGCATTTCTTTGTAGGGTGTTGAAAGTGAGTTCAAGTAGTAACATTACAGCCTTAGGTATCTGCAGTAATGCTAGTAGCTTTTACATCCACCAACTCTGCTAATAAATGTGTTTATTCATTCTTAGCAGCCAGACAGAGCAAAAAGAAACAATTTACATAAAGACACTATGATTCCTTTACACTTACAAGCTGTCACTCTAAACTTCTCACTTTTCTTCTTTGCAGCACAGTCAACTAAATTAATAGATTTGTTTAATTTTGTCTAGCTTCTTTGATTGTCTGAACTTGTTGTTAAAACAACAACCTTTGAATCTTCAGCTTTGTAGATAGTGCTTGTAGTTGCAGAAGTTGTAGGTACAACAATTGACCTATGGCTAAGCCATGCCCCCTCCACTCACTCGGACAAACAATGAACATTCAGTAACAGACACTATTGCAGTTGTCACAATAGGAGACATTTTACAGGAGGCCATTGATGATTTTTGGAGACAGATCACATATCATCTAGAAGTCACCAAAAGGGTCTAAACTACCCGTTGGAGGGATCTATTACTCATTTTATTGTTGAGAAGATTGATAAAAAGCTTCAGTTACAAGCCAAAATTTACAGGTCCCATTGTAAACGTGATAAACCGCATCTCCTTGCCATCACAATCTTAGACCACAAGATAGAGGATCAGCATCAAAGTGCCACTGAAGTTGAGGTTTTTAGCTCAGAATATGACAAAAATATAACAGCCTTTTTACCATCTTTACCAAGAGTGTCTCTCCGTTGGTCTGGTGCTACAGTATTTACATTGAATCATTCAGCATAACGTTTGCCAACCTTTGTTATCTCGGCTATTACAGATAAGTTCATGAAGTGTAGCTCCAGAAGTTGACGTTAGTTTAACTAGAGCCCTTTGGACAACAGCTAACAATGATGTACGATCACCAAAGTACAAAAACTAGAACAAAAAATGCCAATGAACTCCCAAGAAACGTGACACAACGAACAATGCAGCGAGAGGCTAACATTAGGCTAACTTTAGCTAACGTTAGAGAGGTTAAAGATAACTTTATATTTCTTACCAGCAAAGTGACAATATGTAGTCTCAAAGACTATGTTGGCTTACCTTAGAACAGATGTAGACATCCGTGTTTTATTCACGCTGAGTTGATGTTGTGGTCTGCTGCACAATTGTATCCAAAGAAGACACTTTTCTTGGTTTAGATGTGGCTTAGGAAAGGGTAAAAAATACACTCTGTCGCCCAGCCTCTCAGGATACCTTGTGTTGGAGTCGCATGTACCCCATGAACACTGTTTGACCATTTTTAAACTTAAAATCTCAAAAAACCTCATGAAACCGGAAGAAAACTGAACTTGTCCCATTCATTTCAATGGACGCCCAGGCAGCAGTTGTCCGAGTGTATGAACGGCTATATGTACTTGGATTGGCTCATCGCGTTTGAGGGCGGGACTTGGCCATAGGTCAATTATGAAGCATCTCCAATCTGCTCAGCTTCTGCAGTTAGCTTCCTCAATACTACCTTGGCTCTGCCTTGCGAAATGCACACCCCTACCAACACACTGAAAACACTGACATAGTAAACACAGAATAGCTTTGACCTGAGCTGTATAGATAGTTCTCATTGATTGGCCCATAGTCAAGTTACACAATGTAGCTATTTGAGGCAGGATCCCACTGATATCAGATCACATCCCTGGTCACTGAAGTAAGACTCGAGTAATACATTAAAAAGCAATTTAATGATCATTGTGAAAACCATTATTGTTGTGTCATTGCTCTAAGTTTTGTTCTTTTTAGACTGGAGAAAAAATATATATAATTAACTTTTGAAATGAAATCAGACATGATTACCTGCTCTGGGGTTTTTATTTTGTGAATTAGCTTAACTTCTGACCTTGCGCTGTTAAACCTAAAAGTTGTTTATGAACTGATTTTCATTTTTGTTTTCATATTTATCAGTGTGTTCTCCATTTTTCTGCTCCCACAGTAAAGTAAAGGCCTGGCACCAGAAGAGAACTTTGGCCAAAGTTCTGGGGAAGAAAACATCTGATGAGCCCAGACGGTGGGAGGAAGATTACAAGCTGGTGGAGTGTGAGGGCCTGTTTGAAGAGTATCTGGAAATGGGCAAGTGTCCAACCACTGATGTAGTCAGCAAATCTGGGAACAAATTAAATTTTAAAAACATCGAATGATGCAGAAATGTATTAAGAATTCAGTGCACAAATTAAAAATGACTCATTTTGCTGCAGTGCTTCAGTTTGGATTCATCACCATCTTCGTGGCAGCATTCCCACTTGCCCCTCTTTTCGCTCTCCTCAACAACTGGGTAGAAATCCGTCTGGATGCTCACAAGTTTGTTTGCGAGTACCGCAGGCCAGTGGCTGAGCGTGCCCAGAACATCGGCGTCTGGTTCAACATTTTGGAGGCCCTGTCACACCTGTCAGTCATTGCCAATGTGAGTACATTTAAAAGAAATCCAACCAAACTTTATACTAATCTCTTCAGCAAACATAACCTTCTTTTTCTCTTTACAATCTTCAGGCTTTCCTTATAGCCTTCACTTCTGATTTTTTACCTCGTCTGCTCTACCAGTACAAGTTTGATGATGATCTCAATGGCTATGTCAACTTCTCTTTGGCTTATGCCCCCCTTAACTACACTGAGTACCCCATGTGCAGGTAAATTATAAATGTGTTGTCTGTGAACATGTTATTAAAGGGTGTGCATGCCATACATATCAAGGCAAAATCACCCTCTGACTCTGCAGACTTGACCAACAGAGGGTAGTAATTTTAATGCTTCCTACATCATTGCCTTTTCATGTGCTACAGCTGGATATTAAGCACCCAAAAATTCAAAGTATGTCATAAAATAACTGTATTTTTCTCTTTTATTGTAAGATATAAAGCATACAGAGACGACAATGGAAATTATTCACTCTTCTACTGGGAGCTTCTTGCCGTCAGACTTGGTTTTATTATTGCATTTGAGGTAGGAAAGGAGCTGCCGTTCCTCTCTGTATTCATGTATGTCTCTTAATGTCAATTTAATGCCCATTTTTCATCATTTTGATATCTAATCTCATCCTTTACACTTTATTTATACCCCCATTAATGTCTGGCTTGTCTACCGTTGACAGTAGATCATATTTTAATGTTACTTTTTATAATTTTGCACTTCTTCCTCTTTATTTCTTTCCCTATCTGCTTTTTCTACATCTGTATCTCTCTTTTCGTCTCCCATCCTGTGTATTTTGTGTCCGTGTGCTCATCATCTTTGAAGTGCCTCTCTAATGATGAATGATGAACTACAGCCCAGAGAGAGAATTCATATTAACTAGCACTGTTTCAAACTTCCAATTAAGTTTGCATGTCTTTTATATTTTTTATTACTTTCTCCTACGGGTCCTTATTTTGGCCAATCAAATTTCCATAGAAATGTTATCGAACATCATATCAGGATATAAAGGGAGTATGGGTAAGAAGAAATAATGCAGTAACAAGTGCATACATATATGAATGTCTGACTGGACTTGTTTTGTAAAACAATGAAAAAAATGTGTCTGTCAACTGGTAAGCTTTAGGACACTAGCTACCTTTTTTGACCATCATACTCAGTAGAGATTATTTAGTCATTATGGAGATAAATTAGCGATGTAAAAACCAAACGCTATAAAATCCTTGGGAGGCCAGTGGGGGAAACACCTCTAATTGCTAGAGATACAAAAGCTTGAGTCTTAAAACCATTAGACGATGGGCGAAAAAAAACTTCAGTGTTATTGGTAGTGGAAATTTAAAACCAGGGGCTTTTTTCCTGGGAAAAACCTTTATTCTCACCTGTATTACAGATTTAAAAGGAAGTAAAAAAGTTATTTGTGACATGTCTAACAGGGCTATCAAAGTTGACTGAAAAGTTATGAAGAGAAACTTACCAATTACCTTTGTTGCCTTGTTTATGTCATTGGTAAACACGAGATGACACTTTCCATATATTTACATTTGATGTCCCAGTTCAAATGTCTGTTTATGACAGTAGATGCAGTTGTCTTCCGCTGTAGTCAAGCTTAGATGCCTTCATGTCTTTTCTCTTTCAGCATGTGGTTTTCTTTGTGCTGCGAGCTATTGACTGGATCGTACCTGATGTCCCAGAGTCGCTTGAACTGAAGATAAAGAGGGAGCGCTACCTGGCCAAGCAGGCTCTAGCAGAAAACCAAGAGGCTCTGTTGGTGAGTCGAGGCCGAGGAGCCGCCACTGCAACCCCTGGCTCCTCCAGCCCAGGTCAGTAGAACATGGGACACACACACATACAAGTGCAACAAGGAGCAACACACTCACCTTGAAATTAAGAAAATCAAATGTTGTAAAATACCCTTTGTCAAACCCTGCCCTCTTGTTACTATATTTTGTTGATCTGATTCTTTTATTAACGTGACCTTTGTGAAGGTCTAAAGACAAAGATACAGTAGGGTGTTGAAGGATAACTCAAAAACTCTTTAAACTTGTCAGAATTGTTAAAATGAATACCAGTGTCTGATGCCAGTAATGTCAACTAACATTAGCTGTCCACACTCAGCACAGCAACAAAGGGCTTGTTTTGAAAATGAAATACACCAGATGGGCCATGCATTCTAAACTTACTAGACCAGTGTTAATGTAAGGTTGTAAAATGACTCTGTGGGATCTTAAAATGTCTTGACATCAATTTTATACATATGGCTTGAATTTAAGGCTGCGAAGCTTGAAGAAAGTCTGAACAGTATTAGTTATTGAAATCCGGCCATTGATTCATTCATTTAAAACTGCAGAGAAAATAGTGGACAGAATGATATGTGATCAAGAGGATAAAAGTTGCCTTATAACTCTCAAAATATCAAAAACAGCTCAAAGTGTCACTCCACTAAAACCACTTTAAAGCATAGTTTTTCCTTTTGCCTTTATTCCCTCAGCTGTAAATTTTATGAACTAAAAATGTCAGGTATTTGTCGCTGAAATATTTGCTGTCAACCACAGACAAAAGAGGTAAGCATGACTTGGCTCAAAGCTCTGAACATTTGATAGAATTCATAAGCTAAGGTGTATCTGCAGAAGTAAGGTGTCGTTCCACATCTAAAGACCTCCTGCTCTACCAGAAACACATCGTAAATGTTTGATCCTCTGCAGTTTGTTGTTGTCCATACATTTCCACTCAGAAGAGCACTGGAACAATTCACCCACAAAAATCACAGCATTCGTGCAGCGTTAAACCTGTCATCGAGCCTGCTGATTCTCATAAAAAAATTCCTGATTTTTAAAGGCCCTTAAAAGCTCACCCACCCATGAACACGCCTCCACTGAGCATTTACAAAGCACCTGTGGCTTGACTCGGTGTTATAAACTCGCTACACTGCACGCAACACGATCATTAAAGCTAATCTGTGCGGGATCTGAGCCAATTATGTCAGTGTCAGATACATTTGATTACAGCCATATACCTTGTGGGATGATGTGTTTGACATACGTTATCATTTCCTCTATCAGCACTGCCGTTGATGTGTCACTTAAAGTTAAAACTGAACGTATTTCACTGGAATGAAAACCATTACATTTGGATGTTAACAGCACTGTAACACTGTCTCAAAGTTCATTCACAGTGTGCACTAACAGTCTCGTACAGTGTATTTTCATCCTCGTCTGTGTGTGTGTCCCTGTGCTCTGACCCATGCTGTTGTCATGTGTCTCATGTAGTGAATGTTGCCGGATGAGGGCAGATGACTACATGACAAGTAAGTAAATGACATTCTCAAGAAGGATGTCATTTTTTTATGTATCATAGCATAAATGTTATATGATTG
Organism: Cheilinus undulatus; assembly: GCF_018320785.1. Taxonomy (NCBI): domain Eukaryota; kingdom Metazoa; phylum Chordata; class Actinopteri; order Labriformes; family Labridae; genus Cheilinus; species Cheilinus undulatus. The sequence goes on along the minus strand of NC_054875.1, from coordinate 10,450,754 downwards.
TACACTGCATGGAATTAATTACATCTTTGATACTTCCCATAATTTTCTATGATAAATTTTGATGGAAAACTCCATAAATATCTTTTTTTTTATATTTGTTTATGTTGTCATTGTATTTACATGTAAAAACTGCATGGCATAAATCAGAGGAGATAACACTGAATTATCCCTTAGCTCCATAACCACAATTACAATTACAAGTGCAGCCTACAAGTATAAAAATCTTCATTGAGTCTGAGTTCACACTGCAGGTTAACATTACTAGAGTGCAGCTACATGTGAATAAAGTTGATTTGCAACCCCAGTCTCAAAAAAGTTGGGACATGTAGTTGTAAATAAAAGAAAATGCAATGACTGACAAATCTCAAAAACCCATATTTTATTTACAATTGAACATAAACAATATTTTAGATGTTGAAACTGGGACATTTTACCATTTCATGGAAAATCTTAGCTCATTTGAATTTGATGGCAGCTACACATCTCAAAAAAGTAGGAACAGGGCCATGTTTTCCATTGTGTAGCATCCCCTCCTCTTTTAGCAATAGTCTGTAAACTTTTAGGAAGTGAGAAGAGAAGTTGCTGGAGTTCTGGGAGAGGAATGTTGTCCCATTCTTGTCTGAAGTAGAATTTTAGCTGCTCAACAGTCCTGGGTCTCCTTTGCTAGATTTTCTTGTTTTATGATGCTACAAGGTCTCGACTGTAGGCTGTTCAGTTCACCATCTGGGCTCTTCTACTGCAAAGCCATGCTGTTGTTGGTTAAGGATTGTCTTACTGAAATATGCAAGCCCTTCCCTGAGAGAGACATTGTCTTGTTGGAGCATTTATTGCTCTAAAACCTCTGTCTACCTTCTAACATTGGTAGTGCCTTTCCAGATGTGTAAGCTTCCCACACAATAGGCTTTAATGCAACCCCATAGCATCAGAGATGCAGGCTTTTGGACAGAGTGCTGGTAACAAGTTTAATTTTCCCTCTTCTGTCTATGCCACAGGACAAAGTGTCTGTGGTTTCCATAAAGAATTTCAAAGTTTGATTCATCTTACCACAGAACAGTTTTCCATATGCCTTGGTCCATGTTAAATGAGCTTTGGCCAAGAGAAGATGGTGCCATTTCTGGATCTGTCACATATGGCTTAAACTTAAATTTGTGACTGGCACAATAAACTGTGTTGAAAGACAATGATTTCTGGAAGTGCTCCTGAGCCCATGTAGTGATTTCCAGTACAGAATCATACCTGATTTTAATTCAGTCCCAAAGATCACAAGCATCCAGTGCTGAGCTTTGGCCTCGTCCTCTGCACACAGAGATTTCTGTGAATCTTTCGATGATATTATGTACTGTAGATGGTGGGATATTGTGTGGAGTGTGACGTCTTTGTTTTAAAATGCAATGTGGAGACCACTGGAAAATCAGATCTGAGCAAACAAATTGGAATTGAGCACTGACACTTGCAGTGTGAACGCAGTTCTGTGTTTACTTTGAGCTTAAGTTCAGACATGGTAGCTAGCTTTGCATATAGACAGGAGGAAACAAGCATGGCTTTTAGCTTTGGACCCAGGTGGACTAGCTGCCTTCCAGGCTTTACACTAAGCCACGCTAACCATGTCAGATCTGTAACTCCATGCTGTGAGACACAAGACAAACCTCCATTTTATTTTGAAAATACATGGTCTAAAATGTTTAAAAACGTGTAATTGTTATTTAAGATAAGTTTAATGGCCATTATTACAATTTTCATTTAGTGTGTGCCTTGATAATATAATGTAGTAGCAGCCAGCTGTGATTCAGTGGCATGTTGTAACAAAGATGGTCTGTGTCAGCTTTTCTTCCCTTTACTTATCTCTTACAGTAATCAGTCTGACAGAACTAATTCTCTGTCATCTGTCTGTCTGCTCCTTCTTCATTCCTTCCATGTTCAAACTCAACTGCACTGCCTACCCTGAAGCAAGCGACGCGTCCTTTGGAGTCATGAGTTAGGACTCTTTCACAGGAAAAGACGGGTTTGAGAGGAGAACAGGACGACTGAGGAGACACATCTTCATATCTGGGATATAACAAGTGAACCTTTTTCTCATTGGGATCCACATACGTGGGACTTAAGTTTACACCAGGCCTGCACAAAGACATCATGTTTTTTGAATATCTAGGACTCCAGAATTGTTAAACCCTAACCTGCCCGAACCCAGACAAAATGGAACAAAAAATACCTGCAAGAAACTGTTTGATTAGCTTTTTTCCTTGGCAATAATTGAATGTTTTACAATATATGATTATGACAGAAAGATCTGAAAGTTTTGGAAAAGTTTTGGAAGCCTCCTGGCCACACTGCAGCAAAAGAAACAAGCACAAAAAACTAGAACAATGAGAGCACACTCATGTCTGGCCAAGCAGGCTCTAACTGGAATGTCAGCATGGATTAATTAAATTATTGTTTGTTCCGGTAGAGTTTCTCACAAATCGAAAACCTGCAGAGTGTCAATCTTGTTTAATTTGTTTAATAAGTATGAGCACAAAACTAAATATTTCAAGATTGATACTCCTTAAATGCTAAAGAGAGAAACTCGATACCTGAAAATGTTGTTTTTAAGAGCCTCTCTCCTGTGGTTAATGCACTCAGCTGGAATAAAGTGATGTTCAGGTATGTTACAAGACAATGTGACTACAGTGTTGGTTGTGGTTGCACGTGCAACATAGTTCATTCTGACAGCACAAAACCACACCTATGACTATAACAGGGTGTGGTCAGATATGGAAACTTAAAATAAGAGCGGGAAGTGAAACACTAATATTTTTCCTACAGTCAAGTTCATCTTAAAGGAGCACTTCAGTTATTAGATAATGGGCTTTTATAGAATTTGCTGTCACACAAAGGCAAAAAAAAATCCCCAAGTTCAAAAATAGGTCAAACTTCAAAATGCTGAAATCTGATGTGTTTCTTCTGTTGTTTTTTGTTTTGTTTACTTTGCTGCGCATACTGTATATGTGCATAAAAAAACAGAACAGAATGTCCTTTGAAAACACCAAATCACTGAGCTTGAGATTATTGATTTGCTCTTTTAAAAGTGGACAGAAAACGACATTTTAAAAAGATGACACAATGTACTGCTTCAATAAATTCACATTAGACTATTGGTTAATTTGAACACACGGGCTATAATTCGATTTTTTTGTTGCATTCATTCAAAGAAATCAGATATGACAAGAGAGTTGTGCCCTTACATTGTCAGTCATTCAGTCTGTAAGTGTAAAGCAGAAATTCGTAACTAAAGTTATCTGAAGTCACCTTTACAAAGAGGGTAGGTCTAGACCATACTCTTTTTTTATATTCTTTATAAAGAGCAAACAATAATCCACCTTGAGCTCAGCACTAAGCAAAATTTAGCAAAGCTAGTGAAACAAAGAAAAACTTCTCTTTACCAGGCAGCAGTGTTAATTTTTGCAGCTAATTTACATTTAGTCTTTGTTTTTGTCTTCAGAATAAAATGCTTTTAGTTTTAGTCACATTTTAGTCATTTTTAACCTTTACAGTTTTAGGCCATTTCTAGTCAGTAAAAAAAAAAAAAAACATTTAAGTCCAGTTTTAGTCAATAAAAAGCCAGTGTATTTGAGTCTTTACTTTTACCTAAAGGTATTTTTTTTTAAACTAATTTTACGAGCCATACAGCCATATTAGCCAAAAAAGTAATATAAATGTAAAACGCTGTTGTTAATGCCACATCACTACTTGAGCTGATTTTAATAAAATACTGATGTACCTCATAGTCACAGTGGAGAAATGTCAAAGGCTCTCTATGTCTAACCAAGGCTGCCCATAAGGGAAGGGAAGAGCTTTCTGGGGCCGACCCAAACTGGGAGCCTATGGGTTTTAGGTTATAAAGTAGTTACGAAAATGGCTTAAAGTGGCTAAAATGGGTTAACAGAAGCAAACCTGGGTGTAAAGTGGCAAAATGGGTTGCAGGGTGCAAAAGTGTCAAGGGGTTATAGGTGGCAGAAAAGGGTGAAAATAGGTTAAAAGTGACAAAACTCGTTAAAAAAGGCTAAAGGTTGTGAAAGCAGGTTAGAAGTCACAAAATGGGTTAAAAGTGGCAATAAGTGGTGAAAATGGGTTAAAAGTTGCAAACTTGGTTTAAAGTGGCAACAGTGGGTGGAAAAGTGTTGAAAAAGGGGTTAAAAGTGACAAAAATGTGTAATAAGTGACAGTAATTGGAGAAAATGGGTTAACAGGGGCAATAAGTTGCAAAAATGGCTTAAGAATGGCAAAAAGAAAAGTTGAAAATGGGTTAAGACTGATTAATATGGGTAAAAAGTTGCAAAAAATGGTAAAACTGAGTGGAAAATTTTATAAATCAGGGTAAAAGTAGTAATAAGTGACACATGGGTTATAAGTGTCAATAAGTGGTGAAAATAGGTTAAACAGCTTCAGACACTTTACATCTCCAAAATGATGGAACTGTTAGCCAGGGCGTTAGCACCAGTGTAACTCATCCAACACACATACAGTGACCAGTAAATAAATCACAGTGATCAACAAATCACAACTGCGGAGGGCCTGTTCACTGGCTTTTTCAAGGGCCAAGACAACTCTTTGGGCAGGCGGGTGTCCAGCGGTCCAGCACTGACATTTTAGCCTTGTTTTTGTCTCCTTGATGAAAACTAAACTTACTTTTTGTCAGACTTTTCATCATCAGAGATCTATTCTCATTTAGTGTTAGCCTAGTCTTCCTTATGGTAAAAAGTTAGTTGTCTAACATTTTTAGTCAAAGTTGTAGCTGACAAAATGAACACTGCTGTGCAGAAACCCTGAGCTGAACCAGACTCATGGTGAAGCTGCCAAAGCTGTTTATTGGTTGTTAAAGGATAGAGGTAAATCCAGAAAGATATAAAAGGTAAAAAGATCCAGAAAATCCAGAAATAGAAAAGAGTTAGATGCAGTTAGATTCAGATAGCGAGAAAACAAGCAGAGCAGCAATGATGAATGAGATAAATATATGGCTGTCCTGGCCATAAATCTACCTAAGAATTATTTCCTTGGAAATGGCTATAATGTTATGGTGACTATTTGTGAAGAATCTATATTCTAATACTGGCATTAACAGCTAAGGTGATAATTAAATGGATAGGACTGCTGTCGGTCATTATAGCAGTTTAAGCTGAGCTGCTCTTAAATTTTTCTGGACACTCTCTGACTCAGTTTTGCAACTACAATGTTCTGTTAAAAATTTGTTACCCTCTAAAATTATTATGGCATTTTCCTCAGACCTGACACAGTTCAGGAAGCAGATCACATTGCACAACAAATTCAAAGCCGTGTAGTACTTTCTGTACTCTATTGAGAACTACTAATCCATGTGTTTATTACAACAACCCCCTCTTTGAGTTTAACACATTTTCTGTTATGAAAACCCTAACTAATGCTGTAAAAGTGCAAAGAAGTAAACGGTCTTATTTTTTGTTCATTTACAAAAAGCTTTGGTTGAGCTCTGTTGCTATACAGAAAATATCTGCTGTCATCATAAGATGTGGAACATGTTAATACACCTGTGACTTTGTCTAAAGTGTAAATACAAATATACTCTCCATGTTTACCATACTTGGAGGCTAAGAATGTCTGTCTTTTCCACAGGAGACTTTCATATGGAGGATTTCTGAGAGTTGCTGTTGCAGTACTGTTTACAGGAGTGAAATTGTTTATTTATATAAACAATATTTTGTGTTTGAGCTGTTTTTCATTTTGAATTTATAGAGCAAATAAATCTAGTTTGACGAATGCAAAGATTTTCTCAGCGTGGGAACTTGACACACTGATGTTCTGTTCTTCAAATGTACTATCTTAACCCTCTTCTGTGTCCCCCAGCCCTCCTCAGAGGATGTAACCTAAACAGCAGGGACCTGCAGACAGGTACAGGAGAAGCTGATTTATTAGGAGTCAGAAACAGACAGGTGTTCACTGATGATTTTCCCCTTCCTCCTCCTCTTACAAACTCCACCCAGCGGCTATGGCCTGGGGCAGCTCCTGACTTTTATTTTATCTTCTCTCCTCTTCTCTTCCTCTTCCTCTTCACTCTCTCCTGTACTCTCTTCCTTATGCTTCACATATTTCACCTTTGTAATCCTAACTTTCTTAAAATTCACTCTTCCACCCTCCCTCTCCTCTCTTGGCCACATTCATCTCCTGATTGTTATGATTGCTGTGCGTTCCTGTGCCATGGCCTGCAGGAAGAGTGAGTTAGTACATGTCAGCAAGCACAGGTATGCACTGTGGACACCGGCTGGCTCATTCAACCACTGCTGGAGCGCAGAAGTTGAAGCTTGCATGCACGAGCTGCAACACAAACCTCCAAATCAGCCACAAGGTAATGATGCACAAACAACATGCTGCAACACAGAGTCATCTGACAACAAATAAGCCCACAAACCACGCTGTAAAAACATCTTTAGTTTGCTTTGCTGACAAGGCTGACCTGAATCTGAGACATAAAGTATGATTAAGATTTACTATGCAGCTTTGAAATGACACAAATAACTATGTTTGCGGAGTTAATATGCTCCGAACAAATGAAAATGGATTTTTAATGGTTGTGCATTAAAGCAGAAAAAAAGATGATACTATTACATTGTTGATTATTCACTATTTTTAACACTTCCTATAGCTGTGTAATCATAGTTTTAAAATTATGAATGATAATAAACTCAGACGAGACATAATGTGACAAAACAGTAAATCAAAAGCAAAAACACAGAAAAGTATCTGCTTTTTAACTGTAATGCTGAGTACGAAAGAATTCAATGGTAAAGACCAGTTTACAACTGGTATATTAATCTGTACAGACTGATGATTTTAGAAGACCCTATATATCATTATATTTACAGCATCATACACATTACTTCCAACCATTCCTCTTTCAGGATAATTACTAATTAGGATCTTTTCCTTATAAGAACCTTAGAGTTATTCCTAAAGATGATACTGTTTGCACTGCTGAGATGGACATGTGTTTTTCATACCACACTGTAACATCAGAGGCTCTTTGCCAAACCATTCGTCTAGTACTGTGAAGCATGCAGCATACAAAGTAATTCTAAGAATGTACCTGTACCTAAGGTTGCAATTTAAGTCCAGTCCCAGAAGAAATGATGTGGATTTAGAGGGATATGAAACCCAAATATTTTCTTAATCTTGCTTCGGACTGATAGCCAGGAACTAGTAATTTTCAGACAAAGCTGTATAAAATGGCTGTAAGAGTCACAGTTTTTTTATATTCCACATGGTGTGCACATAGGCTCACTTTTACATCTTTTACATCCAAATGTTAGGGTGGCATGCAGTCGAGGACTAATCTTATATTGGGATTTTTTTAGACTATATAATTTTGCATTTTGAGAAATCCTCTCTCTAAATCCCATCATAGTGTTGAGACAGCCTTCTGTCTGCACATCCACCAGACAGAAACAACATCAGAATGTATTTGATCAATGTATTTGTCTTTATTTTTTAGCTTTATCAATATCAACATGTATTAATACTTATTTAAAAAGTCACCATTCCTATGTTAAATTGTTTTTAATTGAGATTTTACAGTAAAATAAAAGTCTGTTTTTATCCACAGAAAGAGTAAAGTAACATTGGATAAAAACAGAGCAAAAAAAAAAAAAAAAGGCATAAAAATAAAGCAATAGGAAACATTTCCAAAGTTTTCAAAGACAGAGAAATTCTCAATTTGTGCAAGTGTAATGAGACATTTCTTTTTATGGAGGTGGCCATAGATTGCAAGTTCGATGCTCCAAACTCACCTCTGTAGCAAAGAAACCCCCACACTGCGTTTCCTGCACATTTAGACTAGCACCGCTCAGTGCCACCCGTCTCTGCCCACTCCTTCCTAAAACTTTTTCTTTTTGTGAATATATAAGGTGCATGTTCTTTTGAAATATATATTTTGGGGCTTTTTATGCCTTTATTCAAAGAGGAGGACAGTTCATTGATTCAAAAACAGGGATCAGAGAGAGGGGGAGAGACATGCAGAAAAGGAGCCACAGGCCACCCCTGTACATGAAGTGCAGCCTAACCGCTGGGCCATCTGTGCTCCTCATAAGACATATATTTTATCAAACACAAAACAAACGATTTCTTTTCATTCATAAACTCCTCACTGAGAGAGAAATGCCTTAAACGCACACTTCCCTGTTAATGCTGGAGGTGGTTCCAGGATGTGTAAGTGTGCTCTAGTGTTACTTTCAGCACACGTACATTCTGAGACCGCTTCCAGCATGAATTCGGAAGTACACTTTTAAGTAGATTTCTTCCTCATTATGAGAAATTTATGAATTCAAACAAAACGTTGGCTCATGAGGTTTTATTGAACAGAGTCCTCAATTCAAAACAAGAAGTAAACAGCTGAGATAGACAGAGCCTGTCTGTACTCGTCACAGTGTGTTATTGTGTTTCAGTCGAGAGCCCCCTGGTGGCAGAATTTTGTGTACTTTGCATTTTTACCGTTCTTTAGACCAGTCTTCCAAAACGTAGGGCTTAGACCCAAAATAGGTCACAGGCAAGTTTCTTCATTTACTAAATAAAACACTGGACAAAAGGTTTCTTAAAATATGGGGTTTTCAAACTGGTGTTCGTTTTGCTTCGCATACTGTGTGATGTCACTCTTGCCACCAGCCCTACTCACTTCATCCCTATGTGACAAGTGACACCTGCATGCATCCTCTAGTTTGACTGCACACTAGTAAGAGACTGACCAGTACCTGACTCTGAATGACATTTAGAATTGTGTTGTCTATGAGTTTGTTAATGTTAGTTCACCAAAGCCTTTGGAAATGCAGAATAGAGACTTCATTGTGTTTTATGCTCAATAATAAAGCTAAAAAAAAAAAATTAACAAAAAACAGGAGCATCTGCTGACTCCTTTCTGGTCCTTTTGCCGTTTACATTCACTCCGTAATGCTAGCAAACTGCCTTTTCATAGTTAAGTTGTAATCACAACTTTTAGTCAAATTCCTTTTTCCTGTTTTTTTCCACAGAACAAGTAAAGTAACATTGGTTAAAAACATAGCAAAAAAAAAAAAAAAAAAAAAATCAGGCATAAAAAATAAGGTAATAGGAAACATTTCTTAAGAAATTTATATTTAGTTAGATGGCAATCTTTTACTTTCACTTACAAATGTTTCGGTTTTCTTCTTCCACTTATTTGACTTCCCTTTGTCAAATAAAATATTGAAATATACACACTAACTTAAAACAGCCTGATCATTTGTTGCAGTGTTTAAAATACATCAATAAAGCTCTACATTTATACAAAATTAAAATCCTGTTGTTAAATTATTAAAATGAATTATAGAGGTCCATAGGGGATGATAAAATATCATAAAAGTCAGACATTTTACTTATTTATCTTTTTTTTTTCATTTGTATTCATAAGGAAATGTTTGCATTTAAAGGAAGTCATTATTTCTGTTTTTTTTTTTCTTTGTTTGTTTAACAAGGATTCTTCCACTGACTAAAAACAAAAAGCATTTTAAGTAGTTATTTTTCAAAGTATCTGTTTACTTTAAAAATCTAGTTGGGAAAGGGGGTGCAAATTGAAACTCACAAATAATTCTCAAGCCCTTACTGACCTTTAGTCCGACTGAAAAAAAGGGACAATTAGGCGACGACCGCCGCTGAGTAAACTAGTGTCCCGAGGTAACCCGCTCCCCCACCACCCACCATTCCTTTCATGTTTGATTAGTGAACATAGTTGATACAGCAGCAAGCAGGGGAAAAAGATGAGGGAGCTCAAGCATGTCATAGCAGCTTTTTTCTGTCACCAGCTCCCAGTTTGACGTTTAGTGAAAGCTGCACGCAGGCACACACTCAAAGACACAGCCACAGGCTATTCTTGCAAGTATCTGCAGATAGCATTGCATGCAAGAATACTAGACTAAATATGCACCTTTGCATGCAAGTTACTTGGATTATTTTTCATTTAAATGTGCAAATGTAAACCAAACCATAACAAACCACTCTCTTGGAATACTGGCTGATAAAGTGCACCCAAGCGTCATGCCTCACAGTCTTATTTAAACTTGTAAACACTCTTATCAAGGAGCAACATTTTGCCCTGCTACTTCCTCCTCTCTGTGTCCCTTTCTGTGTCAAAGCAGGTGCTGAAATGAGACACTAAATAACTATTAGAGTTAGAGGAAGGGTGAGAGAGGGGGAGGAGAGTGAGAGAAAATGAGCTTTCCCCAACAGTAGCAGAAAGAGAGAAAGAGAGGGAGGGGAAGGAGCAGGGAGGGAAGGGAGAGCAGAGGAGCGTAGAGAGGGGATCTGCATTGTAAGTAGCTCCGAGAGCAGCAAGTGGTGGCTGTTTTTCAGCCTGTTTTTGTTTTCCAGAGGAGGCGGAGAACACAAAGAAGAAGAAGAGGGAGAAGGAGCAGGCAGAAGAGCACTGATTTGAAATGTGTGAGCTGCTTTTAAAGTAAAAGAGAAGCAAGAAGCTGAAGGAGGAGAAGGGAGGAAAGAAGCCGGGAGGAACACAAGGCAGCAATGGATAGCAGAGTGGCTCAGTCTGACCCTGGGATGGCCTGGATTCACACACTGCTGCTGGCCACCATCCAGCACACACACTAGGCTGCTAACGCCAATGAGGTAAAGTACTTTAAAAAACTGCAACAATAAGTCTTTCACACAGAAAGGCAAAGAAATACACTCACATTCTTGTCAATATCTTGCTAAGTTGGAGAATTTAACTTCTGGGAGTGAAAGTTGAACTGTGTTATTTGTCTCAGAGTGCAGCCTTTGCTTTGTGTGGATCACTTGGGAGGAAGTATAGTGCAGCTTGTCAGGTGCATTGCATTTATGTGACAGTATATATGCTCTGGAAACAAAGATAGACTTTGTCTCCTTATGGGATTCTGGGAACAACACGGCTATGTGATGAAGTATCAGATGGCAAACACAGGACTGTCTGTCTGGATGTTGTTGTGTCTATACTGACAGAAGCAGCTGTTAAATCAGCTATTAATGAAATGCACTGCAGAGGAACTCAAGTTTAAAAAGTGAAACTTGCAGGCAGTCAAATAATAAGCACAAGTAGATCCAACAAGTGGGATCATTAGCTTTCACTTTTCATTTATTCCCTTTGAAAAAGTTGCCGCTTGCATCCATAATATTTAAGCAGTTCCCTGGGCAGTGCAGAGTGAGGTGAGCTTTGAATGTGATGGTTACAGTGCAGAAATGAGTTGTTGCAGAGTGGGGCAGGTAAGTGCATGTCTTGAGTATGCTGGATGAGGGGTTGTTAAAAACTGTACATGGCTGAAACTTGGCGCCCCAGCACACGTTTAATATTCTCTTTTCTCTTTCACGGGGCATTCTAGCATAAGACTCAAACTCTGCCTGGAGCTCCCAGCGAGTGAAGAACCTCAGGTTTTTAGAAGAGGTGTCTGCATAGATGTGTGCATGCTTTCAGTGTGAGCTTAAGGTCAGGCATTCGTGCACTCATGAGGTTTTGGCTTTCTCTCCCCTTGTGTCTGCGTTTGTTTGTTGTTTACGCGTGTGGAGCCTCTGACTGGTCAAAGTTGTTTACTTTGCTTCATTAGGGCTACACAACAGTAGCAGTTATGGCATTCTGCTGCCTGGTTTTTATTTTGAGTGTTGCAATGGTAAAGCTGCTTCCTTGTTGTTGTTGTGACCTACAAACAGTTGTCACAAGAGCAGACTGTGAAACTTATGTACGATGCTGTTAAAATCAAATAATATTGACACTTTTTTGTTACTACTGGATAATAATGCTAATACTTTGCATCCAGTACAACTGCAAAATCAGAATAATGAATCAGATCAGTTTATACGTCGCTGTCTGTTTTTGGAGCACAGGAAAAAGATGTTTTAACTGTCCTCCTGTGCAAGGATCTTGATTGGTCTTTAAAAAGTCCACAGTGGGTGGTTTCCAGAGGTTGAAAGTAACTAATTACCTCTACTCAAATTACTATGATTGAGTAGCCTTTTAGTGTATACTTTTTGGATGATTTTTAAAGTTAGTATTATTATTTTTACCTAAGTATATTTAGGTAAAGTATTATTTTTACCTAACTACATTTTGAAAAACATCAAGAACTGTCTGAAAATGTAAGCACTAAGGTCCAAACTTTCTGTCACCAAAAATAAAACTGGCCAGTAGTTTGAAAACAACTCTGACATCACATGACGGTCAGTAGCACATGGCCAGAGAATGATTCCACATTTTATCCCAAAACATCTGTTGCATTTTACTTTGGGTAAATGCACGACTTATAATACCAAAACTGGTTAGAGATTTTTTAAATTTCCTTTGTTTTTCTTCCATATTAAGGAAAGATGACAGTTTTCTAGGGATGTAACAGTATTAAAATTTCACGATATGATGATACTTCAGTAATACGTCCACAGTACAGTATTTATTGCTGTATCAAAAAACCAAAACAACAAGTGAAGGCTTGGAAAAAAAGTGACATCTGCATTTATTTAACAGAATTTTCACTTTAAATATGAAAATATGTGCAAAAAAAAAGTGCTGAAGGTGTGCGTCCTCGCGCTGTTGTAGAGAAGTGGGATTGTGAACACCTCCTGAAGATTCTGTTGGCCTGGCTGGATTCTGCCCCCTCACATCCTCACAAATCTTTATGGGTGATGGTTTGCCAAGTGGCTCCTCATGTTACTCATATTCCCATTCAAGTGTGTCACTGGTAGTGTCTGCATACCGTTTTATGTTTGTCTGTCAACTTTTCTCCTTTCTTTTTTCTTGACCAGAATGCTTCCACACATTGGGTTTAAAAGTTGCTGGAGCTTCCACAATCTCTAAAATGTTGTCACATGGTTCCCCCCTGCCACTCACAGCATCTACCATTTTTGCCTTGTGCTGTTAGATCAAGTCACAAAGTGGAGTCTAAAGGATGATGGGTACACAAGGGCCGATGGTAAAATGTACTTCCCTTTGCTCTACTCCGCTTTTAAAAACTACACTCTTTGCCCTAAGACCTACAATTTGAAGCCGTCATAGACTGGGACACTTCTGTCACTGCAATACCAGGAAACAGCGTTTCTGCTAGACTTTTTTGTCCCTGGTCAAAATGGCTGGCAGTCCTCAAGAATTCAGGCCATTTAGAACAACTACCGGACATTTGCTTTAACATTATTTTGCTGCATTAACAGCAGCAAAACGCATAAATCTGGTATTCTGTGATACATCAATACATACAAGTCTGCGCTAAATGGGAGAGAGGACACATTTTTATTTCCAGACCTGACCCAAAACTGAGACAGAAACCAAGCCAACAGTAATTTGCATGTTTTCTGCCGGACATTTTGACCGGTTATATTTTTATCTGCCAGACTTCCGCCCTTTATACCGGCCAATGACCGGTAATTGCCAGCTAACAGAAACTCAGCCAGGAAATTGATAATAATGGTATTTTACTGCACAACCCCCTCATGAGTCAAAAGTATCTATTCATTACTATGAGTAAACTTTGAATTAATTACTTTTACTTACTTTTACTTGAGTAGATTTATGGACTAGTACTTCTACTTCAGTAAACTTGGACCAAAGTGACTTAACCATAATAGTCTTGTCTTGCAGTTTCTTCGCAGCTCTGTAGCTTTTCTTAGTACCATCTGTTCCCACCATTGAAAGTCTGAACTCCCACTTGCTACAATGCAATAGTTGAGTTCTCAGCCTACGGTGATTATTGTGAAGTAAAGACACAGTCATTCTGCCCACCTCCTCTCATCAGTTGTTGTCTTAAGCTGAGGAGTCTTTTCAATCATACTAGCACTCAGAAACGTTTAACAGTATACCACCGTTTTCTCTCTAAATGCAGGATTATGACTAGGGATGCAGGATAGTATCAATATCATACTGTTATTGGCAGATACTAACTTAAAAAGTTAGTAATTTGGGATGCATAGATGGTCTAGTGGTTAGGTTGTGCCCCAAGTACACAGGCAGCTCAAGTTCAGGTCCAGCCTGTGGCTCCTTTTGCATGATGTCCTCCACTCTGTCATCTCTATTTCCCTCTTTATCCACTATCCTCCTCTATCAGTTGAGACATGAAAAGGCACCCAAAAAATAACCTTTTTATTTTTATTAACCAAAAGGCTTATGTTCAAGATTGAAGGCCGATAATTGGTACTAGCAGATCTGAAAAATTTTGGCAGATATTTAGATCCAATATATCGGCTACATATCAGCCTATATCAACTGTAAATATTGGCCATATATCTGAATACATTTGTGAGGTTTTAGGAAGGACCATCAGACCTGCATTAGCCTAGGTCTTTTTCTTTCGTCATTCACATTCCTCAACCTGTAAAGCATGTTTGTTTATCCTTCAGCCTTTAAGTTTGTTTAAGGGGCTGAAGTTTTTAGTCTGACCTACATTTATATGGCAAAATTGATATCAGTATTGGCTTAAATGAATATTGAAGTTGGATATTGGATGTAGGCAAAAATCAAGTACTGTACTTCCCTTATAATGACCTATTTGGGAAGAAAACCTGTTAAAAAGTGGCTCCAACATCTACTGGCCTGGTTTGCTATACTACCTACGTATTTTAGCCTTGAAGCATTGAAAAATAATGAATGCAAATTTTAATGAATTTCAATTAGGTGTTATTTATAATGTTGGTTGTTAAACATGCATGACATATCCCAGTACTTTATACTGGGATGTTGGTCAAAATAGCCATCTTTTTAGATGAAATAAGAGGTATTAAAAGTTTGTCTTATGCTATATTTTATGGTAAGGATTTTTTTTTGTTACAAAATAATGCAGGTAAGCTTCCTCATACTGTCTGAATTGCACTAATGGAGGCACGTTTTTTTCTTTTTCATTCTCTCTTGGCAGTTTCTGATTAAAGATATGACTGAAAATCTATAGTTTTTTTATGCTTCAGCTTTTTGATAATCAAACTTTTAATCAAACCTTTTCCCCTAAAAAACTGTCCTACTTACAAATCGTCCATTAATTCTGTTTTATTTGTAGGGCACGTTTAATAAACACCTTTGTAAAAAAGTGATTCATAGCAAAGTAATATAACCAAACAGAGTAAGAAGAGAACGGATTATAATTTATTTGACTGGATAATCCAAACAACTCAATTAAAGTTGGTTATCAAATAAGAATTATGGGAATAAATGACATGAACCTAAATAAACACAGGGATTAAAACCACCATAGGTGAGAGGTCGGGCTGAGGTGATGGCTGTCTTTTCTGTCTGCTGTCTTGATGACTAAGTGTATTGTCATGTGAGTTGACTGTTGCTGCTGTTGTGCGTCTGGGTAGTCTGAAGGCTCATATTTTGACTGAAGCACAAATAGATAGCTGTGGGTGTTTTCTGGATTATCTGATTTACTATGGTATGTCTGAGTCCAATGCACCACCTGCACATTGATAGACTTGCACCAGCACAAGGATAAATCGGGATCTTGTACTTTTTTATTGCTCTTAATGACAGTCTGGAGATCCCCTATATGATGGCAAACTTCTGATAGAGTTTCTGTGAATACTCATCAACATGGGAGAAAGAAATTTGGGATTTTCTTTTAGTTGGGATTGAATTTCTGCCTGTAAGCACACTGCTTTGCATTTAATTTTCCTCTGCATGCCTGCTCATATCACACGCAGATTTATAACTCATCTTGCCATCCCACTTCCTCCCTCCCCCCAACAATCGTAAGTCTGTCTGAAGCGCACCTGCCCCATCACCTGCCACTCAGACAGTGGCTGTCTGAACGCGTGTTAGTGTGTGCTGTGGGGAAGCGATCCAGGATGCCACACCTCACCCTCCCTCTCTCTAACCTAGCATGCAAATGTTACCTGTGCTCTTTACACTCACGTGCACTCTCACACATGAACGTGACTGCCTCTGCTCTGTTTGCTCTGACCTCTTTTCTTAAAACTGGGCTAAAACCATTTGGCATCACTGACTGACCTGCACGTTAAACAAGAGTTACGCTGATATTTTAAGAGGTCCTGTCACTTTTTCCAGCGCTTTGGCTTGTGGCCTACATAGCAACAGCCCTAATAGCCCATAATAACAGTCCTTTCTCCTTCACGTGTACAGTTGTGTTTCTTTGTTTGTCTCCTGCCTTGGTTTAGTGGTCAATTTTAGAGGAATGAGCCTGCAGAGTCATCCGGGGAATGCGAACAAGTGTCTCTGTGTGTCAGAGGGTCTCATTGGGGGGGCTGGGAGCATCTGAGGTTGGACATGAACTTGTTGTAAAGCCTGGACAATAAAACAGACCACCTACTGTGTTAAAAACCAGGTGGGCTGGGCCATATGGACCAGAAATCCAGTCTTAATATGTTTTAGCTGAATGGTGATATACAAAATAACAAGTGCTTTCCGTAAATATATACTTTGATACAATTTTATTGAAATCAGACTAAACCGAAGGCTGTTTGACACCATGAAAACAACAACAACAACAACATCAACAACATTGGGTGAATTTTCATTTTTATTTATCAGAATTTGCCAACTCCTACACACTGTCCAGAAACAGTAGTGACATATCTGTATTTAGAAGTATTTAGATTTTTCTATACTTTTACTTCTGATTTAACAAAGATAAAATCTCCATTCTGTTAATGTTCAGTTGCATCATAAAGTACAAGAGATGTTCAGTATTCTCATGGTATCAGTATCAGCAGAAAATAGCTCATGAAGTTAAATATTGGTATCTAAGATTTGTAGATTTGTAGGCATCCGAACCCCAAGTAATCCACTGGTGGAATGAACTCTCAAGCTACATTGTCTTTGACAATATTTACTGCAATAATGAAAGAAATATATTCTCACTCACACTATTGAATATTTGGCAATTTCATATGGACTTGGGCTGTAAAAATATTCTTGTTGAAGATTATGTCTACAGTGGGGTCTGAGCACATTTTTTGTCTTATTTTTTGACTTGGCCATGCTGTGTTGTTTTGTTTTGTTTAGTTTGTCATTGTCTGGCTCTGTCTGCTCTGTGTCTTGTTTCATTTTTTATATTGTATGTATGGGACAATATACATGTGAATGGAGATATAAGTATGTAAGTTAGTGGAGTTTTAGACTGGACCAAGATACCCATGTCAATTGAGGTCTTTTTCTTTATTAATCATAATTTCTTAAATTGGGGGTATTATGCCTTTTTTCAAGGCTTTACACCATATTTTTGATACCCACGTAGTAGCTTTACATGGTTTACAGCTCAAAAAACTCCTCATGTTTCTCACACTGGCATCCTGAAAACCCCCTTATTTTAACCTCCGTCTGAAACGCTTCGTTTTCGCTGTCTCTTTAACACCCCCCGCTCCACGGACCTGCTTTCCTTCGACTGGCCAATTTTCCGGAGGCTGGCTGATGGCAGGACTCAATGTTTAGTGCCTGCCCCCTCTAATGTGGCTAATGTTGTTATGCTAGTAGTTGAAAACTTTGAATGAACCAGTCCAACTGAGTAAAATATGGCGAATTTTGATAGACATCCATATGTGTTAGACCCAAAGTCTGATCCTGATAATTTGGAGAGAGAGGGGGAAGAAAACCAGCAGCAGCGAAGGATAGAGCAGGACGTATCTGTTTGGCAGGTGTTTCATTACTGTGTTTCAATGGCTAAATGGCTAAGAGCCCTTGTGGGGGCAGTCTGTTCCGCTTTGCTGGCAGCACGGACAAACCCCGAACCAGTCAGGAGATAATATTGTGATGA
The DNA here is from genome assembly GCF_018320785.1 of Cheilinus undulatus. NCBI lineage: Eukaryota > Metazoa > Chordata > Actinopteri > Labriformes > Labridae > Cheilinus > Cheilinus undulatus. The sequence goes on along the minus strand of NC_054875.1, from coordinate 10,433,034 downwards.
CCTCATCAATTTGCTCCCTGTTTGCTCCATCGAAATCTTGTCTTGGGAGAATCTCGGAGAGATTTTCAACGAACCGTTTTCATCAGTTTAAACGCTAATTCCAAGATTTCTGCCACATATGTTTATCTTGCAGTTTCAAAATTACATGTAGTATGGACACCCAACATTGTGACTTTATATTTATGTTTTAAAAATCAGAAAAGTATAATACCCCCTCTTTAAACGTTAAAGTCTGGACTGAACTTTGTAAATTTTTTCATCCCAAACTTTAAATCAAGTGTTTTAAGGACTAAAGTTTAAAGTCTGAACTACATTTAAATATAACTATTGACATTTGTATCAGCTATTTTTTTTTTGTAAATCAAACAGGTATCAATATTCATTGATTTTACTAAAAATTAGGACTGTCACGTGGGTAGAGACTTTGACCGTGGGTAACCTCGGAATTTCTGTGGTAAATTGTGGTTAATCCCATTATTTGTCATATTTTAGATGTTCCCTTATTATGCATCCATTTCATTATTTGATTTTTGTACCATCTCATAATTAGGATAACTGACTTCCTGCTTGGATGCAGGCCTGCTTTTATTTTGAAAAAACAAAAAGCTAATTCAAAGTTACAAAATAACCTTCACCACAGAAAAGGAACTTGTGGGCTGAGAAGGAAATAAGAAAACAGTGAAAAGTGAAATGTTTGATAAGACCATGTGAAGATGACTTTTGACTTTTCCACTGTGCAGTCTGTGAGATAAGGCATTAAAGAGCAAAAGGGACAATAAAGCATGTTATATCAGCAATTAATAAAATAATGAATTTAGTAACAATAGGCCCAAATCACATCATGATTAATGATTAATAAATGCCCCCAAATTACTTCATATTTAATAAACTGAAGTTCTCTATTTTGACTATCTTGTGGTCTTCAGGTTTATTACTGTTAGTGATTGTGAACAATCTTTTATTGAACTTAGGGTCTGGCGTCTTTTTCTGATCAATAGCTACATGATCAATATTAAAAAAATGATAATTGTCTCACAATATATATGCTTTAAAATGTATGGATAAATCATAAGAATTCAACGTATTGCCCAGCCCTACATCCAGGTTATAATAACATATTAATGTGACAGACTGCTGTCTTTCTCTAACAACCAGAGCTTTCATGCAGCAGTGTTTGGAGTCTGCCCTTTTTTAGTTCATATGCGAGTCAGAGAATATTTGGCCCATGCATGAAGGTTAAAACTGGAACCCGGAGGTGGTGAGCGTCTATGCGGCACACCTGTCTAGCACTGTAGCCCTCGGGTCATTTCACATTTTGACCCAGCCAAAAAGACGCGGTGTGTGTTTCACATCATGCGAGATAATGTTTCTTGCTCAGGAGGTAATGCTTCTCTTTAAAATGTTTGTTTTCTTAACCATAACTAAAAAAGAAAATGGAAATGAGGTGTTGCAATCATGTGAAACAACACCAGTTATAGCACAGTCATCCTCCTCAGGGTGGATTCATTTTATCTCAGTTTATAACTTTGACCCAGATGAGAAGTGGATGGTCATCCCGATTACTTGTGTTCTACTTTTACCTGATCACACTTCAAAACAACAAGCAGCCCTGTGGTTGGCTTGCCCATACCTGTCCAGATAATAAAAACAAGTAGGATGGTGTGTGTGTGGGTGTGGGGGTGTGTGTGTGTGGGGGGGGGGGGGTGGGGGGGGGGTGGGGGGATGAACTGCTGTTGCTCAGCTGGGGGAAAAGTAGAGCAGAGAGTTTGAAAACAGAGATGAAGAGAGCCGAGTAAACACAGCAGCAGCAGCAGCAGATGAATGTACAGAGAGAGATGCATCAGCAGTTTGTTTTAAAGTAGGTCAGCCTCTGGAGAGCTCAGTGGCAGAGGATCAGATTGGAATCAAAGTGCTCTGATTGACAGTTTGGGTACAGCAAACTCTGCCATGGATTCAAACCATAAAAAGAAAATCTGCAGGCAAATTACGACAGATGCATGAATGACAACTTTTATTTCACCGTTACTCAGTAACTACAAAGCCCAGAGGTTTAATATGAATGGTTGAACAACAGAAAAGAAATCACCAGTTAGGACTGTCAAAGTAGATTACAGGTTAGAAGATTTTCAGTATCAATCTAAAGCTTGCATTAGAAATGCCTGTCTTATATTTTGAAGAGAACAGTTGACAAAGTGATGCTTTTATTTCTTTTTTGATTGTATCCTTTAATTGTGTAGTGTTTTTTGTTTTTTTTTTTTTTTTTGGTGTGCTAGTTTTGCTCAGTCTGTAAAGCAGATGCCGTAGTATGGAGGCTACAGTCCTTGACTGCAGAATTCTGATCCTGGTAGTGTTTGGTGCATGCCTTCCCCATCTGTTTTGACAGTTTATCATACCATTTATCACTATGTTTGTCCCTTACCCGGTGGCATTAGTTTCAGTTATTGAAAATAACTATATGTTAATCAAAAATTGTTTTTCGATGGCCATGTTTGTTTTTTGAAATCATCAAGAGGCATCAAATGCCTGATTGCTACAATAAATAGCCAGGGCAGGACCTCAGTCTATGAAATAACCCTGCCTTTATCAGGGGCAGTTGTCAATATGAGATGGGGCTTTAATTATTTTCAAACAAAAATTGTGCAGCACAAAGATTACAAAGAGTATAAAGTTCTAAAATAACAGCTGTAAGAATATTAACCAAATCAAGATATTCGTAAATTACAAATCATTAGTTTGATCTTGCTTTGTGAGAAATAATGCCAAGATGCTGTTATCACAAGATGTTTACAACAAAGTTATTGGCCAAACTGTTAAAGACCAGAGCAGTATAACATCACTTCCTGCTCTCAAATGTGGCCACGCCTCTGTTTTGGGAAAAACAGGCCCTCAGATTGAATGGTGGTAGGTTAGAAAACGTAGGTAACAACGCAATTAAAAGCCATTTTGTTGTGTTTGATTCCTTAAACAATTCAAAAGATACAATTTAAGGCATGTTTGTTATTCCCAAATTACTAAAGAGTGTCAAAGAAGAGTTCTTTTGGCTGAAACTAGAGAGGACTAAAGCAGGCAGATGTTGGACCGGTGCTGTGGTCTTAATGACTTTAAGCTAGTGGCCACTCTGTGACAGTAGGAGCTGTAGTCTTTCTGCCTGTTAACAGCTTTTTCACACATTCACTAACTTATTAACCACATTCAAGTGTTAAGATCCAACACATAAGGTATGTGATGTGGGTTTATGACATCTCCGGTCACAAGATGGACTGTTTGTCTAGCTTGACAGAGGGAGCCTGAACACACCCTCATGTACATCTAGACTTTTATTTCCTATCGTTATGATGCATGTATTTTTTCATAAATGTCCTTTATTATATGTTTATCTTACAGGCCATTCGATTTTGGCTTTCAACAACCGTTAAAGAGTATGGTTTCCATATTTTAAGCTTTTAATCCCTAATGACCCAATCTTTCCCAATAACTGACGTTCATTTTTAAGGAATATTTTCCCCTAGAAAGAGGTGGGGCTGACATCATTTGGGCAAAACACCCAGATGCTCTGGTCTATAAGGGATGAACAGTACTGAATAGCAGATATCTGATTTGCTGAATGAAAACTAATTTTAGCCCATGCCAATACAGATACTAGTATACAAACCTTTTTGTTTTATTTTGAAAAAAAATGGTCTGATGAAGGCCTTGTGCTGAAACGTGTAGTAGTTGTTTATTGTTAATTGAGCCAAATAAACTACTGAAATGATAGTGTTTTGTCCACCAGAATGTTGATTTTGAGATATTTTGAGCCTTTTTAATTTTTGTAACTTTTTGTAGATTTTGAGCTAAAAAAACACAAAGTGTCTTCAGTGCAAAGAGAGGACAAGTCAAGCAAAGCTGATAGAGAAGTTGGGATGTTGTATTGTCCGTTTTTTTTCTCTGTTTGGGGCTTCATTCAAATGTTTCGGGTCAATATTGCAATTTAACTTTTTTTTTTTTTTTACTTTTTAGCTCATACCTTTTTTTTTTTCCAATTTTCATGCAAATAATGTTGTGCCTCCCTACCTGTTGTTGTTACAAAGAAGCAGCATTACTCCACCTTGAACTCAGCACTAAGCAACATGTAGCAAAGTTAGCCACAAGGCTGTAGACTTCCACTCTTCGGCATCTTCTTTTGCAACCTCTACAGTAAGACTTTCTCCACTGTCATGCAGCGTTGTGACATCTATTCTACTTCAGCTGAATTTTAATATAACTATAGTAGTACTGTTGTACCTGTATGCTCAATGAATTTTAACACTCTTTTTTGTTCAGTTTGTGCATTTTGCAAATGATAAAGTACTTTAACCCATTTTTATTCCCATTTTTGAAAGTTTTCTTCTGTCAACTTTTAAGATAACTTGGTTAAACTGACATGAATTTATAATTACCACAATTTAGTGTTTTTACTGTGTTCTTGCACCCTTTACTTTGACAGTGTAATCATTACATGAATAAGAATAAATTAGTCAGCGTGTAAATACAAAACTGTTCGCTGGCCTTTAGCAGACATAACAGTGTTGATTGTTCTGTTAAATATGAATGTATGACTTTATGTTAAATTGGAAGTGTCAAGCTGATTTTGTGTTGTAATTTCTTTTGTCACTTCTGGGCCTGACAGTGAAGGAGGCCTGAGATTGGAGGTCTGCAGCTAGACTGTATTGTATGTGCAGGGAAATATATTTATTCTTTTTAAACTATTTATTCATTTGTTTTGCTGTTTTTCTCTTTACTTTTAATCAAAAACTATTACTATTAACTAGGGATGGGCATTTGGAAGAAACCTACCAACTTGAGCGTCTATAATGTTAATGATCAATTAATTGATTAATCGTTATGTATGTATAAAAACATACATACGTGGGCATATATATATGCCCATGTATGTATAAAATTTCCCTATATAACAAAAACAGGTAAATAATGAGTGTGTTTCTCAATGATTTATTTATTTTCACCCTTCGAAAGCCTAGGGCTCTTAAACATAAACAAGGCATGGTCCCACTCACAATGTCATGATGGTAGATATTGTTGTGCAGTGCAGAGTAAGACATGTTCAGTCTCTTTATTAAATGCCAACATCAGATTGACTAAATTCCCCGTGATTGACCAAATTATTAATGACCAATTAATCTATCATCAATTAATTGTTCCCATCCCTACTATTAACTATACTATTCAACACTAGGTCCACAGGGGTTTCTGCCTTTATTTGTCAAACTTGCAGGAAAAACAGGTTGGTAAAGGAGACTGCATTGGCCTTAAATTGGGATGGAGTTTATCTGAAGTTTCACAGTACTTAATGCTTCTCCTGGGAAGACTTGAACCAGCAGTGAGTCAGCATATCAACTTTCTTTGGAGCCCAGCCTGAGGCCATGGTCTTTCTTCTGAAGATATAAAACCTCTTGAAATAAGTTACTAAATCATTAATCATTCTCTAAGTGGACTGGGCACCGTGGCATTTCAGCAAACTTGGCTAAAAGAGCAATAAGAAGTGTATTTGTTATGGACTATTTTTAGCTGATGGGTAATGAGAAATTGGTGTACTAATAAGGATTTACAAGAGTAGGAAGTTTGATTTGGACTGACCTGAGATAAAGCCAGGGTTCAGGTTATAAAGGAACATCTCAGTTCAACAGTGTGGCTCACTGATGTGCTTTAGTTAATTTTTTTAGACACATTAGCTCTGGACATTGGATTAGTATTATTTATTTAAAAACAATACTGAATGGGTCTTATATACTGTGGTTTGGATTTTTGGTGGGGTTAAATAACCAAAAATATACTTAAAATTATGTACATTTTCCACTCAGAGTTTCAAAATACTGCATTTCCATCTCCTCTGCTTTAAACATTTAACATTTTAGACCTTTTTTTATATAACTATGAATTGAATCTAAAGGTATAAAGAAAATGTTGGACATATTCCCAAGGATAACATAAATTTTCCTGCATTTTAGTAGGGCTGGGCAATTGATTGAAAATTAGATTAAATCACAATTTTCTGCTGCAATTTTCAAACCATAAAAGGTGCAATATTTTTTTGAAGTGAAATTTGTGTCAAAATACCAGTTTTAAACTTTTTTTGCAGCAGAGATGTTATGCATGACATATTATGCAATCATTCAGGTGCCATTTTTTCCAATAGTCTACAAAAAATCCTACCTCCTTCATTTTTTTTTCTTTTTTTCGGATTAAATATAATAATTTAAAAAACACTTCAATGCAATAATTCACATCCAATTTGCAATACGAGTCAAAATCATCAGATCATCAGTTAGATCTTTTCAAAGAATTGTTCAGCCCTTGTTTAAGAATAAAAGAAAGCTAAGGAATAATAGCATATCAAATCACAATTGCAATATTGGGGACAAAAATCGCAATCAGGTTATTTTCCAAAATCGTTCAGCCCTGGATTTTTTACACTCATCTTTGTTTTTAGTCCTTAAAGCCTAAAATGGAATGTGGACACATTACATCCCATTGCATTGAGGAGTGATGGTTGATTGCACATCCTACTGTTGTTGATGGTTCTTCCAGCAGCTGGAGTGACACTGGCTGTCGAAGATTGGCCACAATGCCCAGAGTAAGTACACCTAGCTTTGGGCAACTGAGATGGTGTCCCTGCCACCAGCTCCAAAGATCCATCCATGAGTACATCCTGGATTGCTTTGTTAATGTCTGAAAGCTGTCACAATCTCTGAAATGTGCTGGTAGTCCATCCCATTAATGTTTTCCGCAGATCTTGTGACTAAATCCAGTTCTGTGCCTCTGTACACTGCAGTCTCCTCTAGTTTGTGCATTGGTATTTATTCTCTTACTGTTTCTTTTCTGACTGCCAACCTATTTAGAACTGTAAGAGAGGCATCGGTCAATGATTGGTAATGGTCAAAGTTTATCACAGTGGCGAAATCAGGATGTTTGAGGGGCAGGGGCAAAAATGATAAGGGCATCTGCTGTGTGCTGTGGGGCACCATCGTTCAAACAGTTGTCAAACATTTATCGTGAAATAGTTGAAAATCCTGGTTAACATTTAAAAATTTTTTTTATCATGATTACACCTACTACAGACCTTTTACTACTGATTTAACAACGATACACAAGGGAGGATACCAGTGAAAATGAACTTCATATAAGGCATTTACAGCACTTCAGTGCATTTTCTCCACTGTTGGACATGTGGTTTCATCCACTAAGAAAACACCCTGTCCACTTTAAGACAAACCAGAGGGGAACTTTATCACATGTTGTCAGCTTGAAAGGCTGTATGGAAGGCAAGTTATCAAGTATTGCCCATTTAAAGGCAGCCTGGAGACACCTAGTCACATATCCACTTACAAGGGAAACAAGCCAAATTTTGTCGAAATAGATGACACTTAAGAGGGCAATTTGTATAATTATGTCTATTAAGAGGGCACCAATGAGGGCTCACTGATAAATTTGGTCCACATAATAGGGACCAAATCAGGCACTTTGGTAAATTTTGTCCACTCAGAGGGTACTAAAGAGGACGCTTTATTATGTTTTCCTAACATTGATTCAGGACTACTTTATGTTTTGCAGTTATAAATTATTCTTTTTATTAGCAGGTATTAATTAGCTGTCATTGCTGTTACTTACATTTGTGGCTGTTCTTGGATCCCCCTGCCCTTCCACAAGCCTATGCAGAATGTATCAAACAGGAACAGCACATGTTCCTGCATTTTCTGTGCCTGCAAGGAGAGCCTGAGGCAGGGAGTGAAGCAGCAATAAACTCAGAGCAGAGCAGGCATCAGTGACAAGAGAATAGAGAATTGATCAAGTCAGACATGGCATAAAGGAGGAGCTGGGGTGGAGGAGGGTTGCAAAAGGCAGCTTGCAGAGGGAGCAGCAAAGCATAATGAGCCCAGAGAAGGTTAGATATCTTGCAGCATGGGTGCAATTAGCCAATAGTGTGCTTAGAGTGAATCAGCTGGCTGTCAGTTGATGAGGGCTTGCATGAGATCAGCTGATCTCGATTTTATGGCAGCCCTCGACTCCATGGCCTGCCTGCACTAACATTATATGCTTGATTAGTGGCATATAAGTAGTAATGGAAATCAAAAGGTTTGCTGTCCAGGATTGTTAATTGTCTTCTTAAAGAGAGATATGATGGGTTTTATTGCACTTGCTGTTGTACAGCATATTCCCCTTAAATTCAGACAGATTTGGATCAAATACTACATTAAGATACTTCAGTGGTTCCATTACATCACGTCTCTTTCTGTTTACTTGGACGCATGATCTGATTTTGTGTTAGCTTCAACTGCAGCCTGCCATGTTACTGTTAGTTCCACAATTTATAGGGAGTTGTGAGAGGATGGCCATTGGTTAACTTGATCTCAGGCCATGCTGGTCTGAGATTAGTTGTTATGATCTTTGGTGGAAAGATCAACTTGCATTTTTAAGACCCAATGAAAGAAGGTTGCTTCCACTTTTTCCGATGGTTTCTCTGGAGGTTAGCCTGCTGTAATATTAACAATAATATTCTATATCAGGACAAGTTGTTACAATCAACGGATCCACTGCATATTATAACATGTTAAAGGAAGACTTATGGGGTTATTTGGGTTATTTTTAAAGCATTTTTATAAGAGATTGAGTTTGATATTTAAACATGATGACCATAATTAAGATTGTCTTTCTAAAACATATTCCTAGAGTGCTAGATTGAACTTTTACATGACTTTGTAACCTGCCAAAGCATCCTAAATCAGCACTCCTTTTCTTAGAGTCTCTGCTCACATACAGATCACTATTGTCTGTCAGGAGGTACTGATTATGAGATTTTCAGGATTTACTGCGTGTTAGATCCATGGCCCTCTATCGACTCGGTAGCTTTTGTGTCTTATGACAAAGCACCATAATTAGAGCGGGTTATTTCCATTAGTTTGTCAATCGTTCCTTTGTGTTTTCCTCTCCTGGCTGAATGTTTCTTGTCGATTGCAGTTGTTTTGGGTGCAGGGAGAATAGAAGGAGGGGAGGTTAAAGGTCCAAAAGTCTTGGCGTTTACGTGTGAGATGGTCACCATTTTTTCAGGCTTTTAAAAGAGAGATTGCTGTTTGTCTGTTTCTGTCAGCGGGGATCCCACCGGGTGAGACAAGGTCAGAGAGAGCTTCTCCGCGTCTTGTCGCTTTCAATCAAAGACAGATCACATCTCAAACAGGCGCACACATTCAGGTGTGCTTTGTGTGTGTCAGAGCCCTGTGTGATTATAAGCCAGGTTGTCAGCATGCATCTTCGTAGTGTCTGCAGAGGTCGTGGGTAAGTTGCCTGAGGGTGCAGAGGAGGATTAAGAGGACCCACACCATGTGTAAACATTTGGGTGGCTCCCCCCCTCCCCACCTGCCTCCTGTAGCCTCTGGGGTGCTCACCTGTCTCAGTGGGTGGAGGCTGGAAGAGGAATGAATACCAAGGAACTCCCTGACCTGAATTCACTCAACCATTCTCACACCATTCAGGTGTCTGATCTTACAAAAATATGCAGCTTAGTGCTTCATTGTGACATCTGGTTTGTTTTCTCTGATTGGAATCTGAGTCTCACAAAAGTTTGTGTTGATGGAGAGATCAAGAAGAAGCCTATTAAAATACCAGGAGGACACTGCCTTGATTCCTGTCTAGATATTATAAGGTGAACATTTTTAATGTTCTACAACCTGAAACAACATTACAACTTCCTGCATAATGTCTGAAGTTTTCAGCAGGTTTCAAATTCCCCTATTTTTACTTGTGTAAACACATCATTTGCTAAGAAAAAAGTTGAATGAAAACCTGCAAAATTAATGGTTAAATTTTAGAGTTCAGTTCTGCTCAACAGCAGCAGCCTGCAACAGCTCACCTCAACTACACAGGCTGCTCCGTCAGGTATTAAACACCAGAGAACAGAACAAATCACAAAGTTTGTTGACAGAAACTTTCAGGTAGAAATCCCCTGCATGCCGTGCATACAGTTCAAAGACACTGCAAACAGAGGTGAAGCACAAAGGGGAAATCTTGAAGTCTTGTTGCATCTGGTTGTGTTAGGTATCACTAAAGAGAGAAGCTGGGTCAGGTTTATCAGTTTTCTATCTGCAGAGAACAAGTAAAGTCTGAATAGAATGAATATTTGTACAGCAGCCATGTTATTGTGACATCACGTCCAATATATATCATATCATATCATATACTGTTACAGGGTTATGTTTCATCAAATCTTAAAATTCTCACATCTGCTTTCATTTAATCCTTTTATGATTGAAAAGCAACTACAAAAATGTAGTCTGAATAGAGAGATCGGACTACATTTGATGTAAAAAAAAAAAAAAAACCTTGTTTGATGAGCCTTTTGCTAGCTTTACTACTAAGCAGCATCATGCCATGATTTTCATAATGGCTTGCGTATTATGAAGTCAGGGCTTTCAAACTGTTGGCATGAGTTGCACCTATTATGTGCAGAAAATCTAGAGAATAGAAGACTTGCCCGTTTTTTCATGTCTGTCTCAGCCAAACCAGACAGAAAAAATAGAGAGCCATATTTACTTTGGTTTAGCACAGTGGTTCCCAAGTGGTCTAGAATCAGGACCCGCCACCACTTCCTGAATGACAAATCATAACCAAACATTTTGCATAAAAAATGGGGCAGTTTAGAGTTCAGATGGAGCAAATGATGTGATGAGACAAAGCAAAGAGACATATCCTTTAAAATAAAAGCACATCATAGACTATTTGCCACATATTTTTGATCCAGACACCCGTCTTTGACCCGTTGAAAAATAGCCTCAAAGGGCAAAGATGGCCAAACCAATACAGGGGTGGCCTGGGTCCAAATCCAGCATGTGGCACCTTCACTGCATCTCATCCCCCACACTCTTATCCCTGCCCCCTCCCCACACACAAAAAAATATCTTTACAAAAAAGGAAAATTGGTTTTGAGATGTACTTAAAGGTCCTGACCCATCAGTTGAGAACCAAGGGCATTGCAGATATGCATGTCCATAGCTGTATGTTTCTTGATGACCCTGATAAAGGCTACAAGCAAAAGATTTTGATAAACTACAACTGTTGGGGAAGATAGTGCATTTATATTTCTGTTTTTTTCCTTTTCAAAGTAAAAGCCCAGTTTAGCACTTTTCTGGAGGAACCTGATTTGTTTGTACAGAATGCTTTCATTCAGAAAATTTTCTGCCTTAAATAGGCAATACAAAAAATTTAGTCAAAGTTAGATTAACTGAGGTAAAACTAGTGAAGAAAGGCAGGGCTGTGACAGTAGGGAGATGCAGCGACATGCATAAAATGAGCACTCGTTATCACATGGGCCTAAGACTAAAGCTAGCTTATGTTTGATTATTGATAAAGTAGAAAAGCTTGTGTTTATAAAAGATATACATGTTAATTTCTCTTTTTATTCTTCAGTGCTCACAGCATGGATCATTCTCCATATTTAATTTTCTTCTGAGGTCACATTTGATCTCACATTTCTGTGAGATCTCAAGTCAGGGGATTTGCCAAACCTTTCCTAGTAGTGGCAGGTTTGTGGTCTCGTGTTCAGGCCGTATTATCTGGTGAAGTGGTTTTCCAAACAGTGTGCCTTGAGGCACGGGTAGGTGTGCCATAGGAATTTTTACAACCATACATTATTACTGTACCAACTATACTGTAACATGGGTTAAGGAGGCTGTTTTACATGGATATGAGATTTTGGCCTGATCTTAGGTGTGCCCTGGGCAAATTAGTAACTGTTCTTATGTCTGTGGTCTTCTATGTTTTTAAAATCAGTAAAGATTTGAAAGCTGTAGAGTGTGTAGCCAGCCCAACTAAACAGTTGTGTTTCACTCTGGCAGTGCCGTTCTTAGCGTGATACTGAGTTAATTTGTCTACAAACAGGTATTTTTTGCTAATAAGTAACTTTAAAATATGTACCATCTACTAATGACTTAGAATCACAGTCTTACCTTTCTAATTATAGCTACATAATTGATAATAATTGTTGCTGTGTTTTTTTTTTGTCAAGTCAACACAGTTGCATCACTTTATCAGCACTGATGGAAAATGTTGTAAAAGCTGTTTTTGAAAAACACAGAGCACAAGAGTGTGGTTTTCCTGAAAGTGACGCTGAATGATGTCATGTCTTGTCTCTGCAGACAATGCTGGGCTCTTTAGTCTACTGCCTGGCAATTAGTGGTCTAATGCGATCGAGTTAAACTGCGATCTCACACTCACACATGAGCTGCTCACAGCACACTGTTAGGACACTCTGCTCTGTCTGACCAAACACACTGGACTGGAGCTCAGGCAGGAGGATGTGAGGGGGAGGGGGGAGACGCTGGGATGGTAACAACAAGGGGCAGGGCTAGGAAAAAAATAGTTTATTTTAATTACACTGCAAATGACCTTACATGATTCCTTTATCTGTAATTTAAAGTGACATGGCCACTTATTACTGCCTCAATGTGTCATGTTTTGTTTTTGTGTGATGTTTCTTTGAGCATTTTAAATGATTTTGCTCTCTAAACAATCCAACTACACCCTAGAGTTCCGTAAAGCTGCAGTGGATATATTTTCCATCAGTTATTTAATGCATATAAACCATGAAGCTGTTTGCATTCTGTATTTATTAGGGATGATGATATGACATGATGATATCAGTATCGGCAGATATTAACTTAAAAAGGGGAATGATTGTATCTGCAGATAAGAAAACTTTGCCGGTATTTACATTGGCTAGAAACTCTTCCTATATCAGCTGTAAATATTGGCAATGCGAATAGATATGTTGTTGGAGTTACAGGTAGGAAGAACAGACCTATGTCAGGTGATGTCTTTTTCTTTAATTATCATCATTCCTTACATTTAGAAGTGTGTTTGAAGTTTTAGGTCTTAACTATATTTAAATATCCTTATCAGCTAAAATCGATTTGTAAATATCGGCAGATATCAGCAAAAATCTGATACATGCGTCCCCAATTTTTGTTTTATGCACTTCAGCACTTTTCAGTGTCTTTGAATTTAGTTCCCAGTTTAGCACCATGGCTCCCAGTAAGGAGAAAAACCTTAAACTTTAACAATGATCTAGTTTTCAAATATTATCACCTAATATTAATAAGAAATCTTGAGTGTTATTTGATGAAAAAAAGCTGTACGATTTTGTAAATATTACCAAAACAGAGGAAAATTTGCCCTATTGTATGAGAAACTGTTTTAGGCTGCATTTTAAGATGCATAGATTGCTCTTGCAGCAGGAGGATCAACAACAGAAGTTTTTTTTTTGTTTTTTTTGTTTTTTTTTTTTTTACTGGAGAAATAACTATTTGTTGGTTCCACTTATCCTTCATATTTCTTTAATATGCAAGACCCTTTTTTCTGAAAGTCTAGTTACTTTCTGGAGGGGAGAAAATGTCTTGGAAAAAATGTTTTTGTTTGTAAGCCATGAAGTGCTTGGTTGTCATAATTAGAAGTTTGCTGTTGCCAGTAGGCAAAAGTTAAGAGTCCTTAAAAAGTTTGTTTTTTTTCCAGTTAAGAAATGTTAGTTCACCTACTAACTCAATCCAATTTTGCAGGACCATACCAAGCAATAAAACAGAAGGCTAACAATAAGATAAAAAAAACCCCATAAAACTACAGTTCATAGCCATAGCTTTAATTATTATACTTCAGTCTATGCAATGAGCCTGCCTGCTTTTGTGTCAAGACTTTAATTATTTTTAACAGACTCATACACAGCAAAGAAAGGAAAGTTTTCAATTTTACACCAGATATAATGTTTAACCATGTACAAAATAATTGTATTTATACACTCATCAAGCTATAAATCACTGTTAGTTTTGTCTTTGTGAGACAGTGTATTTAAACCAACCTGTTGCTCTGTGTGGGAGAGAAACCACTGTAAATATAATCACTGAGGAGAGTTGACAGAAACATGGAGCTGTGTGGGCATAGTATAAGAAGGTCTGAAGATGTTTACAGCTTCTGTTAAAGCATTTAAATTTCAAATGGTGGATAGAAAAACTCCATTTGTTTTCAAAATAGTCACTCAAGTTTATTTTTCTCTGGTCTTTATATGCAGTAAACTCTCAGACCGTGCTCACATACTGCCAATGAACTTACAGTCTGTGTCTCTGGATGGTCTTTCTTGCAGGAATACTTCTATGCACAAGCACATGAAAACAGTCCCCTAAAAACCACATTGTTTTTTGTTATATTTTTCTATTATAATGAGTGCCATATTCAGCTGACAATGTTTCAGTAACAACCGACATGCACGTTGATTTGCGCCTTTTTTGTTTTAGTCACATCTTTGTCATTTCCTTTTTAGTTTTAGTCTAGTTTCAGTCAACAAAATGAATACTGCTGGTCTGTACTTGTCATATTGTGTTATTGCTTTGGTTGAGAGCCCACGGATGTGAAATTTTGTGCGTTTATGCAACATCAACAAATGCATTGGGGGGTGAGAGACATCTTTAGAGGTAGTAACAGAGGCATAAACAGTGTCTGATTGTGAGTGTATATGGACCTCTATCTGTGCTGTTGTCTCTCGCCATCCTGCAACGCTGAAATGTGCTGTGAACTGATAGATGAGAACCCATAATATCCCCATCCCCTAGCATTTTAAAGTAGCATCATTAGCGTCTGGGACTGCACATGGTCTTTCCTCCATGCCTACTAGCTACAAAGTTGAACAAGAAAGGCATATATTACAGTTATGGTAAAGACAGAGTGGAACACCATGTTCCAATGCTAATAAATTAGCTTATTATGTCTCTCTTTGCGTTCTCTTTAATGTTTAACTTTTTTCCCTTTCATTAATCCATGTTGTTTCACTGTGAGTTGATTCAGCGAGCTTATATTAAGCCTCCCCTTTCCTGTGACTGCATACACCAGTGAAAACCAAATTTGCTCAGTAGAGATAAGGCATATGGGGAACCAAGCTAAACATTGGTTTCATTACTCTTTAGCATTATTGTGCTGTAAACATTCATTATAAAGCAAACTTATCAAGTACTTCATCATTTTTGCTGCTGTCACTTTAAAGCAGAGTAAGATTAGAAAAATATGTTCAGGAGAGAAGTCTTTCTTTACCTTTATGGACCTCTAACAGTGAATCCATTTGTTTTAACACCCTTATCTCCCCTGCTGGCTAACATCAAACAAACTTTAATTATGTGATTACACAACATTTGGCTCTGAATGACGCTGAATCAGCTCTGGATTTATACTCATATTTATATGATACACCCCATTAAAGGATTATTTTGAGACATTCAGGATGAAAAATGTTGAGATTAAGAATGCTTCTCGTGCGACTGCTGGCATTAAAGGCATGCCGCAGTGCCATTCATTAAGTGCTGTGTGCAGACATGGCGTCTTAGAGCAGCCTGGTGAAATTACAGGGGGGGAGGAACTGGCAGCGGAGTCCATAACAGTCACAAATAACACCCTGGTATGACAAGGGAAATTACACGTCTTTGAATTGAAATTTTAATTGCGTTATATAATTGTATCAGCATAAGGAATGTCCTGCTGGTGTAAGTGGATGCTTTAATGTTGTGATGAATGTAGCGGTGAAGCTTCATGTCAGTTTTTGGTTTCTTTGAGATTTCTTGATCTAATCACAGATAGCTAATTTTCTCAAAAGACATTGTAGATTTGTGGAGGATTACCTGCTTGTGGAGGATTATGCCAACATTCACTGGGTTTAATTTAGGAGGTGACATGTTGTACCCCTTTCCCATCTTTTAACACAGTCCTATGTGGTTTTGATATAACATCTGTGCTGTGATTTTGTCAAAATATAACATAGGTGAAGCAACAGAGGAAGTTTTGACCCTGTATAAACCAGATTTAAAGGGCCTATCTCAGAATGATTTGTTTTAGTGCATGTCTCTTTAAATGCAAATGAGCTACCCCTCATGGGGCAGGATGAGAAGAAGGCCATTTGGATGAGAGTTCAGGGAAACTAAAAAGTGGATTTAGTTAGTTTTAGTTAACTATAGTAACTGTAGTGTAGCATGTCAGAAATGTATAAGATTGATAAAAATGCACAGTCTGTAAGAAGCCTATGAGGCTGGAGTGCCACATACAGAAAAATGTAAAGATGGCAGTAAGAGGCATGCATAGTTTTTTTTTTGTTTTTTTGTTTGTTTTTTTTGTTTTTGTTTGTTTTACAGACCTTTTTTGTTTTTACACCATGCTTATGTGTTTTGCAAGTTCAGTCAATTAACCTCAGGTGTTCTAGACAAGAGTCCAAACTTCTTTTAACTGAGGGCCACATGGAGAAACTCTGTGTATGATTAGGCCACTTCAGCATTCCTATTCTTTAGCATAGAAAAGTTAGTAAAAACCAATCTAAAGTAGGATATGATGTACCTGGTGAGTGGATAAGGTTAAGAAAGCAATTCAGAAGTGGAAAGAACCACATTTCCTTGAGTTTCCACTTTAGTATGACTGCATAGGCACCAAATGTTGCATATAGATGTTAAAACGCTGTTTTTTATGTCAAAATAAACATACAGCCTGGTTCAAAAATGATTTTGCTTGTACTAGTCAGTGCTTTTGGGCTGCACTGCAGCATAGAAGTCAGTGCTGTTGTCTCACAGCAAAAACGTTCTTGGTTTGCTTCCCGGTCAGGACCTTTCTATGCAGGGTCCGCATGTCCTCCCCATGCATACATGGGTTCTCTGTGGGTACTTCAGTTTCATCCAACCACCAAAAAATATGCTCGTTAGGTTATCTGGTGACTATAGAGTGTAAGATTGACTGCTGACAAGTTGAGGGTGTATCCCGCCTCCTGCCCAATGACAGCTGGGATAGGCTCCAGCCCCCTGCGACCCCAAATGAGATAAGCTGTTTAGAAAATGGATGGATAGTTAATGCGTTTATGGGCGTACAGTGGCTGAAGTCTTATGAAGAGGCTGTCTGTTTAGATTTAAACAAGGATTTTGATTTTTGCATTATTAGGGCTATGGCTACTATGTGCTAATAGCTTTAGGTCAGCACGTTGTAGCTGTTAACAGGAGGCTCAAGACCTACCTCAACTCAACTTCTTAGTTTTTAAGTTGATCTGAAGTTAGTTTGAGACAGCATTCTTTAACATGGTGGCCACCTCTGATTGGACTAAGAAGCCCCCTTCAGAAACAGAATGGCAGACTTTATCCAATATTTTCTACGCTCTTTGAATTTTCATAGTATGTCCCTCTTATGCATTAGATAATCATGTAATAAAATTTTCTAGATACTATAATGGGACACAGGAAGCGATTAATCCTAAATCTTCAATGACAGACTGCACACAGAGGTGCATGAAATTGCACACAGAGGTGCATTAAGTTGGGTTAATGCTGTACATCTGCAGCAGGATTACACTGTAACCAGACAGTAATCACATGCAGACACTAATAAAGCTTGTGTTATTGTGCAGCAGTCCTCTGGATGTGTTTATATGGCTCAGTGGCTGCACTATATGAGCTGATCAGTATAAACAGTTCCCACACCCTCTCAGGTGTCCTGTGCTCAGGGCAGCCTGGCCCAGGTACACACATAAAGGCTGCTTTGTCTGCAGCGGGGAACAGGTAACCATTTGTGCCTGTGCTGCTCTGTGTGCTTTTGTGTGTGTGCATGCATACAAGCGAACGTGTGTGTGAGTGTAAGGGAGAAACAGAGAGAGAGATAGGATTGACTCGGCCGTCTACCGTTGCCACAAGAACAGGTGTGGCTTTTCAACAGCCTCATATTCACAGCGTACAGCACATGTGTGCTCCATAAAAGAAGGTACACTGTGACTAGTAGGCTGTTCTTCTCCAGGCAAACAAACGTCATTTTAAACAAATTATACCTCAGGAGAGAGCATAGAGTTGTGCTTTAGTCCTCCTTGAAAACATACTTGTAGAAATTACAGGTGTACAGTTTAATTTGATAGCATAGAGTAGCATATACATACCTCATAAGGATTTAGTGTAAAGTGTGATAATTAACTCTAAATTACAAACAAATGTGTGACTAGATTACTTTTTTGAGAATTATCCATAACAAAGACCTTTTGTGTTGCTGAATGTGAGTTTTTGTAAGCAAATGAATAAGGGAGATAAAATAGTTAAAGATTAACATTCACAGAGTGTTACCTTCCCTCTGCCCTTAATTCACACCGTACTGTCTATTTTGATTTGTGAGTATGATGCAGATATCATGTAGAAAAAACTCTAAATGTAGATAAACTTTTGACTTAAAGGATTGCCTGATTTTGTAACATACAAAGAGGACGGAGAAGCCATTAAAAACCTTGTAAACACTGTGTGCATTTAAAGAATATAATTAGGAAATATGATTAGTTCAGTAACTTAAAAATCTGTTTTAGAATTCATACAAAAATGATCTGGGAAAAATCAAAATTTTGATTATGTCTTTAAAAATGTATGATATGACATTTTTTTCCCTTATAGCCCACCCTTAGGACAGTTCAACTCTTACATTCAAGCCTGTGTCTCTTAAAAATTAATATGCCCTATTTAAAATTTAATCCACTACAATGTAGAAACTGCTTTGCTTATATACAGTTGCTAGAAAAAGTATGTGAACCCTTTGAGATTTCTTGGATTTCTGCATCAATTGGTCATCAAATGTGCTCCGATCTTCATCTAATCCACAACAGTAGACAAACAGTCTGCTTAAACTGATACTGCAAAAAAAATGTTATGTTTTCATGTTTTTATTGAACAAAACATGTAAACATTCACAGTGCAGGGTGGAAAAAGTATGTGAACCCCTAGGCTAATGACTGGTTGACCCTCCTTTGGCAGCAATAATCTCAACCAAACGTTTCCTGTAGTTGCAGATCAGACCTGCACAACGGTCAGGAGGAATTTTGGACCATTCCTCTTTACAAAACTGTTTCAGTCCAGCAATATTATTCAGATGTCTGGTGTGCATCGCTCTCTTGAGGTCATGCCACAGCATCTCAATTGAGTTGAGGTCAGGACTCTGACTGGGCCACTCCAGAAGGTGTATTTTCTTCTGTTGAAGCCATTCTGTTGTTGATTTACTTCTATGCTTTGGGTCATTGTCCTGTTGCATCACCCATCCTCTGTTAAACTTCAGTTGGCGGACAGATGGTCTTAAGGTTTCCCGTAAAATGTCTTGATAAAATTGGGAATTCATTTTTCCATCAATGACAGCAATCCATCCAGGCCCTGAGGCAGCAAAGCAGCTCCAAACCATGATGGCCCCTCCACCATATTTCACAGTTGGGATGAGGTTTTGATGTTGGTGTGCTGTGCCTTTTTTTCTCCACACATAGCGTTGTGTGTTTCTTCCAAACAACTCAATTTTGGTTTCATCTATGGACAGAATATTTTGCCAGTAGTGCTGCGGAACATCCAGGTGCTCTTTTGTAAACTTCAAATGTGCAGCAATGTGTTTTTTGGAATGAACGCCATTCTTGTTTAATGTTTTACTTATTGTAGATTTGTCAACACAAATGTTGGCATGTGCCAGAGACTTCTGTAAGTCTTTAGCTGAAACTCTAGGATTCTTCTTCCCCTCACTGAGCATTCTGCGCTGTCCTCTTGCAGTCATCTTTACAGGACAACTACGCCTAGGGAGAGTAGCAACAGTGCTGAACCTTCTCCATTTGTAGACAGTCTGTCTTACCGTGGACACATGAACATCAAGGCTTTTAGAGATACTTTTGTAACCCTTTCCAGCTTCATGCAAGTTAACAGTTTTTGATCGTAGGTCTTCTGAGAGCTCTTTTGTGCCAGGCATGGTTAACATCAGGCAATGCTTTTTGAGAAGAGCAAACTCAAAACTGGCGTGTGTTTTTTATAGGGCAGGGCAGCTTTAACCAACACATCCAATCTCATCACATTGATTGGACTCCAGGTTGGCTGACTCCTGGCTCCAATTAGCTCTTGGAGAAGTCATTAGCCTAGGGGTTCACATACTTTTTCCACCCTGCACTGTGAATGTTTACATGTTTTGTTCAATAAAAACTTGAAAACATATCATTTTTTGTGCAGTATTAGTTTAAGCAGACTGTGTTTGTCTATTGTTGTGGATTAGATGAAGATCGGAGCACATTTGATTACCAGTTGATGCAGAAATCCAAGAAATCTCAAAGGGTTCACATACTTTTTCTAGCAACTGTATACAGTTAAAAGAAAAGATTTTCTAATAAAAAAGTTTTGGGGAATCAGAGATCAATTCTTAGAAAATTTGGCATGGTGAATTCTTTATTTCTTATGTTTAATTGTATTTGTTCCAGTGTGTCATAAAATTGACTTTATTTTTGTCAAGGCAAGCTTATGTAATCCAAATAAATAAAATATCTGGTACCTTGTGCATGATTATGAAATTCAATATTCCATCAAGAAATAAAGTGCCATTTTTTACGTGGTAGTGTATCAATGGCCATGAAAGCTGTACTCTAACATATGGAATTGTTATCCAGTACAAAAGCCTTTCTCTTTTTCAAATTTTTGACATTACAAACACATTTTTGTGAGTTGATCCAACTTACAAAAAAATCGGATTTTCTAAGACATCCACAGTCTAATGGGCTTTTTTTTTTACTTTGATTTTATCTGTTTATCTATTTATTTTCCTTTTTAATACAATGGGATGTCTTTTTCAAAATAAGCTGTAACTGAGCCATTATTTAACATCTGTCAGCACTTGAGCTGGGGGTAGTATAAAATCTAACAGGCAATTCCATATTTTGCAGAAGTTTGTTGGTCACAATGGATCGTTCTGATAGAAGAGATTAGATATAGCACTAGGATGCGTGGACAGTAGGTTTAGTAGGTTTTAGTCAACTAAAGAAAAACCTGGTTGACCAAAATTACACCAGCAAACCAGCCAAGCGATTGGTCATTCAGGTGACTAAAGACTAAAGACTAAACTGCTGTGAAACAATCAGAATATAACATATTCTGCCTCGTGTGCCTCTCTACCAGGACTGCCCAGCAGTGCATTGCTCCTATCTGTCTCTTGCTTGGTGACTTTCAGTCAGTCTGCTGTGCATCTCTGCCGTTTTTTTCTCACATACACACACGCATGTGACCAACCGATGAGCAGGATCTCAGTCGGATGAGAGCATAATCGACCAACCATCCGACCAACCAGCCAGAGGGTGTCAGTCCTGCTGACAACACCACTGGATATTTATGGTTGTTTGTCATACCTTGATCTGAGGTGTGCCTTGGACAAAAAAAAAAGGTTTAAAACTTGTATACTACTATATAATAATCAATGAAAAAAATGGTGAACAGAGTTAACACTGTCCTAGATGTAGCGGTACAGCTCACCAGCAGTATGTGGTTGGTTGACTTGTTTATGAGAGCATATGTCTTGTATTTCTATATCATTTGTTCTTGTAAAGTATAAACTGTATGCTTCAACTCTGGTCGTGAAATTGGACGTTTGATCCACTGAGCTGACTGAGAGTACAGCCCAGGAAGCTTTAGCCCTTCTCCAAGAGGTAACTTTTCACATTAAGACAGCTTGTCTGCTGCTGACAAACTATGTATTCAAATAGTTGGAGAAGGCTTCAAGATGGTCGAGAACCTTCTGATGTGAACTGACTGCAATCTACTGCTTTCTGTCTTCAGTTGGGCTCCACTTACAGAATACATTTACAAATGGTTTATAGAGTTTTAAATACACTCAATAAATAACCTAACGATGCATGCATCTTTCTGATTAGACTGTGTGCTTGAAGCTATGTTAGCATTACTCTAACTTGGTGTTTAGCTCCACTAGTGTGTTTCAAATGTGTGTCAAACAAACTAGCTGTGACCCACTGGTGGGTTTAAACACTGACAGTAAATATTCAATCAGAGAGGAAGACTGCTCACTAACTTAAGCTGACAGGAAGAGCTGCATTGATGGATGAGTATGGATCTCAGGTGAAAGGTGAGAGTGCTGAGGATGTGCTCTCTTCCTCTGTCTGTCTCATGTGGTATCCTGTCTGGACCTGGTGTGTTGCTCTTAGTGTGTAAAGATGTTAAGTACAGGGGCTGACTGCTGCACGTAGACAGGTCTTTAATTAAAGCAGGAAGACACGGCTCAGGAGACACACTAACCTAGACTTAAGCGCACGTTTGTGTGTCCATGAAGGCACATGTGCATGTCTGGGGTCTGACTGGGGAGCATCCTGCACGCGTCAGTAGTTCCAGGGGCCATGCTGTTAATTCCAGGAGTATCTGTTCAATGTGTATATGCATGTGTATGTGTGTCATACAGCCTAATGAGGCTGTGTGAATCCCAACAGAGGCCATTAGGAAGCAACTCCATCAACTAAAGATCCACAGGCTGGCTGAATACCTAATAAAATATACGCTGCACTGCTTACCGTTCATTATAATTGAACGGGTGATGTAACACTTGGTCGAGTCAGCGGTATGTTCTGGTGACACTGAGCCAAGCAGCTAACAGAGTCATGTTCAGTCAACTGTATGCTTATTTTGTAGCTGGATAAGTGGTCTGTTGTTTTGTTGGTTCAGACTAATGAAACTGTTGTTTGTGAAGATGCATCTCAGTTTTCTCCACTTAAACCCTCTGTTTGCTTCATGTATTTATGCAGATACCCAAACAATACAGAAGGTTCAGTGATTACAGCTAAGCAGCCTTACCTCTGGTGTTCAAACATGAAGCTAATGCAGAGGACAGCAAAACTGCTGTTCCTCAAATGGCCACTTGAGGCTATCTGACAAATAATAAATATCCATTAGATCCCATATTAAAAAGCCTACTTTGGCAGCAGAAATCAACATGTTTAAAGCCTGGAACAAAAACCGTTTTTGTCTTTATAATTTATTTTTTATTCATACGCACAGTGCAGAAGATTACTTATTGGTGACTTATCCATCTTGGCTATTTTAAGGCCAAGTGTTATACAGATTTTTTTAATTAATAGGAGCATGGCTGATTGGACTGGCAAGGGTGTCTTTTCCAGACTGCATGTTCCAGCTCCTTCTGCAGATGTGCAATAGGATTTAGATCAGGACTCATAGAAGGCCATGTCAGAATAGTCCAGTGTTTTGTTCTTAGCCATTCTTGGCTGTTTTTAGCTCTGCACTTTCGGTCATTATCCCATTGGAGGATCCATGACTTGTGACTGAGACCAAGCTTTCTGGCAATGGGCAGCACATTTTGCTCCAGAATGCCTTGATAGTCTTGAGATTTCATTGTACTCTGTACAGATTCAAGACTTCTCAGCAGTGTATGCATGGCTTGGAGCATAACTCCCTCTCTTTTCTGGTTTCTAAATGAGCTGCATTGTGAATTTTGTCAACTAAGCATTGGCTAAACATTTTGATGACTATTTTTTTTACATGAGGAAGATGAGTCCAAGACTAAGGATGTGATCAATACTCTGATAAAAAGTAGGATACGTTTTTGTAACAGAGACTAAATAGAGACTGAAATGTTAGTGTTGGACTCTTTCAATTTAAAGACTAAGATTTTATTTCAAATTGCTGCCAAAATTAATACTCCATTAATGGGCTTCATTACACCTCAGACGAAACTAAAGAGTGGCTTTACTGAAATTTCATAACATCACTCACTCCCTGTGTTAAAAGCTATGATAACAACCCACTTTGTTCTCATGAACAACTTTAAAAATGATGAAAGATGACAAAAAGTCCATTTTTAATTTATATAGTCTTTTTGTAATATGACTCTCATTGAGCAATTTTTGTTTTCTTACAGTCCAGCAAACCAGAAATAGTGCCCATGTCCTTATAATATTCACTTCTTTAAAGAATCAAAACCCAGAGGGGTGACACTAGATAATGCTGAGCTCAAACTAAGCCTGTCAAAAATGTTATTGTATAATCATGATAAATCTTAGAATTCCACAAGTGATTAGTCTCCCCATTTTGATATCCCATTATTTTACATTCCAGATTGTTTTTGTTTCATCTTTGATTTTTACACTATCTTTAACTAAGGGTAGCTGACTTCCTGGTCAGTTACAAAGTTGCTTTATTTTTAAAGAAAATCAAAAGACTTTGACATGACTTTAACCATGGACTGTGAAGAAGATAACAGAACAGTAACAAGGTAAATTTTTGATAACACATGGTCGAGAGGACTTTTAACTTGTCCACTGAGCTGTCTGTGAATTTTTTTTTTGTGTGAAATGAAACATTAAGAGCAGTGGTATAACAAACATGTGAAAGGGACAATAACTCACTGTGCGGACAATCCTGTCCAAAACTTATGATATCATCTTTTTTTAACCAGTGCTGTCAGCAGTAATGCATTAATCATGATGTAATTAAGGTCCATGATAAGTGCATTCATTTTTAAATTGCATTTCTGCATGTATGCATTCTTAGCACATGTGGTTAAATCACTACAGTGTTTCTCTGCAGCTGCAGTGATGTAAAATAAGTCCACCACTGCTCCTTAATGTCTCATTTCATTTTAAAAACTCACTGACCGCTCAGTAGACAAGTCGAACATCATCTGCACCTCATGCTATCAAACATTTACCTTTGTAGTATTCCAGTTTTTCCTTTTTATTCCATAAAAAGTTCAATTTTCTGTAGTAAATCATGTCATAATACTTAATACTCAACCCTAACTTCCTTTTTCTTTATAAATAAAAGCAGGTCTTGTTTCCAACAGGAAGTCAGTTACCCACACATTTTAAATACAAAATTGTGGAATATCAAAAACTGACAAAAAAAAGGATATTATTTGTGATTGCTGTAGAAATTCAGAGATTTTTCAGAATTAAAGAATGTTATCATTTGATAGCTCCAGTTTTATAAATCTCTGTGTGATGGTTTTTGTGGCTTGGCAGAGAAGTTCGTCTAATTTAGATATAAGTACAGACTGAATGATGTATTTGCTTTTAGCCTTTTAACTTATCAGGTGGTTTTGGTAAACCCCTTAAGTTCTGTCAAAAGAAAGCTTGCAAATTATTTTAGTATTTATGAATGCATACATTTATTTTCAGTTGTAGGAAAAGAAAGAAATCATTTGTAATTTAAAGCCTATCCTGAATGAAATTGTTTCCTAGTTTGCATTAAAATCAAACATGAGTTGAATGATGGATGTAAAAGGGTTCTTTTGCATCAAATCTTTTCTTGGAAGAAAGAAAAAACAAATAATACCAATTAACAGTTCGTTCTTTTCTCTTGTACACCCATGTACTAATCTGTACCCTCTGTCCTTTTGCAGCTCCCATGTGTCCGTTCAGCCATGCTCCCTGGTTATGGATTCTCACCTTTTCCTGATTTCCAGCCCCACCGTCACGCTTTTCACTGCCGTGGAGAAAGTCCCAGCATGTGGATCCCTGGCTCAGGAGACCCCCAGGCTCTGAGCGAGGCCCAGGAGGACAGACCGCTTCTCCACCCGTGTCACCACAAGCATGTCGCCGTGTGCCAGCAGGAGACGTTGGCTTTTATTGAGATACAACCAACAGTGACGCCGAAAATAAATGGACTTGGCTCTGGGAGACAAACTGTTATTCCGGAGACACAATGCACGTCACAATCTCTGCCCCTGAATGGATTCAGACACACTCTAAATGAACTGAATGACATTCAGAGGAGCTCCCACAGGACAGACAATGAGCATGTGACAACTTTGAATTTGAACTCTCATACACCTGTGGGTGACGGTGAGCTTGAATGCCATAACGGCATCAGGACTTCTCCACAGGAGCAAACTGAAAAGCCACGTTGTGTCACAACAGTGTGCCGACCCCTCCATGCAGCTCTTAGCCTCCCTCTGTCGTTCCCTCTTTCCTCTTTATACACTAACAGAGACTCCTGGGAATCTCAGGCACCTTGCTCCCCATCTTCACCTGAAGGTCTGGGTTTTCAGAGCCCTGATTCCTTTCAGCCTCAGAGGAGGACGTCACATGGTTCAATCAAAGAGAAATCTATCCGTGAGTGGGCATTTCTTCTCATTATGACCAAATTAGGTTTAACTCTTTAACATGCTTACTTTAGATCTAATAAATCTGTTGTCTTGTTTCCAGGGCGTAAGATGCAGGTTTATTCTCCAGACAGCCTGAGCGATGACTCTCTCAGCAGTCCAATCCTGGACCCAGACTTCATCTTCCCAGGACCCTTTGCATCTTTCCTTGAGGAGGACCTCAGTGGATTATCCTCCCTGGAAGCCATGTCCAGTGCTTCATCCACAGACGGTGTTACTGATCTCTCAAACCTTAGTCACGATGATATTTTTAATCTACCAGAAGAACCACTACAGATTATAGAGGACTCACTTCCAGGTGTGGGAGAAGACAGCGGGACTGTAGAGACATTAAGCGCCACAGGAGGGAGCTTTTTATCACGAAACCGCCCAGGAGATCAGGAGCGGCGGCGCTTCTCTGCTTCAGAACTGATATCCAGACTGCAGCTGTCTCAAAGGAAGAACTCCTTCACCTTAAAGCTGGGGAAGTCGCTGTCAGCTCGGGTAGCATCCCGGGACAGACAGAGCTCCAACTACTTCAGTCCCAACCTAGACTGTAAGTAATGTACAGCCGCTAGAAAAAGTATGTGAACCCTTTGAGATTTCTTGGATTTCTGCATAAATGATAATCAAATGTGTTCCGATCTTCATCTAATTCACAACAATAGACAAACACAGTCTACTTAAACTGATACTGCACAAAAAATGATATGTTTTCATGTTTTTATTGAACAAAACATGTAAACATTCACAGTTCAGGGTGGAAAAAGTATGTGAACCCCTAGGCTAATGACTTCTCCAAGAGCTAATTGGAGCCAGGAGTCAGCCAACCTGGAGTCCAATCAATGTGATGAGATTGGATGTGTTGGTTAAAGCTGCCCTGCCCTATAAAAAACACACACCAGTTTTGAGTTTGCTGTCCTCAAGAAGCATTGCCTGATGTGAACCATGCCTGGCAAAGAAAGAGCTCTCAGAAGACCTACGATCAAAAATTGTTAACTTGCATGAAGCTGGAAAGGGTTACTAAAGTATCTCTAAAAGCCTTGATGTTCATGTGTCCATGGTAAGACAGACTGTCTACAAATGGAGAAGGTTCAGCACTGTTGCTACTCTCCCTAGGCATGGTTGTCCTGTAAAGATGACTGCAAGAGCACCGTGCAGAATGCTGGTGAAGAAGAATTCTAGTGTCAGCTAAAGACTTACAGAAGTCTCTGGCACATGCCAACATTTGTGTTGACAAATCTACAATAAGTAAAACATTAAACAAGAATGGCGTTCATGGGAGGACACCACAGAGGAAGCCACTGCTGTCCAAAAAACACATTGCTGCACATTTGAAGTTTACAAAAGAGCACCTGGATGTTCCACAGCACTACTGGCAAAATATTCTGTCCATAGATGAAACCAAAATTGAGTTGTTTGGAAGGAATACACAACGCTATGTGTGGAGAAAAAAAGGCACAGCACACCAACATCAAAACCTCATCCCAACTGTGAAATATGGTGGAGGGGCCATCATGGTTTGGAGCTGCTTTGCTGCCTCAGGGCCTGGATGGATTGCTGTCATTGATGGAAAAATGAATTCCTGATTTTATCAAGACATTTTACGGGAAAACTTAAGACCATCTGTCCGCCAACTGAAGCTCAACAGAGGATGGGTGATGCAACAGGACAACGACCCAAAGCATAGAAGTAAATCAACAACAGAATGGCTTCACTCCTTCTGGAGTGGCCCAGTCAGAGTCCTGACCTCAACTCGATTGAGATGCTGTGGCATGACCTCAAGAGAGCAATGCACACCAGACATCTGAATAATATTGCTGGACTGAAACAGTTTTGTAAAGAGGAATGGTCCAAAATTCCTCCTGACCGTTGTGCAGGTCTGATCTGCAACTACAGGAAACATTTGGTTGAGGTTATTGCTGCCAAAGGAGGGTCAACCAGGCATTAGCCTAGGGGTTCACATACTTTTTCCACCCTGCACTGTGAATGTTTACATGTTTTGTTCAATAAAAACATAAAAAACATATCATTTTTTGTGCAGTATTAGTTTAAGCAGACTGTGTTTGTCTATTGTTGTGAATTAGATGAAGATCGGAACACATTTGATGACCAATTTATGCAGAAATCCAAGAAATCTCAAAGGGTTCACATACTTTTTCTAGCGACTGTAGTTCAGAAAATGTATATCCTGCATAACGAGACCCAGTGGAGGGAAACTGAGGCAGGAAGAAAAACTGGAATCATACAAAAGGCAACTACAAAATAAAACAGGAAATATGGAACATTTCACAAGACAGTAATAAGAAACACACAAGGACTGAAAGACAACAAACTGTACTCTAGAATCTAAAACTAAGGAAACACTGCAAACGCAGGAGGATACAAAGGCAACAAACTACAACCAAAGGGAATGCACGGAACACAACACAAGGAGGGAAACTCAAATACAGGGAGGGACAAGGATTAACAAAACAAACTAGAACTATGCAAGAAATAATGAAACACAAATGGTCATTGACTAAACAACACTAAAAACATGATTTAGCATAGAGAACACAAACCATTGAAACACAAGGAAACAGGAACAAGAAACACCAAAGAAACTGAGAAGCTAAACAAAATCAAAATCTGGATCATGACATCAAAGCAGAATACAAAATATTCTTCCCAGAGCATTGTGTAAGGCCTCGTCTGACGTCAGATTTTAATCCCTTCTGATGAATATTAGGCTTATATCTGAATTCCAAACAGCTAAAAGGTTAAAATAAAATGCAGTGTTTGCAAAATAGAGCCAAATGTGTAAACAAAAAAAGGAGTCTGAATTGCACTCCAATTTGGGTCTGAACGATTTGCAATAATAATCTAATTGAGATTTTTTTTTTCCACCAATATTGTGATTAGGATTTAAAATAAGATAAGATAAACTTTTATTGAGTTATTTTTAGGTTTCTCATCTTATGTGCTGTTTAACAAACACAAGCAATAAATCATTCTATATTATAACCTGCACTTGATTAGATAAAATTAACTGAGGATAAACAATTTAAGAATACAAAAAATGTATTTAGATTTTTGCTCTAAAGTCGCATTCTTTTTGCAAATTTGATATCAATTGCCATATTGGAGGGGGCGATCATTTTCATGTTATTCTCATTTGGATTAAGAAAAAAATACATAACAAGTGAAGTAGGACTTTCATAAAAAATCTAAAAGAGACACGAATGTTTTCTTAACGTGTAGAGCGTAAAATTTCTGCTGCTGCAAAACAAAATTGCATTAAGCTGGTATTTCGACACATGTCAGGTTAACGAAATATTGCAGTGTCTGCGATTAAAAAATTGCAGCATGCCATATCGTGATTTAATCTAATTTACGATTAATTGCCCAGCCCTACTTCAAATTAGATTTTTTTAATAGTTGTGTCCCAGTCTGGATGTTCTGGCCCTTCCAGTCAAATTTCAAAGTATCTTTTGCTTCACATGCATTAGAGCACACAACTACAGCATCAAATCCAGGGGGATATATGAGCCACATATTGTACACAGCCCTACTGAATGTATCCGAGCTGCATCATGACAGAGTGATGTGATCTGCACACCTCTGTTGCTTACTTGCTTTTTTGATTTAAGGAGTCATTTCAATAGAAATTAAAAAAAAAAAAAACGAACTCCTCAAGGTATATTTTTGAAACAGTAAACCAACATTTCTGTTTCATCAGTGGACTTCACATTAAAGGTATAAAAAGGTGTCTTAAAGTGACAGGGCCTCCAGTCTTGCGCTGCAAATGCTCCCAAAAAATGTTTTGCATATAGCTAGTGTTATGAAGCCAGAGGGAATCGCCACAGTTAAAACCCGTCAATGTGTGGAATTCATCCATGAAACAGAAACTATTGTTTACTGTTTTGTAAAATATCTTACAGAGGTCAGTTTTTATTGAAAAGACTCCTCAATTCAAAAGCAAGTCAGCAACAGAGGTGGTAGAGCTAAACTGGCGTGCAGCTTGAAAGAATTCAGTGAGTCCTTACTAAGAGAGGCTCAGAATAACAGACCACAATCTATGCTGCTGTATGCATAGTATACATAGAATAATACAGATAACACGGTGCAAGTGAAGTTCTGCATTACAATTTGACAGTATGATTGTACGGAGGTGACTTACTATGCGGTTACACCCCTCTGCATAGTCTATTTCACCAGCTTCAAGTTTAGGACTTCCTCTAGACAGAGGATATTTTGGGAGAGACAGGACATATGGAGAGAGAAAGTGGGAGAAGACATGTATCAAACAGTACCAGGACTGGGACTGGATTTTATGACCAATGTAGCTCTTCATATGGGTGCTTGCTCTATCAGTCAAGCTATCATGGCATCTGAGGGGCGTCCTTTCTCTAAACAAGGATGATACAGAATCACCAGCTCATTCAAATGCATTCACAGTTTACCACCAATAGAAATATAAGCTTATTTGGCTAAAGTTCCAATTATCTACCTCTTGCTAGGGCGCTGATTATTCTGTGTCAAGTATTTCATCCCCATGTCTTTGCCAAACTAGTTTTTTGCAGAGGCCAAATTATGTCAAGACAATCCTGCCAGGGCCAGGGGTCCACATTTTTCTCTTAATTGCTCCAAATTGGCTGATCAACAGTTTTAAAGAGTGATAAATGATTTGTTTCTGCCACTGTAGAGATGGATGAGGCTTACCTGTCAACCTCTCACTAAACAGTGATGCTAAGCATCTTGGCCAAGCCAGTCATCTCACCAGCTTTAGTAAAGCCTGCTGTCCTTATTTAACTTTCATGAGGTAACCAAAAATCATAGTGAGTTATGTGTTGTGGTGTTTTTACAAATAGTCTAAAATGTTCTTTGCCAAGTCACATAATGTCTTTGTTTCTGTCCTCATAAAGCTAAGTGTAACTACCCTGTCGGCCTCTTAACAAGGAGTAACGCCAAGCACTGAAGTGATTAAAGTTCCTCTCTAGCTTTAGCAAAGCCCACTCTGCTTATTTCGCTTCACCCAAATCAGTCTACTTCCTTATAAAAGTCAAATAACTGAATGTATTTTAGAGAAAGGAGTGTTTGTTATCCCCAAAAGACAAGATAACATAGTTTTCCTGGCTTGTCAGACAGGACATAAGAGCTGGACCAGAACTTAACTTTTCTAACACTGAAAGTCTGTTTCTTATCTGGATCTTATATCTACTCTTCCTTTTTATTTTCCCCATCAAGACAAGTCAAATTCCAAGCACCGCAGCTCAGGAGGCTCTAGTGATAGCGCCCCCCACAGTCCTGTTGGACCTGCACCTTCTCTACCACCCAACAGTGACAATGGCATGCCTTTACATCGGTGGAGCACAAAACTCGGGTAAAAACACACCTAAAATATGTCAACATAAATAAAAACATCTGCCAAGTTTAAAGGTATTGATTTGAAATCACATTTTCTTCACAGAATGAGAAAAAAATCCATAGAGGAAGACTCAGGCTCCATTCCAACTGTGGCTAATTCAAATCGCTTGTCAAGGTTTTTGCCGAGCTGTAAGTTTGCAACTGTTTACTAAAACTGCACCTTAAACTTCAGCTTTAGCTATTTCTGTGTCTAACATGTCCAAGACATTGTTTAACATCATTATCTGTTTTAGCCATTTTGTACCAGGAGTACAGCGACGTTGCCATCAACAGAGAGATCCAGAGGCAGCAGGGGAAGGAGCCAGGCACAGAGGAGGAGGGGCTCAGAGACGAGGGGTCAGACGGGACGCCGTCTCCCTCTAATCTGTCTCCATCCAGCTCATTCCGCTCATCACGAGGCTCTGCCTTTGCACTTTGGCAGGACATCCCTGATGTTCGAAGCAGCGGACAGCTCGACAACTTTAGCAATGAGGAAAGGAAGTTACAAGAGGTTAGTAAGACAGCTTAGACTCTCCAGGACTCAGCTGATTGTTAGTTGGGCTGGGACTTTTAAGTATGTCATCCACCATCACTGATGTCAGCCACTGAGTCTTCAACTGCTGTAAAATTGATCAATGAAACCCCTACAAAACTTATCTTAGGAGGATTTATATGTACAGCAAGTATAGCCCAAACAGAATTCAAGATCAAATGAAAACATATGTTTGCCACATAGTCAGGGAGGGGGACAGTGTGCATCTTGCTCATTTATTAGTTAAAAGTGCATTAAGTAGAGAAGGTTGTACTGTCATTTGATTTTAAAGTATTCGAGTGTTGTGACAGTTTTGACCAGATCTGAAAGCATGAGCCATCTCTAACGCACCCCTTCTTTTCCTCTATCATAGTTATCTTTGCAGATTTTGGGAGTCTTGAACATAACAAAGGGCCATTAACATGACAATTTCAACTGAAAACTGTAACCTCTTGCTAGGTTTTGTCTGTTTCTATTCACAATAACAGCATCTGGGACACCTGAAAAGCCAAAGTATTGAAGATGTGTTTCAGAGCGCAAACTAAATAACACCATTTGTGTTGTAAAATACACCAGCGATTTTGCAGTCCTTCAGAAGATTGAGATTTTTCGCACACATGCATGAAGCCCAGTTCAGATCAAAGATCTGCAATGCAAAGAGACTGATTTAGAGCATTCTGGGGGTCACTTGCAATGGTGTTAACTGAGCTGTCGTGGTTTAGATCAGGCCAGCTGATGGTTCAACCTGCACTTCACTTAACTGATAGCTGATTTTTACATTCTGCAGATGGATTAATAGAAAAAGCACATTTGAAAGGTCATAAACACTAACACATGTTTGTCCAGAGTAAGATGTTTTTTAGATAAAAATCATACTGTCAGTTTGGAAATTATATCATCTGTCTTTTTTTTTTTAAATAAACTTCCCCATGGAAACTTCAGCCTGATAAACACGTCTGTCTCCTCCATCAGCTGTGCACAAAAGCAGGACATACAGTGCTATACTGGCTAATACCTGAGAAATGTGACATTGTAGTTGTTAAATCTGTCCGTGGAAAGACTGCCGATTTGTGCAGATACTTTAGTTATGACAAGACTGAGCACAGAAAAGCATTTTTGTGTTCACGTGCTGTGACATTGGGCTGCTGGATTATGCTAATGATTACAAAGGGGAATTTTTACTTTATGCAGGGATCATACAGCCTGGTGTTACAGAATAGCATGATGATAAGATTACAGAAAAGGTGACTGTTCAGTACGGTCCTTCTTGTAAAGTGATTTGTTGCACCATAAATAAAGAAAAAAATGGGCTCTCTGCATGAATTGCTTCCACATTTGGTATTAGGCAGCTCCCAAACTTCCAATCGGGAGATTGCTGTTTGCATAAGTTACCCAAGCTGACTGTCAATGACGAGTAAATTTAGCTGAAGATGCACATTGCAGTACACAGCAATGATGTCCAGAAGTGCTAATAGCCCATTTTTGAAGCATCATTTTAGCACGTTTGGTTGCCATTATGATGAAGAGTAAACACAAACAACAATCAAAACAATCAAAAAAAAAAAAAAAACAGACGAATAAATGTATAGTACGGTTTTGGCTTAGCATGCATCGTTGGGTGGAAGTTGTAAAAAAAAAAAAATAAAGTATCTGCATGTTCTGTGTAAATGTGGCCTTAGAAAATTAAAAAAAACATTATCCTTTGTACTCTTGAAATCATAATGTACCAATAAAATATATTGCCCAACTCTTATCGCTCCTTCAGGCCCTGTAGAGTCTTTCCTGACTGTGTCTTCCTCAACTCAGGCAAAGTTTGAGCTGGTGACGTCAGAGGCCTCATACATCCGCAGTCTGACCATTGCAGTCGACCACTTCATGCTGTCCCAGGAGCTCACAGAGTGTCTTGGAGCTCAGCATAAGCAGTGGCTCTTCTCCAAGCTTCCTGAAGTCAAAGATGTCAGTGAGAGGTGAAGTGATTCACTTATGATACCAATCTATTGCCCTCAGGTCTTTCTGTACACCCCCTTTCTTTTTCTTTAATGATATTTTGCTTCTGCCTGCAGGTTTCTTCAGGACCTGGAGCGGCGGCTGGAGGAAGACATTCTGCGTTTTGATGTGTGCGACATTGTCCTGGATCACTGCCCGGCACTGCGAAGAGTTTATTTACCTTATGTAACCAACCAGGCTTATCAGGAGCAGACATATCAGCGTTTATTGTGAGTGAAATCAACTTGAATAAATCATCTTTCAAAGCTTCAGACATCTCTGAACATCTGCAGCTACTTTTAATCCATGCACATTCACAGCAGTGGAGCACAGAGTCCAATTGTTTCATTCTAGGTCTTAAAGGTTTCCACTCTGTTTTTTTTGGGGGGGGTGTTTTTTACACCTACATGACTTGACTTGCAGATGCTTCATCCAGTGGATGATGATTTTTTTTCTTTGTGTGAAAGGTATGCTGGAATTTAAACCCACTTTTACTAAAAGTCATTAAAGTTTTTCTTTTAATTTCCTCTCAGGCACGAGAACCCTCGTTTCCCCGGCATCCTGGCTCGTTTGGAGGAGGACCCCGTCTGCCAAAGACTTCCTCTGACCTCTTTTCTAATCCTCCCGTTCCAGAGGATCACACGGCTTAAAATGCTGGTGGAGGTACGTGATTAAACAGAATTCATGTTCGCACTTGAAAGCAAATTACATAGAACCATAAATGGGATATTTGGACCAGGCTCAGCAGTTTGGTGCAGAAGGTTTTTTTTTCCCTCACAGTGAACAACTAGAGTATTGATTTCTCTTTGGCATGCATTTAAAAACATCTTTATTTTTCAGAATATCTTAAAGAGAACAACACCCGGCTCACGAGATGAAGACACTGCCACGAAAGCTTTCAATGAGCTGAAAAAGGTAGTGATTATCGTTCATAATAGCACGTTGGAGGAGCAGCAGTATTATGGCTGGTGAGGCACAACAGTAATAAGTGCGTTGGTATGTGTCTCCTTAGATCATCAAAGAATGTAACTCCAGTGTGCAGTCTATGAAGAGGATGGAGGAACTCATTCACCTCAACAAGAAAATTCATTTTGAGGGAAAGGTGACTAAACTTTTGTCCTCACATTTTTAACTTCCTTATTTTTTTTACTCATCTTTAGTCATAATTTCCCCCTATTTTTGCAGATCTTTCCTCTGATCTCGCAGTCTCGCTGGCTGGTGAAACACGGTGAACTCCTGGAGGTGGACACTCAGATGATGAGCATTTCTGGATCGAAGCTCAAGTTACCCACCAAACCTGTGTACCTTCACCTGTTCAATGACTGTCTGCTGCTCTCACGGAGGAAGGAGTGAGTGTCTGTGGTCTACACAAAGACAGCAAAGACCTCAACATTACACAGATAATCAGTTACAAACCAGGAGTCCTGGCCGATACAGCAACACAAAAATTTCCACACATCTGACAAACAACAGTCCCAAAAAACAAGGGTTGCATTATTCAATAAATCAGCAGCTTTCCACAGTAAAACATGTTCAGACATTGGTGAAATGATCCTTAAATCTGGTATTAAAATCTCCTGAAGTAATACAATGCTGAAGTTTAAGGTGACCCTGTAGATCAGACCAAGATGATGGAGCAAAAACATAAA
Source organism: Cheilinus undulatus (assembly GCF_018320785.1). Taxonomy (NCBI): domain Eukaryota; kingdom Metazoa; phylum Chordata; class Actinopteri; order Labriformes; family Labridae; genus Cheilinus; species Cheilinus undulatus. The sequence continues at coordinate 10,397,532 of NC_054875.1, read as the reverse complement.
AAGCTCTTTCACTAAAGACAGATCAAGTTCAAAGAAATGACATGCATAATGAATCTGTGAGAACTGAGGTTACAGCTTCTTTTTGGAGTCAGTAAAGAGGACATAGATAAGAAGGCAGATCCTGTAGTCTGGCCTTATTAAAAAAAAGATACCAGTACTACATTCTGCTGCATAAAGCCCAGTTCAGACCGAAGATTAGCAACAGAACAAGCTAAAACTCATAACTGCTTGCAACAGACCACTCTCCAACATTTTAGAAACCTGTAAGTTCACACTGCTGCTACTATAGGAGATAAGGCATCATATCCAAATCAGTGACTCTCAGTCACTCAATTTAAAGTGACTTATTTCAGCACAATCAATCTCTACATTAATTACAATACTACACATTACCTGTGTTTTCTGTAGCTATGTCATTTCAATAATGTGTTACATCAGGCTGTGTTATTCCTGTTCATCACTGATTTTGCAGCACATATAAACACAAAAAGCTTGTTATAACTACGATATCTGCTGAGAATAATTTTTCAAGGAAAAACGTATCCTTGATTTTCTCATGTATTAGCTTGTGTAGCACTGTGTGTCCTACTTCCATGCGCTGCTAACAGATGGGACAGGAGTGATTATTGTTAGGATAAAGTTTTAGTGTAAAAAGGAAAAAAAAAGTAATAACTTCCAAAATGAACAAAATAGTCTCTGCTTGTACACATTTTTGTCGGTGTTTATAGCCAAAACAAGATTTTTGTTTCTTATTTTACATATATCAGCTTAGAACATCCAAAATCCTGTTGATGGGGATTTGAAAATGTGAAAGAAAAGCAACACCATCAGTCTGCCTGATTCAACTTGTGATGACTAAATAATACAACTGTACCTTTCCCCAGTGATGTTCTAATCTTTCGCCTGAGTAGGGCTTTAGAAAGACCAACTAGATTTGCCATACAAGACACAATGACGGATGCAAAAACCCCAGACCAGAGACAAATAACAAGGCAGCATGGTACACCAAGTGCAACATTTTCAGTCAGGATGATGTAATATGCATGTAGACACACTACAGCTATTAACAGACAAAGATTTTGCTTAAGTGTCTTCTTTGCCTCTAAAGAAATACAGAATTATTTTAGATAGAAACTCAATTTCATGCTCATTTTTTATTGATAATACAGTGATTAAAAGACAGATTTTCTTCTTCCAAAATACAAGGTATTTTAATGTTATGCATGTTTGTTATCCTCCTTTGTTGAAGAAACAGTGATAAAACATCTTGAATTTGTGACTTAGCCCTTGAAAAGGGCATCATTATGGTCTTGTTGGCATTTAATGCACAAAGGTTTCTCTGGACAACATTAAATGCTTGTAGTTTATTATTTCCATATTTTGGGAGGAGGATGAAGCATTTATGACTATCTTCAGCATAAAAATAAAACTTTGATCAGTAGCATTTCTACCCAAGTTATTTACATAAATGACACCACTTTAGATATTCAAAAACTACACAATAGACTTGTGATTCGTTACAAGTCTTTCCTAACAATGCTCTCATGCCAAATGTGCAGGTAAAAGCAAGTACACCGCGGTCTCCCTTTGGGGCTGTCCTGGGACACTCCAAGAAATTTATTCTGATAACCCACTCCGGATTCAACACAACGTATGTTATCATGTGATTTCTGTTTTTAAAAATAATCTAAGAAAGACTCAAATTCAGCGCACTCCTTCGTCCTACCACTTAGCCATACTCCTACGTTCTGTGCATGCATGTCTTGGGTTAGGAAGTGCAAACGTGTCAGTAGTTTCCTCATAAGTAAGGTTTGAAAATTATAAAAACAATCTAATACCGTAATTTAGTGTTGTTTCAGTGCATTACGGTCATTTTGATTCAAACAAACCTTCTAAAATTACTAAATCAAAAATCTGTTTTGCTTTCATCAATGACTAGATTGAATTAGTGGTAATATTCTAACAGAGAGGTTTTCAGGTAACCAGCACACTGACTAGCTAAGCTAAGGACCTGCTGGTTCTTGTTTCAAACTGGTAAACAGACATAAAGCTGGTATGGCAGGGTATCTGCTTCTTGTGAAGTTTTTCATATTATACATTATATTTCAATGAGACTGCACTCTTAAAACCTTCTTAAATTTTAACCAAGTTGCATAATTTCTTGCAGCACATGGAAGTTCCTGGTGTTTGTACATGCCAAGATCGGAGAGCTGAAAGTGAAGGATCTCAGTCAGAAACTGCAGGGAATCTCAGGCTACATTTTCCACCTACAGCTGTGTGAAGGCCAGCAACTCAAACACCAGATCCTGCTGAAGTCACACACTGAGTGAGCATCTACACAGCTCAGTGAAATCAGTCATTCCTTTACAAACTTACATTGTGACCGTTTTTCTTCTGTGTGTACCAAGGAGTGGGAAGCAGAGATGGATCACTGCCATGTTTCCGTCTAATCCACTGGAGGACATTGAGCAGGCCAGTGAGAGTGATGGTCAGTGGAGAGCTTTAGGGGCAACATCAATCGGTTAAAGCTTTATAGTTTTCTCATTCATCTCTCTTTTGTCATAGATATATTACAGGTTCAGTGCATCAAAAGCTACCAGGCTCAGGAGCACGATGAGTTAACACTGGAGAAAGCAGACATCCTTCACGCTAAGACCATCACAAGTGACGGTAAGAATTTTCTTAAAGATAAACTGCACATCTGTGTTTAATTTTATGTGTCTCCTTGCATTAAAAAATTCAGGTTTGTGTATTTTAAACCACCATTAGATGATAAAACATCACAGTTTCTTCGATAACTGAGGGGTGTTTTCTCTCACCAGGCTGGGTGGAGGGCATCAGGCTGTCTGATGGGGAGCGGGGCTGGTTCCCCAAAACCTACGTGGAGGAAATCACGAGTCGCAGCGCACGCCTCCGAAACCTCAGAGAAAATATCCGCATCAAATGTGTCACACAGAAACTGGAGGGTGAAGACTGATCGTTTTTACTGCAACTTGTCATGTTTCAAAGGTGCATTTCAGTTACTAAGATTCAGTTTTGAAGCTCCTGGCTGATTGTTTTTGCTTTGATGGATGTGGGACCTACTGTGTGTTTGGTATGGAGGTGCTAAAAGAAGCCTAGCATGGATGCTAAACCGTGTAGCATCGTTTTCCTTTAGCATGCCAGCTGTAAAGTTTTGCATGCTCCTTTTTATTGAAGACTTTTATGAGATAAAAGTCTGTCAACATAAGTTCATATTGGGGCACTTTTTTAACCCTTTAGCCCAGAAATATTCCCATCTTTTTGAGGTCTGTTATTCTTTTCAGCTGCAACTCATGAAGAAAAGATTTTAGCAACACTTTGCAAGAAGGTACACAGAAATAGGCATAGTCACAAGGTAGCAAATGAGTAAACACCTGCTAGTCAACCAGAAAATTAATAAAATCTGCAATATAAATCAATGCCACAAATAAGCCAAAGAAAGGTAAGATTAACAGTCTTCCTACACGACAGTTTTCATTTCCTCCAGCAAAGTCTACATTGTGTGGTTTCTGTGCAGCTGTGTTGCTCTTTGAGTACCATCTGTCTTCATTGCATGGAGTTTGCACATCTACTAGCAGTAGTACGGTAACTGAGCTCCAAACCTGCAGCGATTTCCTTAACTTAGAAGAGTTTTCAGTCAAATCAGCGCTCCAAAAGGTTTATTTACTTCTCTGCTTTCTTTAAATACAAGATTATGACTTAACAAGGGAGAAAAGTGGTTAAAAACTACACTACACTACACAATGAAGGTGAATTTTTTCATTGTGTAGGTCTTGCACAATTTGTAACAGTGGAAGCTGCGCACACTTGTGGTTATGGCAGTGTGTTGCAGCACTTTATGTATAACCATTGCTATATAGTAGGGGTGTCCAAACTATGGCCTGGTGGCCAAATGCGGCCTGCAGTCAAATTTTGATTGGCCTGCAGCAAATTCTAGAAATAAAATGAAATATGGCCCACATTTCCTTGACTGTACTGTACTTCATAGTTTCAGCACAAGATAGTGCTACCATGCTAACTCTGTAAACAAACATCTTTACAAGAAGAATTAATTGTTTTTTTTTTTTGTGTGACTAAATTAAGACAACTCTGTACAAGGTAAACATATTAGCAACCAAAATAAGAATAATATCTTGTTTACTAACTCCCTGATAGGTTACAGCAGCAAATAGCAGTACCATTAATGTTACGGGGGGCAGAGCCAGTGGTAGCTACGGTTATAAAGGGCCCCCTGAAATCTCATTGGCATCCAAAAACCTGGAAATTATTGACTATTTGCATTGTTAGCCATTAGACCCTCCACCTCAGCTCCCCCTTTATTCTGCTTCTAACTTAACTAATGTCATATACCTTGCCTTACAGATAATAAAGCAGCCCCGACATCCTTATGTATTTCTGTACGTGGGGCCTCAGTGGAAAAAGTTTGGACACCCCTGGTATATAGATACGACCGACTTTTGAGATCAGAAAAATTGGTAGAGAAATGTGTCTTGTTCACCAGATCTTACAGGTGTTAATAGTTAATGTTTCTAGTGAGTTAGAGCTCTTTTATCCACCAATTCACTGATGATTTAATACCTGTATGCTCTTCATTATTTCCCTAGTAACTAAAAAAATAGCTGGTTACCTAGTCTTAGAGTCATTGACTATTGAGTTACCATTAAGTGCCCAATACATTTAATCACTATTTAATCACTCACTATCTACATGTTAACCAGGGTAAACTAGCAGTTTGTCAGTCACTTTCTGCCTAGTAACTGTCTCAGTTTGGTGCAGGTTAACTGGCAGTTAGTGACTTAATTGTTTACTGCATAATTAGCAGTTATTCGTTCACTTTAACCTTGCTAAGCCGATGCATTGGCTGAATTCCATGTCTGTCATCAGGCTGATGATCCATCTGGCAAAGTCTTGGTCCAACACATTGAAGGGTGGACCAGGAAATAGCTACAGGCTGGCTTTAGCTGCACTGCGGGACAGCAAACAATGGAGACCACTGAAACCTTTAACTCAGACGTGGCTTTAGGAGCAGTTTTATCAACACTGGACAACATTTCTTTATTAAAAGGGGAGTAAAACTGTAAGCTTTACCAACTGGCTTCACTGATAGTGAGCAGTGATAGGTGCTGCCTGTCAAGCTCACATATGTTATTTACTCCCAGGGTTTCACATGCCGACTACATCATATGTTTTGTTGCTCTGATTGGCCTTTAACGAATGTGATGGACAAAACATTCGTCCAGTCACCCTCTGAGATTTTTATTAAATGTTCTGCCCATTCTAAACAGACTACATATTTGACATGGATGTGGATTATATCCCATGAAATTAATTAGTGAAACAGTTACCTAGTAACTATGTCAGTTTCTGTGTACCTTAATGCAGTTTTTTTCATCTCAGTGTTTTTTAGTAAAAATAAAGCTAAAAATGACAAATACACTTAGAAAGCATGATTTCTTCAAATGCATGTTATTATTTTGTCAATTTTCAGCTGCATTTACCCGCCATGGTGTATCATGTAATCTCGTCCAAAGGTTAATTTGTAGAATTCAGTTCATGCCAGAGGAAAACATAGAAGTAGAATGAGATGAATTCAAAGTATGGAGCTTCTTTTTTCTCTGCTGTGTTTCATCTTATTGTCTAACTGCACACAGCAGAGTCATTCATGTAATATCTGAACATCAGAAAATAGCTGCAGGCAGATCCTGCTGCTGAGCTGAGCTGCACATCAGAGCCCTGCTATCTTTCCTGTTTTTTGTTTTGTTTTGTTTTGTTTTGTTTTTAACAAGGAGAAATGGTCTGGTTTCAGAAAACAGATGGGAAGTAGCAAATTCCTGTGTGCCACTTAATCAACTAGAATTCAGAGAATCAAAAAAAACAGCCAATTGCACCCTCCTATTTCGTGTAGATGATGTTTTTAATTGACCATTTGGACTGTGAAGACTACAGATTATTCCTTCAAGGGAGCTGCATAACATGGTATTTTTTATACAGGGTTAATATCACTCTTTTATGTCAAGGACAGATCTTTTGCCATACTCTGTTTTCATTGCTGTTAAAAAAAAGCCCATGCTAAGACCAAACTAACAAAGCATTTATCCTCCAGACAGTAATTTTCTACATTGTTTAAACCTTGTGATATTCACAGTGCCATACAGCTAAATTACTCTTCCAAAAAGTCCAGATTTGATATCACCTTCAAAGCTGTCCCATAGATGTCCTCTACTAACTTTAAACTAGACTTGTTTTAATGTACAGCATAAGATAGTCCCCAACAAATGCACTAATTACAAATGTCTGACTGAATTCAACCTACAACCAGAAAGTTGTAGGGCAGTCTTTCCCAAACTTAAGCATGCTGCAGCCTCATTTCAAGCCTAAAAATCTTCTTGGGCCTTCAAAACCCTCTCACAACCATAAAAGTGCTGTATTTATATTTGATGAAGAATTTAAAAGCAAATGCTTATATTTCAGAGACTTTAACACTAATAGGAAAGCATTCATGGAGTAACAAAGTAAAGTGAACAAGCCACTACAATTTACTTTGTTCTGACTTTCTTTTACTAATATTCAACTCTTCAGACAGACTTTGTGACTGCAGACTTTCCTAAAAGATTAGTGTCTCAAAAGGAACTCTTAATTGGTGGCCAAGTAGAATGTTTAGCAGAGTGTCATTGGTTAATTTAACACCAGTTAAACCATGACACTGATTCTAAGGCATTTTAACAGCATTTTATGATTATTTTCAAATGATAACTCTGGCTGTAATCATGCAGTACCTCTGAGGACCACCAGAGGACTGTGGACCAGACTTAAAGAGGTGAGGGCTATAAGTAGCATTTTTAAAAAGTTTGTGGGCTTTGACACATAACACACACGTATCTCATTCATTTAGTGATAGGTGTGTGCCAGACAACAAACGGATTGTTTTTTAGCGACTATATCTCAATTTTTCGAGTGAACAAAACGCACTATGGCTGCGGTCATTCTAAGTTTACCCCAACACTGTACAGCGGCCTATATATGTTACTTACATAGAGGTTCTGATTGATGTGACTTGCAGCCAACAGCTGATAGAGACAAACTGAGGCAGCAAAGAGGAGACAAGCAAAAGTTGAAGAAGTAAAGCACATCATCACTTTGCTAGTCGTCTCAATATGCTCTGCAGTAATCAAGCACTATTCTTCTAACTGTGACTCTGCACAGACGTAGATTTACTCCACAGTGTGATTAATTTTCTTTGGTCCGCCAGTAACATGCTGCTCGGACCAGCACAAGGGGTTGGGCAGGCGTCAGCGCTGATTCAAACATGTCGTGATAGATCAGCTGTGCTCCGTTTCTTCATGAGCCCCACAGAAATGATACTAAAGTACCCGGAGCGATAGCTTAAATCAGGCTGTTTCATGGCACTTCATGCAGCCTGTTAATCTCACAAGACATTTTTCACTTTGTCGAGAAATCTTGTGGCTTTTTAGTCTCGTGGCTTCAGATCTTGTCACACCCCTACTTGTCACGTCTTAAATTAACGGTCATCAGACAGGTTTTTACATACTTTAACACACTAAAGGTGAGGCACATGAAAGCAGCACAGTCAGCCTTGTATTTTTCTGAATGCAGTCCCCACTGGAAAAAAGTTTGGACATCCCTAGTTTAGACTATTTATTGCTGGATTTGGTATTTATTATCCTTATTTTTCTAACATGAACATCTTTACAGTTTCTAGTAGACCAAATCATTAATCAGTGTAGCTTTTGTAGAATCTGGCAGGTTTTTTTATGTCACATTTTATCACACAAAATAGAAATTAAGACCCATAGGTATGCATGAGCTTCAGTTGTACCAAATTCATCTTTGGACATATTTACATTGACCAGCTGTGTGGTATGAGCCGGTTTAGCTCCACTTTTTTTTTTAATCTTTTAAGAGCCCTATTATAGCCTCATCTAAATAACACTAGACATTGTGAGATAAATAGCACTAAATTATATAAAGGCTTTCACCATCCTCATCATTCCCCTGATTGAGTAAATCCCACGTTTACACCTCAAAGCTCAGTGTAACTGAGCTGAGCCCTGTCTTTACTGAACCACTATAATCATCATTCAAACTTCAACTCTCTCAGTGGCACACGAGATGCTTCTTATTCTTTTTATCTCTCGCTCTCTGTCTGCGTTGTTAGTCGTAATTTAAGTGGTTGCTGTTGCAGCGTGTGTATTTATACTCCTCTAGCTGGTTGTTCTTTAAGGAGACTGTCGTGTAAATGTTCCTTACTGTAGATGGTTTCATGTATAAAGAGTAGAAAATGGTTGATGTAATTTATATGAACAAAGATCTGACAAATATTAAAACATTCTTAACTTTTTAGTTTGATTCTTTTCTAATATGAATATGAATATAAATACTGTTTTACACTGGATGTTTACTGGATCTGTGCACACTACTGTCAATGTTTAACCATTGAAATAAATACTTCCATTTTATCTTGTGTGTGAGAAATGGCTTTTGAATGTTTAATATGAAAAAGTTAAACATCATATGTTTTCCAAATACTTTATTTATATCTGTTATCTAAAATGGCCATACAACTCCATGGCCGCCACAGCAAACATTCGGTCACCTGAGGTCCGGTCCAGAACTAAAGCATAGCAAAATCATCACTACTAAAAATGAGTCAAAAAGTCATATTTACATACTATCTACACTTTCATGTCATTATTTACAAGGAATTTTTGAAGTGTCGTTGAATCCGAGGAGTCAGCTGCATCCGTTGATGTGACAATGGTCTGATAAGATCGGCTCGTGCGACTCCGTCCTGCTCCTCTGTAGTTTTGGTTTGATGGGAGGTGCAGGAGGACTCACAGTGCCGTGGCTGCTTCTGTCCGGCTGCAGAGATAATAAAAATGGTGTTAATTCAGAGTTTGATTACATTTAAGTTAATAAACCTTTGATGCACATGATTGTGTCTTACATACACAAACTTTCTTAAAAAAGATTTTTCTTATATGTCTCATCCAAGCAGCAGTAACAGTTATTTAATATAGATCATACTTCTCTACAGGCAAGGTCATTGTGTTTTGTAACGATGGTAAAATCACTTAAATATAAAAATAAGATTTCATATCTACAACCAGAACTTGACAGGAACCTTTTTGCCCACTAGCCACTACCTGAAGCTTGTAATTCTAGATTCAGATTGGAGACTTCACATGTATTAAAGCAGTGGTTCCCAACCTGGGGTCTGAGCACCCCTGGAGGGGCGCCAAAGATTTGAGGGGGCGTGGGAGCCTGTCAGCTTTGATGTTGTCAAAATTAAATGTACATCATTATTTTTTAAAATCATGACTAGAAAACTTAATGTACAACAGTGTATAAGAGCCTCCCTAAAAGATTTTCAAGACAGTGGATCCATTCATTTTCTGGTAAAAAAGTGGAAATTTTAAAGGGGAAAAATAGAATTTTTTTGAGAAAGTAAGGGCTTCTTTTACAAGAAAACAAAGTCAGAATTACAGAATTTAAAAAGTCAAATTTACAGGAATGAAATTTAAAATATCAGATTTCAAAAATTGGTAAATTTTGACATTAGAAACTAAAAAAAATCAAGTTTTTAAACAACAGATGTACAATATTTTGCAGTCAAAAAATTACAAGACACCAAACTGAAAACAGTGGTTAGATTTTCAACTTTTTAATATAAAAAAAATTCAAAGTTTGGGTTGAGGAACAGTTACAATTTCATCATCTGTTGTTGTTTTGGGTTGTTGACATGAACAAACATTTTTATAAAGAAAGCATTTTTGTCCACTTGTGTTGATAAGGGTATTTAAATCTTGACAAATAGTCCTGTATGGAACAAATAAAAAAGTGTGATTAATTTGAGATGAATCTCGAGTTAACTATGAAATTTGTGAGATTAATCGCGATTAAAAATTGTAATCTATTGACAGCCCTAGTAAAATTGTTAACAACCCTGTATTTCCATGCCTGTTTTTTTTAGCTTTGCCACCTCTTTAGTCTTTTGTTTTAGAGCCCATACAGAAATCTTAAACACTATGATCTCAGATGTCTGATGGCGCAGTGTTACCTGCTGTAACTGAAAGATCCAGTTCCAATAATCTTCCTGACAGGTACAAGACACGAGCAGAGGCTCCACCAGCTCTCCTGAAACACAACCATACTTTTATTAAAAAAAAAAAAAAAAGAAAAGAAAAAGAAAATGTGTTCTGTATTCAGGTTTTTTTTTCCAAACTAGATTATTAATTATTGTTTGTTGTTTACCTATGAGCTCAAACTCCAGTCTTCCAGGCAGCGCTGACCTCTCCACGGCTTTTATACTGTGTCTAGATAACCGGCCCTGTGAGAGAAGGCAGAAGAAACACTATCAGTATAATTTGTGACTGATTTAAGACTCCTCACACACTTGTGCCATGATTCAAAAAGTCAACCAATGACATTTTGATAAGAGGACAAAGCCTCCAGGTCTCAAAAAGCTAGGCCAGTGTTGTTCAGGTCGTCTTTACTCTTTGATAAAATGTGGTAGTGGGCAGTGATTTTCCTACATAAGCTGATGTACAATGCAACAAATTCATTAGACCACCTGTCATATTTGTCTTAAAGACCATCCAGCATCATGAAGTGCTTTAATGCGGACTCTTTCATTTTCAGTGAGCTCTCCACGTTTTACCATTTTGAACAGGAATGAGGGATTTCAAACTGAATTCAACCAAATTTGAGCTGGCTCACTGGGCTTCTCTGAGAAGTCAGAAATTAATCAAGCATAACATTCAACCATTAAAACTCATTTTTCTGTTCAGAAATGCAAGTAAATAACTATAATTTGACATATTAGTCAAGAAATATTAATGTGCTTTACTATTTTTTCAGTTTTTTTGTAAAACAGTAAATTTTAAAATTCATGGATAACAATAATAATTATATTTTAGCATTAAAAATATCATTTGGGTTAAAGAGCTTCTACATATTGGTGTATTAACCATTGAAGAGACATAAAAAATGATTTTGGTAATTACCAGTGCTGTTAATTTAGGGCAGCTGTGGCATAAACCTTACTTTGGTTAGGGTTAGGGTGGTCTAATAAATTTGTTAAGCACTGTATATAAGTCAGTAAGGCCACACTCACACTAGGCCCAGCTGCTACTTTGTTCAAGCATGACTGCCTTTGCTGGCTGGCACTTACAATGCTGAAGCACGGTTTCCTCTTATGCATACGGTGCCTATGAGGAGTATTTAACCCTCAGATGTTTTACCCTTTTATCAATTTTATAAAGCAATCATGGTCAATATATTTTTTACTTTTTTTTTTTTACAAGAAAGTACAAAAAAACTTTTTCATATCAAAGTGAAAACAAAAAGTGACTGACCTAATTCAACAGAGGTCCAGCCAACTGGTGCTAGTAGTCTCACAACCAGTGAAATGGGGATCACCTGAGTGCAGTGAGTGTTTCTTAAGTGACTGTAGTATAAAGACACCTGTGTCTGGAAGGTCCAGTCACTGGTTAATTAGTTTCCATGGCTACAATTACACCATGAAGACACTCATGAAGAACACTCCAAGCAATTCAAGAAAATGTAATTGACAAGTTTAAGTCAGGGATGGAAACAAAAAAAAAATTCAAGGCACTGAACATCCCCCCAGATTTCAGTTCAACCCATCATCAAGAAATAGAAGGAATATGGCTCATGTGTAAACCTGCCTAGATCAGATTAATGATAATAATAATAATAATTTTATTTATATAGCACTTTTTTAAAACACACGGTTACAGAGTACTTCACAAAACCCAAAAAGAGCAGACAGATAAGCAAATAAATATAAACAAACATAACAAACATAACCCCAAAAGTAACACAATCAGCATACTCAATGTTCAAATGCAACACATGTACGTACACAAAAGAGTTGGGTAGAGATTACAAAAAGGCTAATCTATAAAAATGAGATTTTGGCAGCTTTTTAAAAGAGGCTACAGATTCGGCAGACCTGATGTTACCAGGAAGATTGTTCAAAGTTTAGGAACTGCCACAGCAAGTGCACAATCACCTCTAAATTTTTTAAAAGACTGTTTAAAGATTGTCCTCACAGACTAAATAATGCGCAAGAAGAAGACTAGTGAGAGAGGCCACCAAGACACCTATGACTCCTCTGAAGGGTTTACAAGCTTCAGCAACTGAGATGAGAGAGACTCTGCATACAACAACTGTTGCCTGGGGTCTTCTCCAGTCAGAGCTTTATGGGAGAGTGGGAAAGAGAAAGCCACTGTTGAAGAAAAGTCAGATTAAATCTGGACTAGAGTTGTGGGGGACTCCATGGCCAAATGGAAGAAAGTTCTTTGATCTGATGAGACCAAAATGGTGCTTTTTGGCCACTAGACATCACCATAAACACACCATCCCCACTGTGAAGCACAGAGGTGGCAGCATCATGCTGTGGGGATCCACAGGAGGGCGATCTTATTCAGCATACAAACCTGAAGCATACAGTGAAAGCTACGCAGAAATGGCTTAGAGACAACAAGGTGAACGTTCTGCTTTTTCTTTTGATAGTTTGTCATTGAAAGCACACTGATTGTGCGTGCAAAACAAGCATGATAATTAGCCACAGTAATAAAATACCTTGGATTACCAACACAATGTTGTTTACCACACTAATGCTGGCATTAGATCGTAACTTAACATTTGCCTAAAAACAAATAGAAGGCAGGCTGGCTTTACTTCAAGTTCGACAGAGTACTTTAAGCAAACAGTTTAAAAACCCCAGCCTAAAAATGACAGTCCACAGTCCCACATCATGGTGATGGTAAAATCTGCTTACTGACTGAAAAGCTTTGAATCACGTTGCTGGTGTGAGTTACAAAATGTTCCACCCATGCTACAGGTTATGCATCAGGAGAGCAACTACTGTGTGAAGATTAGCGGACGCACAGTCATACCACAGTGTTAGAGGACGTATTATTATGGATTTTTCCCATAGAGTCATTTTACACTACCTCATATCTTATATTCAGACGCTTGTTGTCCACTGACAGCAGCAGCACTTCTTGAGGGAAGAGAACCATCAGTCTTTCCTGAAGTCCCTGAAAACACAAAGACACAGACTGTTAATGTAGTATTCATTAATCCTGGTCAGATCCTTACAACTACAAAATAAGACACCTAACACTGTATCACTACAAATATGAGCTTCACACTACTGCAGTACATCCAACATACTATTCATTACAGTCTGAGCCTTCTTATGACACTACTTGTTTTGTATATTGCTTATTAATTGTGCATAAAAGACTTTAGTGTGATTGGAGAAGCTCTTTATTTTAAATGGCACTGAGGCTGCTCAGTAACTCTGAGGCTTGCAGAATCTCTTTGTAGGAGGAAAGTCAAATTATGAAGAATTTTCTTGGGACATCGGTGACAGATCATAACAAATGTCTTCTCATGAAACCTCACAGACAGAGTACATCTAGACTCTACTTTATATCAAAATAAAACAATAACCTAGAAATCCCTGAACAAAAACAGACCAATCCCTGTTTAATTTGAGGTTCTAGTCAACTGTTTGTTATATGAATGAGACCATCTGTCAGAGAAATGACAGCCTTTGCAGTTAATGTCCCACTGAGTGCCAGCTGGTGAAATTAATCATGAAAATAACTTTATTCAAAGCGTATAAAAACACAAAAGAAAAGATTGTGAACACTAGCGCAGTTAGAGATTCACATAATCACGTTGAAACAGTTATTTGGATCAAATCTATCTGCAACAGATGACCTGGGTTAGTAGCCGGCCTGTATTTCAGTCAGACTCTGTATGTTTTACAATCATTTGAAACATTTAAAACAAGAGTAGATCATGCTTGTGTTTTAGGCCTAAGTTCTGACCTCATCACTCCTTGCAGATTATTTTACAAATAGAATTTGTTGAGTGATGAGAAAGTTAACCCTTGTCAGAGCCTACAGGTGGATGCTGGGGTGGCGGTGGGCTGAAAGGCAACAAATTAGTGATTAACAGCTAGTTAACCAGAGAACAAATGAGAAACTAATGATGAAGTACTGAGTAAGGGTCTTTACACAACAAGTCCATAATTTTTAGATGCATTTTTCAAGTCCTTAATCCAGAAGAAGATAGGTCACATGCTCAAGCTTGCACACTTAGTCTGATGTATTTTATTTGCATTCACAATGGATTCATAGAATATGGCAAATTGTTTCATACTGTAAAAAAAAGAGTGAAGATGACCCAATACTTCTTTGACTCTGGGAAAAAATACACTGGATTCATCCATCCTGACAGAGCTTCATTATTTTGTCTCCAACATGCTTCGCATGGGTCATCATCATTTTGATGGAGGGGCAAACAAACCACAGCATCCCCGTTTGCTAGAAAGATCTGGATCATACTGCAATGTCATACAGTTCTGGAGAAGCGGCGTGATGCAGGTACCTGGGACGATTACCATTTTATGAAAAGATGCAGACAGAACCTCCAGATATTTGTTTTCAAGCTCCCAAGTCATGAAAAGAAACATATGAGACAGACATTAGGGGCAAAGACCGGTTTACTGAACTGCTGGGAAGCACTAAGGCTAGAGCACAGACCTTTAACTAAGTTTACCTTTATAAAATAGCATCAGATATTACAATAAATGTAAGTCTGGGTTCTAAATGCCCTTGTTTTCATGTTTCATGTTTTTTGATTGCTTTTCATGGAATTATGCGTTCTCTTTATATATCTATGCATCCTTATGTCTTTGTGTCTCATGTTTATTCTCTGTTATAACACGGGCCAAACATGCAGTATGTAGCATGGCCACAGGTCCTGCCTTGAACAAGTCTTTCAGGCCCCTTTCCATACCTCTAAAAAGGAGTATTGAGCATTCCTGTCTTAATAGTCCACAATAATGGGTCCCTATACAACACGGCCTCACCAAATAGCTGACTAATCCATATCTGGCAAGCAAGGTAAACAGGGGTACTCTGTTTATTTGCACCTCCAGCAAGTAACCACGCCCCCAAATACCCATACATGTGTCTGAAAGAATATGACGCCAGCTCACACATCATGCCACTGCCAAAAAAAAGAAACCAAACTGAGCATGCAAAGGCCTTTACTTTGTAGTATGATGTGCCACTTTACAATATAGGACCAAAATGAGTAGTTACAACCACAGAAAAATGCTATGTTAGGATTGGTCCCCGCAGCCAGGATTTGTCTAACTGAGAGGTTAACTTCACTTATGATGCAAAGTGACCTATGCCCAAAGGCATTCTGGGAAAACTAAGCAGCTTAAGTGATGGTTGTCAAATTATTTGAGTACCATGACTAAGCATACTGGAAGTGATCAAGTTCTGTTTACTTTAACTAAAAATGTGTTTTATTCGCTTAGAAAAATAGAGCTGAAAAAGCTATATTTGATTTTTAAGTTAATAAAACTCATTTTTAACAACTTTGTACTGGTCCATCTTACAGTGACCAGTTTTGATTGGTCAGATTTGTGTTCATCGGGAGAGAAACTTTCAAAATATCAGACATGGTCTGAAAAAATATTAGCCGCAGTTTGTGCATGGCAAAATTGCCTTAATGGTGTGAAAGCTTGCTTTGAGCTCAAAGAAATATAATTTTGAGTGAAATATTAATAGGAAAAAAAACATGTCCAGTATGTAAGGGCTTAATAGTTAGGTTCTCTCTATTCCCTAATAAAGATACAAAATTATAAGAAGCTTACTGAGCAGTTTTTATCAATTACTTAATAATTGTTGCAGACTCAGTGAAGTCACCATCTACATGATGACTAATGGTTAACGAGCAGTTACATTTACATATATTACCAATAACTATGATAGTTTCAGTGTTTGTTCTCTAACAGTCACCAGCTTGTTACCTTGTAACTAAGCCCTTTCTGTGTACCTTAATGTGTTACCAAGGTTGAGTTTATTATTTCAGGATAACAGATTTCTTTCATCCATTTTCTACACTGCTTATCCCTCTGGGACACATGGGGCTGGATTCTCAGTTTAACAGAATTGTTGTGTATTTCTCACCTGTCTCTGTGTGTTGATGATATGGACCAAAGATATACATCCAGGCTGACCCATGTGCTGTATCGGTGTGCCTTCCCACTGCCATATTGGAGCCTGTTGTAAGTATTTTTTCAGTTCTTCTCTTTTCCAGTGCTCATCACAGGGTAGCTGTAGAAGAAGAAATACAGTATGAGATCTCTTACATAATAACAGATTAAGTAGACTGCATTCTAATATCAGTTCTAGCTTGATGTACAGCAGTTAGTCATTACCAGATATGAGAGTGCACAGTGGGAGGGACTCATGGGTTGAGTCATTGACTTGTACTTTCTGTCTTCTATGTGTTGAATCCATTTCTGTACATCTGCAGAACTGGCACATATAAACACCTTGGAGTCCACCATCGGGCCTGAATAAAATAGAAGATAGAGAAGAACATCATGTATCATGCTTTACACTGTGACCATGTCTCAGCTGAATTAAATTAACTGACTCACCGCTGATCTCAAACATGTGAGGTGAGTTTGACTTGTCCGAGTCCAGAGAGACCAGCTGCAAGGAAAGTCCAGAGAGGGGGAGGATGCCCTGTGAGAGAAGAGGAGACAGAGTTTTCTAAAAAAAAAAAATATGTGCTGCAGCTTCATACAACAACATTATAACACAGAAATTCTCAAACAACATCAACCAGTGCCTATGCTGGACAACATCTTAATGCAAGTTTCCACTGAAAGTGTTTTTGTGCCACACATGTCAAAAGTATGTGATGAATTCTACATTTTAAACTTGATCATACATTCATCCATTCATTATTATACTGCTTATCTCATTGGGGGCCGTGGCAGGCTGGATCCAGTACCAGTTGTCAGTGGGCAATAGGCAGGGAACACCAGGGACTGGCCATACAGTTCAATACAAGAAGATTATCAGAAAATGATCTGAAATAATTCCATACGATACGATAAAATCTGATGTGATATGATAAGGGCCATTACAGTATGATTCAATATGGTATAACAACACGATACGATAATATACAACATGATACGTTACATTATATTACATTACGATACGATACGACACTCTACCACACTATACAATACGATTCAGTTCTATATAATACAATATGATATGATACAATATGATGCAATATAAAACAATGTGATACGATACACTAAGGTAGAACTATAATATGGTACGATATGGTACGATATAGTACAATACAATTGATACACTGTGAATCATAACATACAATACACTACAGCCCTATGGATACTATATGATATGTAAAGGTACGATACGATTCAATACAATATGGTATGATACCATACGATACAATATGATACCATAAGGTATACAATGTGATTATATATTTTATACATTTGTCTCTTCATGGTCATTATTTTATCTAATAATAGTATTACAGTGAGCATTGCTTCACCTTTTTAACATCACTCCTATTGCTATAATCATAACTGGAACAGTTTCACTGAACCTAATAATAAATATAATAAATATAGCACTACTTCAGTGCTATATTTATTAATAATAAAATAATGATGGTCTTTATTACATTAGGGTATAGTCTTTATTATAGTATTAATGTTAACGCTGTTCTATTATTATAGGCCACAACGGAGGGTGGACCTGCTCTCTTTGTCAAGTGTCTTAGTATAACTTTGGTTATGAATTGGCACTACACAAACAAAGATTGATTGATTGATTGATTAAATACGTACTGTACAATTGATTCATTGTATATTAGTAGGATACAATACACAATAACATGATACCACACAAAACAGTATGGTATGGTAGGCTATGCTATGATGCAATACTATACGATACCACATGGTGCAATACAATACTATATAAGATATGATCCTATACAATATGATACCATAAGACAGAATAAGGTACAATACAGTATGGTATGGTACGATATGATACAGTGCAGTGTGATACAATTGATATAATACGATACACTACAATGTGTATCAATAAGATACAATACATTCTAGTGCGACCCGTTGTGTTGTGTTATGATACGATACAACACAATGTGACAGTGTGTTTCAGTACAATATAATATAATTCTATGATAAATTACTATATATTATTATACAAGATAAAGCATGAGGATACAGTATGATACATTATGATATGATAAAATAGGTTCTATGTGATGCCAAGTGATGCGATGCAATGAGACAACATGGTACACTATGTCAAAATGTATTATAAGAAGGTATGGCAAGGTAAAAATGTTATGTTATATGAGATATGATATATATGATATCATATGATGCAATACAGTTCAATATGATACAATCATTAGATGTGTTCATATTGAATAAAACTATATTCAAATGTGCAGTTCAGTATGATTATGTATAACAATTCAGATGTGATATGATGTAATACGATACAATACATAGGCTTCTTGGGAAAAAAACTGTCTTGGATTCCATTTGCTTCACACATTGAGCTGCTTCTACAGTGGCAATAACAAATAAAACCAATTAAAAAAAAACAATAATTCATATGTCAACAGAGATGCACATATCCACATTGCACAGAATCTACATATGACACAACATTATCGATTGAAAAGATAAGAACAAGATAAGGCTTGAAGCTTTACTCTTTATTAAGTCAAATGTACAAAGATTACCTCATAAATGAAGTCTTGTCTAGAGTGGTCCAGAGACAGGATCAGCAGGTGGAAAGAGAACAAGACCAGGAAGTGCTCACTGGTTTCCTGCCGTGACAGAAGATTTGTGTCAAATTTATTATGTGTAAAAAGCAGGTGAGGTTGAGCAAACAGCTCAGTTAGATTCCGCAGACTTAAAAAAATCTATACTGGTCAGTGGTCACCCTCACTGCAAAACCACAGGGAGAAAATATTCTGGATATAAGATAACTTGGACTTGAAATAAGCAGATTTGGCAATCAGTACAGTAATCACGTTGTATTCTTGAAAAATATGAGGCAGTCCACAGAGGTTCTTTGATGATTTTAAGTTATCTAGCAAACTTTATTTAACTCAAAACAAGCATCATCTTTTACCCAAAACTACTAGTTATTTTTTAGCATTAGACAAAATCATCACAGCATAAATTTTAAAACAAGGCAAAAAACGTCCCTAAAAATGAGGAAGGACAACAATCCTGTACAAAAATAACACTTTTTAATCAAAAATCACTTTGATAAGATAAAGCAATTCAGTGGTCATGTCTTGATAACTGGCTTGTGACAATCATCTTAACATGTTCAGTTTCTCCATACTAAAGTGATTCAAGTTTCTAGACAAAACTCCAGTATTTTGCAGACATGTCGCTTGAGTCTAGGTAAAAACAGCAAAATAAACCAGTCTAGACCAGTGGTTCTCAAATGGTTTGCCAGATCATTGTGGCGTGTCTTGAGGCACATAGTAGGGGAAATTCTACAACCATATGTTATTACAACAACTCTGCAACTAAAGATACAAGAAATGTGTAAAAGAGGCTATTTTTCACGTATATGAATATGATGTACCTTAAGATTTTGGCTCGATTCAAGATGTGCCTTTGGCAAAAAAAAAGAGTTTAAAAAATTGCTGGTCCTGGAAAAACCAGGCAAAATAATCTCAAAATAAGACAAAGGATCTTTCTTAGAATACACGTGTTGATCCCTTTTTACTTAAAACAAGAGCATCTAAACATTTCAAACTAAAAATAACACACTCAGATCCTGGCAGTGAACAGTTTGATCATACTTCCTGTCTGTCTCTGTTCACAAAGTTTTGTTAATGACCTCTAATGTTGTTGTCAAAGTTAATTTTTAATCAAGCCTCTGTAGGATGATGTATCAATGGAGCCAACAGTCAAAATTCCCATGTGACGTCCAGGTAAGGTGAGTAGTTACCTGTGTGTAGCTGTTGTAAAGAGACACCAGGGATGAGTGGATGATCTCTCCATACATGTGTGGATGCTGGCCCTCCCAGTCTCTAATTGGCTGCTGGGAGTAAATCCTGTGGTGCAGCTCATCTTTGCTCCTGCCCCACAGCACCACCTACAGGCACATCATTATATTACTGAATGACCTTTTGACGAAGACATTTTCTTTCCTTGACACGTTCTTGTTGATGATCACTTAACTCAGCTGTGTTTAGACTTTTACAGGACCCTTCTTGTTTTTAAATGTGAGCCTCTGTGTATGAGTATGTGGCCTCTTTTTCATAGAGTGATGAGTAATGTATTACACAGAAAATCTGTGTTTGTTTTAGGACTCCAGTCATCGTTTCCAGCAGGGGTAAGAGCACAGAAATATTCTACTAAATTAAAAGTTCTTTGATTTAATTAAAATTGCTTGAGAAGTAAAATTCCTGGTCTATAAATTGACTTATTTCAAGTTTACTCAATGTAATAAGCAGCTAATTTTGATATCTGTGGAGAGTTGAAAAGTAAAATATGGTATTTCTTTTATTTTCAGTGCATAAATCACAAGAGAACATGACTTTTAAACCAGGTTGTTTAATGAAGAACTCACCTCTAAAATACAGTTCAATGCTACAGCAATTTTGGGCTGTAATAAGAAATCCTTGTCTTGCTCTGTCCTACCAACTGTCATGAATGAATGTAAGCCAATCAATTCAAGAACCTGGCTGCAGACATCAGACATATGTAAAAAACATGTGCATTTTGCTAAAGTTTTAAGTTAATAAAGTTTTAAATTTCAAAACTATGGACTGCAATGCTTGTGATCAGTTTGGATGTTTAAAATTGAGAAACAGGTTATAACAGGTCAAGTTTGCAGATTACTTAAGTGCTTGTATTGTTTCTCAGCTTTTATTCGGGTTCTTGAACAACTAATGTTATTGGCTCAGATTCATGGCTATCAAGGCCTCCTTCTTGCTCTCTGTTTACATCAGTCTTTTTTTATTTCTCTTTATTAACCCTTAAAAAAAGCCATGGCTGAAGGTAGTGTAGCAGTAAATGCCCATACTGCTGGTGCATGTGCCAGTGGAAGTCAACCCTGCATATGCTACAGATAAATTATGCATGCATTTGTGAATTTTTGATGCCTGCAGCCATGTGCTTCTCAAACAAATAGCCAGTTTCATGTAGTTTACTCAAAGTTTGGATCTCCTCTTTTTGCCATTTAGTTTAATTTTTTTAATTGCACAGTGTACAAGGTAGCATAATACAGTATATACCTTCTTAAAATGTACCCAAGTAAAAGAGCAATAATTGTTTATTATACTAAAAAAAGTAGAAGTACACAATAATACTCAGTTATCATAACAGGGATGGGGTACGTAGTATTTCTTGAGCAAAATGTTGTAAAATCCAGAGGAATATGATTTCAAACCTTCCACCCACAGTATAAGGAACTGTGCTGCTGGTGTTTTATATTTAGACAATTTATCTCCTAAATGGAAACACAGCAGTGTTTCCTGGGTATTCTTGTTTTCTGTAAGCTTTGAATCACACAGCAGGGACTGCAGAATCTCAGTTTTGTTCTGTCATGGAAATTCCCACAGTGTCCAGCCTCAAATCATAAATAACAACTCAGTGGAAAAAGCGGATGTTAATATGAGGCACATCTCACACTGCAAACAGTCTGATCTTATGTCCAGTGTCATGTCAAGCATATCTAATTCATTTTAATTTTCTATTATTAAACGTATTTTCCTAACAAGTCAAGATAAACATCTTGTTTCAAGACAGAAGACAAAAAATAAGACTTGCATTGCTTAGAAGAGTAGTTCCCAAACTTCAAATATCTTCAGCCCCCCACTCTCACTGTACATATTAACATGTAAAAACATCTAATGTTTTACAAACACACAAATTCCTTCCTTTTCAGAATTTACCACAATATAAAGCCTAATTAAAAAAAATCTGCCTCTCTAAAGATGAACATTTCCCTGAAAAAACACACTTAATAAACATCTTGAAGATTTATACACCCAGTCCTGCAATAATTTCAGTGAATACTGTGGGCTTAGTTGGTGCAACAGCTCTTCTTGAGGTTTGGGAGCAGCAGTGAGACTGTCTCTCTTAGTTCATTTTCAATGTCCAGCTTTGATTTGTTTTTCTCTTTAATTGAGGCAACAGCAGAAGAAAAAAAAAAAGATATCTCACACTGGTAGCATGTTGCAAAAGGAAAGAGTGTGGCCAAGGCTCCCGAGCCTAGCAGTGGGTACTGCCTTTCTACCCCATTCCAGAACACTGAAACTTGAACTGCAGTAACATTGTTGTTGACATCACTGAACTGCACCTATTCTGCAGAATAGTCATCAGCAAAAAAAAAAAAAAAAAAAGCCAAAACAAGCCAATACAGTGCATACATACAATATTATATCGAGAAGAGTGATGGCTAACTAAATTTTAACTTCGCTGCCAGCAAGGGCAATTTTAACAAAATGGACGATATCAACATGTTAACAACGACAATAAACAATAATTTTAAAACTTTCTTAACATGCATTTAAACTTTAAACTCGAATACAAATAATAACACTTCATTTAGTCGGCCACACACAGAATTTAAACAGCTTTTTGATACATTGAACACAATGCTTACTGGGTTTTTTTTGTTGTTATTTTTTTTCTTACATATTCATTCTTTTACACAAATTGATTAAATGATGCATATAAAAGATTTGATAAGAAACAACTGTATTTTATTTCTAATTTCTTGCAAAGAACATAACTCATTCATGTAAACAATTTTTTATTTTTAAAATTGACTTGCAGTTTGCAAAGGCTGCATGTGGGCCCCAGGCCACCAGTTGATCACCTCTTATCTAAACTATCTGATGTTGATAAATTCATCTCATTTCACAACACTTGTGGCTTTTTTATTGTTTACAAATCAAAGGTAAGGCTGCACGGCAGCGCAGGGGTTAGCGCTGTTGCCTCACAGCAAAAAGGTTCCTGGTTCGCTTCCTGGTCAGGGCCTTTCTGAGTGGAGTTTGCATGTTCTCCCCATGCATGCATGGGTTCTCTCCATATACTCTGCCCTCCTTCCACCACCAAAAAACATGCTCATCAGGTTAATTGATCATTCTAATTTGCCAGTAGGTGTGAGTGTGAGTGTGCCTGGTTGTCTGTGTCTACATGTCAGCCCTGTGATTGACTAGCGACCAGTCCAGGGTGTACCCCGCCTCTCACCCAATCACAGCTGGGATAGGCTCCAATGGGATAAGTGGTATAGAAAATGGATGAATGGATATCATAGGAAACAGGCCCTATTTTTTGCTTTAAGGAGAACTGGTCCAAGCCCCTCTCAAGAATTTGTATGAGGCTATCAAAATTAGATTTGCAAATATCACTCAAAATCATGATAACAAAGTTAACTGATAACTAATATAGGGTGTTTGTGCACAATCAAGTTTGTGTAGGCCTTTTCTGTTTGGGCTTAATCAATGAAAATGATTTACTCACTAATTAAGGCAGTGCATATTTTTTCTCTATGGGGAACTTACCTTTTCTTTGATGCAAGAAGGGGGTCTTACGAGAGAAACAGGTTATGAACTGGACTTGTCAGACAAAATAAGGCTTCAGATTAGTGTAATAAGGTATTTTTGATAACTTTGCTTCCATACATTTTCGTTTTTGTGATTCTTGAGCACTAAACAGTGTACTTGCACTGTATTTGCCCAAAATCCGGCTCTATTGTGAAAAACCCAAACACTTCTGCAAAGACCCACAAATGCACACGCATCACCAACCTCTTGCTCTAGGTGTCGCATTGAGGGATAGCGCCGTGGTGGCGGCGGTGGTGGAGGAAGTGGTGGTAGATGCTGCTCATCTCTGCCGTTCCTTACTGACAGCTGAAGCCGTGTCTCTCCCAGACTCCACACCCTAATGAAACACACGTGGTCACACATTTGATCACACATCTTTGTCATGTAGCTGCACTGTGCTGACGATGCTGTGGTACAGTGGTTAGCTTCATGGCCTTATTGTTGAAAGAATGTGGCTTCAGCTTCTGGTACTTTCTATGCAGCATGAATGTCAAAGTTCCCGTCCTGTGTGGCTGTTTCCTGCACTTCAAGAAGATGAAAGTGAGACTGTGAGCTGTCTAAAACTGACTATGAGCCTATGTTTGTGTTTCACGAAGATGCAGGTTTGATACACCAGTAGAAAACTAATAAAGAAGCTGAAGAGCAACAGGTCATTTTATTAGAATTTTACACCACTTGTCTCGACCTTCCTTGCAGCCAAGCAGCAGTAGACATAATCAGATTACAGCATTCATAGGGGAGACAGACCCACCTGTCCACCCCTCTATTCTGCTTTTTTCTTTCTTCTCATATTGCAGCTTTGTCCCACTTTCAGTATTACTATATAAACATCACTACAAATTCAAGGCAGGTCTGGTGTGACTTCAGAAATAAGTGCAGACATATTTGCAGACATGAGAATAGATTAAAACAGCAGCTCACAACCATTTTCCTTGGAATCCTCACCTTTTATCTTTAAAAAGCTGAACATTCATCGGACCAACATGGAAAAAGTTAGAGTGCTGTCACATTTCATAATAAACTCAAACACAAATGTGACTTAATTATTTTGAGTGAGGATTTTTTTCAGTTTTACCTATGAACCTTAAACAAATATTCTAAGTGTATTATTACCAACTCTTCTGTTGTTGTCCTTAGGGTCAAAAATGACCTGCCCAAATACTAAGATCATGATGCAATGTGATCCAGTACCATGCAGTGTGATACCCTTTATTGTCCCCTGGTTCCTCATTATTTGTTTTTTAGCACTGAAGGTTTCTTCTATTAGTTTATTCTTCATCCCATGCTGTTGTTGTTTCATGACAGTGTGGGTGAGAGCACTGGTTAAAGATTGGAGAATACTGCAAATAAGGATGCACAGCATCTCTTTTCTCACAAAAACTTGACCATGTCCTTTGATAAAAATGCATTCAGAGCTGATTCTGCACATTTTTGCTGCCTTTTTCTTACATATTTTGGGTTTAAAATTCATTACACAAGCTTTATTTTATGTTTTTTTTTGAAGGCAGGTCATTTTAGGCCATTAGGGCAAGAATAGCATAAAGAATGTTGGTTCAAGACTTCTGGGAACCCTTCTAGATGATGGCCTAGATCCCAGACTAGGAATTAAAGGTGCAGTGGTAAAGATGAAACACAATTATGATAATTTAGGCTGATCTAAATCAGTGTTAAATCACCTGAATATTTAATCTTTATTTTTTTCTATGAAATTAGAATAAACTTTTAATTCATACATAGGGAGGGTCCCCTCAGAGTCTGCCATCTTGCATGTTTGTACAGTGCCACAGAAGAGATCAAATAACAAAAGCCCATATTATTCAATTCCCCTCATTGCTACAGTTATTGTTAGAAATGAGCATCACAATCTACAATCTGATCGTTTGATGTTGCTAATATTCTCCAGTTTTACAAACTGCACCTTTAAGTGGCAACCTTTGGTGCACACCCCATGTAAAAATACTGAATTTTACAGCAGAAAAAAAAAAAAAAAGTTATTAGCCTGGTTAAAAAATGACATTGGTCAGAAAAAAAATCCTCTCTTAGGGTGCACTTTACAGCAGTAATTTTCTAAATATCTGTCAAATTTTGGTTTGAAGAAGGATAAAAGTTACATCATATCCTATTTGCATTGGAGAGTGAAATATCAAGTTGCATTAAAAGTGTGATTCTTTGCCCTTTGAATTTCAGGTTTCTCTTCGTAAACAGTATGACATCTTATGCTTTTATTTTGAAGATGGAGGGACTGATGTGTGGTACTCTGTATTGACTAGACTTTGATTGCTGTGATCTGAACAATATTTCCCCCATGTTGATACAAGTTAGAGCACATTTCAAACACAATATGGATATATGAATGCATCATCATCATTATTATGTTTATTATTATTCATCCATCCATCTGTCCATCCACTTTCTTCTGCTTAGCTAGGGTCGAGTAGCAGTAGACACAGGCCAAGCAGGTCCACCCAGACATTCCTCTTCCCAAAAACATCCTTCAGTTCTCCTTACGTAATTCTGAGGCATTCCCAGGCCAGATGAAATATATAATCCCTCCAGCAAGTCCCAGGTCTATCCCAGGGTTTCCTTCCAGTTGTACACACCTGGAAGACCTCCGCAGGGAGGTGACCAGGGGGCATCCTGATCAAACCATCCGAACTGGCTCCTTTCAAGGCAAAGGAGCAGCAACTCTACTTCAAGAACCCTCTGGATTGTACCATTTTCTCACCCTGTCTGTAACACTGAGCCCAGACAACTTCCTTAAGAATCTCATTTTGATCATTTGAACCTGCAATCGCATTCTTTCGGTCATTACCCAGAATTCATGACCATAGGTGAGGGTTGGAGCAAAGATTGACTGGTAAATCAAAAGTTTTGCCTTCTGGCTGAGCTCCCTCTTCACCATGAAAGTGAAGTGTTGTAAGATAACTTTGGTATAAATTGGTGCCATACAAACAAATATCGATTAATTGATAATAAAAAAAAACAAACCGATTCCCACTTTGTAAAACAGCTAACAAGCTCTGTTTAGTAAAGAAAGTGAAAGAAAACCAAGGAAATCTTTCTGACTCCTGATGCGTTGTCATCTCCCTCTTTCCTTGTTCCTTGTCCATCTAAACACAAATGACAGAGGGGGAAATAGAAAAAGGAGGACAATGCGAATCACAAGTGTCACACTGCTCCACACTGCAATTGTTCACAGTGTGTCAGGATACTACAATAGGAATCAGGCTGATTCTGTCACTGACACATGCTCTCTTCACATGCAGCTGGGACAGGTTGTAACGCATAAGTAGGAGCATGACTGATACAACTACAAGCAAGCGTGTTATAGATGTTTTTTTCCTGAAGGCTTAAGGCCCACCCCAACTGCACCTCTTTGTTTCTAGGTTTATATCAACACCATCTTCCTTCCTTCCTTCTCTGTCTCTAATTCATGAGAACTCATTATCTTTGTTGCTTGGTTATATAAGACTATGTGGTAAGGCAATCAGAGGCAGAGTATGGTAGGCCATACTTAGCTGTTCTCTGGCATATCTTGCCCTGCAATGGAGCTGGCAGCACTACTTTCGACCTGCTTGCTTCCTTATCATAGTTTCATAATGATTTTATTCTACCTAAAGTCAAGCACTTTTGAGTCTACTTCTGCTTGAACTGAAGTTAAGCAGAAGTTGAGTATCAATGTGCAAAATCAAAAGCCCCAAGAGCCCTGGAGCATAATTTAGAGAAGACTCGCTTCTGCAGGCATTACTACACCACTGTCCAAGGATGCCAACACTCAGACTTCATACAAAACTTTATTTAAACTATGTTTGGAACCAGCTGTTTTAAAACCAGTAAGCATACAGAAAAAGCAAGTTTGTCCATGATACTTAGAATAATGCACAGCAGAAGAGATACTCAAAATAGATCATACATTACTGATTTGGGTTATATACTTTTAGTAACTAAACTTAATATTTTGAGGGAAAATAGTCAGATCCAGTACTGTTAAAGACTTCTCAAGAATTCTTTTTTGATCCCCACACCTTTTGCTTTATCTTAACCACTGTTCTAATTATTCATTCTTTTAAACTTTGCCACCTGTTCAATTACAATCCTCTCAGCCTGGTCCTAAATGTCAATAACAGCTACAGTAATCAGTCTCTTCTCTCCCAATCTGCCAGCCCTAATTAACACAGCCACCAATATCAGAGCATGGACCACAGAATACAAACCCCATCATCTACTGAGCCCATCCATCACTGTCCTTCCCTCTGGCAGCAGAACAGACCACTCATCTGCTAATAGTTGGACACTGCAGCAGTTTTGAGCCCTAACTAGCCTATAAACGCTATGAAAAACTCATATGTGGTTGCATTTATGTGGTTGCATAACAAGCAATGAAGCATCTCTTTTTTTATCAGATCTTATTCTTATAACTTCCCCGTCTAAATAAATTAAGTTGATGATATATTGCATAATTTCTATCTATTTCTTTAATTACTTACAACACCAGTTCATTGCAGCCTAAAATATAGATAGTATTGTAATGGTGTACTACTGGTGATTCCCAAAGTGGGACCTGTAGAAACTTAAGTTTTGTTTTGTCAGGGAGACTAAAACAAGACTAAAATATTAGTGCTGGACAGTTGGATACTCAAAATACATATTTTAAATCAACTGAAGTATAGACAGTGCATTAGTATGAATGTTTTACTTTTATATTGACCAAAAAATTTGGTTGATTAAGTTAGTTCAAGGAAATAAGACAAAGACTAAAATATAAGGACTTTTTATCGACTTCAAACTAGACTAAAATGTTTTAGGGTTTTGACTAAAATGAGTACGGAAGAGGATTAGGGCCATTGAAAAATTCTTGTTTCAGATGCACTAATTTTTTCTAATTCTGAGATTAAAGTCAGAATTCTGTGGTAAAAGATATCTGATCTAATTTCAGAATTCTGACTTTAATCTCAGAATTCTGATTTTTTTTCACAAGAAAAAAAAAATTGTGTCTCAAAATGTTTTTTCAGTGGCCCTAATCCTCTTCTGCATATGAGACTTATACTGAAAATTTAAGAAGTAGTAAAACGTGATTAAAACTAAAAGCTGCTTTTATTTAAAGACTAAAATTTAGACTAAAAACAAAACAGCTGCCTAAGTAAACATTGCACTGCTGAGTAACATTCAAATTTCATGAGACGATGTCCAAAAAACATTAAGTACTAACATGAATCTTCTAGAACAAAAAAAAACACATGAAAATACAACATGTCATATCTCAACCTTGGCTTTACTGCTTAACTATAGATATAGAGAAGAATGCTGCGGTCCATAGTTTCACCACATGGATGGATGGATGGATGGAAATGTCTTAAAACTCCAATTTAAATCAGTTCACCTCATTCCAAAATACTTAAGTGCATTTTCTAGCATAAGTACATATTTTTTAATTTATGAGAGAATCAGGCTTTTTTTCTCCTTCTTTTAAAAGTAGACATCTACACTTGCAAATATCTGACATTTGCAGAGTATTTCAGGTCACTAGACTATCTATTTTTATATCTTTACAACAGCCTGTGTTGTAAGAGGTCTGCAACATTACAGTAGGCAGTAATCATTAAACAGTGACACATGCAGACTGTTAACCACCGTTGTCATTAGCCCATTGTAATCCCCCTGCCTTAAAATGAGCGGGGGGATTTGCCCCGCCCTGATTCTGTATTAGAGGCCTCCATGCATCAGCCATTGTCTTATAGTAATCTGCTAATCACATCAGTGCAGCATCACTGATTCCCCAAGTTCATGTTTGGTAAATAGCAGCCAATTAGTTCTCCCATGTTGTTGTTCTGCAGGGTGCTGATGGGTGGAAATCATATGGTTGGAAATATGTTGTTTTTCAGCTGTTTTCATCAAAGTTGATGGTTTAAAAATTGATCCTGGAAGTTTTCAGTGTAAAGCACATTCTTCTGCAGTGCAAAAACAAGCAGATAAGAAGGCTTTGACAGAGAGAAGTCTCCTTTTGTTTTAGAGTTTTAGTGCATGAACGTGATAAAAAGTAAACCACAAAGGTTGAAAGAGAAGCTGCTAAAGTGCTCTTTACAGTGCACAGTGTGGGCGCTTCTTCCTGCAGAACGTGCTGATACATTAAACCACATTTAAACAAAACCTACAGGGCAAACTTAACTGTTTAGAGCTCAGAGGGAAAGCCAACAAAATAATTAATTCCTATTTAGATAAAAAAAAAACATTCTAGGAGCCACATCAGGATACAGCTGCGGTCATAAAAGGTTAAATTCCCCTCCAGGTCTGTTCTACTATAATATTTTAGCTTAAAAATTAAGATTATTCTTGTGTCTTACCCTAAATTGTCTCCAGAGAGTTCCAGGAGCTCAATCTCATCTGGGCCCACCTCGTCTATTCCTCCAGTATGCCTCTGGGTCACACTGCAGCATCCCATGATGGACGAAGACTCTGTCCCTCTCTGTCTCGTCTCAGCTCCTAGTTCACACACTGAGCACCATCTGCCCAGACAATCATCCCTGCTGTGTGTGTGCCACACTAAAACCAAAGAGATAACACAAAAACGGGGGCAGGTTGGGTCCAAAAGAGGATATTGTTTGCTGTAGACAGGGAGGAAGGGGGGGGAGTGCTAAGCTCTAGTTCCCCCTTTTTACCAGAATGTAGCGTGTTTCCATGAAGGCTCAAAACGAAAGGTGCTGTAACTTTTTAAAGAGGAATCGAAGGCAAAAGTGGCAAAAAGTTTTAGTCAAGCCGCAGTGTAGTCCCTTCCTTCCTGTCAGTTGGCTGTCTGCAGAGGACTTGAGCTGCTTCCTCACTTTGTTTTTTTGACACCCACACTGTCGCGTCAGTATGACAAAAACTTGTGTCATTCAAAGACGAGCTGATTGTTTGTAGGAATAAAAATGCATCATACCTCCTCATGAGGATAAGTCACGCTCTCTGATGTTCCCGGCCTCTTTGTTGCGAATGAAGCAAGCACCATGTTGGGAAAGATGGAGCCATAACCCGCCTGTGTTTACCTGCAACAGAGTCTGAGTATGGAAGTGAGATAATTATTAGTTATGAAACAGAGAGGTAAAGGGCTGCAGTCATAACAACTGCAGAGACAAGCTTTGTGTTGATCTTGCAGGTTAGTTACAGTGATGTGTTGCAGTGGAGGGTTTAGACACAATCAGGTCTGGGTGTTTCATAGGGCTGGAGATGCTTTCTGACATGAATGATGACCAAAATTACATCTAACAGAGCAAACAGTAAGATAGCATTTCAACAGAGCCCTACAACAACAAAACAACAAAAACAACAGATGCAACATTTTACTAAGACAAAAACAAGACTTAAGTAAGAGAAAGAAAAACACTGCTAACAATGCATGGCAAATTTCATGGGACAACCTCCAGGTAAACAACTCAATCTACACTAGACTACACATCTAATAAAACAATGACAAAAACTTGACAATATATTTCATCTACCAAGGGGAGCCACGCAGAAAAAATTGGGAACCATTTCTAGATTTAAAAACATACCCACTCTTTACTTGACTTAATTTTCATACCATGTTATTTGGGGCCACATGTTTGAAAATCATAGCAATCATTTTTTCTGAAAGGAAATTATTTAGCAGTTTGTTTTAAATATTCAAATGCATTGCAAAACAGTGATTTCTTCATGTTTTATGAGGTGATCATCTACAGATGATAAATCTTTAATTTTCATCACCACATGCTTTACTCTAATTTCTTCCACATACCTGTCCACGTCTCAAAACACCAACTCTTATCATTCAATCAATAAATCAGTATTTATTTGTAAAGTGGCAATTCATAACCACAATTATCTCAAGTCAGGACACCACAAAGTTGGCAGGTCGAGTTTATATTATTTATAAAGATCATTAATAAATCCACCATGATCTCTGCATTAAACAACGTTTAGCAAGAGGAAAACCGTCCTTTAATGGAGCAGAGAACTTGAGCAGAGTCAGGATCATGTTAAACAGACTGTTGAAGCTGTGCTGGAGTCGTAAAGGCATTAAAGAGTTGCAGAAAAAAGAAGTAAGGAGATGCAGAAAGAGAGGAAACAAGCAGAGCAAGTCCAAGCCATTAAGAACAACTTATTTCCTTGCATACGGCGATAATGTCAGTAATATTGTTGTGTTATTAGTTAGCTGTTACAGCCATGTTTGATAAAAGACTGAACATTCAAACATTAGCATTAGTAGCTAATGACAAAATGTTGATAGTCTGAGTACAACAGAATCATTACAACATGCTCTTGTACACATGGTCTTCAGAAAAAGCCTACCTGCAATTTCCACATACAACGACTGCACCAGCGCCATGGTTTTACTCCAACGGAGCACTGCGCCACAGCACGCAGCCCTGATCAGCAGCCAGACAACCCAGGAGAGCTGCAAGTTCCCACATAGTACATCAACAGCTGATTATTTTACCTTTAACCAGCAGGAGTCCATGATATTATAGCTTACGACATGGGTGTGTACATTAGGAAGTTAAAAGGTTAATGCTGAATTAAGGATGTGTGGTTTTATGTAAAATGTTTTGGCTAAATGTCCTGAAAAGTTAACTTTTCCTCGTCAGCAGCGCCATTGTAGCTGTGACCCACTGACCCTCTGTGACCCTTTGCTCTCGCTGCAGGATGAGATGTAATGTTGATATAGTGATCGAGAGTCTGTGCATTGTGTTGTATTTTGAAAGTAACGGCTACTCCACACTCTTGACTTCCTGTTTGGAGCTTTCTGATCAATGGGTATTTATGCGGTCTTGCATCGTATCTCCAGCAAAGTGCAGTGGAGTGGCACTCCAGGGATGCGCCAGTGCCGGACTGGAGTGCGGGCAGTGTAACTGCTCCGATTTACTAGAGAGAGAGCGATTTGCCAGCAGATTACGGTGCAGCTGCTGTATGTGGAAATTGCGGGTAACTTGATTATTTCTGCTTTATAATCTGCTGGATTTCAATTGGATGAATTAATATATATCTAATTTGAGTCTGAGTAATTGTATTGCCTCATTTTTTTTAAAATTTAGGTGTTTTTATTGCTTGTCTAGAATGTCACTAGTTTGTCATGTTATTTTACCAATATTAAAAAACAAAAAAAAGAACTGTTTTAAATTGTCATCAAAATTGTTTTTCCTTGCAAAATACCCTTTTAAAATAATGACATCAATTAACTTTATGTGTATGGATGCTTCATTCCAGGGGAAAATGCAAATGACTCACACCAAATAAACATAAAATTAGGTATAGAGTGACATAATAAATATGTTCACAAGTTTGGGGGATTAAATGATAAAAACTAAACTATTCATTCTTAACCCTGTGATAAATCAATCATTAATGATCACTTTGAGCCTTGTTTGGTATTAAATTCACAGCACTGTATAACCAAATTGTTGCTTTTTCCCAAAGCTTTTTCACTCCTCGCTACCTACGTCTTACACATCTCAGTTTCTCTAATATCTCATAACTCAGTGTTGTATATCTTCTCTGACCGTTTCTTCCCCAAGCTCTTCTTTGCTTTCAAGTCTGTCTCCACATTCAGCCGTAGATCCAGTGTGAGGAAGGGATGCTGACATTGTTGAATGTAGGGAGTCAAAAAAGGAGACATCCTCACTCGTTGATGATCGTGGCATTTTGACCCTCGTCTCCTCCTGAGACTCAGCGTGCTTTATGTCATCTGCAGCCTTCAGATTATGATGAAGAATGCACTGTCTTAGCTTGAGTTCACCCTGAGGCCTGTGGTTTTTATATCTCTCAGCCTGTATGCTGCAGCTGTTGCTATTTGGGAGAGGTGAGGAGGACTTTGAATGACTCTGTCCTTGACTGCTCTCTGAAGCACTTACAGATTTATCAGGGGTGGCTGAGGGTAAAGTTCTGCCTCCAGCCCTTGACTTGGATCCCCTGAGCTCAGCCTTTTTGGCTCTTTTATGGTTGAACTGACTGTTTCTGTCTCCTTTTCTGCAGATTGGAGCTGAATCAGGAGGAAACACTCCATTATACAGCAGCAGAAACTCTCCCTGACTGTCTAGAGGAAAAATCTTGTGCCTGAGGCGCCGCTTGTTGAAGATCTCCAGAGTTAAATCTAGAGGAGAGCATGAAATAGAGGCAGCAGATAAAATAAGCTGGGTGGTATCACGCATCAGCCTGCAGGGCAAACACATCAGTAAAGTACCCTATTTGATAAAGGGAAGTAAGACTGCACCGTGCATACAAATTATTTAGATAAGCATGACCTTAAAATTACTCAGACATCTAATAACATATCTGCATTAATGCAACAAGCTGGAAATAGCATGAGCTCACCCAGTGTCTCCACAACAGTGCTGGGTATCACTTCTTTCAGGACATCACAGTTTGTATGCAGAGCCGGGTTACAGTTCATCTCCAACAGCCACACCTAGAATAACATGCAAAGACACCATCTGACCAAAAATGTGCATAATATTACACAACTTTAATACTGATCACCCACCTTGAATTCCTCATCAACCATGAAGTCACAGCCAATCAGGTCAAAGAGGCCAAGTCGGCAGTCCAGCTTGGATTTGACCGCCAAGAAACAGTGTGTCATGATCTGCTGCATACGTTTCTGACAAGAAAAAATACAAAAATAGTCAAATACTGCCACAGCAGCTGATTTGTTAGAATTTAGCCTTTTGTAGCAATCAGAGAATATGCATGCAGTTTAGCTGGTAAATTAACCTGAGCTTGCAATAGTGCCTTTCTAGTCGTCTGACTATGCAAAGTGCTTTTAACATTGCAGGTCACAAATCCCTGACTTTCCGGTTTAGAGACTACAGAGTCTACCAGAGCCACAGTAGCTGAAAACAGCTCTTTATGCTGTAAGTGCAGCAGAAGACAGAAAACTTTGTGAGTCAGAAAACCAAAATAAGCAGCTTGAACAAGAGAAAAAAGCTTGAAATACCTGCAGTTTAGTCAAAAGAAACCACATCCTGCCTTTCTTGGGGAGATTTGCATACAAAGTCACAGAGATGTCAAGTAAGTTCAGAGAATTGTTAACACATCTAGTTATTGTATTTTACTTTCAAATTTCAAGTTCTTTTCACAGTTATTTGTTGAAAAATTATTTGTTGTTTTGGTTTGGTGAATAGAAATATTGGAATTTATTAATGTCCTTTCTTGAGATCGACTGTATATTTGAGTATTGAGTATTGCAAGAAAAAGTATGTTACCCTTCGGGATTTCTTGGATTTCTGCATAAATTGGTCATAAAATGTGTCCTAATCTTCATCTAAGTCACAACAATAGACAAACACAGTCTGCTTAAACTAATACCACACAAAATAAAATGATTTCATGTTTTTATTGAACAAAACATGTAAACATGCAACCAAGCGTTTCCCGTAGTTGCAGATCAGGCCTGCACAACAGTCAGGAGGAATTTTGGACCATTCCCATACACTGTGAATGTTTACATGTTTTGTTCAATAAAAACATGAAAACATATCATTTTTGTGTGGTATTAGTTTAAGCAGACTGTGTGTGTCGATTGTTGTGACTTAGATGAAGATCAGAACACATTTTATGACCAATTTATGCAGAAATCCAAGAAATACCAAAGTGTTCACATACTGTTTCTTGCAACTGTATGTCTTCATTTGGATAGGACAGTGGATAGGATCAGAAACTGGGAGGAGGGTGAAAGTAGGGAATGACATGAAAAAAGGAGCTAGAGGCTGGATTTGAACCTGGACCACATGCCTTGAGGAGAACAGCCTCTGTACTTGGGATGCAGACCTAACAGCTAGGCTACTGGTGCCCTGTGTGATTGTACATTTGTCCATACCAAAAATACAATTTCATGGGTCATATCATGAAAAATCTATGCATTCTTGCATTTATATTTCAATATCTGGAGTATCTATTAACCCACACAATATGGAAAATAAGTCAACCAGTCCTTTGCTTGAGCTCCGCCTGTGTCAGAAGACATGAAATCTGAGAGACATTTAAAGAGACAGGCGCTCTGAGAAAGGCTTCAGAGCTGGTTTATACAGCGTCAAAACATTTTCTGGTATTAGATCCATATTATATTGTATTCAAAGCACCACACAGATATTTCACTTATATCATAGTGGACCGTGGTAAAAAATGGACAAAGGTAATGGCATGCCAGCTTTAGTTTAATTCTGTGTGTAATAGCTGCACAGTTAATTGGCTTGTAATTGTAATGAGGGTACTGGCCTCCCAAAATCAAAGAAACATGATGGACTTCAATTATTTTCATTTTATAAAGAAAGTAAACTCCATATGGATTTCCAGTGAAAATATTTTGAATAATGCATTGGCTTATTTACATTATGTTGGGTTATATATAATGTTCTCTATTCTCTTTGTGACAACTTTTCTGGCTATAATTGTGCAGCCTAACTGTGTTACTTACATTTCTTAACAGTCTTCATATGATACATCAGAAAAGTAAGTTTACAGCTAAATCAAGGTCAAAAGAGGGAAATGCTTAGCTACACTTGAGCAGTGTTGGTACTCTAATATAATTTGTAAGGATGCGCAATATAGCATGATATGGGTATAACAGACACTGGCTTTAAAGGGATATTTTGGTATTTTTTAAATTGGAGTGTATGCTATAGGTTTATGCATAGACATTATATACATATATAATGTTGATTGATTGTTGCTTCTTGCTTGTTGTTGATTGATGTATGATGTCTATGGGTTCATGGCTGTTGTTTATTCCTGAAATGTCTGATAATTAGAAAAGATAGAGTTGGAACAGAATGTTTACATTTTGAAACATTGTGTCAGCTGCTGAAGTGGAAAACTGGGCAAAAATAACTACCTAAGCTAAATTTGTTTTTTCGCTATGGCAAAGCCCGCAACCCAAACAGCTTTTCCAATACACTGAGGCGGAATAACATGCCTCACACTGCAAAATAGTACTAAACTCAGAGAATTTCTGGGTGAAAAATACAACACTTGAAAAGCTTATATAACTGAGCCAACATTGTTTTTTGCTCCCTTTTTTTTAGTTAAACTCTCTGAATCAGTGGTTCTCAACCGGGTGGGCATCAGGATCCACCAGGACCAACCTAATCACTCAAATGTACTCCATAAAATTTTTGGAACCTAAAAGAGAAATATTTATTAATATATACTGAACAAAGAGACAAGACAAACAAACATGTATAATATAAATATATCATTACAGAAGGACACACATACATCTTATCTTACTGCATTTTCCCAAGACATCATGGAAACTAGGTCATTTCTTGAGGGATTTCCTTGTTATTTTGGGAAAGCCAGCAGTGTTATCCAAATAAAAGGAGATAGATAAGTAGAGAGTTTCAGACAACAGCAATTTAGTCGTTATCACAGAAAAAACCTAAATGTAAATTACATATTCATCTCATGTCCACTTAGGGCTTCTACAGAGTTTCTGCCAAATTTTTCTTGGCCAACATTCCCACTGGAAAGAGATTCACGGCCCCCTTTCGGGTCCTGACCCACCAGTTGAGAACCTCTGCTTCGTTATTATAAATTATACCAATCTGTGGCGCTATACAGCCTAGTTTCCTCAAGCCTGTCCTGTTAAAAGGGGAAATGCTCATGGAAATCTCCAGAGGCTACTGGCACTACTATCACCAAGTACCTGACACAGCCCAACTTCAAAAATACCAAAATATCCCTTTTAAAAGTAAAATATAAGCAGATATTTTGCTGATATATCAGCTTGTTGGCAGTATAAATCATAAAATATTGGTGAAATGTACAGAAGTACTAACAGGTATAGGTACTAGTCTTGGATGCCTCGCATCAGGAGTTCACTGTGAGTCCTGGACACTTTGAATGAAGCCTAAATCATTAAACAGTGAACACACGGTTTACTGCCCTGCTGCACTTTCAGCTCCCCTTAAATCATCCTCGCTTTACAATGGGGAAACTTTGTGTTTTTTACAATAAAAATGGTGTGCATATCTTGGTACCAATATCAGCAAAAATGAGTTTTGAAATAACAGCATGCTGGATAAAATTCCACTACTAGTATATACCCTAATAATTTGTAGCATCAAGGCTACACAACCGTAATCATCTTTTAATACCATAAAAGTTTTGGAAATGAAAAAAAAGAAGAAACTTTTTAAAAATTTAAAACAGCAGCAGGTGCAATCACCTGGCTTTGACTGAAGCCTTAATGTGATGAAATGCAAAAATCCCACAATCCCATTTGAAAAGGTACTGACAGTAATTTAATGCAGGCTTTGTGTTTAAAATATGCAAATCTTCAACTGAGGGTTTGTCTGCTTTCATTGGTATTTTTTTTTCTCAGACTTCATAACAAAAGTCTTTGAGAGAGGTGTGGTCTGTACTCAGACAAAGTTAAAGTTGACATCATGAGGCTGTTTTCACAGGCAGTGTCTACTCTCATCATGGGTAAATTGACTTTGGACTTTATAAAGGTCAAGGGAGTGCCCCTTTGTAAAGTGTTCAACAATAGATTTGATTTATGGAGTTTGTAAGGTGATTTTAGCTTCTTTGTAACCCACACAGAGTAGTAGCGCTGGTGGTGGGTTTTTAAAAGATAAAACAGATACGTGCTTTATTGTAAAGCACCATGAATTAAAACAACTC
The DNA here is from genome assembly GCF_018320785.1 of Cheilinus undulatus. Taxonomy (NCBI): domain Eukaryota; kingdom Metazoa; phylum Chordata; class Actinopteri; order Labriformes; family Labridae; genus Cheilinus; species Cheilinus undulatus. The sequence goes on along the minus strand of NC_054875.1, from coordinate 10,359,333 downwards.
CCAACAGCTCATGTGATTCCTCATAGCATGTTGTATTGTCTAACAGGAATGAGATCATCCGAGCCTAAACCACAATCTCAATTAGCTGCATGCACCAACAGCTTTAACTATCACAGTAATTGGTCCCAGAGAGCTACAGCAGACAGCAGCACTCACTGCAAAAACGCCCAGCACCCAGTCCCTGGGCAGGCCCTTGGCAACCTGAAACCTTTCGTTGACGTAGGTGTTGAAGCGCTCCATGGACCAGACGGTTTCCTCCTTCAGCCGGCTGTACAGAGGATTCTTCTTCTGCATGTACTGGAGTCAGACAGCAGGGGGACCACAGACACATGAAGCAGACAGAGAGAGATGGTTAGTGGCCTGGGTAAGGCCTCATCTATTTGACCTCTTTACATACGGTGTAGACTAGTCATGTTAGGAAGCATCGGGTGCGAGCATTATTGAGATTGAACGGCACTTTTGTTCCACTTCAAATTAACTGGATCAGCAGTAAACGGGTTAAGGCTCTTGTGATCAGTTTGTAGCTGGCTATGTAGCAGTCTTAAATAACACTGATGCCTCTTTATCACCAGCAAAGGCAAACAAAACTATTTGAAAGAAGTATATAAAGGTTTTGTACACCTCTCACCCCTGCCCATGCCAGACAAGGAGAGTAACAACCACCACTCCTATAAGAAAGCCTCAGATCCTCAGGTGTGCTGCCAGTTGTTTGAAAGTAAAGTCTTTAAACTAAAGGTGATCAAACATTTTCTATCAGGACCACTCGACTTTGGTATGACCTTCAGAAGAGATAATGCCTCCAGAGTCTGATATCTTTTAAACCACCTCTAAAAATTCCCTATCAACTTTTTTGTATGTAATGTCATCCTCTTACTGCCTTTCTGTCTTTTTATTTTTTAGCTCAGGATGGAGTTCACTTTGTAGGACAGTAACATGTATTTCAATCTGGATAACAAAGCTAGTTTTCCCATGATAACAAGTAAAGTTCTTGACATCATTTGAAAATAACCAAGCTTTATAATGTGACAACATGCGTGTTCACAGAAATAGCTGTGCCCCTAAAAGCACAATGTAATGGCCCTCTACAGGATTTAATAATATCAATGCATGGATCAGTAACATTAGCATAAGCCTCCTGGCTAACATTTGCCTCCTCAGCCAGGGTCACATCATCTTTTTAGTTGACTGGAAAGGGTTGTTGACCAGCTTCCTCCTTTTTTTTCCCTTTTCTAGCATCCCAGTGTTTGTTAAGATCTCAGAATAGCAAAAATGGGCCTTAAATAATATTTAAAGTGTCATAGGACAACCAGTGATCTTAACATTAAAAACAAGGTTTGTAAAATTTAGGAAGCAAGAGGGTTTATATAATCAAACAGACTACATCTTCTGAAGCAACAAAAACAAAATGTGTGGTGTTGTGGCTTTAAAAAGATTTACAGCCCCCCCCACCCCCCCCACCCCTGTTAACTAGACTGTTAGACTGTTTAACATACCCAACAAATTGGCCACTTTCACACCTCTCTGGATTTGTAGTCCATACAAAGTGTTACGGAGCCCCTTAGGGGATGTGGGCTTAAACAAAAAAATATATACATTTCTGGTGTAAACCCGCAAAGCTTTGTAGTTCTCACAAGAAACTATCTCATAGCCATAAGGCCGTTTCTGGTGAGCATGCAAAAGCTTCTTGAGAGCAAAACTATCTTCTGCACATCAGAAATGATCTAATGAGCACAAGAAACTTTTGTGTACATACCAGAACCTTTGGGGGCTCCTTAAAGTGCTCGGGAAGTGCAGACCTTAAAAAACTCAAAGGATGATTTGTGGATGTTTTGTCTGTCCTGGTTCCAAGTTTTCTCCAGTTGTAGATCATGGCTCTGTAATCCTTTCCAGACTAATAGATGTCAATGGCATTGTGCACTATCTGTTCTTTAATTTCTTTAGATTTAGCCTACTTCACTTTCTCAGACAGGCTCTCTAGGATATCTAGATTTAACTAACCTTGCAAAGCATATGGATTCGCCCGTTTCCTTGTTTCTCACTGGTGAATCCATCTTGCAAAGCTCCCATCTGAACCATTTGGGCCCAGTTAGAAAGTGACAGGACCAATCAGTGACGAGGGGCGGTACTTTCAGGTGTGGCGAAGTTGTGACATAAGCAAGCAGCAACAAGAGGCCGGTGCAGTTATGGCGGAGACATTAGCGTGGATGCTGCTAAAGCGTCAGTTTTATCAGAACTTGACAACATTTCTTCGTTAAAAGAAGAACAAAGCACAGCAGTGAGTTGTTTCCTTTTAAAAAATGACAAAAGCCGTGTACTGACATGTCTACAGTCACCATGGTTCATGTTATGCAGCCCTCTAGGTAGTTAAATCCTCTGTAGCAGCTACGTCATGTGTTTTGTTGTCCTGATTGGCCCATAAAGCCTCTGCCCTTTCCCAAACACTGTCTATGAGAGATTTATCAGATGCCAGATGGGTGTGTTTCACACACCCATCTGGCATGTCAGGTTAAGATTTAACAGGACTGGCAGTAATCAGGTGTGGCTATGAAACCGAACTCAGCGATCAAAAAACTAGTAAATCAGTGAGTTAGCAGGGAGGAGCATTTACTTTTTCACATAGAGCCAGGTAGGTTTGGATGATGTTTTCCCTTAATAAATGAGATCATCATTTTAAAACTGCATTTATATTAACTATCTATCAACTTTGTCTAATATTACAATTAGTTTGATGCTATGAAATTTGTAAGTGTGACAAATATGCAATAAAATAAGAAATCAGGATTTTTCATAGCAGTGTAAAGATCTCCAGGCAAGTCTTCTGTGATGATGTGCTTTGTAAAAATGTTTTTGTCTTTTCTCTTTGTTTCATTAGATTTTTGTTCCATCTGAGGTCCAAACCGACAACATTTTCTTAAAAAAAGAAAATGAGTGGTTGAATTTTTGGAGAAATGTAGGTCATAATTTCTCATGGAAGTGGTGGTGGGTCCTAAAACTAGACCAGTTGAGAAGCCCTGGTCCAGTGCATCTAAATGTGTTACCTGATTTGCATGTAGTAAACTGAAAATCCCCAAATTTGCTTTATAGTCTAAATATAACATTTCAATTATTTCTTCAAATTCTTAAGACATGGGGAAGTAATCAAGGTCAAGTTGAGTCGTTTATCTCTGGTTGTCAGACAAGTCTCTGGTACTCTAAGTTATGACTCAAGTCTTCTGCCTCTGGCGTTTTGACCTCAGACCAATCTATTGATTCATTTATGTCAGTCATGTCTGAACAGTTTTAAAAACAACCAAAAAGGATGAGCACACAATCAGTTCACTTTTTCAGTGCAGAAAGTTGCCACCCAGCAATAAATGAAGATGAGGATGTTTCATTACTTTCATTACTCTTTTATAGTAATTTAATTTAAAAAGGCTCTATAAATGAGATGGTTATGACTGACTGAATTTAAAACACTGAAAATGTAATGATGTACCTGGTTGGTCAGGTGTGCAGTGAGGTTGTTAGAGCTGGGGTCATAGAGGTCACAGGTCAGCCTCACATATCCATGACGAAAGAAGACCATGTACGGTGCAGTGCAGGCGATCAGAAGGTAAGAGCGTACATCAAACTTTTTCCCCTTCAGCAGCAGCGGCTTCTGGATATAACTGAGAGAAAATGCAGACATGATGAATGTGTCAAAGTATACATTTTTGAATAAATTGTTGTGTATTTTCACCCACTGTTGGATGATGCGAGCTTGAGGCTGGTGGTGGTACATCCTCCTGCTGGCCTGGCTGTCCTCTGCATGCTGCAGCTTCAGTCTGAAGGCATAAACCTCCTCAGGGCTCTTCAGCAGAAAGATCCCTCTGCCCTGGTTCAGACCCGTAGGCTTACAAATCCACATTTGATTCTCTTTGAAGCTCAAACCTGCCATGAGTTAAGGCTATTAAATTAAACAAAATTATCATTAAACTTGGAACAATTAAAGTACTCTTTAGTCTTACTCTGTTTTCTGTTTGTTTGGTTTCTTTTAAATGGAAACCTTTCCTTAATTTCTGATACTTTCTTGCTCTATGTTATTTCTTAAACATCTTCCAGTTGACAGTATTTTTTGTTCAGTTTTTCTGTTACTTTCTGAGTTTTAGAAGAGGACATACTTCATTAATCCCTCAGGGGAAGTTAATGTTTTCACTCTGTTAGGCTACACATAAACCGCTGGCATTGCACAGAACCCTATGGACATGCATTAATGGAGAGATGTCTGAGCCAGGCTGCTGCACTCAGAAGTGCCTTGAGGAGTTGGGGGTCGGTGCCTTCCCAAACCGCAGTGCCTCTACACCTCCACAGCTACCAGCCCAAATTCCAGACTAAAACTCAATCCATTTCCAACTTTCATCCTTTCTTCCTTGATTTCGAGGTTCCTCTTGCCTCTCAAAACAGAGTCACAAGAAATGGAACTACCCTTCAAGCTTCAGATGCAAAACTGACAATCATGATATTGTATTGTTGTTTTAAGTTTTAAATCTTTTCAACAGGACATCATTTGCACACTTGTTCTGACGTTAGCCATCACAAATGATTTGCTCAGTTTGAAGGGTCATGTACCACTAGTACGTAAGTTTAACCCTCCATTCCAACAAGAATCAAGACACTCCACCACACTCTGCATGTAAATATGCAAAACATAGATGTAGTGCTTAACGGTCCCGCCAGGGGTCTGCCGGGACCGAGCCTTGGTCTACTGGGACTTGAATGGATGGCCCCTCACAGTCCCAAAAGACTGATCTACTGCAGTACAATTTTAAGGCGAGGGATGGGAACAGGCTGCAGTGGGTCATGTGCTCTGCAGGGCAGAGAGGGTGATTAGCGGCAATCTTCCCTCTCTTCATGACCTGTACACCTCCAGGACCCTGAGGCGTGCAGGTAAAATTGCATCTGGCCCCTCTCACACCAAACATTGACTTTTTGAGGCCCTCCCTTCTGGCAAGAGGCTGCTTTAAATTAGGAATTCTCAATAAAATCTGTGGAGATTACTTCTAATTTTAAGGAGATTTTGAGTGAAAATATTTGGGGGGTAATTTGATTTGAAATGTGGGTGAATTTTCTCAAAATTTCTCAGGAATTTGAACGGAATTTAGGGCGACTTTTTTTTGGGAATATTTAAGCTTCAAGGTAGAGTTTCACTGAAACATTTAAGACATATTTTAAGAAATTCTGTGGTACCTTTTATAGGATTTTTTTTAAGTAAAAGAATTTTCAAAGACATTTTCTTAAACTTCTTCAAGATTTTAGGAATTTGAGTGGATTTTATGAGGGAATATTTCAAAGAAATTCAAAATTTTAAGTAGATTTTTTTTTTCGAGCTTGGCTTTATAAAGTCGTTGTGGTCCATCATCAAAATGACTCCGCTGTTCTCTTGCTGATAGACACTATCTCCTACTGACTGAAGACCCCAACAGCTGACCAACTGGCCGACACACGGACAAAACATTTGTTCAAAGCATGTTCACTGTTGTATTTTCTGCAGAATCAGGACCTGTGAGAAATTTGTGGATATAATTTTTGGTTGAAAAAAAAAGATAACCTTAAGACCTTATGACTAAAAAACAACACACTTTGTTTTTGTTATTCTCCTTTTATGATAATGTGATCTGTGTTTTTCCCTTGTCTTCTTTTGACAGATCCAATCATCATCCTGTGATCTAATCCAGCTGTCTGTCCTTTTGTTTACTTAATGATAACGTTTGTCATAACCTGTGCACCACTTATCATCCTGTAGAGTGTCTTTTTCTCTAAAGACAACAAAAGAGTGAGGAGGAAATCTTCTACAGTCCTTAAATAAAGGACATTTTTCCAGTTTTGTATTCAATATTCTTATATCTCATATCATTGCTACAGCTCTATATTCAGATCCTATTGAGAGTTTCTCCTCCTGTTTGCGTCTCAGCCCTGCCCTCTGCTGACTCATCTCTATGGCAACAGCATGTTCCCCCAGTGATTGTATCAGGGCCTTATGGGAGGTGAAGTGCATTATTTTCCAGCGTCCTTAACCTGTTTGATTAAACAACCGCCATGGCAACTGTTGTCTCCACTCTGTGGAGCTCAAATTATTCTTCCTCTTTACATCATTGAACGTCTGACAGCTTCAGTCTGATTGATTCATCTGGAACCAAACACAGATCCAGTCTGACCAGTGTTACGCTGTTGTGTTAAAAGTTAATGTAGGTGAAAAGTTAAGGCATGTTACCCTCCTGCTGGGCAAAGAATGCGTCTCTCTCCTCCTTTACATCCATGCGGAAGGTCGTAGGAATGAACTCCTCCATTTTTAGCCTCCTGTACAACAAAATGATCTAGATGAGCTAAAATTAGTGTTTGACACTGCCTGTTCTAAAATAGGATTAAAAGTGTCACATAGTAAAATGAAACAACAGCATGATTAAAAAAAAAAACATTTCAAGCTCATACAAATGATTAAAATAAAAAAATCAGAAAATCAAAAAATTGAACAGAAAATCTGACTTTAAATCTAATACATTTCAAGACTTTTTCAAGACCATGTTTATATATTTGTAGACCTCATTGCATCTTTTATTTACATCAGTGACATAGTTATGTGCATGTTCTGTGCAGAATGTGTGATAAAAATGCAGACAGTATTTGTTGTTGAAGTATGCAAATAAAGCTTTCTTTGAGATGCTAACATTAACAGATCCTGTGCAAGTATTACACTAGGTAATGCTCTCTGCAAACCTGCTTCTTTATTTCCAAAATCCTTTGAAATGTTAATAATTATAGGCCCAAACCACAGCTCCATCAGCTTCTCCTCCAACCACTCCATAGAAAACTTGTATTTACAAACCATTTACATAAACACATTACTTGATGACAGAGTTAACTTGCTAGCTAGGGTCACACCGGAGTTTTAAGGATGCCCTGCTAGGACAAAGGGCCAGAACATAAACAAGCATGCAGACTGACAACACATCTGATCTCACTCGTGCTTAAAACTTAAATAAAAAAACAAAAGCAGAAAAAACAGCCTACAACCTCTTTTGACAAATACAAAATTGAAAACAGCTACAAAATCTAAAACCTTATGGTCATGCATGGAAGATTTTCTAATCCTTCATAAAAGGTTTAATTTTTGCTTGATGGATTATTAAACTTTCAATTGTTTTTAAGACTCTGCAGAAACCCTGAAAAATTTTCAAGAATAAACATCTTCATGGGACCTGAGACTAAGCAACAACAGATTTTTGATCCATTTTTATGCTTAAAAATCATTTATTTTCTTTCCTTCGTTTAAGATGTAAAGAGGGGGAAAGGTTTGTGTGAAAATGGTTCCTCAGAAATCTTAACTTCTGGCAGAAAATCTTTTCAAGTTAAATCGTCACATTCAGAAGAAAACATTAATTTTTTCAGTCTCTAAACTAAAGCCAGTAGAGGCCAAAGTGAGTATAATTAAAAAAGCATGATATTTTTTCACCTGTCTTAACTGTTTCCACCTTTTATTCACCATTCTTTTAGAACGTCATGTTTGTATTTAACATTTAAAGCCATCATTCTTTATATTTTGTCATTCTATCTTTAAATTAGATGTTTACTTTTCCATTTCGAGTTTTCAAAGAACTTCCAAGAAGTAACCCACAAACTAATTACCATTTAAATATTTCACAAAGGGTTTAACTTGTTATTTCAACAGATTTTTTTCCGCTACAGCTTTGGTTTCCAACCTTTATTCCTTTCATTTCTTTATCTGTTTTCTGTCTGCTTTCACTAAGAGAAACCTTTTCATCTGAGAAATAAGAAGTAGAGAAGACAGAAGATGCTTTGTCATCTATTTCACCTCAGGCCTCTTCCGTGGTTGACTTTGCTGCTGACTCGCTCGTATTCCCTCAGACTGCTGAGGAGGCCGATCTTTGTGGTGAGCACCTTGTTGTTGGGAATCTGGTACATCAGCTGTTCACCTGGGAAAGACGTGACAGGGTTTTTTCTAAGTTTTTCTTTGTAAATGGAATATTCTATAATAAACATTTATTCTAATAATATTGTTATTCTATATTTAAAAAATGCAAATTCTGGTTAAATTTGTATGACAAACATCTTCTTTTCTCCACTATATCTTTAAATTTCCCCAACCTGGGGTAATAATTTACATTCATTTTACAGAATAGTGTAAAATACAATGTTTGTGTTGATTAGGTGAATAATATACTGTTTTCTGAACCTTCTCTGAAGTTCTTGTAGTTGGCTGGAGATTTTGTCTCACACCACTTGAGTCTGAAATCTTCCCTGTGCTTGTTGTAAACTCTCTTCCATCCTCTTCTCTCACAGTAACTGCTCACTCTGAGGGAAAAGTCCCAGAGGAAATCAATCACACTTCTGCTTTAATGACAAACATCAAGAGGTCAGAAGCCACAGGTAAAACCAGGTTAATGATGTTTTTCCAAACTTAAAACAAAAAAAACCCCAAAAAAACCTTCCTGTGTTCCTTTTGACATTTTATTTTCTCAAATAAAACTTTACATACTAGTATTTAAAATGTCATACACCTTTTAGAATGTGATCACATTTTTGGAAATAATAATCAGTTAGTAAACAGTTTTTATTTGGATAGCATTACCTCATGACAAATGTTATCTGAAGACGGTTTAGCAAGGGTGCAGATCTTGACCTTATTTTTTGTTGTAGTGTTATAAAGACCCAACAAAAATCCACCATGAGCTCAGCACTAAGCAACATTTACCATCATTACAGTGGTGAAGAAAAATCTAGCCATAAGTAACAATGGATATAAAATTCCTTCTTCCTCCTTATGTATATATCTACACTGCATCTCAAATCTAAGCAAATATTTGTGTAATTTTTAATTAAAGGTGTCTTACTGAGCCTATTCTAAGTCCCAGTTATTGGACAAGATGAACCGTCTAGTATAATATGAATGTATATGATAAATAAATATCATATATTAGTTGTGTAATGTTTGTCAGATGGCCCTGTTTTTAAGAATTGGGATTAATAGCTTTAATAATTAAGCACATATTAAAATCACATGGTATAGGTTAAATTATTTTACATTTCAAATGTAAACTTCTAAATCTACATTTACAGTGGGAAGCTACATTAATGTTTAAATTTTTAGAGATAAGACAGAGCCTCAAAGTGCTTTGAACAGCACATAACTGTAATACATTCAGAAATGTGAAGGAGTGCATGTACAAAATGACTCACCGAGGTCCAGTTATGTCTAGTCAATAACCCATTTCAGGTCAATAATCAGGTTAAGGGATTTACTGATCAAACTGGTCTTTGTTATGCTTTTACTTTGTGATTGATAGTACTTCTGTTCAGATATTTATTAATCTATCGATAGACACTTAAGTTAAATTTGCTTGCTGAGTTTGCTCATATTTTTGATATCTGTTGTTAGAGCAATTTTTACTTGATGTTTTGAAATGAGATGTGCTATCTAAATGAGTCCATCCATTTCGTTTCAAAACTCAACAAGTACAACTTGTTCCACTGGCAGATATTGTCACTTATTTCAAGCTATTCAGATCTTATTTTCTGTCTTGTATATGAGTGAGATGTTGACTAATAGACAGGTGAGTGTGGCTTCAAATAAGCCTTGTTATATTTTTATTTTTTACTAGAAATGAGAGAAAATGCATACTCAGATTTGAATTTTTTATGTGTACTACTCACATTTCAGCTCCATTTGTTCCCCCAAAAAAGAAGAAAGGCCCAGACCCTCTGGGCTCCTCTACCCGGCGCTCCCAGCCCCTGTCTGGGTGAGAAAGGGTGGAAGAGTCCCTTGAGAAAGACTGTGGGTGGTTTTGTTCGATCTTGCTCGCACCTGCACCTTTGAACAAAAAAATACATACAAACTCCTGTTTGCACACTGTAACTCATGGTGGTTGTACTTTTACATGTTTTATTATTATACAACATAAATACTAGAATAAAAACGGGCACTTCTTCTACATCAGCCACACACCTGACCCTCCATGCTGGAGTTCTTGGCTGACAGTCATGTGGGAAAACCTCAGTATCTCCTCCCTTTGGCTCTGCTCTAATTCACCCTCTGATATCACTTCCTGTATGCTGTTATGGTCATGTGATGAAAGCGGCTCTTCTCTTGGTTGCTCCTGCCTCAGGCTACAGAGAGGCTGGGTTTGCCCACAGGGAACCTCCACTTCCTCTTTCTCCATCTCTTCCTCTTGCTGCCTCTTCGCTTTTGTGTCCTCCAGGCTTTAACTGCAGGGCTGCTCTGAGCACTCAGCCGACATGACCCTGTGACGGCACAAACTGTTGGTGAGGGCAAGAAAAATTCAGACACAGGTGAACCTTTTAGGTGCACAGACAGAAATGAGGAGTTTCCACTTCATTTTAAAGAAGGCTAACAACTGTTTGGGACTGCTATCTATTTTTAGAGATTTCAAATTAGCTAAGCAATCATTAAGGCTTAACTGATGGTGGTGTTAGTCAGCGAGGCTACTGCTCTTCCTAAGCTCTCAACAGCTACATGGTAAATGCTAGTTAACATGTTAAAGGCATCAGTTGTCCACATCATTTCATTGGAATAGCATTTCCCTGCTACCACAGTGATCAGTGATGGTAAATAAACACACCAGTGCTCCTTTGAATGTCTCATTTAACTGTTTTTCTCTCATTCCTGAACGTGACTTTAAAGGTCACAAATTATGAAAAATACACCATTCAGGCTTTTCTAACAAAAATATGTGCCCCTGGCCCCAATCCCCCCAAGAATCAGAAAAATCCACCTGCCCGACCCTTCTCTTTCTCAGAAAATGTGTGCTAAAACAAGCCGCTCTCAGATTTTCCCCTCATGACGTCATGTGGGGAGTTAGCGCCACTCTTCGACAAGGCTGAGTGTTAACGCTGAAATTCTATAAAATGAATTTTGGGACGGTTATCTGTTGTCAGTAAGTAAAATAGATGCTATACAACAGCTACTCCACACTGGAGGCAGCCATTGCAAACGGCTTCAAGTAAAACTAAACCCTGCCTGTAGCTGTAGCCTCATTCTCCTCAAATGATGCTGCTGGTCTAAACAGTGCTCGTTCAGCCAAACATTGAAGATTGGGGCTTTTCAAGATGGATTTGCCTGATTACGAAGATGGAGTCTGGCAAGCCCATCTGCTTTGCAAGGTTAAGTATAACTTTGCTGAAAGAGGTGAACAGTGTAAAATGGTTTAAAAAAAAATAAATAAAATATATATATATATATATATATATCTTAATTAAATAAATAAATAAATGTATATGAACATAATACTACAAGATATCACCATGATGCAATGTGAAGTACATAAAAAATAATTTAAATATATTAAAAAGCATCATGAGAGAATTATGAATAAGTGAACATCAGAAACTAATGTCAATAAATACAGAGAGTGCTACTGAGGCACAGTGGAATAAATATGGAACAAATAAACAGGACCTTAGCAAAAAATAATTTCAAGAATGTGATCAATGCTATGATGAATAACTATTTTCTATCCAAATTGTGTCACTAGATTTTCCATTAGACTCGGCACAGCAGCCCAGCGCAGCAGGGGATTTGCTTTTCCACCACAACCGAGCTACCCGTTTGATGTCTAGATCTGATGCCGCAGTGTTTTGAACCCTCCTTGATCTCTCTACTCTGTCTGATCTGAATGACTTAACATCGTTTTAAAGCAAAAATCAAACTGCAGACCGACAGCGCTTGCAAGCTGCACTTTTTACATTCTCTCTCTCCCCTGTCTCTCTCTCTCCGCGATCAGTAAACAAACAATAATTTGCGCTTATCACCAAAAGGAGAGGATTTTCCTGCATATAAGTTAAAGAACAGTCTCCTTATTACTGATTTGTGGGTTTCTAAAGAACAGAAAATGAAGACAATCACATTTTTGGATTGGGTAGTACAAGCATCTCCTGCATTTTATTTTTTTAAAGTCTAGAATTCATTTGTCTATAAGAAGGGGAAAGGGTCAAACTTTTCTTATAGGTAGATGCAGAAGTTAGAGTGAGAAGCCGTGCACAACTATTGGACCGTAGCATGCACAAAAATCTCAAGTTTTGGTTTTGTGTCATAAATATTTAAGTCATACAGTGAATGCTGACACCGCTGTAACAGTTATGGACAACTAGAGCAGAGGAAGGGAAAAAATGTTTCTCCCCTGCTTCCCCGTGGGGTGAAAAGTTATCATGGAGGGGTATAAGTAGCAGAGGGGGTGAATCCCTCCTAGCAAATCGGACCCCGCAAAATGCTCTGACGTCATGCTTGAATGTGGGGCTGGCCTGCTTTGAGCAGGGCCATTTGAGCTTGGCACGGCCAAACTGGTGACGAAAATGCAAATCAGCACTTGATAGGTTTTGTGTAATGAGCCTTTCAGCCTTTAGGGGCTGCTAACATCTCCAAAGGGATCTAGATTTATTAAATCCCTGTCTTTTACCAGTTCACATCAAATGTCGATGAAGTTGGCAAACAAGTGAACACTAAAAATCTTAAAACGAGCTCTCTGACTGATATGTAAGGTGCTGCATATACATGATTCTATTAAATTATATAGATAGAAGTGAGGGGTTTTACCTTTAATTCCATTCACACATGGACAGTCAGACTCCTCCTACTCAGCCAGCTCTTCCTCTGTGAAGTGTGTCTGTAGTCCATCTGCAAGACCCAGACAAACAGCAAACCTACAAACTGAGACAAAAACAATAAACAGAGGAGGAATCACATGTTTTATCAGCAGTTTAACCCTCTGAAATGAGACAAAGCCTGCCACACTGAGAGAAAACAGCCTCACAATGACCAGTGTAAACATCAGTGGTTACTAGGTAATGGGACCCTTGGCAACAGTTGCCCTTTGTAGATTGTATCTTACACCAACAGAAGCTCAAGACAACTTAACTGCTCAAGATTATGTATCCCACACCCTACCCACCTCTAAGTTTAGCCTCATTCAATATTAATAGCAGATAAGCTTCTGTTGTGTGAACCCTATGGTAACTTAAGAGCAGAGTGTCAATCACAATGGATTTACAGGTGTAACAGGTTATTATTTCCTCACACAAAAGGTTAAATTATATTCTTGGGTGCTGGAACATAAAAGATTATGTTTAGGGGAGAAAATGAACATTTGTTTTTCTGCAAAAACTGACATTAATACCACCTCCAAACTCTTAAATACACCTTAAAGATAGCCCAGGTATATAAATCAAGTATATTATGTCACTACACCATTGATCTAAATCATTCCTTTAATCATTAAATTGATAGCAGACATAATCATTAATCATACTGTCTACAGCCAAATCCAGCCGCAGGTATGCAGTTAAGCAACATAGCATTTGTCTGCTCTCTTGGCAAATCCACTTATCACCTTTGTGTCTCCATGATTCTACTCAGGAGGAAACACCCAGGCCCAGCCACAGTTGGCAATTATGCATAATCTCGTCTCTTCCTCCCCACAGTCTGGTAATTGACAGGGGTGGGTACCTCTTATACCCAGAATCCATGCAACCATATAATTACACATGCAGTAGGCATGGTGACACATAGACCTAACGCTAACGCTATTAAAAGTATGCATTCACACCGAGCAGAGTAGATTGTTTAGAAAGTTATACCAGACGAGAGCTGAACCAGGTCAACGGTATTACAAGGAACAGACAATAAAAGCAAATATTTATACTGCTGAGGTTTTAAATAGAAGATTCATGGATATAAGAAGAGGCAGACAGTAACAGCCACACAAGCGTGATTGTTAAGCTAAAAAATGAATCCATTAAGCTGTCCTTCATTGACATAAAGACAGAGAGAGTCCAAGCTTTGAGAAAGAGTTTGTTCAATTAAGTGTAAAACAAAATTTCTTCTTTGGTTTCATATATCCATTGCATAGATGTATCAGCTGGAAAACTTCCCATAAAAAAGCACATGAGAAGGGTAGGACTTTTCTTAAAATTCTCTGTAGGCGATTGGACAAACATCCTGTCTGTCACGTTCATGATGGGCCAATCAGAATGAGACAACAAAATGAAGTTGTGCACATGTGAATTTTTGTTACATATGCTGGTCTATCAACATGATGTTGATAAAACGTATCCCACAATCATGATGGCCTCCATGAGTTAGATGCACCCATAAATTAGCCATTGGATCCATCTAGACACTAGAACCGTTAGCAGCCACCCTCAGTCTGTAAGTACCCATATCTGATAGAAAAAGAACACTTTAAATGGCTGAAATTGAAGTTGAAATAAAAGCAAGACAATAAAGGCTATACAGCAAAATTCAACACAGTTTTCTTTAACTGTTTTACATTGAAATTTAACAGTCATAATCAAAATAATTTACATAAATCTGCATTACTTGCCTAAAGCAATAAAATTTAGGCTCTTTGAAAATAGTTGGTTTTCAGATATCTCACTAGATTCTGCCTTTGTGTAACTCTATAGCAAGGGTCATCAACTAGCTCTTCCCTGCCACCACAGTGATCAGTGATGGTAAATAAACACACCAGTGCTTCTTTGAATGTCTCATTTAACTGTGTTTCTCTCATTCCTGAACATGACTTTAAAGGTCATAAATTATGTAAAATACACTTTTTCAGGCTTTTCTAACAACAATATGTTCCCCCTAGCCTGTCCACAATCCCCCCAAGAATAAGAAAAATCCATTCCGCCTGACTCCCCTCTTTCTCCACTTTTGAGAAAATGTGTGCTAAGAGGAAGCAAAAGAAGGAGCACCCTCCAAACAATTAGTGATGGGTCATGCGCAAAAGCTACGGCTCTAAGAGCCAATGCCTTGAAGTGAATCAGAAGAGCCGGCTCGCATAGAGTGAGAGCCGGCTCCCAGTTTTTTTTCCTTTCGCTGCTTAGCTCTCACAGTGCTCAGCCCCAGTTCTGGATAGAACTTTGTTTTGATTGGCCTGCATGGCGGCCATGCAGCCAATCACATTTGAGGATAAAGAATTATACTATTATGTGAAAACACAGAGGGGGGTGTCGCTACCCGATCCATCCCGGAAACCCGATTTGTACTGCGCATGTGCAAACACACGTCTACATCCGCTCGGGATTAATTCTAACCCTAACCAGTGGAATTTAAATGCTAAACCTAAGAATGGTTTGGCAACAGCACAAATGAACAAAATTAGGCAATTATCAGGCTTCTCATAAAAACACTGAATGTAAAAGGGTTTTCAACACACTAACCATTATGTTTTTGCAAAGTTAAGGTAAATATAGGGCTACAAAACATCCTAAATAAAGAGCCGTTCACAAGTTGAAAGAGCCGGCTCTTCTTTGGGAGCCGAGCCAAAAGAGCTGGCTCTCTGAAAAGAGCCGAACTTCCCATCACTACAAACAATAAACTCCTCAAGGTGCATGACAAAAAAAGACTTACTAGAAAAGAAAGTTTCAGCACTTAAGAAAGTGTTGTCTGAAAACGCTGAAGAAGACCACAAGTCGAAACACATCCGTTGTGCCTTGCCTAAATAAAAACTACCTAAAAGGATATTTTTGAGTGCTGATACCTTCTTTTCTAAAATGTGTGCTAAAACAAGCAGTTCTCAGATTTTCCCCTCATGATGTCATATGGGGAGGTAGCACCACCCCCTGGTTCAGCTGGCCCTCCTTGTTCAGAAGAAAGTTCCACCCTCCTTTCCCGATACTGAGAGGAAGATCAGGAGAGCCATTTCCTTCAAGCCACATCCATTTCCTGCGAGGGGCGGAGTCAGATAGCTCATTAACAATTAAAGCCACAGACACAAACAGCTCATTCTGAGCAAGGCTGAAACAGAGGAGTTTTTAGACATGCAAAAATCCAATACTGGAATGTTTTTTCAGCAACAGACTTCACAG
This sequence comes from Cheilinus undulatus, assembly GCF_018320785.1. NCBI lineage: Eukaryota > Metazoa > Chordata > Actinopteri > Labriformes > Labridae > Cheilinus > Cheilinus undulatus. The sequence goes on along the minus strand of NC_054875.1, from coordinate 10,343,475 downwards.
GCATATTTTTGGGACCTCTGAGACCAATATAAACGTGTCTTAAAAGGTTAAAATATGTCCTTTTTAAAATTGATGGTAATTTCGAGTCATTAACAGTGAGATCAGTCCCTACTGCCTACACTGCAGCTGGCCCTCAAGGGGGCGATTGAGTTTTTTTGGCTTGAAGTGGAGAGATGACACAGAAAACTGCAGGTTTAATCAGGATTAGACTGATACATTTTTGTTTATCATCATATTAACAAATCATGGCTGACAGGAGGATTTCTGTAAAAACAGATCGAATTTTTAGTCATTCCTGATAAAACTGCTTCAATGTTAATTGTTTTTGGGGTTGGTTTAATAGTTGGGTTGTGATGTGATGTGATATTTTTTCATGTTTTCATTGAACAAAACGTGTAAACATTCACAGTGCAGGGTGGAAAAAGTATGTGAACCCCTAGGCTAATAACTGGTTGACCCTCCTTTGGCAGCAATAACCTCAACCAAACGTTTCCTGTAGTTGCAGATCAGACCTGCACAACGGTCAGGAGGAATTTTGGACCATTCCTCTTAACAAAACTGTTTCAGTTCAGCAATATTATTAGGATATCTGGTGCACATCGCTCTCTTGAGGTCATGCCACAGCATCTCAATCGAGTTGAGGTCAGGACTCTGACTGGGCCACTCCAGAAGGTGTATTTTCTTCTGTTGAAGCCATTCTGTTGTTGATTTACTTCTATGTTTTGGGTCGTTGTCCTGTTGCATCATCCATCCTCACCCATCCTCTGTTGAGCTTTAGTTGGCGGACAGATGGTCTTAAGTTTTCCCGCAAAATGTCTTGATAAAATTGGGAATTCATTTTTCCGTCAATGACAGCAATCCATCCAGGCCCTGAGGCAGCAAAGCAGCCCCAAACCATGAGGGCCCCTCCACCATATTTCACAGTTGGGATGAGGTTTTGATGTTGGTGTGCTGTACCTTTTTTTCTCCACACATAGCGTTGTGTGTTCCTTCCAAACAACTCAATTTTGGTTTCATCTATGGACAGAATATTTTGCCAGTAGTGCTGTGGAACATCCAGGTGCTCTTTTGTAAACTTCAAATGTGCAGCAATGGTTTTTTAGGACAGCAGTGGCTTCCTCCGTGGTGTCCTCCCATGAATGCCATTCTTGTTTAATGTTTTACTTATTGTAGATTTGTCAACACAAATGTTAGCGTGTGCCAGAGACTTCTGTAAGTCTTTAGCTGACACTCTAGTCTTCTTCTTTACCTCACTGAGCATTCTGTGCTGTGTTCTTGCAGCCATCTTTACAGGACAACAACGCCTAGGGAGAGTAGCAACAGTGCTGAACCTTCTCCATTTGTAGACAGTCTGTCTTACCATGGACACATGAACATCAAGGCTTTTAGAGATACTTTTGTAACCCTTTCCAGCTTCATACAAGTTAACAATTTTTGATCGTAGGTCTTCTGAGAGCTCTTTTGTGCCAGGCATGGTTCACATCAGGCAATGCTTCTTGAGAACAGCAAACTCAAAACTGGTGTGTGTTTTTTATAGGGCAGGGCAGCTTTAACCAACACATCCAATCTCATCACACTGATTGGACTCCAGGTTGGCTGACTCCTGGCTCCAATTAGCTCTTGGAGAAGTCATTAGCCTAGGGGTTCACATACTTTTCCACCCTGCACTGTGAATGTTTACATGTTTTGTTCAATTAAAAACATGAAAACATATCATTTTTTGTGCAGTATTAGTTTAAGCAGACTGTGTTTGTCTATTGTTGTGAATTAGATGAAGATTGGAGCACATTTGATGACCAATTTAGGCAGAAATCCAAGAAATCTCAAAGGTTTCACATACTTTTTCTAGCGACTGTAATTGTTTCAGTAACTTGACATAACAATGCTGCTCATTGTTATAATACATTATTTTCTGAAGAAAAAACAATTGTATCAAAATCACAGGAAATCCAACATTGTTACCTTGGGAAAAAAAAGACATAAAGACCCAGGGGGTCTCAGTATTTTCTGGATTTTAAAGCTTTCATTCACATTGGCCAGGATTTAACAGCCATCTTTCAAGTCACAAGTATATTTTTTCTGCTTCTACTATCTTTTCTCTCTACTTTAATAATGAAGCCAAAATTGCTTGAACACTGATGTCCCCGCCTTCTTCTTCTTTCCTCTATCATCTTACCAATAAACAAATACATAGAAATAATGCTAAAAATCATATGACACTAACTTAAAGGTGAGGATTTGATCAAGAATTCAGACACTCCTGAGTCACAAATGTAAGTCCTCTCAAGAGGATATATATGATTTTTAGACATTTTATGACCTTAAATGGTATAAAATATTTTTTGAGAGTTGTTGAAGATCCATGGGAACCCTGCGCTCATTTAAATAAAATGAGTGATTGCGTGTCCTCTTGGAGCTTCTGTACACAAAATGAGGCCAATATAGTTGGAGCAGTTAGACTGAAAAACTTTTTGTGGCCACAGGCCTCAGAGAAACGCTTATGATGAATCTGCTGACAGATATGTACTTTAATGAACTCAATAAACAGTAAGGTAGAAATCTCCCTCCCGGTTCACAAGAAAGATAACTTTAGATATCATCACATCCTTCACACATGACTAAATTTACAAGACGTTATACAATCATTTTACACAACTGGCTGTAAATTTCCTTCTGAGGCGTCTGAGAGCAGAAGTGCAGCAGTAACAGAGACCTGTTTGGCAGGGATGCGAGTTCAGCCACAACACCCCAGTTATTAGAAGCGGGCCTGATACTATACTCCTGTTTAACAGAGCTTTGTGTGGAGCCAGTGTCAGCCACACCTTGATAAAGAGCCGCCATCTGATAGACACACTGTGCAAAGTGCTGCGTAGGTGGACAAAGAGAACAGGCTTGTTTTACAGCCCCGTCGACCTCATGGTTCACCATCTGCCAAGAGGCTGTTTGCATGAGTGTGTGTCCTTGTGTGCACATGAGAGTATGTTTGCATATCAGAATTATGTGTACGCTCTTTATGCCTATGGTTTTGTGTTCTCTATGTCTGATTTTAAAGTTTAAATGTTGAAAGTTTGCTTTTTATCTCTGTCTGTAAGCTTAAAAAGGCTGAACAAAATATGACTCGTTCTACTTTCCATTAACCTCCCTGATCCTCTCTAATTTCTCTTTTCTGTGTCTTAAAAAGTTACAGGTTTTGCAGATTCTGCTCTCCATTCTAGGTACCCACAAGTGCTAATGCTCTTCTCCTAGTTACTCCACCAAAAACAATGAAATAATAGAAAACATCACTTCCTGACAAAGACAGTGGTTCAGACTGTTTTCCCACACAGCATAATGTTTGTTAACCGAGAATCTGAATTAAACGTGACAATCAAACCAATGATGGATATAAATCATTAGCTGAGAGTGAGCCTGTCTGTCTCGGGGCGGTGACACCATAAAATGTGTGCGTGTCTTTGGAGACTCGCCCATTCCCATGTCATCCCAACTGCCTCTTGCACCAGGAAGTGCTCCGCAATTACAGGGATGCAGCCTGAAGCAATGGTGTCCCTGCACAACCCATTATTTGAAGGGATTCTCCTTGTCAAGGTGTTATAGTGGAAGGGATGGAGTTAAGTTACGATGTAAAGAAAGGCCTGCCTCAATAGGGTCTCCCACTATTCATGATTTCCTTATAGAATTACAGCAGAGGGGGCTGATAGAGAAGGGGGTGCACTTTGTTCCCAGGGTCTGCATTCACTCATTCACACTGCTGACAAATGTAGGATGGAGACGTGAAGACATAGCACTTCTTCAATGCTCGGATAAGGACTGGACAAATAAAACCCTATCTGGAAAGATTTGCACTCAGTTTGAGGAAGAAATGTAAAATTTATATACATGCTGAATAATTCTTGCCCCTCGACATTTACATGTTGAATGAGTGTAATATTTATATTTCACAATGACAAGAGCAGCACACTTCTCCTTGCAGGATCTGATTAACATATTGGAAGTTAGGAAACTTAAAAAAAATAGGGTACAAGTACTTGAGTACTGGAGTACTTGCAGTGGCTATCACTAGTAGAGTAATGCTTTGTTACTTGCACACAGCAAACACGCTATTTTAAGCAGCAATATTTTACCTGATTTAGCTTAAAAAGCATGCTATAACTAGCTGGCTTCGTCTAACTGAATAAACCTGGTAAGAAAGAAATGATAATATGTAAGAAAACAATAAAAACCATACACAGAGGTTAATCCTTTCCAGCCATGGTTCTGGCTTTACCAGCACAGTGAGCCAGACTACAGCCTCAACAACTGCTTTAAGACAGCTGCTGTAACTCTCAAGGGACATGTGAGTCAAAAGGCAAAATAAAAACATTACCCATTAGCGTCGGCTAGCACGCACTCTTTATAAAGATACCAGAGCAGAGAAGCTTAGTCTGCCAATAACAAAACTTCTAAATGGAGATATGCTCACTTTAACTTTTGTGAAAGGAGAAGACTTAAGCGAGCAAAAGGCATTGATCAAGTCAAAAAAACCTCCATCACAGCTAATCAACAGCTACAAGAGTGAGACAGATGTGTGAGACATATCATGGTGCAAACAACATGTCTATTATGGCTGGTATGCAGTAGAGCTTACAGAAGGCCAAAAGACTCCATCCCTACCCCAGCTGGTGCATGTTCTCTCTGAGCCGAGGCTGGTCCATCCCATTAACTGTCTTTAGACCTGAGCATTATTTGAACCTCCATAAGTTAGCTGTTTAAGTTTAAACTACAAATCTGAGACAGAAATTTGTTCATAAGAGATCTTTATGAGCACAGTGTAAAAGCATGTACTATAGATGTGGCCTATTTATTATCAGAGCAGTAAGGATGAGGAGCAGACACACAAACATCATTTAGCTCTATACAAGGAAGCTTTTTTGTGATCATCAGTGACAGACGTCTGCTGTCACTTCATTAACTTTATTGACAGACTGAGCTATATCAGAAAAAAAGAAGCACCTGAAGTATTTTTTTTCCCCTCCACTTATGCGTAATTGCATCCAGTGTTCTCTCTCACTTACTCGCCCTCCACCATACTATTTCACTGTGTGCTCACAGAGTGGAGCAGGCTGGCAGCACCACTTTTGAACAGCTTTTCTCCCTCATTAAAGAAAAACAGTAATTTAATCATGGGTGGAAAGCAACTACATTTACTCAAACTACTGTAACTAACTGTCTTTTTGTGTTCTTGTCCTTTTTTTAAAAATCCCTTCTTTTACCTATCTATATTTTGGGGGGAGTATTGTAATTCTCTACAATTTAAAACGCATCAAGTACTGAGTGAAAAAAAAAACACTAAAAGTAAAAAAAGGTAAAAAAAATCATTGTGCTGTCTGACAGAACATCTTGGACTCCCTTGAGTCCGACTTGGTTGGCTCGAGAGGATGAGCAGGACTTCGTACGAGCTTTAAAGTAAGAAGTAAGATTTATTTTTAGTGTTGTATGCCCACAAAACAACACAACCCGTCAGGGTCTTGTTATTGAAGTCATCTAACAGAATAACACACTTCTGCAACGCCTCCTCGCTGCACTCTCATTTGAGGAAAACCAGCAAGGGACAATGCTCCAGCCAATGAGGTGGCTAGTATTCGCAGCCAATCAAGGCTCAGGTCAGAGGGAGAGTTCCTATTGGCCACTGTAGTGGGTGCGCTTGGGCCTCAGCTCAGTGAGAAGTTGATACAATGGCGGAGTTACCGGCAATGTTCAGACTTATGTAGAATTTGTTCATGCCGAGATGAAGTGTTTTCTTGCCTGGGATTCAGCCATTGATTTCTGTGGAAAAGCAGAGCAAAACCCCTCCACGATAGCTTTGCCATCATCAATATTCAATTTAGCAGACATGCACATTCCTGAGGAGGTATGTGAGAAGAGGGGCGGAGCTACGGAAATGAAACAGGAAGAAGAACAGGAAGGGAGGGGGAGTAGAGGTGACTCTACACGGTTCTCATAGAATGTTATATAATCAAGCTTCAAGCCAAGGGCCACATCTAACCATCTTAGGCGGTACATCTAACCTCTAGTCTGAAGTATATACCTTTGAAAATATAGTAGGCAGTGTGCACAGGGTTTTAAACTTACACAGTGTTTATTTTTGTTTAATCATCAATATGTTACAGTTGAAATCAAGTGATCTGTGCCGTCGTCCTATTCATACACTCAGTTTTGCCTGCAGCTAACAGTTACTAAGTGATAACATTTGTGTGGAAAAATCTTGAATTATTAATGTGTCATGCTAATATTATATCTCAGTATCAGGGCAATAATACATTAAAAGCAACAGGCCAGATGTTTCCTGGTAAGGATCGGCATCAATACCTCTGACTGAACACAGCACCTTTCCTTTATACTGTACATTTAAAAATTGAGTTTAACATTCCCTATCTAGAGGAAAGGCAGAAAATTAGAATTGTTGGTTACATTGTTAAAGACTGGCCTGTGTTTCTGCCAGCGCTGTAATTCTTTTTTCTCACTCTTTGTACTCTTGTCAGCTTTATGCTCTTCTTAGTTTTTAAATTTGGTCCATTATTTTTGTTTTAATCTCCTTCCTGATCCTCCCCTGTACTTGCCTGTTTGTTTTCTCTCTCCTCCTGCAGTTGTAACTTGCTACAGCATTATGAAACTTAACTTTGCCTGTTTTAGCACTGGGAAGTTAATCTTCGTTCAGAGGCATTTCTAAGCAAACTAAGACTGTTTCATAATATCTTTAAATAAATCCTAAAAGTAGGTAAAGAATAGAGACTAGGTGTGCTTCCATGCAATTATATAGAGTCAAACATTAATCCATGAAGCTTCTACAGTATATAACCCTTTCATCCTATAGACATGTATGGTGAAGAAATATTGCTAGCCAGGTCCAGCCCAGCCCATGCTGTGATTATTTAAATATAGAGAAGCATGCATGAAATGGTCCACTGCATATGATTTGTACAGATGGAAACCTCCTGGATTAACGTCATTCACTTTGTCGGTTACACCCTCCAGAGCTATGAAAAGGCACAGGAGGAATACCACTTGAGTTGAAGTGGAAAATGACTCATCAATAATAGACTTTGACAAGTACATGACGGAATAGGAAGAGCTGAATGCAGAAGAGATGCTTCAGGTCAGAACTGGGAATGGAGTTTATATCTCTTCTGCCACTGTGTCAGGTTACTGAAAAGGAAACCTGTAAACTTTATAAGAAAATGGTATCTGATGACTATTCTTTACTTTTTTCCCTAATGTAATATTACAGCTGAATCTTTCTGCCATGGCTATCTTTTTAATTTTATCTGCTAAAGACAACATTTTACTCTGTATTTGATAGCTGCTACATTTATCCTCTGATCTTGGTTTAAAAATAACTACATTTTCCAGCTTAAGAGAAAGTGCTAGATGCAGCAGGTGTGAGGCACCCTTCAACAGTCAGAAGGCCACTTCAGAGATTATTCAAATCAGGCAGGTCAATAGCACAAAAGGTCTGAGTATACAAACTACATGGGATTTTGTAGAGAGGAACTTCTGTGTTGAATTATTTTGGCCTCAGGTTATGGAATATCAACACCAGTATAACACTGTGCCCCAACTGATAAGACTCAAAAAGTATTGCAACTCTAGATATAACATGGAAGATTCCACCATATACCCAGATCTCACAGGAATTATCAATTAGCATTCATTATGTCACTGTTTGAATAAAAAGCTCTTATTAAAAAAACTATGTGCTTTAGTTGGCAGGGGTAGAAAGAGAACAAGAATATTGCAATCAGGTAAAAGCAGAAGTAAAATTACTCATCTATAAGTCTAGTTTGAGAAGTAAAATATACATTTTCCTTCGTGTGAAAAAAAGGAGAATATGAATCTGTAACCACGTGGTTTACCTGAAGGCATGTATTTAAAAAAAGTGTAGTTCAACAAGCAAGTTTTGGATGTAATTTGGAGCTAAAGCTCAATCCCATTTTCATTTTTTTCTCCAGTACACCCCTTGATTTCAAGAGCCCTTTTGGCCCTTTAAGCAGAAATACAAAGACTGGATGTGACCACTTCCCCTATAAAGTGAGACGGCCCTTCAAGCCCCTGATATGTCATCAGTAGATGTTTATAGCATAGGCGATTTTAGACCCTTTTTAGAGTCCTGAAGCCTTCCTAAATTTCATCTAGGCACCCCTAAAAAAATTAGCATTGCCTCAGATATTTTAAGTTTTACTGGTATTTTTCTTCTTTCTATCCCAACTATTATACTGAATAAAATTTAGTGTCAAACTTATTTGTTTTGTTAAATGCATGAAAAAGAACTGCATTCAAAATTTAAATGATAAAACAGTAAAACAACACTTACATTTGAATATGTCAGAAAAATAGGCATTTCTATTATGCTGAAAGGCTTTTACAGAATGATTCCCTAATATAATTTTAGCATTATAAAATCCTAATGATGATGAAAACTAGGCTATATGTGACATGCAAATGTATGTGTCTACACATTTTTTCAATGTAAAGTTCACATTAATTGAATTTATTGTGGTCAATTTAATATATAATGTATAGTAAGCTGTATAGGAGGATATTAGACAACTTTTTGTCAGACTGGAAGTTTGGTGGGTGTACACTTAACACTTAGTAAGATGTCTACATGCCACTATGTCTTTAGGAGCTGAGCACGCCTAAACTTCCAATTCTAAAACCTGGTTTACAGCATTAATGTAAATAGAAGTGAAGACAGTACTGGACATTTCTACTACGAGTGCTTCTTCAAAATCAAAATCTAACATAATGCATTTCAACATCATAAAATTGGGATATCAGATTGCTTATAATCAATAAGGCATTTAGGGAAATTTCCCATAGCACTCAGTTTGGAGCGTGTTCCTTGAAAATCTCTGAAGGGTCATGTGGCCTTTGCACTTTAGCCTACCTCTCTATTCCAAAAAGAATCGGTACACCCTACACCTAGATTTCAAGGTGCAAAAAGTAGGGTAAGGGTTTAAGTGGGAGCAGCAAGGGATGTGTTGGGATCTAGCCTTTCTCTCGCTATGTGATTCTGAACCATGTGGTACCCATAAAACAAAGACTGGGCAGTTTTGTGTAGCTGATAGAGAGCTTGGACCTCCTTGTGTTGTAATTTAGTGTTTAGTTTGATGCTATTTGAAGGGACGAAAGTACAGTGCCTGCCCAATTGTATACTTAAGATAAGTAAAAGTACTGATTTTAAAAACTACTCAAAACAGCACAAAGACATCGAAAAGCTACTCTAATCCAGTAATGTGAGTAAATGTAACTAGTTACTTTCCAACCCCGGTTGGTGAGTTTACCTGAGTGTGTCTGAGATGACCTGAGGTGAAACCATTCAGCTGTTGTGGAAATTTACAAGCTGTGATGAAGTGATGACAGCAAACACAGCAGACGGACCTGTTTAAAATTACAGATGAATTACATATTAGAAATAGAAAGCCAGGAGTGCTCATGATTTAAATAGCCTGACTTTGTCTGGGTTCATTATAAGCTCAAATCTTTTTTCAAGTAAAGTAACACAAATCTTACATGCTAAGTTGAAAAAAAACCCCAAAAGGAACAAAATTGGGCTGTCAGAACCATAATCATCAATTTATGAAGTGCTTGAGCTAGCTTAGTTTAAGCTAAATGAAACCATCTACCAGTTTAAGAAGCTAACTTGCATTTTTCAGAGTTTCTTTTGGGAAATTTAATAAAACCTCTCTGTTTAACCCATGTTTGTAAGTTTAACCTTGAAATTCACAGTAAAAGACATTTTAAACGCTCTCTATGATCTAAAAAGGACAGTTGAATACATCAGATAACTTCCCACCTAGCTGTGTTAGCTAACTAGCTAGTTAGCTCCAGCTACAAAAAACAAATTAATGCTACTATGGCAAAGAAATACAGACTATACTGCATTCATCTATGAAAGACAGAATAAACTCTCATACTGTAGGTATACAATATGTTTAAAACATCTTAAAAGCGGCACTAGCAAGAAGGAAACACAACAGGCTAAGGCTAAATTTGTTGTGGCTAAGCTAGCATAGCTTCCAGTCCAAACTAGCACGTCCTTTTCAGTTACAACTTGTGAAATAAATGAAAATTAACTCATTAACCCACCTTTTCATGCCCAGTAATTGTTTCTGGTGACAACCAGCCTAGAAAATTTCCATCTCTCTTTTCTAAGATTCCTAACACAGGTCTGACTGTTGCTCCAGGTCTGACACTCACAGCAGTGCTGTCTTATTTTTCAATAAGCCTACAGGATACATTCAGACAATGTGTGGAGGTTTCTCTTAAAAACACGGAAAGGAAAAGCTATTAAAACAACTTTTAGATATAGTGGGTAGTTTTTGGGGACCTTTATGTTCCCTGCTGCATTATTTAGCTACAGTTATGGCAGGTAAACTAAGGTAGCATTGATGCTAATGTTTGCCAGTCAGCATGTTTTCATTGGTCGATATTACTCACATACAGTCAGTTTCTTCCTGCTTAACTTTGGTGAAAAATTATCAAAATGTATCTTCCTCTTACTCCTTCATACCAAAAGAAAATGTACCTTCTGCTCAATAGCTGTCTTTCACCAATATTGAAATATACAACCCCAATTCAAAGAAGTTGTGTAAAATGTGCATGAAAACTGAACCCATATTTTATTTACAAAAGAACACAAATAACATATCAGATGTTTAAATTGAGACATTTTACCATCTTAAGGAAACATTAGCTAATTTTGAATTTGACGGCAGCAACTACAAAAAGTAGGATTTGGGCAACAAAAAGTCTAAAAAAATATTTGGTAATAATGGAGAACAGCTGGAGGAGCATTTTGCAACTAATTAAGTTAATTGGCAACAGACTAGTGCCAATTGGTATAAAAGTAGCATTTTAGAGACGCAGACTTTCTCAGAAGTAAAGATAGTCCAGTCACTAGTCTGCAAAAAAAACTGTCTTAAAGTTGTGAAACAATTTCAGAAGAATTTCCCTCAACATAAAGCAGAGGCTTTAAATATCCTACTAACTACAGCCCTGGTTCCCAACATGAGGTCCAAGTCAAGGGGGGCGCCAAAGATTTCAGGGGGGTCTTAAGGCTTTGTCAGCTCTGAGGTTGTCAAAATTAGGTTATAAACTTCAATTAATGTAACACACTTTCTGGATAGTTCATAAAAAGGTCTTTTGGTAGTGACAGATAAGTATGGGCCTGGTTTACTGGTATTTTATATCACTGAAAACACTTTAAAATGACACTAATCTTTGACAGCAATGCATCGTTTTTTTCCTGTGTTGGTCATTGAGGGGGCTTACCCTTCATACAATACAAGTAGGGGGTGCTCCATGAAAGAAGGTTGGTATGCACTGATCTGCAGTACATAGTATCACCAGCTGACTGTAGCAACATGGAAAACTGTTCTGTGGTCAGAAGAATCAAAATTTGAAGTTCTTTTTGGAAACCACAGATGCCAAGTCTTGTGAATTAAAGAGGAGAGGGACCATTCAGCTTGTTATCAGCACAGTTCAAAGGCCTGTATCTCTGATAGTATAGAGTTTATGAGATTTGCAAACCATTGTATTCTGTTTTTATCTACATTTTAAACAGTACCCCAACTTTTTTGGCACTTAGGTTGTAAATATCACATCACTATTCCAAACCATAACTTATTACTAAAAATTCTGCCTTCTGTAAGATGCAAATGAAGGTAAATATGTATAGGTATATTTAAAGGGGGCATGTTTCAGCAGGAAAGCAACATGGGTGGTCAAAGATCTTAGCATGTCATTTACAGTGTTACACCACACAATTAAAGGAAAGTCAGATAATGTTAGCCTATTTAGGTGACTTTAAGCTATATGTCTGCACTCACAACAGTAAACTGTTTTTACTGAATTCAAACCAGTTGACCTCAGTGAGGAAAAATCTGTTACTAGCTTGTAAACTTCACACAGGTGTTAGAGGTTTGGGTATTTTTTTTCTTCAACTTTTCTTGTTTGCATGATTTATTTTCCTTCATTTAGTCTTTGGTCCCTCAGTTCACACTGAACATGCTAATAATTAGTAATTTTGGAAATAAAAAGTTTGGATCTGGCTAGTTGGATTTTTCATTGTCTCAAAACTACATTTAATGCATTTGAAAACAAAGGAGATATAAAGTACATTATACTTAAATAATATTATGGAATTATGGACTGTAGCCTACTGAAATAATAAAATATAATTATTATAATAAAAGCATCCACTCCTCTATGATGGGCTGTGAAAGGAGTTCCCTGCACACGAGTATGCAACTGCTCCTCATTCTCGTATGTCAGCACACTTGTAGGTATGTCACAGCCGTTTAGCTCCTGTTGTGCTCCTGTTCCACCCCAGTGGCGAACCCAGCTAGGTGAATCTAGCCTCCTCACGCAGCACCAGCAGTACAGCAGGAATCTGGTCTGACTGCACCAAGCATGCACAGACCAGTGCAGGAATCCTCTACAAGCTCTGTGCCTGTCAGGAATGTAATCCAGAGAAGTGACGTCAGCAAGGGGAAGTCACTGATATCAGTCACCTCCTTTGACTGAACGGTACTGTTTGAAGCAGTTATTAATGGTATTATTGACATTTTTCACCAATATGTTTTCTTTTTCAGCAGTTTAAACTCAATCTTTTACGTTAAAGTTATCTGGCCACTACCCATGACATTCAAAATTATAAAACACTATTTTTAGACTATATAGTTGTATATTCTATAATCTATGGAGGGTAAAAAAAAAAAAAAAAAAAAGCTTAACGATTGTAAAAGCTATACCTAATCATTAGTGAAGTTAAATTAAGTTACATTTTTAATTGCTGGTCTGTAATGTATGAAAGAGGACTAGGGCTAAGGGTGAAGGAAAAATAATGCACTTTGAAAATGGAGTCGAAATTTTGAGAATAAAGTCAATATTTTGAGAATAAAGTCAAACCTTATTAGACCACAACAAACAGTGGATCTTGACTGAAATCCCTTATATCGATGAACTTGTGAAAGTGTATTTCAGAATTGAATTTCACATCAAAGAGATGCTTTCTTTTTCAGCTCATAAAAACAGTGCGGTTGTCAGTGAAAGTGCTCTGGCAGCTCCCACTACTGTCAGTTGCACCCGTGGCAATTGAGGAGCTGACTATACCTAACATTACAACTTTAATGCCAGAACTGTATTTTGACTTTAATTCTCATCATTTTGACTGTATTCTCGAAGAGCACAGCATTATTTCTTTCTTCACCCATAACCCTAATCCTCCTCTGTAGTATTGATAGTACATAGTAATCCCACTTCATCACTTGTTGTATTGTAATTGTATCGTAGGTGAGCACACATTTTTTATTTTGACCAAATAATTTCACATACAGCCTGAAATTTGGTGGTCTTTCCAACTGGAGATATTACAAATTACAAATGATTACCCAGCTTCTAAGAGTGGCCTTGTAAATGCCTTTTTAAAGAATTATGAAAAATGCATACTGTAAAAGATAAAACTTTCAGGTTCAGATTGAGACAACTTCATTGATCCCCAAAAGAGCAATTCATTTGCAGCTCAGCTACAATGCACAACATTTGACTGAAACATGTCAACACTGACAAATCAACACTTAAAGGTCAGTGAAGGACCACTTAAGGTACAAAACAGTCACATAAGAAACCACATAAATAGCTAATGTATTAATAACTTGAGAGTTAGAGGTCCCAGTACTTGAAAATGAATGCTATCATAGCTCAGTAATCTGACAGCAGGCGGAACGGTTAGTTTTACTCAGAGGTAATGATGTCCTGAAGGTGTTACAGTAAACTCACTGGTTGAAATATGACAAGAATGGCTGATAATGTGCTTCGCCTTCCTTTTTGCCTGAGTCTCACAGAGGGTACATAAGTCGTTTGATCAAATAGGAAACACACAGATGTAAGAAAAAAAACTATGGTGCCTAGGTAGTCAAAACAAAATGTGTCTTGAAACTCCTGGACATGAGGACCCTTTCTCGCACTGTCAGGTCCTGTTCCCCTCTCCACCTCACTGTCCCACCCGCTTGTTTGGCCACCATGGGATCCAGAGCCTTTAGCCACTCTGCTCCCCATTTCCCCATTTTAAAATCCCATGTCAGAACCCATCTTTTCAACAAAACAACATGTTTTAATTTATTGCTAACTTGTGTTTTGTTTTTTTGTTTGTTTTTCAAGACACCTTTTAATGTTATGATGGCAAATTAAAAAAAAATTAAATAAAAATGCAACATCTTCATGTTTTCTTATCTTTATGCAGTAAATAATTCATTGTTTCATCAAACCCATTTTTGTGACTGTTTTTTATGATTCATACTCTGACAGTTATCAACAGCACAAGTTGCATGAAACACATATTTCTTTATAAGATTTTTTTGTTTGTTTGTTTTTCAGGTCATTTTATCTTTTATTTGTTTTTTTTAATAGTAAGATTAGCATTGAGAAATAAAACATTTTATTGTACAATGAAAAAATTTGAAGACCTAAAAAATAGTTTAGTCATAAACAACATTATTAGTTTGATTTTATTTTATTACCCATCCCCGACCACCCCCACTCTTCCTTGCACCCCTGGGGACCCCACAGGGTCATGATCCCCTCTTTGAAAAACGCTGGCCTCATCCTCCATCTGTATTTGAAGTTATTCAGCAAAAATATCAAGGCTTTGAATTGTGGTTTCTTTGTCATTTTGTACCACTGTTTTGAGAAATATGACTCTGTTTTGGTTTTGTTGACATAGATTAATAATTAATTTGGCAATTTGTCCCTCCTGTCAGGATGTGTTTCTTATTTTGTAGGAGCTGTTACAGGAAACCATTTCAGTGAGTCACCATGATTTTGAAAACAGTGAACCACAATAATCTGCTCTCACTACAGGTAAAGACAGTTATCTTCATGTTCCCTGAGGTTATTTTAGCTCATCCATCAGTTACATTCAGAAAAAGTCTGCTCTCGTTGTTTGTTTACTGAGGGTCTGCTAGCTTAAGTACGCTAACAATGCTAAACAGCTAACTTCTGTTTGGCTCCAGGACAGTCTGCTCTGTTATTCTGAAAATATTTATTCAAAGGAAGAACAGACCAATGAATCTGTAAAATATAAGGGATTTAATATATTTTGGGTAACCACACTTTGGTCTCTGTAAAAAAGAAACTGAATGTTAGCCTCTTAAGCGTGACAGATCAATGAGGCCTGAGGGCTGTTATGCTAAACGGCTAAATGGTTTTGGTGTTTGTGTTCCAACTGATAAAATCAGAGCTGTGTTTAACCAGCCAACTGAACCTCTGAGCTAGCCGACCTAATCAAACACTGAAGCCCCTGCTGTTTACTCCATGTGTTTGTGTTGTTTGTGAGATAGAGAGCGGTGCTGAAGAACCCTCCTCCAGATGTAACAGGGTCCATACAGGCTTGAATGTATGGATTTCAGTGCTGTAAGTCACCCAAGACCTGGCAGTGAAAACTCGCCTTGTGCTTCTTGGTTTATCAAGCTGGTCTTCTGTGTACCGCCATAGACTGGGACACAATGAGGGCTTAGCTGATGGGGGGGACCTCATGGGTAAATTGAGGCATTTAAAAAGAAGCTCTGTTCAGCGGTAACTTGATCCACACCTGACTGAGGCTCGGCATTCCGGTCCTGCCGAGTAAAGAGTTCACAGCAAGCAGAGAGGCTGCTACAAAGGGCCAGCAAACATGAAATGAGAATTTAAAAGTTCAAGGAAACATAACATATATACATATAGTAAACAAAGGAAAAAATGCAACAACAGACATGGAAAATTGTATTAAACTTTTTATTGAATGTTTTCTTTTACAGTACATACATTTATCATAATAAAGGGGCCTCTAACACTTTAAAAACTCAAATCCCAGCTAGTTTAAATGCAGTTTCAAGTGCAAAATATGACACTGAACTTAGATGTGTCCAGATAAACTTCTCATTTCAACATTTATAAATCTAAAGATAAGGCCTGAATTGTTGCATATGTACATGTGAACTTTTATATGAATTATCACTGTCTTACTAAGTCAGAAAATCAATTCATAACACTTAATAAGTTGATGTTGTTGGCAGATATTTTTCCCTTTACAGTCTGGCTTTCAATAAGTGAAATGAGATATTTTCTGTAAAAGACAGACTAATACACTTGTTTAGACAAGAGTTTTGGCTGCAAAAACTTTGCGCATTGTTCTGCTAGGAGAGACAACAGTTCCTCTGTTTGAACTGATAAATAGAAGTCAACTTTACTTTACACCAACTTTATTTAAAAATCTTTTATACATAAAAGCAAACAGCCTAAAGTGCTTCACAGAGGAACAACAGATGGGAAATAAATAAAAATAATAATAATAGCACCAGATGAAGTTAAAGAAGACTAAAATGGGAAAGAAAACAAGAATGCATAGGTTTAAAAGATAAAATAAATAGATAAACAATTTATATTACAGTAAAAGTTATTAATCCATATAGGAATCAATAAAATACATTAAAGCCAGCAAAAGTTTGATCTGGGAAAAAACAAGGTAGTAGAAATGCAAAAACAAATTTTGACCAGAAAATACCTCTCCAAAATAAAAGTCAGATTTTAAAAAATAGGTATTAAATTCATTCTTAAAGGAGCATTTCCTATTTTGCATGCTTTATTTTAAGCTGACATCAACAATCTTGCTTGACTTTTTTTTTAAAGCTCCTGAGGAATTTTTGTCATTTTCAGCACCATTTTTCACTAACTTACCTTTAACATTTGCCATTTGAAAAGCCTGTTTCTGTCCTTTTATGTTTGCCATTTCATCTGACACCTGCACTGTGGCAGCAGGTTAAATATATATATAACTATGTAGGCCGCATTAACATGACACTGGTTCACAAAAAAAAGATGAAAAAATTTTTGCTTTCAGTTTTAAAAAGTTCCACTTTTAAGTGAGAACAATTTGACAGGAACTGCCATGCACATGGATACACAAGAATGATTAAAATAATATAATGGTGTGGCAAACATGCCAGGCCAGTGGCTGGAAGTTTGATGTAATGAAACATGCATGCACATCTTCCTCTTACTGTTAGTTTTAACTCACAAATTGAAGTCCGCACACACAATATTATCAGAATATTGTCAGTATCGGCAGATATTAGCCGTAGAAGGGATTTATAGTATTGGCAGGTCTGAAATCTCTGCCGATATTTACTACTGATATTTTGCCTATACAAATCTGCCAATAAGTTAGTGAGTTTTAGGCCGCACCATCAGATCTTTATCAGCTGAATTTTTTTCTTTATTCATCATCATTCCTTACACTTTTAAAGTGTGTTTTAAGGATTTAGAGTTGATTCTTCAACATTAAATTGTGTTTTTTAAGGACTGAAGTTTTAGATATGGAACCATTAAATATCGGTATGGATATCAGTATAGGCCAAAATTAACTTGTAAATGATATTGGATATCAGTAAAAATTTGATTTTTTGCATTCCCAGTTTTAGGGGTGGGGGCCTGTCTGCTAACGTTGTTAAAGTTAGATGTGGATAAAGTTTTCTAAAAATTTAAGTTTTGGTTGACGTAAATTTATGACATTTAAAGTAAGAAATTTTGAGTGTTTTCTCATAAATGTACAACTTTTCAAACCTGAAAATTTAGGGTCTTTTCTTAGAAAATTAAATAAAATTACATTTTTATTTTCCAGAGTGTTTCTTATACACCGTCATAATAATGGATGGGATATAAATAGATATTTTGGCAAAAAGCTATTAGGCCAGTAGGAGTATTATGTTAGGATTTTGTCAGTGAAAATACTTAAATTGATGTTCAGTTTTTCCAAATGGGTCCTGGGGGGCTTATCTTTTCTTCAATATGAGTAGGATGGGCCCTAGGAGAAAAGGTTGGAAACCATGGCTCTAGTGCATGGCTATTAACCTTGTCTATAGTTCACGTGTTCAGAGGGAAGTCTGTATTGCAAGTGTCAGCGTCAACAAATATGATGTGATTTTCAAAACTTCAAGTTAAACAAAAATACAATTTTTGTGTAAATGAACAGCAAAAATGCAAAAAAGTCTCCTGTTTTCAATGAAATTGTATAAATGTGGCCTTGGATATAATCATTCTTTAAGCTTGTGGTCTGGTTGGCTTTTATAGATCATAAAGTCATCAATATTAATTTTTAGTCTCTTTCATAAGCTGATAAAAACTTCTCCCAGAAGCTTTAAACTACTAGTATTAGAGGTAAAGAGATGTTATTGTGGACTGCAGCTCAGTGGAGTAACTCTGACTCAAGTCACATGGAAGAAACTTCAACAAATCAATGACTCTTCCAGTGCGAGGATCATAGTTCAATAGTCATCATCATTCAGCGCCATCTGTCACTACTATAAATATGTTGATGTGCTTCCCTGGACTGGCCTTTGTCAATACACTGCATGAGAGCAAGAGAGGGGGAAGGAAGAGAGCAGAAGTTAATGCCATTTAATGGACGGCATTACCAGACAGTATTAGACACCAATTATTACATCTAACCATGTCTGGTAAGACGCCTATCAACAGGCTGGAAGGACGCCGTCTGAGCTTCCATCTGTGCAAAGAGGAAGAAGAGAGCTGGAGGAAACAGAACAGAGCAGCAGAAACAGGTTGAAATAAGCACTTCCTCTTTTAAATACAGAATCTCATCTATGTGCTGATTCAGTTGTACATGCAGGGAAAGCACACAGACACAGCACAGAAGCAAAGTAAGCTCGGTTAAGCCTCTACTGTTTCTACATTACGACATTATTACACAAATATTATGCAAACACAAAGAAAAGGGACAACTGCAGGGTGGAAAAAAGCTTTTTCATGTTTCTGTGGCTTGGATAATGGAGCTTGGTGGGCAAATAAAGGTGCGGCCGTATATTTGCGGGGTTATTCTCCCTCCTTAAACAAACACCAGGTTTCTACCTGCTTCATCTTTATTATTTGCCTTTGTTACTCATATCTGCCTCACAGCTTTACAAATTAAATTTACATTTAACTCCACATGAACAGCAGAATCTGTTTATCTCTTTTTAAAAAAGGTTGTAGAAATTCTATTATGGCTAACTGAGGCATCATTTCATTGTTCTTTTGTAGGTTAAAGCTGGGAGGAAGCCATAGCGTCTGCTGCTCAGTTTTCTAACAGTAAAGCACTCTCAGGTGAGCTCATGTGTCAGTTTCAGGATGTGCCACGCAGGTACGGCTTGTTGGACCAATCACTGCCACACAACACAAAGACCGGGGCTGTTCAAGGGGAGGGAACAAGGAAATACGGCCCTGCAGGACCGGTGGAACCATCAACTGACTGCTATTCTTTAACTTGGGTGTGGTGGGGTTGCCATAAAAGTAAAGAAAAAGGACAGGGAAGTACATAATATAGAATTAACGACGACGACAAGGGGCACACAAGATCTCAAAAAGAAACTATTTTCAAATTAAAAGCCCTGTACAACAAGCTTCTTTTAACATTAAAGGTCTAGACATGAGTGATTGTGTATTTTCACACAGAATAAAGCCCTTTTTGGCTTCCCCATCTGTGCTGCTCTATTATGACTGAACAGCACACAACCTGGGGCATCTGTAAAAGCAGGTGTATGCTAACTAAAGACAGCATTTCCTGGAATAAACGTCAGAGAAAAAAGTGAATATTTACCAGCTTTACTACGCTTTATTACCCAAAAGGAGTCTTGATTGTTTCTAGGTTAAACATCTGATGGGAAAAGTCACACCGGAGACCAAAGAGTCCCCCAGAAAACATCGTTACCAGACAGTGTTAGAACAACAGTCGTACAATCCAGCACTGTCAGGTAAGATGGATCCTGAGAGACATTTCTGTCAAGTTTTGAGCCCACATGAGACTCACGCCAGGTAGCATGCAGCGAAAATGTTAAAGCGGTTATTCTGGTTGCAGTCCACAGATGACTATCATCATCATTACCAGGCAGTATTAGAGAAAGTAGGGAAATCCAATGCTGCCTCGTAAGATGGAGATTGTCAACTAAACGTGAAGCTTTTCACAACTTTATGCAACATAAACTGATCTTACAGGTTAAGGAATCAATGAATGTGTTGTCTACTTCCTTTGTTGTGTCATGCACTTCCTTCATCCTTAAATATCCAAAATAAAGAGCAGAAACTCAACATTAACCTGCATGAAATGAGCTTATATAACTAAGAGCTTAAGTCTTGAATTAGCAGTGCTTCCTTTCCTCTATTTCATCAAAGTTGCATATTTTTATGGCGGCAAAGTTGTGACAAAACCGAGTCACGTCTTGCCCCAAAATAGCACTGCAAATGGGAAAGGGGGAAGTCCGTATCTGAAGACCACCTCTCCATAGTATAATTGCAGAGCCCTTGTTGTGGTTGGGGTTTTCAGCTTAGAACTCACCGTCACAGAAGACTGGGCCACAGTAGATGTTAATGATTGCCCAAACCTGTTCCGACTAGTCTAAATCTACGGAACGGCAAGGTTGGGAGGGCTGCTTTTCACACAATACATGGCAGTTACTAATTTCAAACACTACAGGCTCGAAAAACACCACCGAGTCAAAAAAGGCCGTCAGCCTCAGGGCGCTGTTTCTGTTTCACATCATATCCTAGCAGCGGGTGGGTTATGGTAACAGCACAGGGTGGTTTACAGGCTCAAATAAAGTGGTTTTAGAAGTCGAGAAGACGGGATAAGTTGTTTTTTGGTGTCTGTTTTCCGTTGGTGGACCTCTCATGCCGGCGTCTTTATGTTTGCTGAGTGATGAAAGGCTGAAGGAATGCTGCTAGGCTCGACCTGAGCCGGGGCTGTGTGTGCAGAAGGTCACTGAAACAGCCCTCGTTTACTGAATAACGTGGATCATTCACAGGTACACTGCGTGAAATCCTCACACCCTATGCTCACAATTCATCCTACATTATTGTAATCTAAACTAGACTTTAAAGGAGTGTTTTAGCCTCTATCGCATGTAGCTGCTAACTTCATCCTGAGCTCCCATTATTTAAGATTTAGCCCTCTTCTTTTGTAATTTAAGAATTTCCATCAATAATTGGCTTAAGAAGAGTCTTTTCTTTTCCTACAGAAAGAGCAAGTTTCTAGTTATCCTGCAAGCAATGCAAAAGTAGATCACAAGAGAGAAAGAGCAGGGGGAGGGAGAAAGAAAAGAGAGTACGAGGGAGGGAAAAGTTCACGGAAACAAGGTGGAGAAGGAAAAGGGAGAATGCACCTGTAACCTTACCGTCATGAAAGGTACCCCAAGGAAAGAATGTAACAAAACCAAAGTAAAGTGAGCACTTTTGGAGGGAGTAGGCCTAAAAAAAAAAAAAAAAAAAGAAAGAAGGAAGAAAAAACAGATCTTGAATTTCCAGCCCGCTGCCTGAGAACGCTCCGTCTTCTTCCTGGTCAGTCAGGCCCCCATGAAATGAGAAAGCCAAGCAGACCTGCTCTCCCAGACTCTATTTAGTTAATCATCAGCATTATAAACCAGTGCTGCAGGCCCTCTGAGGAAGAGAAGAGGGAGAGAGAGAAAAAGAAAGAGTGAAAAATAGATTAGCCCAGAAAAATCAAGCTGTAAGGAACAAGCAGTGTAAAGAACAGTACCTGATCAAAGTAGGGCAGGTTGAAATATCTAACAGTCCGAGAACCTCGCGTCTATTAGTCCAAATTGCTCCCTCCTCAAGTCCTCTACACGTACAAAAGTTTCCCATTGTTGTACATGGAGCTCTGTGGGAGTCTGCGCCGCTTGACCACGCTTTTTGCCTGTTGAAGTGAGGCGTGATCAGGTAACTCTGCCCTCTGCGCTGGAATGTGACTCCAGCGTGGAGTCAACAACCCGATAGGTAAACTGGCCTGGCCCTTAATCAATAGTTGCTGTCTTTGTGAGGAAACAATGGCAGGGAAACCCAAAACCTTATTTAACTCCGCACCTTATCTCTGTGCTACCTAATTGGGCCTTCAGACTGCTGAGGTGCAGCCCTGATATATAGTAGGCCATGATACTGCTATCATCCATGAGGCTCTGCTGCTAGTCAGGTGAGTTTTTAGACATAAAGTCAGTGATGGAGACGTTTAAATGCCATATTAGAGGTTGTAGCTCCTCCCCTATTTGCATCAAGCCCTTTTGGCTTCCTTGTTTTGAATATTTCAAATGAAGGACTAAAATATTCACCTGCTTTGACTATCAAAAAAGGATGTCACCTTTTACATATGTAATGTAAACTGCCTTCCATGTTCTCTGCTGTACTGCCAGGCTCCTTTGCATTCATGCTTTGACTATCAATGCATTAAAGTTGGTGAAATTTGCTTAAATTAAGTAAAATATGACAGAGGTAAGTGAAAAAAAAACCCCAGCAGGAAATCTAAAATACATAGTAAGTCTTTAGGACATGAAAGAATGTGGGGTAAATGCAGAAAATAGAAGAAAATGTTGCAAGAAATTTTTAAAAATGGAAAAAAAAAGTAAAATAAAGTTAAGTTAGAATCAGAATTAAGAAAAAAATAATTAGTGTGTGCTTGGTAAAGTCCCTTAAGGACATACTTTTGTCATTTCTTCCAATTAAATTGAATTAAAAGTTGATTTTTAATTAAATTTAACTGTAGGAAATCAATATAATACATTAAATAGTGAAGGAAGTTCCTTAGATGTTCCCATACTTCTAAAACTGAGGCCCTGTCCCATCATGTAGTGTCAGTCTTATCCCATCAGCTCAATCTAACTGCACCTTTAACTTAACCTCTCACCCCACCAAGTGACCCGACCTGCAGTCACCTTCATTTCAAACCTGCGGCTCTAACACGAACAAAACGTCATAAAATCAGTCCACCGTTTCGTCTGGCCTTCCTCATTAACTTTCTGTTGCTCTGCACTTCCCGCCCTGTTGTCGCACACGCAGAGCGACAAGCACTCATGTGACTCTCAGCGATTCAGGTGAATGAAAGAAATGAACTAATGTTGCTCTTTCCACCAATCACAATCCTCCACCTCGCTCTGCAGTCGCCGCTGTACTGTACACGGTCGACATTTTCCCTCCATTTTCCCTTTTCCTAACCACATAGGAGCAGTCCTAATCCACTAAAAATATCCTTAAAGCAGCCTTGTTAAGTTTATTATGTTGTATCTGTTGGATTATATCGGCTCTGAAGTCCAACCCCTCTCTCTGACCCAACATGCAGCCAAAGCTCAGACACAAGGAGACAGATGAGCAGACATTTTATGTCTGATATACATCCGCTCGCTTACAGACTTCCTTTTTCTAGTATAAAAGGAAACAAGGCAAGTATATTCTACCAAATCTGCAATTTTAAAGCCAATAGTTTCAACATAGATGTAAAAACTCCACAGAATATCTTTAAATGTGGCTTTAGAGATCAACAGGTTGCAGAGAAAAGTTCCGAATTGAGCTGTTAAAAACACTAAAAAGTTATATTATGGTAAATAATTAAGGTACAACTTTAAGATTATTAAATCAAGAAGTTTCATACCGTAGATGTCTCCTTTTAAAGCGCGTTTAAACGCTCTAAAAGACGGTGTCAGCCTCTGTCTTCGTATCCTTTGACATGTCTGGCAGATTGCCTTTACCTGCCCCAACTGGTCTATCCAGTTTAGGAATGAGCGTTGGCCTCTATTGTTTCCTCTTCTTTCTTTCTGCTTAAAAGGAGCTGGAATTCGATACACGTTATTTTCGCTTCCCATCGAAACTACCCGGACCCTCCTATACCAGCACATAGCCGCAGAGGGCTTTCGTACGATGACCTAATTTGTTTGCCGCATGTTTCCTGATCATAGCGGACGAGTAACTCTCCTTAAAATTATAACTCTACCGTCGCTGAGCAACAGGTTATGACGACAGCTGAAGTCTTAAAGGTGGAGAGCGAAGACAAAGAAGGGATCACGTTCGTGAATTTACCCAGTCTCTCCCAGGTGTGGTCACCGAGCCAGAAACCCAAGACAAGAGGCATCATTGTATGAGGGCTCTTGACGCCCCGTTGGCTAGTCTTCCTCTTTCCTGCTCCCGCTGAAGGACAGTCGACCTCTGGAGTGGCGGTTAGGAAAGAAAAAAAGCCGTCCCCTTCAGGTAGATGCAGCCATGGAGTCGGAGGAGGAAGGGCCAAACCCCGGAACAAAACCAACCAGTTTTGGAAAACGCGTCAGCCTTCTTCCTGTCACTCGAGCAGAACTTGTTTTTTTCCAGGAGTGCTCTTGTCGGCGGTGTGAGTCGGTTAAGCTCCTCAAGAAGACAGAGCCTGAATTTGTAAAGAGCTTGGTTTACATGTAGCCTGACCCCTCCTCCTCCTCCTTTCCCCCACAGGTGTAATTTTCAGGTCGCAGCCAATCTCTTTAGCCTCTGGCACTCACAGGTGTGTCCCTCGCGCTGTCTTTAGCCAATAGTTGTTAAGATGAACCCCCCCCTCCAGTTTGCCCTTCTGCTCCCACCTCTTCGGTTCGCTCACCTCCGCCCTCCCCAACAGCCCCCAGGTAACTTGTTGTGTGTTTTTTATGATGTCAGCTCAAGCTTCTGTTGTGTGGGAACGACCTCCTCTGTTCCTATTACAACACAGACAACAGCTTAACCTCCATCATCCCCAACTGTCGAACACACCCGTTCTGTCCGAGCACACAAAATCCTTTATCGTAAAGCTGACACAATGTGGGGGGAAAGAAGTTAGAATATGTATCTGTGATGTATGTGTGATAACATGCTTAAACTTTTGCCTACTTCCCAGCTATAGAAGCCCGCCATAACCTGAAATACCTGCCCTTTGCTCTCATACCTCCTCTCTGCCTCCCTTTGTGTCCACACGCCTTTTTTGTCCTAACAATTACCCGGCCAGGTTACAGCGAGAGCAGCAGGTGAACAAAGTGCAGGTGAGTAAAACTTGAGAAAGACAAACCAGCAGTTTGAGGAGTGGGAGATGGGGGAGCAGTGACAGCAGAGCTGGTGGGGCTCTCGGCCCTCGGGGGCAAACAGGGGGCTTAATCCCAGATCCTGGATGGGGCCTGGGTGGATGGATGCGGGGCAAGGCAGCCACTTTCGGTCTCGCGGTGTAATTGTCGGGATTAGTCTCTCAACAATGAGCACAATGCCAGAGCTGTATCCTGTTTCAGCAGGGGCGTGGCGCAGGTTGCTGCTGAACTACGTTGGCAACGATGGAAGAAGGTGGTTATCTGAATCTGTAGGCCGCAAAATAAACAAAAGCCTGAGAAAAAGTGACCTGAGCCGCTATAAAATCACTCATTGTGTACTAATCAAACAGTTATACCTTCAAAATTTAAGACAGTTGAGACAATGAAACCCTTAAAGGTCAAATGATGGTGTGGGTAATGAGCTGATTCATGATGTGTAGGAGGATTTCCTCGACAGAAAACCATTATCCAGATGGATGAACAGTACCAACAATATGTAAATGCACCTTTTCTATATGATAGCCTCCAGTTAAAACAAATGCTCCTTAAAACGTACTCAATGAGCTGTATTTAGCTAGTTTTACGATCCAGCAGACTCAGACTTGTAAAAAATGGCATAAAGTTTATGCTTAGTATTAAAAACTAACCTATAGCTTTTTAGTCTTTAACCCTGAGTGAAGTCTTTTCAAAGGCAGCAGTTAGTAAATGCCTCTCCCCTGAAAGGTTTGCTTTGTCTGGGTTTTCCATTTGCATATCAAATGAGGTTTGGAGTGAAGTGCAGGGGCCTGACCTGAACTCATTTGGGTACTGATGGCTATCTGGCTCACAGGTCACGCAAGGTAGGATCTAAGGACATCCATCAGCAGGGCTGACCAACCAGACGCACAACACAAACACACAGAGGCAAATGTATCTGCCTGCATGCACATGCTCAGAATCCAGACTGCTGCTGCATTGGGTACATACACAATTTAACAGAAGTAAAATCACATCTTGATGCTGCAATTATCAGCTGTAAGTGTTAAGTCATGGAAATAAAGAATTATATTCCTTTATTTAGTTTTTAAACATTCTAATTGCATGAAATGCCTTTTTTGTCAGAGAAAATTGATACAGGTTATTAAGATATTTTATTTCTAGAATATGCTTCATGTGTTGTGAGCAATGTTGCAGTACTTAGTTAATCAGTAGATGTACATGCACAGTTCAGTTGAGCTGGTAAGAGCTCCAATAGGCCATTTAACTTTACCCCTGTCATTGTCCAAGAATACAAGCACCAGGGGGAGAATTCCTTTATTAAATGAAGTATGTTCATCTATAGGAGGGACCCTTTTATTTTCATCCTCAATAGGTAAAGTTTACATTGCAACATTGTTGAAGGTGGAAATGGATACTTTCCCCCAAAGCCCTCAATAATAACAAATGCACAGATGTAAAATGCCAATGCTAAAGCTAACAAGCTTTAATGTCTAACACTGAGATATTACTAATTGACAAATGATCATGCATTATCAGAAACTGTCAGATAAATTTCCATAAGTTATAAATTTAGTGGCCATACATGTCATTCCAAGTAATCTTCTGCCTGTCAACAGA
The DNA here is from genome assembly GCF_018320785.1 of Cheilinus undulatus. Taxonomy (NCBI): domain Eukaryota; kingdom Metazoa; phylum Chordata; class Actinopteri; order Labriformes; family Labridae; genus Cheilinus; species Cheilinus undulatus. The sequence continues at coordinate 10,316,977 of NC_054875.1, read as the reverse complement.
AAAAAAAATAATATTCTCTGTTGATTTGATGATTTCAAAGTAAATCCTCAAACAAATACAGGGGCCTTTATTTATGAAATTGCAGAAGGTTCCAGCCATTGTAAGGAGGATGCTCATTATTCATCAGGCTTTTATTTCTAATTGTGCATTCAGGTACAATGCTGCAAGCATATGCCATGCTTTTAAAAGGATGGTTCTTGGTTCTTTATCTTTTTCATTGTTTTCAATGCTTTGATTGTTGATATTTTGATAGGCAATTTTGCATTTTAAAATTATATCTTTGGCTAGAGAGTTGTGCCTGGGGTCCTCTGAGTACTTGGATTAATGTTTGTATATTGTATTTACACATATTTATATTGATACGGGTATAGGTCTCTGTACTGAGCAGTTGTGTCTCTACCAGGAAGCTGTAAAAGTCTTATTGTGAAGGTTGTACCTGTGATGCTTGGTGTGCTTCCTGTATTTAAGGTGCTCTTCCGCTCAGTGTTCACAACGCTGAAGAAGACCACGAGTCGAAACGCGTCCATCATGCCCTTCCTCAATAAAACTGCCTAAAAGGACATTTTTGAGTGCCGACATCATGGCATGTGGCACAGCAATTGATAGTAATTGATTATCTTGTTTTTTGATCGTGGGAGGCATAGATCAAGATTAAAACCCAATTAATCACTCAGCACTATTCGCTCGCATCTTGGATTGTGTTTTCGTGTCGGTGTGTTTGTGGTCATGGGCGCTGTGCACCATTGGGGAAAAAAATAAGCACCTCCATAACATCTGCAAAAGAAAAAATATCAGGAGCCACCATGGTCTACGACTGGTTCTCAGCTGGTCTATCCTCAGGACCCAGAGCCGCTTGGTCCAGAAAATTGTTGAATTGAAAGTAAGTGGTACCTTTTTATTCCTCACTGTTAAACTCTGAGTGTCTGTATTAAACAAACCTGGTTGGAGTCATAAAGTCTCATTTTTCTTCTTTTTATCACTTTCTCTTTCATTTCCAGTTTTTAATTTATCCAGTGTTTTATGATGAGCTTTTCTCTGCCTCCCCTCCCACAGCATTAGATCTTTGTTTTATGTCTTCATGGATCGCTCTAATCTTGAGTCGTGTGCCAGATTAAACCACAGTGCCAGATATCTGAATTAAAAGATATGATATAAAACTGCTTGCTGTGAAACCGTTAACAGTTTGAAATGGGTGAAAAAAATCACTCCACTATTTCAAAGATATCCTACAGCTGACGCATGATTACTTTTTTTGGGCCCCTGCCACAGCTTGTCAACTGAAAACAGGGAAACAATGACTCATGTTTGTTTTATCTTTCACCATGCGCTGCTGCAGAGCATTTACATTCAGTATCCAAGGTGAGTAAAGCTGGCTGTGTAGCTTCCCTCAGGCTTCTAACTGAAGTCATGACGGAGCTTTTATGGTGCTCAGCCAACTGAGGATTACAATGACAGTAGAGGTGACCTCTGAAGACCAAAGCCTCAACAAGTCAACATAAAACACAAGCTACAGTGAGCTCTGCTTACTGATATAATGCTTTCAACTATGAATAAATGATCTAAAATGGGCATAATGATGCTCCTGTATTTCATGGTGTCACTAAATATCCATCAGGATGTAAACAAAAGACTACCTCTTATCAGATAACATCCCAACATGTTACTACTTCAGCTGGCTTTATCAAAGTTTACGCCATTTTTGTTCAGTAACGCTAGGGCTGAAGAATTTGCAAAAATAATCTAAGTGCTGCTGCTGCTGCAAAAATAATGCATTAAACTGCTATTTTGACAAATTTTAAGTTTAAGAAATATTGCAACTTCTGCAGTTTGTAAATTGCAGCAGGCCATATTGCAATTTAATCTAATTTGCAATCAATTGCCCAGCCCAAAGTATTACAAATAAAAAAAAATAAACATCCTTAGTGAACTAAGTTGATTATAAAACCAATGAAACCAAAACACATTCCTGTGTATGCAAAATGAAACTGTTGGCATTGATGTAACCGGTTTAGAACTGAAGCTTAAGCTCTGATATATAATTGTGCTTCATTTACTTGTGATTTCTAGTTTAGATAAAAAGCAAGACGGATGCAATTTTGCTTGGATTTCAGGCAGGACTACAGTCAAGGCTACTAAAGAAATGCATCAGGTTTACATTTAGGCCGACTGTTCGCAAGACCAAAACACAAAACAGCACAAAACTCAAAAGAGTTCAGAAGTGACCATAACAGAGCATAATTGTAAGAGGAGAAGACTTATCATTTTCCTGAACACTCACAGTTACCACTGCAGCTACCCTTACTTTTCACTAATGCTGCTTGGTAGTATAGGTGGTATAAGAGAATGAGCCCAAGTCAACTACTAGACATATCAGGATGATCTCTCCATTGTGCTGGCTTCAGATGAGTTACAGAGATGTAGAAGAGGCAAAAACAGGATCAGAAGAGCCAGTGGGGGAGTGCAGCGCTGCCCATGTCTGACAATTCAGCACCAATGAATCCATCTAAGGCTGGCCTAAACTGGACTGGATGGGGATGAGCACATAGTACTTCTTCTTGTCTTGGGTTTACAGCAGGCTACATGCCTTGCAACACCTGGTTACCTATCATGTGACTACACAGTCAGTGGTTTGTTTTTAAGGGGGTGGTACATTAGTAGAGAGAGAATTACAAGGGAAAAAAAGAAATAAGTGACCACAGGTTTATGTCAGTTAAAGGCTCTAAATATCAGTCTTGATTATTTTTCGATTAATTGCCCAATTCTAATGCCGACACTGCCAGACTGTGTGAATATAAGTGTTTCCCAATCCTAATTCCTTTCAACAGCACAAGGGCTCAACAGATCCTAAGGTGTATCAGTAAATATATTGCAAAAGATCTGTTTCTAGAGGTGGACAGTAAAGGTTTTAGAAGGGTTTTCAAAATGCTGGAGTCAAAGAATATGTATATATATATTTAAGCTTAATGCACACCTACAGCACTGTTTTTGCACATATTGTAAGATTTGAAGTTCAATTGTTGTTTAAAAGAGGCAAATATCACTTTTTTTAAGTTTTGTTAGATAAAATAAGATATTCTGTTGTTAGTCCCACAAGGGGAAATTCCAAATTTCCAAATTTTGTTTGTTTGATACAGCAAAAAATACCCTACCATGGATTTATTACTGAAATATAATTTTACTGTGAGATTTTACTGTCATTACATCGCTAGTAAAGGCACATTGTTTAGTTTTTATTTAAAGATCTATGAATTTAAGGGATAAAAAGCAATAAAACAATGGCACTAGACGTCATAACATGTCTGGGATGGATTCAGCAGGGCTGTACTGTGACTATGTTTGTTTGTGAACCCCCCCCCCCCCCCCGTACCATGCTCTCTCTTAGTCTGGCAATGCCAAACACAGTGAAAAATGACTGGGCCGCCACTATTACAGCATCAATATGAAAGTCTTGAGGTGTAAAGACAGCAAAGCTTCTTTCTGGCTCTTTCAGGAAAATGCAAACACCTAAAGACAACTCAAAAGAAAGTCTGAGTAAGAGACTGAGACTGATCAATGCTTATACTGTACGCTACACGGCACACTTATTACACCTCACCTGCAGCACATGGGAGAGTTACACTGGAGCAAAGTCTTTGCACCACTGATCTGCCATCAGAGGTTCAACAGAGGTCCAATGGAGGGAAAGTATTTGCAAAGTGTAACATTAGAGCCAGTGGGGCTGAGGGTGTTTCAGCGTACCTTTTGACTCATTACAGTAAAGCAGTGGTTTTCAACTGGTCCGGCCTCATAACCCACCAGTCTGTCTTAGGACAGATTGTGACCCAAGTTTCCAAAAAATTCTCAACAACGCATGTTTAGTTTATTGAATATGCTGCAGTTTGGAGCATGATTGGACCAAAACACCTGACATTAAAAAAGGGATAAAACTGACTAATATTACACCCTCTTTCCCCATTATCATTTGTCAATTTTTACCAATTGTCCTGGGAACTTGTGAAATTACTTCATTATCATTGGAAAAGTTGCCGTTTATTGCAAGAAGAGGAGATTAATTAGTTCAAATATTTAAACTTTAAATTAACCCAATTTACCAGTGAAACAGGGTAAAATAGTAGGTAATGATGCATGCCCAATAAGGACCTCACTTTGGCCACCATTTTTTTTTTTTTTACGGGCACGGCGGTACCACTAGTTGAGAACCACTGCAATAAAACATTATGAACTCACACACTTGTGGATGTACTGATTATAAATAGATCAGCTTTGCCACAATGCTGTTGCAGAAAAAAATGAATGATGCATTTTTAGGTTGTCAGTTTTCTCAGTTATTTGCAGAACATTTTATCAATTTCAGTTTTTAAATTTCAGTTTGCTTTATTGGCATGAACAGATCAGTTACTGCCAAAGTAGAGAAAAAAATAAAGATGCATTAAGTATTTACACATAATATAAATTTGCATATGAAATAATCCCACAAATAATCAATGTATAATGAAAAAACTGATGAAACAATAAGACTAAAAAAATAATAGAAATAAAAATATAACAATAAAAACAAGAAAAATAGAAAAAAAAGTAAATAAATACATTTATCAATCACTTGGGTTTTAATGGATGACTAAGGTATCTTCACATATGTTTTCATTGCCTGCACCATTTTATAAATGTTGTGTATGGCTCCTTTAAATTTCTCCTTTAAAGCTTCTTTGAGAAACCTCTGGTCTTTATCTAATCTCGGTCCCCCTTGTTCACAAAGCTTTGTATCTTACCTCTTTGCAGACCTTGTCCTGTGTATTTTTAAAACTTTTTTAACACTGTTCCATCTGCTGTCTTTGAAACATCAAAAATATCACTGTGAATATAAATATGGGCTGTTTCAGCTGCATGCTATTATCTCCACCACACACCTACCCAGCATCAGTTAAAGGCATTAGAAACAACAATTGAGAAATACTTAGCCCTATTCCTGAGGGTTTGGTTTTCTTTTGTAGGCCACATAGAGGTTTCAGTTTTAATCCCAGTCTGTTTAATAACCAGTTAAAAACTTCCTACAGGAGCTTTAAACCCGACAGCTCTTAAGACTGTTTTAACCTGGTGTGATTTGAGTTTTATTTACTGTAATGAATAATGAATAAAAATCTTTACATGGTGTCTGGTTGCTTTTTAAACGATGTAAAGCCACAGTAGCTTCTGTTCTCATACCTATATCTATATGAAAGGTCTCATCAGTGACTGTGCAGCATCTGCTCAGTCTCCTCTGTTGTTTTATCCACCTGCCTCCTTGTTCTACCTTCTGCTCAGGTGACTCTGCTGTAATTACAGAGATTTACATTGTCTTAGATGAAATTGGAGGACTTAGCCCAGGTGTGATGTTTAAAGGCCCTCATTAAACTGATCAGCACTCAACCTCTGATTTCTGCCAAGTCTCTCACCAATTAGCATCCTGTCTGCCTCACTACTGGAGCAAAGCCCCTCCTCACCTTAGAAAACCAAGAAAATTTTGGGTACATTTGAGTTTTATATGTTTACCATCTTTATAATCTCCAATGGGGCAGTTACCATAGAGAGGCAGAATGAGGCACAGCAATTATTACTGCATCTTATTCCACAACACACCTGCTGGCTTCATCTGCTGGGTGAGAAACAAAGCGCTGCTCTGATCAGTCTCACACGCGAACAGATAAACGGTGGGGAACACGGTATTCAAACCAACCACACATGCCCACACCATGACTGACAGTTTATTAAGGCCACACTGAATTCATCCTTTCAGTGTGACCAATATTTAAAGTCTGATTGGTGATTATTGTTGGTAAGATCAAATGAGGGCATTTTGGTAACATTAAGATTGTAGAATAAACCCACTCATTGCAAAGAGAATTAATACATCATAACATCACTGATAACTTGCCTTAATCAAAGAATGATTAAGAACATAAATATTCAAGGCTGACTGGTCAAGTCACTAGACCCACCACCTCCTCCTTTACGACAATTTGCGACCCAAATTTCTCTAAAACATTTTAACATAACCATATGTTGTTTCATGGAAAATGGGGATGTTTGGACTTGAGTTGTAGAACAAAGAGACTGAATTTCCTTCAAAATAAAAGCATATAATCATAGACTTTCTGCAATATAATATTCCTTCAGGCACAGCTCTGCAACCCACTAAAAATGGCTTTATGACCTATGTTTGGGTCCTGTCCATGGGCATAGCACAAGGGGGGAGAGGGCACTGATTACCAGGGCCCAAAGTAGGAAGGAGGCCTTGAGAAGCCTGAAAAGTGTGTTTTTATTTATTTTTTCTTAATAATCAGTGTCATTATTGACCCAAAAGCAACTAAATGAAATGGTCAGCAGACAGAAATTTGTATCAAAAAGAGTAAAATTAATTACTACAGGGCCAGTGTCCTCCCTCAAAAATGTCCAAATGGTATAGTCCAGCGCTGCAAAATAATGCACGTAAATTTAATTCAATCATTGTAAAAAAAAAAATTGCTCATAAATCTGGAAATAATGGATCAGAATACATTAAAATGCATAGATATGTGTAAAAATGCCACAACATGTTTTGCTTGGTTAGCTGGTTAAGGGGAGGGCTGTGTAATATTCTTTCTGGGGTGCCAAAATCCTTAGCTACGTCCCTGGTCCTGTCCCACCCGTTGAGAACCAAGACATTAAAGCCTGTTTTTTTTCTTCTGCATTGAAGCTAGTGCTGCACATTTAATCTCAACACAATTGCAATCATTATATCAGACTGTGCAATCACAATTATTTTTGTATTAAGTTGTAACTTTATAAAAATATGGAGTTATTTTCAAGGCAGCTTTGTAAAATTTTCAAGATTTAAGTTTAGAAATACACATTTCAAAGCTCATTATTCTCTGTTTTCTATAAGGAGCAGATTCATGACATCATTTATGTATCATACATGTAATTTTGTAGCATATTGCAATATAATCAAGTACAACTGCAAACACACATTATTACCAAATCATGCAGCATTAGTTGCAAGCACTTCATACTTGTATTTGTGTATCATTACACTTCTCCAAATTAATTTAATCTCTTTCTGGAATATTCTTCTTCAATTTCTGTCATAGAAAACTGTTGACATCCTCCTTATCCCCCAACACACACTCAGTGGCTGTAGGCCTATCTCTGCTTTCAGTCTGCTCAGGCTCTCTGCCTCCTCTTTTTATTAGTCTCTAACCTTCTGTTGTTATTCCTCATGAACAAGGTTTCAGTACATATGTAAATGACATCACGCAAGGACCTTTTGAAGAGGTTATAAAGTAGTGACACAGACTAAATTTTTAAACAGGGAAGCCTGCACATCATTAGATGAATTCAGTGTTTTTGGATGCAGTACTGCAGCACGTCTTTGCATGCAGGTGACTGTGTGTGCACGCTCTGGAGGAGCGCTCAAAAACAGGCAGCAGGAGGACTGATGGAGACTCTAGGTTGTCTTATTTATCAATCTTGGATGGTGTGTATTATCTTGATGTACAGAATTATAATAATCAAAAGGCCATGGCTTGTTTTTACAGTTACCTGCTGTTAGGCTGCAGACTTTCTTAGTATGGGCTCTAAACTAGGCTGAAGACTGACAGTAGAGTCAATACATTCAAAGGCTACATGCCATCTGAGTGATATGACCTGCATCGGCACTTACATCATGGAATGTTCTGCAAAATGGTTTAAACTTTTAGCAACTCAGAAATCTTAACACGTTGCTTTTCTTCATGTGAAATCCAGTTAAGAAAAGTTTTTTTTTTTTTTTTTTTAATGTTAATGATCCTGTAACACAATTAGTTAAATTTAAAAGTAATGTTACTAACTCAGCCATGACCATACTTCTCATTTAAATATGTCCACAAACTCTTTTCCTTTATATAATTAAAAATAGATGAGTTAATAAAAACAACCCTGCAGGTTTTACTAATAAACAAGCAGTCTATAGAGACTAAAACCATTTTCTGTAACAGGTTGTAAACATGTTTGTGTCTGCTGTAAAAAATAGGCATTTTAATATGGGACCTCATGGTCATTATTGGCTTCTAGAGCTGGTCTCAAGTGGACACTTAAGGAACAGTAGTTTACTGCTCCTCATTTTATCCCCACTCACTCTTCCACACGCTTCCTGTCTCTCCACTGCTGTCCTTTCTTATAAGTCTAAGGAACAAAAAATCATCTTAAAATTTCTTGTTTTTGCCTCTTGCCTATAGAAGCATCAAATAAGGATTGTTTTTTAACTGCTTTCACTTTTGGTTCTCCACCACTGTTGTGGGATTAGCAAAAAATTACAGTAATGTAAAGGTTTGCTATAGAGATGATCATTTATACGGCAATAAGTGTCACTTAATAAGTGCACTGTAGTATCATTATGATATGCTGCAACCAGTGCCGGGCTAACTCTGGCTACTTGGTTATTTAGTTTAGTTATACTCTAATCAATTACATCTGCCTGAATTACTGTTGCTAACTGCTGTCACCACAACAATGACTAATCAAACTGCTGTGTCAAACTGTTGCTGGGTTCTGAAGAATTGATTCATGCTTTTCAACCTGATTTTCTGCCCATTTTTCTCCTTCTTTATGCCACTTTAACACTTTTTAACTGCGTCACACTTTTTCCCACTTTTAGCCCCATTTTGCCCATTTGATGCCACTTTCTGTCCATTTTAACCCCTCTTTTTGGTACTTCTATACCATTTTTTCTCCTTTTTGCAAATTTAAGTCTCTTTCTGGCCACTATTAGAGCTTTTTGCCACTTTCTGCCCACTTTTACCACATATTTGCAACTTGAAACCCATTTTTGCAGCTTTGACATATTTCTGCCCCTTCAGGTCTGTTTGGAAGCTTTTTTGGGGGACTTTTAGCCCAATTTTGCCACTTTTGGCCCAGGTTTCTCACTTCTTTTTACCAGTTTTAACCCATTTTGCTGCTTCTTGAGTATTGATGCCACTTTTTCGGCCATTCTAACGCCCCCAACTTTTTTGACAGTTTTAATCATTTTTTTGACACCTTTTTTCCTTTTTTTACAGTTATTTTCCATTTAAGTTTTCACATTTTTTTTCTGCTTTATTTTCTGGCATCCTGATGTTTGTAAAGCTTTGCTTTGAAGTCTAACATTACTTTTCAAATTGTTTAGTTCAATGTGCTCATCCACATTGTTAACAATAATTTAAAGGTAGTTCTGTTTGTTTTTGTTTTTTTTAAAAGGGGGTTCACATTCATTTTTTTAATGACTATATTGTACTCTTGCATTTATTTATTTATTTATTCTGCTGCTTTGATAGGAGTGGTGATTATTCAGGGTAAAAAATATATATATTATTAACACAGCTTAACTTTACATCAGACCATGATTTTGCTGACCTGCATATGGGCCTCTAATTTGTCTGGGCCCCGTTATGGGCGGCCTTGTACTTAAGGACAACAAGAGCGTGTTGGTAAAATGTTAACTGACCCAAGCAAAAAGCAACTCTCCACTGCCGTGAAGTCGACTTCAAATCTTTCCAACCACCTGCAAATGCAGCAGACAAACACAAAACTGCAGCTCTGCTGTAGTAGCTAAAAATCCTCAGCATCTAACAGTAAAGATAATAAATGTGACACACCAGACAGACTATTTCACATTTCGAATACATGTGATATTCTACATTCCACATCAATCTTGGCAACACCCCATAGATGCTGTTTGGGAAGAGCAGGTGATTGGACAAATGCATATGAAGTAGCTGATACAGTGCCTCAGAGAGTAAATAACATAATGCAAGCTCAGCATACAGCTGTTATTATTGTTCACTCTCAGTGGAGCCAGTTGATAAATCAAACTCTTGCTGATGCTGGTCAGGAGAAGTGAAAAAAACACAATTTCCACCAAGAAAGATCTTTGCTTCTTCTTTAATACAGAAACATTTAGTTCTGATTGAACTGCTGCTATAGCTACATCTATGCTAATCTCTCTACCTGCAGTGATTGTTTACAGGCCCTGCAGGTTTTACTAATAAACAAGCAGTCTATAGAGACTAAAACCATTTTCTGTAACAGGTTGTAAACATGTTTGTGTCTGCTGTAAAAAATAGGCATTTTAATATGGGACCTCATGGTCATTATTGGCTTCTAGAGCTGGTCTCAAGTGGACACTTAAGGAACAGTAGTTTACTGCTCCTCATTTTATCCCCACTCACTCTTCCACACGCTTCCTGTCTCTCCACTGCTGTCCTTTCTTATAAGTCTAAGGAACAAAAAATCATCTTAAAATTTCTTGTTTTTGCCTCTTGCCTATAGAAGCATCAAATAAGGATTGTTTTTTAACTGCTTTCACTTTTGGTTCTCCACCACTGTTGTGGGATTAGCAAAAAATTACAGTAATGTAAAGGTTTGCTATAGAGATGATCATTTATACGGCAATAAGTGTCACTTAATAAGTGCACTGTAGTATCATTATGATATGCTGCAACCAGTGCCGGGCTAACTCTGGCTACTTGGTTATTTAGTTTAGTTATACTCTAATCAATTACATCTGCCTGAATTACTGTTGCTAACTGCTGTCACCACAACAATGACTAATCAAACTGCTGTGTCAAACTGTTGCTGGGTTCTGAAGAATTGATTCATGCTTTTCAACCTGATTTTCTGCCCATTTTTCTCCTTCTTTATGCCACTTTAACACTTTTTAACTGCGTCACACTTTTTCCCACTTTTAGCCCCATTTTGCCCATTTGATGCCACTTTCTGTCCATTTTAACCCCTCTTTTTGGTACTTCTATACCATTTTTTCTCCTTTTTGCAAATTTAAGTCTCTTTCTGGCCACTATTAGAGCTTTTTGCCACTTTCTGCCCACTTTTACCACATATTTGCAACTTGAAACCCATTTTTGCAGCTTTGACATATTTCTGCCCCTTCAGGTCTGTTTGGAAGCTTTTTTGGGGGACTTTTAGCCCAATTTTGCCACTTTTGGCCCAGGTTTCTCACTTCTTTTTACCAGTTTTAACCCATTTTGCTGCTTCTTGAGTATTGATGCCACTTTTTCGGCCATTCTAACGCCCCCAACTTTTTTGACAGTTTTAATCATTTTTTTGACACCTTTTTTCCTTTTTTTACAGTTATTTTCCATTTAAGTTTTCACATTTTTTTTCTGCTTTATTTTCTGGCATCCTGATGTTTGTAAAGCTTTGCTTTGAAGTCTAACATTACTTTTCAAATTGTTTAGTTCAATGTGCTCATCCACATTGTTAACAATAATTTAAAGGTAGTTCTGTTTGTTTTTGTTTTTTTTAAAAGGGGGTTCACATTCATTTTTTTAATGACTATATTGTACTCTTGCATTTATTTATTTATTTATTCTGCTGCTTTGATAGGAGTGGTGATTATTCAGGGTAAAAAATATATATATTATTAACACAGCTTAACTTTACATCAGACCATGATTTTGCTGACCTGCATATGGGCCTCTAATTTGTCTGGGCCCCGTTATGGGCGGCCTTGTACTTAAGGACAACAAGAGCGTGTTGGTAAAATGTTAACTGACCCAAGCAAAAGCAACTCTCCACTGCCGTGAAGTCGACTTCAAATCTTTCCAACCACCTGCAAATGCAGCAGACAAACACAAAACTGCAGCTCTGCTGTAGTAGCTAAAAATCCTCAGCATCTAACAGTAAAGATAATAAATGTGACACACCAGACAGACTATTTCACATTTCGAATACATGTGATATTCTACATTCCACATCAATCTTGGCAACACCCCATAGATGCTGTTTGGGAAGAGCAGGTGATTGGACAAATGCATATGAAGTAGCTGATACAGTGCCTCAGAGAGTAAATAACATAATGCAAGCTCAGCATACAGCTGTTATTATTGTTCACTCTCAGTGGAGCCAGTTGATAAATCAAACTCTTGCTGATGCTGGTCAGGAGAAGTGAAAAAAACACAATTTCCACCAAGAAAGATCTTTGCTTCTTCTTTAATACAGAAACATTTAGTTCTGATTGAACTGCTGCTATAGCTACATCTATGCTAATCTCTCTACCTGCAGTGATTGTTTACAGGCCTGCAGGACAACTAAACCACACCTGCAGCTACTACCTCTTTCTCCTTAAATGACACTGATTCAACCATTCATTTTCAAGCTTTGCAAGATAGAAATGTCTGCTAACAGGCATGGAATCATGCAGTCCATCAGTTTTGCAAGGTTAGCATACTTTGCTGTGTTAAATTGGGTAAGAAAGGAAGTGTCCTCATCAGAATAAGGATTTGTGCTGATGTGGACATCTGTAAAGTTTATTTTTAGTTGTCCATTAAGTGTCAGTGAATGAAAACAGTATGCTTCTACATCTTTAAGTGTAAGTTAACTGGTATATTCTGGTCACCACTCTGCACTAACTCAAAAGCCTTTCAAACAATGTATCTGCACTGCTGTCTGATCAGCTGCATGTAAACCTTCAGGGACAGATGAACGTTTATTTCCCCTGAGGGTTCAAAGGGCTGCTTTAACGGCCAATCATCTTCCACCAAGACCATTCAACATCTTCATGGGTGATTGACTTCGACATACACATCATATAGCTTCTCCTCTGAAAATCATTGTTGTTCTCTGCATGCTAATGCCTTAACAAACACATTATACAGCCAGCTAATTACATGAGACAAACACGGAGTCTTTTGGAGGATACAGGCAGGTGTGTTTGGAGATGGTTCACGTCATAATGGCCTCAAACTGAACACACAAACCCTTTAAAGTCTGACAATGCCGTGTCTGGCCATGAGGCAGGCGAGGCTGGCGTGCCGTTTAAAGCAGCTCACAATGCACATTGACCTTCAGGTCAGCATTTACGTTCATTTCCTAAACAAACTACAACGTCTCGGCTGTGAATGACTGAAACTTGAGCTGCTCTGCAACTTTGCAGCTGTGTTTGACAGGCAACAAGAGGCAGACTATAGACTGTGTGTGAGTGTGTGCTTGTGCAGGTGTGTATGTGTGTTAAAACCACAATTCAGAGACATTAAGACAGTGAACTTCATCAGCTTTTGCTTTAAAAAGGTCTACTGTATCCTCATTCAAGTAGGATATGCCTTTTCCTGTCAGTGTTTGAGTAGTTACACAATAAAAATGTATTACACATCACAGCTTCCTTTAAGTGATGTTTTACATCACTAAATTACTCACTGATGAAAGTATCACTTTTCTATTATTGTGTAGCATTATCTAAGACTGGGGTGTCAAACTCGAGGCCCTGGGCCTAATCTGGCTCGTGCTTCAGTTGTTACCCGCCCGTATGATGATATCATATTTTTATTATAACTGGCCCTCTGGTATGAGGTAAACCAGTACAGGTCCTTGTTAAGTCCTAAAAATTAGAAAAAGTAAAGAGTCAAAATGATTAGATATTGAGGAATGCAGGAAAAGAAAGTAATATGTGTTTTTATTTCATATTTAAATTTTGAATCTCTCAACTATGACTTGAACTTAAGATTTACGAGTTTTTCAGTTCATAATTTTGACTTTTTGTGTCATATTTGTGTGGCGGCGCAGGAGTCAGCGCTGTTGCCTCACTGATAGAAGGTCCCTGGTTCGCTTCCCAGTCAGGGCCTTTCTGTGTGGAGTTTGCATGTTCTCCCCGTGTATGTTAAGGTTGTCTGGATACTCCGGCGTCCTCCCACCACCAAAAACATGCTCATTAGGTGACTCTAAATTGGCTGTATGTATGAGTATGAACAAGCCTGGTTGTCTGTCTTTATATGTAAGCTCTGCGATTGACTGGCAACCAGTCCAGGGTGTACCCCACCTCTCGCCCAACGAGAGGGCTGGGATAGGCTCCAGCCCCCCCGCGACCCCAAACGGGTTAAGCGGTATAGAAAATGGATGGATGGATGGTGTCATACTTTGACCTTTTAGATCCACAATTTAAAATTCAAGTTCAAATTTTGAACATTAGAATTCATAGTTTTGGTTTTAATCTTATAACTTGAACTTTGAAAATCATGATTTTCACTTTTATCTCATATTTTGACCTTTTAAATGTATGTTTTTGACTTTGTTTTTTTTTTTTTTTTTTAGTTTGACCTTTAGAATTCAAGATTTTCACCTTTAACTCATGTTTTGACATTTTAAATTCATGATTTTGGCTAATATCTCATGTCTTGACCTTTAACAGTCATGATTCAGAATTGTACCTCATATTTTGACCTTTGCCCAGCGATTGACTGGCGACTGGGTGAACCCCGCTTCTCACCCAATGACAGCTGGGATAGGCTCCAGCCCCCCCACCATCCCGGACAGGGTAAGCAGAATAGAAAATGGATGGATTTTGACCTTTTAAGTTAATAATTTCAGCTTCTATCCCATATCATGAGCTTTAAATTCATGATTTTTACTTAAATATCAAATTTGAACCTTTGACAATCATGATTTTTACTTAAATATTATGTTTTAACCTTTAACAAACATGATTTTTCCTTAAATATTATGTTTTAACCTTTAACAGTCATGATTTTTACTTAAATATTATGTTTTAACCTTTAACAGTCATGATTTTTACTTTAATATCATATTTTAACCTTTAACAGTCATGATTTTTACTTCAATATCATATTTCAACCTTTGACAGTCATGATTTTTACTTAAATATCATATTTTAACCTTTAACAGTCATGATTTTTACTTTAATATCATATTTCAACCTTTAACAGTCATGATTTTTACTTAAATATCATATTTCAACCTTTAACAGTCATGATTTTTACTTTAATATCATATTTTAACCTTTAACAGTCATGATTTTTACTTAGATATTATGTTTTAACCTTTAACAGTCATGATTTTTACTTTAATATCATGTTTCAACCTTTAACAGTCATGATTTTTACTTTAATATCATATTTCAACCTTTAACAGTCATAATTTTTACTTTAATATCATGTTTCAACCTTTAACAGTCATGATTTTTACTTACATATTATGTTTTAACCTTTAACAGTCATGATTTTTACTTTAATATCATGTTTCAACCTTTAACAGTCATGATTTTTACTTACATATTATGTTTTAACCTTTAACAGTCATGATTTTTACTTTAATATCATGTTTCAACCTTTAACAGTCATGATTTTTACTTACATATTATGTTTTAACCTTTAACAGTCATGATTTTTACTTACATATTATGTTTTAACCTTTAACAGTCATGATTTTTACTTTAATATCATGTTTCAACCTTTAACAGTCATAATTTTTACTTTAATATCATGTTTCAACCTTTAACAGTCATTATTTTTACTTACATATTATGTTTTAACCTTTAACAGTCATGATTTTTACTTTAATATCATGTTTCAACCTTTAACAGTCATGATTTTTACTTACATATTATGTTTTAACCTTTAACAGTCATGATTTTTACTTTAATATCATGTTTCAACCTTTAACAGTCATGATTTTTACTTACATATTATGTTTTAACCTTTAACAGTCATGATTTTTACTTACATATTATGTTTTAACCTTTAACAGTCATGATTTTTACTTACATATTGTGTTTCAACCTTTAACAGTCATGATTTTTACTTCAATATCATGTTTCAACCTTTAACAGTCATGATTTTTACTTACATATTATGTTTTAACCTTTAACAGTCATGATTTTTACTTACATATTATGTTTTAACCTTTAACAGTCATGATTTTTACTTAAATATTATGTTTTAACCTTTAACAGTCATGATTTTTACTTCAATATCATGTTTCAACCTTTAACAGTCATGATTTTTACTTCAATATCATGTTTCAACCTTTAACAGTCATGATTTTTACTTACATATTATGTTTTAACCTTTAACAGTCATGATTTTTACTTAAATATTATGTTTTAACCTTTAACAGTCATGATTTTTACTTCAATATCATGTTTCAACCTTTAACAGTCATGATTTTTACTTACATATTGTGTTTTAACCTTTAACAGTCATGATTTTTACTTCAATATCATGTTTCAACCTTTAACAGTCATGATTTTTACTTACATATTATGTTTTAACCTTTAACAGTCATGATTTTTACTTAAATATTATGTTTTAACCTTTAACAGTCATGATTTTTACTTTAATATCATATTTCAACCTTTAACAGTCATGATTTTTACTTACATATTATGTTTTAACCTTTAACAGTCATGATTTTTACTTCAATATCATGTTTCAACCTTTAACAGTCATGATTTTTACTTCAATATCATGTTTCAACCTTTAACAGTCATGATTTTTACTTACATATTATGTTTTAACCTTTAACAGTCATGATTTTTACTTACATATTATGTTTTAACCTTTAACAGTCATGATTTTTACTTAAATATTATGTTTTAACCTTTAACAGTCATGATTTTTACTTACATATTATGTTTTAACCTTTAACAGTCATGGTTTTTACTTAAATATTATGTTTTAACCTTTAACAGTCATGATTTTTACTTCAATATCATGTTTCAACCTTTAACAGTCATGATTTTTACTTACATATTATGTTTTAACCTTTAACAGTCATGGTTTTTACTTAAATATTATGTTTTAACCTTTAATAGTCATGATTTTTACTTAAATATCATATTTTAACCTTTAACAGTCATAATTTTTACTTACATATTATGTTTTAACCTTTAACAGTCATGATTTTTACTTAAATATTATGTTTTAACCTTTAACAGTCATGATTTTTACTTTAATATCATATTTCAACCTTTAACAGTCATGATTTTTACTTTAATTTATGGAAGACCATTTCTGCCACTTAACAAAGAGAAACCTAACCTGACATGCCAGATGGATGTGTGTCACACATCCATCTGGGAAAGGTTCAATAGGAAACGTTTGAGAAAAGGCAGAGGCTTTGAAAAGAACTCAGAGTATGATTGGGTGAACGTTCTGTCTGTCACATCTCTACGGGCCAATCAGAGCAACAAAACACTTAACGTAGTCACTATCAAGCTGCGCGTGTGCAGCTACTGAGGAATAACGCGAAACATACAGACATGTAAGTACTCGACTTTTGTTGTTTTTGAAAAGAAAACAACTCACTGCTGTTCTTTGTTCTTCTTTCAATGAAGAAATGTCGTCAAGTTCTGATAAAACTGGTGCTTTAGCAGCATCCACGCTTATCTCCTCCTCCATAACTGCACCAGCTCTTGCTGCTGCTTATTTACGTTTCGACTCTGCTGCACCTGAATGTATTGCCCCTTGTCGCTGATTGGTCCTGCCATTTTCTAACCGGGCCCAAACGGTTCAGATGGGAGCTTTGCAAGATGGATATGCCAGTGAAAAACAAGGAAACGGGCGGATCCATCTACTTTGCACGGTTAAGAGAAACCAGGAAGTTAGGCAACAAAAAAAAAAAAAACGAATCCTATGTCATAATTATGAGATAAAAAAGTCGAAATTCTGAGATAAAAAGTCATAATTATGGTTCTTTCCTCATATTTTCAACTTTTTATTTCATAATTATGACTTATAATGACTGTATAATTATGAATTAGGATTTCTTTTTTCAAGGATAGCTTCATTTTCACATTTTTTCTTTATTATTTGGCAGAAATGGGCTTCCATATTAATGTGTTTAGACCTTTTGAACTCATGCTTTAGTATTTTATTTCAGTTTCTTTTATTTCAAAATCATTTTTCATCAATGCTAAGTTTTGTTTTCCTGATTTGTTGCTAGTGAAAATGAGGTTGGCAGATTATTTTTAAATGTTGACCCTGTTAGGCTCTCAGTTTAGACCTAATATCTAAATCTGGCCCCTGCAGAGACTGAGTCTGACCCCTGATCTAAGAGAGACTTTCACTGCTGTGTAACGGACTGAGGGCCATGAACATTCAGTTTTGCTTTCTGGCCCTGGCCCTCTGTGCTGAGATTCATCCAGATTCTCTAAATCTTTTGACATGTGGAAACATCTAAATTCCTTTCAATTACACAGCGGCACAGTTTACCTAGGCGCCCTTCGGAGTTCTTTTATACCCAATCATGATACTATCACCTGTTCCCAATAAACTCACACTTACAGGTGGAATTTTTCAGGTGTGCTCTACTCTATTCTATTCTGTTTTGATTTGAATTTTACCCAATGTCCCAACTTTTTTGGAATTGGGAATTGTGTATAAAATGGCCTCCTTTTTACACTGCCTGCAAGGCAACAACTGTCCCATTTCAACCATATAGCTCACAGGTTCATGTAATTCAGTGATGAAAGAGCCAGGAACCAAAAGTCTTTCTGGTGTAATCCTGTTTGAATTTCCACCAGATTTGAAGAACTAGACAAATAAAGCAACAACAGCTTTATTTAGTGTGTAGTTTCTGCTCTTGTCATGTAAGTCCTTACATTGTTCTCCTTTTTTAATGTCAATATAGGCTACAAGAAATGTCCTCCCCTAGTACTAATATTGATACTGCTGACAGGCACTGTTTACTTTACACTGGCTGACTGAGTGATGAGGATGAAGGCTGCGTTCTGATCCACCAGGGAAACTCAGTCACACCATTTCCACTCTGAGAGTTTCTTTTCCAGAGGAATCAGCTTTAGGTCTGGTTTTCAGAAGAACTAATATGAAGACAATTTTAGGATTCTGCATGTTTTCAAGGGTAACAATCTCTGTTGTAGACACAAAATGACAATGAGAGGGATGAAGAGACAGCAATTAAACAAAATCTCTATTTACAGATGTACCTGAAACACATTACAAAGATTCAAACTAAACTCCATTCAAAAACATTAAATAAAAGTTGTTTTCTTCTCCTTTTAGGGGCTGACCTGACAAAGCCTTACTCTTTACTTTTTACAGATCTGCATAATGAGGTCCAAAGAGAAATTTTTAACCTCTGTAGTGAGAAAATGACTTGAATATTAGAGACTACTCAAAGCAGCTACTTGGCTCCATGAGCCAAAGCTTTAACGGTTGGAAGATCTGTTCACACATTAACTTTAACAGGCTGTCATAAACGGGGAATTCAGTTCTGTTTGAGTGGGGTTTCTGCTGACTAATAAAGTTTGAATCACACCAAATAACTGAGATACAACCCCAGTTCCCAAAAAGTTGGGGCACTTTGTGAACCTTAAATAAAAACAAAATGTGCTGATTTTCAAATCTGGTAAAACCCATGTAACAACATATCAGATGTTGAAACAGACATGTTTCCAATTTATAAAAAAATATTAGCTCATTTTGAATTTGATGGCAGCAACACATCTCAAAAAAGTAGGGATGGAGCATCTTGCAACTAATTAGGTTAATTGGCAATGGTCAGTAATGATATATGGTATAAAAGGAGCATTTTAGAGAGGCAGGGTCAAAAGTTAAGATAGGCAGGGGTTCATCAATTTGTGAAAACTGTGTCCAAAATAATTTTTAAAACAACTGGGGAAAAATGTTCCTCAGTGTTGAATTTCACAGACTTTGAATACCCTCTGCAGTTCATAATACCATCAAAAGATTCAGAGAATCTGGAGAAATCTTAGTGTGCAAGAGACAAGGCCAAAGGTCAACATTGGATGCTCATGATCTTTCGGGCCCACAGGCGACACTGCTTTAAAAACAGGCATGATTCTGTACTGGAAATTCCTGCATGGGCTCGGGAACACTTGCAGAAATCATTGTTAGTCTGTAACAATAATTGGCCGTGCCATCCCAAAATACAAGTAAAAGTTGTAAAATGTTGTACACCGCCGTCTTCTCTGGGCCAAAGCTCATTTAAAATGGACTGAGGCAAAATGGAAAACTGTTCTGTGGTCAGATGAATTAAATTTTGAAAGTCTTTTTGGAAACCATGGATATTGTGTCCTGTATACTAAATAGGAGTGGGTTCTTTCAGCTTGTTATCAGTGCAGGTCAAAAGCCTGCTTCTCTGATGCTATGGGGTTACATTAGTGCCCATGGCATGAGCAGCCCACACATCTGGAAAGGCACTATCAGTGCTGAAAGCATATAGAGATTTTAGAGCAACATTATGCTCCCATGTAGATAGTATCTTTTTTAGGGAGGGCCTTGCATATTTCACTAAAACAATTCTAAACCACATACCACATCCTTCACAACAGCCTGGCTTCACAGTAGAAGAGTCCAGGGGCTGAACTGGCCTGCTTGCAGTTGAGACCTTTCACCAATACAAAACATTTGGTGCCTCATAAATAAAAACAAAATAAGTTAAAGAAGGCCCAGGACTGTTGAGCAACCAGACATCGGACAAGAATGGGACAACATTCCTCTCCTGAAGCTCTTAGCACTTCTCTGATCTCAGCACTTCCCAGATATTTACAGACTGTTGTTAAAAGAAGGTACACAATGGTAAACATGACCCTGTCCCAATTATTTTGAGACGTGTTGCTGCCATCAAATTCAAAATGAGCTAATATCTTATATTGTGAATAATATGGGTTAGGAGATTTCTTAAATCAATGCATTCTGTTTAGTTCACATATTACACTGCGCCCCACCATTTTTGGAATTGAGGCTACAGATTGAAAAAAATTAAACACTATTCCTGAGAAGCTAAAGAAATCATTTCTTTTAGTCTTTAACTTTTTGCGATTAACTGAAATGTTTTTACTTGCAGAAAAGCAAATACAGGAATATATATATTTTTTGCACTGGTCCTGATGTAAACATTTAAAAGGTTCTAAATCAATAGCGAGGGTTCAGTATTGACCCACAAATAGTGAGGTAAGTTATAGCTGTATTTGTTGCGCTTACACCCTCCGATCCTTACCACTACCTGTCTGACAGTATGATGTAAAGCCGTGACATGTACACTATATGTTCTCTGAGTGCTGTAACGCCTGATCTCTCCCACAGAGTGTATCATGGGCTCAGGCTGCAGAGTAACAGCAGGGCCTGATAATGATGCAAGACGTGTTTGTGATGTGGAAGCTCTCCAGGGAGGCAGGGTTCAGGTGAAGATGCAGCCAGGAAGAGGCCAGCTGGGACCAGTTACCAAGGTACAAACACTGCCATCACCACCATTACCCCACACCTGTGTCATACCTCATCACTTCCTCTGCATGTTAGAGGAGAAGGCATGGCAAAAACAAAACTACATCGTCTTCAGGTACTTTACTGTTGGTCTGACAAAAGAAGCCCCGGCTGTGGAGATAGACGGTGCTCAGTGTTTCAAGCACCGAGCTTAAAGCAGCGTGCAAAATAACCAACATTTGCAGAACCATTTCAAAGATGACTCAGTGTTTTGGTTCTGGTAGAGACATCAACATGCTGAGATTCTGCAGCTGCTGCATCCACCTGAATTCTCATGAATAAACACCCAGCCAAAACATGCAAACAACCTTCATATCAGCTGTAGCTTTGTTTTCCCTTTATTTGCTGCTGCTGTATTAGTTCCTCATAGAAATCATCTCTTTTCCAGTGTTTGTCTACACCTGCTCAAAACATACAAAACTACTAGATAAATCTGCTTTTTTAAAGTCATGCTTCTGCAGGATTTCAGCATATAAACCTATGATGAAAGAATTGTTTCTTATCACTGTAGTAAATTACTGCTGAGCAATGTACAAGGGTTGCAATTAAATGCAATTTATAGCTGTGAGAAAATTTTAATCTTGAAGGCCGTGGCCAAAATATACATCTGACCTCAGCAGTAAGGAGGAGAGAGGCATGATAAAGTCTTCAGCCTGCCAGTACTTAGGCCAACTTTAATCTAAAAGAGTAGGAGATCACCTCCTGAAGATCTTACATCAGCAAAAGCAAAGATCCTCACTGTATTCATTAAAGAGTTATCATGTTTAACATTAACGCCATCAAATCTGCAGTAAGAAGCGCTGATGTCTAAGCTCAGCTTGACCCTATAAGGAGTGATTATTGACAGGATTACATAAGCCATAAAGTGAAAGTGCTGTAAATCTTATCTATGCAGATAAATGTAATGACTTCAGTTACTTTTGTAGGTTTTGTTCCTCATGCAGACAATGTTACAGTTCCTCAACTGTGGATGATCAAAGGTTACTGAGCTGAACACAGCATATTTTCCAGTTCACCAGTTAGACTCAGTTGTACAATGACGTCAACTCACGGTTTGTTGATTTTTTTTTTTTTTTTTTCTGGTGAATCTGAGTCAGACAAAAGAGCTAAAACAAGTTAAATGCGAGTTATGTAAGAAATAATGAAATGGCAAATGAACTGCACATGCAATGCTCTCATTCATGAATTATCTGTGATTAACCACATTTCTTGGACACACCCAGGCTGGATTTCTGCCAGACACATCATGGCGCCAATCCAAAGAAATTCAAGTACAGATGAGAAACAAAGCCACTGACATCCTTTTCTGAGGCTTTGGAACTCCAGCCACTCCCTTTGAGAGCCGTTATCCACAAATGGAGAATACTCGGAACAGTGCTGAACATTCCCAGGAGTGGCCACCCTACCAAAATTACTCCAAGAGTGCATTGACGACTCATCCAGAAGGTCGCAGAAGAACCCAGAACAACATCCAACAAACTGCAGGCCTCACTGGCCTTAGTTCAGGTCAGAGTTCATGATTCAACAGTAAGAAAGAGACTGGGTGAAAATGGCATCCATGGGAGAGTACCAAGGCCAAAACTACTGCTGACTAGAAAGAACACAAAGGCCTGCCTCACGTTTGACAAAGATGATCTTGATGATACCATTTACCCTGATGAGTTGAACTTTCTGCATGGTCTCTGGTGTATAACTAACACAGAACATCATCAGCATAGATATACAATGTCTCAGATGAAAGGTCTGCAAGAGTGGCCGTCAGAGATGACCGGTCTGCAGCCAGACCCCTCTCCATGGAGCTTGTGTCTCACAGTGGTGGTCTGCAAAACATTGTCTGACTTTGCGACCTAAAAAGAGATGCTTTCGAGCAGTGGATCTCACCTGCTAGGTCGGGACCCAAAAGTGGGTCATGGAGCTCTTTTCAGTGGGTCGCGAATGTGTTCCTGGAAATAAAACTGTGTCAAAAATGTCAACTAAACTCCTTTAAAATAAGCTTTTTTGTCTCTCATCTTTTATTTGTGGCATGTTTTGCATTTTTGAGGTTCAAACTAGGATTTTTTTTCATTTGATAAACCTGATTGGTGAAAAAAGATCAGTTTTTCATTGGGAAGTTGATGGTGGGTCCTGAGGCTGGACCCGATGAGAACCAAAGCTTTAGAGTATTTTGTTCACTCATTAGAGTTGTTTTTAGTTAAATGGGAAAGGGCCTCATATTGGTCTCTACCTGGGGCCTCTAAATGAGTGAAACCACTCCTGTCTGTGATGTGAGTTCAAGTCCTTTAAGTTTTTGGATGTATTTGGTAAAACATAAAAACACACATATTAGTATCCTGATGAGAAATCTTGATGTTGATGATAGTTCTGTGTGAGCAACAGAATTAATGCTGTCTCATAACTGAACCTCACATCCTAATAGATGAACAAATGAGGGAAAGCTGAGCAACATTCGGACACTCCAGTCTGGAAAATCCCCACGTCAGCTCTGACCTACAATGACTCTACATTTATCCTGAATTCATACAAGGTAAATGATTGCTGGATTTCATTCTTTTGAATGAATCAGGAAGAAACGAGTATCAAAGTCCATCTGAGCCGCTGCACTGCTCAGACGAGTCACTGTAGGAGAGTTAACACATTAACACACTCAACACACCAGCTTCCTCACGGCTCACATTCACTTTTACAACCCTCCAAACACACCCTTTGGGTTTGGGCGCCGCTCTGTCAACACTACAGTCTCCAGGCGCGAGGCTAGTCAACCATTCAGCCAATCAAAAACAAGCAGCTAGGTGCGATGCAGTCCCACGAGAGCCTATAGGAGAGCAGGTGCCATGGAGACAAGCTGTTCATTGAATGGGGATGGGAAAAAAAGTGTTGAGGGTGCAGGTAAAGATGGCGATAGCCAGGATGATACACACAGGCTTTCATACATTCTGAATATTAGCCATGCACCAAGAAAGCTCAAAATACATGAAACACGGCAGGAAAAAAGCTGGATTTTGGCAGATCTCCTCATATTATAATCCTCTATCTGTTCCCTTCATCTAACTGTATTTTATGTCAGCTTGGCCAGAAAAGCAGTGAATCTCCCAGCCTGTTTCCTATCTTTCTACTCAGGTTGGAGGGCAAAGACAATCTATACATGTGGGAACACCTCCGGCTTTGACCCCAGATGACCTACCTCTTGATGTACGTGACCTCTGACCTGGAAGATCCGCCCAATCTCTCCATCTCCTCAAGACAAAGCAGACACACACAGAGGAGAACTTCAGCCTCCTATCTCGTCTCCAATGGCTCAGCATGGGAAATACTCTGCAGCTCATCCTGACTGAATTAAAACTAAAGTGGGAAAAACCAAGGCTAAGATGTTGGCAGCTGTGATGTGTGTTGAGAGGAATGCGCCGTTGTTATCACTCACTGAGTTATGCAAGAATGGTTCGGTGGAAACCTTTGCCTGGTACAGTGTTGGGCCTCGGCCTTCTCGTGCACACGCTCATGATGGTACTCACACAAAGAGCAGAGAAGACCCTGCCCTTTAGATCGTCTAATTACCCTCAGTGAGCGGGAGGAAGCTGGGCACAAGGAGGGCAGACGGCCTGGGTTATCATAAGCACCCAAACTCCCTGATTTTCTGCAGGAAAAAACCAAACTATTTTTAGCTTTCATCTGTGGCTTTTCCCTTAGAGAGAAAGTAACATGGAAGACAGTGATGGGAAATTTTTATTCCAGAGAACTTAAAGCTGTCCCGGTGGTTCTGTTGTGTACAGAGTCTGCAGGCCTCAAAGTGAGCTGCATGGGTTCAGTTTAGACCCTCTGTACTTTGCCACATGTCACTCCTCTCCCTCTCATCCCTGTTTCCAACTCTATTTGCTGATCTCTGAAACACTGGATCTCGAGTCGTGGAGCTGCTTTCATCTAATCATATTGTGAGGGCAAAAAGAATTGTGCCAGAAACACTAGAATCTACGGGAGCCTAAGCAAACAAACATCCATATGTATTATTTTATTCCATTTCCTATAATAACAAGTAAATAGTGATTGCTTTGACAGGACATTAACATGACAATCACATGATATACGGAGGACCTGATAATCAATGTAATTTATTTAACCCAATTTTGGTTGTTTAACCAGCAGTTTTTTGATGTATTCCTTAATTATATGATGTTTATCTCATGATGTATGGACGCCCTAAATGGCCAGATAGCCAAATGATACATTTTACATGATTTCCCTGTGAAAAGTAAATTTGGTTGTTTAACTTTAAAATTTTTGTTTTGTTTTGTTTCCACAAGACCTTGACTCGTTTATCTCATGATGTATGAGAGTCATAAGTGGTCAGACTTTTTTATGTTTAATTTTACTCAATTTTCTTGTAGTAACAAGCACATTTTTATTCTTCAAGAGCCCCAGGTTGCCACATATTTTATTTTCTCCATCTAGCCATGATAACCAGCAAATTTTGTTTGTTTTCACATGATTTTGATTTGTTTAATTCGTGGAAGCCCTAAGTGGCCAGACATCCTTATATTAAAATTGACTCCTTTTTCTCGTGATAACGAGTAAATCTCAGATATTCACTTGAGACAATTACTTGTTTATCTCATGATATATGAAAGCCTTAGGTGGACATACACCTATACACTTTTTTTTTTTTCAGTTTTTATGTGATAAAGTACATTTTGGTTATTAACTTGAGACTTATGTATTTCATGATGTATGGATACCCTTCATGGCCAGACACCCATATATTTTACTTTACCTCTTTTTTATGATGAGATTTTTTTTTTTTTACTTAAGTCACTGACTTGTTTATCTGATGATTTATGGAAACCATAAGTAGCCAGACTTGTATATATTTTACTTCTTCTTCTTCTTCTTTTTTTTTTTTTTTTTTTTTTTTTTTTTGTAAAAAGATGAAGGTTTTTTTAAATGATCATTTATAGAAGCCCTGTGTGGCCAGATTTCCCTAATTCATTTTCCTGTGATAGCATGTCCATTTCTGTTGTTTCGTTGAGATCTCAAATTATGTATCTTTTGATGTATGGAAGTCATTAGCAGCCATATGTCCATGTAGTTTATCTCATGCCACTTTCCTGTGAAAACCAGAAAATTTGGGTTATTTTTACAAGATTCTGACTTGTTTATTTCATGATGTCTGGAAGTCATAAGCAGCAAGAAATCCATGCATTTATTTTACCCTTTTTTAAAATGAGTAGATTTTAATTGTTTATCTCATGACATATGGAAGCCCTAGATGGCAAGACAGTCATATATTTGATCATTAGAACAGTAAAGTGTTTTTTTAAGATTTCAGCTTATTTGTCTCATTGATTATGGAAACCTTAGTTAGCCACATAACCATGTTTTATTTCACCGTGATACAGTTTTAATTTCATAAACTAAAAAGACTAGACTAAAACCAGCCAAAATACATTTTTGATAACTGACAAAAACTAAGTTTAAGATGACAAAAATAACTGATATCTAATTTAGTTTTCGTTAGTCATTCAAAATCAATGATATTTCTCCACTGTGGGTAAACCTGCTAAAATACCGTGCATCTGTATCTGTTTGGCATCTCAGCTGTAGAAAGCAGGGACCTCAGGTTTGGCAGAGAACACTCTACCATGATCTGATACCAGACTCAGGTAAGACAAAGGCTTGGACTAATAGTAAAGACTAAAATGTGAGGACTTTTTATGGACTAAAATGTTTTTGAGTTTTTATCAATGACTAGAAGACTAATGTCTTCTCTGGCCTGATAAACATCTGTTTTTTTTTTAATATAGAAATCCCTTGTTGCACGTAAACCATCTTATCTCTGCTCAGCTGGTCCTCTGGACCCTACCAAACCCACAGCCTGTCTACTGGCTGTCTAATGCTTCAAATCCCAGCGGTTCACTGTGAATTAGGAAAATCCGCTTTTAGCTTTTTTGCTCCAGACATGTGAAATCTTTTACAAAATACTCTGGAGATGGACACTCTTATTTCTTTAAGACAAATCGAGCCAATTATCTCAAATCTGTTCACCTCAGTGTGTGAGCATTCTGCTTTTTTATCTTTAAAAAACAAACTAAATCACCTAAATCAAGATAAAGCTCATAAATGACCAACAGAGGTAGGTCTTTATTAATGCACAGCACTTTTAACTGTTGTCTGCATGTTCTGAAATCATAGTTAGACTTGTTTTCATGAAGATGACACAGGATAATGTAAAAATAAAATTAACAGTTTATTAAAGTCAGTGTTATTCATGTGTATTTTCTCTTAAAGTGCACCACACCCACCAGCCTCAACATCAGCAGCTATAAACCCATTCTGACACTACAACAGCATCACTCCTCTGCCTTCTCTTTTCTCTGAATCATTCAGAGGAAGCCAACTTTTCCTCAGACTGCAGAGGTGAAACCGGCAGTGTTAACAGGCTTCAGCCTGAGGCTGCATAGCTGACTGCAGTGACAGCGAGGTGAGGAAGAGCAGTATCAGGTGAACACATGAAAGAGGCAGGTCGCTGGATTTAAGGTCTTTTTGTCTTACGGCCTTCAAAGGAGACAGCTGTCGACTGCACAAGGCTCGGCTCTATTCATGTGGGGGGACCGCAGACAGAGACCACGCCAACATGCACACACACTTCAAAGCAAGGTGGATGTGTGTTAACTCAGAGCATCTGCCAACAGATTCAGACTCTTATTATCACTGAAGAAGTCAACTTATCAGAAAACATTCAACTATTCACAGATCTTCAGCATCCATTCAGGCTTACTGTACGTATTCACAGTGTACCTGACAGTGTTGGAGTAGGCGTTCGTGCTTACTTCCTGTATTCAAACAGATGCTGCTTTTTAAAGAAACAGTCCAACATTCAGGGGAAAACCCTTGTTTGTTGTCTTGCCCTGTGTAAGAAGATAATGCTTTCATGTCTGTGTCCAGTACAGAGAACATGTTTGACAAGCTAAGCACAAAGACTAAAAGTGACTCTTTACTGTCTAAGAGACATTTTTCCTATGGGAACAAACTACAAGGTAGTACAGTCTGATTTTAAGGCAGGCTGCACAAGATCATTTTCAATTCTGATTGGATTTACAAACATGAGAAACCACAGGCACAAGGAAAATTTCAATTGATTCTAACATTACAATCCTCTGACTGCTCAGACTATGAGACCACACATCTGCTACTTGTAGGAACACATTTACAATGGCAGCTCCACAGACACAAAATCTAGGAGTCCATTTTATTCTGCTTTTCCAGGTCGGGTCTTGGTGGCAGCAGGCTTTTCTATTTTCTGTTTTCCAGCTCCTCCTGGGGGATCTACAGGCGTTCCCAGGCCAGATAAGATGTATAATCCCTCCAAGTTCTGGGTCTACCCCGGGGTCTCCTTCCAGTTGGATGTACCTGGAATACCTCCACAGGGAGGCCATCCTCTAAAAAGTACAGGAAACACACTACAAACAGCAAAAGGTCACATGTTTGCGTTTTTGCCCATGGATGCTTAACACATTTTAACAAACTAGTCTGAGGGATTTCACCTGATGACTCCTGAATTTTTTCGCTCAAACTAGACAACCTGGAGATCAAAAGTTATAAAAAGCTTGAGTTTTTTCCACGGGACGTGGCTGCAATAGGGGCCCACTTTTATGCCACATTTTGTCTATTTTTGTATGTTCACTGCCATGTTTATGAGTTGTAAAAGTTTGCAACATCCAGTAATGCTTCTCTGTCTGCTTGGCTATTCTGGGTTCAGCCTGATATGAAACTACCAATTCTGAAATTTGATATTTATGATTCTAGCTCAAGGAGGCTTCAACTTGGAGCAGTAAAATAATAACATTGGCACCACACACTGATGAGTATTTGGACAAACACTCAGGTGTGACAGCCTCCCTCTTACTCCTCTAACACAAACTCAACCCTTTAACAAGTAAGTGCATTCAGAAAGTCAGACCCACTTCGCTCTCTTCATTCTGTTATGTTGCAGCCTTAGTGCTGAAGAGGCTCTCTGCCATAAACCCAGATCAGTGGAGGGCTGCAGTGATGGTTCTTCCTCTGGAACTTTGTCCCGTCTCCACACAGGATCGCTGGAGCTCAGTTCTTGGTCGCATCTCTTAAAAAGGCCCATTTCCTCTTTTTCAGTTTTCCGGGCGACCAGCTCTTGGAGGAGTCCTGGTTGTTCCAAACTTCTTCCATTCAAGAATTATGGAAGCCACTGTTCTCTTGGAAAGCTTCAGTGCAGCAGAAATGTTTTTATAGCATTCCCTAAATCTGTGTCTGTCAACAATCCTGTCTCTTAGCTCTGCAGGGCAGGTTCAGTTCCTTGGCTTGGTTTTTGCATTGTCAACTGTGAGGCTTACTGTAGAGAGGTGTGTGCATTTCTAAATCACATCCAATCAATTTAATTTACCACAGGTCAACTCCAATCATGGAGTAGAAACATCTCAGCAACGACCAAGAAGAATGGGAGGAACCTGAATTAAATTTCAAGCGTTTTTGCAAACGGTCTGAATACTTTATCCAGTGTAATATTTCTGGGTTTTTTTATTTCAATAAATTTACAAAAAAAAAAATCTACAGTTGTGTTTCCACTTTGTCCTGATGGGTTATTGGGTGTAGAATAAAAACACTTTTTTATTCTTTAGGCTGCAACATAACCATGTTTTAAAAAGTGGAGGGGGTCTGAACACTTTCTGAATGCGCTGTTCCTTTATCAGCAATGGTTAAACAGAATGATCATGGTTTGATGGGACAAATCATCAAATAAATGCTAAGTTTTACCAGGTACAGAGAAAAATCATTGTCTGATTCTGAGTTAAATCAGTTTCTCTTTTGTCTGAGGACGATGCTCTCTGAGCTGCAGCATCACTGCACAAGACTTCAGTTGAAATTTGCATCAGAGGCAAATCAGGAAGTCTGTATGAGGGGGAGAGAGGGTGTGTCCATCAGCAGAACTGCAGCTATGAATCTGTCTGTTAAAGAGAAGTAGCTGAACAGATGTCTTTTAACTCACACTGTTTCACAGCTTTTTGCCAGAATGTTTAAAATCAAGCATTAAAGGTGAATTTTCTCCAAGCGGTCTGGTGTGGTTCAGTACAGTTTGGTACCATGTGGCACAGTAAACCGTGATCTTACTGCATTTCTACCGCTGATATCTGTTTAGTTTTGTTCACAGCCATGAGAATGCCACTTATTTTTAAGAGACTGAGATCATTTGGATCATCTTAGTTAGAGCTGGTCTTGGTCGGCTCTTCATTTAGCTCCATTTTAGCCTTTTAACCCACCAGGCCATGGACAGGTACCACGCTGTGGGCCATGTAGTTCCAGGGCTGCACAGAAAGAATAAATAACCCCTTTTGTTTCCATTTTATTGACTATGAAAGTCTTTTTTAAATGACTGAATTCTCCTCCATGATGTCATTTGTCTGTGCCTTTCGACCTCTTCACACATCAAGAAGCTTATATCAATCACAATCCTCAAAAATTTAACCCACAAGCTAGCTAAAATGAGTTGGAAAGCTTTGATGAATAGGGAAAAAAGACTTACTGAAGAGACAGAAGTAGAGCATATGACTGCCTTTAAGCCTTAAGTTTGTTTTTAACCACTTTGTCTCGCTTTGACTTTTTTCTCTTCAAAAGCTTGTGAAACAACCCTGTGGTGCACAGTTGAGCTCTAAACAGCCTTTTTTAAACCTGAGCTTTGAGAATATTTGTGCTCCAGTAATGTCACTTAATTTTTTTTTAAAGTTATGGGGCTATTAAGACAAAAGAAAAACCTAAACAGAAATTAAGACTCAAAGATTTTCGTGTGACACAGTAAACAATAAGACTTCATTTTTGGGGGCACAAACTTGTTCTCCCATCTTTTGGGGACCAAAAGGTTTTTTAAAAATATCATTCTATTAAAGAAATGGCTTCAAAGGCAATATATTCCCACATATTTCAAAAAGTTTCTTGCACTGTTTTGTATTTGCTGTTTA
Source organism: Cheilinus undulatus (assembly GCF_018320785.1). NCBI lineage: Eukaryota > Metazoa > Chordata > Actinopteri > Labriformes > Labridae > Cheilinus > Cheilinus undulatus. The sequence continues at coordinate 10,285,980 of NC_054875.1, read as the reverse complement.
GGAGCCATTATTCAAAGCACTTCCTGTCTGCAGATACAGTCATGGACTAAAGTATTGGCACCCCTGGAATATTTCCAGAAAATACACTATTTCTCACAGAAATTGCTGCAATTACAAATGTTTTTGGTATACACATGTTTATCTCCTTTATGTGCATTGGAAGCCAATGCCAAAATTTACATAATTGTACACAAAACTCAAAAAATGGGCCTGACAAAATTATTGGCACCCTTTTAAAACTGTGGGTAAATCATTTTATTCCGAGCATGTGATGCTCATTTAATCTCACCTGTGGCAGTAACAGGTGCTGGCAATCTAGAAATCACACCTGAAGCCAGCTAGAATGTCTAAAAGTTGACTCAACCCTTGTGTTGTGTGCCTGTGTGTGTCACACCAAGCATGGAGAGGAGAAAGAAGAGCCCAGAATTGTCTGAGGACTTAAGAAGCAAGATTGTAGAAAAACATGAAAAATCTCAAGGTTACAAGACCATCTCCAAAGATCTTGAAATTCCTTTGTCCACTGTGTGTAATATAATCAAGAAGTTTATAACCCATGGAGCTGTGGCTAATCTCCCTGGACGTGGACGGAAGAGAAACATTGACCAAAGAATGCAAAGCAGGATCGTTGGAATGGTGGATAAACATCCTCAGTCAACTTCCACACAAATTCAGGCTGTCCTGCAGACTCAGGGCGCAAAACTGTCAGCTTGGACCACATGTTGTCATCCAATTGAGATGAAGCGCTATGGCAGGAGGCCAAGGAGAACCCCACCGCAAACAAAGAGACATAAAAAAGCCAGACTGGAATTTGCAAAAATGTACCTGAGTAAGCCTCAAACCTTCTGGGAGAACATTTTGTGGACAGATGAGACTAAGGTAGAGCTTTTTGGAAAAGGATGTCATTCTACTGTTTATAAAAAACAGAATGAGGCCTACAAAGAACAGAACACAGTACCTACAGTCAAACATGGTGGAGGTTCAAGGATGTTTTGGGGTTATTTTGCTGCCTCTGGCACTGAATGTCTTGACTGTGTGAAAGGAATCATGAAATCTGGTGACTATCAAAAGATTTGGGGCCACAATGTAAGGCCTAGTGTCTGAAAGCTGGATCTGTGTCAGAGGTCATGGGTGTTCCAGCAGGACAATGACCCCAAACATACCTCAAAAAGCACCAAGAAATGGTTAGAAACAAAGCGCTGGAGAGTTCTGAAGTGGCCAGCAATGAGTCCGGATCTAAATCCCATTGAACACCCATGAAGAGATCTTAAAACTGCTGTTGCAAGAAGGCACCCTTCAAATCTGAGAGACCTGGAGAGTATGCAAAAGAAGAGTGGTCCAGAATTCCAGTTGAGAGATGCAAGAAGCCTGTTGATGGTTATAGGAAGTGATCGGTTTCAGTTATTTTTTAGTGGTGTGGATTCAGTCTTTAAAGACCCTGGAAAGTCACTCAGGTGAGAGGCTTGCTAGAAAAGCTTCAATAAGGGCTACAAAGGCATGGATAGCATCATTAGAATGGTACAAAGGTTAGCTAAAAGTAAGAGACTACAATTTGTGGCTCAAAAGTTGTTTAACTTTTTATAACTGATGTCACTTTTTTCCATTTACGACAGTGCCAGTCTTAGAGGGGTAAAAGACAATACCAGGAGTCCTACTTAAAATGTAAGCTTTTTTGTGGCGGGTGTTTCTCACACGACCACTGTTTCATGAAAATGTCTTCAATAAAATCAATCTATGGTGTAAAAAAGTAAAACATAAACCGGCTGTCAAACAGGAGTTGGCTTCTGCTGTGACCTCTTAGACCTAGCTCATTCATGAACAAAACATCATTACAGTTAGCACTTAATAATCTTTAGATGTATCTTTTCAGTCTAACCTGTGTCCTACACGGTTTATTTGCTGAATAGTGCATCACTGTTTCCTTTAAAAGCATTTTAATGACAAAATGAGGGTGAAAAGCTGTTAAAGCGGTGCCGCTAGACTTTTATCTTGGCACGTTTTGTTGTTTGTCCATTATTACCATTGCTGTGTGAAAAGTGACCTTTCATTTGACGGATCAACAGACTGCAGTGTGTCTTGATCCACTCTTGAGGGTTTGAAAAGGTGCAGAAAAATATATATACGGCTCAGGAAAAGGCATATTATTGCCTTTCATGTTCCATTGAAACTCAGTTTAAAAACTTCCTCCTCTGCTGTTGGCTCATATTCTGACTCCTGATAGTCCCTCAGTCTCCTCTTGTATTTTCCTATGCAAATAACTTTGCATTGACAGAGTGGATGCAGTGCCAGCTGCAGGAGACAAGGCCTCTCTGTCGAGCTCAGGTCTCTTCCTGAACTCTTTTGTTCCAACCAAACCAAGATGCAAAACCGGCTTTAGCTGCAGACGCGGCTAAGACAACTTTTGTTTCTACAGTTTGTAGAAGAAACCAACACAGATGACCTGCAGTGACTCCACACTGAGTTCATCACTAAACAACACTGAAGGTTCAAGGTTTGGAAGTTTAAAGTGACATGATTTCTCTCCCACCTTTTTCTAATAACAGGTTAAACTGCAAATCCCCACAGATTATTCCCCTTTACATTGGAATAAAGGGAAGCATATGTCATCTACTCATTATCAGGCCTTAATAAAGCTGTTTCCCATCCTTAACCCATCTGCTGCGGTGCGTCCCTCTACAAATGGGCTGTATTCTCCTATAGGAAATGTAATGACCACCTTCTTAACAAATCTGGAGTAAAGCAGGAACTCCAGGCTGATGCGACAGCAGGTCGACTACAATGAGTTCTCCATGGAGGAGGAGGAGGAGGGGGGGTGCATGTTGTGGCATGGCCTATTGAAGTGTTAAGCTTGAGCACAAAGGTGGGGTCGGTCTGCAGGGAGTTAAAAGACAGATTTGCATTAAAACATGGCTGTTCAGGTGACTTGTTGTCAGCCAAATGTATGGTGGCAAATCTGTTAAAGCAGTCATGAAATAAAGTAAAAAAGATGATGGTTTTGGTTGACGTATACACAGTTTTTCCATACTAAGAGGTATATCATGTGCAAAAACACCTCACACCAGAATTAGACCATGCCAGCGTACCCAGAGAGTTGAGCAGAGCTTGGCTGATATTGCATCAGTGCCATCATAGCAACCAGGAGCCTGCAGCCAGCCTGAGAGGATGGAGAGAGAAAGGAAAACAAGATCTAATGTGGCACGCACAAAAGCTTTGCACATGTTATACATACTTTCTGTTGCAGCAGTATTACTGTGGGATAGAGTAAGATCAAAACAAAGCAACCTAAAGCTGTCTGAGAGGTAATAATCTTCCATAATTTAAGACATGACAAAACAAAGCGATAAGTCTAGGAAAGTTTAGATTAACCCTGAGTCATATCTTTTGGCACACAGATGCACATGATGTTAACTGTCTGCTACATAAAGACTCAGAGGACCTGAGATCCTGACACATGCTGTCTAAGATGTATGTGGATGTAATAAAATCTTTTAAATATAATCAGCCTTGCATCATAACTGAGTGTCTGCTCTTGGCCACCAGTGAAACATTGACCTCCCATCAGTTATCAAAGTTAGAGATGGACAGATGTTACTCCAAAGCTTGGGACAGTATGATTCAGTGGTGTACCTACCGCCTCTTTAACTATAAGAATCAGGACCCAAAACTCCAAGAAAAAAATTCTACCACTCAAGATAATGCAGTAAACTGGATCTTAGAAAGAATAAAACATATACTATATGGACAAAAGTACTTGGACACCTGACCATTCCACCAACAGGGACTGTAATGCCGTTGTATTCAAATAAATGCACTTTGATACGGAGTTGGTTCCCCCTTTTGCAGCTCTGACATCTCCCACAAGATTTTAGAGCGTTTTGTGGAGCCAGTCAGGTTCTTGCATGAAACTCATCAAACCATGTCTTTACAGTCCTTGCTTTGTGCACTGGAGCACAGTCATGTTGGAACGGAGTTGGAAGTTGGAAGCATAGCATTGCCTGAAATGTCTTGATATGCTGAAGCATTAAGATTGACCTTCACTTGAGAAAAGGGGTCTAGACCAAACCCCGAAAAACAGCCCCATACCATTATCCCTCCTCCACCAAACTTCACAGTTGGCACAGTGCAGTCAGGCTGGTAATGTTCTCCCAGCATGCACCAAACTCAGACTCAACCATCTAACAGAGAGGCAGGATTTGTCATTACATCTGGCACTTGGCATTGGACTTGATGATGTGAGGCTTGCATTTAGCTACTCAGTCTTGGAAACCCGTTCATGAAGCTCCTGCTGCACAGTTGTGCTGACACCAATGCTGGATATTCAGAACTCTTCAACTATGTTAACTTTTAAATACCATGCACCTTAGCCGCGTGGAAGAGTTCAGGAACTACAGAAGGAGAGGACCATGCGGCTTATAAAATCACAGTAGACTGTTGAATATCCAGCAGGGATGAAATTTCACAAACTGTCCGATAGCAAAGGTGGCATCCATCACAGTACCACGCTTGAACTCACTGAGCTCTTCAGAGCGACCCATTCTGTATCACCAGTGTTTGCAAATGGAGACTGCATGGCTAGGTGCTTGATTTTAAACACCTGTGGTGACAGGTCTGATTAAAACACCTGAATTCAATTGTTAATTGTGCAGCAAAATACTTTAATCCATATGCTGTATGACTGAACAAAGTGACAGGACAAAAACATGTTAAAAAAGAGCATGAATTTTTTTTTGTTTTATTGTGTTTTCCTGTGACAACTTGCAAATTCTGGTTCTATTCTAGAGATCTTGGGAAATCAACGCATCATCATAGGAAAACCAGTTTTGCTACTCAGAAGTTATGAGTTCATAAGTCAAGACTTCCCACTGCGATCTGCTCTGAAGATGATAGGTAATGAGCTTCTCCCCTGTGACTACTGGTAGTTTCTATCAGCTTTCTATCCACCCATAAATAAATGTACGCCACTGACTTGGATGAATCTTTATATCAACAGATCCAGTTGAGATATATGTCCACATCTATGATCTATGATATAAGTTAAAGGAAGAAAAGTGAGAAAGAGGTAGGGTTCACTTCCTTTTTGTAGACTATTTCTTTAGTTTGTTGTATTTTACATGTTTTAAATTTGTCATCCACATAAACCAGGCCTTCATGTCAGTGATATTATCGGGGAGGGGAGGAATGGGGGTGTCTGACTTTGTAAAATCAGACTCAAATACAATAATCGTCCTCTTTTATAATCACCATCTGCTCTTTTATACCCAGAGAAGTGACTGTAAGGTGAAACTGCAGGACCCCGTGGGGAACGCTCAATCTCTGCTTTCTCAAAACACCACCTCCCTCCAACATAACCAACCAGTTTTAAATCAAACCATGTCAGCAGATCTGCCTCTTTTCTGTTGATTTTTGGTTCATTTTGGGGATTATGATCCCCCCGATGCAGTGTTACCCGATGATGGAACAACAGGTGTTTAGTGACAGAAAGCTTCCTCATCTTGAATCTCTGTTTTCCTCCTGTTGGAGTCATTTTTATGAAACCCAAACTACAAACAAGATCCAGTAGCTAATACTGGACAACAAAATGACCTTTAAATTCAGCAGACTGATTTTATTCAGTTATAATAAAGAGGGTAGAAAAGCAGAGCTAAGTGGAAACACCAGCCCTGATGTTTTATATATTTTAATTGACATTTCAGATGTTTAATTTCCTTTTGCTGTGTGTTTATCTCACACAACAGATATAACTGTAGGCGTGATCAGTGACTTCCTCAGGGTGCCACACCTCACAACAAACAGCTGATTCTCCATGGATCTAGACTCTGAAAACAGCTTTGAGGCAGTGTTCACATTACATGAATGAGGCATTCATTAAGGAAATAAACTGTCTGTATATTAGAAATGATTCACAAAAGATTTGAAACTATAGATCCTACAGAAATGTTCAGTATCTGAGTGGAGGTGTCAGATCTCAGCAGAATGATTTCCCCTCATTGTCTTTACATCCATGTTCGAGTTTTTCAGAAAACAGGAACAGGAAACAAACATGAGGTGACAGGTAAATTCAGAAGGTTTTAAATAACAGTCTGTCTCTACAGCTGAACGGTTAGAGTTAAACATTCCTTGGGTTAATTCATAGAAGAAACCTACATCAGAATATTTTCCCCTGTGCTCTTAAACTGATGAATGCCATTTGCTCTTCAGCCAGGAGTGTGTCCATGTTTTTACAGATATGGTCCTGAGACTGCAGGGAAGTGTGCAATCACAGGAGTGAGACGAGAAGAAGAAGACGCCAGAATGTCCACATTGATACAAACTGTAAAGACAAACATGTACTACTAGACTACAAGTATTAAACATAATGATACCTGTAATGCTGCTCTAACTGAAACAAAAAAGGCAGCTTTAATTGCATTTCAATCAGGAGAGACTTAATATGAGTTTAACAATAATTTATTTTATAAATTAAATAAAAGAGAAATGTGTAAAGTTCTTGGCAGTTAGACTCCATGGTGATGACTTCATGTATTTGAAGGGGTAGTGTGGTGGTGCTGAGAGGTGCAGGATCAGACGAGGAGGCATGGTGGAGGGGACTGAGGTATGCAGAATGAGAAGAGCAGGAGACCAGTGAGGATCTGGACAAGATGCCAATTAACTGAATGGAGGTGGCTGGGGTGGAGGAGGATTGCAGCATCCGCACAGGACATGCTGACTGTGAAAGAGAGAGTGACACATTTAAAATCTGACAGGTGCATGATGATTGGTCAAACGAGTGTGTGGCAGACTCTGATTAGCTGAGTACTTAGGAGAGTGAACGTCCATAATCAGCTGATCACCAGAACGGGAAGAGAGAAAGAATGGAAAAGGGAGAGATGTGAACAAGTGATGACTAAAGAATGAGCAGAAACGATCTTCCTGCTTGAACTTTAGCTCAGCTCCATATTTAGTGCTAGTCTGGTACAGGAACATATGTCGGTTCTGCACTACTGCTCAGCCTCCTGATGGCCATCCTGCAGGGCTGCACCAGGATCTCTCCAGGTATCCTTGCAGCTGAGCTGACACACATCTGGACACGCCCACCAGGTCCTGGGCACCCAGTATGCAGTGAGCTAGATCAGGCCAGTGCCAGTCGTGAATATCAAATATACATACACCACCAACACATCAATGACATATCCACTGTTGAGATGGAGGTTTAATCAGAAATGTCATGCAGTGTGCTGTAAAGAAAATATTGAACAGAGGTGGGAGGTAGCAATTTTGTTATTTAAAATGAAAATTTAATGGAATCCATCACTGCCAAATAATGAAAAAGCATTTAAACACCTAAATGTCCATGTATCAACACTGGATTTTATTGCTTTAAATAAGTTTATCTAATAATTTTACATTTTTGCAGTTAAGAACAGAAACTGCATGATAATGTGAAATGTTGATTATATTTAAGTCATGTATTATTAAATAATATTTATGTGCTACATTGATTTAAGAAATGCATTAAAATGTCATTTAAAATCTATGTTAATGTCGTTAATGTAGTGCATAATTATTAGTTTTATCCTGTCATATCAGCGGTGTTAATTTGTCGACTACAACTCTGACTGAAAATGTTTTTTCCATATGAAAGACCAGATTAAAACTGGCTTAAAATGATCATTGATGGAAACATCTCTGTTGAAAGTGGGTTTAGTTTTCATCAAGGAGACTAAAAATAGGCTCAAATGTTATTTTGTTTTAATGTGAGATTTAAAATCCACCATATTTCTCCACAGTGGGTAAATCTGGTAAAACACAGCGTATCTGTAGCTTTTCTGCCTCTCAGCTGTAGAGCGCAGGATCCCAGGATCTGGTTCTGGGATGGGATGCACTCTAGTATGATTTGGCACCAGAGTCAGGCAAAGAGAATTAACGCTGCATTCAAAAGTTTTGACTGAAGTGAAACGACTTTTTATGTAGAGGACCAAAATGTTTTAGATTATTGTCACTTAAAACTATTCTACAACTGTTAAGGGCATAAAATGAATCAAACTGGACTTAAACTCATAAATACTTTATCCTTCAGACTAAGATTAAAAATAATAGTCAAAATAAACCCTGTATATCAAAGAATACTCCGGAGTGTTTTTAGATTTTCTTGTTAGTGTTGAACACATCTGATCTGAGAAATCTTCAGTGAGCGTCAGAATCTTAAAAACTGCCTGACTGGATTTTAATGACAGTTCTTCTAAAGAACAGCCGGTGAATGGGTTTAACTGTCTTCACTATTTTTCCCTTACGTAAAGTGTGACAGGTAGTTTTACTACTGAAATACACTTTAAGTGTCAGACACAGTCTGAAATTCTTGTGAAGTGTTCCACAAAAACATTTAGCTCTGTTTCTGGTTAAATCTGCGGCCTGATGTCACTGAATGAGTTCAGGAGGAAAATGTCGAATTCATGCCAATAAAAACAGACGAGGAGATTCTGAGGAAAAGACCGGAGCAGACAAGGAAGCAGAGTTCATGAGAACAGAGAGTCTGATGGCAGGAAGCTAGACTCTGAACCAGAGGAGGCAAAGTGGTGAGCGAGAGCGCCCCCTGTGGGACATCTGACAACGAGGAGATGATATCTTCATCCATTCCTGCTTTAATCCTTTTAAACCTTTGTTTGTTTATTTCTTAAATCAGCCTTAAGCAGATAAAGAAAGCAGAAGTTTCAAATCAAGATAATGGTAAACGCATGAAAGACTAAACTGATTGCACACAGTTTTGATCTATTTGCCATTGAAAATCTAAAATAATGTGTTAAAAGATCAACAATATTTGAGCTCCTCTTGAGAGCACTCTACCAATTAGTTTAAATAAAACAAAAAATAAAAAAGGGATACATGATTCTGTATGCAACCCTCAGATGATGTTAAAAAGCCAAAAATGGATGCCATACATAAATACCTATAAAATACCATACACTTATATTTATTTGTTTATTTGCATTATTATTATTATTATTATTATTATTTAATCAGGATCAGACCTGATAATTAATATCAAATTTTGATTATTCTGGTGGAATTTAACTCTTTCACTGCCAGTTTTAGTGCATAAACACAGGACGTTGTGATGTGAAAAAACACAAAGAATATAATCTTTTTCATGAACATGCAAAATGAATTTCCTTATAGGGGATTTTCTCAGTCATGAATATGTAAATCATGAGCCACAGCTTTGATTTTTTTTTTATTTTTATTGTTTTAATAATGCCATACATGAAAGCAACAAAAATAATATACTTAGATATTTTTCCAAATGTTTTGCATCATTGTTTTTAAGGTTAAAGTTGTTCAGTTTTTACTTTCCCATATGAGCCTGGTTTATCAGAGTTAATGAAGGGAATGTGAAACGATAGAAGTGTTCTCTAAAATGTTCTAAGGTTATTCACATTTTCAGTGTCAAAATCTAACAAATATACAAAACATTATTTTTTGTTGTTTTGAAACATCAGATTTTATTTTACATTAAAATAAGAGTCACATTGAATATTACTATCTTTGTATATGAACTGTGAGACACTGAAGTTCTTCTGTTTATTCATTTATACATTTATTTACTTGAAAATGGCCGTCAGTGTCACTATCATCTCACTGTTATTGGTTTATAGTTTAACTACCATCTCTGCTGTTATTATTACTGCTGTTTTTATGACTCCGACTTTAGATCATGTCATTTATGTGGATTATTCGTGTTTGCATGTGTGGACTCCAGGAGGAGAAGTGACTCCTTTAATAATAAATAAATATGATTAAGTAAACAATCAAACAATGTGGTTGCTAGGATACTGCAGTATAAATCTCCCTCAGTCTAAGTAATGACATGAGCTGTGTGTGTGATCGTGTTTTGAACAGAATGTGGTTTTGTATGTTGGATAGATTTTATCAGTGATGTTACACAACAGGAAACTGTAATTATCATGGCAGCTGTTCCCTAATAAACCACTAGATGGTGCTCTCGTCACACACAAGCATTACTACACAGACAGAGGAGGTGGAGGAACATGAGACTGGAAATAGAGTAAGAGTCAGAGATTATTATTGTTTTTTTCAAACATATTTTTATTGAACTTTTATGTGCAAAGCATGGATAAATGAATAACTGCATTACACAGTAGTACTTGTACAAAACACTGAAAAGAGGATAAGGTAGACAGACAAATAGTAATTAAAATATATATATTGAAATAATAATAATAATAATAATAATAATAATAATAATAATAATAATAATATTAATAATAATAATAATAAGAAGAAGAAGAAGAAAGCAAGAAAAATCATACAGAAAAAAAGATAAGCTCAATAAAATAAAATAAAAACCAGGGACTTTAGGAAGTCTACGATGGATACCAGACCTTGAGTGAAGGAGAAAAAAAAGACTATGCTATAACAAAACAGCCTATAAAGGTGTGAGTCTCTGTCACTTTCTCCAGGCCGTGTCAATCAGTCCTGATCTCTTCCTTTGAGATTTTACGGATCCAAGTTAATCAAAGAAAGGGTCCCAAGTTTGATAAAACAGAAAAGGTTTATCCTTTAGGGCTGTGGAGAAAGCTTCCTGTGAAATGATGCTCGTGACTGTATTCACTCATTGATTAATGTGGGATCTTTGTCCATGATCCAAATTGTTAGAATGTAAAAGAATATGCAGAAGATTCCTGTTCAGGTAGCTCATCATTTAGCCCCAGTAGACAAGTCCTAGCACCCAAATGGAAAGGGCGCTTAAAATTTTTCTCAAGCTGGTGAACAATTGTGATCCAGTATTGTTGAATACAAGGGCAACTCCATAAACAATGAAACGATGAACCAACAGAAGCTTGACATTTAGTACACAAGTCTGATATATTTGGGTTTATTTTGCGTCTGGCTTCAGCTGTAACATAAAGTCTGTGTAAAGTCTTAAATTGTCTCTCCCATGCAGAATTAGATGCTATGATACCTTGGGGCCTGTTAAACAGGGCGTTCCAGGCCTCTGGATCTATTACAGTTCCCAAATCAGATTCCCATCTGCCTCGACCCTGTCAGAGTTTTCCACCTTAAGGCCACAAAGAGTGGTTTAGTGACAGGCTTAACATTTTCATTGTCTATCAGTAAGGATTCTATTGGTGAAATTGCAAATCCTCCAGTAAACTCCTTTAGCTTGGTTTGAATTAAATTACAGACCTGTAGAAATTTGAAGAAATCAGATTTTGGAACTTGTTTTTTACTTGTGAGAACGAGAGGATTGATTCTCCCTGAACCAGGTCACCAACAACTTCAATACCACAGCGACTCCAATCAGAGAAACCAGCCTGAAGGCCGGGGGGAAAATCAGGGTTTTCACAGAGAGGAGTTAATAATGAAAACTTATCATTATACCCCTCCAAGTTCCTAATTCGTCGCCCAATATTCATCATGTTCTTAAGAACAATGTCTTTAATTAGAGGACACAATTTTCCAGAGGAGATATAGAGTCAATTTTGCAGGGGAATCCTGTACAAAAGAGCAGATTCACAACTAAGCCAGGTGGAACTGGAGTCCTCCTTGAACCACTCCGTAAGGAATTTAAACTGTGCGGTCAATTGGTAAAATGTAATTGAGGGTGCAGCTAAACCCCTCTGTTTAGTGGGAAAACAAAGAAAACTGTATCTCAACCCTAAATAAATGATATTATGGAACGATTAACCTGTGCAGTGTTTTTCTTTGGTAATATAATAGGAAGCATTTGAAAAAAATATAGAAGACACAGAAGGATATTCATTTTAATGAAGTGGATCCGACCTGGAAGGGAGAGGGGTAGACCACACCACCTTTCTAAATCCCGTTTAATAGTTTGTAGGAGGGGACGAAAGTTTAGATCGTACGGATCTTTTAGTTGTGGGGAGATTTTTACACCTAAAGATATGAAACCATCAGTAGACCTGTGAAAAGGCTGTGAGATGGTCAGAGATTTTTATGACTAATGCTGAATATTAGTATTAGTAGATGATATTTACTCTACTAGTATAGTTAGTGTCAGAAACTTCAGCCACACTCATAAAACTACTGCTCAATACTGCAAACTAACATCAGGGTTATTCAGAAAATGTCTGGAAATTATAATGACATTTATTCATTGGTTATCTGCCTACTTCTTTAAGGAAAAAATGTTGGTAGTTTGAATAATAATCCTCTCCATCTGAGCAAGACTGAAGTGATAACTCTATAAGATTAAAATATGTATGCATATGAAATTAGAGCAGTAAATTTATCCTTTAAAGTTAAAGCTTTAAAAGAATGAATACATGAAAATTATTCTAACCTTGGTCGGTCTGCCTGGAAGGAAAACACGGTTAGTAATGTTGTTTTTATATAGCAGGCACCCATGAGGAGAGGCTATAGTCCTCAAGCTAATAGCTGAGGGATTGATTCCCAATCTCAGTGGGACATGTTTCCCCCCACTCTCACTCTCTCTCCATATATTTCCTCTCTCCCCTCAGCTATCCTATACAAATAAAGGCAAAATGCCTGAAAAATAATCTTAAAAAAAGACCCATTATTGAAGTGTATTTGTGCCTGTCCTGCCTCTTCTGTGATGCCCAGTAGGTGGTATAAACTCTGCAGAGGGACCGTCCTTCAAACCCTGACAGCTCAGATGGACAGGCAGCACATCCTCCATCTTTGTCTGTGGCACTGCTTGGTCTGGTCAGCGTACCTCGCCTTCTTCCTCTGCTTCATCTGGCCTTCACGCACGGTTTTAACCCCAACACTTCTTAAAGATGTCAAGTTGTCTTTTTTCCTTTTATATCCTTCAGTTGCTAATCATTAATTCACTCTGCGTTTAACTTTTTGACTTTCAGGATAAAAGACATTTTGTATAACCAGCCCTGTCACATTCCTGTTCACCAACATCTCTCTCTGTTTTAGGATTTTTATGTCATTCTGACAGGATACAAGGCATATTTTATTGAATTTTACATCTCAAAGTTCAAATAAAATTATGCAAAAGAAGAAGAGTACACCAGCAGTCAATGCATATTACAAGTTCTCTGGGATTAAGATGCATTAATCTTGCATCCTGAGAGGGATTAAGTGTAGCGGCGGGCTGGGTTCTCTCTTTTGTAGTGTGTTTAAACCAGGAATCATTTTTCACTTTTGACACCAGCACACCATTTATTCTGATAAGAAAGGAAGCTATTAGGCCTCTGACAGCCACTCTCGTAGTAATGAGCTCCAAATGCTAAAACACAGAAATAAATAATTTAGCTGATATGAACCTATGGGTCTAGAATTAAAAAAAATGAAGTTAACTAAATTTTAGATAAAAGCTCCATCATGGAGGAAAGAAGGTAACAATGGCATGACAACATGGGGAAACTGGGAAATGATTGTTCCTGATTTTAGAGATATCAAGGCAGATAGAATAGATCAAAAGCACTTTTACAAAGTAAAGCTAATTAAAAAGTATACTGGCAGAGGTAGTTACATGTTACACAGGTGGCACAGATGAAGCATGCAGGAGCTCCAGCTGAGGGTGCTCATGATACCTGTGGTATCAGACCCAGTGGAAACACAAAAGTGCATTCACTATACCAGTGGTGTCAAACTCAGTCCCAGCAGGGGCCGGATTCTGGATTTAGGTCTAACCTCAGAGCCTACTAGGGTCAACACAACCTTAAACTGTCAACCAGTAATAAAATATGAAAAAAAAAAAAAAAAAGACAGCACTGATGATAAATCAGTTACAAATGAACTGGGGTACAGTCATGGAATAGAAAATGGCCTTCCCGGAAACTGTTGCCACAAAGTTGGAAGCATAGCATTGTCCAAAATGTCTTGGTATGCTGAAGAATTAAGATTGGCCTTTACTGGAGATGAGGGGCCTAGCCCAAAAACAGCCCCCTATCATTATTCCTCCACGTCTTTGTCTACTTGGAAATATTCCTGTCTCTCTTAAGAAAAATGAGGATGTGGACCAGTCTCTTCTAATGATTGCAAGGAAAGCAACAATGGTGAAATGGATTGTGGATGACCCTCCAACTGTTACTATGTGGAAGTCTCTGATCTCAGAGGTTGTTACCTGGGTAAAGCTTGGACACTATGTTGATGGAAGGACTCGTCTTTTTCTGCAGAAATGGAAGAAGCCACTGGAACGGTTGGGACCTGCCTTTAATTTCAATCAATCCTTTATTGATCCACCGGAGGGGAAACTGCCTAATTTGGACCTTAATAAATGATTTAGTGGACAATTAGATCATTTTTGGATCTTGAGTAATGGACATAAGAGCATCTGAACCCCACAATTTTGGTTACTTTGCAAGTACAGTGTCTTGTCTGATTTTCTTATCTATGTCACAAAACGTTTTAGTTTATGGATTATCCAGTCTGTAGCTGTGTTATTTGTTTGTGTGTTGACTTTGTTCCATTAAAAAATCAATAAACAGAATTTACAAAAGAAACCCATTCCATGAAGCTCCTGCTTCACAGGTCTTGTGCTTACATTAATGCGGCTTAGCAGTTGTTGTTGACCCCGTTCTGGGATTTTATGTGACATCCCGCTTCATGGCTGAGTTGCTGTTGTTCCTAAATGCTTCCATTTTCATATAATATCACTTAAAGTTGACAGTTGAATAGCTAACTAGGATGGAATTTCACAAACCGTCTTATTGCAAAGGTTGCATCCATCACAAACACGCTTGAAGTCACTGAACTCTTCAGAACGACCCATTTAAGATCACAAATGAAGACTGCCAGGTGCTTGACTTTATACACCTGTGGCAACCAGTCTGATTGAAACACCTGAATTCAGTGGTTAACAGGGGTGGCCAAATACTTTTGTCCATATAGTGTATCATAGGCAGAATTTGCATTAAGTAGTAAATTAGTGCAAATGATGTGAAAGAGTGGTATGTGTTAACACTGCTACAGTGGCCCATACATTACACTGAAAGTACCTTTAGTTTTCCTAGACTAATGCAGCTTGTATGATCACAGAGTCCCTTTACATTCATTTCTTATCATTGTGACATTATGTAAGAAAACCAGATGATTTTCCCCTTTTGTAGATTGTTATTGCATTGTTGTTCCCCACAGTGCTCAGAGCGGCCTGTCCTCAGAGAGGACGTCACCGCTAAAGCGCTGAGTCATATGCCAAAGCCATCTGAGCTGTAAGACAATTAGGACTAAGAAGTGGCACAGAGCAGCATTTAACTGGAGACGCTGCACTGATACCAGCACGACTAAATGTGTTACAGCAAACAAAGATCTGCTCCACTGCTGTTCGTCTCCACAGGAGAGGATGTGAGGGAGGATGTGAAGGGAAAATAGGACAGGAAATGATGTAATATTACTGATTATACAGATGTATCTCCATGCTCCTGTCATTTAAATAGAGAGGATGATTTATACATTCTTTATGCTGCAGTGCTGGGTTAAAGTTAACAAGATGACTCACCAGATTACAGGAGATAGAAATAACACAAACATTCAGTTTGTACTGTATGCCTCAGTGCATGTTGCAGCTGTGTGACACCAAGTCAGAGACACCACAGATAAAAAAGTGGGTGCCCTTCTTAGGAGGCTTGGTATCTCAGGCATGTAATACTTCAATGTGTTTTAAGTGAAAAGAGTTATTTCAGCATGATACTGGGGTCACTAGTGAGATGAGAGGGAACATAATATGGGTCAAGTGTTTTCACTTCTCTTTTCTGCAGCACAGTCATCAAAAATCGGCTCTGACTTCTGGACCAAACTTCCTGTTCACTTTCTCATCTGACCTTTTAGGATTTCATTTTCTCCTTTTTGGCCATTTGTCTAATTTAACACTTTATTTCAACTCTTATCTCCCCTTCTTCTGAAAGGTAAAATGTACAAAATTGTCACAATCAATTATCTAATAAAAACATCGTTACCTGTATTTTTACATGAACTCCTGCATCCTAACTTTTATAGTTGTAACTGGATGCCTCATCCACCATGACAAATGAAACATGTTCATTGCTGGAAACACCACAGCCCATATTCAGACTGTCCTCTTCTATCTTCGCCATGTCTTCTTACAGGCTTTGCCAGCAAGTGTCAGAGGCAAAATCAGCTTGATTGCAGTGATTCTATTGTACTGCCCTGACAGCATGAGCCTTTCAGGAGGCCTGCTATGTCCATGGAGTCAGCTCCTCCTAAGATAAAAGGATTGGTCTCTTCCTTACAAAAGGTTGCTCTGCAAATGTTCTTAAATCACTGCTGAGTAAGGAAGCTTTGCTGGGATTTAAACAGAGTAATAGTACTGGATCAGGAGGACGAAGTAGCGGGGTATCACTCATAGTATACCAATCTGCCCTTTTGTTTTGATTGGTGGAAGAATTTACAGACTTTGAGTTTAAGTATCTGCCCTCTGTCGAAGTAGGATGTGGTTTTCATTTTTCAATACAGTTAAACCTTCACTAAACTTTTGTACAGGTAGAAGCAGGTCTGACCAAGTTCTTACTAGCATGCATGCACAAGTACAGTAAGCAGAGTGTGCATCTACAGGTGTTTCATTCAATCCTTTTACAAAATGCATCAATCCTAAA
This sequence comes from Cheilinus undulatus, assembly GCF_018320785.1. NCBI lineage: Eukaryota > Metazoa > Chordata > Actinopteri > Labriformes > Labridae > Cheilinus > Cheilinus undulatus. The sequence continues at coordinate 10,269,439 of NC_054875.1, read as the reverse complement.
AAACCCTATTGAGGATGTTTACAGGGATGCTGGAAATTCTTTATACTTGTAGCACAGTTGTCACACGTTGAAGGTAAACTGAGTTACATTAGGACAGAGCAATACATAAAGTTTAGTTGAACTCTTTCCTCTGTCTCTATGCACTCTCTTTTACCCAATCATTCACAGCCATCAAGTTCCTATATGGCCAAAGGTGCAGGTTGGCCTCCGCCAGGGCTGCTGTCCCTCGTCTCCGATCCTGTTTGTGATTTTCATGGACAGGATCTAGAGGTAAAGTCAGGGAGAAGGAGGATTTTTGATTTGGGAACCTCAGAATTTCATCTCTTCTTTTTGCATATGATGTGGTTCTGTTGGCATCTTCAGCCGTGGACCTCCAGCAGGCATTAGAGAGGGTTGTAGCTGAGTGCAAAGCAGTCAGGACAAAGGTCAGCACCTACAAGTCTGAGGCCATGGTTCTCTGCCAGAAAACGGGGGATTGCCCCCTCTGGGTGAGAATTGAGTCCTCGTCACAAGTGAAGAAGTTGAAGTATCTCAGGGTTTTGTTCATAGGTAAGGGTAGAATGGGCCATGAAATTAAAAGGTGGATTGGTGCAGCATCAGCAGGACTGAAGACGTAATGGACCATTGTGTTGCAGAGGGAGCTGAGCCAGAAGGAAAAGCTCTCAATTTACTGGTTGATCTTTGCCCCAACCCTAATCTATGGTCATGAACTCTGGGTAAGAGTTGAGATCCCAAGGTCAAGTGGTCGAAATGAGATTTCTCAGGAGGTTGGCTGGGCTCCGCCCTAGAGATAGGGTGAGGAGCTCAGACATCCACATGGAACTCGAAGTCAAGTCACTGCTCCTTCACATTGAAAGGACCCAGTTGGTTCAGGCACCTGATTAGGAAGCCACCTGGATGCCTCCCTGTGGAGGTCTTCAAGGCAACCCCAATAAGAGGAGACCCAAGGGTAGACCCAGGACTCGCTGGAGGGATTATGTATCTCAGTTGGCCTAGCAAAACCTTGGAGTCCTCAAAGAAGAGCTGAGGAGAGAGATGTCTTGGTTGACTTTCTCAGTGTCCTGCCTCCACATCAGATCATTTCACATCACTTTACTACCTTCAGAAGGAGAAATTAACATGTTAAGACATGCAATAACATGCAAGTATTTAAGACGAAGCCCTTTTAATTCCTGGCTTGACAAATTAGCCTGGCATCATTCACAGGAGTTCTGTCATCATTTTTATATCATCTTATCACAGACAGCGGTGCTGCTGCTAGAAACAGACACATTCTCAAGACATTTTTTATAAACTCATCACATAGCACTTTAAAAAATGGCTGTAATTAAAGCAATATTGCAGCTATTCATAAATACCTGGGATATGGTACCACCATCTTATCGCCCATTTCTAGCTTGAAGTACAGGCAGACTAGTGACAGTTTTGCAACAATGCATCTCCTAGGCAAATTTTCCTGTGGGATATTTATGAAGAAAAGACAGATTAATAGCATCAAAACTTTAAAAAGGAACAATCCATCTCCACCAAGTCCTTAGAAAACAGTTCCATATTTATTGCAAAATATTTTTGTACAGAATACAACTGAAAAAACATCAACAGAGGAGGAATGGACAGTAAGGCCAACATCAGAACTCCAAGAGCTGAACTGTACAAACACCAAGAGTAACATTTGCTGCTTTTAAAGTGTTTTTATACATAAATTGTTTCCCGCCCTCACAGCCGCCTCCTTCAGAGGGAGAAAAGAAAGAACTCAAACATCTTCCTCATGTTTCTAAAACATTATTGCCTTTGCCTGAAAATCCATCGGAACTCAGAACACCATCGCACAATCCTTTAAATGTTTGAATCTGTGTAAGAAACGTGTCCCTAGATTAATAATGTCTCATAAAATATAAATATATATACCTGTAAAAAGCTCCAAACAATATGGGACTGATAATACTCTCAAAGTGACTAGCATCACTCGTCACAGAGAACATGAGGTTCAGAGCACTACGCTAAAGTTAGGATGCTAACACCATTAGCCTCACTGCTAACACCAGAAGCAGGATGTGCTGAGAGATCACCTCTGATTTAAATTAAATTTGAATGTTTGCTTTAGTCGACTTAACACTGCTGGAATAACTGAACCCTCGCTTCATCTTGGAGGGACTGAGCTAAGTGTGTGTAGATAAATTCGGGCGTGCATGCCCATGCACATCCTCATGCGATTTGGCACTGATGTAAAAGTTCTTTCCTCAAAGAAAACCTCGTGGTAAACACCTCTCAGCCACTCCAGCTCAAACCTTTATCATCTCTTTATCTTTAAAAAAAGGCAGAGTGAGACAGGATACATTTTTTTCCCCGACATTCAAATGTACATCTTAAACATTGGCTCTCCCAAAAGTTGGGATCGAAAAAAAGACAAAAAAATCCTCCTGTCTCTGGAAGTTTATCATAGAAAATAAAATTAAATAAAGATTAAAATAGTAGTTTTTCTTATATGCATAAGCCCTTCAAGAAAACACATCAAAACATTAGAAAGGATGAAGATGATGTACAATCCAGAACTAGAGAGGAGAAAAGAGACATGACTCCACAAGGAGAGAGTGGAACTAGAGGTGCAACACAACTACGTCATGTTTTTGCCCTTCTGATTCTACATTTTATTATACATCTGGTGAAGCAAACACAAAACACGGTATCCTCCTTTAAACCAGTGCTGGTTATGGTCTCTACACCCCACAGACGGTGGTCTTCAGACACAAACAGGCAAACCAACACAAAGCTCTGTATAAAATCCAACAGAAAAAAAGAGCTCACTGGTCAATCTGGGATGCTTTTGAGGAAAATGTCAGTTTTTGTTGCAGAAACTCCTCTGCAAACATTCATTTCACTAATGAGGATGATATTTTTGAATGTTGAATCCACTCTTTCTGCAGCTAATTTGCAGAGCTGGGCACATTTTAATCCATTAATCATTAATTATCTGTAGCCTCTTGCACCAGAAATGCATGAATTATTATGTTAAGTTTGCCATAAAGTCAGCAGTAAACCCTTCATTGAAACTAGCTAAATTGTGTCATTGCTGAATTTTTACACTAGGGTACGTTTGAGCTTACACATAGCTGGTGCACCGCAGATGTGTGTTTAGTTTTCTCTAATACATTTTTAATGTAGATGTTAATTTCAAGAAACAAACATCAGAACCTTTTAATTCAGTTAAATTCAGTGTCCGTTAATGTGACTTTCTAAGCAGCCTCCTGTACTTCAGAGCTTATTGAACTTTCAGCCAAATTACCAGGATGCTTTTACTGTGAAATGCTGCTTTACCTGCATGGAGTTACTTAACTCAGCTAGGCTGTAGCAAAGATAATATTTGAAAATAATTAAAGTTTTCAAACCAAGGTAAGACTAGATTTGTAGCATGGTTACTGCCCAACAGTTTAAATGGTTTCAAGACCTGTCATTCCCAAAAATTAGCAGTTTAATCTGCTGTAGCATTTTAAATATGATGAATGACAACGAAGCACATGTCTGAGACATCTCAAAATCTACTAACACAAAGTCTAGCATATGTGATTTTGCCCTGTCTTCTATGATTTGCTCCATGACCTCAGTGACACTGACCAAAAGGAGCACAGAGTGCAGTCACAAATGTAAACAAACCAAATGGAAATTGCACCCATTATGTGGAATAATTTCCAAACATAACTAGCTTGCCCTCTCTGGTATCATATGACATTTTTAGAGGTTGTGTCTCGACTCTATAGGGAAAGTGCAACAACTTAAAAATTTGATTTATTGATTAGAGCATGGATTTTCCTTTATGGAAATGTGTTTATGAATGTATCTGATATCATTTCAACCATGTTATCTGTTTTTTTCTTATTTCCTGTGTTACTGCAGGGTATGCCTGGAAAAGAGAGCTTGGTCTCAGCGGGTTCTCCCTGCTAAAATAAAGGACAAATAAAAATAGAAAGTGAGGTTAGAGTGATGAAGTTGGTGCTGTGAGATGACTAACAGCTGTTAACATTACCATCAAATTAATTAACGTAAAGTTTTGATAGACAAACATACAGGATAGGACAGTGAATAAAGTATGTTTGAATGCAGTCGTGATTCCAGGTTTAGCCTAGCTCAGCCCTGCTTCCTTTCAGCATCATTACATTGGTTGTAATGGTTCATCTGTCAAGCATGTCAGTCAAGCCACTGCACAAATTCTGGCTCTGTGATTGCCTGATCATGACAATTATAAAAGACAAAAACATGTAGTATGACCTCAGCTTTCTTATAACTCAAAAGAAAAAGATATTTATGGAAGTGATGTGTTTGGGTTAAATCTTTTATTTGATTTGGACCATTTCTGGTGAAGCAGGTCTGTTTTTATTGGGATAGATGATTAGTAGGGTACAGTGAAGCTTCAAAAGGTGATTTTAGTGGCTCTATGAATTGTTAGTTGGTGGATGAGTAGATTTTGGTTGCTGTGTTAGATGGATATTGGGACAGTTTGCATGGTTGGAATTGAAAGAATCATATCTTTAGTCATATATGGGATGACATGTCTACAGTTGTGTAAATAATCTGGGGTGGACTGTTGGACTTTCAACAACTCTAAAAGTTAATGCAAACTTCAGATATCAAAGTTAAGATCCTTTTTAATGGTTTAACAGTTAACAAAGTCATTTTTTTTATGAAATGTGCCCACCTCTGCTAATTTTAATGACTGCATACCGTTTTGAACTTTTCTTTGAGTAACGCTTCACTAAAATGACTCATTATCCACTCTGATATGCTGCGTTTTTCTACCAATGGCTGCTGAGGGGTTGGTCATTAACCTTTCATGGATATCACAAGTGCTTTCAATGATTTGATACCCTGAGAAGAGGACATAGGCTTGGGGTGAATTTCAGTACAAACAAAAACATTTTAACCAAGCAAACACCAACTGAAAAAAGGACATTACTAGGTAACACCACCTTTCACACATAAATAAAAATCTGTACTTATGGGTACAATAAAATCACAGATGTAACCAGAGAAATAAAACACTGACAATGACAAACCACCCATGACGACACAGTCATTTCAGCTTTACAATATGCATACCTTCATGCATATATAGTGTGTAAATCCCCTTGCATACAGGCGAGTGGCTGGGGACTATATAGAGAGCCTTTAGTTATACCAACTCCCTCTGCAGAGACTAACACTGATTATTAAGAGATTGGTACAAATGAGAGCAAACATAATTCACAGGACAGGCCGAGAGGACAGGGACCGATTCTGTGCAGCCGTGTAAACAGAGGAGGCCAGACAGCCAGAGAGGATGATGGGTAACAGACATCCACTTAAAGCAGCAAAGAGAGGACAGATTACAGGAGGTGGAGGCTGAGTGGGCGTGAAGGAAAGAAGAAGTGGTGGACCGTTTTCTCCCGGCTTACCGATCAGTTTTCAAAGTGGCAGCTTAGCCTCAAAACTTCCTCTCGTCTGCTCCTCATCTGGGCTTGGCGGGACATCAGTTCTGACGCTGAAAATCAATTTAGAAGTCATCTGTCTGTGCTGTTTAAGAGGGAAACTTGTGAAAATGTAACAGTGGACTCTCAGAGATGTAACACAGCGTCATGTGGTAAAGTTTATTTATGAGAGGGGGGGGCAAGTGAGCAGGAGGGTGTGACAGGCAGATAAAGGTCACTGGGTCTTCAAATGTAACAGTAGCCCCTCCTGCTTCTCCCCAGTTCCCCCTCTCTGACATCCTCTTTGGGTGTTTAAGAGCTGAGAGGACAGAGGAGCTCAGACGAATAGCTGTATGCGCTCTCTGATGGTCTGCCGGCAGATGGGGCAGGTCTTGAGCGCGGCGCTGCAGTCGATGCAGGAGGCGTGTCCGCACTGGAAGACCAGCTTGATGTGGTTGTCGATGCAGATGGGGCAGGTGATCCGCTCCTCCATCTGCCGGTAGCGAGACTGCAGCTGCTCCAGCAAGTTGTGCTGCTCCGAGTTTTCAGTGCCGGGGCTGCAGTCCACCTCTGTTTGGTCTGTGGAAGAGGTGGAAATGACATTTAAGATGTTTAGAGTGACAAAGAACTGATTTAAAGCAGTCAATAACTGCTGCTACTGCTTTGTCCTTTACATAATGTTGCTTAAAAACTTACAGACTGCTAGACAGTGCATTCAAATTGTTTAAAAGTGCAGTGTGAGACTTCTAGCCCAGTAGCATTTAGCAGAGCAAACTTCATAAAAACAAAATTTTACATTTACATTTACAAATTGGCCCATCTATATAAGTATTAAATTACCTGAATATATGAAATTATCTCTTAAACTAACTTGGAACAGTGGTTCTCTAAGTGGGCTGTAGGCTCCCCCAGAGGGGCAGGGGTAATGTCAGGGGGGTGTGGCAATGCATTTTGGATTTGGACTGGAAAACTGGATTTAGAGTGGAAAAGTAATACAATATCCACTGCTCAAGAGCCTTGGCCACACTACTACCAGTGTGAGATAGGTTTTTCTGCTGTTGCCTCAATTAAGACAAAAAGCAAATCAAAGCTGGACATTGAAAATGAACAGAGATTGGCAGTCTCACAGCTGCACCCAGGACCCAAGAAGATCCGTAGCACCAAATAAGCTCACAGTCGTCACTGCAATTATTGCAGGACTGGGTGTATAAATCTTAAAAATGCTCATTAAGTTTTTATTTTCAAGGAATTTTTATCTTCACAGAGTTTTAAAACTCAAAATATTGAGGTTTTATGTTGTGGTCAATTCAAGAAAAAAAGGAATTTGTTTGTTAAAATCTGAATGATGGTGTGTTGGTCGTACACTGAAGTGTTCTTACATGTTAAATGTGAGGTGGAGGGAAGGGGGACCTGAAAATATTTTTACCTGCAAAGGGGGGGCTCGACAGAAAAAGGCTGGGAACCACGGACTTGGGATAAGCCTTTAAGTCATACATAGAGAGGGTCCCCTCCACAGACTCTGCCATCTTAGATTTTTTGGATCTTGTTTTACTTTAACTACTAGAAATACATTTTGCATATAATATACCTGTATACCTGTCTTATTTAAAAGGATGCATTTATAGTAGAATCAGGTGTTGTTTGTTTTACATCTGCCTGTAAAACACTAAGACTGGCCTCGTGGTTTATGGTGGACCCCATGTGTACGCAGGAAGCCCAGGTTCAAGTTCGGCCTGTGGCACCATTTCCTGTGTGTCTCTTCCCTGTATCTGATTCTATCCACGATCCTCCCCTTTCAATAAAAGCTTAAAAAGCCCCAAATATATCTTTAAAAAATAAGACTCAAGAAGCCAATTCAAGTACAGAAGAGGCTTGGTGTTCTTAAGAATGAAAGAAAGGTGTGTGTATACTGGTATTAATATCAGTACTGACTAAAATTAGAGTTTAGAAACATTGGTTTAGGACAGGGGTTCCCAAAACTTTAAAAATAACATTGTCAGAAATTGGGGACCCCCACCTTCCCTTGAGGAGGCTAAAGTGCACAACACTGTACAAAACATAATGTATAAAACTTGCATCTTAAGTTGTTTTTATATTTTTTACTCACATTTAAGCACAGATTTCACCTGATAACTATGTTTTTATTTTAAATGTATGATTTTCACTTATATTAAATCTCTCTTTGTTTTTTGGAAAGCAACCCCCCCTTGTGACAACCCTGGGGGTCCTCAACCCCCACTATGGGAACCATTTTTGATTGCATGCTTCTTTCACTGCTGCATTTTCTTGCAGCCAAAAATATGTTTTCTTACCTTGTCTAATTTTCTTGGTGATTGTGACTTGGCATTTGATGCATTTCTTCATTCGATGGGCACACTCTGTTAAGACAAGGACAACAAGGAGAAAGAGGGATTTTATGAAGTGAAAACACAACTACGGTGCAAGTTTTTAAGTTTCACATAAAAACAAAGAAAGTGAAGGAGTTTTGGGAACGTAGTATATATCAGGACATTCTAGATGGACAGAAACAGGTGCATATCAGAAGAAGTCTGCACAGTTAGCTTATACAGAAGCATTTAATGTTACTGAAACCTAATTTTGTTGCATCACCAGTACAAATATCAAGTAAAAAAAGGATCTCAAAAACCCTGATCCTGAAGTTTTTAAAAGACAGAGTGAAAAAGAAATCCACACATAAGCTGCCAAGGTGTACTCATAACTCACACATTCACTAATTTATGCATTTGAACAGTGCTTGGCAACAATTCTTGATTTTAAGTGCAAGTATCTACTTGAGAACACCTGAAATCCCCCCCTTCTGTACTTGAAGGCCATCACAAAGTCCTCAACACACTGCAGCCTCCACCCACCTTCACAGGCCACGCTGTGCTGGCAGGGACAGAAGAGAACCAGCAGAGCCAGCTCTGAGCAGATGAGGCATTCACTGGGCCCTGGCGGTGTGGGAAGAACCAGGTTTGTCATTGTGTTAGGTGTAGTGTGGACCCTCCGTAGGCTTGCGCTGCTTAGACCCTGTCCACATGTGATGGCCTGGAGACGCTGCAACCTAAGAGATAAAATACAGCTTTTAGTAAGTGAGTAATGAGTGTGGATTTAACCCCTGCTGTTCCAGACATCTACCTGTGTTTCTCAGAGAAGCTCTTGATGAGTTGCATCATAGTGCTGTCTGCCACCAGGTCCAGGGGACTCTTGCCTTTGTGGTTGGCATAGTTGATGTCAGCTCCTTCCTGCGCTAGAAAACAAGCAATCGCTGCACCAACACTCAGCTCGGTGTTCCCCAGAAGACCTGAAGCATTCAGCTGTAAACATGAGGATGATGCAAGGGAAAAACAAAAGAAAGCAGATACAGTTAGAACAAACAGGATTCTGATGCAGACTCTAATCTACAAACGCTCATAATAAAGATAAGAAGTGAGAATAATTAGCAGCCAAGGACATGACTGATTAAAAAAAAAACAAAAAGGTAAGTGAATTAAAACCAACACAATCCAGCTCAGGCGGATACATAAACCTAAATCTAATCAGCATTGAAGAACTCCCCCGATAACTCATCTGCTGACAGGGGACAAAACAGCCGTGAGCACTTAAGTCTGGCCACCTACAGGGGATGTGCGCGTGCTCATGTGTTTGTGTGTTTCTGTGTTGTGTTGGCTTGGCAGGTGTCCAGGATGTTGAGTAGAGGCTGCAGTGTTTGCGGTCATGTAGACTGAAAAGGACGTTCTTCATCAGTGCAATGATGCCGGCACGGTCTGATGTAACATTGATATAAGTGCTCGTATAAAAGTGCTCAGAGTGGAGGTTTCTTTAGCACGGCTGAGCTGGTTACTTTACATAAAGCACGATGAAGATTACAAGAGATGCTGTGACATTATAAATCTGATCTTTTTAACAGCTAACACTGAAAAAATCTGGCAACTTTCAGCACGTGTTAAAAGCTGCTTTCATCATCTTTTTGTTAACAATGTGTTAGATCATTGCGTGGAAAGTGAGAGGTGTCTAAATAGAGATGAATGAATCCAGAGAGTTTTTAAAAGGCCCTGTAATTGCTCCTCAGCTCTGACAAACACAAAGTCTTTTCACTTCACGTGTATGGTTTCACAGCTCAGCTTTACTTGGCCTGGTGGATTTCTGCTGGAATCTAATCCGCGATATTCTCTCACTCGTTGTGGACATTTTTTACCCAAATAAATCCACAATTCAACACAAGCTAAATCGAGAGTTAACAATTTCTCTCCTTTGGCAGACCTAACAATTTATTGTCTATTTCTAGAGAAGAGGAGCATACATGTGCAGACTAAAACGTTCCACTATTTAAAATATACCCATTCAGAAAATGCAAGGGTTGTCAGCACTTATGCATTAATCGCAAATCCTAAAGGTTTAACATTCTGTATAAGTTGTTTAAAAATTGCATTAATCACGTGCTGTTTTGCCTTGTTTTGTCAGATCAGAGTTACCACAGCTACCACAGCTGGGCAGCAGCTGGATTACACTCAGTCTAGCATCCTCCTGCTCTCTCAGTAATGGAAAATACGTCACCTCTGCATCTTTGAACTTCTCATTTAATTTAAAATCTCACAGATAGCTCAGACAAAAGTAACTGACACCTTGTGATATCAAACATTTCCCTCTTTCAGCCTGTTCTTAAACTATTTCTATTCACTTTTCTACTTTTTCTGACTTTTTAATTGCATAGCTTAGCCAGTGTCATTACTTATAAACTAACATAAGTTCCCTTTTTTGTTTTCAAAATAAAAGCTGATTTTATCTCAACATGAAGTGAAAAATGATTAGCTAGAAACAGTAAAAATCAAAAATGTAAAAGCATAATAAAGCAGTGTTTCTAGAGAAGATTTATAACTATAATTGTTAATAGGGATGCACCTTGCTGGACTTATGCCGATATCCAATATGTCAACGTTTACAAATTTTATTTTCACCAAAACCGATATTGATACAGATATTTAAATGCAGTTTGGACCTAAAACTACAGTCCTTAAAACAAATTTTAGAGTGTAAAGAATGATGATGAATAAATAGACTTTAGCTGATGAAGGTCTGTTGGTTCAGTCTAAAACTTCACTAACTTATTTGTTCATATGACCAATATTTACAGCTGATATAGGCAGATTTTAATAGCCAAAATATCAGCTGAAATGTTTATACCTGATGACAGCAATACCTTTGTGCATCCATAATTGTTTACCTCACTGGGTTACATACAAAGAGCAAGAAACTACATGTAAACTCATGAAAAGTGTAAATGCTGTCACATCAATTAAGGACCGTTACACTGTGTCCTAATAGCAGGCGAGTGTGAGACAACGGGTCGCATTGCTCAGCATCACTTAGCGTTGCATCGTTGCATTGGATCTGTTAAATATTTAATTCTCTGCCCTATGAGTTTCAGTGTCTCCTTGGGAAAAAAAAAAACAAAAACATCAAGTGCTTTGAAAGGTGATAAATGATCATGTGGTAAATGATTGTGTGGTGCCTTCTATTGACACGAATTTGACAGCTTTGAGCCGAATAGTTTTGCCTCTGTCATTACAAAAGTAAGAACGCAATTCATTTTAAACAAAGATATGGATATTGTTAATGCACAGCTATATCCACTTTGTAAAACAATCAACAAACCCTGCAGGGTGAGGAAAGTGAAAGCAAGGAAATATTCCATGCATTCATTCATTCATTATGCCTTGTTATATACCCATTTCCTTGTTTCTTGGCTTGCTCATTGTGAGTGACAGAGAGGAAAAGAAGAACAGGACGAGGAGGGACAACAGCGTGCTGCATCATGCTGCTTCACGTGTGCGGTCAGGAAACTACAATATGAATCTGTGTATTTTAGCTGAAATTGTCGCCGACGCTCGCTCATGTTGCGTGCATTTATGCCATGGTGTTAGACTTCAGTGAGTAATTTTCTACATGCACTCCTGCATGTGTCTTACTGTATAACAGTGTTAGTATTTTTGACAGACTAAGCACTTTGAAGATGTCTAATATCTCTCAGTCATGTTTCAGACAATAACAATGAAAAGATCATAAAATACATCGCTTTGCATCCATTTGATATCCAAATCAGAATGTTTTTTTGTTGACATGGACTTAGGAGTATTTTTCTTGACATGCAATAGACTAAAAAAAAATGTAATTTGATTAGCTGTGGTAACTAACGATCTAACTTAACTTTCTCTTCCTGCAGAATCTTTTAAGGCATTTCTGAGCGTGTAGTGTTGGCATGAGAATATCATTGCATCACATGGTTGTCACATGGACTGAAATGTTTGTTTGGTGCTAATACTTAATTTGAAACCTTAATGAGATAAATTGGCTATAGCTGACATAAGAATTCCCTCTCACATTGTTTTTCTCTCTACACCGCTGTTCAGTTTTTACTTTCTAGAACTCAGATTAAGATTTTTGTTTATAAAAGGAGCCTGCCTAAGGAAAAACTGAAAAGGATTGCTGTTAAAATGTCTCTCAATATTTGCTTTTTTTCCCCTCCCTTTCGCCAGTTATTTTTTTCCCTCTTGAAACAAGAGAGTTAAATAAATTTTAAGTCGGATCAATCTTAAAAGTTAAGACTCTAATGCTCGCATTTTATTTTTTTCAGGACACACGCCCCACTGTAAAGGTGGTAACAGCTTCAGCCGGCCATAGTAACCCTTTAGTGCATTTATATCGGAGAACTTTCTCCTAGGTTAACCCCTCTTGATCCTTGTTTACACACTTTCTCCTCAGTTAACCCTTAACCTAGAGACTTTTTTCCCCTCCTCCTACCTTTCACTCTTCATTTACCTTGTGAAGTCAGCTGCTTCATCCTAGATTAACCTGCTGGCTGTAAACCTTACGTTTATTGCCCATGTTTTTGTTTACCATTCCTTCCTTGCATTTATATTAAGTCGGCCTAACCCTAAAGTCTTTGTTTATCCCGCTATAAATCTGTTTTTACCTCCTTAAGACTACATTAATCCTTTTAACCCCCCTGTAGTCCTGAGTTACCTTATGAAGTCTGTTTACCCCTCATTCATTCCCAGTGTTTACCATCCTCTAGTCCCTTATTTATTGTGGATAATCCTTTTTGTAACCTTTGTCCTGTGTGCACACACTGGCAAGCTCTCGTCAACACTTATTTTGTCCCAAGTTTACATCTTTAGAAATGTGTGTTATCCCTTTTTTGGCTTAGCAGGTCAAAACCAAGAATTCAGTCTTTAAGCATTACTAAACAGCTGCAATCCCCTTACAACACCTTACCACAGTGATAAAAGGCAGCAGAATCAGCAAAACATCAACCACTTTGAACCCTGAGTTATAAATATGAGAACTCTTCATGTTCATGGATTTGATGGCAGCCACCTTGCCAGTGAGTTTGGTAAAAATAGATAAGAAATGAAGTTTATTTTCCTCATAAACACACAAATGGGAGAACATTAATGTTACCTTATCAAAAAGTGCAAAAACTAAGCCTTTAATTTGTTTCATTTCCCTCAGGCCAGTGAATTTAACAAACTGCTCCTCTGAGAGAAAACAGAAATACTTTAAATGAATCATAAACATCTCTTCATGGATTCTCACCCTGCAGTAGAGCGATGTGGAGGAGCAGCCTTCACTGCTCTCCTCCGTGCTGCTGGTTCCCACGGCGGGGCTGAGCATAACGTTGGCCAGCTGTGGGCGGAGGAGCGCCACATGCATGGCCGTGTCACCGTCCTCGTCCTCCATGTTGACATCGGCACCCTCGGCCACCAGAAGCTGCACCAGCTCGGTGTGGCCCTGCGTTACGGCCAGCTGCAGTGGCGTTTGGTTACGGTTGTTTCGGATGTTGATGTCGCAGCGTCCCTATGAGAGAGGGGAAGGTTATTTTACTTTGCAGGACATAAACATTCCCTACGAAGTTGTTAAAGTGCTATTTACAGCTAAACAAACAGGAAATTTCCTTAAAAGCAGAAGGCTAAGGAGGGATTTGTTGCTGATATTGAATGTTGTTTGCAGTGCCTAGAAGTGCTGAATATAAGGATATGTATAAATATATATATATATATATATATATAAAAGAGTTAATAAGTAGGTGTACTGTTGTTATGCTGATAACAGTTACGGGAAAGTGACAATCTCGGGACTAGAATTGAATCGCAGTTATGAACTCAGAATTTCTGCAGTTAATCATGATTAATCACATCCTTTTCATGGTATTTTAAAATACCACTTTTTTGCATTCAATAGTGTTTTTGTGTCATTTGAAAAATTTTCTACTGTCTTAAACGGAGTGTTTGAATAAAGACCTGTTTTTATAGGCAGTCTGAAGATTTTCATATAAACGACATGAAAATGTGCTTGCATGTTGTTTTATTCTGTAGTCATCTGAACATTTCCAAGCAGAAGCAGATAAAGAAGCCATAAAAACAGATTTTTAGGACTGTGATTGGTCTCATCTCAAACTCACCTCCTTGATGAGGATCTCTGCGACGTCACGGTGGTTGTTGAGGGCGGCCAGATGCAGCGCGGAGAATCCATCCTCCTTCTTAACATCCACCAGCTGCCTTGCCCGGGCCAGAATCTTCTCTGTGGCCCTGCCGTCAGGACAAACACAAGACTCAAGTAGGAACAGTACACGATGCTCCTCTTGGCTAAAGCTTAAATTAAGAACACTTGTATCTATGACAATTGCCCCAGATCCCTTGTTACTATGTCTGGCTTTAAAATCAGGATGCCAAATATAACAGAAACCAGTTCTGTAGAAGCCTTCAGTGGCTTTTGATCACAAGAAAATCAGGACTTATTTGTTGCTCCCCGAAACAAGATGTAAATCTGGACCTGTTAAGAGAATGTGTCTTGTATTAGGGGTAAAGACTGGAAATTAGGCTTAGATTAGACTTTTTTGGTGTGGAATGAAAATACAGTCTTTGTATGTGAATTTGATGCTAATCTGGCAGGACAAAGGTATTTAGAAAGCTGCTTTCTCAAATAAATAATTCCCTAAAAGACTGCGTAATATTATGAGACATTAGAGTGGATTACCTCTGCAGACATGCTAGAACTACTGTAATCCAAGAAAGCTGGGCCACGCTGCATTTAACAATTATCAGAAAAACATGATTTTAAATGCACCAGGGTTTTTTTCTTTTGATTCAGGTATACCAAAGATGCTAACCTTTACCAACATTTTTAATGACCCAATCAGAACCTTTGTATGTGCTAGTGCTGGTTGATTGATCATGTTTAACTTTCACTTATAATTCTGGCTCCCCATGATCATGAAAACAAGACAATCCAGATTAATAGATCACTGTGCTGTATGCTGTGTTGCCTTTGTGGGGAGCAGAGGGAGAAAATGTCACATACTCTGGTTAGTGTGGGGCTGTAAAGAATGGTAGAAAGGCAGCTGTTGGTTCATAAAAACAGGAAAAATGCCTCAGTCACATGGAGCCACTCTGGACCTGAAACTATTCCAAATGACTTGCAGAATTTGTTGTGGCTATACTTGAGACAACAACAAATTTATATAACCATTAGAAATTCACACACAGAGTTTTTTATAGAATCAGTGTGATCTTGACAAAAATAAAAACAGTCCTGGTTGTTATTTCCATTATAATTGAGCCCCCCTAATGACTGCTCCATAAAAATCGTTCTAGTATAGATTGCAAAGTCCATTTTCATCCCCTTATCTTGATTTAATCTTTGCATTATGCACGCAAACCTCATCAGACAAAGCCACATTGCATTCACAACGAACCCATTGCAGACTTTGTAACATGCACAAAGCATAAACCTCCAAAGCTCATATTATCCTTTGCCACAGTGGACTTGGCATGAGACGCAGCTGCTGTAGAGCTGCTAACAAGCTGATCTAACAAGAAAACACTGAGGCACCACAGGCGGCCAGTTCTCACTAAATACAGCCGAGCGACCTCCTGATGTTTCTTTCATTCTCACCTACCTCAAATGTTACAGGTCAATTGTTGCTTGGAGGCTAAAATAATATTTGATTCCTTTCAACATTGAAGCTCACCATAAAACTCAGCTAAGACAGCACTGAAAATCACAATATACAAAATGCCTCACACAGAGGACAGTGTCTACTCATACTTTTCAAGGTCAAAATCTTCAGCTATCCTTTTTGGCTTCCTTCTCTTAAATTAATGTTAGTTATCTCTAATGTGAGGGTTAATAAAGGGTGGAGGGTGAGTTTCTTCAAATGATGAGGCCACATTCGGTCAAGTGAAACTATGAGACCTTCTTTTGTGTTTCATAAAGTCAGGCCGGTGCTGCAGTGTAAGGCTGGGCTGCACCGTCGAGTTGTCCTCTGCTCTAGAGCTGAGCCTGCTTTATGACGTGTGAAATTGAAGCCGACAGCCTTAGTGAGCACCCAGGAAGCTGGCATGCCACCATGGAGGCTGTACTACCACATGACCCAACCTTTCAATGGTGGACTTTGGGCCTGATGTTAGCTCTGCTGGATCTCACTGCTGGGGAACACTGGGGTTGCTAATGTTGAAAGTTGAGGGTTTTTTTTTTTAGACACGTGAAATATTTGCCGTCTATCTTTAGAAATAAAGCATCTTATTTATACAACAGAAGAAACAAGAAGGTGGAAATACAAAGCTCTGCAACAAGGACAGAGAATCAGGCAGAAAGCTGAAACAGTGTACAACTAATGGAGTAAAAGGAGTGTTACAAAACAATACATTTCAGTATCGGCAGTTTTAGACAGAGAAATAACTTGCAACTCATAATTTTAACTTATGTGTAATAATCAGTTAATTTCCATCTCAACTCTATTCTCTAAGCCCTCATTTATATTGTGAAGTAATTCAGAGCAGTGTCTTGATATGGTAATTACATCATACAAAGATGTATGATCCTACACTGTATGAAATACACTGTTTAACACTGTTAGACACCCAGTAGTAATTAGGAGTGCATGTACACAATGACTCTCTTATTCAAGACAGTCTGGCAGCAAACTGTACTTCTCTGACTACCACTCTCACAGATCCTCCATCTGTGATGCTGTTTGTTTTAGAATGGATTTACATGCTAATAATTTCAAAATAAAATTGAATGAAGGTTCCATTTAGGGTTAGGGTAAAGGTTAAAGTAATGGGTAGGATACCAAAAGTTAAAGGTCAAAACTTGACTCGCAAAACCTGGTTAAAAAACATTTAATAAAGTCGAGTAAACAGTCTGCTTGCAGGAGGTATCTAATGTGTCAAGAGTAGCTCATGTAGCTCTGTTAGCTGCATAAGCTATGTAGATAACATAGCTATGTAGCATTTGATCCTGATAAGGTTGACAGTTACAAGATTTTTTTTAAGAAACTTTATATTTTTAAAAAATACCGTAAATAAATATAAGGCATGTTAGGTAAAGTGAAAATATATCTATGGCAAAGGCTGCCAAAAAAGTGAAATGCTTGATGTCACAAGGTGCAGATTACTTAAGACTCATCTACTGAGTCATATGCGAAGTATTTTTTTAAGTTTTAAGTGAAATAAGACATTGAAAAGCGTATTAGTGTCCTTACTCAGTTATTGTGAGAGCAGGCAAACATTACTATTAGTGTTTTTTTGCAGCAGTCCCCCAATATTAACTGCAATTAATTATGAAATCCCTACTCATTTTGTTTTGTAAAGTTAGGAAAACCAGGCGCTGCCTTACTTATAAATAAGTCTCTTCCTTACAGTGAGGAATGCAGTTTATTAATTTTACACTAGTATTGAATCAGTGGTCAATATTGGCAGATATCCAAGTACTGGTAAGTATGGGACTAAACACAAGGACCAATGCATTCAATCTGAACACCCATAAAAAAAACAATAAACCATAAATCCTCCTAATAACCCACTACAACAAAAAAGTTTTATCATTTCTGTTTCTGATTATGAAAATGTCCTATGTGCTGTTAAGCAAATGTAAGACATAGAGTAGATCTATAATCTTTAGCAGTGGGAAAATGGAGTTTTAATTATAACCACCAAATAAAAAGATCTATGCCAAGAGTCCAGGTTTAATGTACAGTCACACATGGTCAGGATCTCCTGGGCGTACTGTATGGACTCAGGCTGTTAGGGAGGCTTCCCATTGGAGGTCATTGCTACCTGCAATGCAGCTCCGTGGGTGCGTGTGTGTTTGTGTGTGTGGCGAAGGTATTGATAGAGGGAACTATTGTCTCCAGAGCGCCTTCATTAGCTTATGCTCTCACCCTTGCAGATCTGACGCAGACATATCTGTGTGGTTTGTGGCACCTTTGTCCCTTCATTCCTCTGCTTTATTTCCATAATCGTTACTCCTGTGGCTTCATGAATATTCAGACTTTGGTAGACGTTTGGAGGCAGTTTGTACAATCACTGCTTCAGCAGCTAGAGGGCATCAGCTTGAGGGTAGAGCGGGTATGACTGCTCTGGCGACTGAAGTCATCATTTGGTTATTTTTGGGAGACGTTTCTTTGTAACATGCTGCTGATAAAAGGAGACAAAATGCACCACAAAAATGAGGAGGTTTTTCTTGCCTCTGTATAAACAGCTTTGAGAGTGAGTATTGTTTGAAATCTATCTTGTGTGCGTCAGGCAGTTTACATTTTACTGTCAAAAGGTGCTGTGCAGCTCCAGAAAGATGGGAATGAATAGCTAAAGGAGGCATACATAGGAGGAATAATGGAAAAAAAATACATCTGGTGACAGTGAGTTGAAAGAATAAATCCCAAAGCTGTTATTTTACTGGAAAGAGGGAGTAATCCAGCCAAGTATTCCTTTTACTCTGTAAATACAGTAAACAGACCAACCCTCCTGTATGTTCATTTGCCTCTTCATCCCAGCTGAAAAGTCCAGAGGAAATCTGGCTTTCTGCCTTGTTTCTTTTCTTTTCCCAGGACTGTTTGTGAACTTGGCCTCTGGCCCTCTTTTTCCATTTCCTCACAATAAATAAATACTAATAAACAAAAGGTTCTCATCTTTCTGTCACAGAAAAACAACAGCAGGCCACAGCTGCTCGCAGGAACTCCAAACAAAGTCCCATCGGAAAATTAAAAGATATGGATGATCTTTATTCTAAAACCTGAGGTCAATAAAGCACTAAAATGTCAAAGAAAGATGGATTTATATCAAAGAATGTAATGTGAAAAATTCACAAATATCAACTTCAATAACTACAAAAAGATAAATCTAAGTTTAAAGACATTTAAATGGTGATGAGTCCTGCTTTTCTGCGATCTAGCACACATTCCAAGTGCATATTACAATTTGAATTGAACCCAAATCAAACTACAAATGAATTAAAAAAACCACACAGCACCTGGACAGTATCACTGCACCTTAGGTCTGTTGATGATATATGCTTGAGCTGGTGAAGCGAGCTAATCCTGAACACTGTAAATCCTGCGTCTCGGCTTTTGGCACGGCGGTTGATGTCAAGCTAAATGAATGCTGCGCAGTGCAGCCTAAACTCCCAGTGCTGCACATATGACACTTGCCAGAACAGATTGGACATTTATTAAATGAATGTCTACTGTGGCCTCTACTGCTGTTCTTTTTCCTCTCTCGCTTGCAGTGATTGCTCGTCGACTGTCTTTTTCCCCTTCTCAGTTGACATTTGTCCACATATTATTGTCCTGACATTATTATTTGTTGTAGGATCATTTTCAGTGTCTACAGTAGGAGTTTTTTAAGCAGACTGCTTAATGGAGTGATGAGGAAATGTGAAGTAGGGCGGTGAGACTTCAGCGCTGGAGAAATGTACTGACTTCTGCTCATTTTTGACTGTTTTAGTACCTGGCAGACTGGCAGAAGTGGATGGTGGAGACACTGTAGAGGAATAATACTCCATTCACAGCCTGAAAAAAACTCACTAATGACAAAAACAGGGCTCTGACACACTTAAGGATATAAACTTTCAAGATGTTTTCCGTTAAATCAAACAAAATACACTTAAAAAATCTCTGAATGAAGTGGCATTACTTCAGGGAGAAAATTTATGGCTATACTGGTCTTTTTCAGTCCTACTTCCTTTCTTTCATGGCACCTCTTTAAAAATGAGCTTGGGACAATTTTCCATGACATGAGTTTGTTATTTTTGGGAGGGAAAGTTCATGTGAGGTTGTAAAAGTCCTGGAGCAAAAAAAGGCAAGGATCTCCACACAGGCAGGCTCGGTGCACAGAAAAATATGAACTCTTAATAAGTCGCAGAGCTGTAAGGAGAGTAACTTCCCTATTCATTTTTCAAACAAGTGGTCAAAATTTTATTTTCTTGATCCTATCAGAGGAAACAGCCTCACTCTGATGCCTCAGCAGAACATGACTGCAATGGAAAAATCCAGTGCACAGCCTCAGTTATCAGAAGAAAGAAAGACATTTAATAGTTGCTAATATAGCAATGTGTCATGTAATTTTTTGGGGGGATATAAATAAGTAAAAATTACAAACTTTGTACAGAGCTAGCACATGACATTTTTGGGAATATTGACAAAAAATAAAAGTGCAATTTTGATCAAATTTATAGCTGCAGAACTCTGTTTTAGACATATTCCTCCATAGAAAGTAGGACAACAAGATAATAAATCTTATCTGCAAGATACAAATCTTGATCATTGGTATTCTGATTGATTTTATACCACTTTAAGCATGAATTTCAAATGATTACATAAACTTGTCCTGTAACCTTGGAGGCAGCATCAACTGGGTATAAAGTTTTGCAAGTTATTTTAGATTTTTCCTAGTCTGATTCCTCCAAACCAGGTTGGTTCCAGACTGAGTCTTCTTTTCCATTTTATTCCATTTTTGCCCACCAACCTCAGCCTTTTTTTCAAGCGCTTTGCTTATCACAATTACTGGAGTATGTGCTGTGGCTCACTCTGCTCCTCACTTAAATTTAAGTGAGAGCTGTTTTGGTGGGAGGAGCAGAGCACACACTGTGCTATAAAGGTAAAAGAGGTTGTGTGCTTCATTTAACAGTCTCTATCCTGCCTTATTAAAGAAATCAAAACAATTATGGAAACAAAAATTGAAAAGAAAGTCACAGAAGCATATAGACAACCACATTCACATATCAGAAAACATGGGATCACCATAAATACAATAAATACAATGCCAGAAATGCATTAAAAAGTACGACACACCTGAGACTTAAAGTCAGCATCGACCACAGGTCAGTTTCAGCTTTTAGCATTCAGCAGCTCCATATAAACCATGTCAGACCGTGTCTGCTTATATAGTCACATTCAGCACATTGATCTGTATGCTAACCTGCAAAGAGAACCGAAAGCTGACGGTGCTAGCAATGCTAACTTCAGCTACATTCTGTAAACCAGCTTCACACCGTTCACCAAGTTGCTCAGTCCATCTTAAATAAAATGCTCAGTTTTGACTGTTAACTGGATGTTTTCTTAACTTTAGACCAGACAGCTACCTGCAATTAATATTTGAGTTTAATTGAGTGTGAAATGATTTGCCTAGGAACATCCCTAGTCTTAACAAAACTGGCACCTACAGCACAAAAATTGCTTTGCCTCAATTATCTTGGTTTAAAGATAAAGAAAAAACACTGCAATTGAATGTGAAACACACTTGATGACCCAGGACTATTAAAAAAAGGAAATTATCTAACTTAGGAATAAAGTTGTCTATCTACAATTATTTCTATTCTATATAAAGAAGCATATTTAAACTATAATGATTGGACTTTTTTTAATTGACTCTCAGGATACTTTACCCTTCCTCTGACAACTTGAGGCAGGTGCTGCGTGCAAATAAAAATCCTAACAAGAAGAAAGAGACATTTTCTTCAACTTCAAAGCAAAAGCAGTGACAGCTGCTGGTAAAGTGACAGCAGCAGAAAACAAACATGCACAGAGAAAGCACCTGTGGCTAAAGCTTCCCTCGACAAGAATATTCAGTGATGCATTCAGAAACACTGAAGGTACAGAGGAGGACGGGTGCTAGCACTTCATCTCTAACAACAGTCCAAGCTTTATGCTGGACTTAAAGACTTAAAGCTAAAATTTATGCATCGATGATCTATATCTCAACCCACAATAACACCTTTTTTTTATGATTTTGTGCTCTTTACGTTTGTGAGGATGACTGCTAACTGTGTGTATTTTCTGCTGGGATAAAATAAGTATAAATAATTGTATAAATAATTGTATAAATAAATTTAAATAAGTATCTATGTTTTAGTTATTTGTGGAAAAAAGTCTTTGCATGTTTTGTGCCATGCCTAAAATTTTTAGTCATGACTGATAAAGTTTTCTGAATCTGGACCTTATAACCAAGGTATCTGGACAACTTTAATTATGTTATACATTGTTGTGATTTCTTCTAAGTCAGTTGGCTTTTGTTTTTGTTTTTTGGTAAATGGAGTGTTTTAATGTAACATAGATCTAAAATAAAGTATAAGATAACAAATAAAGAATAGCATTAAAGGAAGTCTTGTTTATGCTAACACCAAGCCAGTTTAAAGCAAGCTACAAATCAATGTTTACTTTTTAGGACAGATTTAAAGCTCTGAAAAAGTATGCTCCTTTTCATAACTTTAAAGTCTTATAATACAAATGTCAGTTAGATCAGTGGTTCCCAACCTGGAGTCGGGAACTGGAACCAAAGATCACAAGCTTGGTCTGCTATGAGGCTGTCAAAATTAAATTTGCGTATTTGAGAAAAATCATGATAAAACACTTAATCAGTTTGCGTAATGGTGTTTTGGAAAGAAAAACAGGTGTAGAGACATTTTCTTAGGTTTTTATGAATGAAACAAACAAATGGATGTTGATTTTTGCTAACAGTATGTTAGCAATTTTTAGTGTGGGTCTTGGGGAGCTTAGCTTCTCTCAGGCAGGGCAGCTCAGAGGAATGATGGTTGGGAACCACTGAATTAGATAATAATGTGAAAAAAAATTTGATTGTACTAATCATCTGCCTACAAAACACAACTTAACTTAGACAAACTTGATAATAAAATCAGTCTCCGTGGTTTTAAATAATGCAATTTTGAATAAATTCAGATAACTGTGATCCATGAGGTTTTCCAAAAAGGGAAGATTCACTTGTGGTGCTCTGCCTCACATTTCCAGGCTATTCAGGGTAAGTGGAGGCTGATGTGATTCAACATGAACAGAGGAGGACTCTGGCACACCAAAAAAGAAGCCAGAGTTGTGTTTGAGGGATGAAACCTTATCATTGTGAGAATGTTTTGTAATGTACTGCATCTCTATCTGAGCTGTGCCCTTTCACAGATTAGCATTAGATTAAGCACCTTCAGTGTCAACCAGCCTAAAAACAACACAGTCGGAGGACAATGAAGCCTTTGTGACAGGTGCCAGTGATGCAGGCTTGACGTTTGGCCTAAAGCAGTGCGGTGTCGAGTAAAATGCAGGAGCAAATCTTTCACCAGCTCCCTTTTGTTTCCTGTGGGGGGAAAAACCTGGAGCAGTTTGGAAAGGAATACATTTAAGTTGCACAATATATTATTTTTACTCCTTACTTAAAAGAAACAGCATTTGACACAGATTTTTGGATTGTGTCTACTAAGGGATCTGAAATCATGCATGGTTGAAGAGTGACTGCGCCAAAAACCTGGAGGACAAGTGAACATGTAGGGAAATGGGGATGCAGAAGTTAATGTTGCATTTTTGGCTGATATTGACTGCCACGCTGCTGACAGCAACAGAGGCTGTGTGGGAGATGAGCTCTATTTGTAACTGATAGTTTTGAGAATTGACCTTTGAGTCTTCATTTGAACACACAGAAGAGATTCCTACACTCGCCCAAAACCATCACTTCTAATCCTCACGGAGGAAACATGCATCTAAGTTAGTGAGAGGAGCAACAAACATGACAGCTGGATGTATTTAGTGTACAAGGATTTTGAGAGTCTGTGCTAGGAGAAATGTGGCTATCTAATGTCAGAAATAAAAAGCTAATAAGCTCACATTAAAGAAGACTAATTTTTTACACTCAATTCAAGGTAAAAAAACCCAAATGGTGTAACTAATGTTAGGGCCATTGCAAAAGTTCTATAAAGCTGGATGCAAAGTCAAGGATTACAAATCTAAACTGATTTGGAACTGCACTGACATTAAGACAGATTTAACTGAAACAGTAGACGCTTTCTGCAGAATACTTTCAGGGTTAAAGTCCAAGAAATGTGAGATCTCACAGCAACTAGTGCTATGATGAAGTGATTCTAGAAGAATGCATTTCATCTCTAAAAACTAGCTTCCTTTCAGTGCGCTATATTTTGCAGTTATCCCCTTTAACAGTAACAAATTAAAGCCGTAAGTCATGACTTCCCCAGTCAGCTGGCTGTCACTGATTGCAGATTTCTGATTGGTTCTTTTAACTTAACAGCAATACTTCAAAGATCTTATCTCAAAGTAGAGACACTCCAATCTGGTTAAACATTAAGATTATGTTTATCAGTTCAACTCACTTCAGCAGCATTTGGAGAGATTATCTGTGTTAAAAGCCCTGAATGTGGAGCACCACTGTATTTAATGGGAGTAGCCGATCAGACACAAGTTCTTCACAATAATTTGATGTGTGATGGTAGAATAAAGCCAAGGTCAGACTATGGGATGTAAGCACAGCTAAGGCCCAGTGAGGCAGTCATAGGGTTTGACTGCTTTATTCTGCCCAGTGTTTATAGTTAACAACAATCAAGGCTGCATCTGGGGTGACTCACAACAGAAAGTCTAGGTTTACTGTCTTGACCAGTGGTTCTCAAATGGTGAATCTTGGTGAGCCTTGGGAATTTGCACGACTACACTTCTACATGTGTTTGCAAAGGTATTTTTTGATACTACCACTGATAGAGGTAACCATTGTTACAATAATATCATTTTATAACTTGTATTATAAAGTAGCAAAAAATGGGCAACCTCTGAGAAAGCTAAAATTTGTTCCTGGTATTTCTGGTATTTTCTAGCTCTGTCTTTATTTTATATGTACATGTTAATTAGGCTTAAAAATGCCTAAAACAGGGGCAAACAGGTTTGGTTTTGCAACAGAATATTGATTCAATCAACAACTGTAAATGATGCATATATATATAGCTGAAATGTATGCCGCACAAACATACACTTTAGGGTTGATTTGTGTAATCCAGTTATTCCAGAATGGTGAAGGCTAGAAATGCTTTGGTGCGTGTTGTGGATTTGAAGCACCAGGCATTACTGCTACAAATATACATCAAATGAAGATATAAATAAAGACATGTTAAAGAAGAGATTTTGCACCTTAGCTGTGCCTTGGGGAAAAGCATCTGAAAATCACTGGTCTAGACTATGGCTTTCTTTCTGCCTTTTATGATTTATTCTGCCATGTCAGAGGTGTTGACCAATGAGAAAGCTCAGGGCATTCTGATAAAAGTCACAAATGTAAACAAACCATATGGTATAGTGCAAATGATTGATGAGATTTGTGCTGCAAGATGTGAGAGTGGAGATGTCGACTTCTGGTAACTTCTGCTTATCAGATTTGGCATACAGGAACTACCACGACAGACTGATTAAAAATAAATGTTGGCAAGAAACAGCAGACGTACTTCAGCAACCCAGTAAATAACTGCTCTTAGCATTAGCTTAAAGCTAATGCATCATTCATCATAACATTTAGATAGATATCAAGTAAAGCGAATAAAGTATTCCCAGGGGTTTTCACATTTTATTTGCTCCAAAATCTCAAGGCACTGCATGTTAACATCAATGCAAATTACTTCTTCGACACCTTTTAAAGTTTCTTTAATCATTGTATAGTTTTGGCTAAAACTGATAGTTATACTAGTCTAAAGACTAAGAATAAGCCTAAATTTAAAATAGCAAAATGAACACTGCAGGCAACGCCATCACATCAGTTGTTATTATTGGTCTGGTACCAACTTGCAGTTGTTCATGTCAGACAGTAATGTCACAGCACAAACCTATCGCTCTGTAAATGCCTAATCTGATCCAGTGACCATCATAACAGACAAAAATAGCATAGACTGACCTCTGTATTAAATAACTATGACAATAAGATTATGACATCAATAAATCCCCAGGATGTGGCAAGCTGAAAACCTCATTTGATTTAAAAAGCTCAATGAACCTTTCACAGCTTTTGCTCATATTAACAAGCATGGCAACAAGGTCATCATCTAAGATGAAAGCTGCAGCAGAAAGTCCAGCATATGACCTCTACTCACAGTTTGTTTCCTTTGAGGGCAGCGTGGTGCAGCAGGTTGAAGCCTCTGTGGTTCTGCTGGGTGAAATCAATGTTGGGCACCAACACCAGGATCTCAATGATGTTACGGAAATCTTTAGCAATGGCGTCATGCAGCGGTGTGTCTCCATAAGAATCCTAAAAGAAAGACAGAATAGTCTAATTGAATTTAGCTTTGGCACATGTGTGGCCAAGACTAGTTCTGCAGGTTTCTGAGCTTTTTTGTGAAGCTTGTTGAGACATGACACGTCAGAATGTCAAAGTAGTTTTTTAAATTTGGGTTAATTGCACTTGTGTCTCAGTACACAGGCGACAAGGCTTTCATCTTTGTTTTTTATATTGCATCATTGATATTAACAACACAGTAGATTTATTTAAAACTATGACGTGATTTTGTTAGCTAGAATTTGTTGTAAACCTGAAATAGACCATGCCTACTATTCTAGGTTTACATCAGTTATGTGCTTCAGAGCATTTTGATTGTATGAAGCACAAACAAAACAAACTCATGGCAGCTTCTCCATGCTTTTAGATGAGTAGCCGTGTACTCGAGCAGAACAAATGTGCTGTAAGTGAATTCCAGGCCTGGTTGCAGGCATGATAGACTGTTTGGAAAGGCTGTAAAAAGGTGCAAAATCCCTGTCATAAGGCTAAGGGCTGAAGTGAAACCAAGGTCACACACAAATACCATAAATATTTGAATTTGTGTGTTTACAACTGCCTTCAAAAGGAAAATATTTGAGTTTCTTCATGACTGTGCATAGTAAACACTGCCGGAGAAACTTGCTCACTGGCTACACCAGATGCTCATTTGGTGGTCAACTGCTATTTACTCACCAAATGCTAAATCAAGAGTACTGCACTCCCAGTCCTGACTACAGACTGAGCCTGATAAGGACATGATAAGGGTTTCCAGAAACCATTTACCCAGAAATATGAAAACTGGAATAACTGCAACGCAATTGTATGTCTACCCCAGCCACTTATGCTAGGGTAGACACCCATCACTGTTTTCAACAGAATAATCAAGTATCTTTGCTGAAGCAGGGGAAATACTAACTAAAAAAATACAATAGAAATTTGATTATAAGAAAGAACACATCTCTCTAAAAGCAACACAATAGAATGAGTATGCCTAAAGTTAACAGGTGAGGTCAGTCAATCAATCAGCATTACTTGTATAGCACTTTTCCTACAATAATAAGTGGCAGAAAGTGCTTTACAATAACACAATTCAATAAAAAATATCATGACCCCACACACCATCCATGCACAAGGTAGAAAGTGCTTTTATCTTTGCAGATCAGCCATAATACTTTAAAATTTTTCCATCCTCTGCAAAGCTCATTATGTCAGAGGATTACTTTTGTCAAAGTTATGAAAACAGGCTCAGGATGCTCAGAACTGTTAGAGGTTCAGCTAGTTGATGGTAGATGATGCTATTCTCTTGTACATTCAAATTTTTAACTGATAGCAAAGCTTTAAAAAAATCTGGTGTTCAAGACATTGGACAACAAAATCCTAATCCTTGCTTTTTGAGTGAGAATGAGTACTTTTGCAAAATGCAAAAAAAATGACAATGGGGTTCTCTGAGACAAACTGTCAAAAAAAAAAACCTGGAGAAAAAGATTTTCCTGTAAACATGTGCTTCCAGCAATAGTTATAACAAGAGTAAGAAGCAGAAAATAAATGCATTTTGACCAAAATAAGAATATAGAGAAGAACTGCATTCCCAAAAGAGATTCCGTTTTTAAAGTACCTGCAGAATATTTGAGCAGATATCTGATACTGTTGTTCTGTAAATATTGTGGCTGCATGTGCAATATAACAATACAAAATAAGCTAGTTTAAAGGCCTTTGGGCTCGGTCCCATTTCTGAGTTATAACCCGACTCCCTTGTCGGGAGTCCCTTGTCCCCCTACAACAGAGTCACAAAGAGAAGTGGTGAAATCTTCCTCTACAAAACAGGACGACTCCCCACCTACTGAAACAATACACAAACATTTCCCACCAATATTTTTGACAGGCTTGTTTGAAATTGAAAGGACCACAATGCATTGAAACAGGCTAATCTTATGATATTAGACTGTTGTTGTAATTTCCAAATCTTGCAGATGATTTACAAGGTTCTTGGAGATTTCCCATAACATTCATTTGGAGTACCCCTCTGGAAAATCTCTGTTTGGAGGACCATGTAGTCCTAGCACTTCACCCAACCTCTCCCTTCCAAAAGAAAATCAGGACACCCTATCCCTAGATATGGACATGCAAAACATGGTGGTAGGGCTGAGTGGAAGGGGAAGGAGTGTTTTAGCATTGAGCCTGCAACTTATCAACATGACAAACACTATTATTTGGCTTATCCTTCGATGTTTACAAAAGCAATGGAGCTCCTCAGAAACCACCCAGTTTCCCCCCACTCAGTTCCTTCACTGATCCTCATATCAATCTTTTTAACCCTGAAACAAAAACACTACTTCTCCTGCTACTAAACATTTGATTTGGCGCAAAAACAGGACTGAAGAGAAGGAGTAAAAGAATTGCACCTCCCACAGCCAAATGCAATTTCCTTAATTCATTGCTAATGATAGCTTTTGAACTTCCATGCACTTCATTTATCTTTTTATGTATTGTTAATATTGATTATAATACTAATGAAATATATTGTAGAAAGTGTAGCTACACTGTTTCAAAGTATGGTGTGTATAGTCGTCATCAACAGCCAACAGTTGTATTTTGGTCCAATGGGTATTAAATGTGTTGGTACTAGTACCGTGTCAGTGCCGGATTTCAACCTTATTTGACACTAGAGTCCAGTTTGACAATACCGTTTAAAGTCATGATATTTATGCCCATGTGACCTTTTGCCTTCACAATGGATGTCACAGGGACAAAAAAGGGGCACACCTCTGTGCCATGATCTTCAGAGGTAATAACAGGCAAAAAGAGATCAACAGAGCCAGCATGAAAGCACAGCACTGTGCGTGTATGCATTTATGTCTGACCTAACATGCCACGCTCTTGTCATCCATTTATGATGAAATGCACTGTGAATTGACAGAGAGGGGCATCACATATCATGCAATCATAGTATAAATATAAATGCTGCATACATTGCACAGATTTGTTATGGCGCTGTTGAAGAAATATAATATGAAAACACCTAAGGATTGTGGGTAGTGTAGTTCTTTCCCTTCAAATAGCCAATAAACCATGTTTATCTTCAAGCAAGGTTGATAACATATGAACTTATGTCTTTTACAGGAGTATACCCTCATTTCAGACTCACATGGATCATGGTAAGTCTACTTTTGATGGTCATAATATTATGGCATATAATCAAAACCACCAAGGAATAAATAAATAGGATTTTTACATCTGAAAGCTCCATAGCATACTAAATTGGTAGTGCAACTACTATAGCACAAGGCTGATGCCAGCAGCCAGTAATTTAGTTTAGTTAAATAAAGAGCAATAAAGTATTATCCTCTACTGGTTGTAGGGTGATACATTTTAACCAACACCGGGTCCACAGCTGTAGATAGGTATGCCTCTCACCTGAAGGTTGACATCAGCTGAATGTTCAGTCAGCACTCGCACCACGTCTGTGAAGCCCTTGTTGACAGCAATGTGGAGCGCTGTGCACATGGAGTTGTTCAGGAGGTTTACATTTGCTCCTTTGCTCAACAGCAGCCGTGCGATCTCTGCCTGATTACTGAGAAAAGAGAAACCACAAACAGATTACTCCTCATTGTCATTCATTTCCCCTGAGTGATTCAGCATGCCTGAACGTGGTTTTCAATTATAATAATTCAAACCAGTGTTTAAAATATCAAACACATTTCCTGAAAACCTCCCGGGAGCAACACAAAGCTCAAGGATTAAATGCTAACTTCACTGTTTTTAAACCCTGCCCTTTCCCCCTCACTGTTTACTACCATTGCCAATCAGTAGTAAAATAAAGTTATCTTTAACGTGAATAAAATCTAGAGAAGATTTTGTCCAATGCTGACTTCCTGATTATGTGTTATGTGGTTAGGGGAGGGGATGTGGGTGGCTGATTAGACAACACTCTAATGCTGTCACTTCTGTGAATGGATTATCACATTACAGGGAAGGAGACACGCAAGAGCTTTTATCTACATCTGTCAGTCTCCAGGCTTTTCAGGAAAACAGAGTTGTATCTTGACATGAACAAGCCATGAGTGTGAGTAAGAGTGTTACTTTTGGCCCTGTTTTTACATTCAAATGTATGTATATGTATGTGCGTCCTCACCCAAAGGCAGTATAGTGCAATGCCGTGTCTCCATCTTCATCCTTGACCTCGATGGAGCCGTTGGCCTGCAGCAGGGCCTTCACCACCTCCATGTGGCCTTGGTGGGCAGCCACCTGAAGAGCCGTCTTGCCCTGGTTCTTTATATCCACCTGCCAAGAAAACGCACGTAGACGAAGACTCATTTTAAATGGTCCACACACTGACGCAGCTGAACTTGGACTGGCTGTATAATCCGAGCATGGCGACCACGTTGATCATATACACAATGCAGGTATAATCCCTATTAGTGATGCAGTCATTACTGAGTAGACATGTAATGACGTTCATATCATAATGATTGTTTATACTGTAAAACTTCTGATAAAAGCCCACCCCAATTCCAGGCTGAGTCCTTTTAACTAGCCCAATGCTGCCTCATGTTTTAACAGAAAAAAGTTAGGTCTTAATTAAATGCCAGTATGCATTTAATATAAAAATAGTTTGCAGTTAAAAAAAAATAGGAAAAATTGAGCAAGACACAAAAAAAAAACACTAACTTCCATTTTTTTCTAGGTGGAAAGAGAAATGTTATGCATACCAGCTGTACAGCAAGATAAAATGTATGAGTGGATACAGCCGTTTCCGTGTTTCTCACTGGCGAATCCAGCTCCTGTCTGAACCATTTGGGACTGGTTAGAAAGTGACAGGACCAATCAGCGACAAAGGGCAGTACTTTCAGCTGTGGCAGAGTCGTGACGTAAGCAAGCAGCGACAAGAGGCCAGTGCAATTATGGCAGAAGACATTAGCGTGGATGCCGCTAAAGCACCAGTTTTATCAGAACTTGATGACATTTCTTCATTAAAAGAAAAACAAAGAACAGCAGTGAGTTGTTCTCTTTTCAAAAACGACCAAAGTCGTGTACTGACATGTCTACAGTTGCCATGGTTCGTGTTTTGCAGTTCTATATGGAGTTTACTCCTTGGTAGCGGCTACGTCACATGTTTTGTTGCTCTGATTGGCCCGTAAAGATGTGACAGACAGAATGTTCATCCAGTCACCCTCTGAGTTGTTTTTCAAAGGCTCTGCCCTTTCCCAAACGCTGTTGATGAGTGGTTTACAAATCCATCTGGCGTGCCAGGTTAGATGATTTATGGATAAAGTTAAAAGTTGGGCTATGAGTATCAAGGAATCTAATAGTGAATAATGTTCACTGATATTTGGTTAAACTGCAACCCCCAGATGAAAATATGTTGAGTTGAATTAAAGCTTCAGAATGTATTCCATACAGTATGTTTCTATTATAATGTTCACTTCAGAAGAGAAATGAAATTCAAGTTTAAAAAACATATGTTCTTTCTGGTGTAAATTCACAATATGACAATCTTTCTCATCTTTTCTGTGCATGAGTCTTGTGAACAAATTCTTAAAGACCTGTCTCCTATCTCTGTATTATTATTTCAAATAAATGCTGGGTAATTTCATAGAGAGAAATAAGGAAAACCTGAAGTTTTACAGGTATTTACTTTGACAAAAACATGTGAATTCTACTGAGTATTTCACTAATCTGAATGGTATCAATAAATCCCCTTACACTTCATTCATATAACTTACTCATATTTACAGGTAAGTATTATATCTGTGTTACAGACTAAACATAAGCCATGTCCTAGAAAGCTGATAAGGAAAAATCATGTGTAAATGATGGACAGCCTATATACTTGATATTGAAGAAAAATTATACAGTTTAAAGAGTTTTGTAAGTTAACTCAAGTTGTGTACTCAAATTGTTATAAACTCTCTGTGCAGCACGTCAGCTTCATGCTCTGCAAAGAAACAAAGTTAAACTGCATCCTCCCTACCAAATGAAATAAACTCAATTCAAATCAGCAAAGCAGCAACCACGGGACAACCAGTGTCAGGTGAAATTGCTAAACTTACCGGCTACTGAGGCAGGTAAATAGAAGCCTAACCTAAAAGAGTGATTTCTTATAGTAAACACCATGTTTAAACCCCGTTTTTCTGCTTGTTCCTAATGACTTTACGAGCAAAGCTGAGTGGACCTACATGCTCATTGCCTCCCCCCCGCTGTGTCAGAGCTGCTGTCAAATGTTTATAGGCAGCTGTGTGGTGGGATGCTTTGACTTGGTATCATCCACTACAACTAGTATATCTGCTTATACTAGTTGGCTGTCAGAATTTTAAAATCCACCAGCCACAGACGCTGAAAAACTTCAATCCCAACCCTGCTGTATAGAGCTCGATTTTTCCAGTTAATAATTCATTTTTGTTTCAAAAGGATAAAAGTTGTGTGTAATAAAGGACAAGGCTGATACATCTGCAAGCCAGTATGCTGTAGTTTGTCAGGAGGTCGAAGGCCTGCCTCAGCTCCAGCTCTGGTTCTACGATGACTGGAAGTTAGTCAGATACAGCGATTTCAGTATGGTGGCTACAAGGGACTGGCTCTTAAAGAAAACATCCGTGACTAAAAGGGTGTCATCTTTCAGACTTTGTCCAATTCTTTGTACAGTCTATGGCAGTGGTTTAAAACTTTTTTGTCTGATGCACTCCTAAGATGAAGCCAACATCTCAAGTCACACCGATATCCGTACAAAACAGCCTCTTTATCATGGTTACAGTATCTTAAGTTATTGTTTAGTTATCAATTGTTAGTATTAATATATGATTGTACAAATTCCTTAAGAACACCATTTTGGAACCACTGGGCAATGGCATTACCTCGATAAACATCTACTTCAGATTTTTTTCTAAAGTTTTCAATATTATGGTTTCATATATCAAATAAAATTATGAAAACACTTCCTGGATAGTTTATTCAAAGGTACTTTGATAAAATCAAGCATGTGTGGGCCTTCTCTAATCAGACTTTGTTAACAAAAACAGTCAAAATTAATCTTAAGTTTTGAAATTAATGCATCTCTTTTTTGTGTAAGTTCTGGGGAGGGGCTCTGCTTTTCTTAAATCCAAGTATGGGAGCTTCTTGGACAAAAAGATAGAAACTACTGCTCTAACAAGCCAACTTCTGACCACTTAGATATGATAGGTTTAAGAATATCTTGTTAGGAAAATGAACAATTTGCACATTTTAGAGTACAGTATGTCTTTTTCTTGCTCACTCAGTCATTCTGGCCCTTAATTTCTCCACCCCCCCTGTCTTGGCGCCCTGGTGCGAGCTTTTGGAACGAGCAGTGGACTGCAGCAAAGAGAAGGAGTGCTGCACTAACCTTGTCAGGATACTTCTGCACCAACTCCCGCACTTTGTTGGCACTGCCGTGTGCTGCCTCGATCACCAGCCGGCTGGGATTGTCCTGCTCCGTGGACTGAGACAGCAGCTTCTCCAACACTGAGATGACAGTACCTGAACAGAGACACAGGCAGATGGAGGGGAGGGAGGGCAATAGGATTAATTTAGCTTAATCAGTTTAATGTGAACAACACGATCAGTGACAGTGTCAAGAGTCCTCCAGAGGGACGAAATCCCTCTATAAACATGCCGGATAAAGCTGAGCACAAGATCAAGAGGAATTAGTCAAAATGTCCGTCCATGCATTGTATTCTGACCCCACTCACAGACATGCACATATCACTGTTGTCAACCTCCCATCCGCTGAAGTGAGCACATGCACACAACAGATTTAGTAATGATTAAAAAGCTGCTGAAATGATGACAAATGTCTGCTGAGCTGCCAAATCTTCCCGCTGTCAACATGCAGGATCATGACGAGCCACAGAGAGGAGCATTTCAGGAAATGACACCCTGTACACACATCGCTGAAAAAGAAACAAGGAATGGTTGTGACTGTGGCCATGAATTCCCACAGTTGTAGTCTGTATGTGGAGGCATGCATGGCAGAGCTGGAATAAGGAAAGGGAAAGGGTGAATGAATGCACACAGAAGGCAAAGCTGGTGCTGCAGTGTTACAGACGAGCCCCCTCGTCCTGGCAGAGGCCTTACTTCCAGATTCGTTGGGGTTCTCTGCTGTCATGAGGTTGGCATCCACCTCGACAGGCTGGGCTGAGAGGCACGCGGGGTTGAACGTCCATGTCTGACCTCCAAAGGCCACCCGAAGGTCACCATCTGCGTAAACTTTCAGCACCTTCCCGACCTGGCCAAGAACCTAGGGTTAAACAAAACAGGAAGTAAGGACTCTGTGGCATGAAAAGGTCAGAAAAAGATCTTTGAGTGGACTTAAAATTGCAGAAGAAGTGTCAAACCTAGTCTAGTTTAGGAGCAGTTTCTGTTCATCTTTATTCTAAATTGCATATAAACCAGGAAAAACTCAGGCAAATGGCTCTAGACTTGATTACTTTCTCACATACACCCGCTTTTTTAGGAAGTAGGTCACTCTCAGTTTAGGGTTTGCCTGCCAAAAGCAGGCTTAACTTCAGCAAGTGACACAGTAAGTTTCATGCATAGAGAGAAAAGGGAGTAAATTTAAGATAAAAGAATTAAAATAATGTATTTCTTAAATATCACAGATTAGAATGAAGACACAGCAATGAAATCACAACTCAAGAATGGTAAATAAAGTCAAAGGGCTAAAGTAAAGCTAGATCACCAGTTACTAGGGTGAAAAGTGCCATTAGAAGACTTTTTAGATTTTGAGCATTCTACTCTGGAGTCAAAATTGTAGCACTTAAATTAATGACACAACTCTGAAAAATATCCAAGCCCATGTGTTACATGTTTACACTTCTGTCTTGTGCCTTTAATACTGACTTTTAGATATGAAGATTTTGTAAAATCAGACTAAATGAGCATACAGGAGCCATGCTGTCCGTCCACTCTCCATGGCCAGCCTGCAGTCTCTTCACACTCTCCATGTCCTCCAGTACTCTTACAAGTTCTCCAACTCCAAAAGTGTTCACCTGGTGGGAAAAAATGTCACACAATCAAAATAGGCTAGCCCTTAAGATAATCCAAACACACTCGACCTAAACCGGAGTATTTTACTATAAAGAATCTTTACATAGAAGCTTATCTAGAGCGTTTTACCTTAGTGAGGGCCCCTGGATGAAAGGTCCAGCGGATGTTGTTGCTGTACTGGACTCGTACATCTCCTCGGTCAGTGATTCTGTGAACAGTCCCGATCCGGCAAATGTACTGCAAACACAAACAGACCGTGTCACTCTGGGTCTTTGTCTGCATCGCTGTGACCTTAATGTTCCCTTTAGCAGCTGTGATCCGAGAGTTGGATGCTCTGTTTCTTTTCACTCTGCTGCACGCCAACGTCCATCTGAGCCACTTATATAAATATTCTGTACACCAGGTCCATGATGATAAACGTGTTTTGACTGTGTGGCTATGTTTGTCTGTAACTTAAAGAGCACATACCATGGGCAAAGTACAGAAAGGTCAGTGGGCCTCATTCACCAACACTTCTTAGAAAGGAAATGATTTCTTTAAACCTCTCTATGTAGTTCACAAAAAAGACGCTGACATTCACCAGGGTTTTCTTAAGAAAACACTCTCAGGCACATTTGAGTAATGATATACTCAGAGAACATGTTTTCCTAAAACTGTTACATCTAAATAATTAAAAAACATAAATAAATACATACAAATGTATTAAGCACTTATTTTAATTGTGAAACTTTTGATCTAAACAGCAAAATAAAAAAATACTTTTTCATGCCAAGCACTTCAGTAAGAAATATATGTGACAAAATGATAATGATTAAACGCAACATTATTTACAAATATTTTTGTAACATTTCTGACAAATTAATAACTTCCCCCTAATAATTTCATTCATTTATTTGACTTTACTTAACCAAGAAAAACCTCACTGAGATTAAAAATCTCTTTTACAAGAGTATCCTGGCCAAGACAGGCAGCAGCACATTTAACAAAGGCACAGACACTGAAACAAAGCAATTAAAATCACAGAGATACCAAATACGAGTCACTGATCAGAGAGACATTAGTCAAAACAGCTACAACCTGATACACCATCCTCTAATGCCTTCCATCTATCTTTTAAAAGATTTAAAGAGATCATCTCCTCAGGACATAAGAAGATTCCAGGATGCAGGAGCAGCATACCTGAAACTCTTTTTATACATTTCAAGATGGACTTTGGTTACAGAGAGCAACAGTAAATCCTTTGACTGAGTCACAGGGAAAGGACTGTTGCTTTTAGAACTAATACTAATTTAAGTATTAATTTTATCTGGTGTGCATCCTTTCTGATTACGGCATAACGTTCATCACTTTTGATGCTGAACAAGTGACATAATCGGCTGTATTACTACTATATTATATTGTGTGTATTTTTCATCCACTTCTTGTGGGTTTTATTTTGAGCAGCACTAGATCCACTTTAGAACTACTTAAGTATTTCTTATACTTAGCATCTAGTAAGATTGATTGGTTTCCAGTTTTTAATACAGTTAAACTTTCCTAATTTTTTTTCCACTGTATATGGTATTACCACCAAAATTACATTATATAAAAAGCAGGTATGACAAGCATGTCCTGGTGTTGACACTAGTGTTTCACTCAATCCTTTTTAGAAAATGCTTCTTTTACAGACTCACTAATCACCAAAAGGACACCTAGCTTTCATCACAGGGGAACTTGAGGTGATTAAAGTTGCAGTGTTGATTACAAACATTAGTGGTATACTGACTTACATTAGGACAAATTAAGAGAGTAGCCTGTTGTACCAGCTATGTGTAAATTACATCTAAAGTTCTGCTGTAAGGTCCAGAACCTAAGTTGAAACTAGTTAAGCTGTAACTTTGGTTTTGCTAGATTGCCCCAAATCAGGTGTGCAGTTGATCTTAACCAGTAGACCTTTGTGTCCAAACCAACCGAAAAAATGTCCCAGATATGACGTTTTCACTTTGTCGTAATGTGTTTTGCTGTTGTATTTTGTATCTTATGTTTGCTCCAAACTGGCTGTGCTTGTGGTGTGTGTGATGAGTTTGCGTGTGTGCCAACGCCTGCAGCTGACTGGCTGCGTCAGATCCAGTGCGGACAGATGATAGGCTGCGATGGAGCTGTTCCTCGAACCCCGTCTCATTCACTTCCCAACCGGCCATGCCAAACAGCTTTCTTTGAGTCTGGCAGTGTTTAATTGTTAATTTTGGTAACGCAGGGGTGAAATCTTTAATTATGTTCTATTGTCATGCATCTTAGCTGTTACTGGGGAGATTAATTGATTTAGTGAGTTGTAGAATTGTTTGATTGTCTCTC
Organism: Cheilinus undulatus; assembly: GCF_018320785.1. Classification (NCBI taxonomy): domain Eukaryota; kingdom Metazoa; phylum Chordata; class Actinopteri; order Labriformes; family Labridae; genus Cheilinus; species Cheilinus undulatus. Next base: position 10,232,316 of record NC_054875.1, on the reverse strand, counting down.
CTTTTTTGTGTGATTTCAGATTCACCCTGAAGTTTAATGTTTAACGTTTAATGTTTATTTTTTTATCCAGGGACAGTGTGCAATGGCATCGATCATTCATACAAAGTAAATGAAAACATGGTTGCACCAAATTTAGCGAGTCGCTAATTTCCATCTGTTGTCCCACATAAAACTGACACAAAACATACATAAAAATACATGGGACAAAGGCATACCCATGACAGGACCACAGCTAACGAGAAAGTATCTAATGTTCTTTGTAAATGTATAGTTATTTTAAATTGTATAAATAAATTGTATTATTGTCAAAGCTTTGAAACTTGATCCTGTGGCTTCTTGAGAAATGAGTGATATGGGTATTTTTCATGTTGTGTTCTGGCCACCCCTAGACAGGGCATAACAACTTAATTCAACCAATCACTGAATGCATTTTTTTAACCCCGTGTTTGCTCCAGTGCTGCCTATTGTGTGTAACTGCCTCTAAACAGGCTGATGGCTAAAAATAACTCATGCTTACTGCTGTTAATCCTCAAACAGTTACAATTTTGAAAAGGTGATTACCAAAGCCTACAGCTTAAACCTAGAGCCAGTATAAAATAACAACACTGGCACTGAGTGGGGAAACTGTCAATATCTAACATCATGACAGTAATTTACAGCTAGTGTGGGATAGGTGTAAGATCTAAGTTATAACTAAGGCCTATACTGAAATTATTTCAGCTGGTGCAACACCTTAAATGTAAGCAGAGCGTATACTCTAGAAACTTTCGCTTATACTAGGCTGGACTTACATACAGCTGGTACACCCCAAAGTGAATAAAGTTTTGTCCCTTTTCCTCTCCCACTGTGTGCAATAGCGCATGTATGTTCTCTTTTCCTCTCTCTCTTGCCAAGCTGGTGTATAAGAAATAACAATAAAAAAAATATATCAGAGAGGATTTTGATGTTTCATGTGCTGAATATCAGATAAGGTGAGCTGTAAATACTCAATGTTTGCAGCTTGATGGCATCAAGGCTTTACTTAAATCAAATAAAGAAAAGTCCTAAGAAGATATCAGGTGACTGAGGCCCATCGTCAGTAGCGTGGCAGGATAGGGAAAGTTAAGTTTGTACCTTTACATTACAGAAGAAGTTAATACAGAGTTGTGTTATGCTACGGTTATGATTCTTCTGACTTTCATAACGGTTCTTTCTGCTTTTAGTACCTCGGCCATTTTTGGGTTCCAGCCTCCGTGACCCTCTTGCATCTGTCTCAGGATGTCCACCTCCAAGAGACATTTGACTTTGTCTCCCTGTTGGAAGGAGTGGCCGTCAGCACTCTCCTGACGCTGCAGTTCTGCGTGCTCTCCTGGATGGACAGATAAGAACATTTACAAATGCTTCATACTTAAATAAAGCCCACAACAACATCAACAATCTGGTTTAAAGTCAGCATTATATGTTTTTCAGACTTTTATATTTACTAAATCTCTAAAGTAAAAAAAAAAAAAAAAAAAAAAACTCACCCTATCAATACACTAAAATGGGGTATGCAGTGTATTTTAAGTCATGATTTGCAGTCTCCTACAGACACTGTTCACTGACTTAAACTTTTATATCAAGCAGTAGTTATTTAGGTGAAAAATAAAATACAAGGCTGAACTCCAGGTATCAGAGTTTAGGGACAAGGGCTTCCCGAGAAAATGGAACAAAACAATTCATAAATTTAGCAGATTACAAGTCAAATCATATTTGGTTGTCCAACCTCTGGACTTCTGTTTGTAAACTGCATTATAACTCTATACAGAACTGTAGCAGTTATTAATACCCTTCAGTGTTTAATGAGGTTTTAACTGGGAGCTGTATAATTTACATGGCTCTCCCTCTTTCATAACCTGACCGATGCTTTGAGTTGAAGCAATAGATGCTGGAAAAAAAAAAAAAAAAAAAAAAGTTTTTCTGGCAGCATTTCATTTTTTGTAAGGTATGATGGTGACATCAGCTGACAAAAATCCTTGATCTAAAGAAATAGGTCAAAACAGGGGTTACATGACTAGAAAGGTTGTTTTAATGTTCAGCCATCATTGTGGACTTCCAAGTCAAACACAAGACCTATGAAGACTGGTGCAGGTGTTTTTCACATGGAAATTAAAGAGGAAACAAATAGTTGAAAGTTATTTTTTGCACCCCCAAATCTGATTTAGTAGTACTGAGTCAGATACAGACCAAGCAGGGTAAAAACACACCAGGAAGCACATTATGTGTTTATGGACAGTCCCAACAGATTGCATTCAACACAAGTGTGGTTCTGCTTGAGGTTCCTGTTAAAAAGGTGGTTTTCCTTGCCACCATTCCTTTGCATAGCATTGCCAAGCAGTGTGCTCATAATGGATTCATGTTGGGTCTTTGTAAATACTAAACCAAGGAGCATGGACATAGCCAGGAATTTTGGGCCCCAAGAAAGAATATTACATAGGGCCACCCTTAACCGGCTAGCCAGTCATTTTTACAAATATCTATGCATTCAAATGTATTTTTGTTATGTTTAAAATGGTTGGATTAAATTTACTTTCATTATTTCGCAGCAGTGGACTATACCATTTGGACATTTTTGAGGGAGGAGCAGGGTCCCCCGGTATTTTATTTCACTCTATTTTACGCAAATTTCAGACTACTGACCAATTAGTTTGGTTGCTTTTCAATAATGGCACTAATTACTAAGAAAAAAATAAATAAAAACACACTTTCTTATTGCAGGCTTCCCAAGGCCCCTCCCTACTGTGGGCCTGGGTAATCAGTACCCTTTCGTCCCCTGTGCTATGCCCATGACAAGGAGTACAGTGTAGGCCTGCTCTGTTTGGAAGTGTCTTGAAATGACTTTTGCCATCAATTTGCGCTATATAAATCAAGATTTATTGAAGGATTGAATGACAATAATGCATGATAAAAAAGGGATAATCTATGAGTAAGGAATGCAAACATGGATGAAAAAGTCTGTCTTACCTAGTTTGGGAAGGTGGTCTTTGTAGTAAAAGCCTCCTTGGCCGTCAGAGACATATTTGAGGTCTACTTTGCCTTTGTGTCCCATGCGATAGACATTGGTAGTGCCATTAGACCATGTGACACTGGCCACGCTGCGACCAGACTCTGTGTCCCAGCCACGAATGTCCACTACTTTCCCAACCTTGCCCTCCCCGCCTAAACGCAGACATAAATAAAAACAAACACACAAATATGCAGAAACAGTAATGCATCACTGAGTGGGAGAAAAAGGGGGAAGGAAAACACCAGCTCATTAAGGAAAGAAGATGAAAAATTGATGTGTTACTCATTAGCAGAAAATGTGACAGCACATGTAATCATGCAGAGTAAAATTTGACAAGCACAATGTAAACATATGAGACAAATGAGATGAGACATTGGCAAAGATGTGTGAGACGATTTCCCCTGAAGGAGCATAAACTGCCAGGAATTTAAGTCATTTTCGAGGATTTTAAGAGTCAAGCTCTGTCCTTAAACACTCTCTTCATGAATCAAAACACTTCAACAAATTTCCCCCAATACAAAAGCACCAGGTAAGAAATACAAAACTCTGCTTTACACAGTAAACCTTTCATTGCTGGGGCCTGTGATTGCATCATGTTTACTGAATGTTCTTTACATCAGGTTTCATGACTTAAAAGAGTCCTTGTTAAACCTTTAAAGTCATCAAGCTGCCCCAGTGCATAACCACACCAACTAAACCAGTGACCTGGAAGAGCACATGGCAGGCTAGGGGTTACTGAGCATGCCCAGAGCTTCCTGTATGCACTTACTGCATACACTATTTAAGCTTGATGAGTGACTTAACCGGACCCCAGGGCGTTGATTTGAAAGACACCAAAAGGACATTTTGACTCATTCGCTTTAGCCCAGAAAAAAAAGGGAACATTGCTATTCTCAGACACAAATATGACCCCAAACCAGGAAACATAGAAAGATACATTAGCATTCCCCCTCTCCCTAAAGGGGACAGTCAAGGGCTTCAATTTGCCACAGTGAAGAGGAGATTGCTCCTTTGATTACAATATAAACTACAGTGTATTTTATCACTGGGGCAGACTCTTAATAAAGCTACAACTTTGTCATGTAACATAGAACTGAACACAGCTGAAAAACAAAAACATAAGAGAAGAACAAGAGTTAATGCCCATTTCTACTTTCTAAACACCTGTAACATACACTATATCCTAAGTGATGTGGTGTTTAGTCTATGTCAACACATAAGACTGGAAAAAAAGAAAAACAAAGAAAAATGTTACTGAACAAGGACTGTGTAAAGACAAACACTGACAGGCACATCTGTGCAACAGACTCATATGAGTCACCAGCAATATAAGAGCACACAGACACATACTAACAGGACATTTGGAGGGTTAATGAGATGTGAGGTTAGAATGTTATTATGGGTTGTAGATGGTGAAACACTTTGAAGAGGTACGGCTTCATGCTCAAGAAGGTAGGGGGCCTGCTGAGTCGGCAGAGCAGTGTTAATGGTTAGGAACAGTCCACCCTGCAGCACCGCCACTCACCGTCTTGGTTTCCCCAGTCCCAGTCAGGTCCACGAACCACTTTAACCCCCTGGAAGATTCCTTTGAGGATGATCCGCGGGAGGTTCTGCCTCGGTGCCAAGCTCACTCTGTGATAAGAGCATGAAGACACAGCTGAGCAAACTGTTCCACGGACCATTAGACAATGTCAAGACCTGTTACGAAATCCATAGTACACCACTTGGGCCAAATATACATATTAATGCCTGAACAAAACATTCACTGTTCTCTTAGACTCTGTGCCAAAGAGGAACCACAGAAATACAAAGAAGATCTGTGTCATAGTATACAAAAGGTTCACTACATTAAGGAAGATTCACAGTGAGGTTTTCCAAACATATGAACGACATGTAACTGATGAATAACTAAAGTATAGCAGTGTAACATTCTTTGAAGGTCCATAAGAGTGGCATGCCCCTATAAGGATACTTCCTTAACTAAGTTCCTCATCATATGTGTTCCTCAAAAAAAACAAGCAATAAATCAATCTATATTGTATCAAAAACAGTATTTGGTAAATTAAACCAAGGCTGAACAAGTTTGAAAAATATCAGTTGTGATTGTATTTTGGGTAAGACAAACAAAAACAAGGACATTAGGAGTTTCTGCAAACTACTCTATAAAAACATTGACGACTGAATGTTTGCATGATGTGTAAAGCAGAACATCTCTGCCTCAGAAAAAAAAGTATTAAACTGGTATTTAGAAACAAATTTCAGGTCAAAAACATATTGCAGCTTCTGCTGTTTGAAAATTGCAGTAAGGCAAACAGTGATTTAATCTAAATTCTGATTAATTGCCCAGCGATAATTTTAATTATTCATTTTTTGGGCTGTGATTTTAGTTCATATACTAAACTATGAACTTAAACTAGTTAATTTTAATCAATGTGAACTGAGCATTGATTTTGCCCATTTTAAACATAAATCTTTACAACACTGGCTGACAGACCTATAGTGCAAAATCTCTGTCTGGAATGAGGTAGATACATCTCATCTGCAATGTGATGTTGGCATTTAAGCCTAAATGGTGGTATTGTTTTTCTCAGATTTAAAAAATGCCATGGTTGGTGTCTTCAAAATTAACATCACAGAGACTGGTGCAAGTAAGATGCACCAATCAGGTACCAGGAAACTAATATTAATCAAAAAAATGAAAAACAGTTTTGTCTTCGCACATGTAAACAAAGTAGGGCTAGGAAATTAATTAAAAACAAGATTCAATCGCAATATGGTGTGCTGCAATTTTCAAATCACAGAACGTGCAATATTTCTGTGACCTGAAATTTGGGTCAAAATTGCAGTTTTAAACTTTTTGTTGCAGTAGAGATGTTATGCATGGCATATCATGCAATCGTTCAAGTGCCAGTTTTTAGAACAGTCTAAATATCCTACCTTCTTTTTGTACTTGTTTCTTATTAAATATGAGAATGACAAACACCCAACAATTCATATCCAATTTGCAATAGAAAGATCACAATTGTCAGAATTAGATATTTTCAAATAATTGTTAGGAATAAAACAAAGTTAAGAAATAATCGCATATCAAATTGCAATAGCAATATTGGTGAAAAAAATCGCAGTTAGATTATTTTCCAAAATCATTCAGCCCTAAAACAAAGTGTCCCGAATATGATTAACACGGAGGATAGGGCTCATACCCGGGACCTTCAAGTCCATGTAAATGCAATAAATAGCCATTGGCAGATTTTAGGATGTGCACCAGGAATTTGGCTGAACAAGGGGTTATGATTTAGGACACTGCCACAAGATATACTGAGACGTTGTAATCATGTAGGAAAGACTTAAAACGCTACCGCATAATATCTGAATAAAAACTATCCGACTATCCATACGCAATCAGATCAGTAGGACTGAAATTTGTGGGCTATTTATTAGGATGCCTGGAACACTCTGCGTCACTTTTTAAAGTAGTGTTTGGTTGATGAATCATTTCTTGCCTTTAAAAATGAAGAAAGTTAGAACTTGAAACTTAAACTTTTCAAAAAAATATGTAGTACAGCATTCTTGAGAATCAATTTAAAATGCTGCAATATTAAAGTGTATTGATATCATTTTGTGACATTTAAGAAATGGAGTGAGCAACATTGATCAAACAATACTTTGTTTTATATTTGAATTAAAATTCAGTTTCATATTCTCTCCTTTCAACAAAAAAACATTATGTGTGCTCCTGAACATGTTGAATGCATTTCCAACAAAGCAAAAATGAATGAAATGTTTTAGTATGCTTTTAAACCTGAATCATCAAAATCAAGTTTCCTCTTATGCTCCCTCATCAGCAAACTTTTCCTGCTACCCCATGTTCAGTACATTGCCGTATATTTGCTTCCCGCTGTGATGCTGGTGACAGGACATCATGTTAATACCAAACACCATTTAATTCTTGTTCTCTGAGTTCACCAGTACTGATACTGGTTAGAATAACTGCTGCCTAACAGAAGATGGCCCTGTTTCCTGAACTGTGTCCATAAGGTGTAAGTGTGTCTGTGAGTGTTCAAGTGTTAAGCAGGATGTGTACTTAAGACAAAGTCTTATTTTCGGAGAGGATTTCAGGATGGAAAAACTTAAAACATTGAGGAAACTTATGCAAAGCCACCCACACCAGTGTCAGCATCCTGTTATCTAGAACAGTGACCTAAAACCTGCTCTGTAATAACAGACTCAGGCTAAGGTAACATAGTTAAAAAATCATGAAGTCAATCAATAACTGACATACCTTATGGTAAAGATTTGGTCAGATCTTGGTGCAAAGGAGCTGCCTATTCCCATACTTTCTTGACAAGATCAAACCCAAGCTTCCTTTCAACCCGAACAGCTTTTCGGATTGACTCAAAGTCAGAAAATCCAAAGTGATCAGAAGAAAAAGAGCCTTGGGAAAGCTGTCGTCCTCAGGGAGCCTCATGGAGGCTTTGCTGCTCTTACATGTCTCTGTGGTGATGAGGTTTTGCTTAAAGTTAGCCTCAGCTAACTTCATCCCCTGTCACTGGCCGGATTTTCCAGGTTCCCCGGTGCTATGGCAGAAAACAGCAGCACATCAGGCTCTACCAGCCAGCACTCGGTACAACTCAGCGTGAGACTGAGCCTGGATAGGTCTATGCTAAGGACGGTGAGTGTCTACGTACAAAGCTTTGAGCCTAATCCCTGAAAAGCAGAGCCATCAGAAAGCAGGCCACCTCAGGGCAGAGCAAAGAGCACATATAGGACTGTATGTTTGATCATCTGTATGGAAGTATATGGAGAAAGATGGAGATAAAGAAAGCTTCTATACCTCTGCATTAAATAAAATCATTGTTCTGCATTGCCTCAATGGATTGTTTTGCTTGGGTTGCTATGCTTCAAGAACTTTCCTAGGACTTCAGGATATAAATAGTCCCATTGTGATAAGGCTAATTAAACATGTTGGTTATAGCAACTTCCAGACTTCCTGAACTTGTAGTATTAAGGGTCATGAGGAGTCTGGCAACTTGAGCCAATGTCCTCATGGACCAAAGTGGATCTAGTTCAGACCTGAGGTCCTGATTTGACCTGTTTATGATCCACTAGTCTGTCCATTCAGAGAAAGACGTCCCCTAAAACTTGACCCCATATTATTTCAATAGCAAAGAGGATGTGAACTGGCAGATGCCCTTATTTCTTCAGCTATAAACATGACCTCCGTGTTGTTGCCCCGCTGATTCTGTGTAGCCTCGCCTGGAAAGACAACAGTTCTTTCAGAGGATCAAGCTTTCTAATCCTACATGACCAAATGTCACCTCAGCTCCCAGACAGGATGAGCACGGGAAACCTACACCTACTGACAAGACAGCTGGGTCAACAGTCAGCCAAGGGTTAGCTTTACTTTTGGAAATAAAGGCAGTGGAAAACAAAGTTTCACTGTGCTTTCGGTGCCTTTAACACTGACAAAATCTAGATTAGAGCACCAGTAAACTATAATGAGTCTGCATTGAAGGGTTCTAATAAGGGAAGCATTGGTTTAATGCTGGAATTGGACAATGCTGGCCCCGGTTTCAAACATCAGCTATTGGGCAAACAATGTGGGGTAAACAGATATCAGTTATTAAAGTTAAACTGTTGCGTTCAATCATCAAATAAGATTATAAGAGATTTTCTACAGAGCAGAGGAAGTGACCAGTTTGAAAAACTGACATGTTTTCATTGTTAAATGTAAAGAAATGTTGGTAGACTTTAAAAGTTCCTGCTGATATTTACAACCAATATATACAGTGTAAATATTGGCCTATATCAGAAGTAAATATTGGTCTCTGTAAATATCAGCCAAATGTACAAAGAAGTTACTGGAGTTTATGGCTGGATGTACAGACCTACATTGGCTGCAGCCTTTTGCTTTATTTATCATCATTCCTTATACTTAAAAGAGTGTTTTAAGGACTGAAGTTTTAGGTCTGGACTATATTTAAATATCAGTATCTGCTAAAATTAATTTGTAAATATTGGCATATCAGATATCAGCAACAATCCCATCCCTAGATAGTTCAAAAAAAAAAAAAACATGGATAAGGTGTGATTTTCTGATTGTTTCGCAGCAGTTATAAAAAAGAAATATAAAACAGGTAGATTGGTGCAGGATTTTGTTTGAGTACTGCTAAAATCCCTCCTGCTCTGCTGCTAGGTGTGCTTGTCTGCCCTCCTTCAGGTAAACAGAGATAAGAGAAGAGAGACAGTGACGTCCACCCATCCCTAAAAGTTGTTCTCAGCATCCCATGTGGACTTATTTTTAACTCACCTCCGCAAACAAGCCCACATCATGTGTCACACATTCGTCACATTATTCACTGTGACATTAAAGCACGGTAAAATCGCAAACAATTTCATACCAAAATTTGAATGGTATTACTAACTGTGGGGGGAATTTATTATGCTTATCATTTAAACTGGTGACAGTTTCTTCTTTCACATGAATACTTATGTAATCACAGTTTCTCTAAATTACTTTGAAACTTTATTTTACTTTCATTAGATGTTCCTAACCCCTTCTGTTGACAGTCAAGCAGTGCAAATGTTGAAACATCACCAAACTGCAGACTTGGTTCCAACTTCACTTACCGGCTCAAATACTGAGAGGCTTGCATCGTGGTGTAAAATGATCCTGAGTACAGTATCAGCGATGTTTCATGAGTGTGAGGATGAGTGCTAAGACTTGCCACTGCTACTGCTGTCAATGCATCCCTAAAAATGTTTTCATCCCTGATGAAGATGACTCTTTTTAGTGAGAAGGATATTAAAAATGGCATTATATTGTGCAGCTTTAATTTGGTCAAAATTTCACACAGCCGTGACCCTTTTCAAATGAAAAAAAAAAAGAAAGTATTTTGTTACTGGAGTGATATGATTTAAGCGCTTTGTGTACATTTCTCAAAAGAAATAAGCAGACCTTCCAACCAGCCCACTAAAATAAAATTAAAGTGAAAACTTAAAGTAATTCTAGCTTGAAGTAGGAGAAAGTTCTGGAAAACTCTGCAGCAGGGATTGGTTTGATGTGCCTTAATCGTGACAACAGGGTGGAGAATTGAAGAGGTCAGCTGCAGCGCTGCAGCTTGATGTGCAAGAGAAGGATTAGGCAGAGAGTCGACCTGACAGGTTGCCTGGAACTGCGTGTGAGTTGTTTGTGTGTTGGAGAGCCGATTAACCAGCTGCATACCAACCATCTTCTCGTAAACATATGGTACACGCATATGCTGCCCTGAGCACTGTCAGCATGCACACACATGTCTCTGTGTACGACATCACTCAAGTGTTAAATAAATGCAGGACACTGAGAGCCATTCAGAACACTGAGAAGATAGCAGAGAAGAAAAATCAAACAACTTTAGGTTTCTGAGAAGTCAGCTTCTAAATACTAATAAAAGGAGCTCAAAACTTGCACTATAGCTTTTAATCAGAAATGGATGCCATCTCTGCTGCAGCCTTTTAAAAAACTTTTTGTTGAACTTAGCATTTCTTTTGAAATGCTGTATTATTACTTGATCCACTACCATGTTATAATTTATAGCCATAAAATTAATAATAAGAAGAAAATCTTAACTTTGTTGGTTTTTAATTCTACTGATGTATATGCTGTCATATTTTATGTTAAATTTAATCTCAAATTAATTATTTTTTTAATCATTGTTTATTTTGGCTGCATGGTGGTGCAGTGGTTAGTGCTCCTGCCTCACAGCAAGAGGCTCTGTGCATGCATGGGTTCTCTCCAGGTACTCAAACTTCCTCCCACACACACAAAACATGCCTGCTAGGTTAACAGGTGATGACTGTTGGCTGGTTGTTTGTCTTTTCATGTCAGCTCTGTGATTGACTGGCATACCCTATCTCATGCCAAATGACAGCTGGGATTGGCTCCAACCCCCTTTCCAGCCCAAGAGTGAGATAAGTAAAGTAGATAATTTATGGATGGGTCGTTGTAGCGCTGGGAAAGTAATCCAGCTTCAATTCCATTCATGATTTTAGCTTCACACAGCCACGAAAACAAGACAATCATGATTAAACATGATTAAACATGCAGTTGTGTCCATAGGATTCATCTTTTAATGAAAGTTTCATCAATTGTTGTTACACTTTGGCCATACCAGTAATTCCTCTTATTGATTAATTGTTATTAGATATCATTTTCTCTGAGGATTAATAAGTTTTAAAGTCATTTATGTGCATTTATTGCCTTTTATAAGTGTTAAGAGTCTCTGACTTGAATAAGTGCTTGCGGTGCAGATGCTAACTCAAGAAGCAATTGTTTTTTTTTATAGAGTTCAAAAGTAGTAAAATATCCATTCATTTTCTTCACAGTGGATTTAATTTTTATTAGGTGTATTGTCAAAAATATCCAAAATTGACTTTTCACAAGCTACCTGAGTGTAAAATGATAATGTAAGTTCCTCTAGAAGACAAAAGTTCTTGAAATATTAACCTCTTTTTAAGAAAAACATAGTTTATTTGAAATCTCTGCTAAAAATAATACAACAGTGCTCTTAATCCTAGTGTCACAGCAAGCCCTCTGATTGGTGCGGTCTTCAGTAACCATGCAAATATCATGCGCCTGCCTCTGAAGGCTGCCAACTGTTGATGATGATAGTACATGCTGCCATAGTATGTAGGGGATAAATACTCAAACTACGATATATTACAATAATATAACTGAAAATGGAAACACTGCCATAAAGACAAGAGTAGAAGAAAAGTACAAATATGGTTTGAAAGTTTGGCAAGCTATCATTAACAAATGAAAAGAATCCCCATGGATTGTGGGATATGTAGTTTCTTCGTCCTTGTAATGTAATATGTACACAGTCTTGTACATTTGTCTTTTTTTCCATTTTGAACACTGCATTTTTAAGCTAAGTCAAAAGACTTATTGCCATGAGTATGTGGGTAGCTAGTTAGCTTGGTTCTTTAATTAAAAGTGTTGCATTAAGTATTTTGCAAAAGCAAGATTTTCCCCATAAAAACAACATTGTGACAACCAACCCCATTGTGAGGATGGCTGTCTCATGATGGGGTTGGTTGTCACAATGTGTCAGTGTCTTTGATCATTCATTTCCTCTTTTTTACAAAGAGTTGGAAAATGAGAAGGATACACAATTCAAGCAGTATTGTAAGACTGATGTTTTGATTATGAGCAATTCACACAAGAGTAGAAAGTGTGACAACCAACCCCATTCTCCCCTACTGTTGAGCCCTATAATCGTGACCTCAATACCAATCAAAATAACACACTTTGCCATAATCAAGTAGCCCAAAGTCATCACTTAGCACTGTTATGCACTCCTTTTTTAACCTTTTTATAGTTGATTTACTGCTTGCTGTGTACTAGCTGGGTTGGTAGTCTTGTTTTGTTAGGACACTTAAACATATCTAATATTTCAGTCACTCAATTTACAAGCAGTTGAACAACAGTATCAGCCAATACAGGCTCTTAAAGACAAACAGTTGCTTATGGTAAAGAATGTGGTATGAACAGAATTCAGAAGTGATTGTTTAATAATTGTGTTAAATCAATTTAATGCTGGCATTTGGTTTACCTAACTGCTGAATGAGGAGGGAACGTTACACCAAAAAGAAGCGATTGTAACATAAGGTTTTTTTAAACTTCTATCCTGGTGATTCAGTGACAAAAATATACTAAAAGATTTAAAGAGGACTCAACACTCAATAATATGACAACAGTTTTGTGAGCAGCACACATTCCAGCTCCTCAACTTGCCTTACATCTAACACCTGTTTTGTAATACCCGTCTCAAAGGAAGTTGAATGTGTTAGCATGCCAATCCCCACAGCTGAGGATGTTAGCATGCTAATCCAATTAAATCCGTTGTGATTACTATGGGACACTAATGTCCAGTACATCCCGCTCAGGCCTCACGCCATGTTTGTAATGGTACAACTGGAGTGTCAGCACAACCACTTCCCATTGTACCCTCAGGACACACTTAAAGTTTCTGCCAACAGCATGTCTATAAACTACAAATAGATCCACCCTGCTGAAGCTGCTGTTAAAGCCTCACACATGTTTAGTCCACATGAAAGGAGCCCCCTTTAAGCACACTAAACCCAAACCCCAGCCCCCTCGGATAAATCAGTGCCGGCACAACAAGTCCCAGTCATTATGAAACCGAGCTAAATTTGACTTTCCAGGCAGATATTGAGAGAGTCCCATGACTGCCAGATTATAAATAAGTCTTTTGAATAGCTGTCAGGGAAATATGGGTCAGTGTGGTTTGGAAATAAAGAGTTACTGTGTGTTTGACAAAAACATATTGTAGAGTGCTTCTCTGTTTTATTTATCTGATAAGAGGTGAAGTGACTTTCATGTGATGATCACCCAGATGAACATTTTGCCCCTCTGCTGAGCCAAAACCACAACTCTGTTTTAAATGAGATTGTGCAAAGGTGTTATAAAAATAAGAAAAAAACACAGACAGCATGAGACTGAATGTTAAGAAATGGTATACCATTAAAGTTCAATTAATATTGATCATAATCTCTCTTTTGATTGAGAGTAACATGTAAAAGTCTTCATCCTCCTCTAGCTTTGTTGTTTTTATTTTAATGCTTAACCATATCTTTTACAGTCTCTTTATTGAGATACAACCAGAAAACTCTTTAGTACATTTTGGACTCTTTAAGGGTAACTGCCTTTAAGATTCTTCTAAAATCTTTGTGATTAAAATACCAGGTGTCATTCAACACTACCCTGTCTTTTTTGTTTTGGCCTGGCGTGGCCTTGCCTGTCCAGGTGATCAAACAAACCGTCTCTATAATATTTGGGTCTGAACTCTGTGGAGGCCAGTCTATGGTGCTTTATCAGCAGTTTTTCTATCCAAGTATGATGTCACTAAAGGACGCAAAATACAGGATTTTTGCCAGTGTCAGATATGCCAACATTTCCAAATTGATTTGAACCGATACCAACCACACATTATTTGCTTTGCAAAGAGCACTGAGTCACTCCAGCACTGGAACTGATCTGACTCAAGACCTTACTCTTATTAAGATGATAATTCTTTAAGAAATACTCATAAAACAAGATAAACAACATTTGAAACTACCATAGATAGAGGTACATTTTATGAAAAAATATATTTTTAACAGTAAAACCAAGCTTCATCAGTCTTTTTGAGATCCGCGCAAACTGATGGTTTGAAACTACTAAACTAAGTTTGTGGGTTCGATCCCCAGCTATCATAGTCACATGTCGATGTGTCCTTGGGCAAGACACTTAACCCTAGTTTGCTACCACTGCTGCAGTGGCGTGTAAATGTGTATGGATGCCTTTGAATGGGATCAGCCAATGCTGATGACAATTTCTTAATAGCAGCCTTTGCAATCATGGTGAATGGGTGTGAATGGTCAGCTGTGACCTGGGGTGTAAAAGCACTTTGAGTAGTCAGATGACAAGAGAAGAGTCACATAAGCTGAAGTCCATTTACTAACAGCACTCTACAAGCCTGCTGATGAACAGTGAGCTCTGTTGTGCACAAAATAAAATGTGACCATTTTCATGCAGCTTATACTTTCAAACTGAAATTAATTCTCCTTATAAAGTACAGCTTGTTGCTGCAGGGTGGTTACCTAAGACAATTTTGGGAAAGTGTTTGAAATAACTCCAAAAAACATTGTTCTAAATTGCAAAAAAAAACTGAACAAGCTGTAGTCCAGGCCTAAAACATCAGTCGTTTGGTCACACTTTAAAAAAAAAGAGATGAGGGTGGAAAATGGAAAAAAAATAAAAAAGAACATTGGCTAAGGTACGTTATAGATTCTGCTTAGAGTCCACAAACTTAGGGGTGCAGCTGGCCTAGTGGTTAAGTTGCAGCCCATGTAAACAGGTGGCCTGGGTTCAAGTCCAACCTGTGGCATATCTCTCCCTCATTCTCTCATCACTGTTTCTAATTCTACCCACTGTCTACCACTATCAATAAAGACGTACAAATCCCCAAAATACATAAAAAAAGGATAAGAAAAAAATCCACCACATTAATGCTTTACCTGACAAGGTGGAGCACTGGGGTAAATACCATGAATTCTCTCAGTTTAAAGCCAATTTACCGGCCATACCTATATTCAGATTTTTTAAATTTGCAGAAGCTGATAATTAAGTTCTAAGCTATTATCTGCCAATACTGACACCAGCAGATAACATTGTACATCTCTCATTTCACTGCACTTTACTTGCAATTGTGATCATGCATAAAAAAATACAAAGAATTAACCAAATCCCAATGCCAGTTAAATTGCAACAGCAATGCTAGAGTAACAAATCTAATGCAGACCTTAGACTTTTGCCCTGTACTGTATGCAATCACAGATTTTCACCTGTGTCTTCATCACTACCACCAAAGCTCAAGCCTGACTGCCTGGGGACAGCCACTGCCTATGGAAACTTTGATTTACTAGAGGTTTCCTGTGCAAAAAGCTATAATTTAGTAGAAAATGCATGCACAGATATCACAATTCTGAATGTAAAGGCTGTTTGAACACTTGACAATATCTAAAGATGTAAGGATTCATTACAAGGTATGCACCAATGCATCCGTTTAACATTGATATCAGAAGATATCTGTGCTGTTTACAAACATCAGCAATCAGGCAAATAATGAGGAATGAATAGTTATCAGTTACCAATGTTAATCTGTTGTGCAATCAACTTCATGCTGGCATCTAGAATATATGTCTGCTGTATCAAAAAAAGGACAGAAGAAGAAGCCAGGTAGACAAACTTGAATCTTTACTATGGTAAGTGTGAGAGAAAGTGTTAGCAAACTAGAAGTCCTAACCCAAAAAAGACACAGAATAAACATTAGTATCTGTATTGGCCTTAATTTTCATAATCCATGCATCTCTATTTATAACAAATTCACTTTTTAATATATAAAGTATGCACTAAACTTATCTTAACTACTGCGTCAATAAAGGTTGAACTTGTGTCCTTAAATGTCACTTAATTTAACACTATTATGTAAAACTCTTTTTTTTCCAATCCTACATAAAATTTGAGCAAAACACTCTTTCTTTCCAAGAGCTTCATTTAATTTCATCTCCGGCTGGCGTATCATTCAAATAAGACACGGACTGGAATTTTTAAAGAAATGATTGTTATTCTAAATGCAGCAGAACAAGTACCGCTGTTTAAAAAAGAACATGAAATCATATTGATGCACACTGTAATGAACTCTAGACTAGCTGGATTTACTTGAACATTGATATTTTTTACTTTAACTGGTATATAAGCACAAACAGAGGATAAAAATGTTCAATAAACACTCAGTGAAAATCTATAAACAGATGCTGAGATGTTAGTATGTGGGGAAGTCGGTTCTTCTGCCTCTTCTATGAGTTCTGATGGCAAATAGTGAACCAATCTATGAGCTTTTTGTATGATGTTTGCAATACCACAGCAACATTTCTCCAAACTGCCGATAGTTATCCATTCATATAAGATATTTATAAATGACAAGGCAATCACTGGCAGTTGTTGCCATGAAATAGTGCATGGTGTTTTTAGCACTTTTTGGTATATCTCAGGGCTTTAAACATAAAAAACATCACTGCAACAACTATTTACAAGGTACATGGTAATAGACATGAGCTTGTATAACACTTATCTAGTCATGTGGTTACTCAGTCCCCAGAGATGATTGGCTCTACAGTGGTCACCTCACGTTTTGATCACCACATAAATCAACTAAACTTACATAATAATGTTAGCAGAATAAAAACTCTGCATGTAATCACAGCCACTGCTCTCGTGGGAAAAGTAAGGCATTTGTACCACTGAGTGGTCCATGATGAACACAAAACCATCATCTCACAAGGTCATAAACGCTGAAGACAGAAGCCAGAACAAAGATTTAATTCACACCACGGCTGGCTGGCTTCAGCTGAGTCACTCACTTTTATGCTTCTTATGGACATCAGTATACCATTCATGTTGCAGAGTCCATAAAAATAATCTCCCTGAGAGCCGTAATGGAAACAGGCCCAGTGTTTTATCTGTGACGTCAAGCCATTCAGAGTGCTTCAGACAGAAGGAGCTCAATTTTCTAAACGTTATTCAGATTAGTGAAAGTAATTAAAGCGATGCCAGTACTTTCAAAGACAATATTCATCTGTTTAAGAAGAGCAGCTCTGAAGGATCTTACAATAGTTTTAATTTGAGTGGGATTTATGCAGAGACTCTGTCTTTATGAAACATCCATAGGGTTCATACAGTGCTTAACAAATTCATTGGACCACCACCCAAAGTAAGGTTTATGCCACAGCTGCCCTAAATTAACAGCGTTGGTAAAAATGGGTAAAACCAAAATCATTTTTTATGTTTCTTCAATCGTCAATATGCCAATATGTAAAAGCTCTTTAAACCAAATGATATTTTTAATGCTAAAATAAAATTATTATTGTCATCCATGAATTTTCAAATTGACTGGTTTACAAAAAAAATGAAAAAAATAGTAAAGCACATGATTATTTCTTGATTAATGTCAGATTATAGTTATTTACTTGTATTCCTGAACAGAAAAATGCGTTTTAGTGGTTGAATGTTATGCTTGATTAATTTCTGACTTCTCAGAGAAGCCAAGTGAAAAGGTGACTTCAGTTTGAAATTCCTCATTCCTGTTCAAAATGGTAAAACGTGGAGAGCTCACTGACAATGAAAGAGTCCACATTAAAGCACTTCATGATGCTGGATGGTCTCTGAGACAGATGGTCTAATAAATTTGTTAAGCACTGTATTTCAACTGTTTTTTTATGTGATTACTTTTGCTTCAGCTTGTACTCTCCATGTTAACCTTAACTGAAAACGCAAATTCTCTGAGCTTGACAGTCGTATTTATACTATTAATATTAGTGGTATTTATATTACTACTTATTTTTAGCTCTTCTGATTGAGCTTGATCTCACTCAGATGTCATGCACCACTAATATCTTCTTAGTAAGTCAGATAAAAATGTGGATTCTTCCTGTAGTATTTTTTTTACATATTTGTGCTCAAAGGCAGAATGCTCAATAAATGTGACATCAATGATCAAATGTATCAGATTCTTCTAAAATAGTGTGAGGTATCTTAAAACCGAAACGGCCCACTGTCAATTATAATCTTCATAATTTGAAAACATTTTCTAATTTCCAAATTGGCCTCTCTGTAAGTGTGGTCACATTTTCCAGCAATCGACTGCAGTGTGGCTTGTAAGAGAGGTTACATAAAGGTCTCCGTTCCTCCAAAAAACACCTTAATGAAGGGCACAGCTGGACCAAACCATGACAAATCAATACCTTTTAGGAGAAAACCGAGGACGGAAAGTAAATGAGATTCCAGCCACTGTCAAAATGCTGAAGGATTACTGCAATAAGGTGACTCTGCAACATTTCTGCCCCAACCAACAAATGCAAACTGATCTACAGTCAAATGTGAATGCAGACTTAATCCAAAAACAAATTTGCAAGATGGAATCTCTTATTATAAGAAAGAGGTGTGCTATCATAAATGCATTATATTAGAAAGTGCAAACAGAAAATGCAGAGAGAAGATGATGGTGTTCATTTTAATGCATGCCTTTTTAAGACTATTTTTGGCCTTTTTGCTTTAATGGACAGTATAGCTGAAGAGAGACAGGTACTATGGGAAGAGAGAGTTAGGGAAGACATGCACTATGCATGAATCAAGACCAGGACTTGATCCCATGGCCTGTGCATAGAGGACTGTACCCTCTGTACACGTGCAAGTGCTCCACCAACTGAGCCAAACCAGCACCAAAGGGTTCATGCCAATGCTAAACATTACTGGGAAAAAGATGACAGTGTTAGCTTTTCTTTCTGTGATATACATTTAGCTGCAGGGTTTTCCACAGGCATATAAAGTAGACAGTCTGAGAGAAAAAGTTGCCAGCTAGGGGGGTCTGAGAGCTTTCTCTAACCTGGGTTAAGCAACACTTAATCCCTGCAATCAGAGGACTATTTAAGCATCACTTCTGGGGGGAACTGAACTACGTAAATTTAAAACACAGCTATTAACTCATTATTAAACAATTCAGCTACTTCATGCTTGAAGCTCACATTGCTGCATGACTGATCATGATGCTCTTAAAGGGTCATTTCAAAAAAATAAAGGTGTAACTTTATAGACAGTGAAAGAGAGAATTCTGTTTACAGTTTCACACAGACCCAAAACCTAAATAACAGCCACACATTAAGAATATAAGTGATTTCACCACAATAAGGAGATTAGTTTAGTATTTAAGTTGCAAAGAAACATCTTTAATTTAAAAACTTTTCTTATCTAGGTTGATGCTTTGCTGAAATTAATCTTAAATATAAAGGAAAAGGTAGCCGTACTATGCAGGTCAAACATTTTTATGATGGTGCAATAGGAAAACAAATAGCCAGCTGTAGTTTATCAGATTTGCTTTTGCCCCATGAGCCCAGTAGAGCTCTCAGGTCCTTTGGAAGTGCTCTGTTAATAGTCCTCAAAGTTAGAACCAAAACATACGGTGAGGCATGTTTATATCTACCCCCCATCTGTAGAACAGCTTACCTGAAAACCTGAGAGCTGCACTGAATGCTTATGTTTCTATGAAAACTCAAGACCTACCTTTTTAATCTGACTTTTAACTACATTTTATATTCTCATCTTAATTAGTTTGAATAATTTAGGTTTTATCTTAATCTATTTGAAATTCCGAATTAAATTTTAGTAGTTTATCCTCAGAGGTCTCTATGAGTGTTTTATTTTATCTTAGCATATTTCACTATTTATTTGATTTTAATTTATTTTTAATTTATTTCATGCTATATTTCTACACTTTAACCCTAACCTCATGAATCTCTAGATAGCATTTCCTCAGTACATAAGCTCCTGTTTTTGCAGAGTCTTTTAGTTATGACATTTTGCCATATTGTGGATGGATTACGAGATGGGCTAAAGGGGCAGGTGGGCTGGGGTAAGGTCATGTTTTCTTTTATTTTAATGTTTGTAAAGTACTTTGGGCTACATTGATTTTTATGAAAAGAGCTATATAAATATAGTATGGTTAATTGATTGATTTTTAGTTGAGTGAGTAGTTGGCTGTTTGGCTGACAGCTGGGCTTACAGACAGCCCTGTAGCCATAGAGGAAAAGAATCCAGTGAGGCCAAATAAATGCAGCAAGTTTCTCTAAGCAATTAGTAATCAAATCTTACAATCAAAATGTCTTTCTTTTTTTATTTTAAGTCAATTCTTTTCTTAGACTTGCACTTTATGAGCAAAGATTCACATTAGCAATAGCTAATTGCAACATATTTCCAGTGAATCTAGTTAAATCAATCGTTTGTAATACCACTATACTGACAGCAGCTACTCCGAGGATAGCGGATAGCTTGCTTGATCTTCATCTTATGAGCTTTTAATGGTGTGAGAATGTATCAAATTTTACATGCTGAGTGAGAAATCACTACATGGTTGCATAAATTACATTTTCTTATTAATAGCAATAAATTTAAAACAATGTGATGTGTTTAATGCAAAGACTCATGCTGTGATGATGACTTGTTGTGCAGCCCTCATTAATGTCATTACCAACTCAAGATCTGCAGTTTAAGATGTAACAACTAATTTGTCTCCCTTATGCATATACAAACTGATTTACATGCTATTATAGAACAGCAAATTTGTCTTTAAAACAACATCTAGGAGTTAAATCATAATGTCCTAAATCCTGAAGAGGGGATTTAACAGTTTTTTCCCCCCCCACATTTTCTGCTTTGTAAGGATATACAATGAATTTTAATGATGAATCTTGTCAATTTTAGCCCTTTTTTCTTTAGTAAGTTATATATTTACAAAGCAAAATGAATTCTTGGGGACTTGTGCCAGCAGTTTTCAGCCTAAGTATACAAGGATGCATTTTGTGCATACTGTTATGGAAAGCCCTGACTTACAAATAGGCTACAACTAAATATCTCGAGGCACTGAAACACTCCTAACAAGCCTTAATATGTATTCCATCTCTGCACAAACGCTTACGGATGCTTTTGTTGAGGTCTGTACTGTATTTATTGCTCATTTGCAAAATTAGCTAATAAGTAAAGTTACAAATCAAAGCTCCTTCTTCAGAGCTACCAACTTTATGTATACTAATAAAAGTGGTGATGGTAAAAGAAGAACTAATTGAGCAGCTGTACTGAGCTGCAGCAGCTAGAGATACAGCGATCATCAGCAACAATAGAAGGATATTTATTTATATATTATATGCAGGTGTAGAAGCACACCATGGTTTCCAAACTCATGGGAAAAAATACACCTTCAAACTAGAGTAACCTGAGGCTTTAATCAAGTCAAACAGGTCATGACTCTTAGCACTCTTTTCCCTGATCTTTGGATATAAGGCTGAGGAAAATACAAGGAACAGAGTTGGACCTGGACCAGGCTAAACTATAGGAGAAATCTGGGTCGTACATATCACCTCGTTAAAAAGAGAACAGGCCATCCAGCTGACATTCAGACGGTGCCTGGAGCAGTTTGGAGCTTTACTGTGAACTGATGCAGAAGAGTGGATTCTGAAGGGAGAGCTGGATACACAGGACACTTGGAATCAGCTCACTAAACATTTATCCACAGCTAGGCCAAGTGGGATTTGTCTAAGCTGACTAAACACTCAGAAACAACTGCATTTGTTGTTTCCATCAAAATCTTCCTAAAATATTCAATTTAGGATTAAAACGGCTCAACAGTACTTGGAAATATGTCATCAATTTCAAAAATCCCTGTTAAATCATGTATTGTTAAACATTTTTTTACTGTTCCTACAAATTAGAAATACACAACTAGAAAGACCAATGAACATTGACTGTCACACTACAAACTAAACCCTGATGCAACCACAAAGAACATATTCAGAAAATTATAAAACACAGAAATAAAAACCAGAGATCAGAATCAAGATGTTCCTTCCTTTCTAAAAACTTCAAAACAGTATCTTACATGAAGGTCAAACTATACATAAAAACAGGTTAATCCTTACTTCATCTAGTTTAAAATACTTTATTCTTCGGAAATTAAGAAAGTTAATATGGAAACCTGGAATAAATCACTGATTGGATTCAGGATACAAAACAACTCTCCAACTCTCCAAGATTTTGAAACCTTTAAAGAAAGGCTCACCTTGCTGGTCACGACAATAATGTTGACAAGAGAGACATACAGAGTTTGTTTTTAGTTCCATTAAAGACAAGGACAGATACAATCATATTGGCGTCACTACTACAACACAAACATTTCCCTCTGCTAATTTCACCAATTATGCGCCTCTGCTATGGTTGCCAAAGCAACACACCTGTCTGTGTGCCTTATTCCAGACTCCTGCGGGACAAGAGAATCCACAAACATTAAACAAGCCTCCTGGGGAAACGATAATCAGTGTCTTGTCACCTTGAAATAATGTGCTATGCTGTAAACCTCCGTAATCTGCTGGGCAAGAATGCATGTGGGACTGTGTTTGTGTCATTTTCTGATAAATCATTCTAGTTCAGTGCTTCTCGACTAGAGGGTCAGAAATCAAAAATGAGCTTTTTCAGTGGGCCAACATTGTGGCAAAAAGTCTAGAATGTACAGAAGCCCTAAGTGGACATACAGCACTGTGCAGAACTTTTAGGCATGTTTGCTCCAAATATTGAGGCTGAAGTAAGGCATGTAATAGCAACTAAGCCTGCCTGGGGTCACCATTAGGTAGGAAGGAGGACTGACACAATCTAAGTCAAGATCTGGATGTCCTTGCATACTACCAGGGCCATGGGAAGATAACCTGTTGAAGAAATAACAAAGACCACACTTGTAGGGCGGAGTAAGGTGTGGACGTTGCGAGTAAGCATTGCCTAGGGCCCTAGGGTTGCCACAACCCCCTGGCCGGGCTGTGGATATTCCAAGGGCCTGAAAACCACCAGTGGTCTATGGGCATATCACCATAGGAACAAAAAAGAAAGGAAAAGAAATGCCATCCAGCTTGATCTTGGCTGCCGAGCGACACGTGTCAACATGTATCCAGCCCTCAGCTTCCTCTCCAGCCTTGGATTATGGCACACAGAGCCCCATGATAAATCCTTTGCACCCTACACGCCTAAAACTTATGCACATGACTGCACATTCATGTATTTTATTTTACATGGTGTTTCAGTGGTAATTTGTATGGTTCCATGGTTTACTGAATATTTACTCTCATTATCAAAGCTAGTTTTGCTCATGGTAATGGTGTAAGTCCTCTAGATCACTGGAAAATCACAGACATTTACATATTATCACTGTAAAATAAGGTAAAATAACATATTTGAATTCTTGTGGGGGTTTTTTTTCCAGACACTTCAATATCTAAATTGATACTTGATCATACACTGGCACCTTAAAATGCATGCTGTTACATATACATACAAATGTAATCTCAAATGTTAGTTTTCATGGTTTAAAATGTATATAAGTTCTTTTAAATAGAACTAGTAATAGAAATTTTCTATTACTTTAAAGGACTTTATTCTATTAAACTTTACTTTGCAAAGGCTTAATACAGGTTTTCTGCAAGGACTTTTTTTCTGAATTGAACATGCTTTATATACATGTGTAAGATGAATGCTTGAATTTCCCTCAAGATAAATAAAGTACCTGCCTACCTACGTCCTTTCATGGATTTGATAATGATTGATGAGATACTCAAATGTGTTTGTTTGGTCCCCTCTCATTTTCAGTCATGTGTTGTTCCTTCTAATGTCCAAACAGCAATATTCCTCATGAAATAAACTGGAGTGGTTGAAATTCTTCTAAATTTTGGGTCATAATTTCTCATCAAGGAGGTTGTGGTGGTTCCTTTGGCAAGACCAGTTAAAAACCACCGCTATAGTTGATATAAATTAATATATCAAGGTTTGCTTTGACTTAAAATACAAATCAAATTTAGAAATTGGCTAAATAACTATAGTAGAATAATAAAAACAATATCCGTCTTGAATAGAAGCTGTAGCCTTGCCATTAGAATAAAACACACCGTTTTGGAAAGAAATTCTGGTAAGAATTTGGCTGAAACTGTGAGGATATTATGACCAGAATGAAGGAACGAGTAGGCTAACCTGAGCGATTTACAGCTAAAGAAAAAAAGGAAAGAAAAGAAGAGAAACTCTTAAAAACACAGACTAGATTTTGAGGTATTTGCAGACAGGTACAGGACTAAAAATGTTTGGGAACTAACACTAATCAGGTCAACAAGGTCTTACCTCCTTTTAGGTGCACTAGATTTAAACAAAACTGGTTAGCTGAAAAAGACAATTTAACAGGCATCACATGTTTAAAGAGGAGGATTTGTCAGGGGAACTGGGAGTGCAGTACTCACGGCTGGGAGTGTGCTGTCTCGTAACGCTCGAAAGCATGGCCCAGGTCATGCTTGTTGTTCATGTAACACTGGGTGCACAAGTCATAGTCAAAGCACACTTTGCACTTCCATCGCATTCCCATGATGCCGTGCTTCTTGCAGCTATCGCAGATAATGTTGGAGTGGCGCACACCTGGGGGATTAAAGAGAGAAGTCAGTGGGGTCTTGTACTCAAAATGACCCTGATTTCTATATTTCAATCACTATTAAGTTAGAAACAAATTGTAAGGAACTTGTCACGTTCTGTATAGTGAGCAGGATCCTCATGTATCAGTGATATGCAGGTCACTGAAGCATTGTGGGCATATGTCATGTCCTTACAGTTGAAACTTTTCACAATGGCTAATATCATGAGATGTGGAAGAACTGAGGCACAAACAGCATGACAAAAATACCCCCACCCCCTCAGCTCCTCATCTCTTCTCCTCCTCTTCATTCGCTCCATTAATTGAAGGGCAAGCTTCTGAGGCAGAAAAATGTCGCTTTAAATGGAGCAAAATGCTAATGAGTCCAACATTAATGTGTGTGTCATTCAAGTCCAAAATAGAGCTGGATGGCTGACTATGAGAGATAGACTGAACTGTATCAGACTTTCTCAAAAAATACGCTTTGTAAGGATGGAGGAGTTGGCAAAATTACACAAGATAAACACAAGGATTTTGTTTTTAAAAGACCATTCAGGCCAGAGGAGAGGCTTATGAAAAGGCCTTGTTTTTCCAAAGTATGTGTTAAAAATTGATTTCTTTAGGCTGAAAATGGACTTCTATTTTCTAGGACTTAGTCAACCAACGTGCCTAAATTCTTAAAAGAACAAGAATGATGATATCATGCCTGATAAATAAATGCTCTCATTGTTGTCGAGTTAAAAAGGGCTCTTTCAGGTTCCAAATTATAATGGCCCCATTGGCAAATGCAGTTATGTGAATTTAAGGGTCATTAAGTTTCAATGATCAACGAATGCAGGCAGCTACAAATCAGTTTGACAGGAGTTCCAAAGTAAATTCAATTGGTCGAATATTATTTGAGATACTGAGCAGCATGGTGGTTTGGTGGTTGATGCCTCACAGCAAGAAGGTTCCTGGTTCAAAGCTGTTCTGGACAGGGGCTTTCCGTCCAGAGTTTGCATGTTCACCATGTAAATAAATTAGTTCCTTCTGGATACTCCCTCCACAGTCCAAAAACATGCTTTTTTGGTGAATGGTGATTCTAAATTGCTTCTACATGTCAGCTCTGTGATTGACTGGCGACCAGTCCAGGGTGCACCGCCTTTCTCCCAATGACAGCTGGGATCTACTCCAACCTCCCATGACTCTGAACAATAAAGGCAGTGTAGATAAAAGATGGAAAACCAAACATAGACTCATTTACAGGAAAAAGAAAAACATCTGTACTAAGTGTAAAAACCAGCAAATATCCAATGGATGTATGAAATTAAGGCTGGGCGATAAACAGATTTTAAACATTTTTTGGGAATAGTTTTGGGAAATTTAGAATAATTCTTGTAAGTCATTATCGGTATACCCCTAATCAGTACATGAAATAAATCAAGTCAATTCTAACATGGACTTTGTTGCAAATAATCTGGCAAGTCATTCATTCATTTTTGGCACTTTTTAGTCATTTCTTTTTTCCATTTGAATCTTCAAGCACAAAAGAAAATTGACTGATACCATAAATCAGGTGTGATGTTCAATTTTTAGGTCCTATTGCCCAGCCCTTTTTATCAAATAGTTGCTAAGGCCGGCCACACAAAACAGGATTTTAAGCCCGATTTGGGGCAAGATTTGCCTCCCCGACGATCATGGGGGCATATACCGACTGGAACCTTGTCGCAAACAATTTGTGTGAGTAGTCAGCATGTGTGTGGTGTCAACACGATTAATTTACTGCTCCAAATCACGTCGTAGCCTCCCAGACCCCGAATCGTAAATATCAAACATGTTTGATATTTACGATTGTAAGTCATAGTGCCACTGACAGAGTACCTACAACAACCAATGAGAACGAGCACACCAGGTAGCGTCACCAGACGACTCATATACGTACTTTCACCACCCACAACCATAAACACAATGGTACCTTAATTACAGCCAGGATTTCATCATGAGTCTTTCCCTTGTTTTATGATTGTTGCTGCACCTGTAACGTATGCCAGGACACTCTGTTTTGGAGAGACAGCAAGATGGTATCGACAGACATCCTTTTATCATTTTCCTGAAGTCACATGATAACACGAGGTCGCAGGCAGGTCGGCAGGTGTGTGGTCTCCAGTGATCTGACAGTCCGGCTGAGTCGTCTAGTGTGTGCGTTCAGAGGATTAAAGATGAAAAATCTTTGGAAATTGTCCTGAAGTCTGTGGTCTCCCACGGTTTAAAAATTGTTTCAGATTAAAAAATCGTCTAGTGTGTGGCCGGCCTAAGTTTTCATTATTCATTGTCAGATTACACTTTCCCTAACATGCAATGTTGTTTTTCTAGTTTTGGAGAGGATTTATCTTTCTCAGAGAAAATTCTTGAGAAAAAACTCAATTGAGAAACTTGATGCAAATGTAAAGCACAAAACAAAACACATGGCATTTTAATGTGTAAAGGGAAGGACTGTTCCTCTTGCAATCCCTCGCAATGAAACCTGGATTAAGAGCAATTACCTCAGACAAGTACAGCAAGGTTCTGACTCCTCAGGGCAAACACCTCCCATAGCTAGTCTTAGCTTGATATCATCATTAGTGGGGCACAGATAAGGGGTCAAAGATTATGAGCAAGGAAGATAAAACTTTGCTACCAACAAGAAGCCAATAATAGTAAACCTTACAGTTTATCAGTTAGGGAGGAAGGGACATTCAGAAAAAGGAACTTCATTATATGGAACACTGGGTATCAATCACTGAGTGAGTGCAAACAATTTTTGCTTCTTTAACCGGTTATTGTGGCTATTATGGGCATATGCACAACAGAGGTAGACAATTCTTTTCATACTATAATCAATAATTACTGAAAACCTTTAAAACAGATTCAGCTTGAAATTATTCTGGGTTTATATGATGTTTTTTCTTTAGTGCTTACCAATTTGAGCATTGTCATACAGCAGCAGGTCATAGGCACCCTGGTAACCAGTGCGGTAGTTGGTCCGTGTGCCACTGTCCCACTGCACGACCACCGTCTTGTCCGGCGTGGTGGTGCTGCCTTGTCGCCCGATCTCCACCACGGTACCTACATGGCCCTCTCCGTCATCCTGGTTTCCCCATTTCCAGTCCAGGCCACGCACCACGCGCATGCCCACCTCCATGCTGCCTCTGCTGGAGCCTGGCCTGGGGGCTGAGCGCAACGGTCGGGGCCTGGCAGCACTGTCAGATCCGCTGCGACTGGGCCTCCGAGGCTTCTGGGGGACGGAGCTGGATCTTGCCGAAGATATTGCAGGCAGGGACGGCACCAGGGGGGTTTCGGGGAACAGATCAGGGGTGACTGAAGATGAGAGAAAAGGAGATAAAAGTTCAATTCAACCTTGTGAAAATGCAGCAACTATTTACAATATTAACACACAGATCATATTCCTTTTAATCTATGCTCAGGGCTGAAAGCCTGAGTGCAGTTTTAATGTTGTACTCATGTTTTTCAGGCAGGAAATCTAAAAGAAAACATAATCCAGACACTACATCTGATTATGCATCTGAAAACGCAAGATACAGAAATAGCTCACAGTAGTTCAGAATTAGTATCAGGTCCTTAAAAAACTCAGCTGGTAGGTCAATTAGTTCTGCAAACTGAATGCTTCACCTTGTAAGATCACATTTAGTCATGCATCCCTAATTTAAGTTACAGATTAATTGGAATGGTAGCATCTTTTTACAGAGATTTTGC
This sequence comes from Cheilinus undulatus, assembly GCF_018320785.1. Taxonomy (NCBI): domain Eukaryota; kingdom Metazoa; phylum Chordata; class Actinopteri; order Labriformes; family Labridae; genus Cheilinus; species Cheilinus undulatus. The sequence goes on along the minus strand of NC_054875.1, from coordinate 10,203,975 downwards.
AGCAATACAGCAAGATAAAAACATTTTATCTCTCTAAGCATGTCAGAGAAAAGCAACCATCCTAAAGAATAAGACTGGTAGAATATTCAAGTATAAATTAAGTCAACAAATGAATGAAAAACATCATAAATCACTAATCCTTGCCAACTTTTCAAAAACTTTTAGGCTCATCCCACTGCTTTCAAAAAAGCAAACAAATCACACAACCTGTGAGATGTTGTCAGAGGCTGCAGAGGGACTCAGGAAGCAACACACCATATGTCTCATTAATATCTGAGCTGTGTTTTTCTCCTTTGCTGGTGGATCATTCACTGGAGTCCTTGCTGTGTATCATGGCACACTTCTGCAGAGAGCAGCTGGACACGACTGCTACGCCCCGCTGAGCTAATCAAGCCTTGACCTGACATATGCAAACACACATACACCACACAAAAGTAGTAGCATCCTTAGCCGGACAAGCTACCGTCTTTACTCATGCTAGCCACAACAGTCAGCCACTTAAATCTAACCCCAAACCATTGACTGTGAAGTGTCTGTGAACCTTCAATCTGAGCAAAAATAAAGCCAACTTACAAACCCTTGTGTTTTTGCATGAAGACACAAAACAGTCAAAATCTTGTCACATGGACAGAACTGATGAACTCACACGTTCACACCACTGACTGATGACTCCAGTGATGTGAATGAATGTCTCTGGGTACTACAAACAAAAAAGTAACACAGGAAGGAGGGAAAACAGATTTATATGGCAGCTTGAGTCAGCAGTAAAGTGTAGAAAGGAACTTTTGTTGAAGAGCATGACCATCAGCAGAAATCTATTCCTGTTCATTAATCACATGTGACACAGAAGAAACATTGGTATGACCAGTGCAATGTTTTATCTTTATTAACAAGCTTCAAAGTCTTTAAAACTAATGCATTATTTGGTGAGACTGCAGTTCTGTTTTAGTGTCTGACTGCACAACAAAAATGTTATAGATGTAGCAAAAACAAAAGCTGCAAGTTTGTAAAACTGAAGGACACAGGAGACGAATACGACTGAAGACTTAACTTTAGCTTCAAAAAGGACCCACATCTCAATAAGTAGGAAATGCTTTAAACTCTCTATTTTTTCTTACTATGAAGTAGGGCTGGGCATTTAATCGTAAATAGGATTAAATCGCAATATGGCCTGCTGCAATTTACAGATTGCAGAAGTTACAATATTTCTTTAACTTGAAATGTGTCAAAATGCCAGTTCAATAAATCAGTTTGTTGCAGACGCAGAGATTTTATGCACATTATGCAAACATTCAAGCATCAACTTTCAATAATGGTTTACAAAAATCCTCCTTTTTTGTTTTATGTCTGTTTTTCTTAATCAAAATGGGTGACATAAAAATGATAATGCCCTTGAACAAAGCGAATGACATCACATTTGCTATATGATCAAAAATAGTTAACTCATTTTATCTAAAACTGATGAAGCCTAGCGTTACTTCTCAAAAGTCATATCACAGCTGCGATCAGCTGGTAGCCAGCTTCACCTCCTCCACCCCAGCCACCTCCTTTATAGCTTAAAGCTTGTTGCACACCCATATTCAGATTCATGCTACTATGTAACAATTGCTTCATAATTTCATTGATTTTTAATACACTTGGTCTTATTTATGGAATTATTTATAGCTTGAATTTGACAAAAAATACATAAGATTAACCCAAAACTAATGGCATATTAAATCGCAATTGCGATATTTTGGGGAAAAAATTCTGATTATTTTTGCAAACCATTCAGCCCTACTATCAAGTAATTCAATACACCATGCAAGTAAGAATAAAGTCCAATCAGCATAGGCTTTATTTAGAAACTATACAGCTGTGGGTCACAGCTATTGAGTCAGTATGATTAGACATGTACCCAGCATTCAAGAAAGCCAACAAGAACTGTGCTAAACCTGCTGGCTACATGTCACAAAAATGACAAAAACACTGCACAACCTTCCAAAGGAGGCAGGGACTAAAGTTTAATTTTTCTTCAATATTGACCTTTTCTTCATCTTACTTCAGTACTGACTGGCTTCCTTAATCACGCCCATTAATATTTAGGTGTCTCAAAGAAGCTGCTGATCAAATCAAGACACCATGTTCCTGCTAGAGGTCCAGAAAGAACTATGATGGATGAGATGGAAAATTATATCCAGATGGTTTTTGATACTTAAAACCTGTTAAAAAAACTTCAAAAGGATATCAGCACTTCACAAACCAAAACAAAGAAGTGCTTTTGTTTCTGTGTTTATGCTTCTTCCCTTATAAAGTCTTTAATATCAGAAGGAAACCAACTGAGCAGATCTGACACATGCAACATGAGAAAAACAGACACCAGTAAAAAAAAATCTTCAAGTTAAATCCCTTTGGACTTACTAAAACACAATCCTGTATGGAAGTAAAGAACATATTCATACAGTTGGCACGTTTCAGTACAGATTCACTCAATTTAACCTTTCCTGTTGTCCTGAACTATCCATAAAACAACCTCAATTCCTAAAAAGTTGAGACGTTTTGTGAAGTGTAGAAACAGACTGTAACGATGAGCTAAACTCGTGAAACTTATAACTTTCATTGCTTTTAGAAAATTATAAGTTCCATTTCAACTCGATCCCAGCACCATCTTTCAAAAAAGATGGGACAGCCTTTACCGTAAGAAGCCAAATTTTCCAGTGAGGTCTTCTACAAAATGGTGAACACCTCCACATCCTTCTCATTAGACTGAGGTTGCACTCATTCCCTACTTTCTGTTCTGCGTAAGTGGGATTGTATCTTGTACTCATCAGTGCAATAAAGCACTACAAAATGGTGTATTATTGTATACTGCACCAAAGTAACACAGCTGAAACCTCTGTGGGAAGCTCTTTTTATACACAATCATATTACTAATTTGTTACCTGTCATTTAATTCACAATAAGATGTTCGATCAGGATTTTTACTCAGAATTTCCGGAATTTTAAAGTCTTTTGTTTCCACTGTCTAAACTGTTGCATGTTCCATGCATCCATTATCTACAAGCGGGGCTGGAGCCAATCCTAGCTATCATTGGTTTAGAGGTAGGGTACACCATGGACTAGATAGTCAATCACAAGGCTGAAATACAGAGACAAACAACCAGCCCCCCTTAGATTTCACACAGAAAATTTAGAGCCACCAGTTAACCCAACAAGCATGTTTTTGGTCTGTGGGAGGAAGCTGGAGTACCCAGACAGAGCCCACACACACACGGGGAGAACACGCAAACTCAACACGGAAAGGCCCTGACCAACCAGGAACCTTCATGCTGTGAGGCCACACTACTAGCCTCTGCAGCCCTGTAAAACATGTCAGCATTCAATTCAAATATGGCATACATTTTTCAAATAGTTATTTTGACATTAACAACATTTAAACATGTTTTCCTTGTATTTCCAATTAAATTTCAGCTTTTGTTGTTTTGCAGGTCTTCAAATCTTGGTTTTAGTTTCACTTCACACAACATCACAGCTTTTCAGAAATGAGGATTGTAATAGCATAAATGTAAGGGTGGAGGGAGAAGAACTGACTTCTTAAGCACTGAAAATGATTGTGATGGGGTAGCCTTCCTTAAAATTACCAACTATTTCTCACTTGCCAGCAACATTTGATTACCATCGGAAGCATTAAGACCCTTAACTGAGTGGAGTGCAGGTTTAGTTCAGTGGGTAGAGAAGGCCTCCATAAACAAAGGCTTCTTCACTGGTCACAGGATCGACTCTCGGTCTCAGTGCTGTTTGGTGCATGCCCTCACTCTCTCTCCAAATAGTTCTTTTCACTCTTCAAGAATAAAGGCAAAAAGCCCAAAAATAATGTTAAAAATACTTTCAACTAGAGATGCATCAATTGTGAAAATAAGGGCTGATGTTGAGATCAATGTTTTTATCACTTCTTTTAGTGCAGGACTCTCACTGTGCATTTTCTGCCATTTTTGACCATGAAATTAATCAGTCAAAGTAAAAAAGTGACTTCTTCTGCATAATAAAAAACTTTTTTTTTCTTAGGGATGCACGATATTATCGATCTGGTATTGGCAAATATAAGAATTTCTGACAATATTTACATCCGATATTTTGCCTGTGTATTTCAGCATTCGTCGACTGTAAATTTTGTCCATACATACTAATAAATCAGAGGAGTCTAAGTCTGAACCAACAGACCTATGTCAGCTGGGGTATTTTTCTTTAATCATCCTCATTATTTAAACTTTAAAGTGTTTTTTAAGGACTAAAGTTTGTTTCCTTCCTCCTAAAACCTTAAATTGTGTCCAAAAGGACTGAAATTTCTTGTCCAAAAAGCATACTTTAATATCAGTATCAATATCATATCGACTAAAATGAATCTGTAAATATCGCCATATCATATATCGGCAAAAATCCAATATTGTGCATCTCTTATCTTTTTTGATGCAGTAGTCAGGTGAACAAGATGCCAGTATAAGTTTGACTTAACACAACAGGTCAACATTGGCTACTGCTATCTATTTATGCCACATTATTCGCAGATGGACAATGTTTGTAAAGAGGGTCAATATGATACTGATGTTCAACCCATGCATCGGTACATCCCTAGTTTTTGCAGTAATTCACACAGTGAGTGTCTCTATGGTGATTCAATACACATTACTGAGAATAAATCTAAACATAAGGCAGAGAAAGTCAGGGTAAGCTTATCAGAGCTTACACTGAAATCAAGCACTGATCGACCACACATCTGATGGTATTCCTCAGCAGATGGTGATGTTAATCCATCTTTTTTCCATTTGCAATCACCATTAACCTAAAATGGAAGGACTTCAGGTTGTTCAATAGGCTGTAAAAATGAAGTATAATGAAGAAAATATATTACATTACCAACATGCTGTAAAGATTTATTATGTTTTTGCTTATTTGTCTGGCTTGCAAACCATCTTACATTTAGCTTAAACGCTTCAGTCAGAGTTTTTGATATACAGCCTCATAGTTCAGTTAGGTTTAAAAAAAACATCTGTCAATAACAGGGCAGGCAGATGTCGGTAATGTGGCTCAGATTACACTTGCATGCTTATCAAGATTACAATGTCATTTTGGTATTAAAGGCATCTGCTTAAGCATGCAAACATATGGGTTGGAAGGGATCAAATGAGGAAAAGCAGGCTGCTTATGCTCCATTTTCTGTCCAAAATGACAGCTTAGCATCTTTTATACAATGGAATTATATCCCACCTAATCATTTATCATTTGAGTGTGCACACAGAGGAGCTGTCTCAGGCAGTGCAGGGCTTTCATGCAGCTTGAAGCAAGCTGGGTGTGGACAAGCATAGGAAATACCAAATTGATGTGACAATAACTGAGAATAGAGTCTTGATAGATCTGTACTGTACATAAAAATCTCCTGGCCTCCACCTAAGAATGTTTGAACAGTGACTTAGACTCTGTGAAACAGATCCACACAAGCATACTGGATGGAGGAACTGTTTTACAGACATGCACAGAAAAATGTTAACCTACCACCTACATTTGAAACCGTTTAGCTACCCCCCGCCACCCCCCTCTCTGCTGCCCCCACACCGAGTTTTTCCAGAGAGAATTCAGGCCCAGCTCACAGATATCTTATCATTATTAAATAGACCAGAACCAGGAGTGACAGGTAGACAAAACACAGGGGATTCAGAGGAGGACTTCACCTACACAACAATGTCAACATGTCCAACAGTGAGCTTCATCCTTTTCCTTTGCAATAACACCGATGACATATTCAAAAAGAAGCTCTGCTGCACTCAGAAAAACACTCAGTAAGAATACACTTATCTTCTTAAATCCAAATGCAAGCTATTTGATGGTGTTAACAGATGGTAGCTACCAGGAAATAAAAGTACATCCAAAAAATGCATCCAAAACAGCAATGAGCGATTACTACCTGCCAAGTTATTACCTCCTGTTGAAATTTAGGATTCATTAAGTAAGGTAGCCACAAAAGGTCAGGAAATCTTAACCCAGCATGCTATCAGAGAAAGAACACAGCAAAAATAAAACTGCTGTAAGGTTTTGAGCTGGTGTAAGTCCTGTGGTTCAGTAGGGTTGGTGCTCTTGAAAGCAGAAGGTCATGGGTTTGATCCCCAGCTCCTGCCCCTATGACAATGTGTCCTTGGGCAAAACGCCAAACCTCCAATGGATGTGTATGAACGGGATTAGTTAATACTGATTGCGATCTGCAGAGTAGCCTCCACCTTCAGTGTGTAAATGTGGAATAAATGGGTCAAGTCAGACCTTCTGTTTTATTTGCACGGCTCAAATACCAACAAATCTTTCGCATACACATGTAAAGAAAGACCAGCAAACACAACTAGCAGCTAAACAATAACAACTATTCAGAGCAGGGGTGCACCGATCGATTGGCACCGATTTCCTTAATTTTGGGGGATCAGCGATCAGCCAATACTTACATGTGAAACTGATCTTATCCACCATTCTTATCTACCTCTACTTAATAAAATGTGAAAAATGAAAGACTAAAGGAACTGACATAATTTAGTAGTTCAGACAGCAATGCTCTAAACTTTCCATTTATATTTGAGAGAACTACCTCATGTGCAGTTAAAACAACAAGTTTGTATTGTTTCATGGGTATTGTTCTATGTTTTTCAATAGAATAAGATTGGAACATTGAGGGTGTATGCTGTCAGTAATAAAAGAAACCTGTATTGGCCAAAATCGGAATTGGTAGTTCAGGCTTTTTAAAATTCGGTGATCGGTGAACGGCCAGAAAATTGCAATCGGTGCACCCCTATTTCAGAGTCAGATGGAGGTCCGTATAGGCCTATTTGCTGTAGGTTTATCTTCTTTCTTGTATTGTCAGGAAAGGTTAATCAAACAGGCATTCCTCCTGCAGTCATAGTGATCTCAGACACTGTTCAGCTCTTTACAAAGAAAAAAATGGCCTGAATTTTTGGAATTTGCTGGTGTTTCTGCTCTCACTGCACAAGTGTGTAGGAGTACAGCCAAAATATCAAACATGCCAGAAATCCACCCAGAGCAGCTGGTTGGGCCATAGTCAGCTGTCATGTCCCTTTGTACAATGCATGACGAAACAACACATAAAGTTGGCCAGACTTCCAGGTAAGTCATGTGATAAAAATTTTTGTCTGGAAAGGTCAAAAATCAGTGTAGATGAGGTATAAAAAAGCTTTTTGAGTAGTCAGATGACTACAAAAGCACTACAAGCTGATGACAGATGTCATGCCGACTTGATTTGCTGATCATTCGGGCAACATTCATTAAGGGCCACTGGCCATCAACTCGTGATCAAAGACCCAACTTTAGTCTTACTCTTACAGATTTGAGACATAAAATCTCTTAAACCTCATTATGTTGTACTGGAATAACAACTGACTCACAGACAACCAGCGTGCAACTGCCTATGTTCATATACGCTGTCATTGGACCCAGACAATGATTATTCTGAATTACATACAAAATAACTCAAGCTAACTGTTTTTGTTTCATCTTATAAAGACAGAACTCACTTGTTGCAGCCAGTGCTGGGTGATTTCTGAACACAAACACCAGACAGCAAGTTTGTTACCAAGGTAAACTGAAAATAAGTCCACAAGTCGGGGCATAAAAACTTCTAGGGACCAGTAGACACTGTTGTCTCTCTCCTCTGCTCTCTATCAGTCTGTTACAGACTAGTTTCATGAGACGATGAAAGGAAATTAATACAACATATTTGCCAAATAATTAATAAAACTCAGTGCATTTGTCTAAATTTTTGATGTGTTTCTAAGCGCTTCAGAGTGTAACTGCTGTGAAAAAAATCAGATAATCATATCTTATTACTCCGGCTGTTTTTGTCTCTCTCCTGGATTGCTTCCTGCTGCGAACAAGATCATTGAATCAACCAACCAAATGGAAGGTATCAGCCTTTAAAACTGATGTTCATTCTAGTTTAAATATGAGGAACCGGCCCCACTAACCAGTTGTAAATATCTTTAAGCACTGGTATCAGTGGCCACCCAATCTCTGAACCCTTCAATCACACTGTCACATCTATCATGATGTGACAGACGTTATGCATCTGGGAATGGATGCGAGTTTCTCAGAAATTCCAGTGAAGCCAGAGGTTGGTGTTACACAACTTCCAGGTGAGACTTCTTTTTTCACATTTCTCCAAAATATCTGCAGGAGAATATAGAGCCCACCAAACACCAGACTGTTTGCCCAAGTATATTTTTGGTTTAAAAAATAAATACATGAAATCAAAGCAACTGTTTTAAACGGTGTTCATTAGAAGACTAATCAAAAGTGCAACTTTAAACCTTGACATGAATTAACAGGATGGTGTGACAACAAAGTTCCTTAAGGTCAGATCATTCTGGTCGGGTCAGGCCAGCTATTGCTTTAGCTGTACCCAATATCAGGAGTTAAGCAAGAGTAAAGGCACTATATATATTATTCAATTTTTCACTTCTAAGATACGAAGGCAATTAAGAAGTTAGCCAAAAACAGGATTTGGAGTCCAGTTTCTGTTTGATAAGAAAAGAGTAATGGCACAAATGAATCTAACTGCAAAAAAACAGTGCATGCACTTTTTAGTATGTATGTAGATTTTTTAAAAACATTAGTCACAGAATAATTATTTTTTCACTACTTGGTCCCAAAGAGATGGGAGAACAAGTCTGTGCAAAGAAAGCCTTAGTCACCATTGTTTACTGTGTGTTATCAATAAAAATCTTTGAGTTTCAGATTCCATTTTGTATGTTTCTCATCTTTAGAGTCTGATAACTTTGTTAAAATTCAAGTGACATTACTGTAGTAGATATATTCTTAAAGCCCAGGCTGTCCTGGAAAAAGGATGTACAGAGCTTGACTGTGCACCATGGAAGACAAAATGTCCAGATGAGACATGATGGTGAAAAAAAAAAGCTGTGAGCTCCTTAGGGAAGCATAAGCAAGAACAATAAAGAGCAGTAGTAGAGCTGTAGTTGCTTCATGTAGTTTTAAGATGCATTTCCATATGTGGTACTGGCTCTACTCTTCCTGGTTTTCGTATTGAGCACCTTGTTTTTTCATGACAGTATATTCTTTGATAGTGTCTCCTTAATTTATGTAGAGTTGTCATAGTGCAGCTGAGTGGAGGTTAACACAACATTAGAAAACACTTAGGGGATGGTGTACCTGGTTATCAAGTTTTGTTGCAGAGACGGTTGCACACCGGGAAATAAAGAAATACAACTGAAAATAGAGGAGAGTCTGGTAAGTTATACAACAGTATGAAGCAAATGATATGAGGTGTTTGACTCCCTTATCAGACATCCCACTTGTAAATCTCCTAGTGACGATACTCTCTGACCACTCAGTGTCTTGACGTCACATTTTAGTATCAGCTCAGCTCCCTTGAAACCTCATCAGAGTTGACACCAAAAAGTACCAGGTACAGGGAAAAATCCAGCACCATTCTATTCCATCCATTAGTGCACATTGGTGTTATTTTTGGTTACATATGAGAGCTTGATGGGAGCAAAGTTATTTTCAGTCCGTATGTTTCAGATTTCAAGCACAGTGGAAGGTTAAAAAACTGTTAACAATCTGGACTGATGAAACACAAACAAACTGCTAGTTTGAACTGGGGGCACTCAACCTTTAGTTTTTTGTATTTACACTTTTCTATTTATCCCCGCATTTCCATTTAGTCTGCTCTTTAGCGTCGTGTTATCTGCAACAAATAGCAGACCAAACCCCAGGTCTGTACTCATGGACTCCATGACAAAATTTGCTCCCACTGTTTGCCAGTGGCAAAAGCAAATAAAATGCTGAACCTAAATCCTCTGAAAACCGCGATAACCAGGATGCTGCCTCAGACAATGATGACATCAACAACTTTAGAACTACTTCATAATACCTTGATGAATTAAAGTGGTGAAAAACAGACACATTTCATCTGTATAATAGTCTAACATTTGTCTGAGACAGTATTAAGTAACACTTTTAAACCAAATATAATCTTCAAATTGCCACATCAGACTCCAAATGTCAAACGGCAGTGTGCTAAATTAATTATTTGACTCATAGTAAGCGTGACCTGGAGAGCGTCAGCTGATTCACATGGCTCTGTGAGAACTTAAAACCGTAAAGATTGGATAAATCATAGTTTCTAGTTGGAGCGAGGACTCAGTCAGGAGGATTACAGCACTCTGCCTGCAATAACAGATGGACTGGCTTCCGTCATACACACTGCTGAGGGCCAATCTGTGAGGGCAACGTCAGCCTCCTTCACACAAACAACGAGACAGGCGTTTGGTCACTACTCCAATAAACACACAGCCATAAACAAACGCACACAGGCCAAAAATACACAGGAAAGTTACATAATTTACATAAAGGAATGTAGGTGGTCTACTTTTTAAAACTACTACACATTGATTTTTTTTAGGAATTATTTAAAGATTTTGAGCCTATTTACAAGATGTATGATTGTTTTGCAACTGGCCTACAGTACTAAGTTGATTTGTAATACCTAAAGAACATTATGAAACCCTGCACAAAACAAATAAACTCCATCAAGGCTATAAGACCTAAAATCTACACAACCAGTGTGGCCAACAAGGGGAAATGCAATTTTTAAAGTTTTCTTCAAGGCTTGCAATAAAGTAGATGGTTTTCAAATCTTTACCAGTTTCACTAGCATAGAGATCACAGACATAAGGACAGTTTCAATGGTTTTAACATTTTAATCCTTCCAATACACACACATACAAAACAGTTTGGCCAGACCACAACTGCTGTTTGCCAAGCTTTCACAATGGTGATGCATCAGACAAGAAATCTCTCAGAATCAAACATGACCTCAGGAGAAAACAAATATGGAGGAAAGACATCATCAGCTGACTGTCCTGGTATGCTTGAATTTTGCAGCCAAAAAATAGGTGATGTTGAACGCCTAGGATTTTTTTTTGCTTCCTTTTCAATCAACTTTTCTGAGTTGCTTGGAGCGTTCTGTTTTCTTCATGATGTAATGGTAGCCAGGAATACTGACTGACCAGTGACTGGACCTTCCAGACACAAGTGTCTTTATACTACAATCCCTCGAGGAACATTCATTCATGCACTCAGGTGATCTCAATTTCACTAATTGTGAGACTACTAGCTCCAATAAGCTGGACCTTTGTTGAATAAGGTCAGTCATTTTAAAGGGGGTGAATATTTATCCATCCATTTTCTACACTGCACGGGGCTGGAGCCTATCCCAGCTGTCACTGGGCGAGAGGCGGGGTACAACCTGGACTGGTCGCCAGTCAACTAAAAGGCTGACATATAGAGTCAGACAACCACGCACGCTTGCACTCACACCTAAAGCCAACAAGCATGTCTTTGGTGGGGGAGGAAGCCAGGGAGAACCCACATATGCATGAGGAGAACATGCAAACTCTGCATAGAAAGGCCCTGACCAGGAAGCGAACTAGGAACCTTCTTGCTGTGAGGCAGCAGCACTAACTGCTGAGCTGCCATGCAGCCTGTGTATATTTATGCAATCACTAAATTTACGTTACAAATTACAAATTTACACAAGCAACATTTCTTTGTAGAAATCTGTTTTTACTTTGACATTACAGCGGTGGTTTTATCTCATAAAGGTCAAATTGTATTGACAACACATCCATAGGGCCCAAGATCTGACCTTACATCATCTAGTAGACAGTAGGAATGACAGAATCTAAATATCATATTGAACCGTTCTAAACAGAGCCAAAGTTCAACACCTGCATTTTCCTTTGAATATAACTTTTTTCCATGTACTGAACTTTTATTTAAATTTGCTGTTTTTGTGCATCTGTGAGTGTGCAGACTGGGGTGTTAAAAGAATCAGCTGTTTTGCACCTGGAAGGTCATGGGTTTGCTCCCCAGCTCCAACAGTCATACATTGATGTGTCCTAAAGCAAGACTCTTTACCCTAAATTGCACACACTGCTATGTCTGTGGCGTCTGAACCTGTATGGGTGCATATGAAGGAGATAGTTAATACTGATGGCAGCATATGCCATGACTTTACTGTCATGTCTAGTGTATTACCAGCTTAACAAGCCTTTCTTGTTTGTGTTTCATTTAAGATTTGGTTTTACTGCAAAGTTTTTCGTGCTTGCAAAATGCCTTTTGTTTAACACACTTCACTCTAAAGGGCTTAGAGAAACTCTGACAAATGGTTCAAAAGCAATACATTTTTGTAATCAAATTTTTTAAAACATTTGGTGGCAAAATGAGGTTGTTAGAAGCAAGGTTATTAGAGTTAACTAAAATTAACTAAATAACTAAAACTTAAATTCAAAAATTGTTTTAGTTAACTGAAACTAAATAAAAACTAAGCTTGACCAAAAACAAACACCAACTAAAACTGTATAGTGCATTTACAAAATTAACTAAAATAAAATAGAAATGGAGACAGAATATCCTTAGTTTTAGTCTTTGACACAGCCATACTGACTGGCACTGACACCCAAGTCTATGGAGTGTAAAATTGCCTGATCTGATTGGTTAAGACTTCAGACAGTGGTAGTTTTATGTCTGGAGTTGTATTCAAACATCACCATTAAGTAAATAAAATGATAAAGGAAAGGTAGCCTGTTTGAATATGTTTTTAAAAATGTATGATGCTCGGTCCTGACATCTTTTCATAAAAAAACCTAAAAAAAAAACGAACAAACCAGCAGTCAGAACTAATAAAAACTGAAATTGCACACAGAAAGTGAAAACAAAATAAAAATAGAAACTAATGAAAAATCCAAAACTGTTATAACCTTGGTCAGAAGTTTGACTACTTTTTCAATAGCTTGTGTTTTAAAAATGGTACAATGTCTGTTATTTTAGTGAATAATAGTGTGAGACAGTACTTAAACTTCAAACACTTCATCTATTTCATGAGATAGGGGTGTACTACAGAAATATATTCATGATAATTTAAATGTCAGCACAATGTCTAGAGTGCACAATGCCATTGGCATATTTTGGCAAAGAAATGTTGCCAACCTTTTTGGTCAATTTAGACAATATGTTGGAGTTTTCCTGTAATTTTTTTATAGTTTCGTCAAGAAATGACCTGATAGGACTTTTATTTTTGTGGTCTTGTTGTTTGTTTTTAACCCTCATCTCTAAGGTCTGAAACTCTGGCAGCAGCACAACCCTAGTGGAAATCATTAAATCAGAATTGGAATGTTAAATTATGATTGAAAACAATCAAAATAAATCCTTGTGCTTTCTGTAAAGAAAGAGAATTCATCACTGCTGGTGTTAAGACAAACTATTTTCACCTACTTAGATATGAACAAGGAGTGGATCAAAAACCACTTCCTCTGAAAGGTTCCAGAGGGCCAAACAATGTAAAATGTAGCAAAGGGACCAACAACATGATTAAATCTGAACAAAGGGAAGAGGAAGCGACGTGATTGTTCTTTGGGAGGAGGACTGAAACCCATCCAACACAAACACAGAGCTGTTGTTAGTCTTTTCAGTTTGATATATTTGAGCTAAACGTCTCAGAGATGTCTAAACACATGGGAGGTCTCTCTTATCAAATATAGCAAACTTTACCCAACAACATACAGCCTGACCTATATACAAACTCTGAGCTGCTTCAAAATGGAAAGTGACTCAGGAGGATTACTGGCAGACCCTGTGCCATCAGATACTGTGTGAAGGCCTGCTGAGGCTGTATGTCCTCTGACACATGCTCTATATCCCTACTTTATTGTGGGGTTGGCAGTATTCAAACTTCAATAAGATACTAGCAAAAATCAGACTATATCAATGCATGTTTGATAGTTCAGTCACACAAATAAAAAGCTCTAGGCATCCAATTTTGGGTAACTTTGTGTTTCCTTGATAATCAAAAAGTGTAATCAAACTTTTTGAAACTCTTTTAAATGCTCAAAAATATTGCCAGCGTTCTGTGCCACTAGTGAGTTGGAGCTGGCTTGAGATCTAACGGACTAACTCCCCTTAAATGCAGTATATCACGTCCACTGGCAGGGAGCTATCAATCAAAACAAAAACAAAAGATGATGCCTAGTAGGGCTGAACTAGATATTGGGAAATATGGGAACTGTGCATGCACAGTCTGTGTGTATCTCTTATGTAAAAAGGCTACAGGTGATGCTGCTGCTGTCACAGATAAACCAGCATGATGCTCCAGGCAGACGCTCGGTTATCTGAGGGATCTTCGGTGAGTTTCTTCCTGCTATCAGCAGCACCTCGTTCCAGTTAATGCTGTGGCCACATACAGAGACGGTCCACTGAATGTTTAAGTTACATCTGCAGGAATGCCATGCAGTGTCTGAGTCACAGCAGCACAACATGGCAACCTCCTGTATTAACTGTAAGAGATACATGATACTAGATTTTATCACTATCTGGTATGCAAATATTTACAAGTTCATTTTAGCTGACACCAATATCAATGCCAACTACATATATATTTATATATAAATATATATATTAAGATCAGGCCAAAACCTTCAGCTTTTTAAACACACTTTTAAGTGTAAGGAATGAGGATGAACAAAAAAAGACTTCAGCCGCTGTAGGTCTCTCGGTCCTGCATAAAACAAATTTTTTGTATGTATAGGCCAATATTTACAGCTTATCGAGGCTGATATTGAGAGGTAATCAAAGCCAATATATAGCAGATAAAGGCAGATATTTACAGCTGACATGGGCCAATATATACAGCCAATAAAGGTAGATATTTATAGCTGATGTTGGCGAAAATCTACGGCTGATATAGGCTGACATAGGCAGATATTTACGACTGATATAGGCCAATATTTACAGCTGAAAAAGGCAGATATTTACAGCTGACATGGGCCAATATTTACAGCTGATAAAGGCCAATATTTACAGCTGATATGGGCAGATATTTACAGCTGACATAGGCCAATATTCCCCCCACTCTCTCTCCCTATGTTTTCTGTCTCTCTTCAGCTATCGTATAATAAAGGCAAAAACCTTTTTTTTTTTTTTTTTTTTCTCCCAAGGCACTCCTGCAATCAAGCCAAAACCTCAAGGCACACCATATCCATACAAACTAGCCTCTTTAAAACATACTAACATAAGTTGTTGTATGATTGTTGTAATAACGTGTGATTATATAACCTACTGTACTGAATGACAAGACAGATTTTGGTGCTTCATTTCGGTACCTCACCACCTCAACAGGATCCTCGCCACTTCGAAGGAAAGGCATGAAATATGTTATTCGAAAAGGTCACAGATATTTCCTTCTGAATCACTTACAATACCAAGACAACTTTTATTCTGCTAACTTTTAAATCACTGTCTTCAGATATTGTCTTAGGCACTGTTTAGGTATCAACACCTTTTAAAATTACCCAAATGAAACCCAACCTTAGCAGCCAATGGCAGAGAACAGTCATGTCAAGCAGCACTGTCGGAAATGTTTGAGGTGATTTAGGAACTCTACTAAAATATAAAACATAGGTTTAACCATTTTTAAATCGTTTGACGCAAAGTTCTGAATACTGTACCTTCCTCATGGAATGGATGTTACTTTTTAAGCACTTTAGTACTTTTGATACTGCCATTCATTAAAAACACAAAGAATTTATCATCTAAAAAACATGCGGTATCAAAAACCATTGAGAATTCTGATTACTCTACTGTCTAGAAAGCAGGGTTTGTTTGCCTGTGCTGGGTTTTATTTCATATCACCACTTACAGACCTTCATACTTGGCATTAGAGTGCAATATACACACATGCTCTTTTCTTAAGCCTCATCAGCTTTAATGTGACAATTGAGTATAAACCTGCTGGAACCGGCTCCCGTCAGGAACATCTGGTGGCCAGAGCGAGGACTTTCAGGAAAATCAATACGATCTATGAGTAAATAACACTTTAGAACAGATTTCCTGTGGGTGATGGCTTACAATAAAACCGCATTTTCCATATCAGCCTACCTTTCTTTTCTGGGAGTCTCAGAAAAAGACAGCCTGGAAAAAGAGTTCACACGATCACTTATTATTTAACAATATTGAAACAAGTTCAAAAAGTACTGCACTGACATCCTCTGATATTTCTTGTCTTGTCAGCTTTGTCCAAAGGCAACCCTACAAAGTGTAATGGCTGCAACAACAGATTTAAAAAGCAACTTGATACCGTCAGAATAGTTCCCATCAGCAAACTTCAACCCTGCAGCCCTTTGTGAAAACCCGGCCACAGCAAAGTCTCCTCCATGAGGACACTGTAGTGGCTGTATGAAGCCACAGAGCTAAGAATATCATGATAAAACAACCTGGATTATCATACTCACTCCCCATGATCTTCAGCCCACTTTTAAACATGTTGGCGTCTGTATGATTCCAGCGTGCCCTCTCGCACTGATATTATCCCAGATCAGCCAGCAGGACCATCTGAAATGCTGAGCGCTATGAGGCAGTCCACATGCTAATGGGGGGAGTGAACCCTTTCTGGCTCATTCTCAGTATTTGGTTTGCTGTGAACTTTGCTCTTTGTTTTGGAACATGTGGTTCTTTTCTCCTTTGCATGGTTGATTTTTTTGAGTATATGACAGATGTTACTCAAGGACTTGACAAGCGTGATGCCTTATCTGGAAATAACATTCTGACTGTGTAAGAAATAGCGTACAAAAGAACAGTGCTAACTCTGTAATAGGACACAAACACATAACTATGTAAAACGATGAGGCATTGTGGTGTTACATAATCAGTGAAGGGAAACCTTAATCATTTCTCAGGCTCTTAAATCTTGTCAAGGCTAAGCTGTGATAGCATCATTTCATTCAGTGCTACAGGATGTAAATCAGTAGCATATCCTCTGCAACACAATCCTTGACCTTAAATTAATCCCACGTTACTCTATCTGATTAAAATCTTTTGATACAGACTCTCACAGCGCCAAACCACTGTCTACTTTAAACTAACTTGGACATGTTAACCTGGGCCTTAAAAATGCTCCAAAAGGGAAAGCCCAGGATTAAAATATCTCAACCCTGAATTCCAACACAGCATGCAAAAGAAACACAACAAAATACTGACACAATAAGGAAGTTGCAATATCATAATCACAACTATAAACACAAAAATCACAAATTATGCAGCCCTGCAATTTTGTCCAATCACTGCACCTTTTCCACCAATCTGACAAATCACCGACAAAAATCACCTAAATCAATCTGAAAACATTTCCAATTTGTAGTATTTTCTTACTTGAAGATCATATAAGCATGGGAATCACAGAGTAACTCTCAAGATGATTCAATAAACAATCTGATACTATACAATACATGTCCAATAAAATCACATATATAAAATCACAGTGCAGAAATGTTGGGATTTATGGCTATTATGTCACAATAAATCTCTGTAGCTTGGGGCACATTTGCCTAGCAGTCAATTTGCCCCATATATGCAGGCGGCCTGGGTTCTAGCCCAGCCTGTGGCTCCTTTCCCAATCTGTCATTCCTGTTTCCAACTCTATCCACTGTCCTCAGCTCTAAACTAAAGGTAGCAAAAGCCCAAAAATGTATTCTTTTTTATCACGGCAACACATTTGCCAAAAAAACTGTGCTGAACAATTTTGAAAACAATATTTATTAATAGTTACTTTGATTATTATTTTGATATTACAAATTTAACATGAATTGTCATATTAAACGGAATTTTCTTTTTTACAGATAGGATTTTTGGGGCTAATATGCCTTTATTTAGAGAGGAGGGTAACATAACCTCTACTCTATGTGTGCACCAGAATGATCAGTTTGATGTTATTCTTATTTTGATTAAGAAAAATGTTTTTAAAAAATTAAGGAAGGTTGAATTTTTTGCAAACTATTTAAAAAAATAAAAAATTTTCCATACTTTTTAGCTGTAAAAACAAATGATTAGACCGGTATTTTGACACACAATTCAGGTTAAAAAAATGCACCCACTGGGATTTGAAAAGTGCAATAGGAAATATTTTAATTTAATCTAAATTTTGATTACTAAAAATCACAAAATGCCCCCCAAGGGTTTGTACAAGATTGGGAAGCAAAAGCACTGCTCACAGTCACAGTAACAGCCATTTCCATTGTAAACTCCTCTCTAACTGCAGGATCAACAGATCAATTTACTGTAATTTTTATTATGCATCATCCTTTAACTTCTTTCAGCCCTGTCCAACATCTTCCAACTGTCGACTTCTTCTTTTAAACAGTGGTCGCCTTCACCAATGGTCAGCTAGCTTCCATTAATGTTGAGATAGGTTTTTTATTCTTCATTTAACCTACTCTGTGGCGAAAGCCACAGGTTTGTGTAGCCCTGTACCCACACATATGTAGCCTGACATACACTTTTTCGAAAATCTACAGTAGACCATGAGCCCTGTTTTTGGTCCACTGGGTAGCATCACCTGTGTCTGAATAACATCTTGTGAGACTCAGATGACAAACTGATTAGGCAATTTGCTTTGCTGTGGCCAAACAAGTGCCAAAAACTCCACTGTCTTCTTCTAGAGCTGATTCAGCAGGAAAACGTCTCATCTCCTTCAATGTCTCCTCTCTTTTCTTTTTCATTATAGCTGCAGTTTAATCAACTGGTGCTACGTATTTATCATGTTAAACTCCTGAACAATACTGTCGGTTTTAGTCACTGTTTCCTGTATGTGAACAAACCGAGAATGTATTTGGAGCAGAAACTGGCATAGAAATTGCACTGTCTGCTAGTGTTTTAGCAGAGTATTGCAAAGCTACATGGACACATCAACCCTCATGACAGCGTAGCTCACTATGGTGTAGTAGACATAAATTCAGCTACGAAGTATAAATCATGTTTTACCCTCAGTCATGTGGAAAGTGGCATTGTGAGGAGTGAAGGAGTTGTGACATGGTGTTTAAAATTGCCAAGGAAATAAATTTAAGGTCTGTTTTCCAAAACAATATTTGGCACTATTGGTTCTATCATTCTTTTGGCACAAGTAAGGATAAAAACATATTATTGTAGAGATAGTTTATTCTCAGCTCTATAGTCAGATGTTATTGAATTTGTGTATTATACCTGCAGCAGTTCTGTATCTCATCTTGAGCTGGACTCTCAGTCCAATGTAACAACGTGAATCATGATACCAAAGCAGCTCATATCACAAAACTAAACACAATTACCTCAGACTCCTGTGTCATGCAGAGTCAAAGGACAACCAAAACTGCCCTGCTTACAATAATGCAATCCGCCAAGCTGTAACCTGTTGTGTTCAGTATTGCATGGCCACATTCTTGTAGATTAACAGCCCTACTTTGCCCAACTCTAACACTAACAAATTTGTAGATTATTGCTGTGTATGCAGCTCAGGGCCAAGATTTTTTTCACTTTTTGATCACCAGCAGTCTGTTACACAAACAGCAACAGCAGCCAAGCCAGCCAGATGTCTGCCTGCCCTCCTAGCTTTACTACAGTCTGCAATGACATGTGGCATAACTGTAGCAGCATGGCCATGAACGCTTACTGGCTGCATGCATGTTGTCCTTACAATCACTTTACTGGTGAGACAACGGTGTATTTTAAAATGGAAGCAGCAGTGCTGTACCTAAAGAAGAGGTTTGGCTGACTGGTAATCAGAAATGCCAGTCTTATTAATGCTGGCAGATTTTAACAGGAAAGACCACACTGCTTTATCATAGAACATGAGGCATCAGCATACTGACTTCACAGTCTTGCAAGAAAGACATGCTAGCATTACCCAAACAGACTGAAAATGGCAACACTTGATGAATAAAGCATGTCTAGTTTAGCTGGTTTACCTGTTTGTTTAGTGATGTGCAGCAGGGTGAAAACAGAGGCGGACAAAAATAGGGAAGAAGAGGAGGAAGCTCCTACGTTCTGCTACGTAAACACATCAGATGCTGAAAAAATGTAATCTACCAGTGGCCCTACCAGAATCCAGTAAGATTAAAAAAAAAAAAACGCCTCCTCAGGGCTGAAGTCCTGTGCTGATGTGCTCCCTGAATGAACCGGCCGAGGAGGAGGATGAGGAGGAGGAGGAGGGGATACAGGGGGCGGAGGAGGACGGCAGCCAGGCCGGTATTCCAGAGATGAGATCTACAGTATTAAGCAGTCTTAGAGAAACAGCATCCTGCTGTGCGGGCGAACAGCCTGGCCATAGAGGTGGAGGAAGAGAGAGCTCGGCTGCTGGAGGATGTAGCCTGCATTTAGTCCTTTGTGCCTTGTGTCAGCAAGGATTACCTCCGTGGAAGAGCAGAGGAGAAGAGAGGGTGGAGGAGAGCCAAGGAGAGCGGCTTTTTTGCGACGAGCGCTGCATTCAGGTTGATGTTCCCCCGCTCTCACATAAAAACAGCCAAATAGGTCTCTGCTCTGCATAGGACCCTTCTGATGCTATAATCCATCACCAGGTGACGTGAGTGTCAGCAGCATGCGTGTGAGGCTGACACACGCTGTTTACTGATCAATATGTACGAACACATGCGCATCACGCTCCACATAAGGATGTACAGCCCTCTCTTTCATAGCCTGCAGGGACACTGTTCGCTCTGCTGCCAATGAGCAGACAGGCACAGGACAGAGGGGAGGGGGGAGGGGCGATACGTTCCAGGGGGAGGGTCTTGGTGTTGTTATTTTTTTGGGATGTTGGGAGGGGGGGGGCTAAGGGAGAAAAAAGGGGTGGGGTTGAAGGAGATTTTGATGAATGGGCACCTGCCATGATCCTCATTTTTAGTAGCAAACTGGTTTGAGCAACGGATGGTGGTGAGATGGCAACCGTCTCCTCCAGGGTCACAGAGAAAAGAGGGAAGAGAAGGAGACACCATGTGTTTAGTGTATGTATGGGATGCCTTGGACAATAAACCTTAATTTTAGGGTTGTATGGACTAGAGATCATGACCTAATAGCTTTTGCCTAAAAGGAGATACCTGATATGTATCTTAATATTGACTAAACAGTTGTCCCAACACTAGAAACATAACCTTTGACATGATTCATTTAAAAATGAGATATTAAAACCCAAACTGAAACCCTGGCAACAAAAATGCAAGTCTTAGAAACCCTATATTAGGTCATTTATTGCTTTTTAATAGTCAAAATTGCAGGCAGACTCTACACACTGTATTAACCCTTAGAGCTCATGTGGCATGGATCAGTGCCACAGGCACACTCCTTTGGAAATTGCTTGGTAACTTTTGAACCATAAATCATAGGCACTCTTTTTTTCCTCTAAAAGTTGACTGTTTCGCGGTTTGTTTGCTACCATCTATAAAGAACGCCGCTGTAGCAAGCCCAGACCTTCGATGACTTTTTGGGGTCTGTGAAGATTAAATCCACAGCATTAATAATACTATATAATAATAATAAGCGTCTATTTATCAATTTTCGATTATATACATGCAATGCATTGTGGGAGGGGCAGTCAACGAGTTGTGTCTCTACTGCTTAGAGGAATGGCACAAATGAATCTAACAGCAAAAAAGTGCATGGACTTTGTAGTATATAGATATTTAAAAAACATTAGTCACAGGATTTTTATTTTTTCACTATTTGGTCCCCAAAAGATGGGAGAACAAGTCTGTGCAAAGAAAAGACTTAGATTCTTATTGATAACACACAGTTAACAATAGTGACTGAGTTTCAAATTTTGATTTGTTTTCTTCCTTTTGTCTTTAGAGTCCTATAACTTTTTAAAACTTTAAGTGGCATTACTGTAGATACATTCTTAAAGCCTGAAAAAAAGATGTGTAGAGCTTGACTGTGCACCACAGCGTTGATATTTTATAAGCCTTTTAAGAGAAAAAATCCAGACGAGACATGATTGTGAAAAAAGTAGCTGTGAGCTCCAAGGGTTAAAGAGGGGTCCGATGATTATTGGCCTGACTGATTATTGAGGCTGATATTTGGGATTTCTTCCAATATCACTACTGGCATTTCAGTTTCACTGTGTATGGAATCACTTCCTGTCTTCCTGCTTCTACTGTGTTGCTCTGTTCCATTTCTCATGCTGATAGAAATAGAGCTATATTGTTTGCTCCTTTATTTTTTGATCATGCAGTTTTATTTTTACTACATTAAGTACATTATGTTATGGTTCCATATCTCTAATATGAAATAATAATATTGGTAACAGTATTGGCCCTGAAGAACCAATATCAGTCGGTTGGTCAGGTAACTAATGCTGGCTAACATCCACATTTAAGAAAAAAGAAGGAGATGTGTGACATTTCATTTAATGCTGGCAGTTTAGTAAAGAGTGAAGGAAATACTAAGGGTGTAACAATCCATTAATGTATATCAATACATCAGTTGGTTAATTAATTATCCAATCAGATCCATCGAAAGTCGAATAACAATCTACACTGTCACCTTCAAGCTATACTTTTATTTTGAAATTCCACCCACACATCCTCAGCACACTAGTGGTAGCAGCAACAGCTTAAAAGTGCACGGCATCAACTTCTCTCTCAGCTTTGAGAAAATATTTCTGACTAAACTACTCTCCTCTCTTTTTGGCTGAAGTAGCACAAGTGTTGCCTGCTGCTGCAGGCCTCCTTTGAGACACTGATCATAAATCCCCCATCTCACATATGATTTATAATGAAAATATTTGCTGTCTAAAGTTAATGTGGTTCAAATGGTAGAGTTTCTTTCATTATACCCCCCCCCCCCACACACACACACACACACACACATACTTTATTCTTGTTATGAGGCTGCTCATCATAGAAGCATCTGTTGCAATAAAACTTTGCTGTAACTCCTTCATTCATCAAAATCAAGATTGCAATAAATCAAAAATAATGTAGAATCATGACTATAACATCAAATGTCACAGATTTAACCTCATTTAAATCGCATGACTTATTATGAAACTACAAATTAACTATATGCCACATTAATAGGTCCCTATGAGAGGTCTAATAAAAGGCATAAATATCTGTTCAAGTCCACGTGTGTAAATGAGTTCAAGAAGAAATTTCTGATATGTGAAACTGATACCTGCACTGAGGACAACAGGTGACAGGTGGAAGAGGGCAGAGGCTGAGAGTGACTGATGATTAAAACAATCAAAAGAGCAGAAACACAAAAAGCTGAGCAAGATGGTCCCCTTACCAACCTAGTACAGTGTGGGAAACACCACATCAATTTTTTCTGTCTTTACAAAATAACATTACCATGAAGTACATCAATGTAAATGATGTTACCCTATATCCTGTTTGAAAATATCTAAATTATATATCCAATAAACTTGATATATTGCCAGGCCCCAGTGTGTCTTCATGCTTCCTTTTGCCTTGAACAACACTCCTTAATGTGCTATCAGCTGTTAGTGAAAATAACAATATGGTATCAAAATGCAGCCAAAACAGCATTCTGTTGATGTTGGCACACACCCATGAACATACAGCTGGTATTGCCAGCACATGAATGGCCGATGACTGAACAGGAGCTTAGGAAGTGGCTGAGACACAGGCTTACAATGAAGTTTATTAGACCACTCTCCTGTCTTGTAAACAAAGCTGCTGCTGTCCATGTAATAGACTGGTTGTTGTAGATCCTATTAAAAGGAGGCATTCATTCACACAGCTCCTCTTCTAACAGACAGCAGCATGTACACGCACACATCATTATCATTAGCCTGAGAGGACTGTTCAAACACGACTTGATGCAGCCTGGGAAAAACACAAAGCTTAGACTCTGGGATGTAGCTGTGAGGTGTGTCTGATCAACCAATCATTCTGGCAGGTAAGCAAGCAAGCACTGTGTGAAACCTCTGGAATATTACAAAAGAATGGAGGGAACAGCAAACAGGCTTAGGTCTACAAAATCAAAGACAAACACTCACGATTCCAGTCTGGCTCCATGACCTCTGGTCTGCACTATTCGAAAGCTTTCCAACAGCTCAGCTCAGCTAAAATATGTTAATATCTACCTTACTAATACAGAACTCCTATTCACCTAAAAGAAGGCAGAAATTAAGGAAACTGTAGTATTCACCTGAGGAAGTACAGATGGGGACCTGCAGGTATAGCAACACAGAAAAGTGAAACATATTCTTCGTGTATCACACTGAGGTTTTTGTTACAGCCTTGAATTCTTGATTAAGTGAAGTTAAAAAAAAACATCAGTAACTCTATTCAGACTGCTTTTTCTGAGCATATTTACAAGGAGGGGACATGATTTTTGAATATTTGAATAGTGGTTAATCTATAAAAATGTGTCTCAATGCTGTTTTCTCGCCACCATTTAAGAACAAAAGAAGAAGAAAGAATTTGTGTCAAGTGACACAACTGCAGTGTTGCAGACTGTAAAGATGAAATTCAGCCTTGCTTACATTAGTAAATGATTGGTTAAACTTACACAGCTTTATCACCACTACTGATTTATCTAAGGGGAGCTAACTGGATAAAGTCTGGTCATGTATGATCTCTCCCTTCCTTTTATTATCATTTGTATTATGATTTTTTGAATTATGCATTGTGTTATTTTGTCTCTGTATTGTTGGGCTTCTTGTGTATTTGGTGTTAAGTTTTATGAATTTTAAAGTCAAAGATAGGGATGGGCACTGCAATTTGCATCTGATATTAAAGCAGGGACACCCAGGCCATCACCCTAATATCTGTGCACATGCTGAGTGAGAACACTTTGAACATTTTTATAAAATATCTTATTCTTCTTATATACAGAGATATGTCGACTTTTGTGATGTCTTCATTGCAAGATAATGACGCTGTCCTGTATCACCCCAAACACAGCCTGTTTAACTTCTCTCCTTCATTTAATGGCACTGACACTCGCCTCTTCGTGTCCTCCTGCAAGGGGTTTATAGATATGAGAGGAAATTACTGATTACATATTCTATAATTAACTTTGTAACATGGGTTGCCTCCTAAGACCTCAATCTGGACCGACTCCAAAACACCATCTGATTTGACTGCATACTTCGAGTTGACAACCTCGTAACTTTTCAGAGACTTCTCCACCCCAAGAGGAATTACACTCGATGGCACAATGACATCACGTCTAAGTCAGAGGTTATTTCAATTTCAGGTTCTTCTTTCTGCAAAATTAGAGTGTTTGTGTTTTACAAAACAGCACATCTTACTTCCCTTCAAACCTTTCCCTTCTCCTACACATGCACACAGACAGGCACACCCGCATGATTAAAACAACAAGAGATGTGTGGAGGCTTGTTGATCATGACACCTATCACAAAAATAAATCTCTTCCGAAACTGCAAACGTGACAGCATCCACAGCAAGCTGCAGATGGTGATCATGTATGGACAAAAACTGTTTGGCAGTCATGAATATACCTGCTCAGTCCACCCAGGTACTGTGGAGAAAACACAGCAGTCCCGATTCAAATTCAGCCTCAGTATTTCCTTATTAAATTGCATCGCATTCCTAACACAGAATAAAGAAAGTTTAAAATCCATAGGTTAACTAAAACTTATACCTATAGTAAGATACAAGTTCATTGTATAAACACAAGATCGCTACAGGAAATGCACCACACAAAGAGCTAGTATAGAGGTTATTTGCCTCAAACAGCTAATAGAAAACACGTTTGAAGACAAAAGCGTATCAAGAATTTATAAGAAAAGTTCTCCGCAGAGACTGCACACTAAATACAAACACAAACAAAGAAAGGCCTCAGGTTTTTTTCCACAACTGCCTCTAAATTGCAAACAGAGGGATGAACACAGATGTACACGCTGTTAGTTAGAAGTTATTAAATGAGTATAGAAGTCTTACCTTGAGATCTTCCACCCAGTATTCTCCCCATTTTCTCATAAAGCAATCAGCACATCGCCACTTCTTCTCTGAACCACTAATCATTACTGATCAAAGTCAGCACTTCAAGCTCAAGCATTGTTTTCTAGACTTGTGGTGACATGAAGGGACATCAAGACAAAGAAACAGGCAGAAACTTTGCTCTCTAAGTGGGTGTGGCTGACAGCAATCCTGGCTATGAGCAGTTGCAGCTCCAATGTGTGACAGCTGCTGCTACTGAGCTCTGCTTCGACAACACCAAAAGACCACAGAGATGACAGGTGTGAACTGGAAGTCTCATGTGACAAGTACAGCTTTTAATACAGCATTTAGTGTCATACTGTCAACATTTGCCAGTGCTCATACATTAGAAGACACAAGGACAACAATTTCTGCCTGAAATGGGTTTAAAGGCTGCTTAGCCCACGCCAGGCGACCACGACTTCACATCAACCAAGTCAACGCAAGGTAACAACTTCACCAATGACGACAGATATATTAAAACAGCCATGACAATCCCTAAGATGCCGGAGTTAGCTCACCTGTGTTACGGTTTAATAGGCGACCATGTTAACTGGTGCCTTGCCGCTGAAAGCGTCTGTGGTTGTCGTAGTTACAAGAGATGTTAGAGAGGTTACGTACCCCAGCGAATGCCTCTTTGTAGAGATTTTTTATTGTAATGTCAAAAATATCAGTTACAACATAACTGGAAAAATTAAACAGAGGGAAATTAGTTAGGACGCGTTCAGTCTTCGATGTTTGTTGTCATTACGGCAACTGCTGAACGTCGCCAGTTAACATGGTCTCTTTTTAAACCGTAACACCAGCTGGTCAAGTAAACACCAATACATTGTTTTTGATGGGGGAGCAACGTCACAGCCAAAAAATCTTTCAAAAATAATTCAAATGATGCAATTCGGTTCTTATGAAGGGAACATATGTATGTTAAAAGCGGTAAGCTGTGAAACATTGATGGACGACACCCACTAGTTAAACACACAACCACCCGGTATTTCATGAAAGAGCCTAAATGTCAGCATTTCAAATTAGCAGGTCATGTTTTATATAGTTAACGACACCTTTAGTAACCCACCATAATTGACACTATTTTGATGAAGGCAAATCTCTGACAAGCACTCTTGGCATGTTATATCTTTGATACAGTGACACCTCCATAGTGATGACGAAGACATTCACAAAAGGCCAGTGCCTGCCTTTACCATATTATAACATTACCATTATGATAGAGACGTTGAATTGTCAACATTGTTAACCAAATATAACCATAGAATAAGAGGGGATAGTGCGCACCACTAGCTTGTCTAACGTCCACGCTAGCTAGCTAACGCACGTTTGGCCACCGTTTATTGGTCTAAAAATAACTTCTTCCATGTTGTAGCTACTTACCGAGCCTCCGTCAAGGATGTTCACTTTGTAGTAGAATATAATTCCATGTCGCTGTCCACCACCAACGCTGACATGGCCTATTTTAGGACAAATAAGTATTTACTACATCTGAAGGTTTTGCAGCACACAGCCATGACAGCACGCCCATGCATTGCGTCACTACTAATGCTGCCTTCACGTGTTCCTCGTAATAATCATAACAAATCCTGAGCGCAGCTCTGTGTTTTGTAATAAGTATCAAAACGCCCTGGCATGTAGACAAACGTATGTTTTGCGCCTTCTTTTGGATTAAAAAAACTCCGAATAAACACTGTTGTGTAGCTGCAAGTATTTGCAAAGCATTACATAAACAAAATAAGACCAACAGGAACACATTCACTAATTTGTCTATGAAAATGTGAATATTCTTTCACTGTTACAGCCTCTTTGTTTCGTGTCCTGGCTAAATCACTGCTTGGAAAACGCATAGACTTCAAAGTAGATTAAGGATTTGAAATACTATTAAAGCGTCTATGAGGAGTTTTAGCTGGTTATGAAACAGACTGGATCTAATAGCCTACTGTTTACCTACGACCTATAAAAGCAAAACACACCAATAACCACCTGATTGATCATGTCTATATGGTATATTTAATGCCTTAGGGGTATATGTTTTACCAAATGTTGTGTGGCATGCTGTCGAAACAGGTCTTATTTACATTTTTCATGATAGAAATGCTTGATGAGTTAAGCCTACATAGACAGGATCAGTCTGCAAATAGATAAGCCACATTGCTTTGTCCATAGGGGATGCCAGATTCATCCCAAACCAGAAGTTTCTTTCAGGAGCTTTGAAGAGGGTTGGAAAGTAACTAATTACTCTCACTCAAATTACTGCAACTGAGTATTTCTTTTGCATACTTGTACTTTTTGAGAACATTTTGAAATACGTACTTTTACCTCTACTTAAGTCTTAACCAGAGTAACTGTACTTTTACTTGAGTACATTATGATGAAACACATTTGCACCATGAGTGGAGTTATTCACTGAGTTTGGGGTTCCTTTTTGTGGCTTTAGATGCACCAAAAGGACACAGAGCATACTTTTCATCCGTATGCATTGCCTTGCAGTGAGATTGACTCCCTGCCTTGTTCTTGCCTAAGGAGACCCATCTGACCCATTAGCCATACTTTTCCAAGAGTTACTGCAGCTCTGCCATACTGTCAAATACGGGACACTTTCAATAGTGTAGTAGGGAAGTATTCTAGCTGTAATCTAATGCTGTAATGAGTAATACAAGTTGAAGTATAACATAAGCAAAGGTGACAAAAACACTGTGAAATAGCTTATAGTTGAATGAGTTCATCCATCCATCCATCCATCCAGGTGGGATATTTAATCCCTCTGGAAAGTTCTTGGCCTGCCATGAGGTCTCCTCCAAATTGGATGTGCCTGGACGACCACCACAGGGAGGCAGCCAGGAGGCATCCTGAACAAATGGAATAAGTCAAGTCCTACATATTTTACTTTAAAAACATGAAAAAAAACACATTCCCCAATAAGTTAAAGTATATAAAAACTGAAGAAAAACATAAGTGCATGGGTTTTCATCTCTATGTAGGAAAAAACATTGAATCTTTTCATACAATAATGTCTTTGTGGCTTCAACTATAATCATATTTAATAATAAATGTATTAAATGCTGCATTCAGCTAACCTGACACGCCAGATGGATTTGTATCCAACTGCTTTGCAAGGTTAGCATTCAGCATGCCTGCAAGGAAACACTTGGTTAAAAGACTAAACTAAATGACTGAACTCTATAAATAATTTCAAAGTTTCCTATCTGACCATATTCATATTATACAATGAAACACAAACAGGATGATAAAAACTTTTTTTATAGAATTTAAATGAACTTATTTTAAAGGTACTCACACCATGGGAGTGGAAATCCACCCAACATGTCTCAGGGTGATGTGTGGAAAACAAAGCACCCACAGATGGCCCACAAAGCTGCAGCAAGAACCACCATAGCTGTTTATATCAATCACAGTCATGTGGGGACAAGTTCTTAATTCAACAGTGTTTGAGTCTAAATGTACACACACATGGTAACTGCATAAAAACATTGAATATAAAGATTACTGTCCATCAAAACTTACATGAACAGTAAAATTTAGATACAGGTACGTATATTTAAATGAAATATCTTGTTGTTGTTTAACAAACCACAAGATGGCATAAGTATCATAATCTACTGTACGTGTCTGACACAGTTTTTGTCAAATCAACACTAAACTCTGTGTGATTTGATTTGATGTATTATAAAAATAACAAGTGAAAAAGAAATCACAGAATGAACTAATATTTGTCCTCTCTACTGAAATGACATTCATGACCCCACAGACATGGCAATTCACAGGAATCACAGAGAACCTATGGAGGTTTCTGTAAATGTTGGCTAAATGGTTGTCCAATACCGCCCCCTGCTGGTGTATATCCTGCTATAATATGCAGGTATTTGTCAGTGTTAATGCAGGAATTGAGACCTTCATCATCTAATAAAATCTCAAATCAGCACCATCATTATCTTCTGCTTCATCTTAATGGGTTTCATCGGCTGCAAGGGTTAAGTTTCTGTTAGACAAATAACAATGAAAGCATGAAACATGTAAACTGTTAAGCAAATCATGTAAAAGCAGTTGTCTGACCTGCTACTGGCCAGTTCTTACTTTTCTCTTTCAACACAATTTCATCATAAGGTAATATAGAGTATTTACTCTGCATATTACACAGTCTTTGAATTTCACTGTGAACTCCTGATCACTTCATCACAATATTGAGCATATCCTCCCAAGACCCTGCATGTACATTAGGATATTATGTTTTGGCTTTTCTACAGTGTAGTTTTAACTACCAGAATGTCCATAAAGTTTAAGAAATTTGCTTGAAATGTTTGGAAAAGTTGCTCTGAAATTTTTAGGAATTTTCACTGAAATTTGGGAGAATTTGTTTGAAAATTAGTGGACATGTTCTTGGGCATTGCCAGACATTTTTTGTTAATTTAAGAAATGTTTTTGTAATTTTGGGGAATTTGATTTGAATTTGTAGAGGGGGGTTACTTTGGCATTCTCAGCTATTTTCATGGAAATTTGAAAATTGGAAATTTTTAAGAATTTTCATGGAAGATTTCAAGGAACTTTTTAGAAGTTTGGGGGAATTTTCTGTCTTTTTCATAGAATTTTGGGAAATGTATTTTTAAATTTTTAGGAATTTTCTTGATTTTTTTTCAAGAATTTACAAGGAATTTTTGTGGAAGTTTTGAATGGAATATTTAGGCTTTATGATAAAGTTTCACAGATATAAATGTGAACTATTTGAAGAATTTTTGTGGTATTTTTCATAGGGTATTTTACAACTATGTTTAATATTTTTCTCTAAGATTTCAGTTAATTAAAAAAAAGGGGGAATTTGTGTGGATGCTGGAAAGAGAAATTTCAATGAAACTCAGAGCCTGTAGAGGAAGTTTTATCCATGCTTGGCCAAAACATCCACTCTAAACCAATCCAGGTCCATATTTTCTGGAGTAGCAGGTTTGTGGACATCACTTTTGGTCAAAACTACTTCCTGTTCAAAGACAATACTGAGCTTTAAACTTATTAGGTCCTATCGATCCTAATTAAGTGGGAGAAACTGAAAATATGCTCTAAAGAAATACTCAGGTCTCAGGTCATTCCTGTCAAAACCAGCTCATGCTCATTGCTTTTAACAAAAGGTAGGTGGAAAATTTCTGCCAAATTGTTCTCTTCTTTTTTTAAACTTTTGGCCCTAAGTATAGTAGTTTTCAAATTTTCTAACACTTAAAAACAAAACATCTCTGTATGTGTAAACTATCTTTAAAGTAATGTCAATTCAGATTGTGAGTATAAAACAGCCTTCATCTACAGTTATTATCTCCCAGTCACAGCTTAACAAAACTTTAACCCCCTTCTTTGTCAATTTGTTTTTACTGACTAAAAGGTCAAATTTTCAGTCTTTTTTTATTCTGAAATCATTTAAGCCACATTTTGAGCTGTAAAAGATGCTGAACAATGTCTTATGTGATTAGTTTCAGCTTTCATTGTTTTGAAATATTACATTTCATGTGCTATGTTCAACATAAAGCTACTCATTTGGATGCTAAGGAACTATATTTATGTTGAAAGAAAAATAGTTGATTCCTTTGGTTTGACATACAATGAAGACATGGGACATCAGCATCTGTGAGTTTTATTACAATCCAATAAAATACTATTTGGCTCTCCAAAATAAAACATATAAAACAAACAAATTTATCATTGTGTACCATAAAGAGTACAATGTTGAGAGTTTGGTGATGATGCTTTTTTGATGTTTGTGGCTGTCAATGTTAGGACTTATGTCTTGATCAACAATTATGGCATCAGTAGGTTTATTTTCTGGCCTTAAATGATGAAAATGTTGCCTACCTCTACATTATGATGCCAACATTTCTTAATTTTAGCGACATGTTACAGCGAGCTTAATACCGAAAAAATCCAACTGATTCTGCCTTCAGTGTCAGAGGAGGACCTAAACTAAATCTCTTCAACATATAAATTAGACAATAAATTAAAGCCAATGAAAGCCCTCAGATAGCTTTGTACAAATACAAAGAGGTACATAAACTAGTCTGTATTAAAACAATAAATTGTTGAAATTTCAATGCTAATTCATCACAGGAGCGGCAAGCTGCCTGGAGGTGCCAGAATGATCCCAAACACGTAGAAAAGTCCCATTAGCAAGTTGAGCTTGGCCGTTTTCTGAGGGATCTTGGCGTAGCACCGGCTGCGAAACTGCTTCTCCAGCGGGAAGGCCATGGGCAGCGTGAGCAGAGGCAGCGCCATGCTGATGGTGTAACGGGTGGCAAGGATGCAGAAGAGCACGTAGGGGACGAAGAGCAAGAGGTTGTAGAGGATGTAAGATAGCGTGGGGCCTATGAGGATGGCCAGGGTGACGATGCCCGCCTGCTTGTCAGAGTCCATGTCTCTGGTGTTGTTGCTGTGGAGGATGGCTTCTGTGTTGAGGGCCAGGGGAACGGCGTACACCAGTGGCAGCACAGACAGGTAGCCGACCTGCACAGCATGAGCAAACATGACTGCCAGCGGGCCGAAGGTAATGAGGATGACCACATCTCCCAGAGCAACATACTTGAGGCCAATGCCTGTGGAAAAGAGTAAACAAAGAAGATATTTATTATTTTTTATGACCAACTGTCAACAAAGGATTGTCTTTTTAAAACTCTTTGTTCTTCATATCTTTGACATAAGAAAGAGAATCGCCAGGGCAAACAGGGACACCTTGTAAAGTGTTTATGACTTTATGACAGGCCATGACCTCAGGCTGGTTTAAACATCCTCTATCCAGTGTCTATACAAAACCTGCACACATCTAGATTGAGGTGGTTCTGTAATTTAATCTCGTGCTATTTCCTATTCAAACTGTTCCCATAAAACTTCTAAAAATGACTGTGTGGTCTGATAAGAAGCAGCTCAGCTTGAATGTCACTTTTGAGCTAAAATAGTCTCTTCTTTTGTCTCTTTCAACTCATCACATGCTTCTTCAGTTGGATGTGCCTTCATACATACCCGTGTCCACACAGCTGCCTTTTTTTTTTGCACCGACAGCGATTATTTTTTTTAATGAAAAACCAATGTAGTCCAGCATTTTCAATGCTCAGGGTCCTTAGTGCAACAACACCAATGGCATCAGCTGTTTTGTCACAAAGCTCACAGTGCTCTCAGTTAAAAATAGAGATGTTCCATGACCATTTTTACCTTACAGACAGGGTCCAGAACTAACTTTTTCACTTACCAGCCAGGCTGGCTGGTATGTGAAATTTTTTACCAGCCAGGCAGATAATTTACCAGCCAACCAAATAAAAATAGCTTTTAAGTGTTGTAATTTGCTATCAGTAATATTTAACATGTCATTTGGGTCTTGTATGTGATTCTCAATCAATATTTTAATAGTATGCACTAATACTAGCAATAACGTATGCTACAAGAGACAAAAAAGTGAGTAAAAAGACCCTTATTATGTGTAGAACAACAAATGAACTTGCTTCTGTCGATTCTTGTTTTTATAATGTCACAATTCCAACCCTCCTTTATCTGGGCTAGTCAAAATGACTCAAGAGATACTCTGGCAGAGTTACTTTAAATTTTATTTTTGGTTTATCATTTATTTATTATTCTATTTTTCTTAGAAGTTTAGTTTTCTTACATTTGTTTTAGTTTTAAACCTGATGGTCCACTTAAGAGCCTACAACAAATCTTTTTTTGTTGTTGTTGAATACAGTCTTCATTAACAATCTAAATGGACCAAAAAGAGACAATAGAAAAAACTTTCAAGGCACCTTCACAGTTTCAGTTAATCTGTAGTCTGGACATGGAGGCGTGAGCATCTCCTGCTCTGACCGCAGCTGAGAGGGATGGGGAAGGGTTCACGGCAGCACCCGCTGCTCATTGAGAGGCACTACAACGATACGTGCTTTCATGTCAGAGTCTTCAAAAGTCTCCAGTAACACCAGAAAAAGTGGCTAGATTTGTCGCTAGTCGCTTTTTTGAAAAGAGTCGCTAGAGGGGTCTGAAAACTCTCTAAATATAGTGACAAAGTTGCTAAGTTGGCAACTTTGCAAGGAGGTATGGGTACAGTAACAACCAGCTATCCACCTTGGCGCGCTGTGAATGACGTCATGACTGACACACTTACGTGACCAAAGATCGTCTCGGCCTGAAATACGCATTACTCTGCCAGGAAACCAGCCAATACCAGCATCGTTCTCCAGTAACAAAAAAAATTATTTTTTCGCTGGTCAAAAAATAACTTGCCAGAGTGGTGAGTGATCTTAAAAATTTACCAGCTAGAGACAAAATCTACCCGTAATTGGCAAGTGGCGAGTGTTAGTTTTGGACCCTGCTTACAGATACCGATACTGATCCAGAGTACTGATTCAATACCAGTGTGAACTTTCTGGACTGACTGATGCAGACCAGCAAATTATTTTAGACCTATATTTGATTCAGACATGGGTCAACAAACAGAATTTTAATGTACAGCATCTCTGTGGCCCTAAAGTTGTTTTTCTGCTGATTATTAAGTTTTACTGCTAAATATTAAAATAACAATAATACAGCGGGCTGCATCACAGGCTCTCTTTATCTCTCGCTGCATTATGCTCTTTTCAGGCAGCATCACGTGATTACGGAACAGCCTGCCATTGGCTGACAGACCCTCACAAAGGGTAAACATATGTCAGTCAGCATTTAAGCTAGCGGTAATAAATGATTGTAATCAGATTAAAATGGATAAAAAGATGTTCAATATCAGGTTTACTGGTGTGGATTTAATCATTAAAGTCCCGAAAGATCACACAAGTACCAGGCTCGCTTAAAATGCTGCCTCAAGGGATACAAAGGCATCAACAGCATCAATGAGACAGCACAACGGCTAGCTTCAAGAAGAAAAACAAGTAAGCGGCAGCGATGTATGGTTCAAAAGTTCTTTAACTTTTGATTAACTGTGTCACTTCTTGTCATGTACCACAGCACCTGTCTGGAAGGCATTTTAACAATCACATTCAGAGAAAAAATGTCACACAAACACCATTTTTTGCTACTGCAGAAGGCCGTTTGCTTCTCCTTCACTGCTCTAAAAACAGAAGCTTTTGCATGCAGTGTTTTCCGGCAGTGAAGAAGAATTGATTTCCGGTTTATAGCGCTAACATTTAGCATGGCTAGACGAAGCTAAATATAAAGTTAAACCAAATGGATCAATCAAGAGTGTATGTAGTCAAAGTTGAAGGTGTGTGCAGTTTGTTGATATTTCAACATAAATAAGGGGGACAAAGTAGAGGAGAATTAAAACTATGCACTTATTCATTGTCAAGGGGAGAGAAAAGAGTATTTGATCAAAATCAAAGACTTAAAACAATTTTAAGAACAGTCATGGTATTATAAAGCACTCATATTTGTACTCAGTATCGGTGAGTACCGAAATGTAAGTACTTGTACTTGGTCTGGTAAAACGTGGTATCGGTGCATCCCTAGGAGGAACTGGTCTGACTAATTTTTTCAAGAATACTATTTGCAGGTTTGTAGCTGCTGAGTTGTCTGGACTTGATTCCTCTGCATTGTTTTCATGTTATCTTAGCCCTAATCCTTAAATATTAAATATTAAGGGCACAGAGCATTTTTAAAACAACCTTAGAGAAACTACAAAGGGAAGCACATGTCCATTTTTAAAGGAGAAAGCAACCATAAAACACTGATGAGAAGTACTCTGAAGCTAAATTTGTGGGTGCTACCAGTGAAAACATTGCCGTCTATGACAGCCTCTTACTGGTAAATTAAGTTCTATCAAAACTGCAACAAAAGATCAGATATACACCATCTAAGTTTATTCTATACTGCTGTTTCTCTATGTCTAAGTAAAGGGAGTTAATTGTATGGGGGAAACTCTGAAAAGGCATTATTACAAAAATTAGCTTTAGGACACTTGCTGAATCGGTGCTCATCTTGACATGGAATATTCCAGCAATTTAGTATTCCCATAAAGTCTGGTGGCTTAAAAGACTCTTGCAAATGAAAAACAGGCAAAGAACTTGTGACAGAGCTCCTCATGCTTTTACAGAATGAGCAGCACCAGAGACGGCTAAGAAGAAGATGGCACGATACAAATATTTTCTCGTGACTGTGCCAGGCGTCCCTTCAGAAGATGAGTGGTAGTAGCAAGTCTGTTCACTCCAACAATGAAACGTGGGAATAGATGACTAATTCTTATGCGCTTTAGTCTCTGAAGTAAAAACATTTTGAACAAAAATCAGCATCAGTGGGGCACAGATGGCCTAGAGGTATAAGGTGGGCCCCCATGTATGCGTTCAGCCTGGGTTCGAATTGGCTTGTGACATTTCCCCACATGTCTCTTCCCAGCTTTCTCATCCCTGTTTCTGATATTATCCACTATCCTCCTCTGTCAATAAAGGCATAAAGCCCAAAGATGAATCTAAAAAATCAGCATAAGCAATCATTAAAAAAAAACATATGACAGCTTTACAGGGTTTCTACAGAATTTTAAAAATCTCATTTAAGACTTTCAAGGATTCGAGGGAACCCTGGCTTTATATGATGGTTTGTTTGGATCTCATTGTAACGTTTCACTTTATAAGCTTAATGTTGAATAAAATGAATAAAAGGATGTGATGT
Organism: Cheilinus undulatus; assembly: GCF_018320785.1. NCBI lineage: Eukaryota > Metazoa > Chordata > Actinopteri > Labriformes > Labridae > Cheilinus > Cheilinus undulatus. The sequence continues at coordinate 10,167,529 of NC_054875.1, read as the reverse complement.
TGAATGTTGCAAAATGCTAGTATGATCCAATTTCCTCTCAGGGATCTGCAGATTTACAAAACCAAGAAATTAACATTGTCTGACGCCTTCAGGAACACTCAGGAGCTTTGCAAAGATTTTTTGCTGCTGCAGACATCTATTTCCAACTGGACAGACAGACTTTAAGAAAAAAAATTAAGTCATATTTTGAATTCAAAGATTAACTTGATTTTCCCCCCTGGGTTTTCTCTACAATATTATTTTCTGTTATTTAATTTTTGGGGGGTTTGCGATATGCAAATTTTAAAGAAAGGAATGATCACTGGTGTAACTCGTGTCAAAAACAGGATCTTTTGCAATAAAAAGATATAAAATGAATTGATAATTATCTGAAGAATAGCAGTTTTCTACTACAGCCCAATTACCAGTGCTTTGAGCTGTGATATTTACGCCCCTGTGACATTTTATTATCATGATGAACATCAAAGAGGCATAATAAGTGGATAAGGCGATCCCTTAGAGGGCAGCTGCGAAATTATTTTTTTTACTTTTAAAACCCTTTTAAAATTAAAATAAAGAAAAGTTAACTATACTGTTTGCACTTTGAAGCAAGTGCTCCACTTTTTTTTTCTGTAGGACTGAATTGCTTTGACTGCAAATGTCCCAATTTTTATTTTTTTCATCTTTTGTAAGTCACCTAAAAATCACTTTTACCCTTCTAACTCCTCCCTATAGTTTTGATGCTAAAAGGCAATTTTCCTTGAACTACATTTACTGTCTTTTCTTTTAGCATTATTGTTTTCAGTGTGTCAGTGTGCACACTATATGCTGCCGTTAAAGCTGCAGTAAAAGCTGTGTATAGTCAGCAGAACAAGCAAATCCACAAAAAAGAATCTGATAAAATACTAACCTAATCTAATTTATTAATCAGTAATTTATCTTTCAAAATCACGTTTAAAATTTCACAACTCTGGGGAGCAGGTGGCCTAGTGGTTTAAGGCGCTCCCCATGTATGTGGGCAGCCCAGGATCGAATCCGGCCTGAGGCACTGTACCGCATGTCTCTCCCCCACTACTGACCATGTTCCTGACTGTATCCACTGTCTTCCTCCATCTAATAAAGGCACAAAAATGCCCAAAAATAAATCTTACAATTAATTTAAAAAAAAACACTAGTACAAAAAATTTACCCTTGAAGACAATTTATGGCCTTACATTTAGAAATAAATTTAAGACTTTTTTTAAGGATCTGTGGGAACTCTGTAATAACAGAGGTGAAAAAAGGATCAACAAAAGCCAGCCAGGGGGTTGAAGTTCTACGCGTAAGCATATCTGACTGTGCTTTAATGTGGGGCTCCCGCTGGGCTGTGCTCTCTGGTTGAACCACAGAGCCAAAATGCACCGTCAACTGACAAAGGGGTTATCAAATATCACATTGTGGCAGTATCAATGTGAATGTATTAAGAGGCAATGACAGTGGAGTGTTATTATGTTGCTGTCAGGATAATACACTGTGAAAATGCCTCATAATTACACTTTTGTAATGAACTACATCAACACAGATTTGGGGTTGCAGAAGATCAGTATGAAAGGACTCGGGCTGGGAACCAAAATGTTCCTGGCATGTTCAAACACTGACAGAGTATAAAAATGAATTTCTCTATGAGGAATTCATACAATTCATAGCCTCAGTCATACAAAGAGCATGTTCTAGATGTGCTCTTTTTGTGCGGTTTCTTACGATAACATTTGTTATGAAATGGCCCAATACAAATAAAGATCGACTGAGTGAAGTTGGAAGTCCCAGGAAAAAGGTCCCATCAACAGAGCAAGTATCTCAGGTATCCTGGAGGATGTGCACTTTGAACTCCTTCACACATAGATGGTGATGAATCGACAGCTGAGCTCCTTTCAGAAAAGCTCCTCAGTTCATGAAGAAATGTAGCACATCAGTGTCATGTCTGAAAAACACACAGGTAATATCTGCCCATACTAGGGGTGCACCAATGCCACATTTTTCCAGATCAAGTACTTACATTTGGATACTCACTGCTTTAAAGGGGCAGTCCGCCCTAAAATACCTAAATTGAGTGTAGCTTGGTTTGTAGGATTGTCTATAATCTTATTAACCAGCTTTGTAGTCTTGTAGAAGTTTTTCTATGACAGATTTTTAGGAGTCTTAACCCTTTAAAGCCTATTGTATTTTACTTGATAAACACTTTAATGATACCTCTATGTTATCAACATGATCAATAAATTACTTAAAAACCCCTTGTATACAATCAGATAAATGATAAAACTGCCCTACGATGGATTATCAGTTGCCAAAAATGCCTAATGTATGAAATGTGATACAAAAAAACACATATGTGAAATTTTACAGCAATTTTTACCTCCGCCAAGTAGGTTATGTGATCGGAAGGGTTTGTTTGCTAGTTTGCTAGTTTGTTAGCAACATAACCCAAAAACTTATGGACGGATTTTGATGACATTTTCAGGGAATGTCAGAAATGGCATAAGGAAGAACTGATTAGATTTTGGAAGTGATCCAGATCACCGTCTGGATCCAGGAATTTTTGACAAGATTCTTTACTATTGGGAGATAGGGCTAATGGCAGAGGTCTGTGCTCTCCGAGTGCTTTTCTAGTTCTTTTTTGGATTTTGGTAGAAGCCTAATAAACATTTCCGGTAAAAAAAAAAAAAAAAAAAGGCAATTATCTGGCTATTATTTGAGTTATTTAACATTAAGGGGTTAAAGGCGCATGCTTACAAGACCCAGTGCTGCAGATTGTTTTACATTTATAGGTTGAAGCTTTAGAAGTGTAAAAGTTAAAGGCACACTCAATTCTTAAGGCTGCTCAAAGACTTTCAGACAACCTCATTCTTTCTCCACTATTGCTCTATTTTTCTTTGCATTTACTAGTTTATTCTAGTTTTATAGTTCAAAGATTCTAGATACCAATGCCTCTTGTGTGGTTTGGCCAGAGCAGTCTGCTTTTTTTGTTCCTTGTAGACTTTTTTAGAGTTTTTATTTAGTCATGGTACTTTTTTAATAAAGCTGTTCTGCACTCAAAGTGACTTTCCTTCATTATTTGTTGCTTGTCAAGAGGTTGACCCAAATATTTCCTTTGTTGTGCCTGTAACAGCATACTAAACCCAAACTATCTGCCTGACTAAACACCACAAACAGTGACATAGAAACTTTCTGTTTTGGGTGAACTGACCTTTTCAGTGAGTGAACCTATGCTCTGTCCAGGGAAAGATGTGTTAGCAGTGTTTGTTTTTTCTACCAACACACGACAGAGTCACCACAATGGGAAACATTAATGTGCTTTACCAATTTTCCTGGCTTTACATGCTGGTTTCTATTTTTCATAGCAGACTTACGCTTTCATCTGGAGCCACCAACATGCAGAGATGCAGGGGGAAAGTTTAAATGAGTTATGTGTCTGTGCTTTAATAGACTGGGGCAGCAGTTGAACACTGAAGTAGGTAGGCGAGACAGTGGAGTTAATATTTTACTCACCTCCTGTGTATAAAAAAGAGCTGGAGAGTCCACCAAAGTAAATAAGGGCTAGGTGCTCCAGTCTCAGTGTAGACAGGAAGTAGAGCAGAGTGGCACACAAGCACCCCAAAGAGTATAACAAAGCTCCAAACATGACAACATCCTGTGGTGCCAAGATTTCATCCACAAGAGTCCTATCGTCACTCTTCTTGTGGTCGATTCCTTTGGAGAAGTCATAGTAGGTGTTCACAAGGTTCCCCGCCCCGTGAACTACCAGGACAGCCACCGCGCACACCATGAGGATTACCAAGTCCACAGAGCCCTCCAGTTTGTACGCCAAAGCGCTGCCGAGGGCCACCGGAGTGAGCGAGGCACTGAAGCTCCAAGGCCTCAGCGCGAGCACATAGGCAGCACACTTGTGCCTCACATCTGAAGCCACCCGGGCCATCCTCGACGTGCGGTTTTGGCCCTGAGAGTGGCTGGTTAAGTTATTCATACCAGTCTGCCACTGCTGGCCATTGTGTCCATTTGATCCATGCAGTACAAATGTTTCTGCCCTGCTTTGTTTCAGCTCTTTGGCCATTCCTGTGCGAGGGGTTTACAGTCACAGCAATATTCCCAAATGTCAGTCTGGGGTTCCTGTAGAAGTAAAAAACAGATCAGCAAAACCACAACCAAGTCAGCAGAATATTTACATCACAGCCTAGCAACTTTCTTAAAAGCAAAAAGGTCATTTAATTAGAGCTGCATGATATAAACTGTTTAAAGTTTATTATCTATATCAGCATTTTGTAGTTATGAAATCTTCTGCCATTATTTACAACTGATACTATGCTGTGCAAAAGTCTTAGCCAACAATTACATTTGTTGTTTTAGCTGCATTATTGTAATTTCTCATTTCCCTCCTCCTGGAAAGAGCCTGAATCCGAGGGCTTTTATCTTCAGGCATGGCCCTGATCTGAAGCACACTGCTAATGCAGTGAAGTCATTTTTGCAGCTGATGAAAAACACTCAGTCACAGACTGATCTCCACAGAGTTCAACAGGAATATTATGGATTTAGTTTGGGATCATAGAGACAGAGAAAAAAAACAAAAAGATAATCTCTGAGAAATGCTGGTTTGATAAAGAAGCCAGGGGTAATATACAAAAAGGTTACTGAGAAAAGTTTAGACACTGTTTCTCTAAAAGAGTGAAGAGAGAGGAGCTGCTGAGTGAAAAGGGAAACCATGCTCAATTTGACTCATGCTTGTAGAAGCCAGAATATTCTCAGTATTGTGTTTCATTTGAAACTTTGTGTACATATATACAGTATGAAGAGGACGTTAGTTTTAAAATGGATTGTCATTAAACTTTGCTAAGCTCAAAAGTAGTGATAGCTGTGACGTTTGGACCGTACTGTATATATCGGCTGCATATATGGCTGTATGTACCAGTAAATTTGTAAAGTTTTAGCTAGAATTAACAAGCAGATCTACATCAGCTTAAGTCTTTTTCTTTGTCCACCCTTGTTCCTTAAACTTTAAAGTGTTTTTATTAACTGAGGTTTTAATCTGAATTACATTTACGAGGTATCAATATAAATGTTGGCTAAAATAAATTTGTCAATACCTGCACATCGGATATTAAAAACAACACAATATTGCGCCACCTACTTTTAATGTTGAGTTTTGCAATCAAAACTGTTGGCTTCATCTCTGTTTTACCGGTTATCCCTGAAGGTTTGACTGATACAAGAAACACATATTAGGGATGTAAGATGTTACCTCTATGAAATTGTTATTGGCAGATAGTAAAAAATCGATACCAGCAGATATGAAGTATTCTAATTATGCACGATATGGGATTTTCAGCAGAAATCTGAAATGTTGATATTCATGAATTCATTTTAGTATTTTGGACCTAAAATATAAGTACTGAAAACTTCAAGAAAAAACTTAACAAAAATCCCACCTTAACAAAGATCAAACTTCAGTCCATAAAACACTTTTAATTTTAAGGGATATGGAAGAAAAAAAAGAGAATGATTTTAGCTAACTTAGGTCTACTGGTCCTGCCTAAAATACCACAAACTTATTGTACATATAGCTGATATTTACAGACTGATATGAGCAGCTGATATATTCGTTGTAATTAGTGGCAGAAATTTTCATATTTGCTGATACAGCTAAACTTTTAAGGTATTATCTGCCCATATTAGGGATGCACTAATGCCAGACTCAGCACAAGTACTAGCATTAGGATACCCACTGATACAGAGAACAAATATGAGTACTTTATAACAGTGGTTCTCAACTGGTGGGTCGGGACCCAAAAGTGGGTCGCGGAGCAATTTTTAATGAGTTGTGACTAGGAATTTGAAAAAAAAAAATAGTGCCAGAAGTCCTGAAGTCCTTATTGGACATGCATCAATATCTTTAATTTTATCCTGTTTTATTGTGAAATTTGGTAAATTTAAATGTTTGGTCAATATTTTAACTAATTTATCTCCTCTTCTTGCAATAAATGGCTACTTTTCCAATGATAATGAAGTAATTTCACAAGTTCTCTGGAAAATTGGCAACAATTGACACATAATGATGGGGAAAGAGGGTGTAAAATTTGTCAGTTCTGTCCATTTTTCTATTTTTTTTCTCAGGTGTTTTGGTCCAATCATGCTCCAAACTGCAACATATTCAATTAACTAAACATAGGTTGTTGAAAAATTTTTGGAAACTTGGGCCGCGATCTGTCATAGGACAGACTGATGGGTCCTGAGGGCAGACCAGTTGAGAACCATTGCTTTATAATACCATAACTGCTCTTAAAATTATTTCAAAAGTTTGTTTTACTTGCATAGATGTTCCTCATCCCTCCTCTTGACAGTTTATCAGTGCACAGTTTGTAGTCTACTCTACTTTTATCAGCTTCATTAATGGTAAAATATCACCCAACTGCAGACATGGCTCCACCTACAGTACATACTCATATACCGAGTACAGTATCTACTATGTTTTATGAGTATGCGTACTTAGCCTTGGTACCCATACTTGTATCATTATCTGTGCATACCTAGCCCACAGCAATGCCAATTATATATTGAACATCCCTACTTCAGGGCAGACATATCTCCTTTATATTATATTTTATTTTGTTTTTTGCTACTTTGTTTCAATTACCCTGCACCTGATGTGTGAATGCAGCAACAATGTACAAATGTACCATCTGCCACACACTCAAGGGTGCCCTGAACATTGTTAATGAAGCCCCAAATGTAGAACTACCATACTACTTCCTAGGGCTGGGCATTGTTAAGAACCTCACAATTCAATGTGATTTCGATTCTTTAGGTTGCGATTCGATTCGATATCGAGTCAATTCAATATTGACTTAAATGCTTCAATGTCGATTCAGTAAGAAGTAGAAATACACAAATAACCTGTTGACAATTTGTTATTAATCATTTTCATGCCCATGGGAACATATTTGGTAAGTCACCTCATATTTTTGAGCAATAAAACATCTGAAAATAAAAAATTTGCACAGTAATAACTTATTTGTGCATATGGGGTACAAAAGTAAAAAAACATGACAGTTCTGTTCTGTAAACACTGAAAAAGTGAAGTGCATGTAAACTCAAATAATATTTCTTTCCTCTTGGAAATTGTGATAAACCTCACATAACATGGTTATGGTATGTTGTTGTTTGGTCGAGTGCGGCCTCTATCCATCCAACATGAATCACACGCACAGTGACCCCCACTGGCCAGCAGGTGAATCGATTCAGAGGATTTGCTGAATCGATATTGAATTGGGGCGATGCATTGATTAATCGATATTTTTACCCACCCCTACTACTTCCCTACTGCTTGACTCTGTCTCTCTTTGCACAGGAGACACATTGACTTCCTTTACAATAAAATGTCTATCAGTTTCACTATCAGCTAAAGTAAGCTTGGAAATATCAGCGTATTAGATATTGACAAAAATCCAATAGTGCAACCCTAAAAAATATCTGATTGGAGCAGGGCTTTCCAAAGACATCAGCTCGGATTGGTCGGAAAACTTTCCCCTCTGAATCATTGGGCAATGAGCCACAAGTAATTACGGCCCTCGAAAAAAGAAAATGTAAGCATTAAACAATTAACGCTCAGCAGTTTGGTGAATATTTGTGCAACATTATGTGGATAAAATTCAATAATGCAAAAGAAATAACTAGAACTACAACTCAGCTACCTGCATGAGGCTCGCATTATTGCAAGACTTGATGTTTTATTTTTCACATGATCCTTTAAAAATGCTTTTAATGACAATTGTGTTTATCACTTTAAACACTTGAATTTAATGACTTTTAGAGTTCAAATTTCAAAGTTTAACCTTGCATAAGAGCAAAACATGACACGTAAAATGTGGGATTTTAACACCTTAAGGAAATTAGCTTTATGTTTGTTGCATTTCTATATTTAAATCTACTTAAGTTAAGAACAGACACTGTTGAAATGATTTTAAAAATATACAGGAAAATGAGTCCCGCCCTAATGCAAGGGGACATTTCATTTTAGTGACATGCACTGATATGCACTAAGTTAACCAAATTTAAACAATGTTATAAACAATATCTTACATAATGTATTATGCAGGGAAAAACAATACGTCAGACTATCTCACTTATTCTGTCTCTCTTTTGTCAGACCTCTTCAAACGTTTCAAAGATTTTATTATTTCATAATATCTCAAACAACACTCACATATAAAGTTATAGTTAAGCGGCATTAACTTTAATAGCATGTGGTAGGTAGAAGTACTAGGAGGAGGCTCGGTCAAGCAGCCTGAAGTTGCTAGCACTGACACAGTTCTGTAACTTCAGCTCAGAATAAAAAAAAGAGCTGACGGTACAGCCTGGCACTGTGGATTCAGGCGAAAGTGGGCGGTTTCGATGCTCTACCAACAGTAGCTAATTGTTTAGCTTGCCAATACACGTGGCTTTTACTCAAATACCACCCACACTCAAATTCTGGAGAAGTCCTTTCGGAACAAACCTACACAGCTGCCACCTACTAAAGGGCACCGGAGCCGGGAGGGGCGAACAACCTGAGGCTAACTACTGAGATTATGGGATTAGAGCTAACTAGCTAGCCGCGGAGCTAACATGTCAGTAAAGGGACAGAGAGGAGGAAAATGTCTGACAGATGCTCTTACCTGTTACGTTTTCACCATCCGACTCAATCTGCGCTTCTCTTTACCTAAAAACATATTTCTGTGCTCGCTGAGCCGGCTATGGTCGGAGGAGGTCTGTTAGCCTACGTGTCAGCTTCGAGGGTACTTGACTGGCTGGCCACTGTAAACCCTTCTGCACCTGACGGGCGCCATTTCCTCCGCCACGAGTGCATCATCGATAGGGGTCGAAGAAACCGCTTCCCTCACAAAGGTTCCACCCAGGCTTTGATGACTACAAATTATTTTGCAATTAAAGAAACAGTTCAGAAAATAACATTTCTTTTTAACTTCATACTGGAGGTATGTCAAATTAAAGAAAAAGTAGAATTCAACTTTTACTACGGGCAGGGGACTGCCGTCACCTCAATGACTCAATGTTACTGTATTACATCACACAATGTCACTTCATATACTCACATTTCACTAAAGGGTCAAGTCAATAGAAATGATTAAATAACTGTCTTTAAAAAGATTGTTTATTTATTTGTTTGTTTATTTCATTTTATTTATTTTTTATAGGGGACAGTTCACATTAATGAACATGGACATGCCAGGTGGTAGCTTTATGCCAATTTCCATCCAAGTTGATGGTATATATGTAAAGGTTTACATCAAGAACGTACATTAAGAAAAGGAAATATATATACATAATATCAGACAATACACAGAGACCAAAAAATATAAACAGTGAATGAATGAACAAAGATCTACATATAAAAATACAGAAGGTGGCTATATGATTTGCATAAGACTGACCATGACCATTACAGTCAAAGTGCATAAGGTGTTAAAGTGCATAAAGTAGATGGTAAAGTGCTATAGATTGATTGATTGATTGATTAAATTTGATTATTGTATCAGGCATAAACAATATGCCCAGCCCAAATAGGCTTACAAGACACCATTATCTTTACAGAAAGACCAGAAACCAAAAGTAGACGCTCAATAATATAGTAGACTACTTAAACAAACCATCTTGATGCTTCTTCCAGGCTTTTAACATAAAATTCAGTACCACAATCATGCTTGATTTGAATATATGTCCTCAGTTTAGGTTTCTCCAAGACATCGTTTAGCCATTTATATTCAAATGTAGATAGTAACTTCTAATTGCATTAACGCTGCATGGTAAATTATTTCTTTATACATATTGTAACTCAGCTTCACCAAAAACAGCATGAAGCTCCGCAGCCCATGAAGAATTCTTAACTCTTCTCCAAAGAAAATTTTCTTATTGATCCTATTATCAGACATATTAATAAAACGATTCCATAGTCTTATCATGTCACATTTCCTCCTTCTTGAACCAGGAATCCAACCCATGTCACCTTCAGCACCCAGATAGGAGTAAATTTATAAATAACCAGAAAACAACAAAAAGCCTGGTTTTGTATAGAATCTGAAGCTGTGCTTGGTTTAAATCCCCTAAAACCAGCAGCATAGTTACAAATAAGGTTAACATAGAGTTTCCCAAATCTTTAGAGACCCTTAACAACAGACCCCAAGGCTCTGCTAGCTGAACCAGCTAAAAGTTTGATTCCAGTTTCATACGTCATAAACTCATCAAGAGGAAATCCTAAATATTTATAGTCTGATGTGTATTCTACTTCCATATTTCCAAATCTCAATACTTTCCTGCTCCTTGGAATACCTTTTTTTTCCTAAAATGAATGATTTGAGTTTTACTCTGATTTATTGGTAACTGCCATTTATAACACCAGTTCTTCAATATGTTTAACATATTCTGCAAACCTTCCTCTGATTCAGCCAGCAGAGCATACATCAACATACTCACAATCAATTCTTCCAAATGTATACCTAACTTAGCATACTTGATTTCAAGAGCCAGGTTATTGCTATGATGCTGCAGTGCTGGTATATTGCACATGATCATGAATGCATTTGAGGAAACTGCATATTAGCCCTTGGCCTGTTTATCTAAATTGTTGATTGCACATAGGCCTTCCGCACAGAATTTGCATATTCAGACGTGTTTATGCATGTGTTATTGAACAGGCACAGCAAACATAAGTGTGTTCTCTTTGAATGATTCTACATTTTGCCCAAAGTTGAAACGTCTATCTCACATTCACCTCTGACAGTGGCTCTGATCAGTCTGATGAGGAGTCACTGATTGTTTTCTGTTTGATGTCGTCATTTAGCTGAGGTGGCGCTAGCCCATGTAGGACTTCATATATCAGACAGGCAGTATCGTATTTTTGAAAAATGTCAAGGCTCAAGAGCTTGTACTTGTGGAGGATGTTTTAATGGTGATATGGTCATAGTGGTTTCTTGTCAAGTATTTCTAAATGCTCTTTTACAGTGATTCAACGGGTTTCATGATGAAAAGATCTTCATCTTTAAAGTAAAAAAAAATTATTTATCTCAATTTAATGGGAGGTTTTGGAAGTGGGCTTTTTAGTCACTTAACATAAGAGGGATTTTTTTTTTAAATCAGATACTGTTAGAAATATAAATAAATATGCATGAAAAGTCAGCTTTTCTTCTAAATCAATGGCATTTCCAAGACTGATTCCACTGATTAAAACAAATTCATCTAGCATAAAGTATGTGAAATTAGGCCAATTTTGTGTTGTTTTTTAATTAAAATCTGTCATATTGGCATGTAAACTGGCATTTAGGGGTTAAATAGAAATGATTTAACAATTGATTCTTATAAACATGACTGAAGCAGATGAAAAGATCCTAGTCTTTTAAAGTGGAAAACATGTTGATTTTTATCCATTTTTATTGCAGTTTTGCTTTGTAGACATTTGTGTCACTAACAGTCCATAAGGAGCTTTATGTTACTAAGTCCTGGGTGTTAATTTGCCATTTCCTGCAGAAAAGCCTCAGACACTTTAGCCTACACTTCATACAAGCACTGTTATTACCTCCTTTTTATATTCTATGTATATTTCTGTTCATTTATTCAATCGTTTTTCAATTCAAAATAAACTTTTTTATGTCCGATTATTTCCAGGGTAAATAAATAAACAGTCCTTGTGCAACACTTGAATTTCCCTCTAAGGGCAAATTAAATATTTTCTTATCTTTTTTTATATTTAACTACTTAAGTATTTTTTGGGAAAAAAAAGTTATTTAATAATTCCTAAATCTGACAGATATATGGAAGCAGAAGGTGAATTCATGTCAATATGCCTTAGCTCAGGCTATGTCAGAAAACTGCCTGCTTTCAAAGTATTCATACTAAATGTGACACCACACTGGATTAATTTTGCACATGCCAGAAATCTGTTGGTGTATTTCACCCGAATAATTAAGTAAAAAGTGAAAGCACAATACTAAAAAGGCACAGAATGTATTGTGACCCCCTGACTAGCCAACAAGCAGAGTAAAACTAAGAGTAACTGCACTAGTACATGTTTTAAATGTTGTAAAATAACATTAAAAAAAACAACATAGCTGTATTTATAATAATCAAGTGCGTTCATTGTTGTCAAATTCTGTTTGTGGACCCACTCACACTAGCTTGTTGCAAGCCTAGCCCACAAAGCTGGAGCAGAAATATGTGTCCAAAAAAGTCCCGTAATCATGGTTTATTATGTTATTAATAGCATACTAACATATTAGCTAGTGCATATCATAGAGCAGGGGTCGTTGACTACATTTTTACATGGGCCAGATTTTGTTCTGACAGACACTGGGGATGAACTAAAATAAATCAATATTTTGGTAAACAACTGATTATTGTACTAGTATTTCAATATTTAGGCATTGACAATGAGATCAGCCCGTACCAACTATACCAGAGCCAGGCACAAGGAAGCGATTGATATATTTTAGGTCCATCTTTCTAGAGTTTCTCTGTTATTTATGACCAGGTTTGACACTAATTTGCTGTGCCCTGATTGGTGAAAAACATGCTAGAAATAAGTTTTTTCTATGAAATTTGGGCAGAGAAAGTTTCACTCTCCAAGTTTTGCTCTCCAAGAGCCTTAAATGGAAAGATGACACAAAAAACTGCAGATTTAATGAAGGCTTGAATGAAATGAATGTGTTTTTCATGCATCGCATTTACTGTTGATGGCTTACCCATAGATTTCTGTAAAAATGCATCAAAAGTAGGCCTTCCTGATAAAACTGTTTCAACACTGATCGTTTTTAGGGTTGAATTAATAGAGATATAAGTGCAAAGGATCCCTTGTATGTTTTCTGAATTTGATATTCTTCTGGGGGCCGGATGGGAAGCTTTGGGCCACCAGTTGATGATCACTGTTATAGAGGATATAGCTTATCGTTTGATTACATATTGTGAGTTATTCAATTTCAGACACAGTGTCACTCTGTTTTCCTACAATTAAAAGTTTTGTTTTGTTTTTTTCTGGAAATCTCCATTTTCATTATCTCCAGAAAACAACTTGAATTCACCAACTATCATGGAAAAAGGAGCAAAATAAAATTATAGATGATTGTCACTTAGGGCTTCCGTACAGTTCATTAGGGGCACGTCAAACAAGAGAGAACTATAAACAAAAAATCATTTGGTCTATAAATGAAAAGTTTCAGTGCATCTGGATCAGAGCATGTGTTTGAAAAATGACTTTAACATTGATTTTATTGGCTTTTATATTTGTTGAGCCACAAAAAAATATATTTCTGCTGCAGTGATATCGATAGCAGTATACTGCTATCGATATCACTGCAGCAGAAATATATATCAGTGGGCTGCAGGATCACTGTGTCACCAGAAATTTAGTGGAACTGAAAATGATAAAGCAGATAGGAAAACAGTGTAACATCAAAGAAAGGAAAACTGACATTTATAAGTGGGTGAAGTTTACTTAACGAACATCTTTAATAACAGAAACCTTTAACGGTATGAATCAAAGCCAGAGTACGGCCTGACTTAATCATGCCATCGCGCCATTAAAAGTCATTTTGTTCCACTGAGTGAAGTTATTTCATAAATCCTACACGTTCTGGCCCACAGGTCTTAGCGACATTTAGAGAGGGGAACAGTGGCATTTTAGTTTCTGTCTTTCTTTCAAGAAATGGAAACTGGCAGAAGATCCTGAAGGGTGGGATGGAGTGAAACAATGACAGTCCAGTCCAGGAAGCTGATACAGTTTAGATCAGTGGTTCTATGATGTATGGAAGCCCTGAGTAGACATACATCATACGTTTAATTTAACTCTTTTTACCTACAGTGATAAATAGATGACAGTTGTTTTCTCAAGATTTCAAATCTTTAATCTCTTTTGTCATTTTCTTTGGAAAACAGAGTAAGTTGATAAAGACATGATTCTTCAAAATATTTGTAAAAACTGCAATATTTTTCCTTAAATTGGTAATAAAGGAAAGATTTAATAATTCATTAATTTAGAGATATAGACTGTGTGGTGTCAACTTTGGTATTTATCATGCAAAAAAAGAAACTACTGACATCAGTACACCCGTATATTCTCAGTTAAAATAGCTCATCTACTGGTTAACTTTTAATTTTACTAGAAAATATGCCAAGAGACAGTGGAGAAGATTTTATTAGTAATAATAGGCGACAATGACAATGCTGTGATCATACATTTTAAATGAATATGTTCAGAGCTTTATAACTTAGGTTAGATAAACCTGGAAATAGTGAGTTATTTCTGCTGCAGCTAATGGCTCATTTCCCCAGCAGACATTTTGACTTGTCAGCAGATGGCTCCCTTCCATGTGAGCCAAGCCGCTGATGATGCCAAGGACCTGAAAATGAGATGATGATATGCAGCTTTTTAAAATGAAAAGTGGCTGTTTTTATTGCATGTCAGAATGTCTGTTGTGAAATATGCACATGGATTACTATTGATATTTATCTGGATTGACCCCACAGTCGTGTTTTAATAACTTTTTCATTAATATCAGAATAATAAAGGAAAACTCAAAGTAACTTTTCATCAGACAAAGATTGTTACATTCCCCGATTGCAATGTTTGATACACTCAACATTTGTGCAAGAGATCCATCTGAATAAAGCCTCCAATCAGGGGTGGAAAATAGATAGTTACATTCACCCCAATTACTGTAACTGAGTAGTTTTTTTTTTTGGACACTTGTACTTTTACTTTTTCACTCCTACTTAAGTAAGTTTTAACAAGAGTAACTGTTTTTTTTTGTTTTCTTGAGTACAATACTTCTCGGGATTAAACATTTCAGATTTGACTTTAACTCCATCCTGATTGAAATTGTCTTCAGTGTTGGGAATTATTTGACAGTGCTGATCCACATGTGTTATTTCAACTCTGTAGAGTCAATTAATCCAAGCTCTGCCAACAGCCATTGCAAATCTTGGGGGATGTGTGGGTGAAGTTTCCCATCATGCCTTTGGGCAGGGTGTTTAGTTGTGTTTCATATGTTTGGATGTTGGCTGTTGTACAATGATCCCTGCTAGAGTTCTTTTGCTCATGGTTCTGGTAGTTTGTTGTTAGACACATCTGTACTATGAGTGAAGTTATCCACTGAGTTGACTCCCACCTGTTACTTTAGGTGCTCCTGAAGAATTCATCAAGCATGTTCTTCATTAGTATGTATTTCTATGAGGTTGACTCTGCTTTGTTTTTGCCAGAGGAGACCCACCTTGCCACAGATATTTTAAGAGTCACTGCAGCTCTGTCATATTGTGAAATATTTAACACTTTCAAAAGTGTGGTTTAACTTTTTAGTGTGGACCAAGATGTTGAAAGTTACTTAACTCTAAATAAGTTTGATAAACAGATACGATTTTGCTGTACTTTATAATAAAGGTGTGAGTTTACCTGAACAACCTGGTTGGAGACATTTTCTCTTGTTGTTCTTGTCAATAAGGAAATATCAAATTTTACTGTACAACTCCTCAGTAGCTACAAACTACTCTGTATTTAAAGGGGACATATTATGCAAAAATCACTTTTTCAGGCTTTTCTAACAAAAATATGTGCCCCTGGCCTGTCCACAATTCCCTCAAGTACCAGAAAAATCCATTCCCTTCTCCCCTTTCTTTCCCCACCTTTCAGACAATGTGTCCTGAAACAAGCCGTTCTCAGATTTTCCCCTCATGACCAATTGTGGGGAGTTAGCACTGCCCCCAGGTTCGGTCGGCCCTTCCTGCTTGGAAGAAAGTTCCGCCCTCCTCTCCTGATCCTCCTCTAAGCTGGCAGCTAAGAGGAAGATCAGGAGAGCCACATTCATTAAGCCATACATTTCCTGCGAGGGGCGGAGTCAGGGTGGAGTCAGACAGCTCAGTAAGATTTAAAGCCACAGACACAGAAACAGCTCGTTCTGAACAGGGCTGAAACAGAGGGGTTTTAAGACATGTAAAAATCCAATACTGGAGTTTTTTCAGCAACAGACTTCACAGGCATGTTTTAGGGACCTCTGAGACCAATATAAACTTGTCTTAAAAGAGTAAAATATGTCCCCTTTAAAATAAATTTTAACACTTTTTACTTTTACTTCAGTGTATTGATAGACTAGTAATTTTACTTTTACTTAAGTAAATTTCCACAAAAGTAACTGTACTTTTAATTGAGTACAACAGTCATCTACTTTTTCCACCCTCGGTGTAAATACAAGTGTTTTATCTGGAACTTGTACTTTGTGTTAAATGAGCGCCCTCTGCTGGTGCCCCTGCAGACTTGACTGGTGCAGCCTGTGTACAATTGCCAGTCTGCAACACACTGACCTCGTGGTAAATTGAATCTAGGGCTGGACAATTAATCACAATCAGATTAGATCGCAATATGACCTGCTGCAATTTTCAAATCACACAAGTTGCAACATTTTTTTAAACTTGAAACGTGTCAATATACCAGTTTGATAAATCCATTTTTGCAGCGGCAGAGATTTTATGCAAATTATGCAAACATTCAAGGTCATTTTTTATAATGGTTTACAAAGATCTGCCTTTTTGTTTTTTAAATATGTTTTTCTTAATCAAAATGAGAGACATAAAAACGATAATGCCCTTAAACAAAGCAAATGACATCACATTTGCAATACAAGCAAAAATAGTTGACTCATTCTCTCTAAAACTGATGAAGCCTAGCGTTACTTCATGAAAGTCAAACCCCAGCTGTGATCGGCTGGTAGCCAGCTTCACCTCCTCCACTCCAGCCACCTCCTTTGTAGCTTAAAGCTTGTTGCACCCCCATATTCAGATTCATGCTACTACGGATTAATTGCTTCAGAAATAATTTCATTGTTTTCAATACACATGGTCTTATTTATGGAATTATATATTGCTTGAATTTGTCAAAAAAAAATACACAAAATTAACCCAAGAATAATAGCATATTAAATTGCAATTGCAATATTTGGGGAAAAATTGCAAATAGATTATTTTTGCAAATTGTTCAGCCCTAGTTGAATCTCTTATTAGCCTAGCTAAACTAAGCAAAATAAGTCTGCTTTTGTTGGTAAAAGTACTATTTATTAATAAATACATTTTTGAAAACATTTCTGCAATGATACTGGTTTGTTAGTGAGTCATGTTGGCTCATTACATGCTAGCTAAACTTGTAGCTTCACTGTTGACTTCAAGTGTAGCTTGTTAGCTAAGAGTTAGCTAAATTATTTCTGTGTTTTAGCAGTTTTGGAAGTTGTTACTAGCAGAGCGGCCAAGGGGGGCTAAAATGAGTCTGCTCTGAGAATGAACCCTACGTTTGTGCCAAAACTTTAAGTTTATGCCTCATTCATCTTAAAACACGAGAGAGAGGGCGCAATTTCTGCAGGTATGATAAGCTAAAGGTAAGGTATGACTTCATGAAGCTCCTATTCCTTCTATAGTTGGTATCACTGAAGACTAAACCAACTTTGCCAACATACACCAGCAATCACTCTGCACATCTTTGGACCCCGCAGTGTGCTTGCTGTATTTGCTGAAATTGCTATTTTGAGTGAAAGCTAAAAAAAAAAAAAAAACAAGTTTATGCAATGCAGCTGCAATTCTGCTGAAAAGTGCAATGTTAAAGTAAAAAAATGGTACTATGGATATTTTTGGTCTGATGTGTTGACAAGATCGGAAACAGTCCTCAGTGGTGTCCTGTTTTATTTCCCATCTGCTCTAAAAGTGTCTGTGCATGGCACTGTTTAATACAGAGAAGACTAAACTAGTTTTTTTTTTTCCTCCCCGCAGCCTTACATAACCCTCAGAAAATCATGTTCAAAAGCAGCCATCTGATTCTGCTTTAACTCCGCTCTTCTGGTTGCAACAAGTGGTTTGATGGACGGAGCACGTTTGGTTTTCATTAGATCGTCTCGACACTGACCCCCTGCCCCATCATACAGTAATACGAAACCAGCCTCCTGGCAGGCGCACGGTGCGGAAGAGAACCGAGTAGAGCCGATGCAGTCTGCGCTGCTTCCACAACCCGGTGCGCAGGCTGGACTGCGCTGCTGCACACCGCGACAGGAGCGAGCAGAGCTGTGACACTCCACCGAGCCGTGCAATGGCGGAGGAGTAGAGTTCACGGGGATAGATGGTAATCCTGTGCTGCCGTCGCTGAGGGATTATTCGTGTTTTTCTTTCCACCTGGAGGGGTGATATCGCAGCCATGGTGTGCTGTCAGACTCCCAGAGGTTTACGCAGAGGAGAGCTGGGCTGCGCTCCTCTGCTGGCTGCTGCGCTGCTCAGTCTGCTGCTCGCAGGGATGCAACAAACCACAGCGTTTCCCTCCTGGAGGTTAGAGGTATGCTGTGAGCCCTTTATGACCAGGGAGAGCTGTCAGAGCAACTCTGCAACTTCAATTTATAGTCTGGTTTCTAAGTGTTGAATTACAAACTCAGTTCAAAATTTAGAGGGTTCTGATCAGCTTTGGGCTGAGCTGGAAGCAGTAACTTACAATTCATTCTATCAATATTAGAAGCACCTTTACACTTTGGCACACAGGCTACAGTAGTGCTTTAGCAAAAGTTGCACTTACTCCAAACAGTAACTAACCCAATCCCCAGCGTAGGGCTGGGAAATGTATCTGTTTTTATATATTTATTGATATATTTTCAAATTAGATATCCAAGAGTAAGACAACATCATTATTTGATACAAGAACCACTAAAGGTAATATTCACAGCAACCAAAAGATAATCTACATGAAATATTCAGTTTAAAGGTTGTAAAGAAATCAAATTATATTGATGTCTTTCTGATGCCACAGATACTAAATTAAGATAAGATAAGATAAGATAAGATAAGATAAGATAAAACCTTTATTAGTCCCACAAGGGAAATTCCAAAGGGGAAATCAGAGGTCCATGCCATACATTTTTTTTTTTTTTATCATTTATTGTTTCGAGTTATCAAACACTGCATGCAAACTTCTGCACACCATCCAAATTGCCCAGATTAACTGGCAACATTTGGAAAAGTCAGTTTAACCTACTTTTTCAGTTGTTACCAGCATATTTGCACAATTAAGACAGTGCTCTCTCTCTTTTTGTCAAAAGTATGAGTAACACTTTATAATAACAACACACTTTTAGCATATGTAAAGTCTTAGTAACAAATTAAGAAAGCATGTGTGAACTAGAAAAGCACTCAGAGACCTCCGCCATTAGCTCTATCTCCCAATAGTAAAGAATCCTTTTTAAAAAAATCCTGGATCCAGACGGTGATCCGGATCACTCCCAAAATGTAATCCATTTTTCCTTATGCCATTTCTGACATTTCCTGAAAATTTCATCAAAATCCGTCCAAAACTTTTGGAGTTATGTTGCGAACAAACTAACTAACAAACCCTGCCGATCACATAACCTCCTTGGCGGAGGTAATACACTTATCATCTTTAAAAGAAATATAATATCATAAACCCTGACCCAAAGTCTTATCCCTATCCTAGCCCATGGCCATGCATAAGGTGGAAAAGCAAAGCCTTTGGGGGCTCCGCTGTATTGGAGGGGGCCCGTGCAAGTCAGCAAAAGTGTTATAAAGTCTAACCTAATTCTAATATTTACCACTTATAATAGCAGCAAAAATGCAACCTTCAGAAACAGTTGTGACAGTTGAAATGTAGTCTGTTACAAAATGCAGAACCCCTCTCCTTAAAAAGGAATGCAGCTTTTATTTTAATGTTAGCATAGTGGGTTGGCCCATACAAATTGGCTAGTAATTTTGGACACGGTGTATTTCCATGTCAGAATAATCAAAAAAAGTTGCAATGCTGAAATAAATATGAAAAGACAAGGAGGAAGGTGGATCACTTGACTACAACAATAACAATCTTTTATTTTGAAAAACTAATCAGTGCCCAGTCAGTAAGATGCATTTAAGCCATAAGGCCAGCACTATCTCTGCTGATCTGATGCACACGTTCCTGCTGTTAACACACGCCGTGCTAAGGAATGGTTTACTGGACCTTTACTGGGCCCAGTAACGTCTTTGAGCAGACCTGCCCTAACTATACTGGACCATACTGTATAGCATTTACAGCTTTATTTTTACGACATAAATTAGTTGATAATGCCAAATGGCTGATGAGTAAACTATTACTATTGCATCAATAAAGCATTTATAATTTGTTTATAAATGGCATATAAACTTGTTAAAATTTTTCTTTTAAATCCAATGAAATATCTTTTTACTAATGCTTAACTGTTGCTTAATAATGTGCAGTTATCAAATGTCTCTAAACTACAACTGAAGCTAGTTGAGTTTCTGAACTTCTAATACTACTGATCATTGAAATAACTTTTGAAACCCATGGTATTTCAGAGTATTTTAAAACTTTGACAACTTTAATATATGGAAATGTTTCCAGTGTTTTTGGATTATTATACAGTTTGTAGGAGTTTGTCTGCAATTCTTTTTTGTTAAAAACAAAACATTACCCAACATTTGGTGTCTAGGACTTCTGTTTTGGTTCTTGTGGTATCAAACAGGTGTCAATATGGCTTCATTTCTAGTAGAATTATATAAATGTTTATGATTATGATGTTGTGACAGCCATTTGTTTATTCTTTACAGAATAAATACACTTTATATCAATATTGTATTGCCAGTCAGTGAAAAGTAGCTAGGTTTGATTTTTGGTCCAGCCCTACCTTATGATAAATTCTGCAGTTTTGATTCATTATTTCAAAACATGATGGATTCTTCATACTGAAATAATATAAACTTCCCTAACATGTGTTGAATTCACTGTTAACATTTTTGAGTCACTAAGATGAAATATAGACGGAGTAGCCTTGGCATCAGCACATAGTTTTGTTTCAGTGTCATGGTGCAGTTCAAGGTTTTCAACTTTTTAAAAAGTTTGAGTAGGAAGGGATTAAGTCATTTGTCCTGCTTCTTAAAATGAATATGCATCCTCAGATGAAATCACGAAGTTAAAGGTATCCATGGCATACACATCAGATTTAATTAGAGTCTCTGGTGGAGAAGTTAAAGGCGTACCATGATTAGATTAGAGTATGGGATGGATCCCTGTGCAGTAATAACTTTGGTGGATTGGATAAATGTGTTCCTCTATCGCTGCCACCCACCCACTGTGCAACAGAGCCTGAGGGATGACTTTATGTCATTTCCTTTGCCACAAACTCTCATAACGTGTCATTCATGAGTGTGTGGATTACATAAGTGCCTTAGATAAGCTTCTTTAGCCATAGAAAAGCACATAGGAGTAGATATTTCTCTAGTAAAGAATGCGTTTGTTAAAATGCAGTTAAATAGCTTCCAAAACATGTTCTCTTTTATACCAAACCAATGGTGTATGTATCTTTCAGATATCAAAAAAACTTAATGAAATGTTGCCAGATAACTTTAAGTCCTTACTATAAAATAGAAATTTGAAATGATTTTCCTTTTGCAAATCAGCAGTTTGTTAAGAAGGGGTGTTTACTTGTAGAGGTCGTGCACTCTCTCTAGTATCATGTGATAAACAAGGCATAAACTTTAAGTTCTGGCACCAGTACACTGTTTATTTTGATTATAAACAGGAGCATATTTGGTCACTAGCAGGCCCTCTTGTAAGCCTGGAAAAAACACTGGGACAGCTTAATACAGACTCTACATTGTAAATAAAATGATTCATGTAAAAATAAAGGCATAATAGTTTTCTTACAGCTACTCATGCAGTCATATGCTTCAAACATGCCAAAATATAGAAAAACAATTTTGCAAGCTGTTCAGTCTAAAATACAGAGATAAATGGTGACAGTGCAGTTTAAACAAGCAAAGCCCAGCATGGTGAGTCAAAATGACTCAGTAACAAATATTTTCACAGAAATGTTTTGTGTTGATTGTAGAGATTCTCAATAATCTTTGCAATAAATATTGCTTTATCAACAAAACAAACTTTTTTGAAGCATTTTAGCAGAGCTTAACTTACCATGGGAAATTTAGAAGAACACATTCGAAGCAGTTTTTACATACTCAAAGAAGCAGTATGAAGGAAAAGATGACATGATCTCAAGTGAGATAGTCGACACTGCTTTAACCGCTACTTCTTGATTTAGAGAAGGAATGCACAATGTCATGGATATGCGGATACTTACACATTCATACTAGCAATTCCAATATTGATATTTATTTCTAAATGTAATTCAGGGGGCTCACAGATAGCCTAGCGGTCCAAGGTGCTACATGGGCGGCCCAGGTTCGAATTCGGCCTGTGGCCCCTTACTGCATGTCTCTCCCCATTTTCTCTCCCATTTCTGATTCTATCCACTGTCCTCCTAACCTTGCAAAGCAGATGGATTCTCCCGTTTCCTTGTTTCTCACTGGTGAATCCATCTTGCAAAGCTCCCGTCTGAACCGTTTGGGCCTGATTAGAAAGTGAGAGGACAATCAGTAACGAGGGGCAGTACTTTAGTGTCGAGCCGTAAGCAAGCAGCAACAAGAGGCCGGTGCAGTTATGGTGGAAGACATTAGCGTGGATGCTGCTAAAGTGCCAGTTTTGACAACATTTCTTCGTTAAAAAAAGAACAAAGAACGGCACTGACATGTCTATAGTTGCCATGGCTCGCGTTATGCTGTTCTATATGGAGTTTATTCCTCAGTAGCGGCGCACGCGCACCTAAGTAGCAGCTGCAACTAACATGCTTTGTTGCTCTGATTAGCCTGTAAAGATGTGACAGAACTTTTATCACTCTCCGAGTTTTTTTTCAAAGGCTCTGCCTTTTCCCAAACACTGTCTGAAACAAATCCATGTGGCGTGTCACGTTCCTCTATGGAATAAAGGCATGAAAAGCCCAAAAATAAATCTTTAAAAGAAAAATGTATTCAGACCTGAAAACAGTCTTTGTGAAACACATTTTGACACTATCAAGCATGCACAGAAACGACTTCAGCTGATGTAGGTCTATTGGTCCTGCCTAAAATTCCAGGAATGTATTTGGTCATATAGCTGATATTTACAGGCAGTTTAGGCCAATTTTACACCAGATATAGGTTAGATATGTACAGCTAATATAGTATAATATATACGTTTACAACTGATATAATGGCAAATATTTACAGCTGTCAAAGGCAGAGATTTACAGCTAGTATAGGCTTTTTACATCCGATATAGGCCAATATTTGCAGAGGATATAGGCCAATTTTTTACAGTTGATAAAGGCAAATGTTTACAGCCAATTTAGACCAATATTTACAGCCAATATAGGCCAGTTTTTTACAGTTAATGAAGGCCAGTATTCACAGCTGATATAGGTAGTATCTACAGTCAATATAGGCCAATATTTACAGAGGATATAGGCCAATATTTACAGCTGAATAGGCCAATATTTACAGCTGATATACGCCAGTTTTTTTTTTTACATTTGATAAAGGCCAATATTTACAGCCAATTTAAGACCATCTCTACAGCCATTATAGGCTGATATTTTCAATCAATACTGGCTAATATTTACAGACAATATAGGCCGATATTTACAGAGGATATAGGCCAACATATACAGCCAATATAGGCTGATATTCATACCATATATATTGGTTGCATAAATATCAGCTGAAATTTTTATACCGATACTGATATCAAACTTTTTAAGCTAATATGTGTTGATAACCATACCATGCCAATAATATCATGTATCCCTAATGTTAAGTGCGTCCTTGCTTCTCATTACAGAGTTACAAGGGGTTGTGGGGAAGTCTTGCTCTATTAAACGTGACCCTTCAAGCTGCAGATGCGTATCAACATCATATACACAAACAGAAGTAATGACAATTGCAGATATCGCTACTACAGGTGGTTTAATAAAATGCTTGTTTGAACTTAAAAGGACCATAACACATTAAAACAAATTTAAGAAGTTGATATTAGGTTGTTGTTGTAATGTTCAAATCATGCAGATAAATCGCATCCCATTCTGGGAGATATCCCATAACACTTGGTCTGGAGTGCACGTCTGGAAAATCTCCAGTTGATGGGCCGTGTACCCCTAGACTGTAAGTGGACAAAATTTCACCCATCTTTGGCTGTCTGATATAAATAATGTTATTATTAAGATTTAGGGGTAGGGCTCAGTGGTTGGGCAAGGAGTATATTTGGATTGAACCTTGTTAAAGGTTCATTTGACATTCATTTGCTTGACTGATTTGTGTTTTGCTTTGGATGCATTTGATGACTTTAGTTGAATTGACCCTTCACCATTATAAAACTGAAGACAGATGCATTCGATAGCTTTGGTTGAATTGGGCCTGTGGTTTTATAAAACCTAGGATAGATACATTACATAGCTTTCAGGCCTCTAGTATTATAAAACTGAGGATAAAAATCATAATCCCTGTTTCAGCCGTCTCTGGCAGTCTGAGGTCAAACTCTTCCAGACTTCTGAGGATCCACAGAGATTTATCCTTGGATGTTTTGCTGTCCGTGTCAGCGCTCACCACCGGCTTCAAGGTTTAGTCTAGTGGGTTTGTTTCAGCCCTCATGGTTTATGGTTTGTCTTTAGTTGTGCCAAAATGAGATTAGATTTGCAGTGATTATAACAACACAAGATACAGAGAGATCTGACTGGCCTTCATATATTAAACAGCCCATAAATCTCTGAACACAAGACTCAGCTGTGTCAACTCAGGTCATCTGAGGTCTGTTTTATTTAAAACTGACCAGTACTTATAATGCAAAGCAGGATCTTTTGGTAAATCATCAGAGAGAGAAGGAAAGGTCATCAAGTTCTGCAGCAGCGTGGACGGTCCTTCAGACTGCCTGCCCCCTGTGTAACTATTTTTGTGAGGAAATGAAAGAAGTACAGGATCTATTTGTTTTGACTGGGAGAAGCAGGAACAGGAACCAGAGGAGAGGGTGGAGAATACAAAGAGGAGTGAGCAGCTTTGATATTTGCTCCACGCCTCCAGGATTTTTCTTTTACCTCTGGGGAAATTGCTGGAGCAAAGGTTGCACTGGTGTCTGCATTTTGACCACTTTAACAAGGGTCTGATTTTCCTCGCAAAGGCCTTGCTCGCAAAGTGTTCTGGTGTTCTGAGGAAGTGAAACAATCAAATTCACAGAAAAAAGAAACAAAGATTTCAGACAAGTCAGCAAAAGAGAATTGTGCACAGAAATTGAGTCATCTTCTCCCCTTTCCCCTTTATCGTCTTGCAAATATTTGTCATGCCGAATCTCTTCCTGACATACCACTACAATGGATTTCACCCTAGTCTGTCTTTTATCATAGGAGTTGACACCAACCATTACCGTAGGTGTAGGACTCAAAACATAACCTCAGCAAAAATCTTTGGTAACAGTTAATATATAAAAAAAGAAATGTATACATCACTTAATCACGATACACAAATATTAGACAACACATGACACTACACAACATACATCAAAACAACAGTTACAGTTGACTAAAATAAATGGAGTCAGAGAGCAAACATAAAAGCCTCTCATTAATCTCTAAAGGCTAAATGTTTGCATAAAAGCCCATTAGATGACTTACTTCCATGAATTAGTATGAACTACTAAAGTCAATTGTATGTGATATTATTGGAAAGTGGAAGAGTTTAGGAACAACAGCAACTCCACCATGTAGAATCACAAAGCATGGCCAAGACTGCTAAGGTGCATAGTGCGTAAAAGTTGTCAACGTTCTGCTGATTCCATAGCAGAAGAGTTCTGATGTTCACTGGCATTATTTTAAGCACAAAAATTGTGCGGCAGGAGCTACATGGAATTGGTTTCTATGGCCAAACGACTGCATGCAAGCCTCACATCACCAAGTCCAATGCCAAGCATCGTATGGAGTGGTGAAAAGCACACCTAGGGCTCTATTTTCGTGGCGCAGCGCAGGGTGGCGTAGGGTGGCGGAGTGTGGCGCACCCTGCGCAGTGGTAATTTTGTCCGGCGCACCACCGTGCGCAGCCAATTTTGGCAATTTGGTAGACCGGGGTGTGCCGAGATGGGTGTGGTGGTGCACCAGGGGGAGGTGTCGACAGATTCAGCTTGGCGCAGTGACAAATTCGTGCCAAAACACTGCACAGAAGGTGCGCTGAAAGCCTGCCAGCTCCAACCTGGTCTATTCTCAGCGCAGGCGAAGCACGCCCAGTGTAGTGGTAATTTGGCTGACAGGCGCGCAGTGCGCACATGTCACCAAAACCTCACAGGCAGGTTTCCAGAGTGTCAGGCACATTTCAGTGCAATAAATAATCACAGCAACCACTATTTAATGTAACCGTCTGAACCTGCATATACATTTGCATCTATATTAATTGTCCCGTCACATCTGATGTCAGATCAAAGATGTTTGTCACACATAAATGAAACTCAACCTGATGGCAGCTGGGAGTGATAAAAACTAGCGAGTTTACGTCTCTCAGCCAACCACAAACAGCCACGGCATCCGATACAGAGTATATATTCGGCTGCTCTCATCTCATGAAATTCAAAAGAAAAGAAAAAAGAGAGAGACGTTCGCTGAGTAAATGTAAGTCAGTTGGTGTCTTAAGGATTTACCTGTGATTGCCCATATTTCTCTGTTTTAATCTTTATTCTTAACGTGATCTAAAAAGATGGAGTACATTATTGCAAGGAGGATGAGGAGGAGATACCGGGAGAGAATATATCACCAAAGGTTCTCCTATTTGGAGATGACAGAGCAGAAATGCAGGTGGATCACAAGCATGATACCTGGATTAGCCTGCTGCTTTGTTTAATGTAACTGTCACTTAATTTTGTACTCCTATTCATGACACAGGAACAGATTACATCTGTCCCGCGAGGTGGTCCACAAGGTGATGCGCATCGTGGCCTCTGATGCGCAGCCCGTTGGCCACTGTGTGCCCTCTTTGCTCTAACAGCTCTTTTTTTGGCCCTTCTCCTTACATCATTGAACTGTTTTTTACATTGGGCAGCGGTTTTCAGAATATCTGGGCAAACTTGATTGACAATATTAGTAACTTCCTCCCAGGCAGTTTTTGCATCATCAGCCCGTGGAGGTCTGTTAGCATTACCATATATTCTGGTGCTGCGAGCTTGGATCTCCCAGACCAGCACATCAATTTCCTCCTGGGAGAAGTTTGGCCGCCTGGAGCTGCTGCTGCTGTCTTTGTCCATGGTGGTGGCGAGGTGAAATTGGCACTGCGCCTTGCCCGCAGCACATTTAAAGGCAAGGAGAGGCATTCATTTGATTGGTGAAGATTACACTCGGCTGTGTTAAACCCACTCATGCCTTCTCTCCTCCCTCTTTGCCACACTGCCGGTGGGAGGGACAGAGGCGTGAGTGTGCCGTGCTGCGCCGGACTGCGCCGTGCACAAAAATTGCAAAATGCCCTGGACACACCCCGTTGGCGCGGCGCCTACACCTGGTCTATGAAAATAGAGCCCCAACACTGAAGTGGAGCACGGGAAACGTGTTCTGTGGAGTGACGAATCACGCGTCTCTGTTTGGCTGTCAGATGGGCTAGTCTGGATTTGGCAGATGACGGGACAACATTACCTGCCTGACTGCACTGTGCCAACTGTGAAGTTTGGTGGAGGAGGGATAATGGTATGGGCTGTTTGTCAGGGTTTAGGCTAGGCCCCTTATTTCCAGTGAAGAACAATCTTAATGCTTCAGCATACCAAGATGTTTTGGACATTGCTATGCTTCTAACTTTGTGGCAACGGTTAGGGGAAGACCCATTTTTACCCTAACATGACTGTACCTTAGTGCACAAAGCAAGGACTATAAGGGTGTGTGGGCTTTTCCACTATGACATCTGCCTGCACTGAGACAAACCAAGCCGTACTGATTTACTTTTCCATCACTAGTTTGGCCATGCCAGGTGGTGCCAGGAATGGTCCTGCTCTAGAGCAGGGCCAAAGCTAGCCAGCCCTGCCTCCAAGCATGCTGTGCTGGTGTCAAAGCGGTTTGCAGGGTACGAATTGGTGGGGGGGGGGGTTACACCTTCTACTTCTGATATCCCAGCCTTTAATGATACATTTTCAGCCCATGCGGAGCTATGTTTTATCCCTGCCTCTGCTTAAACTGTCTACAACTCTTTAACAGTGGTCGTCTAATGTCAGACAGTCTATAATTTATTAACTGGCACCTGTAAAGCATGCCATTCTTATTAACCAATTAAAAAATATGGTTGTTAATTTTCTGTTACCTAGATTAAAAGACTGTTCTCTAACTTCTATGTAGGAAAATTCTCTCTTCTTTGTGATAAGCATGAATTATTGTTTGTTTATTGATCGCGGAGAGAGAGCGAGAGAGAGAATGGGAAAAGAGCGGCGCACAGCGCTGTCAGTTTACAGTTTGATTTTTTGCTTTAATGATGTGAAGTCAATCAGGTCAGAAAGTTTAGAGTTTAGACTGTGGATGAGCTCAAGGAGAGCTAAGATTGCCACGTCATCAGCTCTAGTCTCAAATGGGTAGCTCGGTCATGGTGGAAAAGTGAATCTCCTGCCGTGCAGGGCTGCCATGCCAATTTAAACCAAGTCAATTTGAGCCACCCATTGTAATGGAAAAACCCAGTGGTTTGATCGAGCACCTATGGGATGAACTTGAATGGAGACTGTGAGCGTTATACTTCTACATAATACCATCAGAGAAACAAACCCCAGAGAGGAGCAAACAGTGGAGTAATACTTTCTCTAATCTGTCCATCAAATATTGTTTTAACTGGGTTGAAATACAACTGCCTTTTAAATAACATTAAAGCCCCAGAACACTGACTGACAGCTGACAGTAATCCTGATTAGATTAAGTAACATTAACCAACAAATGTTAGCCAATTAGCACTCACCTATGATGTGATGATGAAGACTTTTTTCATTTCCCAGTCTAATTATTGACCCAAACACACGTAAATACATGAAACTGTCGTTCTGTAGAGTTAGATCCTGGCAGCTGAGGCCGGCCACACGCTACAGGATTTTAAGCCCAATTTGGGGCAAGATTTGCCTCCCCTGACGATTGTGGGGGCGTATCCTGAGAGGAGCCTTGTTGCAAACAACTGTTTTCCTGAATAATCCTCATGTAGTGTCAACATGATTGTTTTACTGCACCAAATCGCATCATAGCCTCCAGAATCCCGAATCGTAAATATCAAACACATTTGATATTTACGATTCTAGGTCGTAGTGGATCTGACGAAGTGCACAACAACCAATGAGAGCGAGCAGACGGGGTAGCTTCACAGCCGGATCATACGTACTTTCACCGCTCACAACCATAAACACAACTTTAACTTAATTCCAGCCAGGATGTCATCCCGAGTCGTTCCCATGTTTATGGTTTTTGCTTCACCTGTAACGCATGTCAGGGCAGCCTGTTGTGGAGGGACAGCAAGAGGGTATCGACAGACATCCATGTTTGTTTGTTTTTTTTTTAATTTTCTGAAGTTACGTGATCACCGAGGTGGTTGGCAGGTCGGCAGGTGTGTGGTCTCTAGTGATCTGAGTCGTCTAGTGTGAGCGTTCAGAGGCTCAAAGATGAAAATTCTTTTGAAATTGTCCTCATATCTGTGGTCTCACACAGTTTTAAAATTGTTTCAGATTTAAAAATTGTCTATTGTATGGCCGGCCTAAGGGGAACAATTCTCCACTTAGGTAAATGTGCAGATGCATACAAAAGCTGTTTAGAGCTGGTTTATACAGGGTCAAAAACCTCCCAAGATTCTTGACCCATATTATATTTTGACCAAAGCATGGCACAGAAATTTCATTTAGACCACAGGAGGGCTGTGTTCAAAGGTGGAAATGTAGTATAATATATCACCTTTGAACTGTAAAAAACAAAGGATGGGTGTGATCAGTCAGGATTGTCTTAGCCTTCTTTAAAATCCTTTGTCCAGACATGTTTGGTCACTAAGATTGAACTTGCAATTGTTCCACTCAGTCTAACAATCCCCTGCAGTCTGTTGCTGTTCCTAACACTCACCACCACTGCTGCAGCCTTTACTAGCGCCAGGTTTCATTGTCTGTAGTCATTGTTCTCTTTTCGTTTCTGGGCCAGAATAAGCCATTACTCACAGCTCAGCAGAGACCACAGAAACAGTAATCAACTTTCACTTACTCACTCTGGCAGACCAACCTCTGCTGGGTGATGGACGCCACTTGTGGATTTTTCCAGGAATGATAACTGGATGTCAAGTTCATACTTCTTTCATCAGCATGCCATGGATCCAGCCCCCCCCCCCCCTGTTAACTAATTTGGAAAAATAAAGCGATTCAACAGGCCTTTTTCTCAACAGAGGATTTGAAAGTAATAACCTTAAGGACTTGAAATGGTTTCAACTTAAAGTGAAAATAGCCCCAGCAAAGTTTTTAAAGCTCTTGTGAATGGCCAGTCAAGATGACAGTAAAATGAAGATGTGTCCAATAAGTAGTAAAATAAGTTGTCAACCCTGTCTGCCTGGCTGTGGAGGTGTTTGGACAGCCTGTGAGTCTTGTCTTGATGGTTTTTATGGTGTTGCTCTGAAGCAAAGTCACACAAAGTTGTGAATAAACAGAGAAAAGTGCCTACCTCCAAACAGCATGCTGGGCCTGGTATCAAGTCAGCATGTCTGTAAGACTGTCTGCTTTGTAAGGACTTTAGATATGTGAAGAGCTTTTCCAGCACTGCTAGATGTTCCAGATAGATCTTGGTATGATGCAAACTGAAGTCTTACATTTACCTAGTTAACAGTGTGTCAGGCTCTCTTTATCTGCTCACACCTTAAATCCTGACAGAAAGCATGTATGCTTTTAAGTCTTAGAGCACACAGTTTAGAATAAATAGGATAAAGTGTCCTGTTTTGGAAGGTATCAACATTTAAATATATCTTTCTAAAAGTGTCTTATTACTAAACTCAGAAAGAACTGTTAGGTCAGGATTGCAAAATTTAAATGCAGAGGAGTGGATTTATTACCTAAACCAACCTCCATAAAAAGTTAACTGGTGCAATCACTGTCAGGGAATATCACAGCCAAGTCGAACCACAAGTCAACCTCAGGCACTGAATATTTGTGAAAGCACTAAAATGCAAAGCACCCACAGACAGGTTTTTAAATCTACTGAAAAAGGGTAGACATTCTTTGTCTGTTTTGTTTTACTCTTGAAATCTAATTCACTTAGTGTGCTCTCTAATCATGTTAATGCACATCAGTGCAGTTTTATAGAATGTGTATCGTAATATTTTAATGATGGCATCAGGAATAGTTGCATGCTGG
The DNA here is from genome assembly GCF_018320785.1 of Cheilinus undulatus. Classification (NCBI taxonomy): domain Eukaryota; kingdom Metazoa; phylum Chordata; class Actinopteri; order Labriformes; family Labridae; genus Cheilinus; species Cheilinus undulatus. The sequence goes on along the minus strand of NC_054875.1, from coordinate 10,136,295 downwards.
TTACAGGGGTAGGAGTGTGGGTCTGTTGAAGTTGGTGATGCTGTTGGATGTCTCAGGTGTTTGGCATGTTGGCGCTTGAAGATGATTAGCACAACACATTTTCTAAATCATGCATTTAGATGGAGTAGAAGGAAGAACAAAGAGTGCAATTAATGCTACTATTTGCTGCTGTGATACTTGTGTCTTTAACCATCAGGGTGTTACAAATCAAGATACTATTGTAATTGGTTGCCAATATGTTTGTTAACATTGTTGTGTCAGGTGCCGTCCACACGGAGACGAATTCAGGAGTCTGCGCAAATGTTTTTTTGCTGTATCGGTGTTTCAACCACATGGAAACGGCATTTTGGGAGGCCATTAACACTACTTTTTGAAACCAGGTCGTAGAACAGATCTGTAAACGCCTACCGTTTCGTCTCGTCTCTCGCATATTTCTTGAAACCATCACGTCATACATAGCATAGCCCATTTAAGCCACATGCGCATGTCAAACCCAAACAACAATGGCGGTTTACAGGGTTGCATTCATGCTGTAAAAGCTATTGAGCTTATTATGTCTTTTACAGCAAAATCTGAGGCTCCTTTACCACCACCAAACGTTCTTAAATCCACTGTGGAGAACAACCAGAAGGGCAACCAGGAGAAAGTTTGGGGCAGTTTCCTGCAATCTTCTTCTCTCTTTCGGTTCATTTCCGTGGCAGTGTTACAGCACCACTTACAGGCTTGGCATATTATTTACTGGTGCGTGCTTACGGGGACATTTCTTGAAATGATCCCGTGTTTACAGAAAACTTTTTCAAAACGAAACAGAAATATATTGTTTCCATTTCCATGTGGACAAGGCCTCAATTTTGTCTTGAAACACAAACATATTAATAAATGTCTCCGGTCAGAATGTTTGTTTACAGAATTAACACAGCACTGCCGAGTGTTGAAATTAAAAGACTTTTAGAATTTGCTTTGCAAATAAAAATGGCCTACAGGCTGTGTTTGGCCACCCTTGGGTACAGATTAGTTAGAGAAGGTCTTTGCTAGTACGGTGGGCAATGAGAGCTAGCGTGAATGGAGGTGACTCTGGGACAGTGGAGCTAAATGTCCAGCCTCTTCTATGTGTCATGGGACAAATTGAGGAACACCAGTGAGGGAAGTTTCCACTTGGCAACCCCAGTAATGCCATTGTTCTTTCTGCCCACTGGTTTACATACTGGGGTTTTGCGAGACCCATGAGGGGCCATATAGGGTAGATAGGTATAGGGTAGGTAGTATCAGCATTGTCAGTAGTTCTGGCGATGTTTTTACGTTACTTAATTTTGTAACTTAACAGCGGTGCATATAGGTGCATAACTGGGATAAGGGATGTCTTCACTGAGCCCTTATATTTTAACTGTGACACCAGTATACTGGTTTTTTTTAAGTCTAGCATTAAGTATGATGCATAAGGAGAAACAGGGGTATTAAGAAAGAAATACTTTCAAAATATGCCAAATTGTCTAAAAATACAACACACAACCAACCCTGTATGCTATTTCTTTATTAAATGTTTGCAACCATGTTTTAAATAAAGAACCAGAGAATGCAAAAAAATCCAGATTTGACAGCTTAGAGTTGGTCCTGCCAGTCTGCAAATAAACACAATAACATCATTTTGTTGCTCACCATTCGTCAATAGTCATGCCTGAGGTCAATGAAAATGATTTATAGACTGAAATAACTGTGATACATTACAGTTTCTACTGCCAAGATAAAAAATGCCCTCTCATATGCTAATGATCCATGAAATATATCAATCACACATTGATTTCTTTTGGAAGTCGATTGTATTTCATCAAAGCCCAGTGACCTGTAGTAGACCCGCAGTTCCTGACTTCATTCCAATCTGATGTGATTAATTCAAGGTTTTTCTTTGTCCAAGGAAGAAGCTTACACCACTGTGTTGCTCATCGGGATCCGCAAAGAGGCCCGCTCACAAGTGCTCCATCTGTCCAGGAACAAGCGCTACACCCTCACCCCGGAGCAGCTCAAGTGGGACAAGTTCAAGCTAACATACAAGTACTTGTTTACAAATCTTACTCCTGTCAACTCATTGTAGTCATAGAAGACTGAAAAGTGGTTTTAAAGTTAGACTGATAATGATTTTAACTGGAGATAATCTAAACAGATAACCTGGATTGAAAATGATAAGACTTATAAGTGCAGGATAGCTACGCTTTGAAGGAATCATTCAGCTGAAAAAGGAAGAGGTTGTTAGTATTTTATCATGTCTTGTCATTCAAGAAGGAAAGGAGTCAGACATTAAACTATGCTGAACCATAGAAAGCTGGCATTTGTTTTAGGGGAATTTCAGGGTGCTTTCATATCTGGATTGTTTGGAGAAGTTCATAAACCAGCTGTCCTCATTTTTAGCCCTGTTCATCTGAACATGTGTTAGGCCATGAAATTCTGCTTCAGAACAAAACTACCGCGCCAAAATCAGTTGAGACACATTGTCATGGCTTGACTTAATTGACAGGGTGCAAGCAAGAAAGTTCAGAGAAGAAGATAAGGAGAGCCACATCCATTTCCTGCAAGGGGCAGAGTCAGGGTCATAGTCAGACAGCTCAGTAACATTTAAAGCCACGGACACAGAAACAGCTCATTTTGAGCAGGGCTGATAGATGTGCAAAAATCTAATACTGGATTGTTTCTTTTTTGCAACAAACTTGAAAGGCACGTTTTAGGGACTTCTGAGACCAATGTAAAATTGTCTTAAAGGGGTAAAATATGCAACCTTTGATGCAGCAGTTCAGCTCTGCCATATTTGAATATTTAGCAACACATAGTTACCCAAATTTCTTAAAATTTTCAAGCATGACTAAATGTTTTATTGAAAAATGGGTAAGTGTGGACTTAAAATGGAACAAAAATGTGATGGCACAAAACAATCGGACACACGTCCTTTCAAAGTTAAAAGCACAATATAGATTATTTGCTGTGATTTTCCAGACTTGTATCTGTGACCTACTGAAAATGGCTTTGCAACCTAGTTTTAGGTCCTGACCCACCAGTTAAGAACCAAGGGTTTAGCAAAGCTCCAGTGACTCCAATTAATCCTGAAGCTTTAGAAAATACATCCAACAAAGTCCGAAATAAATGAGATGATTGGACAGAGCTGGAGACGCTTGATAACTGATGATTAAATGAGCTCTAACAGGCTGTAAACGAAAAGTAATTAATGTTCAGTTATCCTGGTTTAGTAAAATTGTATTTTAATGTCTTTTGTTTTGACAGTTGATGAAACTAGTTGATCAAAATGTGATTCTTGTTAAGATTATCCACGTCACTTTCGCCAAGATATAAGAGAATATCAAGTCTCAGTAATGGAGCTGTACTTGGAGTGCATGTGGGAGTTCTGCTCCGTCTGAACAGTAGCCATTGTGTCTTGGCAGCTCTGTCTGCTGTAGAGGAATGTGTGTAGAGACCAGTATTAACTACATAATGCTGTTGTTTCCGAGCAGGTTGCTCTCCTACCCTACAAACTTAATAAATGCCAGCGACACGCGCAGGGGCATCGCCAAGGCGTTTGGCATGTGGAGTGACATCTCACCGTTCATCTTCAGAGAAGTGCCAGCGGACCAGGACGCAGACATTAAGATCGGTGGGTACTCTGCATGAGGCTGCATCAATCCCCAACAGATGTTCCCTGGCTCTGAGCTCCAGACTTCTGCTCTGTCGTTGCTGTTTTTCTCTCCATGCTGTCATCACAGAAATTTCAGCATCCTCCAAACCTCTTAAATCACACTACCGCGACTATATTACCAAGCTTATATTCTGCATGATTCATAATTCTGACTGAAAAAAATAAATGCTTAACAACTTCCATACATGTCAGCTCATGGTGGAGCAGTCTAAATGATGCTTTATCTGTCCCTTTGGGTGCAAACTCCTGGGTCCTGTATAAATTCTCAGTGACATTTGGAGGAATGGTTGTCATCCTGCAGAGTGAAAAGTGAAGCTGTCTTTTGTAATTTATCATTCCTCCTGCTGTTGTCTTCACAGAACTCACATAATGGAGTTGGGGTTTCCCTCCTCAGCTCTAAGGTGCATCTGTCTCTCTCTCTGCGTCTGTCTTGGCAGGCTTCTACCCCGTCAACCACACAGACTGTCTGCAGTCCTATTTGCACCATTGTTTCGACGGCATCACAGGAGAGTTGGCTCATGCGTTCTTCCCGCCAACTGGCGAGATCCACTTTGACGACCATGAGTACTGGATTCTGGGAAATATGCGCTTTAGCTGGAAGAAAGGCATGTGTCTTTATCATGTTTGTGGAAATTGCTCATTTTTAACCCATGAGTGATGAATGTAGCAGACTCTGAGCTGCTCCCACAGTACACAGCAACTGAAAGTAATCAACTCTGTCTGTTTTTCAGGTGTTTGGTTGACAGATCTTGTCCATGTGGCAACTCATGAAATTGGCCACGTCCTGGGGCTGATGCACTCCCAGGACCCAAAAGCCATAATGCACCTGAATGCAACTCTGACAGGGCGCAAGCTGATCACACAGGATGAGGTGTGGGGCATGCACCGTCTCTACGGTATGTTCATGACCCTAATGTTTCTAACTTTACACCAAAACAAAATTTCATTCAACTTGGAGCACTTTTCATACATTTAACCATTTTACTGTGAAATGGGTGTACAGTTTTACTAAGCAGAGAAGGCTCTGCTCAAAGATGCTCCCTGGGTTGCTCAAGCTTTGACTTTCCAGGGAGTGCATAGCTAGAAGCCCCCACATGGAACAATAGATTAATGGCAATGCATACTGAATACAATATAATTAGTTCAAAAGAAATTAATCCATAGTAGCATGAATCTGAATATGAGGGTGCAACAGCTTTATGCTATAAAGGAGGAGGCTGGGGTGGAGTTGAAGCATCGCTGGCAGCAGCATGGTGCATCAGCATTAATGAAAGCAAGGAAACGTGAGAAGTAATGGATGTTTAAATGGACCACCATGTGTAGAGAAAGAGTTGTGATTGGCTGTGGGAGCTGGGAGATGATAATTGGGATCAGCTGATCACAGCTGAGTGTATAGATACAATCAGTGTCATGTCACAGTTGCGTCATAGATGGGGGCGGGGCATTTCAAGGGGGAAAACAATCCTTTCCCCCTCGCCCACAGCACTGTCAGCCTGCAGATTTTAAATTCTGATATATATGCTAACCATTAAAATGTCATACATTGATTCATTACAGCCAATTGATAGAGATAGATACATTAAAAAATTACTCTAATAGGATCAGATTCTTGTCCGTATCTTATAAAAGAGTGGACACATAATCCTGATGTTTCACTCCCTGACATCTTCTGCTACCTGGTTGAATCACCCGGTAAGAGGCAAAATCCCGTTTACTGATGAATTAAACTTTACATAATATCAATGTCTGACAAGGAAATTTGCCCGTTTCAGTGAATTTGTGCACCACACATTGGTTGTTATTGCACAACAGCCATCATGAGCTGCATATTGGTTAGTGACGACTCGGTATATCACGCAGGGATTTACACACACGACAGCCTCAAAAACTATCAGTCCCTGGAGGCACATAATTTTTTTACAAGTGGCTTTGTCAGAGTTGTGCTTCATCACACACTAATTATGCTGTATACTCGTTAGCTTTGGTAACGAGGGAAGGTAGCCTGCATAATGTAGTAGTTAGTTAACTTCTCTTAAAACTAGTAATTGAACATTCATGTTAACTATGAAACAATCCGAACGCATCCTCCCGCCGGATCGCTTGAAGCCACCGCATTCTTCACCTCTGCTCTGTGCTTCCATTTGGTAAAATATAAAACTTCAGATTTGGATTTTTTTTTTTTACTTATTTTTTTGTACAAAAGGGTACACAACAGTTCCTCAGCATTGTGGAAAGCGGTTCGTTTTCCCCCTCAGGGCAAACCGGATGTGACGTTTTGTGGGCGTTCCCCTTTATGCCGACTGTATCTATGCCTTCCATGTCCTGCATGGACGCTGAGCTCCATTTCTCTACTGGGGACACCCATACCCTTCTGGTTTATGTCTGCATGCCTCATCTACAGACACTTGTCCTTAAAGCATGTGGCCCAGGTTCAAATCCAGCCTGTGGCTTCTTTCTCATATGCTTCCTTACAGAGTCCTCAAGATCTAAATCCATGCAATTCTAGTTCTCTGTTGAGTCAGACTGTACTGAAGTCTGATATTTCTACCTGACCATGACTGTATAAATAATAAACAGCCTGAAATAAATCAGAAATATTTAGAGCACCACCTGACTCGTTGTAAAGGTTATAACCCTTGCTGTCTTCATGTTAACAGATGTGACATGGGTAAAACTATAGTATTTTTCCCAAACCTAATTCCTCTTTATGCAGATTTGTGTTCAACCACTCTTTTTCAGAGCAAAGAGGCATAAAGTGCTATGATTGACAGTGCTGTTAAAAAATGTGGCATGTCATGTATTGTTTAAGACAAACTATTTAAGGAATAAAGCAAGAAGAAGCAGTATGAGGGATCTTTTAGGGCTCTTCCATGTTTATTGAGAAGTTGCATGTTTTCATCAGCAAAAGTGGCATGATGTCAGTACGGTGGCCAATTCCTTCTCTGCAGACTCTCCCTCTGATGCACAATATGCCAGCACCCATCATGGGGGTATTTTAGCCTCACCATTGTACAACAGGAGGACGTTGAGGGGTGCTGTCCATGTTATTGTATGCATGAGTTAGACATGATGTGCAATCTTATTATTCTCAAACAGTCTGAAAACGAGACCAGCACATCTTGCAAGCATTTTTCACCTAGTTTGGAAACTTCTATTACAGGTTCCTTGGTGTTGGCATGAAACCTTAAAAGGTTACTAAACCCCAGAGTTTTGGCAGGAGTGCATCTACCCTAAATCTACCCTAATGCCCCCTCACTTCTCCATACGGTCTCAATGATGCACATGCATATAACAGATGAACAAGTTATTTAACCATGAGTGATAACTCAAGAAGTATCAAAAACACTTTTATGACAAAAATGTTATTTACTGTAGACAACTTCTCTCCTTGACCGTCTCATGTAGACCACAACCGTGACAGTCCAGAGCCATGTCAGTTTGAACTGTTAGCACTAGCAGTGAGTGCTGAGACAGCCAATGCTGAGAACATGGAGGTGCAGAAGAAGATGAGAGATGTCTCTGAACGGTAGACAACGCCCAGCAGAGGAATGTTATAGAGCTCAAAAGAGAAGGTCTAGATGTAAAAATCCCTTTCATTTTCTTCATAGTGGTTTAGATTATTAGCCACCAAACCACAAACTTTTTCTGTCAGCTGTTATCACTGAAGTAGATGATCTTTTTGACCATTAAACCAACAAGGACTGTAATGACTTTGTATTCACATATAGACTTGGCCTCCATTTGGAGCTATTACAGCCTCTACTCTTTTTGATTTTTTAAGTTTTCTTGTGGGAATTTGTGCACATTCATTCTGTAGAGCATACATGAGGTCAGACAGGGATGTTGGATGAGAAGGCCTGGCTCACAATCTCCATTCCCTTACATTCCAAAGGTGCTTGATGGGGTTGAGGTTGGGGCTCTGTGCAGGCTAGTCAAGGTCTTCCACACTTAACTCATCAAACCATGTCTTTATAGTCCCCGCTTTGTACACTGGGGCACAGTCATGTTGGAGTAGAAAGGGCCTTCCCAAAACCGTTGCCACAAAGTTGGAAGCATAGCACTGTCCACTGGCTTCACTGGTATGCTGAAGTAAGATTGGTTTTCACTGGAGGTAAGGGGCCTAGTCTAAACCCTGAAAAACAACCCCTCCACCAAACTTCACGATTCGTGTAACATTCTCCCGGCATCCACCAAACCAAGCCTCACCCATCTGACTGCAAAACAGAAAAGCGTGATTCATCAATCCACACATGTTTCCACTGCTCCACAGTACAGTGTCAGTGTGCTTTACACCACTCCATCTGACGCTTAGTATTGGACTTGGTGACGTGAGGATTGCATGCGACTGCTCGGTCATGGAAAACCCATTCCATTGAAGCTCTTGCCTACATTAATGCCAGTGGAAGTTCAAAATCAGCAGAGTGTTGTAAACTTTCAGGCAGCATTCTCCTTCGTAGTTGTATAACCCACTCTTGGATTTTACATGGTCTTCCGCTTCATGGCTGAGTTGCTGTTGTTCCTAAATGTCTTACAGTTGTGAAATATCCAGCGGGGATGAAATTTCCTGAATTGTTTTGTTGCAAAGGTGGCATCCGTCAAAGTACCACGCTTAAAGTCACTGAGCTTTTCAGAATGACCCATTTAGTATCACAAATGTTTGCAAATTGAGACTGCATGACAAGGTGCTAGATTTTATATCAGTGGGTCGGATTGAAACACCTGAATTCTATTATTAACAAATGTGCCTCTAGATCAGCTCACAGAAAAAGACTGACTGCAGTAGCCTGGTTTCAACCTGTAGAATTTGAATACTTTGTGCTCAAATGTCGAGATTTGAATCTGAATCGATCAGCGGCAATACAGAATATCCATACAAAAATGTTTTCATCTGAAAAAACAGAGGTCCGGAGTTTAGTTACTCTTTTAATGATACTAAAGCCAAAGAAGAGAGATGTTTTTGCTGCTTTCAGGTGGAAAAGTTAACTTGAAACCCGACACCAGCTTTCCTATCACCTGCGCATGTCATAAAAATTATTAAACTTGGCGAGCTTTAATCTGTTGTAGACTGCAGCGTCTCTCGGCCAAGCTATGGCAAGAGTTCAAAAAAATTAAGTGATGGATTACTCTGAAACATTGGCCATCTCACAAGTCAAAAACATTGCACAGTCATTAAGTCTTTTTGGTCACACTTAGTCAAAACACAGTCTACCAGAGCTTCTTTAAAGGACAGACACTTAAAAAGCCAACGTGGCATTAATGAATATTGTATAAACTACTCATGAGTCATTATTAGTGTATATTGTGGTGAGTCATTTTCATTGGAACTGGAGGCAGACCAGGGATCCAACTTTTTTTGCAGCTGACTGAAACTGTTGTCTGATCTCTCCTGCTCCTCCTCTCTTCTCCAGGATGTTTGGACCGGTTATTTATCTGTCCGGCCTGGGCTCGGAAAGGCTATTGCGACAGCAAGCGCAAGCTGATGCAGAAGCACTGCCCGTCCAGCTGTGATTTCTGTTACGGTAAGACATTGCTGCAGCAGAAAGCAGCAGCAGTCCGGGGGGAAAAAAAGAAAATCTTTTCTCTCAATTGAGGAGCTGCTGTGAACCGTTTGCCAATGGAGCAACGGGAGCCAACAGGTCCAGCCATGCAGAGCTGCGATGGAGGTTTTTAAGAATCTGATTTGAAGTGCGATTACACTTGCCACTGGAGGAGTTTAGTTCTTGAGGATCCCAGAATCCCCTGGGAGATGGTGTGGTTTAAAGCCCAGAACACTGACAGAGCAGATTAGTAAGGTACCTGTTGAATGCCGTCTCCACTCAGAGCAATGATAGCACATCAGCCATCTGACAGCCTGAGCCTTGTTAGTTACTGTGGGATGCACTGGTGCCAAGTTCTTCTTTTGCACAACAGGAAATGGCTTTTCTTAACCATCAAAGCCAATAGATTGTTGTGGCTCTCTGAGATTTTTGTCTGCAACAAGGGACAGTGTGGAGAGAGGCAAGAGGATACGATTCCTGGCTCGCAGTAATCTGTTCCTCATTGTTGATTGGGAGACGTTGTACGGCTGTGGAAAATTCCTGAGTGACTCCAAACCGCTGGAATTTCAGACTGTGGCTTGAGGGTTAGAGACACACAAGGTCAATTTGGATTTTTGCAGCATTAACGAGAGCGACTGTTTTTTTCGGCAGACTCTGGGTTGATCACGATGCGGCCTGATTTGTTTGTCAGAAATCAGATGGGAAATATTACACTGAAAAGACGGCTGTGATGCCATCAGGTCAGAGGGCTGTGAAAAGAGTACTTAATGTCTGATCTGATGAGGTTCATATCAAATAATCTGACAGTAATCCATGTTTCAGTGAGCTCTCTTTGAGAGCATTACATCATCTCAAATTTCTGAAATCGCACCAGGGAGCTGGATAATGTCTTGTGTTTCAGATATTTGCTGTTTGATCTTAAAAAATTGATTGTTGAAGTTCTGATCTTTGCATTTATTTTGAATGCTTATTTATTTTGCCTCTGTTTTTCCCCCCAGAATTCCCTTTCCCCACCGTGGCTCCAACTCCAACACCCCCGAGGACCAAACACAAGCTGGTGGTCGAGGGCAAGAAGCTCACTTTTCGTTGTGGGAAGAAAATAGCATCGAAGAAAGGCAAAGTATAGTGAGTATCACCTAGGATATAGGATGCCAGTTCAGCCTGAGCAGAACACCCTAAATCTGCATTTTTAATGCCCATGAGGGAGAAACTCCAGTGTCTGACAAAATGACCCCACTTTTAGATTGATTTGTCACATCAGTAAACTTTTCAAAACTCCATGATGTCAGTCTCCTGCTATATGTCTGCCTAAAAACTGCCTTTTTTCTTTAAGTTAAGGCTTCATTTGGAGTCTAACAGATAATTAAGCTGAGATACTGACGTAACAAGGTTTTTCACTCATCTTTTCCAAATACAAGCTGTGTTTCAATTCAGGGAGAAGCTTCCTTAGGACCCTGCCCTCATAGTCCACATAGACCGCTCAATCCAATCTGAAATTGGAAGCTCTGATTTAAGGAGGGTTTCCTGTTTTTATCACCAGATACCCTCACCTTAATTGTTTTTGTTTGAAAGGGCCATCCCTGTTAGCAACCTTGGCAGCTACAACTGAACTACCATCACTAACTCAAGTTTCAAAGCCCCTCTTGTTTTTTAACATTAGCATCAGTAGCTTATTAGCTTAAGTGTAAAATATCTCATAACATTTAAAAGTTTATTACATGGCCAATATGGAGTCCACCAGCTGGAGTGAATTGGCATGAAGTTATTTTATGATATTTTGGGCCATGAAAAACGTACCAGATAGATCCTCATTTGCCAGGGAAAAGAGGAAACTTTTTCAAGATTTATTTTGGGGCTTTTCGTGCCTTAATTGCTAGAAGAGGGCAGTGGATAAAATCAGAAACAGGGATAAGAGAGTGAGCGAGAGACATGCTGGAATGGAGCTGCAGGCCAGGCCCAAACCCATTGCCCGCGCACATGGGGCAAGACCTGGAGCACTATGCAATCTGCACCCCAAGAGGGTCCTATTTTGAAGGAGACTTCTCAATATGGGTGCTCTTGACATGCCAATGTGTCATTATTGGTTGTCAAATGCATCCTGGAAGGATGCAGTCCCTGAATTTGGACCAGGCATCAGCCTCTGTGGTTGCAGCACAAAGCCAATAAGGAACTGGGGGCAAAAAAAATCAGTTCCTTGAGTGTCCTTGAGGCTGGCTGCAGAGACACCAGAAGTCACATACACACCAGGTGATGGGGGGTTGCATTCATACTCTCTTTGACTTTGGTTTTAAGAAGTACACGTTACAGCAATTTCAGACTGGGTGTATGACAGCCGTGTCAAAGTCCCCTAAAGGCTTGATTTTCATTTTGGAGTGGATGTTAACAGGTGAAGGCTTTCAGACTGTGAGTCAGTGAATCTAGAGAATAGAAGGCTCCAGGAGCCTTGTGTGTCAAAAATAGACAGTAAAATTACAAATAGAGAATCTTATTAACCTTGTCTTAACAGACCTGAATATCCACACCAGTAGAAGACGACAGAGGCCAGTTAAAAACATCACGATTACACTTCCACCATGTGCTTTTCAAAGTAAAGGTCTGGTTTGGTATTTCTGTGGAAAACCTCACCTTGTTTGTTACAGACAGATTTTATTCTGAAATTTTCTTGACTCACTTATACAATGATCAAGTCCCTTGTAGGGAGATTAATTGAGGTAAAACTTATAAAGAAATAAAGGGCTGTTACAGCTGGGAGATACAGCCAACACACGTGGTGTGAAACCCGTGACAGCGCAGGTCAGAGCTGGCGCATGCTGCAGCCATGAGGCAGCAAATTTACACCCAGTCTGAAACAGCCAACCTCAGCTCTTCTTTGGCAATTTCTTGGTTGACCTAAACTTAGCTTGAGACAGCGCTTTTAGTATGGTAACCAGCAGGGTTTGGCTTCAGATGACAGTTTCCATTACCAATGGCTGACTTCAACAAGACTGTCCAGTAATTTATATGTTTCTCTGATTAACTCCATTTTAGTCAGTCTGCTGCAAACTACAGGGGCCACATGGGGGGTCAGTGTGTCAATGAGCATCTCTGTCTATGTGCTGATTATCTATTATTATTGTCTCTCACATTTTCTATTTGCTGTTTGTGAATGTATGGTCTGGAAAAATGAGAGACTGTGATTTTATGTGATTTTTTTACCACCTTGTCTATGAAAAGTTCTAACTGGGGACAAGAAATCTTCATAAAACACAAACTCTCTGTGCAATATAGCATATATTGGAGGTGTGTAAGATCTGCATCCCCCATATCAAATATATTCCTAATGATGATGGACAGGATGTCAGTGGTTTTGTGGTTATGCTGTGTTCCATGTATGCAGACTGTAGTCCTCTAAGTTAGCAGTGCTACATCCTCACATGACATTCACATACAACAGCTGTATTAACCAGTCAAAGCCTTATGGGAGAGTGGCATGTTGAAGAGAACTCATATTAAATCTCATTTAAAGTTCACCAAAAGGCATGTGGGAGACTCCATGGTCAACTGGAAGAAAGAGACCAAAACGGTGCTTTTTATTGTCATGCAAGACGCTATGTTTGGCAGACACCAAACATTCCATCCCCACTGTGAAGTACAGGGGTGGCAGCATCATGCTGAGGGGCATGCTTCTCAGCAGCTGACCCTGAAAGGCTTGTAAAGGTATTTGGTAAAATGAATGCAGAAAGATATAGGAAAATCCAGGAGGACAATCTTATTCAGTCTGCAGGAAAACTACACCTAGGGAGAAGATTTACTCTCCAACAAGACAATGAACTGAAGAATACAGTGAAAGCTACACAAAAATGGTTTAAAGACAACAAGGAGAATGCTCTGGAAAGCCCAGACCTCAATCCAATAAGAGAATTTGCAGCTGTACTTGAAAAAGGCTGTTCACACCTGACCCCGTGCGACCTGACAGAGATTGAGCAGTTTTGCCAAGCAGAGTGGAGTAAAATTTCAGTGTCCAGATTTGCAATCCTGACTGAGACATACCCAACCATACTCAGTGCAGCCAAAGGTGTAGCTACTAAATACTGAATTGAAGGGGGAGAATATCCATACAGTCACTTATTTTACATTACATATTTTTATTTAATTGACATTACTTTGTAGAAATCTGTTTTCTCTTTGACATTAAAGAGGTTTTGTTGTATTTTTTTTGCCGAAACAAATTGTGTTGATCATGATTGATTTATAAGATCAATAAAAAGGTAAAACATCCAAGGGGGTGAATACTTTTAATGAGCACTGTAGATGTCTACCGATCATAAGGGGGCTTATGTTTGGATACAGTCAGAATCATGCTTTTAGTATTTTGTCTCTTACCACCATCCGTTTGGTTTTTCTTTCAGCTGGTACAAGGACGGGGAGCTGTTGGAGTACTCTCATCCCAACTATTTCTCACTAAAGGACGACCACATCACTATAGTGGCCAACGCCATCAACGAAGGCACATACACCTGCATTGTGAAGAAAAAAGACAAAATTCTGACAAACTACTCGTGGAGAGTACGTGTGCGTTTCTGAGTGCCGCCTCAGCGCTCTGCACACTGAACTGGACTCATTCACACACGTGGTCAGAGACGACCTCACTCACTAGGGCACATAACTCTGGGTTTTTTTTAACTGTCTGTCCAGATATACGTTGTCTAACTTTGACTGTCACTGCGTTTTAATGTGTATAAATAATAAATGTTCTGTGACAAGTATGATTTCAGTGGAAGTACTACCTGACTGTGAAAAGCTATCGGGACAGATGGTGTGGTTTACATTTCATATGGTGATGAAAAGTCTGTGCAGCTGTCCTCATCTGTTCAGGACAATAACATCAATTCTGTATCATTAAGCTTGGATGTCTCTATATGCCTCCTGCTGCTAAGGTAGAAATGTTTCCAGGGCCACCCAGAGCTTCTAGAGGTGTCCACGGCAAAATGAGACCTACTTAGATATCATTGTGGTTTTATTCAAGACGTGCGCCAAGTTGGAGACAGATATAAGTATCATATGAGGAGAAAAATCTTCCATTAAAGGTCCCTGGGAAAAAAAATGTCAGCCAAGTAATATCAATCATTTCAGGTGCATGACAAAGTTACAGAAGCTCTTTCTCAAATGAGTGCCATTTGAATAATTTACACACTGACCAAAGTAAGCTACTAAAGCCAGAGTAAGCAATGTTGTCTACAGCCTTTGGAACTATTTGGACTTTAAACCACATATGGAACACCTCAGACGTCTAGCTTACTTTACTAGCCTCACATTGAAGCCAGCAGTCTGCCTCCAGAGACCGAGCCGTCAGTTCCACTAGCAGCTCTCCTTCCAAGCTTATTCAACACATCAGGTGTAATAATCTGCAGAAGGGCTCCAGTGGGGGCTGGGGGATAGATAAAACTGATTAATGAACATTTCCATTTAGCGCTGGCTCTAGACGTCTCAAAGTGAGGGGACTTTTCTGCACACGTTCCAGTGAAAGCAGCAAGTGGTCTTGCAAGGAAATTAAACTGTACTGTTTATTTTTCTTGGGCTCAAAATCAAAGAATTTATTGGTTTAATTCTGAAGTCGTAGAGCCATTTAAAAACAAAGGCAGAGAGACGTCTGGGCCTCTTTTCCCCCAAAAGAACAAAGTACTGAGACAAAGTGTGCAGTGCAAAGAATGACATCACTTTTGGACTACCAAGCTGGGTTCAAGGCTGGATTTTTTTGAAAGCTCAACTTCCTTTAATTTTTTTCTTTTTCTCTGGCAGTGTGCGGTTGTGTTTGCATAGTTTGGACAGAGTTTATAAATACAGAGAAAACAGCAGACAAAACAAAGTTTCAAACTTTATTTCTAGCAAAAACAGTTTCCTCCTGTCATGAGGTGACCTGACAGCCCAAAGTAAATTTCTGACATAATGCTGGATGGAGCGCACGGCCAACGCTGCATCATTATACAGTAGCTCAGGCAGCCAGGAAATACCAACCATTTAGAAAATCTGGTCCTCTCATGAAGTATACACGGGAAATAAAACAAAACAGCTAAACCTCCAACAGATTTATGGTTCTGTACGTCTCCTCCTTAAGAGCTAAAAAAAACATTTAAGATGGTGAATGGCTTCAAAAAAAAAGAGATGAAGCAGGGATGTTGGGGGAAAAGTCTCAAAAATCATCACATTTGTTGCCACTAGTCTCGCTGTGAAACAGTCCTGACTATTCGGTGATAGTTTTTCAGAGAATGATTTGGTTTAACGGTATAAACCAAGGACACTGTCCAGTTCCATAAGTAGTCCCAGAACTCTTTGCTCCTCTTCTCAGTAAGACAGCGAGGCGTCCTGTAGTGTCTGGCCTCAGAACTTGAGGCTGAATCCTGGACCAACTGCAGATGCTCCCTGGTTGCTGGTCGTCAGATGGAAGCCTGTGTCCTTCAGGTCATCGTCGCCCTGCAGAGATAAGGAAACAAAAACAACTCATGGTTACAGACTGCATTTGTTTATTTCATGGAGTTTCACTTCTTATACATTTATTACAGAATAGATCGATACCACAACAACTAAAAAAAAAAAGCCTAAAATAACAGTATGTAAATTTGTGCCAGGGGGCTCGAATCAAACAATAACAAGAGATTATGTAACAGAATTGTAGGAGCAATCCCCTGCTGCTCCACCTCCACCCCACCATGAAAGGAATAAGTTCCTCATTCTAAAGAATTTAACTATGTTTTTTTTTTTTTTTAAGTGCACCTACTTAAAGCAATCAATTAAATAACGCAGCTCGCTTCCCTGTCATGAGAATTTATCTGTTCCTGCAAACATAAACGTCTTGGGCAAGTGTTTGCAGACTCAAAAAGTACATTTAAAGTTTGGCTGCACAATAATAGCAGATGCTGGCTAAAAAGTAGCAGTATATTTACAGCCATTACATAACGCCGGTATAAATCAAATATGCCTTAAATATCCGTAAAATATACATGTGCACCATTAGGTTTTGATGGTTGCCTAGGGTGGTACACAATCAAGGAGGTCCATCATGACATCTGAACATTTTGAATAAGGCTCAAACATTTAACTACCAGACTGAATATTTCCCCACTTCTCTCTGAGCTCAACTTGGCTGAACCTTTCTTTGAACAGCAAAGACTTTGTGTTTTTTTGCAACAAAAAATGTGTATTTACAGTGATGGGCAGAACTTTTAGGCATGTTTGAGCCAAAAATTGAGGCGAGTGATGGCGAGTAAGCCCATCTATGCGCACCACTGAGTGGGAAGGAGGATTGACATAACCCTGGTCATGCTTTGGATGAGGGGACCAGGGGCACTGGAAAACAATCTGCTGAAAAATAAACAGCACACCCTTAGGGCAGAGTAGAGGCTGGAGGTGGCATAGGGTACCATCCAGTTGGGTAGTAAGGCTGCTAGGAGTCCCTGGTCATGCTGTAGATGTTCCAAGGGCCTAAAACCGCTAGCAGTCTTTGGGGTATCACCAGGGGGAGAAATGCTGTCGACCTTGACTCTGCCCGCCACCGCCCTCCCCTCTAGCCCCAGGTGCAGTGATGATTCCTTAGCACCCATGCGTTAAATCAATGCACATGACTGTATCTGTATCTGTATCTGTATCGTAATGGATAAAATATCTGCATATTGAAAATAAAAATTCAACATTGTGCATCCCTAGTTTACAATGATGAATATTGGCAGGAAAATATTGCTGACTGAACTGCAGCAATGTCTGTGGTTGTAAAATTAAGCCAATGTCAAGTGAAGAGATGCAGTTCCTTTGGAGTCCACATGAAGTTGGCTGCAGAAGCTCCAGGAGTCACATACACAACCCCTGTTAAAATGCCATTTTTTACAACATAAACAAATATGGTTCAAAAACACACCATATGGGGTTGAATTTTTTAATAACGTGTATTTTTTTCGGTTTTAAGAAGGATGTGGGTTATGCCTGTGTAAGGACAACACTAAAGATTAAAGTTGCCAAAATTGTAACGTTTGAGACTTTTTCGATTCTACATGCTGTAAACAAAACAATAGCCATTACTTTATGTTTTGATAGTCATAAAATACCAAGTGTATGAAGGAAAAACAGATTTGTAAAGAGAGAAGAGAGAAGGCTGCGGTGAGCGATCAAAGGAGAGTAACCAACACTACAGGCAAACAGAGTGGTGACGGAGAAATAAAGACATTATTTTCTGAATGTCTCTCAGCAATAAAGGGTCACAGAGTTGGAAACACAAGACCACCTCTGCAAAGATGTGAAGGAAAGTTCATGATTTTGTCTGATTTATGTAGAAGATGTGCTGATTTCTATCCAATCTGTCTGCTCCATCTGCTGTCACTGCCCCTGAGTGTTAAACTCAAAGTCTTGCAAAGAGTACATGGTAACTTTAGGGTCTGTTAAGGATCAATAGAGAGAAGACAAGACAAACAGCGGTGTCTCCTGGTCCCTATAAGGTTTTCTTTACATCTTGATTTGTGGACTGTTGACTGAGAGCTTCATATCACTGTACAAACACTGACATCTGGTAAATAAACTGAATTAAAATATATAGCAGAATCTCTTCATATATTTCTTCTGGATTGATAATAGTAAAGAAATGCATTATGTTAGAAATAAATTATTCTGAGGTAATTCTCTTTTTTACCTATCATTACTATTAAGACTGTATCTAATTTTGGTACCTTTTCAGTGACTCTTTCAATGGACAGTTTGGGAATTAAAATCACTGAATACACAAGGTTTTAGGCCATTTTTTTTGTCATCAAAGTATTGAAACAGGTATTGAAATATGTTCTAAGGTTTGCGTCACAAGCTTGGCAAGAATAAAAGTGGAATAAACAACCAACCTTACTGTCTTTAAATGATTGAATTTGTTTGTAAGAAAACAAAATCATCCCAAACTTAATTTAAGAATATCAGTATCAGATTTAAGCCTGAGGGTGGGTAGGCCCACTGGTGAAAACATTAGGAGTTTGAAAGTGCTCATCATGGAAAACACGAGGAGGAAATAAGCGGACACAAAGCAGAAGCCTGTACCTCTGTAATCTATTTAACACTGACAGCGTTCAGAAAGCCTGGTAGCCGTATGTAATGGAGAAAGTGGAGTCTAATGTCCTTACCAGCTGACTGTAGCCCAGGCCTCCCTCGGGTGGACGAGGACTGGTGCCTCTCTTCACCCTCTGCTGCTCACTCTTGGCCGGCCAAGTGGGGAACATGGACGGGTCGATGGGCAGTGGTGTCTCGCGGAAGTACTCGTGCTTGAGCGCCTCGTCTGATAAAATCCTCTTACTGGGACAGTAGGTGAGGAATCTGAGGAAGAAAACACAATAGAGTACATATGGAGATGCTTAAACTGAGTGATGTTGCAAAAAAGCAGACATAAAACACAACTTGACTGGGAGGACGGATTTGTATAGTTGGTAAACAAATTAATCAGTAAAATGTGTAAAATTTCATCTGAGGAAAATGAATTTTAAATTATTCAGGTGAACAGTCATCCTGGTTTTCATCTCCCTGACTGAAGATTCAGCCCTGCTATGAGAGTCTGCTTATAATAGTATCTGACAGGATCAACACCACAAAATAGGATATGCCAAATTGTAATAATTGGCCCTCTTAATATGTCTGATGAGAATCCTAAACATGTGAGCTGGGGTTGTGGGCTAAATAATAAACCATCAGCAATAAAAAAAAAAACATTGTCTTTTTTGTATATGTGGATAAGTTACAGATTTACACCAGCTTCAAGACACATGGGACCAATGCTGGTATTAAAAGGAACAATAATGCATTTGTGCTGTCAAAAGTCTTTTTCAAATAAAGAAGTCCCTGAAGTGCTGTTAATGAGGCCTGTCACTCAGCTATGTCCTTTATTTTATTAGCAGCGAACAAAACAACACCCGCAAAGCTGCCACAGTTGGATTTTTCTCGGCATGCTGGCATTTCTGAAGCATGTTTAGTGTGACTTCTAGTGGCATCTAGCGTGTCGTATAACACACTTGATGATCCGAGACGTTGCTTTCTGAGCACCCTTATTGTTTCCCAAGACATCAGAGTTCTGCTGTTTTTCAAATGAGTCAAAAATGCTTAGTAAATCTAGGACCAGGGTTGTCATGATACCAGATTTCTGAATTTTGGCATTATTCCAGTAAATATTGATAGTAATTTCATGTTTTTTACTATAAAATGTAGGCGAACTCCTGCACACAGTTTAAATTGCACAAATACATTGAGATCTTTCTTCCACCCACTGCAGCTTTTTGTTTAAAACATGAAGAACCATTGTTTCATTTTGGTGCTTTCTGATATTATTAATTATAGATAAATGAAGATTTCCTTACACTAAACCACACGGTATTATAATTATTGATAGGTAATGAAGTATGGAAAACTTTGCCAACATATCTGTGCAATTAATGTGCAATCAGTCTGGGTAATATGCCCAAACAATGCTAGACCTGCTCCTTTCTGAGTGAAAACCTCCCATCCATGACCCTAATGAAACTAATAAACTTCTTGTCTAAATTACAAGTGTTGCTGGACCTTCTGTTTTCTTCAAGACTTTATTAATCCTCCATGCACCATGGAAGTTGGTAAAGTTGTGCCAGAAGTACCTACTTCATCTCTACAGTGAAAACTTCCATCAAAATGAAGCAGTTGGGGCTCAGATGGCCTCGTGGTTAAGTGTCCCATGTACACGGACAGCCAGGTTCCAGTCTGACCTGTGGCTCCTTCCCCACGTCTTACCCCCACTCTTTTATCCCCTTCTAAAATAAACATTCTAAAATAAAGTTATAGGTTTATATAAGTCTGCTTGGCTTTCTCCTCTCAACTGGACAAACAAGCCCATCTTGTGACCAGATGTCATAAACTGACATCACTTACGTTACGTGTATTACAACAATGTTAAATGAGCTGAATCTAAAATTTTCGGTCATAATTAACATGTTGTGAGAAGTACAGGCAGACGAACTATAGCTCCTGCTGTCATAGACCAATAGCTTAAGTCAGTAGGAACAACACTGCATCCACATCTGGCAGATTTACTCCTCGCTGGTATCATACCAAAGCAGCAGAGCTCTTCTTTTACACTCCTTTGTCATCTGAGAATAGAAACATATTGTGAATTAGTGGTTCTTACCCAAGGATCCACTACCAACCGACTCAAATCTCTGGTATTTTATTTCAGCCAGATTTATTTAATGAAAGAAATTGCTTTTTGGACCTCAGATAGTACAGAACAAGACAACACACAGACTGAAAAAACACCCTCAAGTTTCTGGAAGAAAATCATGGAAGATTCCTGAAAGTTTCTGAGACAAATTCCAGATAAAATTCCAGAAATTCTCCAGGAAGGTTCACAAAAATGTCTTAATGTTTCCAGTGAAAATTCCTGAAAACCTTCTGGAGAAGACTGCTTAAAAGTTCTGTGGAAAGTCTAAATAAATACTGCTTGAATTTCAAAATGTTCTTGGTTCCTTGAGAAATTTCTTTAGATTTGCAGGAAAAGTCACAGAGAATAGTTTTGGGGAAAAATACACACAGATAACTCCCAAATGCTGAGGGGAAATTACTGCGAGTTTAAAAAAGTCGACAGGGAAAATTCCTCAGAGATTTTAGGTAAGTTCATGATAAAAAAAAAAAAAAAAATTCTAAATCATTCAGAAAAAAATCTGTCAAGCACCTTTTGTTTCCTTTTTGCTATCAAAAAACTTAAACTACAGAAAAATAAAAATAAAAAAATTCATAATTGCAGTGCAACAGCGCTCTTATCAACATGCAGAGCTCTCACTTTTGCAGCTTCTGGAAAAATATGGCTGAGTTTTCTGTTCTTTCAGTCAATAAGATGACAGAAATGTTATTCTAAAACACATGGTTTTGAAGAGTATGAAAAATTTGATAACCTTAGTGTGTTGGACAGAAGGGGAGGGAGAATAAGAAGCCTTATAGGATTGAAAAGGAGCAGTATTTTTGATTTCTAGACCCTGGATTGAAACATAAATCCCCTGCATAGCTCACCTTTTTATTTTTCTAAAATTAAAAATTTCTTACATGGGGAATATGATTCTCCAAAAATGTCTAATATCAAGCTGCAGAACTCAACCTCTAAACTTCTACCCTGGTCTGTCCGAGGTTTTCTAAATAAGCTCTCCCGTGTTGACCTCCTGCTGTCTTAATCTGTAGTTGTGTAAACGCCTCGTGAGTTTTCTGACAGCTGGAAGGTTTCAGCCGCGCTGGGCGGACGCCAACCTTCCACTGAACTGTGATTCCTCCGGCTGCTCGGTGGACATGCGGTTACCATCCTCTGCAGCTGTGAGGCGACGAAGCGGTATGGTTTTGTCATTTACAGGTGTAGGAAAAACATCTCTGTGGGTGGGTAAGGACCTGGGAGAAGAGCTGAAACACTCAGTCTCTGCTCCTTGCAGCTGCTAAACAATGCTGATCTCTGGAATGTGTGTGAAAGAGTAATGAACCCATTACTTGCTTTGTGAAAATGATTTTCCGTATTAAAAGTGCGTTATTTGTAAAACATTTTCCTGTAGTGTGGAGCATCACCATGGTGAGTGTGTGAGAGAGGGAACAAGGAGATGGAACAGGACTGCTGCTGAGGCATGTTGATGAATTACAAGTCCGCTGCCGTTGTCATGTTTTAAGTGGGCTTGCCAGAAATGCACTGCCTGAGCTGGAAAGAGTCACGGACTCTGACAGCGAAGCAATGTGTTCATCCAAGTAAGGCAATTTCCACTGTCATGCTGATTGTTACTGATATCAGTACTTGGTATTTGCCATTCATTGATATTATTTCCATCAATAATAAAATGGAAATAATGTGACGCTGACGTAGATATTATTAAAGACGTATTTTATATTCTTAACCTTTGAGAAAGCCCCAGAAACAATGTCATCAAACAAGAATCAGTAACTTCTGCCATTGATAAGGATACATGGACATGCTTTATCAAGCTATTGGACTATTCTTATGATTCTCTGTCTTAATGGCATAATTATATCAAGAAATATCCAAACATGACCATAGGCAAATCAAAAAAATTGAAAGTGAGGAAAATTCCCAAAAATCTATCCAAATGCATCTCAAGTTTTGTTGTTGTGCTTTCAATGTTATCTTATACCTTTTGCAGTTTTGATGTCTGCATAGATGACACAAATCTATTTGTTATAATGCTATTGTGATTATTAGGAACTGTTTTAGGTGGCTTTAGAGGCAGTTTTAGTATTTTGGAGGCCCCTGACAAAGACCAGTATGAGGCCCTGCTCCATTTATCCAAAAGCAATCATAGAGATTGATCAAACTATTTTGAAGCATCTTCTTTAAAGCCAGAGAACTATGGGATAAACCCAAACCTGAAATTTATAAATGGCAAAAATACCCAACAGTACCTGCTCATCAAATCTGAGAGGAAAATCAGTACTTAAACTCATATCTACTTTAGCATGTCTCCAGACAAAGAATGGCTTTTAAAAGAAAAGAATACCTGCTTACTTATGATGCAATATCTTATCTTCTACAACATATTTTGATTTTTGTAGCCATTTTACAGCATGAATTCATTGTTCAAATATGTTTATATGTTATCTACCCTTGTATATATGCTTGATATGGTCATTTTGGGTCTCTTTGAGGGGCTTGGATCTTTCTATTGGGGTCAGGAACTTTTCTGGATACATTAAATCGAGAACATAAGTCACCCCAGTATAAAAGCCTCAGGCTGTTTTTTGGAATCTCAGGAGGAAAAAGGTTTAGACCGTCCTTCTGCAAAGTCAGCAACATGAAGTTTCTGTGTAACCTGACACACCAAATAGACAAATAGACTCACATTTATCAGGGAAACCTTCATACAAAGGACTTGAGAAGGGCAGTCTCAGAAAGAGACTGGACGAATATTCTGTCTGCCACGTTCTTACAAGCCAATCAGAACGATGAGACTAAATAAGATAGCACACATGCTCAGCCCTGGTAATAATCTGAGCCTGCAAGCTGAAGAAGTTGCTATAGCAGGCCATCAATGGCTGAGCTTGTTGGATAAACCCCATGCCAGGGCTGGTCAGTGGATGTGCAAAAACATCTGTGCAAAGAGAAGCTTTCAGTGTGGCTTTCGCCCATGTTTTAATAAGGAAATGTGGCCAAACACATCTTTTCTGTCATGAAAAGCTTTTAGTTTGTTATTTGCTCTTTATTTAACAAAGAAATGTGGTCCAGCTCTGATAAAACTGCTGCTATATTATGGCTATATCCAAAAGAAATGCTTCACAGGTGGCAGCCATTGCTATCCATGCTTCAAGTACAACTAAACCTCTGCTGTAGCAACAGCCTCGCTCTCACCTCATGACACTGACAGGTCAGACTGGAGCTTTGCAAGATTGATTTGCCTGATGACAGACATGGACAGACATCTGCTTTGCAAGGTTGGCTTCTGTGTAGCTGTGTTGCCCTTTTACTACCATCTGCTTTCTCTGCATGGGGATTGAACATCTACTAGCTACAGTGCAGTAGTTTAGCTGTCAGCCTGCAGTGTTTGTTGTGAGACAGACTCACAGGCCATGACTGGCTATGCCTTCTGCCTATAACTTGTTTTCTGACTCTACAAAGTTTATTAACTTCACATTATATTCCAGGATTTCTTTGAATGCAGAATTGTGATGTAATGAAGGAGAAAAGCAGTTAAAAAGTGGCACCAATTCCAGCCAGTCTTGCCTGTGTCATTATGTATTCCAGCACATTCTGAACAGTGAAGATGCTGCCTACTACACACGGTAAATAAGGTGAATTTGCAATTGAGTTAGGTCTCATTCAACACATTACAGTGACAGCCTCACCCATGTGCGCAGCGTTTTATCATGTATGTACAATTTTTCAGATGGAAAAAAATTTATCAAAAATGTGACTTCACACCAGATTTTACAGTAATATAAATGCCATTATAATGCTATTTTGTTCACTCTTGGCCTCTTATTTACATCCTAAATATGTGTCCTAATTATTGCAAATTATTTAAGCTGTATACCTCAAGTTTGTTGCACATCTATAATAGTTTTATCTTGAGGCCCTTTGGAGCATGAGGCCTCAGACAATTGTCTACTTTTCCTAATGGTAACACTGCCTAAGTGGCTTTAATCCTGCTCCCTGCACTTTATAATGCCTTTTTAAGTTACTTATTTTTAGGTATTTTTCCAATGTTGCCAAGTTTGTATCAAAGTACCAATATCTGCATAAGTGTGTTGGAAACTACTGGCATATTAGATATCAGATGGAAATCTCCTATCAGGAATTACATGACCGTTCACACAGACAGACTACTTAAACGGCCATATTGTTTTTGGTGCAGTAAAGCTGCAGTGCCGTGTTTGTCAAGTGTATCGTGTTGAATAAGACAGCTTAAGGGGATCTTACTTGTTCATGAGGTCAAAGCCTTGGTCTGAGAGAAGCGCCCCAAAGCGCTTTCGCAGGTTGTTGTAGGGATACTCTGTAAAAGTCATCTTCTTCACAGCAGGCAGCTCGCTGTAGCCGGGCCAGATCTTCTCACTGGGTGACCCAAGGTCCTACAAACACATACACAAACACACGATTCAGCAGACAGCATGCTGTTAGTGCAACGAGAGATGGATGTGAGATATAAATGTATTCATCAACCACAGACATCGAGCAGACTTAAGTGCATTTCAATACTGTAATTCATCAGTGGTAAAGACTGTAGGATGACTCGGGAGGCCTAAATGACATCAGCTGTCATGTATAATGCACATCATCTACTTAAAAATCATTCATCCATCTAATGGGGTTTTTCCACAGGCCTAGGTCAGTCCACTTTAGCAGCACTGTGATGACATGCAGAGGATAACCGCACTGAGCAGACAACACAGCCAACCCTCCATGGTCTGCTCGCCACAGCTGAGTCCTCAGAGGCTGAACTAATGCTTGTGTTTGTGCTGCAGACCAGACAGACAGCTCTGTTTTTAAAAGTCTGTGCTCAGCTTTCATTACTTTTATAGTTTCTACCCAAACTTCTGTGGCTCTGAGTTTATATGACTTCTGTGTTCCGGTTTGTACTTGGAGATATCAGCTCTATTTAACTGTATAAGAATCTCTACTTGTTTGTCTCAGACTGAGTTTCTCTGGCTGTGCTAAAGCAGGTCTAAAGAATAAAAAATAAGTTTGAAATATTGCAGCAGCTACAGGATGGAAATCCTATATTTGTATTTTTTGCAGGAAGGAATCATAAATCAGTAGCAGCCTCAGTGAGCTGAAATTAAGAGGCTCTTAAAGTGGTTTGTAACTAAAACACCTTCAACGAGTCATTAAGATAAACAACTTTAATTGCTGCTCTGTCAAAATGGAAAAACATCCAAAGCAGCCAGCATGGCATGGTTCAGCTTCAGCAAAACTACATCCCCAAGTATGGAAAAAACCTTTTATGCTTAATTTCTCAGTTTCATAACTCCTTCAGCAGGCTTAATGCTTTTCAATAGCTCCACCATGTGGTACTGACCAGAACTCCACACCGACCTACTCTGACAGGCAACACTTTAGTAAAGATTTACAGAAGAACTTAATACTTTATGTTGTTGATTTTCTTTATTTTATAAGAGAAAAATGAAGGCATTTACCTTGAAAATCTTGTTAATCTGGTCAATTTCAGATTTTCCAGGGAAAAGGGGTTTCTGGGTGAGGAGCTCGCCAAATATGCAGCCCACTGACCACATGTCCACAGCCGTTGAGTACTCCTGCGGAGAAAAGAACAAACAGTGAAAGTCCGCGGAGGCAGAGAAGACATTTTGACTGGCATGCTTCTTCATCTAAGTCTTAGTTTATGTGAAAGTTGATGGGTGCTGATGACCAGACCTTCCCCAGTCTGACCAGTTTAATCACATACTGTAAAACTCAGAGTTTGTATAGTGGTTTATGGTTTCTTTTCAATACATAATTCATAAAGGCAATGTGCTCAAGATAATAAATGCACCATAGTATTTACAGTAGTGCTGTCAAGTGAATAAAAATAATCCATCTGATTAATTACAGGTTTTCTGAATAATTAATTGCAATTAATCACGTAAACGTAAAATATGAGTAGGACTAGTTTACAGGTAGATTTACTGTATAACACTGTCTGTAATTGGTTGTTTATAAAATGTATGTATACATAATAATCTGTTGCTTTTAAGGCTGTCTGCCTCCTCTTTGTCTCTCTGTTTGTTTATTGGTGTTTCATTACCCTCTCTAAAGTTATGTTGTCATTCATCATGAACAAGAATTCAATACATGTGAGCACGTGCAGGAAGCTTCTCGTTAGTGACATCACAAAATACTGCATCAAATGAACATGCTTTTGAGCGCAATCAGACTTTTTTTATGAGATTTTACAGCAGTAAAGCAGCAAAGGAGTAAACTTTGAACAGGGACGTCTGCACATCAGAAGATGAATTTGTTCATAGTACTTCAGTAGGGCTAAACTATTTGAGCTAATAATCATAATGTGTTTTTTTCCTCCAACATTGTGACTGATTTTAAATACATGATTATTTTTAAAGAAGTAGCGAACACTTTAACATTTTTTTCAGCTGTACACTGAAGTATCTGACTAAACTATGATAAAACACATCAATGCTGGTGTTATTTCCGACATTTGAACCAAACTGATAAAATATCTGCATTTTACAACTTTGAATTAGCTCAAACGGACATTTGCTTTGAGAAATCTTTTCTGAGAAGGCAGGGCTTATGCGATGTAGAAACCTACTACCAGTGGTTTTGTGTATCACAAACTTTATATAGAAGGTAGAATGTTACCGCCTCTAACTGACTTTACCACTCAGAGACCACTCCCATCCTCTCCTACACCTGCACTGCTTTGGCTCCGAGAGCTCCAGCTATAGTAACGCCGGTGCTGGAGCAAATGGCCCAAACAGGTAGTGCTCATGACACCACAGTCCACCACCACAATATAGCCTTATTCAGCGGACTCTGGAGGAGAAAAATCCTCCACCTCAAGAGATTGCTCTGAGGCAGCAGTGCTGGGATTCTGTGTCACTTTCTGGCAAGGGGACGTCACTGTCACTTCCACTACATCTGGAAACCCTGTCCTTTGCCCCTCCCTCCTCTCAGTACCAAACTGCTCACTTTCTGTGCATTTTTTTAAATCTTGAAGTGGGCGGAGTAAACTTTGAGCTGGGGATTCACTTACACTTTAAGTTTCTTGTGTATTTTTAACAAACACAAACTGCAATTTAATCTAAATTTAAATTAAACACCCAGCCCTATACTTCAGAATGTCTCTGTATGCAGCTGAGAGTGCTTATCTCTGTGTCTCTTTGTACTCTGGAGAGACGCACACAATCACAGGCAGAGAGGGGAGAGACAGAGACACTAGGGCTGTCCTTTAATCAATCATGGATGGTGTGTATCTTCTGGATGTTTTTCAAGTTTACAATGCAATGGTGAACAGTTATAGAAAAGATCTGCATATGATGCCAGTGTGATGACTTTACATTATTAAAGGGGCTCTATGTAAGATTTTTGCTTTAAAACTTCCCACTTTTGAGTATATAATGATGCACACTTTATCCAGATGTGAAGAATTAGGCTCTTTATGTCTTCCTTGTTTGCCTGTATAAGCCTGTAGAGTCATTTCTCTGAGAAGAATTCCGGCCGAAATTTCCGCAAAATCTCAACGGAAGTGACGTCGGGTACTACGTAATGCACACACGCTCTTGCTCTGTTTATACCTGGCAACGGCGTGTTGAATGGAGAAGAGAGAAAGAAATGGCGATGGAGAAGGCTAGCTCAGCCCAAACGCCCATACAAACTCCACGAAAACATAAAAAAACTAAGATAGTTTTATCTGCTGAAGCCAGTCAAGCTAAAAGAGAGTGTGACCGAGGCAGGGGGAAATCGAGGATAAATATCGGTGGAGCTTTCAAGAAATGGAGGAAGCTACACTCGGCACTCGGGATAAATACCGATCCAGAGGTGGCCGTCTTTCTGTTGAAAAGGTAAGGCATCACTTTGGACCATGAAAAACAATGTAATGTTTTATGTTGTATAAACCATATGCTACATCACGTTAGCTTGCTTATGAAGATGTTATCCTGGCACTGGACTCAACTTACTGAGTTTGTTTTTTGATACTTAGTTTGTAAAATAACTTCAACACATGTCAGCTATCTGATATCCATGGTTGAGGCACCATTATCAGAACTAAACAATGTTTGCCCTGTTGCTTCTGCTCTAAAATGTGTCCCATTCAATACACATTACACATGTAAAAAGGACAATAAAATTGGTCAATGCTGCACTAAGTAGCGAAATTGTTCATTCATAGAAATGGTCGCAAAAATATCGTCCATTTTTAATCGCCTCATATGAACCAATATTGAATTCTGTGCCGTATCCACACTAGAGGTTCAAATATACTCTTATCATTTTCATTTTAGTTCGTGGAACTTTTAAGCATTATGTAACATTTTGAATATGTTAACTTAGATTAGAGAAAATTATATTAATTGGAACAAATTGAAATAATAAATAGTGGAAAATTAGGTAATTCAGAAAACTAAGGTTTGTCTCAAAGGAAGCCCAGGGTGTGTGAATAATACAACAAAGACAGAAGTTAAGTTTAAGCAAGTGTATTGATAAATAATATTTTTTCCAAATAATAAACACAAACAACTTCAAACAATCAATCAATAATAACGAAGGGAGGCCTTTAAAAAAAATACCAAAAAAATTAAAGTTCTGCTCTTTCTTTAAATCAACCTTAAATCGGTTCAGTTCATTATCTTCCAGAGTTCTTGTTCCTACTCTAACCGTGGTAGTCTTCTTTGGGAAAGGGGGGGGGTTCAGAGTTCCTTGGGTAGCTCGCCAGTCTTATGACGGATCCAATCCAGGGAAAGGAAGGGGTAACAAAAAAAAACCTGACCGCTGAGTCTCTATAATGTTAGAATCGACCGTTTAGTGAAGACAGTGTGTAATTTCTGCTGCCAACCAGCCCTGCTGCCTGCGTGACCGCCAGGTGAGGAGATTGCCAAAGAGGAAGTGACCTTGTGCGCCGGATATTTATGTGTTATGGGACGAGCTCGAATTGGATAATGAGTTACGGATTTGGGGTGTGGTATGAACGGTTTGTAAACAAAATAAACAGTTGAAGGAAATTAGTAAATTAATTTGGGGAAAAAATAAAATAACCAGTTTGTTATGGCGGGCACAAGGTCACTCCTGCAGGCAGGCAGGATGGCACAATCTGTATACATTTAAATTAATTCACTGGGTTACAATTACTTCACTTACCTCCTCTATATACATGATGCCGGTAAATCACTTTGGTCTGCGTGTGTATCAGCTGATAAACCGAAGGCTTGTTCATGAGTAAGGAGTGCGCCGTCGTGAACAAGCAACACAATGTTGTAATAGTTCGCCTAATGGCCGGTGGTGTTGCTACACTGATAGTTTTCTAAATCTTGCATAGAGCCCATTTAAATGTTTAATCTTGCTATTTCTGTGTGATTAATTCATCAAAATGCACACTTTATTTTGACAGCGCTAGTTTATAGTTTTAGATGTAGCATAACTTTCAATGCAAACATCAAATCTGGGACGGGCTGCATGCTAGAGCCTGAGTCATCTAGTTTCTAAAAAGAGCAGAAGAAATGTGAACTTCTATTCCTACCTTGGCTCCAAGCAGCAGCTCTGGTGATCGATACCACAAGGTCACCACCACAGGGGTGTAGGGCTTCAGCGGAGAACCGTACTCTCGGGCCAAACCAAAGTCACCAATCTACAGTTAAAAATATTTTAGTCATATTAAAGCAACAAGGACATTGTTTATGCATAAAACATATTTTCATTCATTTGATTCTTAAAGATATATTTTCAGGATTCTCTTCGGTCTTTTTCTTGAAGATCAAGCATCCCAATACTGTGGTTCTGAAGAGCTGAAGTCAAATTGCCCAGTGTGATTCACATTTTCTAATGGCAGCGTGCATACAATTCAAACTAACAAATGTCAGTGAAAAGCAGGTTTATTTACACGTGGACTCTCTCCTTCAGTTCTGCCAGAGTTCATGCTCTGTTTGACTTCTAGTAATCATGTGTTGTTTGTTTAACTCTGCTTTATAGCAGCTAGCTGTGGAGAAGGTTGTATTTCATCTAAAGGAGGGCTGAAGGATTTGATTCTCGGAGAATCTATACTTCTAAATAAAGTTGGAAAAGAATCTAGTCTAATTTATTTTAACGTTAGAATTCTTGTGTTTCCATTAGATTTTGATACCAACACTGCTTCTGTGCAATTGTATGTGGACACTTGTTAATTTATTGTTAAACACTTTTTTCTTTTTAAAATTATGACTTTAACAATTATGTATAACATTATTTTAACTATTTTAGATTTCCCTGATCATTTAAGACAGGCAAAAGGACTTCTAACAAATACTTTCAGCAAACTAACGTGCATTTACATTCTTCTGATGCTGATTCCTGTATATTTTCTCTTTTCAAATCCCAATGGAAAAATAAACATCTAGTTCATAAGTCAGATGCGTAGGAGAGGAATATGTGCATCACAAATTGTAGGCCAAATCCCACACACTATTTAAATTGCAGAAATACATTTACTAGCAGCTTTTCAGGACTAGACCTTGGTGAGTTAGACAGTGTGGGAGTTTACGCCCTTTTCAAATTAAGAAATTTGATCAGAAATTGGATTGAGGTCAAGTCATAACCCAACTCTGGCACTGGTGGGCAACTACTATTAATATCCAATTGCCCATAAGGTTTCCTGCCTTCTTTAGCATTAAAAAAGGAAAGCATTTCAAGCAATAAATTTAAAGCTTGTATCATTCTCTTTACGGACATAACTCAAGTGGATTAGGTCCACAGACAATCTCAGATACCTTGAGGATCCCTTTATGGCTCAGCAGCAGGTTAGATGTCTTCAGATCCCGATGGAGGATCCAGTTATCGTGGAGATGTCGGACACCTCGAAGGAGCTGAATCATCAAAGTCTTGACTTCACCTGAAGAGGGAAACATTGATGTTGTTCAGCTTTAAAGAGACATTTAAAGCAACACTAATAAATATTGTAAAATCCAGAACATACATCAGAATAGAAGATGTAGTCTGTTTGTTTGTTTGAGTCTCCCACAAGAAAGTAAAGTTTTAACTGTGGTCCTGTGTGATGATGTCCTTTATACTTAGGGCCATCCACACACTACAGGATTTTAAGCCCAAGTTGAGGCAAGATTTGCCTCCCCCTACGATTGTGGGGGCATATCCCGAGTGGTGCCTGACACAAACGATTTTTTGTCTGTGGTGTAAACACGATTATTTTACTGCTCCAAATAGCACTGTATCCTCCCAGAGCCAGAATCTTAAATACTTTTGTTTTGTGATTTTTGCTGCACCTGTAATGCATGCCAGGACAGCCTGTTGTGGAGGGACAGCAAGAGGATATTGACAGACATCCATATTTGTTTGTTTTTCTAAAGTCACAAAATCACGCAAAGTTGCTGGCAGGTCAGCGGGTGTGTGGTCTCCAGTGATCGGACCGTCTGGATGAGTTATCTAGTGTGTGCATTGAAAAAAAAAAATCGTTTGAAATTGTCTTTATGTGTGTGGTCTCCCACTTTTTAAAAATCATTTCAGATTTAACTAGAAAAGCACTCCGAGAGCGCAGACCTCCACCATTTGCCCTATCTCCCAATAGTAAAGAATCATTTAAAAAATTCCTGGATCCAGACGGTGATCCGGATCACCCCCAAAATCTAATCAGTTCTTCCTTGTGCCATTTCCTGAAAATTTCATCAAAATCTGTCTATAACTTTTTGAGTTATGTTGCTAACAAAATAACAAACAAACTAACAAACCTGCTGATTCCATAACCTCCTTGGTGGAGGTAAAAATAGTCTAGTGTGTGCCTGGCCTAAGTCTACAACAGGCAGCTCTTGTGCAGCTGTGTAACTCTTTTTAGTCCCATCTATTTTCACCATGAGGAGTTTGCACTTTTGCTAGCTAAAGGACAGTAGTTGAACTCTCATCCTGTGGTCACAGTTGTGAAGTACAAATCCACAGCCCAAAATCATGATGCACACCTCCACTGGTCACTTGTCTTTTAATGAGGAGTCTGTTCAATCAAACCAGCACTACACAAGGTTTATTTACTGAGCAGTACTCTAGCATTTTCTTTAAATGCAGGATTATAACCTAATGAGGCAGAAAAGCAGATAAAAAGTGGCGCCTAACACCAACCAGCTTGGTCAGCATTGCTATTTATCTCTGCCTGTTTTGAGCAGTGAAGCAGTCACTTACAATTCACAATGAACAGGAGTAAAATTTTAATTGCATCAGGTTGTGTGCATTGTACTGTATGATGGTTGCAGCTGCCCTCACAGTCATGACGGCATGCATCTCAGCATGTTATACTGATACATTGGTTGCACAAGTAGATAGGTCACAGCCAGCTTTCTGGAGGAAAAGCAGGTAATAAAAGCTTAAGCTTACAATTTTTCAAGTATCTGAATCTAACAACGACAGATTTTATCCCATTAAATCACACAAAACCAACCACAACTCAACAGTGTCTCACATTACCTGGCAGGAAGGGTTGCTTCATGGTTTCCATCAGACTCTTCAGGTCGTGTTCTACATAGTTCATCACGATGTAGATCTTGTCCATGTTACTTCCAACAACTATTTCCTGATATAGAAAAACAAAAACAGGTCAGATTTAGCAAGAATGCTTTAGTGTACATCACATGCAGAGAGTTGATAAACTTCACTTTCACTTTGCCCACTAGTTAGATGGCACTAATCTCATGGTTAATGGGAATTAGGAGGAGAAATGTTCATCAATGACCATGGTGAAGACCTAAAAACATCTTTGTAGGAAAAACTAAAAAAGTTTTGTTTTCTGTTGCGAGATGTAACTGGATAAAAAACAAAAGTGGTGGGCTTTCTATTGTGATAATTTCTTACTGACTGTGTGTCTTGGATTGACGTATTATCAAAATAATTGTTAATTGGAGTGTTATTAATCTAGAAAGTTCTCTCACCCTCACTGTGACGATGTTTGGGTGTTGAGCTTTTAGGATTGTGTTGATTTCTCTTAAAGAGGTGATGGGGAAGCCCTCCTTCTCTTTCTCCATCTTCAATCTCTTCAGAGCCACAATTTCATCTGCAAACATGAAACCATTTCATTTTTTCACCAATCAAATAACCCAAGAAGGCAGCATTGTAAGTAGAACATACACACGGACAAAATTGTTAATGAAAGAAAAACCCACAATGGTCACAGAAATAACTTGAATCTGACAAAAGTGATAATAAATAAAAATTCAATGAAAATCAACCAATGAAAATCAGACATTGCTTTTGAACTGTGGTTCAACAGAATTATTTTAAAAAACAATCTTATGAAACAGGCCTGGACAAAAATGATGGTACCCTTAACTTAATATCTTGTTGCACAACCTTTTGAGGCAATCACTGCAATCAAACGATTTCTGTAACTTTCAGTGAGACTTCTGCACCTCTCAGCAGGTATTTTGGCCCACTCCTCATGAGCAAACTGCTCCAGTTGTCTCAGGTTTGAAGGGTGCCTTCTCCAGACGCCATGTTTCAGCTCCTTCCACAGATGTTCAATAGGATTTAGATCAGGGCTCATAGAAGGGCACTTCAGAATAGTCCAATGTTTTGCTCTTAGCCATTCTTGGGTGTTTTTAGCTGTGTGTTTTGGGTCATTATCCTGTTGCAAGACCCATGACCTCCGACTGAGACCAAGCTTTCTGACACTGGGCAGCACATTTCCCTCTAGAATACCTTGATAGTCTTGAGATTTCATTGTACCCTGTACAGATTGAAGACACCCTGTGCCAGATGAAGCAAAGCAGCCCCAGAACACAACAGAGCCTCCTCCATGTTTCACAGTAGGGACAGTGTTCTTTTCTTGGTATGCTTCATTTTTGCATCTGTGAACATAGAGCTGATGTGCCTTGCCAAAAAGTCCCAGTTTTGTCTCGTCTGTCCATAGGACATTCTCCCAGAAGCTTTGTGGCTTGTCAACATGCAGTTTGGCAAATTCCAGTCTCGCTTTTTATGATTAGTTTCAACAGTGGTGTCCTCCTTGGTCATCTCCCATGAAGTCCACTTTGGCTCAAACAACGACAGATGGTGCGATCTGACACTGATGTACCTTGACCTTGGAGTTCACCTTTAATGTCTTTGGAGGTTGTTCTGGGCTCTTTTGTTACCATTCGTATTATCCGTCTCTTCAATTTGTCATCAATTTCCCTCCTGCGGCCACGT
Source organism: Cheilinus undulatus (assembly GCF_018320785.1). NCBI lineage: Eukaryota > Metazoa > Chordata > Actinopteri > Labriformes > Labridae > Cheilinus > Cheilinus undulatus. The sequence continues at coordinate 10,101,764 of NC_054875.1, read as the reverse complement.
CCAGGGAGGTTGGCTACAGTCCCGTGGATCTTAAATTTCTGAATAATATGTGCAACTGTAGTCACAGGAACATCAAGTTGCTTGGAGATGGTCTTATAGCCTTTACCTTTGACATGCTTGTCTATAATTTTCTTTCTAATCTCCTGAGACAACTCTCTCCTTTGCTTCCTCTGGTCCATGTTTAGTGTGGTACACACCATGTCACCAAACAGCACAGTGACTACTTGTCACCCTTTAAATAGGCCGACTGACTGATTACAAGTTTGTAGACACCTGTGATGCTAATTAGAGGACACACCTTGGTTGAACATGTCCCTGTGGTCACATTATTTTCAATCTTTTCTAGGGGTACCATCATTTTTGTCCAGGCCTGTTTCATGAGTTTGTTTTTAAAAATAATTCTGTTAAACCACAGTTCAAAAGCAATGTCTGATTTTCATTGGTTAATTTTCATTGAATTTTTATTTATTATCACTTTTGTCAGATTCAAGTTATTTCTGTGACCATTGTGGGTTTTTCTTTCATTAACAGAGGGGTACCAACAATTTTGTCCACATGTGTATTTCTTTCACATACCTGTCTTTTTGTCCTTGGCTCTGTACACAACACCGTAGGTTCCCTCCTCGATTCGGTTCAAGCACTGGAATTCCTCAACACTGCGACAACCCTGACAACAAAATAACACAGGATTAAAACCTCAAATATTGTGCTTACTTATAATAACTACTTCATAAGTTTAAGTTAATTTTGGCCTATCTGTATGAAGCTTTAAATCATATCAGTACTAACTTGTAAAGCAGGCAGGTATTTAGGCAGCTCTTTCTTCAGCTCCACAGGTGAAATAGGAGGTGAGTCTGGGATGTAGTTCTCTTCAGGTGTGGCAGAGCGAGAATGAGTCTGAGACTGTGGTGTGGGGTCATTTTCTCCTGCTTCATCCTCTTCCTCCTCCTCTTCTTCTTCTTCCCCCATGTCTTCACCACTCTCCTCAGAGTCATGATCAAACCGTGACTCTGGCACTATGGGATGAAGAGGAAATCAGAATAGCCATGGGGAGTATTAAAAGGCCAGAAACACTAGAAATATGATTCAGATTCAATTAACACATAAAATAAAACCAGCAGCTTCTTTCTCGAATTGGAGCAACTCGAAAATAAATTTATATCCTATAATTCAATTGCAGTGCATCTGTTTATAAGAGTCAGAGGTGACATGTGGCTCACCTGCAGGGATGTGGTTTCCATTTTCTCTCTCTTCCTCAAAGTCTTCCTCTGACTGCTCATCTTCACTCACGTCCTCTGAAATGCAGAACGCTTCTATGTTATACCTGTGATGATATCAAATTGGACTGAAGACAATGACACAACTCACAACATAAGAGCAGATTTACCTGCACTCTGCTCAGACCGCTCTGATCCTGATACAGACTCCTCCTCTCCTTCCTCCTCTTCACCCTCACTCTGGCTGCTGGACTCCTCTTCATCATCATCTTCTTCCTCTTCATCAGATCCTGACCCCGATGCTAAGGAATATACATAAATTGTAAGACCAAGGGCAAGGGTTGTGATATTGTTTTGGCTCTGATACACTCCTGTAGTGTTTCTGAACAAAATATTGCCTTACTGTACATTAAAGAGCTATAATGATTAACAAAGGGTTTAGGCATCAAATGTTTATTGTTATTTGCAGTCATAGAGTAAAGTCCCTGTTCTTGTATAATGCCCATGTCTGCTGAGAACTTAAAAGTGTGTTTTATATTATCCATTACCCATGGAAGACTCTGCAGAGCTGGTCTTTCTTTCACTGTCACTGATGTCCTGGAGGTCTGTGAGCAGATCTTTGCCTTCCGGTTTCTCCTCCTTTGACACTGGTGGCAAATGACAGAGTGAGTTAAGCTAACATATGCATGATAGCAGTTGTTGCAGGTAAGGACATAATAAACCAAAGAACAATACCTTTATAAAGTGAATTAAAGTAAACTCACTTGCACTTTTCCGTGGTTCACCATGCTCTGATCTGTCACGAGGAACGCGGGGAGGACTTCGGCTGCGGTTACTTTGTTTTGGCTTGTCACCATACTCATCAGGTAGCATCCGATGGTGAGATGGCACTGCAATAAGGAACATCTTTAATTAGACACTACAGCAGTTTATGGTTCACATGGTTTTCAAAGAATCAAATAATACCCCTATCAAACATAGAAACCTCTGACGCTACAAATTCAGCCTTCACTGACCTTCTCGTCGACCACCTCTCTCTTTGCGCCGCTCCTCGGCCCTCCTTTCCCTGTCTTTCAACTCGCGTTGTTCTTTCTGCTGTTCACGCAGCTTACGGTCTCGTTCACGCTGGCGTTCCAGCTGTTCAAGCCGGTCCCTGTGGTCCAAAAAAAACCCAGGAGAGTCCAATTGAGGTCTGTCCAGAGCTCTGTCCAAAAGGTTAATCTTGTCATTGTTTGGGTTGTTAAAGCTTGCATAAAATACACAGTTAGCTTACAGCTACAAGATGCTCTGCTAACTTTACATTAGCATGTATTAATCACTTATTTTTAACAACCCAGTGCAAAAGTTGGGTCTTTCATCTATCCACTTAGCATTGCTTTGATTTGTTTACTAGAGGAAATACATTAAAACATTTGATGAATTTCAACTAAAGGAGTAATCAAAGATTTAATACTTCTAGCGGATTTGAGTCCTTGTAAGATCTGGAGCCTGTCCAGGGTTAGTTCTCACCTCTCTCTACGTGAATGAGCTCTGGCCTGTTCTCTTCTTTTTTGCCTCTCCCAGTCTCGTCTGGCTTTGTCTTCTTCCCACTGCCGTTTTCTGCGATCACTCTCTCGCTCTTTTTCTTTGTCTTTGGGTCGTGCATGTTTCCCTGCTGTTAAAAAATAAGTGGAAGCAGATTTGAGAAAACAATTCAAAACGTGAATTCAGCTGTGAAACACATGTTTCTGTTTATTTTAATAAGCAGTGTTCCCACACCTCCTTCAGCAGAGTGACTCCGACGGCGTCTTTTATCTTTTCTCTTCTCCTCCTTTCTGTGGTGAGATTTGTCTTTTCTTGCTATTTGCTGTGGAGGCTTGATTGCTAGTGATTCGTCTTCATCTCCTCTGCACAAAAGTAAAGAAAACAAAGACTCTGTGAGTCATGAACACTGTTCTGTAAATTATATTTTATCCATAACAGAGACAGATTTATTTTGAAGTTAGACTCTTACACTTCCCTGAACTGACAGTTAACATAAACACTGGTGTTTGTTTCTAAAAATGTCACAAACCTGTCTTCTGTTGAGTCTTCCCGTGTGTACGGGGAATTACGAATTGTTATTTCCATTCTTTGATCCCGTAGTTCTCCTTCCTCCGGAGTATCTCGTTTGGCTTCCCGATCATCCGCCTGTGGAACAGGGCCTTGGGTGAACTGTGTAACACAAGATGAAAAGAACATGTGCGACCAAATTGAGAAAACATGCATGAATTTAATTTCACAAGGTATAAAAAAATAATTGCAAGTGACTGAAAATTTGTAATGCTTTGATCTTCTACTTTGTGGTTAAACACAGTTCTTGGCAAAAGGATATATTCTGACTGCTGTCCAATTTTGCAAGAGCACAAAATAGAGAGAAAGAAATGCAGATATGATGACCTCAAGATCACTTGCAATATGATTTTAAGCCTCACAGTACTTTGCAAAAGGCTGTTTTGTCTAAAATCATCAACTGTTACAAATTTTCCCATTAAATCTTGATCTTAAAACATTCACATCATAACAAGACAAGAGTTATTATTAGCACTTGTTTATTTTACTGCACCAACATGTGAGTGTCATATGATTCACACAAGTCCAACGTTAGGTTTGAGATACTTTACATTTTTCTGGCGTTTGGGGTCTGTTCTCTCTTCTAATTCTCTTCTGCGTTTCTTCTCTTGTAGGATTTCGTCAAGTGTTTTTACTTTCCAGGTGTCCTTTTCGTCCCCCATCAGCATCCACTCTCCACCGCCTGCTCAACAACACACACAAACAAATGACCAGAGTTGGCAGCATGTCACTTGAGTTTTCTCTGATACACCAAATTTGAGGGATTTGGGTTTTTTCCACATGTTTAAACACTAAACTACTTTATTATTCATAGTTTGGAAAAGTACCAACACTATGAAAAACAGCATCTATGTCTAAGCTAGGGGCAAATGCACACATTTAATGACAAGGGTTTTCCAATGCACAACAAAATGTTTGAGCAATTTAGACAGTGCACCAGAGTTTGTCTGCAGTTTTCCAGAATGTTAAACAATATGTTATGCAACATTAGGAGCTAATGGGCCTCTACTGTTGTTGTTGTGCTATTAAAATAGGCTTAACCCTTTAACTCCTGAGCCTCTGAACACGTTCTTATTTGAACTATAAAAGGCACAGAAGATGTCTTGTAAGTGCTTTTACCCATTATTCTAGAGTACTTTAATATCTGGAAGTTGTGGACAATGTACCGCATGTTTAAAAAGAGTTTCTGGGCTCTTTTCTTATTTTAATCATAAAAGGCCCACAAAATGTCCTGTATGTGCTTTTGCACATTTTTTCACAAAACTTAGAACTTTTAATATATGGCAGTTATTTACATATTACTGCATGTTAAGTGTTTTAACAGTTTAAAATGAAGAAACACAAAAAACGGGGAAATTTATGCTAGAATCTTAGTGGGAAAAGGGGAAATTACAGAAATAACTGCATGCTGGCTGTAAAGCACAGTTTCTTAGCTTTCAGAAACTGTTTGAATTTTTCCGATAGCACAAACGGTCATGCAATTATGGTCATGTAAAGTGTGCTTCAACAGCGCGTCATCGACGACGCGCTAGGAGTAAAAGGGTTAAACAGTCTGACTTTAAGAAGTGCCATTAGTGTTGCACATTTAATCTAATCGCAATCACAATGTCTGGCTGTGCAATAATATAACTGCATCAACAGCTGCCATTATTTTTGAATTTAGTAGTACTTAAAAGGTATACAAAACTGCCCACAGAAAGCCCTTTAACTTATGGTTCCACTTCTGCACTTTGTAGAAATACCTTTAAAAAAAAAAAGACAAAACTTTAATTTTTGGTAAACATAAAGTTACTTTGATAGCAGTACTGTAAAAACTTTAGGTTTTGTATCTTTAAGCTACTTTAAATCTGTATGTTTTGAGAGCAGAAAAACACATTTCAAAACTATCCTCATTCTCTGCATTTTCCTTAAAAACCAAGCATGTACAATCATGATACCATTTATGTATTATATTGTAATGGAAATCCCAAATCATTATGTAGTTTTTGCTTTCAAAGTCCAAACTGAGATGGGGAAAAAGGATTTTGGATGTTCTGCCCCTTTTGCTTGGAACAATCTGCAGACTGACTTTAAACTGCAAAACCTGGTGACTCTGAGTGTTTTAATATCTTTAATGAAAAGTCTTGAATCCCAATTTTCAATTGTTTCAATTGTTAAACTGTTGTTGTTAGCATCTATTGTGTAGATTATGACTTAAGTGTAGCAGTTGTGGAAACCGTGTACTGCTGCCAGTCTTGGTCAGGTCTCCATTAAAAAGGGATCTCTGATCTTAAAGGGACCAACCTGGCTAAATAAGGGTTAAACGTATAAAATAAATTGTAATATTGTCCAACATAATCGCACATTATTACAAAATCGTGAAGCACTAATCACCACATCAAGGTTCAAAGCCCTGATATCATAACACCACTGTTACAACAAATCAAAGAAGTTTATTTATTTGTACCTTTCACTATCAATATCCCCGACTTGAGGATGTTAAATCGGACCACTTTGACATGTATAACAGCTAAATCTCACGGTATAATTAAGATCCCCAAGATTGGTAAAACAAACACAAGAAGAATAATACACAATTCTTCAGCTTTTAAGTCATAGTTGTCCATCAGCAATCTTTCAAATCGTAAACATTGTGACAATTTGAGGACCGTGTTGTACGACATATTTCATGTTATGTGATGAAGCTGTTACATTACGTGATTTTAAAACATTTTACTGCAAAATGTGTAACCATAACACAAATAACATTGCTTACATTAGACTGATGTTTGACAAATAAGTCCCCGCTTATATACGCACAGGATAAAAATTAGAGAGATTTTTGTCAAATTCTCCTCTTACTTGAGAAAAGCGAATCTTTAAAATATCCTTACATCTAAAAGAAGCAGAACGTTACCGTTACGTTACCGTTACAAGCATCGCATCATTATGCTAACGTTAGCTAGAGGCCAGCTAAGCAAACACAGTGGGATTTCTTGTGTTTAGCTTGCTTCAGAATAAATCAAAGCTGACTGTCCAAAATATCTTAAAGTGCAACTGAATGTGTTCTCACAGTGAGCCCAAACTGCTGTGGGATAACTTGTGATGAGCATGTTAGCTACCTAGCTAACGTTAGCTTTAGAGCTCAAATTAGCATGAATGACCGTTGCTAAACAACGTATGTAGCTAACCAGGTGGCTTTATAAGAAACAGAGGGCACAGCTGGTAGCGCCACACACCAGGAAAGATTTTAGTATGTTTACATGTCTAAATAATAGCGTAATAACGGAGAATTAATGGATAAACAGGAGAGCATGTGAGGCGGCTTAACTAACCTGAAATACGCGCAGCGGTATCCTGCACACCGGAAGTCTCAAACGTGTTAGTAACGTCTGAAAAACTTCCGGTGTGAAACAAATACTTCCCTGAATAATATAATTTTACTTTATGATAATATAATATAATATAATATAATATAATATAATATAATGTGATTTAATTTTATATTTATATAGCAGATGTATGATTTACTATATTAATTTGCCATGTTTCACATTATAAGGTAAATCATAAAGTTTGTGGAGTAACAGGTCATCTCTAGTATAGGACAGATTTGTTCTTTTAAATAAAAAAGGCACATTGGTATCTGCTTAAAAGAATTTGGAAATAAGCATACGGGCAAATTTGGATGTCAGCATATAAAAAATCCTTTAGTGTGCATTTCTATTTTCCAGTTTATGCATAGTAAGAGAAAACCAAAACATCTGTTGAACTTCTTATCAGTGGTGTCTTAGAGTTCATTTTTTATTTTTGTCTAATCATCTCCTCTTGGTCCGGTCATAATTAGAAAGTCTCCATCTGATCTGAGAACATAATTGCATAAAGTGGAAGCAATAAAAGTAGCAATAACATGCAGGGATCCGCTCCACTGAATCAGATCTGGACTCCAGACTCATCCTGTAGATAAGATTTACTCTCTTTTGCCTTACTCCCGATTCTATCAGCTACCCAGTCAAATAAAGATACAACCTTAAGTATAAAGAAACTGTGTTTGAGAAAAAGAGAAGATATTTTAAAAATCAAAACAGGAATTTTTCAATTATTATTATCATATTTCAAATAAATCTTCTTACAGTTTTTTCTGAAATGTGCACTGACAACCAGCTGGATGGTCACTCTCCTCTTTAGTCCACAGGACACAGTGTACATGGATCCCAAAAGGAATTTCCAAATTTGACACACCCGACCACAGAACAGTTTTCCATTTTGCCTCAACAATGATTTCTGGAAGACTTTCTGAGCCCATGTAGTGATTTCAAGAACAGAATCACAGAATCATCTCTGTTTTTAATGCAGGGCCCGAAGATCATGACCATCCAATACTGACCTTTGGCCTTAATCTTTGGCCTTGCACTGTAGATGGTGGGATATGCAATCTCCTCACAATTTTACATTATGGAACAATTTTCCTGAAATTGTACCACAATTTTTAGAGGCAGTTATTTGCAAATTGGTGAACCTCTGCCCAACTTTATTTTTGAGAGACTCTGCCTCTCTAAAATTATCCATTTATACCAGTCATGTTGCTGACCCATTACTAATTTAATTAGTACTTACTAACACACCTCCAGGTGTTTTTCAAAAATACCACTTACTTTTCCAGCATTCTGTTGCCCCATTCCTACTTTTTTGAGATGTGTTGCTGCCATTAGATTCAAAATTAGCTAATATTTTTCATGAAATGGTAAAATATTTAATCTTCAATATCTGACTTTTTTTGTTTTGTTTTCCATTGAGAGTTTACTATATTTGCAAATCACTGCATTCTGTTTTTATTTATATTTAACTCGGTGCCCCAACTTTTTTGGCATTGGGGTTGTACTTCTCCTTAAGTAAATTTTAATCCAAAAATTTTTACTTTGAAATATATATATATATATATATATATATATACGTGTGTGTGTGTGTATATATATACTATATATATATATGTGTGTGTGTGTGTGTGTATATATATATTTTTCACATTTTTTACACATTTTATTTTTTTAACACAGCAAACAATCAGCAGGCTCACAAATTAAATTTCATACAGGCGGGAGACTCAGATATTTAACTCAGTGCCCCAACTTTTTTGGCATTGGGGTTGTACTTCTCCTTAAGTAAATTTTAATCCAAAAAAAAATTACTTTAAAATATATATATTGTGTATATATATATAAAAAAAATACATTATATTCATGGTATGCATAACATCTTTTTTAAAGAAAAGGGTACATTTAAACAACAACAATACCACTACTACTACTACTACTACTATTACTACTAATACTACTACTAACAATAATGATAATAATAATTAACAGAAAATAGAATTATATCAAATATAAAGGACCTCTTTTAAGGCACATCTTTCAGATCTAGAAAGAAACTGTTCTGAAAATTGAGTATAATATTCTTGTAGTCTCTGACAGCAGGGCATCAAGTTAATTTTCTGAGATTATCTATAAAACACCTTTGTAATCATTTAAACTGCCGTATGTCACATTTGTTTTATCTAACTCTGTTTTTATTTGCAGTCCCCAGGATGTGATGAAACCGGAGACAAATAAAACCCCCAGGCTTATACTGCTCCTTATCACCAAGCATGATAAGGTAATACAAGGAGGTGAAAGGCAAATCCTGGAATTCAACCAATGGATTTATGGCTTACCTCAAGGAACACATGAACTATGTCCAAGGTCTCATACCAAACAGGAAGCATAACTCCCTCCATCTCAGTTGTGGATTAAAAGGCGCTGGGAAGCAGAGCAGGCTGTTGGCGAAATCAGACTCAAACAGGTGAGTGTGCTGTTAGAAGTTTGATTTTCATTTTGCTTTGGGTTATAGTCACCATGATTTTAGCTCCTTGGCGGGTAAAATTGTGAATGATTGCCAAGATCATTCTTTTCTTGATGTATTACTTATTAAGACTGTTTTTAACAAAGCTATCAAACAGCATTATATCTGAACTGTTTTTTATTCCTTCACATATTGATGCCACATTTAAGTCTAGTCTACTTTTATTTTCCTATATTCCTGGTGTGTTATTGTCATCACTGGCCTGCTTTGTCTATACTACCTTTGCTGCTGTAAATTTCCCCTTGTGGGACAAATAAAGGAATGTCTTATCCTTTCTTATCTATTAACATTTTTAACTTCATAAAACCTTGAACCACTGTAAGGGCTCTAGTGCTTCAGTTGTACTGTCATATAATACTTCTCATCCTCTGACTGTCCAGGCTGAGCTGTGAGTGAGCAGTGATTCCCGGCAGCAGACAAACCTCACAGACTTCCACATGGACTCCAACGGTACCAGCAGCGTTCAGTTTGATCGCTGGAATGAGGACAACATCAACATGAATGTGGAGGCGTCACAGTCGACCATGATGAGGTGAGACTCAGCAATGACTGGAAATAAGATGTTGGGGTCACATATACCTTTTTTTTTTTTTTTTTTAGAGTTTGCTGATGTTTCTAACTCACAAACAAACACAGTCAGAATTATATATGAGGATTTAGTGAAACTATGATCAGTGAGGTACTGGCTGTCCTGACTGACTTTGTTTAAAAGGGTTCAGATATTCATTTAATGCCACACATGAGCCTTTACACCTGTTCTGAAAATCAATGTAGGTACGCTGTGACACTGTTATAATTGTCATATGGTAGATATTCAATGGCTGCTTTAGTGATTCTGAGGCCTCAGGCAAGGAGCAATGTGCAAAATGTTTTCCATTTTCCTTGAAACAATAAAACATGTTAAAACCCCTCTCATCTGTTTACAAGCCACATAACTACAAATATATGCAACTAAAACTTGCTCATCACCTCTTGTTTGACTTTACTGAACATCTCCATATTTAAGTATAGAGGCATGGTGTAACTTAAAGCAATATAAAAAAAAGCAATATAAATGCACCACATCAGATTCTACCAATCAGAAATCCTTGGTATGATTAGTTCTATATATCTTTATGTAGACTTTATGATTATTAGAATAATCAAACATGCATCTTAATTCACCTGCACCACTGACAGAACTCTACAATAGTGCGGTGAAAAGAAAAAGCAGTCTGCATCCTTGAGGACCCTTCACACCCCCTTCACTACTTGTAACAACTGCTCTCCTCAGAAAGCCCCTCTCAGACAACCTTTGACCAAAAAAGAACCCACAAGAACTTGTTTATTCCCACTGCTGCATGCATGCAAAACAAGGCTGGATAGGTGCTATTCTTTTCTTTTAGCAAATGCGTTTAATAACTTCTGGAGCTTCTGGTGAGTTTTTATGTGAATCTAGTGCATGTAAATGCTATGAGCTGGTTGAGCATTTATCGAAATGTTATTTTCTGTCATTATATGATAGACAAAGAAGCTTTCTTGATTCTTCTTTAATATTAAAGTATGATTTGCTTAATATTGAGTAGTGCTGTCAGCCAATTAAAAACAGTCTAATTAATCAATGGCTTTGTAATTAATTAATTGCAATCAACTGCACATGTCAATAGTTTGAAATAGATTGTTTTACTGGTAGATTTAACAGAAACAAAACAACCAGAAAGGACATGCTTCTGGATGACATCAAAACTTTTTATTAGCTTTAAAAACAGAAAAAGACCAAGGACAAATTTTAGAATAACTACTCAGTCAAGGGGCTGCATTGCAGTGTTAATTTCATTGACTAAAACTATGACTAAAAATGTTTGTCGACAGTCTTTTTTTCCATGACAAAAGCTAGACTAAGACTAACAAAAATAGATCTGTGATAACTAAAACTGACAAAAAGTCAGTTTAGTTCTTGTCAAGATGACTAAAACTAGACTTAAATGTAATGTAGTTTTTGTCTGGCATTCAAAATCCGTGATCCGACAAAAACAGTGCATCTATAGCCATTCTGCCCCTCAGCTGTAGAAAAGTAAAGACTAAAATGTGAGAACTCTTTATAGACTAAAACTAGACTAAAATGTTTTTGAGTTTTTGTTGACTAAAACTAAAAAGGGTAGAGATGACTAAAATGTGACTAAAACTAAAAGACATTTCATCTAAAGACTAAAATTAAAAATAGCTGTCAAAATTAACACCGCTGCATGGTGGTACAGGGGTTAGCACTGTTGCCCCACAGTAAGAAGATTCCTGTTTCAATTCCAGGTCAGGGCTTCTCTTTGCATCTTCTCTCCAGGTACTCCAGCATCATCCCACCACCAAAGACTTTCTCCATTTGGTTTATTGCTAATTTGTTTATTTTGTTAATCCCTGAGATTTTTACTCTTGTTATGTCTGTTAAAGCACTTTGTAAAGTGCTAGAATTCTAGCATAAACAAATTTATCATTGTTATTATTGTTAGGTTAACTGGTGACTCAAAATTGGCCGTAGGTGTGAATATGTGCATGCCTTGTTGTCAGTCCTGTGATTGGCTGGCCAAGGTGTACCCCACCTCTCACCCAATGAAAGCTGGGATATGACCCAGCAGTACAGAAAATAAATGGATGGATAGTCAATCTAAGGTGGTGTTAATCTATAGAATATGGATTTTATCCATAAAATGATTTAAAAAAAATAAAGAGCATAGAGAATTTTGACACGTTCCAATTCCAAATCTGATGGCATCAGAGTGCGATTAATCAGCATATATCTTTTTAATCACATTTTTCACACTTGTGATTGATTAATCGAAATTAATCAAAAATGTGAACAGTCCTTATATTAAGGCATAGTGAGGTTTTTTGAGGGCCTTATACCCAATAGTGGGGCAAAAGGTCCTTCTCAGAGTTTTTTCCATGCAATCCTATGTTGATGCTATTTCATGCATTCTGGTCACTTTGTTTACAATCTAATTAGGGCTGTCAAGATTATTGGAATTGAGAGCAGGGAGAGACATGGGGGAAAGCGCCACAGGACGTATTCGAACCCAGCCATGCTGCGTACATGAGCCCCCCATCCCCCCATCTCCGGGGCAGGGCCTAGTGGTGGGGGGCCCACCACAGCTCTTTAATGAATTATTTCACTTTGAAAAAAAAAATCACAGCTCAGTGGATAAATCAGCAGTTTACCATTACCTTATTTCCTTATAAATCCATAAAAAGTTTCTTTTTCTGTTGTTAATTTCATTTCATAGTCATAAATCATCCTGTAAAAGCAGGTCTATATCCAAACAGGAAGTCAATAACCCTTACTTTGAGATGGTACAGAAATCCAAAATGACACAAAACAATTTTGAATGTTAGTGAAGTTTCAAAATGCAATAAAATAGATGCGGTTAATTCCAATTAAATACAGAATTTCAGAGATTAATTGCAATTATCTTTTTAATAATTTGAGAGCCCTGAACTCAAGTGAACAAGTTGCAACTCAAGTTAGGGTTAAGTTAGGTTATCTTTGTGCAAATTGTTAAATCAAGTTGAGTAAATTTAACTCAACTTCTGGTGACAAATTGAAGCATTTTTTTTTAGTATATAGGTCCACAATTTTCTTTTAAAGGTGTAGACTCATTCTAGGGTTAATATGGCTTTATTAGAGAGACAGGACAGTGGATAATATTGAAAATCCACAGAAGAAAATCTACTCACTGCAGGCCTCCAAAAGTCCAAAATATTTACTGTATGAAAGCAACATTTTAAAGCTTAAATTTGAAATCTGTCAGACAGAGTAAGCAGGGAATGACATGCAGGAAAGGAGCCGTTGGAATTGAACTTGGGCCTCCAGTTTCAAGAACAACAGCCACTGGACATGTTTCTTAATGACACAGATAAATCAGTGTTGAGTTTATGTTTGATTGAGATATCATTCATCTTTATTTCTTATTTAAATAAGTGGGTGTGTAATATGTGAATATTATGAATACATTTAAACTCAAAGCAATTAAAAACAACAGTTTATAAAAAGTATAAGAATTTGGACACTGTTTTACCTGCTCTGCCTGCTCTCTTTCACATTCACAGGATCTACAACAGAGTGTGCACTGGCAACACTGGGAAAGTCGTGAAGATAGTGGGAGCTTTGGCTGCCCTGGTGCTCATTTACATCATAGGATACGTGACAGGATACCATGTCCACAAATGCTGATGTGGAGCCCAAAGACGAGAAAAAAGAGCTGCAAGATTATCAAACACAAGAACCATGTATGTGTAAAGTCAGCTTTGGTTGTGATTTTGTATTTTCTACAAACATTGTTTCAAATTTTGTAAAAATATCAAAATAAGTTAATGTAAAAGTTTGTAAATGTTGATTTGTAAAGTGATTTCCTAATAAAACTGCAGCACTGCAAACATGTAATATGTGTCATCTAAATTTCAAAGAGGAAAATTAGGTCTTAAGTGAGGTTTTGAAAGAGAAATAGAGGAGTGCTATTACAAGCATCATAGCATTAAACATAATGGGGGTTAAGTTAAATCATCATGTTTGAAGTCAAAATCCAACATATGCTCCTTCATGCAGCTCTCATCTCATCTGAAAGCTCGCTATTATTCGTGTACTTTTCCACCTCTGCCTATCAGACCCTACTTACTCCAAATAATTGGGAGAAACTAAGAATACTTTCCAAACAAAAGCTCAGGTCTCACGTGGTTAAAACGTGGTACCAAACCAAAGTCTGACACAAATACCGGATATTTTGACAACCATGGTTCATACACCTGCAGCATGTTGACACCCCATTGTAAAATAATCCCACATGAATGTAGTTAGGTCTCTGTTTACTGTCCCTGGGGTGAAATGCTGTTATCTCCTCTTGACCCTGGCTTATCAGCTGTGAGAGGGGGTATCATCACGCTGTGGGGAAATCCGTCAGTGTGACGTCAGAGGCTGAGCACAGAGAGGAGGATGTGAAGGAGCTCAGCAGCTAGCTGCTCCACAGCGTGTCTGAGCAAAATGAAACATGGATGAGGTCTCCGAAAGTTGGGAGGAAGCTGCTGACAGTGGGGTGAGCATTTAAAGCTTCATCTTACCTGAAGTTAACGCTGGTTGTTATTTCGGGTGCTTTCATGGCTGTAAACGTTTTCTTGTAGAAGTTCTGATTAGGTTGTTTCATGTTAGCGACTCCCACGGGCCAACAATGTGGCTAAGCTAACGCTAGCTTTGAGAAACTTGGCGAGCTAACGTCAAGTAGCCAACCGACGACACAAGCGTAACATAGACTTAGCTAGCTAACTAAGTGACGTTTACTATATGAAACGTTGCTAGCTTTACATCGTCGATCTTATTAGCGGTGGTTAAACAGTTAATCGATATGAACGATGAAAGCTAATTTGAAGCCCAATAAATTAATAGTATATGTAAAAGAGGCTTAGCTGTTAGCTAATGCTAAGCTAGCTGTTTATTGCATGGCTAAATGGTACATGTCTCAACGGAGATTCGTTCAAGTACTGTTGAATATTTCATACGTTCAAGTAGATGTTTTGAGCTCCTCTCTCGAGCCACCGTAAGCAAAGTAAATTATCCAGAACTTTATGCTTCATTTAGTGCTTATTGTCATTTAAGCTTATTTTAGTTTTCCCTGCTAACTGAGCCATTCTGTGAATGACAGTCTTGGGAGTTAAGATTTAGTTTAGAAAGCTAAAATTGACGTTACTGTCAAATATGGCTGTTTGAGGTTGAATAGTTTTGTTTTAGAGTCAAAGTTAGCTTCACATTGTCAGTTACGGAGCATATTTCCATACTGGACCTTGCTGAAACTTGCCCACCGGTTTGTCAGCTTGGTGAACTTCAACAATCAACGACGATTTCCTGTAAATTACATGGCTTAGTTGTTGTTGGGCAAAAGTGGCGGCCATGTTGTCAACAAGTAGTTAAGGAAAGGGACACTTTTGTTGCCAAACTTAGAAGTCGAAAACATCTGGGCCAAAATTTAGCACTAATTAGCTTTCTTCATTTCGTCTGCACAGACCATCGCTATCTTTTCACGTCATAACGTGTGTCTGAATGGACCAGGGCGTTAACAGATTAGACTTACAGATGTTTCACTCTCTGTAGTTTGTCAATTCAAAACATAGTTTCCAAAAGCAGCACGTACAATCTTATATGAGTAACTTTCCCTTGTAGCAGCAGCCGGTTAATGTTAGCCTGATGAGCACTCTCTCTGTTATGACTTGGCAGCTGTCCTGCACATGTATAAATAGCTTGTAACTGAATCCAGCTTTCCACCCACTCTGTGACTTTCTTGCTACCTGCAAGGCTCATTTTCCCACCTCATGTCGTTTGTTTACACGAATACACCTTTAGGCTCTTTTTTTTCCCACACAGGAAATGGAAAAACGGTTAGAAGAGAAACTAAGGATCAGCCAAAGAGAAAGGTAAGACCCTAAAAGGTAGAAGAAAAACACAAGAAAATAAAAAAAAAAGTTTGTGACATTTGTGAACTTTTGAAATGTTCCAGTTTCAGAAACCTTACGTTCAGTAGAACAAGACCTTTCACAAAAAATACAGAAAGATTTCTCCAGTTCCAATGGTTAAATCACTGCAAATTATTTGAATAATTCAATTTGATATATTTCTTTTTGATACTTTTTATTATTTTCAGATCATAACACAACAGTTCACAGTAGCATGTGCCTATCAGTTGTCAAATCCCAAATACAAATAAAGAATCCAGATATTCCCCACCCTCCCCAATAATAATAATAATAATAATGTTTAAAAAATGTATGCAAATAAAGAAAAATAAATATATTAGTAATAAATGAAATTCAATATTTTTGTATGTCAGAATCAAGGTTATAATTATTTTGGATGTGTAATCAATTTTTCGAAAAATTTACTCTATACTCTTTGTTTTAAATTTCAGTTTTGTTTAATTGGTTTTTACTGCTGGTTTGTCCATTTAGTTAATTTCTTTATTTTTGAATAATTATTCATTTTAGTTTAGTTTTTTCAGTCTACTGAGAAGAGAGTACTCTTTAGCTGAATATCTTATGCATTTGAGAAATCTCAAACAAAGGAAAATTTTAACAATGTACAGACTTGGTGACCATACATTAAAAAGTGAAACAGGTCGTCATAAAAACTGAAAACCAGGAGACCAAAAATTTTTTCAACATTGTGAATTGGGAAAAACTGAAGATGAAATCCACTTTCTCCTTATCTGACCACAGTATTGAGCTGTAAGAAAGAACTTTTTGAGCCCAGTTACAGTAGCAAAATCACATGAAAATCTAATGAGATTGTGTCTGGCAGAAGAATCTCAACATACACACCTAGCAGTACATTTTGTTTCTGAATGTCACCACATCAGAGATATTAATGCATTTTGTAATAGTCAGTAACTTTGTGTTTTTTAGTATTTTATTATTATCAGTGTTATTATTGTGATTGTCATTATTTTTGTTTTTGATGTACTCTGCTTTGGCAACAAAGGTGTCAACCATTCATGCCATTAAAGCATATTTTAAACTTTGAACTGTAGTTTTAGTGTTGGTTTTTCTGCAATGTGGGCTACATGTCAGGGGTAAGTCCCAAAAAGGCTCTTCACTTTTCCTTTTATTTATTCAATTTTGATGTTTTTATATAACTCAAGATCTTAAATTAACCAATGTTACTCTCTCAGGCTTGGGTGTTCCCTATTTGTCAGTATGCTGCTGTCAAAGACTAAAACTGAGGATATTTTGTCTGTTATTTTATTTTAGTTAGTTTTGTAAGCACAGAATTACATTTCAGTTGTTTTTCGTTATTTTGTAAAGAATAACTTTTTATTTAGTTTCAGTTAACTCAAATATTTTTACATTTAATTGTAGTTATTTTAGTTAGCTTGAGTTAACTATAATAGCCTTGGTCTGAATTAAAGTGCGGTCACACTGCGCAAGGGTTAGTGCTGTTTCCTCACAGCGAGAGGGTTCCTTACCATAAAAGGGATAAGCGGTGCAGAAATGGATGGATAATATAAAGTGTTATAGCATCTCAAACCTGTCGTTATGCTTGTTTTGCCATGTTTATATCTTTACTGGTTTGCTGAAAACCCTGTTGTCATTGATAGACATTGTGGTGTCTTTCACAAGTCCAGGGATACATAATTCAAGCTGTTATTTGCACTTCTTCTTTCGACCCAGTGCAACAGCCTTTGTATAAGCCGCTTCCTGTCTCTTATAACACTAATTTTCATGTTGCTTTGCTTCTAGGGAGTCTAGTAATAATTCTCCACGAACTCCATTGAAGACAACCATGGTGATACAGGATGACTCTCTACCAGCAGCTCCCCCACCTCAGATACGCATTTTAAAGCGGCCTGCGAGTAACGGGTCATTGGGATCCGCCTTGAATCAGAACAGGCCCACACCACAGGTGAAGTCTCTGGCCCAGCGTGAGGCAGAGTACGCCGAGGCCAGGAAGAGAATACTGGGCAGCGCCTGCCCAGAGGAGACGCCTCAGGACAAACCAAACACTGACAGGTAATTATCCACAAATATTGACAGTTTAGGTGTTTTTCTCACAGCCTGATGAGGCCTTGCTGGAGGGTACATACAGTTTTTTTTATCTTTAACTGTTCTGGAAACTTTTTACTCTTTGTGTTCTTAGTGCACAGTGAGACAGAAGGGCAAGAATTAATTAAGCCCTATTATAAAAGCTTCATATGATTGGTTGTTTAGATTTGAGATATGATCAAAACATAGTGCCATCTTTAATCCTGATCAAAATTACATTGAAAAGGAAAAATGAATTTAGGTTTTGACAAATGTACCAACTGAGAGAGCGTTTAGTATGAGAAGAAATGCAGTTTTAGTAGCGTAACTAATTTATTTTTAACTTAACATGGCAGAGACATTTGTTTGGTTCTGTACCAAGACTCATGCTTTCTTACAACTCAAGAACAACATCTCAAGGCTTGAGCAGGGATGTTACAATACATGAATTTTAACCTTTGATGTAAATCAAGTGAATATTGTAGTGGTGGGCAGTGAACTGTTATTGATACCATAACCCGTGCAATAGATTTTGGCAACATTATCATCAGTGGTTTTAAAGGTGCAGTGTGTAAAATTTGGGAATATTAGCAACATCTGTCAGATTCTAGATTGCAACGCTCACTTCTGGTGGTAATTGTGGCAACCAGTGGAATTTAAAAAAAAATGTGTTTCTGTTATTTAGTCCCATCTTTTATACTGTAAATCAAGCTAAATGCAACAATCCAACATGGCTGAGTCCTTGGAGGGGACCTTCGCTATGTATGAATTAAAGACTTATTCTAAGTTAATAAAAATAAAATGGCTTTATATATTCAGATAATTAAACATGCATATCCACTCATGTTCAGTTTTTACTGAGTTGTTTTCTGCCAAATGCTACAAGGCATAAAATTACGCACTGCACCTTTAAAACTCCCATTGTGTTATAATGCACACACAAGGCAAAGCTGAAAGACAGTTCAACCTTTTAGCCACAGTACTGGGCAGATAAAAGAGGCACGACAGTGATTTGTGATAGACAATAGCTCTGATTAAAATTGAGCCCTGTCATCTGCTTGTTTTACTCTAACATTAAAGAGCCAAATCAGGAAGACTTAAAATCTCGGTGACCAAATGTCATGCCCACTCCACATTGGTGGGAATCGGTATAATTATCTTGCAGCTCAACAACAAGTAATGTTAAGTAAGCGTTCTCACTTTGCAGCACATCTGTCAGTCTGTCTTGAGTTTTGACACAGGCTATGTGCTGGACTGTAGATAAACTCAATTTGTCTAAAGTCCAGCACTGCAGCTATTTGCATCTCCATTATGACATCTTAAACAGCTGGTGAAGTTTTGGATTTTTGTTTGAACTTGTGACTCTAATTTTAAGTCAAATATGTAAACATTGCACTGCCATTGACCTAATGCAGTCTTTCCTAAAGCCTAAGTTATTTATTATAAATATTATTATACTGTTATTTCCAGAAAATTCTAAGTAAAAGCCTCAATTTGTTACTTAGTTTAAGTACTTTTATCATTAACAGCCAAACCAGGAAATGATTGTTTTCAGTAGCAGCTCAACAGAAACCAGCAGAAGAGAAACTAAACTTAACTTTCAGTCATACTGCCAAAACAGAAGTCTTAAGGCACCTATTGATGGCTTTTTTAGTAATAACCAAAAATTGCAAACCAACTCCTCTATGCAGCATTCAGTACGGAAATGTTGCCAGTGTTTTTGTGCAGTTCAGGCAGTGTGTTGGAGAATGTCACCAAATTTTGGCCAGTTCTTTCCTCCTTTATGCAACCATCTTATGAAATAGATGTAGTTTTCATTTAAGCTGGAGTACTTTTCCATCTTTTCCATCATATAGATTGATATTTATCAAACAGTTAAACACTCTTAGGCTGAAACATCTCTGCTAAACTTCATATATTCACAATAGAACTGCTTTGTCGAATATAAAACTCCCATTAAAGGTAATGTTATTTGGAATTGGATATTGCTCAAGGCCACATTGTGATATCCATTATGTCTCAGTTAATTTTGTATCTCCACTGTTAACAAGAGAACAACAGTAGCAACATAAGCTTTCAGCAGAGATTTGGCAAAGGAAATACCTCTGCCTGAATCCAAGATGAGCTGTGAGAATTGAGACATTTAGCAGGTTATGAAGAGCCTTGTGGAGCTCTCCTCCTGGTATGTTGCCTTATATTTTAATTTTTCAGACTACAGCTAGTAGAAGCACTTAGTTTTTTGCTTTCTTTTGGCTCATTGTTGTTGTAATTGAGAGGAGGCGGAGTTTGAAAATATTAGAAAGCTCTATGGTGCAACTTTACATTTCTTGATTGACTGGTTCTTGTTTACATAGTTAGCTCATTGACCGAAAAAGGGTCAGATTCTTTTCTTTTGTGTTCAGGTGGATTTGAATGGCAGTGATGAAATGTAAAGGAATGAAAACTAACATAGCATAGTCATAGACACAAAAATTATAAAGGAGTAACCCTCATTTACAAGATGACAAGAAGAGAAAAAAAATTAAATGAATGAGGAAAAAGTCACAATTTAGAACAGATATTATCAATCAGTTATGTTAACATCCTAATCAGTTAAAACCAGTGCATTCAGTGGTTAAAGAGTTAGAAATAAAGAACCAAACCTGAAATGATGATAAGAAACCAGTGCACTGATTTTAAAATCCAGAATACAAGTTACGCTGGTAAAGCTGCAGCCACCTTTTTGAGCCTCTCAGAGGTAAAATAAAAAAGGCTTTAATTGTCTCTATGCATAAAAATTCCCATTTTGTTTGGTTAAGTCCATAACCTGCAGTTTTGGTTGCAGCTGTTTTTTGCCGTATGGACTTAAGGCATTTACTTGTTACAACATGTTAGCTGAGTTCTCAGACTGCAGTGACTCTTGAGATAGATTCACAGCCTGTGAGTCACTCTGCCCCCCTCCAACTGTCACCTTTTGCCCTTACTAAGGAATCTTTTCAGTTTCACCAGCTCTCTGAAAATTTTATTCACTTAAAGCTGCAGTAAGCGATTTATTTTTAGTGTTGGATGCCCACAAAAACAACACGACCCGTCAGGGTCTTGTTATTGCAGCCATTTAAAAGAATAACACACTTCTGCAACGCCTCCTCGCACAGCACTTTAACTTGAGGAAAACCAGCAAGGGACGATGCTCCAACCAACCATGAGGCTAGTTCTCGCAGCCAATCACGGCTCAGGACGAAGGGAGCGTTCCTATTGGCCACCGTAGTAGGTGCGCTTCCACCTCAGCTCAGTGAGAAGTTGATACAATAGCGGAGTTACGGCAGTGTTCGGTCCTATGTAGAATTTGTTCTTGCTGAGACAAAGTATTTTCTAACCTGTAATTTAGTCATTGATTTCAGTGGAAAAGCAGAGCAAAATCACTCCACGAGAGCTTTGCCACCATCAGTATTCGATTCAGCGGACGTACACATTTGCGAAGAGGTATGTGAGAAGAGGGGTGGAGCTAAGGAGCCCAAACACAGAGAAGAACAGAAAGGGAGGGGGAGTAGAGTTGATTCAACACGGTTCTCATTGAATGTTACATTCTCAAGCTTTAACTGTATACTCAGTTTTCTTGAGATGCAGGATTATTACCTAATGAAGGGGAAAAGCAGTTAAAAAGCTGTGTTCTGGTTTGTGCTGTTTGGTTCTACAGCATGTGTTGAGCTTTAGTACGGTCTTGTGTAGTGTTGGTGATAGTCACAGCTACTCACACTTACTGTAATGATGGTGCATTTTTCAGCCCTTTACACTGGTATATTGGTAACATCACTGTAAAGTTTGCAGCCAACCTTTAGATGAAAAGAAGTATTAAATGTGCATTTTTTTTACACTGGTAATATTTGAAATGATCTCATCAATCTAAATACAGATATATTTGCTTTATGTAAAGTAGTGCTGGACAGTTAATTAAGTTTCAGTTTCTATGGGTTTTGGTTCCCATTTTTATACAAACAAGAGAATCATGATTAAGTGATTACTGTACTACATGTCAGGTTATGCTCCATAGGTTTTGTCTGTGAATGTTAGAGTGTTTGCCACTCAACTCTTTTTATTTATTCATTATTACTGTAACTTTACAAATTTGTCTTTTTTCACTCATTTGTTTTCATCTATTGCTTGTTTTCAAGGTGTTAAGAGTGTTTAAGCTGAAAAATGTGGTTATTCAGATGTTTTACAAAAAATGAGTAATCATGTTTAATAATCAGGATCATGTAGCAATTAAAATAATCTTGATTGGGATACTGCCGTAATGAAGCAGCCCTAATGTAACTGTGAAAGTTTCTTTTCAATACTGATGCCACTTTTAGTTAGCCAATGAGAAGACTGAACAACTGTACTGTGTTTTTATGTTTATCCATAGTTGTGATGGGTGATATTCTTACCTGAAGCTAAACAACTTTTAATTTCAAGGGTTTATGAAGTATGTCTGCTATTTCTCTCCAACTTTTCTCTCCTTTTGAGCCTATCTCGGCTGTCCGTCTATGACAGTGTTACTCAGCTGTTCGCCTGAGGACCCACCATCAACTCCTCAATGAGAAATTGTTTGTGACCCAAATTTAAAACATTATTCAGGCAGTTTTATCTAAGACAGTACAAAAGATGTGAGAAATCAAAGAAACAGGCATGTTTTAAAAGAGTTTAATAAACGATTAAGCACAATTGGCACACATTTGGGACCCACTGAAATGGGCTCTGTGACCCACTTTTGGGTCCTACCCATCAGTTGAGAACCATTACTCTTTGATACATCTTAAAGGCTAAAATTTAGTTGCCCGAGCTTGACAAACTTCTCCTCTTGTTCATAGTTCCATCTCATAGCACCAAGTTCAGAATTCTTCTTTCACTTAGCCATGTGGTTAGTTTACACACCTGACTTTTTCACAAGCAGAGTGCTTCGTGCTCTCACTGGTCCGCTTTACTGATGTGATGAATCAAGTCCTAGAAAGCACAAAGAAACTCAAACATGATGGACTGTATGTCTGGAGGCTATGTGGTATCCCAGGTGTGGTTCCCAATGACATCCTATATGGGATGAAAACAATTGATTTCTTGGGCCATTTGATCCCAAAACCCTACAACTGCTGCTTCTGGCCAAAGTCGTGCTTGTAAAGTGCAGTCCGACCTTGGTATTGAAGCACTGCACAATAATCTGTGACTGCTGGCATGTGTAAAAAAAACGGCTGTCTTTAATCTAATTTCCTTACTTTGTGTCTTTCTGTCAGGCCAGGCCGCAATAACTCTTCACTGCCTTCAGAGGACACCAGATCAAACAATCACACTGTCGGGCAGCCAGTCGGCCCAGACGGCACCCAAGGGTTCCGACAGCACAGATAAGTGGGCCCTTGAGCCACCCAGCCATTAAGGGGAGAGAGATCAAGGGCCACCTGAGAGCAAAGACGTCTTAAAACCTCCTCTTTCAGCTAGCAGTCATTGAGAACTTTCAGGGAGCAAGGAGGTCAATTGGAAATGTCCTGCCCTCTCTCCCCACTCCTCCAGTCGGTTTGACACTGTGATTATGGACTTCTTCTGGACTCACTGTGATGATCCCTTTAAGAGACACCCCTCTCCTTCACCTCTCTCCTCCTTCAGTGCCCAGCAGCGTTTCAGGAGTCCTGTGAGACTGAAGCAAAGACTTAAAGAAAAGGAGGGCAGAGATGGAAGGAGGAGGAGTGTTGGGCCATAGCAGAATGAGATGAGCTGGTACTTTGGCAGCTGTTTCTCCCCAGCAATAATGCCAGGCATCACCTCTCACACGTTTTCATACGTTTGTAAGTTTTCACATTGGCTCACTTAGTTTTTATCTTTTGTTTTCTCGCTTGTCTTTAATGATCTATATTACGGGTGCTCTGATATCTGTAAGTACATTGAATCCCTCAGATACCACCAGAAACCTTTACAGCACAGCAGTGTTGAAGATTTTTAAAGAACGCTTAGAATTCATAGTTTTTTTAAAGAGGAAACATAAAAAAAAAGAAGTTTTAATCTCCCTAGTAAGAGAGCTACAAGTGTTATCAGTGCACCCCTAATATATAAACTGCCATTTCTTGTCAAATCCAAGGGTAAGGGTTATGTTTGTCATGTTTTGTTTTTTTTTTAATCTGATGTGTTAATGCTGTTTTTTTTTTTGTTTTGTTTTTTTATTTTGATTATGCTTGTCAGCTGTCTTCCTTGGACTCTCACATCATTATTTTTATTTAAAACTTAAAGAGAAGAAAAAAGACAAATGAATATGAGATTGGGAGTCTAAATCCAATTTTTAAGTAGCTTTTCTGCCTTTTTGTATGACATGGCTGCAGTGTCAGAGCAGTATTTTAATGAACCAAAATCCCTGTTTTAAAGTCAACCCATGTGTATACATCAGTTAATTAAGATGTCATTATAAGAAGGTGGCGTTAGCAGCAACTCAGCGGAGGGTCAGATGGCGGAATGAATCGACTGCTGTACACCATGAGCCCCTTCATCGTGTCTCAACGTCGTCAGCGCTGTGCTCGTCTCTTTGTGTCCTTCCCTGGCGTACAGGATGTAGGAACTCAGGTGCAAGTGAACCAGACTGAATGAATGAAATGAACAAGGATTGTATTTTTCCAGACGGTTTGATGCTCAAACAGGAAATGTATTAAACTTTGGGTTGGCACTTTGTTATAAACAGTGCTAGACAGAGAGTGCAGTGAAATGTCACTGAAAAGATGTCCCAAGATGAATGAATGCCAGTTCTTTTTTATACTTTGACTGTTGGCATGTTGGTTGTGTAATGCAACTGTTGGTCCGCTGTTGAAGTGGAGCATGGAGACACAGCTGTATGTGACTACCTGGCTGATCAGAGCCATTGTGCCCCATAGATCATACTTTAGTTTTTCACCTTTTTATTTGTTCAAGCAGAGAAAAGCTCTAAATAAAGCCATATTTAGTGGTGCACATCGTCAATAGAAAGGTTCTTGTTACGGCTGAAATCAGCTTGTGCCTCCTGTATCACATCTTAACTTCCTGGTTGTTGATTTTTATTACTGTAGTTCAAGAAACTGAAAATGTCTGAGCGAGACTTCAAAATACTGTTAGGAGATTTCAGTTCAGGAAAGCTAGCAAAAGCAGAGCAGGAGAGAGAGATGTGAGGCTGAGCTCTGAGTGAGAACACAAACTGCCTGTAAATACTGATTTAATAAAATGATTTTCAAAAAAACATTTTTACATGTTCATTTCTTAACATGTAAAAAGTGAGTGCAAGAGTTACCACCTGGCATTTATACATGTCCATGAGGTACATGATTGACTTTGAAAGCACAACGGTGGGTCAAGAGCCAGAGCTGGGGTGGTGGAATTGAATACAGCTTACAAGCAAGGGAAGAACACAAGACCCGATTATAACCTTGGCCTTCACAATCTAATTTAGTTTATCCTCAAGTCAGAGTGCAAATTCATATAAAGTCAGAGGAAATCCTTCACAGCATACTTGAGGGACTTTGTTCAAAAATAAGGAACAAACATGAGGCCTAAGTGACCATATCCTTTGACCTTCAGAATATTATTTACCCCTTGAGTCAGAGTGGACATTTGTACATAGTTAAAAGAAAATCCCACAAGCATTCTTGAGATGTGCTCACAAGAAATTGATAAATATGAGACTTAGTGACCTTTATCTTTAACCTACAAAATCCTATTACATCCTGAAGTCAGAATCAATGTGAAAGAGGAGAGAAAATATTCAGAAAATATTCATGAGGAAGGGATAAAAAAATCCCAATCAACCCTGACCTTGGCTGCTAAAATATAATCAGTTTGTTAAAAAACACACCACCTCTTAAGTTCTCTAGCAATCTTGTCGATGAGCAAGGGATGAGCTGGATGCCAAATCCTTGACTATAGACCTCCAAAATCAAATGAATTTATCCTAGAATCATAGTAGACATTTTACAGTGTGAACAATCCCCCAAGCATTCTTGAGATACTGCGTTCACAACAATGGCTAAGATGGACAATGCATGAACTTTGTGCCTCCAGCCTTGGCACTGGCTGACATGGAGGCAAAATGATTCCATTGAAAATACCAGACTTTTCCCTAGAATTTAGGAAGAACTAAGCGTTATTTTTTTTCCAAAAAGTGAGGTTTCTGCTTCATGTCATGGAGCCAGTTTCATAAAAAGCTGGAACTTTGTGTCAAATTTAACTTTAAACAGAAGGTGATGATTTGCCAAACATAGAAACTCTGTAGTAAATTATGACTAAACCTCCTAAGACCCTGCATGCACTTATGAGGGCAAAACTTTTTGGCTTTCCTACAACAAAGTAATATTTAATGCTGATAATTTTTTTAAAATAATTGTCTGGAATGTCAAATGAAGTTAAAGTTTTTTCATGGAAGTTAAGGGAAAATGCTTATGTATTTTGGAGAGTTTCGTTGGAAGGGTTGGGATATTTGCTTTGAATTTATTTCAGCATTTTAATGGGAATTTGTTTGGAGTTTTGGGGAATTTTCATGGAAATTTGGGAAAATTTTGTATTTTATTATTTATTTATTTTGGGGGCGGGGTTGTCCATTGCAAGTTTTAAGAATTTGAATTAAAATTTTAGAAAATTTGTTTGTTTAAAGAATTTTCAGTCATTTTCCTAGAATTTGGGAAATTATATTTGCATATGCTTATGAATTTACCAGGAAATTTAGGGGATATTTCTTGATATTTGTCCGGAATTTTAATTGAAATTTTTTGGGGGGAGTCTCTGTTGGAACGTTTAGGCTTTATAAAAAAACTGCACTGAAATATTTGGGGAATATTTCAGGAAATTTTGGGGTACTTTTTATGGGATGCTTTAAAGATATGTTTAATAATTTTGACGGAAAATTTAGGATATTAGAGTGATTTCTGAAAAGGAAAGTTTCCAAAAATGTTGCTGTCCAAAGACAAGGCTTATATATTGGCTTGTCAAGTCCTACTTGTCCCAAATAAATGGGAAAAACTAAAATTGCATACCAAAAAAAAGCTTGGGTCAAGAAATGTCAAGAAGACAAGAAATGAAATGTTGAAGCTGACATTTTGTTGTAAAACTTTATGCCCACTTTGAATTTTATTTTAGCAAAATCTTTAAAAAGACTGAGACAATGTTGTTAAAAGCCTGAAAAAGTTATGAAGCACTTAAAGAAGGCACCCTGTGGAACATCTCAGCCTACTTTAAGAGTGAGATGTTCCACAAGGTGGAACACTGAAAAGAAGTGGTTCTCAAATGGTCCATCATCACGACCCACCAAAGCCTCATGTGAAAGTACAACCCAAGGTTGAGAAAATACCTACACTTTATTTAGTCCATATTCCTGTGATAGTATTAACCTTTTTTGCCACTTCTCAAGGCATAACCTCTTTATCATAAGAAATCAGAAGGAGATAAATGATCTAAAACCTTGAGAAAATAACCAAAATTCATCAGATGTCAGAAAAGAAAGTAAAACACAAAATGAATACATTTTTGTCACCTTTTTTTTCTTCAGGCACACATTTGTGACCCACTGAAATAACTACAACCCACTTTTCTGTCCAAACCCTTTACACAAAATTCATATACATGACAATGTCCAAGCTTGATCAAATCATGCTGTATATTTTTAGTGGGCATTTAACTTTTAAAAACTTTTATCATTTTATACATTTCATAAGTTTTCTTTTTGC
This sequence comes from Cheilinus undulatus, assembly GCF_018320785.1. Taxonomy (NCBI): domain Eukaryota; kingdom Metazoa; phylum Chordata; class Actinopteri; order Labriformes; family Labridae; genus Cheilinus; species Cheilinus undulatus. The sequence continues at coordinate 10,074,373 of NC_054875.1, read as the reverse complement.
TACTTTTAATCAAACGAGGTTCCAGTGTGTTGCAAATCATAATTTTTCAGTGTTTACTTACATTCACACAGTGTCCCAACTTTTTAGGAAATTGTGGTTGTAATATCTTTTCAGAGCTGATCACCACAAGCTTTATACCTTTGACCTTTACTGTTTAGAGTAGATAGAGACTTAAAAAGCAGTTAATTGGCTGGTTATTGATACAGAGCAATGCACTCCCTAAACATCCCCATAAACACACAATTAAATCACAGGACATCTTCAAAGATAAATAAAATAGTTTTATTAACACAGGTAAACATGATTTGCATCGTTGGTCGAGCTGAGGACATCATCAAACATTCGCAATTTTGTTTTGCTCATTTGACTGTTAGAGTCCAACAGAGGGGGGAGCAGATGCTAGCTAAGGTGGATGATTGTGTGGTTTGTGGAAGGTAAGGCTTGATTAAGAGGCGGCCATGATGGTGAATTAGCCAGGAGGGTAGTCAGGCGTTTGTACTGTTTCTTTGACTGACGCTTCCCACGCAGCAACCGAAGGCAGTTCAGTAAACCGAGGTCTATCAGCACCTACAAATCAAATCAGAAATACCTCAGTGATCTCTGGGGGATATTTGGGTGTTACAGTTGGTACTACACAGAAAATAAGCATGAGGTCATAAGAAAGAAAAGTGCAAAATGTTCAATTAAATTTAAAACAAATACAAAAATATTTAGAGAATAGATGGAGATATATTTAAAAAATATAACTATTAAATAATAAAAATACACATACAAACATATATAGTATATGGATGTATGTGCACCATGTAGCTCGGTTATTTTTAATTTATCTAACAACATATCAACAATATATATTGTTTTGATTTGTTCTAATTTGGTATTTATTTTCTTCATCTCTTCTCCATTTACTAATTTCCTTTTGTTTGGGCTTAAATGAGCGCACAAGTCCACAAAAATTATGTAGAACAAACATGCACATACACAACATTTCTACTGACAAGATGACCTTATAGCTGTGCCATTTTACATCCTAGCATCTTTTCATGATTTTTTTTAACAAATGGAACAAGCTTAGAGGCATTTCAACACTGACTTTTTCCCCTGCAGACATTTTGACGTGTCCTAGCAGTAAAAGTACAGGTTTGACAGATTAACATGAAAAATAGATCAATTTTGGTTTTGAGAGTGAGTCAAAATGAACTGTAGCAGGAACCTGCTAAAGCTGAAGCAGCTTAAGGCAGAAGGGAATTCAGCCATCACAGTAAAAATATACCTGTGCTATTTCCAATTTGATGTGTGAAAGTAAAGTTAACATATAATATAAAATTCTTGCAACCAAAAAGAGCAGGAAATGGCTGCTTCAAAATGGACTTCTGTGCCTCTGTGATCCTCCTCCAGACTCTGGGACCTTGATTTTTCAAATTTACTGTCATCTGAAAATCGGACTTTGGACCACTGAGCAACGACTAGTGATGGGCAAATGAAGCCCCATGAAGCAATAAGGCTTCGTGGTCCATTGCTTCACAAAAAGGTTCATTACTCGAGGCCTCAGTTAAAGGTTCAAAATATCGCTATCTGCTGTCCAAATAAATGAACAACAGTTTATAATATATGAATTGCCAGTTGAATGTGTAAGTGGGCTTACTTGATGCACCTCAATTAAGCTGCATTATGGTCATGATGATTTCTATCATGCAACAATGGTCTATAATATTGTTTTATTCTAGGCTATAGGATTGTACAGGTCATGCTTCCAACCAAACCTACCATAAAATGAATCGCGCCCCTTTTCTTGCTTGATAAAGTGTTAACATGTAGTAGATTTTAATACTGTAATTTAACATGTCGTAGTTTATTTTTTTAATTATTTTGACTAAATGGCCTGGGGACGCACACAAGTGTTGACCCCATGCTTGAAGCGCATGAGTGAAACGACATTGCAAACAAAGCAATGACGTCATCTGCACAAAACCGAGGCCTCGTTTAACATTGGTCACTTACTTGAATCTACTCATTCTTTGGTAGCACCTGTAATAATAGCCTAATTAAGCATTTATTCTTGAATTGCTGTGCAAAATTGATTAATCAAATAAAAAATGTCAATTGTAGCCTATATTTAATAAAGTCCTAAATGCTGATTGTAGCCTACTAGGCCTAATTTGAATCCAACCAGTGAACACCTGCGAGTTGTAATTTTATGTATCGGCTATGTAATAACCTATATCTTCATTAATGAAGCCTA